>NC_083883.1:3896548-5195398 GCF_032452875.1 Bos javanicus | reverse complement strand
ATAATGCCACTTATAGCAATGTGGATGGACATAAAGATTAGCACACTAAGTGAAGTAAGTCAGATAAAGACAAATATCACATGATCTCACCTCTATGTGGAATCTAAAATATAAACACAAATGAGTTTATTTACAAAACAGAAACAGACTCACAAACATAGAAAATACACTTAGGATTTCCAAAGGGGAAAGGGGAGGGAGAGGGATACATTAGGAATTTGGGATTAACAGATACATACTATATATAAAACAGATAAACAACAAAAGCTTACTGGGAATTCCCTGGTGGCTCAGTGGTGAGCACTTGGAGCTTTCACTGCTGGGGGCCAGTCTCAATCCCTGGTCAGAGAACAAAGACCCCTCAAGACACATGGCACAGCCAAAAATAATAAAATTTTATTTATATATATGTATTTTGGGGGGGCTCCAAAATCACTGCAGATGGTGACTGCAGCCATGAAATTAAAAGATGCTAGCTCCTTGGAAGAAAAGTTATGACCAACCTAGACAGCATATTAAGAAGCAGAGACATTACTTTGCCAACAAAGGTCCATCTAGTCAAAGCTATGGTTTTTCCAGTAGTCGTGTATGAATGTGAGAGTTGGACTATAAAGAAAGCTGAACACCAAAGAATTGATGCTTTTGAACTGTGGTATTGGAGAAGACTCTTGAGAGTCCCTTGCATTGCAAGGAGATCCAACCAGTCCATCCTAATGGAGATCAGTCCTGGGTGTTCTTTGGAAGGACTGATGCTGAAGCTGAAACTCCAATACTTTGGCCACCTGATTCGAAGAACTGACTCATTGGAAAAGACCCTGATGCTGGGAAAGATTGAAGGTGGGAGAAGAAGGGGATGGCAGAGGATAAGATGGTTGGATGGCATCACCGACTCAGTAGACATGAGTTTGAGTAAACTCCGGGAGTTGGTGATGGACAGGGAGGCCTGGCATGCTGCATGGAGCCATGGGGTCACAAAGTTGGACACGACTGAGCAACTGAATTGCTCAGTATATATATATATAATTGAATCTCTTTGCTGCACACATGAAAATAATACAAAACTGTACATCAACTACACTTTACTTGAAAAAAAAAAAAAAGGAATACATATATTAGATTTCAAATCCCTACTCTGCACCTACTGTTGACTTGTATAAATTGGCTAATCTCAATTCCTTATCTGAAGGTAGAGGAACTAGCCCCTGATTTGCATATTGACATATGCAGTACATGAAATACGGTGCTACTGGCCTAGCACAATATCAGGCCCACAGTAAGGACTGTGAGTTGCCTTAAAAACCATGGGGTTGAACCCACAACTCATTGCTCCAATGAGAATCACAGGACCACAGCAATATGTGACCGCAGCTCAGGCAAGCCAGGTCATCCCTCCACTAAACCTAAAGAACTCAGCATCGTAACTAGGAAGAAAATGTGGCAGCTGCCAGTGGCTGCCATTTTCCTCGTCTTTCATGAGAAACAACCCTGATTTTGTTTCGCTGTCAGACATCCCTGTAATTCAGGGGAGCTGTGCCCCTCCCATCGTAATTTTATTCCCCCTGCCCAGTGACTGATTTAGACAAAGGTTTGTGATACAACCATGTCAAAGAAGTATGATGAGAGGTTGGCCGAAGGACTACTGAATAATGAGTTTCTTACTCTCCAGAGCAAAAAAACTAGACCTTTTTATCCCTCTGGTTGTTGACCACATTTCTAAGCCTTTCCTGAGACCAAGAGGGAACTCAGCCTGAGAAGATAAATCAACAAGCAGAAAATGGCACACAGAATAATGGAAAGAATTAGGACCTTGGTGACTTTGTAAAACCCGCAAATTAACCAATCAATCAATTAACCAATCAAATTCTGAGAACCACTTGAGAATTTTCAATCTGTGAGATAATAATTTTCCTTTTGACTAAGTCACTGTTACTTGAGTTTGCGGTTACAGCCAAAATCTGCATGAAAAATATGCGTGACCTCTCGGGCTATAAGCACTCCAGCCTCCTCCATCTCGAGGCTCCCCGTATCCCTTCCTCTTTCTGAGTGGCTGAGTCACCTCTGACTCATCCACTGAACCCCCATTATTTGAGGGAGTTCAGGACAAGGAAGGAGTTCATTCCCTTTCACCGCAAGACAGGAATCGTCCCTTTAAGTCAAGTCTTAGGCCAGCCCATGTCCCATCTTTTGATTGCCTTCATCTAAAGAAACCAGAGCTCTGCAGAGCTAAGTCCACACCCTGATGCCAGCAATGAAGTGTGTGAGGAGCCCCAGCTGCACGATCCTGCCCGAATCTGCATGATCTTGCCGGCATCTGCATTTCTCACAGAGCTCTACCATCTCCCCCGTTTATTCTGAGGTGGAACCTTTACAGCTCTTTCGCTTCTCAGGGCCTTTTCAGATGATTCTTCTTCTCCCACAATGGAAGACAGCATTCTTATCTCCTCTCATTGACCATACCTCTGTGTCACAATGTTTAGATAATCGGTGATAATCTGAAAGGCTTTGTCTTCTAATTATTTCCTAAGCTTGACATTGTTTCTCAAACCTGACTGTGAAACTGTCTCAATGGGTTTTTTTAGTTTTTTAATTTAAGCATAATTTCTTTATAATGATGTGTCAGTTTCTGCTGTACAACACGAATCAGCTCTATGCATACGTATATTCCCTCCCTCCTGAGCCTCCCTCCCACCCACCCCCGCCCACCTTTCCAGGTCATCACAGAGCAATGAGCTGAGCACCAGCTTTACAGCACCTTCCCACCAGCTATCTTCCCACGGTAACGTGTTTATGTCAAGGCTACTCTCAGTTCATCCCGCCCTCTCCTTCCCCACAGTCTCCAATGGTGAACCTTGGAGTGCAGGATCTTGGCAGTCCTATATCCCCAACAGTGTCAAGCTCAGAGAAAGCATTAAATAAATGCTTGAGCTTAATGAAAAAGAAAGCTTTCTCTATAGTCATTAAATCACGAACATTTTGAGTTACACCTTCAGAGGCTCTCTTGTTCAGCTGCCCAACTGCCAGCCACAACAATCCTTGCAGACGATCCTCAGGCTCACACGGCAATGTTTGCGATAAGGCAGAACTTAGCGCTCTGTGCGCCACCTAGCCCATTTCTGGAGAGCCTTTGCTCTCCAGAAATTGCAGGAGCCATTGCTGGAGAGCCTATTGGAAAGCTATTTGAATTTATTATCAGGACCAAATTTGCTTCCCTGTAACTTGCCTTCAATTGTTCCATTTATATTTTCTGGGATAAAATAGAATAAACGTATTTCATCTCCACATGGATTAGCCCTTCAAATATGGAAGGCAGCTGTTCTATCTATTATAGTCTTAACCTGTTCAGGCTAACTACCCGTAGGTTCTTAAATTTTTCTGTAAAAGGTATGGTTTCCAGGATCTTTTCCATTCCCACACTTTTTAAATTTTTCTTGTCTGCACTCATTAAGAGAGTCACTTCTGTCTCACGCCTCATTTACTCGTTTCACAAGTGTTGACTGAGCTCCTCCTGTGTGCCAGGAGTACAGCAGAGGATCGGAGGTGGAACCTGCAGTCCCAGGAGGAGAGCCAAGCGAACACTGACAGTGAGGAGCCACGTCTGTGTGCCTGGTCACCACATTGCACAATGTCCGGCAGCATTCACACACAACACAACACCCATTTCACCCTTTGGAGTTGTGCAATGCGGTAGACCAGTCATTGATGGGCCCAACCGTGGCTCAGGAAAGGCCTCCATACAAGAAGGACATTTAAACTGAGACCTGAAATGTGAGTATCAGCCAGTTAGGCAAAGAGAGAAAGGAAGAACGTGCGATGCTCACGGAAAGCAGGTGCGAAGATGTGGAGGGTGAGGCAAAGGAGGGGGAGCGAGAGGAGGCGACAGAGAAGTGAGTCTGGAGACGTAAGCAGCGATCAGGCCACACTGTTTCCATGAGACCACATTAGGGAGGTTGACTCATATCCTAAAGAAGTTGGGAATCTATTGAAGGGTTTTAAGCAGGGAAATAACATGATTGTGTTTGCATTCTGGCTGCTGTGTGGAAAGCAAATTAGCTGAGAATAAGATCAGAGTCTGGGAGACCAATTCAAAACCTGTTACAGTTATCCAAGACAAAAAAAAAAAAAAAAATCAGTGACTTGAACCAAGGTAATAGCAGTGAAATAACAAGGAAATTACAGAGACATACTTGCCCAATAGTTCAGATGTAGCATCAATTAGACTTGATGTCTGGCTGGACGTGGGCAAAGAAGAACAGGGGGAGATCAAGGGTCTCACCAGAGACAAACGGTGATGCCTCAGACTGAGACCGGAAACACTGGAGGAGGCCCAGGTTTTGAAAAAGAAGAAGCTGCAAAGTCCAGGTTGGGATATATTCACTTGAGGTACTTTATGATATCTAGATGGAGACATCTAATTTGATTTCAGGAGACCCTGGCACAGATTTTGGAGTCATTGGGATATCAACACAGAAGCTGCAGGAGGTCAGCTCACTCATAAAAAGCACAGAGCGTGAGAATCTAAGAGTCGTTTAATGGGTGGGCTGAGGAAGAGGTATCAGAAATGGAGACCAAGGAGGAACAGAAACATGTACATTACCATATGTAAAATTGGACAGACAGTGGAAATTTGCTATGTGACCCAGGGAGCTCAGATCCGACGCTCTGCGACAACCTAGAGGGGCGGGATGGGGCGGGAGGTGGGAAGGAGGTTCAAGAGTGAGGGAACATATGTGTCCCAGTGGCTGATTCACATTGATATGTGGCAGAAACCAACACAATCAGTTCAGTTCAGTTCAGTCGCTCAGTCATGTCTGACTCTTTGCGACCCCATGAACCGCAGGACACCAGGCCTCCCTGTCCATCACCAACTCCCGGAGTCCACCCAAACCCATGTCCATCGAGTCGGTGATGCCATCCAGCCATCTCATCCTCTGTTGTCCCCTTCTCCTCTGCCTTCAATCTTTCCCAGCATCAGGGTCTTTTCAAATGAATCTGTTCTTCGCATCAGGTGGCCAAAGTATTGGAGTTTCAGTGTCAACATCAGTCCTTCCAATGAACACCCAGGACTGATCTCCATTAGGATGGACTGGTTGGATCTCCTTGCAGTCCAAGGGACTCTCAAGAGTCTTCTCCAACACCCCAGTTCAAAAGCATCAATTCTTTGCCACTCAGCTTTCTTTATAATCCAGCTCTCACATCCATACATGACCACTGGAAAAACTATAGCCTTGACTGGACAGACCTTTGTTGGCAAAGTAATGTCTCTGCTTTTTAACATGCTGTCTAGATTGGTTATAATTTTCCTTCCAAGGTGTAAGCATCTTTTAATTTCATGGCTGCAATCACCACCTGCAGTGATTTTGGAGCCCCCTCAAATTAAAGTCAGCCACTGTTTCCACTGTTTGCCCATCTATTTGCCATGAAGTGATGGGACCAGATCCATGATCTTAGTTTTCTGAATGTTGAACTTTAAGCCATCTTTTTCACTCTCCTCTTTCACTTTCATCAAGAGGCTTTTTAGTTCCTCTTCACTTTCTGCCATAAGGGTGGTGCCATCTGCATATCTGAGTTTATTGATATTTTTCCCGGCAATCTTGATTCCAGCTTGTGCTTCATCCAGCCCAGAGTTTTTCATAGTGTACTCTGCACAGAAGTTAAATAAGCAGGGTGACAATACACAGCCTTGATGTACTCCTTTCCCAATTTGGAACCAGTCTGTTGTTCCATGTCCAGTTCTAACTGCTGCTTCCTGACCTCCATACAGGTTTCTCAAGAGGCAGGTCAGGTGGTCTGGTATTCCCATCTCTTTCAGAATTTTCCACACAACACAATACAGTAAAGCAATTATCTTCCAATTAAAAATAAACAATTGAAAGAGAGAGAGAAATGGAGAATGAGGCATGGAAGTCAAGGGGATCAGGAGGAGCCGAATCCCGCCAAGAAGCCTCAGGATGCACCTGCTGGCAGGTTAGGAGCACCACCCTCCTTCCCCAGGATCATCTATCACAATGTGGCCTCATCACCGTCGTGAGGTCGTTCAGCGACAGCTGCACCACACTGTTGGCCATACGAGGTGTCATGGGTTGAACAATGTCTCCCCTCAGAATTTGTTCAAGTTGTTTCTATTTTAAAAAGAAAGATCTGTTCAAGTCCTAAACTCCCAGTACCTGGATTGTGATCTTATTTGAAAATAGGGTCTTCATAGATGTCATTAAGATGAAGTTATATGGAAGTGGTGCTGGCCCTAATCCAGTGACTGGTCCTTACAACAAAAGGGAAATAATCGGGATCCAGAGACATAAACTCAGCAAAGAAGGTCCTGTGAAAACAGAGGAAGAGTTGGAGATATGCGACCACAAATAAACACTAGGATTGCTGGCACTCACCAGGAACCAGACGAGGCTAGGAAGAGCCTTTCCTGGAGCCTTCACAATGAGTATAGTCCTGATGATTCCTTAATTTTGGACTAGAAGGCAGTGGCACCCCACTCCAGTACTCTTGCCTGGAAAATCCCATGGACGGAGGAGCCTGGTAGGCTGCAGTCCATGGGGTCGCTAGGAGTCGGACACGACTGAGCGACTTCCCTTTCACTTTTCACTTTCATGCATTGGAGAAGGAAATGGCAACCCACTCCAGTGTTCTTACCTGGAGAATCCCAGGGACGGGGGAGCCTGGTGGGCTGCTGTCTATGGGGTCGCACAGAGTCAGACACTGAAGCGAGTTAGCAGCAGCAGCAGCAGCCTCCAGAATTGTGAGAGGATACATTTCCGTTGTTTTAAGATACCCAGATTGTGGCCTCTTTTTACAGAAGCCGTAGGAATTAATACCCTAGAGTCAGTTAAAAGCACATCTTTTAAATTTGAACTATGACCAAGTCACTTCAACCTCATTCTGTGCTGTACACAGAAGATTCTTACATTAAATCCATGGTGTGTGCTCATCCGTGTCTCCTTTACTCTTAAATATTTAGGACAATTGACCTAGCTTTTGATAAATGTGGCTGCTCTATCTTTGCCCAAGTTGATAGAACAGTAGGCATGTTGTGTCAAGGCCACAGCACGTCATCAGTCAAGATCCTTCTGCCAGCTAGAAATAAGAGACAGCCAATGGCACCCCACTCCAGTACTCTTGCCTGGAAAATCCCATGGACAGAGGAGCCTGGTGGGCTGCAGTCCAAGGGGTTGCTAGGAGTCAGACACGACTGAGCGACTTCACTTTCACTTTTAACGTTCATGCATTGGAGGAGGAAATGGCAACCCACTCCAGTGTTCTTGCCTGGAGAATCCCAGGGACGGGGAAGCCTGGTGGGCTGCCGTCTATGGGGTCGCACAGAGTCGGACACGACTGAAGCGACTTAGCAGCAGCAGCAGCAGAGCTCATCCAGAAACTGATCATGTCAGACTTTCTCAGAGGCCTTGATGAAATCCACGAGGTCAAGTCACACCCGGAAGCCCACATCTATCGGTCCAGTGGCCATGTGAAACAAGTAGCTTGTTTAGAGCAGAGAGACCTCGAATCTGCCCTGTCCACACTAGACGGCCGCTATGTAAAAGCGTCTGCTCGTTTTGGTGAGTGAGCCTGAATTTCTCTGACCCACGGTCTTGCCCCAGCCTGCATATCGGAGATACTTTGTCTCCCAGGCATGGCTTTTTGGCGCCTCTCAAATCTGACTCTGCCCTCACATCTGCAGACTCTTCTGGTCTCCAGTGTCTCCCAGAGCCCATCACGACACAAAGGGCATCACAGCCTTACAGGTGAAACCTCGGTGAAGCTGACGGAATCCCGGTGACGGCTGCTTTCCCCTCTGCTTGCTCGCACACCACTGTTCCATAATCCGGGGCTCCTCTCCCCCTCTGAGGGTGGAGGCAGGTAGTGGGAACAGTGTTTCCACATAGAAACTGGGTGTGGGAGACTCAGAGCAGAAAGAGAAACACATGTCAAGAGAAACACACATCACAGAAGCTGAAATGTGTTCAGCAGGAGAGGGGATGAACGCAAGTCCATGTTTTCTTCGGGAAACCACCATTTTGGGTGAAATCTTGAATTGGACGAGGGAGGGGAGGGAAGTTCCTGACCTGCAGCTTTCTTGGGCTGTGGAGACTGCATGAGTGGACTGCTTATTAGATAGTTGATTTTGCTGCTCTGGGTTCGTTCTTTCCTTCCCGTCTCCTATTACTTTATAACACATGATAACCTTCTCCCTCCCCTCTTATTTCCATGGGAAAATACTATGAATGAGTAAAGTCATATTAATATGAGTAAATAATTCATCATTCCCAAATCACAGCATCTTTATTCCTACGTCCTGCATCAAATGGCTTTACTATCCACAATCTCTTGGCTAGATAAGGAGTCAGCACCTTCTCTCAAGCCAGAAAGGAGGACATCCAGTGATTCCCCACCCCCCGCCCCCGCAAGCTTCCCAGAAGCTTCTTACGACGTGAGGATTAATGTGACAGACGTGACTAGAACTGGAGTCACCTTTGTCATTGCCTATGGTAGTTACGGTAATACTAGCTGCTGTGACAGGTAAACCCTGCAATCTCAGTAACCTAACACGATAGAAATGTATTTGTCACTCCCGGAAGGGATGTGTGTGGAGGGGTCAGAGCAAGAGATACAGACAAGGATCCTGTTCCACACGTCATCTGTGGTGATGGAGGTTCTGTGTCAGAGTCACCCCGCAGAGACGGGGTGGACCCCAAACACTCCCAAATGTGGTTCACACTGATAATCACACACACACACACACAGCTCAAGAGAATATGGAAAGGTTTATTGCTCACATAACGAGGCTCTCTGTGGAGAACAGGGCAGCTTCTCAGACTTCCTCATTCCTGGGGAACAGGCCCAGGAGTGGTTTGGGAGACAGCAGGGAGCTGGGGTCTCATGGTCTTTAGGTGAGGGGACTTGTAAGGGCTCTGAGGCTCGGGCTGACCCTCACGGTTCGCGCCTCCTGCCAGTGCCAAAGGCCAGGGCAAGGTTCCTGGAGACAGACGAGGCGAGGGGAGGGGTAGGCTCGAAGGACGTCCCAGTCAAACATCAAAAACAAAGTCAGACTCTTCATTCACTTTGCTTCAGCAACACACAGGTTTCATTGTTGCTTTGAGTGTTGACACGGAGGCCAGAAGGGAAGGTAGAAAGGAAAATGGAAGACTGATGGGAGGTTTTCACAGGTAAAGCAGGGAATGCGGGCATTTCCTTTCTGCCCACATTGCACCGATTAGAACTCAGTCGCTGAGGAAAACGTAGTCGCGAGCTGGGCAGCTGTGGGAGGGGTAGGAACCCGTGGCTCGGGGCCAGCCTTCCCTGCCACGGTGGATTGCAAGCAGCAAGCAATCCAGGCTTTGTGGGGCCCAAAGCCTGAGCAATGTAGAGGCTGTCTTTAAGAAAAAATAAAGGGAACAGGTCCCAAACTGGAAAAGGGCCTGCACGTCAGGGCTCTGAACTGAAGCCCCGTTGGCTTCACTGTAAAGGTCTCACAGACGATTGTAAAGCAGCCAGCTCTTGCCCCGTTTCAGGGTCACCGGGGACAAACCAAGAGGAAAGGGGCGTGGGTTCTGACACGACTACAGAAGCTCCTTTCTGGGGTGTGGGGGTAAAGGGGGATGCTGGTGACAAGCTATAGAGTTCACGGAACTCCAGCCCAGATCCTATGAAAACAAAGGCAGCTATGCTCAAAGAACTGGCAGAAAGATTGCTACTGGTTGGTGAAACAGATAAAATGTTACCTCTTTGAGACCATATCCCTAAAGGAGTGGCTTCCCTTTGCTTTTCCTCTGTATGTAGCTATTCAGTGACTTAGGGCAGGGACACTTCTTAAGTAACAGGTTTATAGCGTAAAGTGTGAACAATATTATTTGATGTTACATGATTTTAGAAAGCTTGGGAAGTAGCAATGTCCCTCCGCAGGCCTCCAGCCCTGAGATTCTCTGATTCAAGGATGTTCTTAATGTTCATCACCCAACCTGGTCTCTGATGTACCAGAGAGGGAAGCAGCTGGCTTTTTTTTTTTTTTTTGCTTCCCAAGTTAAAGAATCTGTCTGCCAATGCAGAAGATGTGAGTTTGATCCCCGGATCGGGATGAGTCCCTGGAGAAGGAAATGGCAACCCACTCCAGTATTCTTGCCTAGAGAATCCATGGGCCCATGCACAGAGGAGCCTGGCAGGCTACAGTCCATGAGGTCGCAAAGAGTCAGACACAACTGAGCCCTAACCTAGGAGAATAAGGATGTACTCAATTCTTTTCCTTTTAATTCCCAAAACAAACTTCAAGTCTCCCATGTGTGGACACTGAGCTGGATGACCCATGAATACCAGCAGGAACAGGCTTAATCTCTTGGGACCTCTCCTGGGACCTCAGGGCAGGTGAGCGGAAGAGATGCTCTAATACAGGAGTTCCTAACCTGGCAGGACAATGGGGAAAAGCCACATCTTATCTTTTCAATAACCTCTATTCAAAATGTAACCGCTTGTTTTTATTAAGAGGACAGGAAGAAAATATAGACCACAGTAGCATTAACAGTGCCTATGACCTGGTTGCTGATAGAAATCACAGATATTCTGTATCCCATATGGCTGTTTTAGATACCTCAACACCCATCCCTACTTAGAAATGTCAACAATTTGTTGGCCCACCGCTAGATCTTGTTAATTAATGCATTAGTAAAGAAGCACATTTATTATGTAACACCATTGCCATTTCCACATTTTGACAGCTGTATATTAATAAAATTGGGCTTCCCAGGTGGTGCTAGTGGTAAGGAACCTGCCTGCCAATGCAGGAGATGTAAAAGACTCGGGTTTGATCCCTGGGTTGGGAAAATCCCCTGGGGGAGGGCATGGTAACCCACTCTAGTATTCTTGTGTGGAGAATCCCAGGGACAGGGGGGCCTGGGGGGCTACAGTCCACGCGGTTGCAGAAGAGTCAGACACAACTTAGTGACTAAACAACAACGGGATCCCATAAGAATTGTGACGCTCCCCCCCTTATAATAGCAAGGCTTCAAATGTCTGGGCTTCACGTGACCCAGTCCCGCTGCGGCCCAGAGCTTCTGGGGAGGTACTTACTGTCCCACTTTTCTTTTTTCCTTGATTTTTATTTATTTTTATTCAGCTCTATTATACCATAGTGAATACAGTTTTGGAAGCTTCTATTTGGAAAAAAGTGGTATAAAAATAAATACTAAATTGTTGTTGTTTAGTTGCTCAGTCATGTCTGTTTGTGACCCCATGGCCCGCAGCACGCCAGGCCTCCCTGTCCATCACCAACTCCCAGAGTTTACTCAAACTCATGTCCGTTGAGTCAGTGATGCCATCCAGCCATCTCATCCTCTGTCGTCCCCTTCTCCTGCCTTCAATCTTTCCCAGCATCAGGGTTTTTTCCAATGAGTCAGCTCTTCGCATCAGGTGGCCAAAGTATTGGAGCTTCAGCTTCAACATCAGTCCTTCCAATGAACACTCAGGACTGATCTCCTTTAGGATGGACTGGCTGGATCTCCTTGCAGTCCAAGGGACTCTCAAGTCTTCTCCAACAACTCAGTTCAAATGCATCAATTCTTCAGTGTTCAGCCTTTGTTATGATCCAACTCTCACATCCATACATAACTACTGAGAAAACCATAGCTTTGGCTATACAGGTCTTTATTGACAAAGTAATGTCTCTGCTTTTTAATGTGCTGTCTAGGTTGGTCATGGCTTTTCTTCCAAGGAGTAATTGTCTTTTAACTTCGTGGCCGCAGTCACCATCTGAAGTGATTTTGGAAACCAAGAAAATAAAGTCTGTCACTATTTCCATTGTTTCCCCATCTATTTGCCATGAAGTGATGGGACCGGATGCCATGATCTTAGTTTTCTGAATGTTGAGTTTCAAGCCAGCTTTTTCACTCTCCTCTTTCACTTTCATCAAGAGGCTCTTTAGTTCCTCTTCACTTTCTGCCATAAGGGTGGTGTCATCTGCTTATCTGAGGTTATTGATATTTCTCCCAGCAATCTTGATTTCAGTTTCTGCTTCATCCACCCTGGCATTTCACATGATGTACTCTGCAAAGAAGTTAAATAAGCAGGGTGACAATATACAGCCTTGACGTACTCCTTTCCCAATTTGAAACCAGTCTGTTGTTCCATGTCCAGTTCTAACTATTGCTTCTTGACCTGCATACAGGTTTCTCAAAAGGCAAGTAAGGTGGTCTGGTACTCCCGTCTCTTGAAGAATTTTCCACAGTTTGTTGTGATCCACACCGTCAAAGGCTTTAGTGTAGTCAATGAAGCAGAAGTAGATGTTTTTTTGGAACTCTCTTTGCTTTTTCTATGATCCAATGGATGTTGGCAATTTGATCTCTGATTCAAAATACTAAATACAAATAAACAATAGAGTGAAATAACCAAAAACTTGTCTAAATAATGTAGCTGCTGAAATCTAGACAGATGCTAGGTTATTAAAAGGAATTTTCAGGGCTCCCCTGGTGGTTCAGATGGTAAAGAATCTGCCTGCAATTCAGGAGACCCGGGTTCAATCCCTGGGTCAGGAGGATCCCTTGGAGAAGGGAATGACAACCCATTCCAGTGTTCTTGCTTGGAGAATCCCATAGACAGAGGGCCTGGCAGGCTACAGTCCATGGGGTCTCAAAGAGCCAGATGCAATGAGCGACTAACACTTTCACTTTCAAAAACGGGCCATTTCAAGACATAGATCAAGTATTAAAAGAGAGCCTTAAATAAAGGGAATTCTCAGGACATCTTTTAAGCCTTAGCAGCATCCATCGGCTCACCCGGTATTTACATCAGCTTCCCGACAGGAACCAGGGACAGTGCCTTCAGGACTTCACCCCACTCCAGGGGCACATTTTTTCCACATGCCCCTTGTAGGTTGCACAGGTTTGTGGCTGTTTTGTGGCAGCCCCTGGCAGGCCTGCGGGGAGGTCAGGCTTAGGAGTGCACTTGGGGGACATGGTTAGTGCGGTTGCTGCTGCAGGACCCACTGAGGGTGGAACAGGAGGAAACAGGCAAAGCGTCAGCAGTGGGGATGGGGGTCTGGCGGGGAGTAGGCTGCCCTCCAGGGCACAGAGGCGCCAGCTCAGCCGACAGGAGGGCTGGCAGGGTCAGGTGCCCACCGCCCCCTCCACTGGGAGGCCTGCTCCCTGGCCCCTGGGGACCGCTCCCGCTGCCGCATGTGCCGCAGTCTCTGCCACACCCTTTGGCACTGAGTCATACGCCGCCTCCTCGAAACTGTCAGGGAGGCAGGGCCTCTCCGCCTTGTGCTCGATACTAGGACTTCCCAGGTTCCCACCAACAATCACTGAACAGGGCCAGGCGCGGGGGAGGCATCGTGAATAAAGCAGACGAAAACGCCTGCCTTCAAGGAGCTCATGTTCCACTCATTATAAATAAGTGATGCAGCTTGTAAGAAGGTGATCAGATCTATGGGGGAGGGGGGTGTCTAAGTAGGATGATTGTTTTGCATGCACATCATACTCCAATAATAACGATTTTTAAAAATAAAGTCACGGAAAGGAACCTAGCGCCCAGAGACGGGGTTGGGGTCGGGGAGGAAGCGGCAGTTTGAAGAGCGATCAGGGTAGACGTCATTGAAAAAGTGACACAGGAACAGAACGTAAAGGAAACACGCGGCAGGCCTGGGGGAGGAGGGGGAGCCTGGGCCGGGGGGCAGGGAGAGGGGTCCATGGGTGTTTCGGCTCCTCCAGGATGAGCAACAGGAGCCTCTCTGAGCCTCAGCTGACGTCACTGCCTGCTCTTGGCCTTTCAGAGACATTCCAAAAAGCAGTAAACCCCTGCTGATCACGTCAGGGTCCTGAACTACAAAGCATTGTTTTCTAGGTACTCAATCAAGTTGAGCCCCCACTTACAAATCCATGAAATGGGGATGGTAATACCACTATCTCACAGGGCTGTTGGAGGTCCAAATCCACATGAGCAGAGAGAAGTCACAAAGGGTGATGGGATCTCTGAGCCGGGCTGGGTGTGTTCTTTCATTCACGGTATGCCAGGAAGTTAGCTATTTAATTCTCACAAAACAGCATGACAAAGATGCCTTTTCCATCACTGTTTCACTGATGGGAAAGGGAGGCTCTCATACAGGTTGAAAGCTTTGATCTGGTAAGCGGGAGAGCCAGAACGTGACCTGGGGCTGTGGGAGTCCCGGTGTGGTCCACAGCACACCGCAACCCCTCTGCTGCTCAATCCCTCAAGCCACACTGTATTTGCTGGTGTGAGCACAAAGAACCGGGTTCTGAAACCCAACCTAGACTCGGCTTCTCTCACATTTCCTTTCCATCAGCCCCAGTCTCAGTGACCTCCTCTGCTGGGATATAACCCAGGGGTTCTCACCCCCGAAGTCAGGGGCCTGATTAATTTTGTCAGCTGTGGGAGGGGAGGGAAGGAGACACGTTCTTAGAACTGGGGCTGAGGCTGGGGCTGCCGGGCTCCACTTTCAGCTCATGCTAGATACCACGGGCACGGGGTTTTGAGAGAAACCCCGTGACTCACCTTCACCTCTCATGGGCCCTGTTTCACTCAAAGGTACACCATCTTCCCATCAGCCTCCCTCAGCCCCCAGCTCTGTCTGGCTGCCAACACCCTCCCCCTGAAACACCCCTGTCCCACCAGCTACTCAAGCTTCCCCCCCTGCAAGTCACATCCCCGTGTGGGCAGGGGTCCTCTCTGCCGGGCTAGAGAGTCGCAGAGTCCGTGGGTCTGAACATCCCCGCTGCAGACCCTGTAGCAGCCTTGCTCAACCAAAGCCACACAGCATTCATCATTTCCCAGGCAGAGGGCAACAGGGGCCAGCCCAGGACACCGCAGAGACAGCTGCCACCACCATGAAAGGGTCAGCAGGGAGAGAAAGCGGGAGGAGATGGGTCAGGAGAGGGGAGGGAAGGCACGTTTCCAGATCCCCAACCCCAAACTCTCCTTTTTAGTTAAGTCAACCTGCTCGCACTGATACAATAATGAGATGACCTCCTATGATGCATGGTAACAAGTGCTGTGTGCCAGGCGTTATGCTTGAGATTTTACATGATTTTTATAGTTTTCGTTTCTCACAACAACTGAATGAGGTCAGTGGTATTATTGTGTTAGTCTGAGTCCTCTGAGAGGCAGATGATAAAAAGGGCTTAAACATGCAAGTGGTTTACTGAGCGGAAATGCCTTTGCGAGAGAAAATAGGGTGGGACCCAGGCCAGGCAGAGAGAGCCTTCAGACCCCTCCTGATGCCATCGAGGAGCGAGGGAGAAGAGGTTGGGCACAGGTGTCCTAGAGGTTCCACAGAGTTGCCAGGGAGCCTCCAGTCAAAGCCACTGGAGTTCTGGCTCCCCCAGAAACCCAGGTACCTTAGCATCCCTGCTGGGTCCTGTCACTGGCTGGGGAAGGATGGCCCCCAGGCAGAGGCCACAGAGCAAGCAGCTGGGGCCCTTGGATGATCACGCTGGAACCAGAGGCCTGTGAGGCACATTCTCACAATTAATAATTATTATAAATATAGATCGGAGAAGGCAATGGCACCCCACTCCAGTACTCTTGCCTGGAAAATCCCATGGATGGAGGAGCCTGGAAGGCTGCAGTCCATGGGGTCGCTGAGGGTCGGACACGGCTGAGTGACTTCACTTTCACTTTTCACTTTCATGCATTGGAGAAGGAAATGGCAACCCACTCCAGTGTTCTTGCCTGGAGAATCCCAGGGATGGGGGAGCCTGGTGGGCTGCCGTCTATGGGGTCGCACAGAGTCGGACACGACTGAAGTGACTTAGCATAGCATAGCATGTAAATATAGATATCTAATTAATAGTTGTGGGGTGCCACAATTATTATCCCCATTGTACTGCTTGGTAAACTGAGGCCCAGAGAGGTCAAGTTACCTGTCCATAGTTGGAAATCAAATTGAGCACAACTACAGAGACTTCTGTGCAGTGTGCATCTGAGCTACTGACCACCGCACCATGTCACAGGCCAGATCTCAGACTCGGTAATCAGCAGAGGGCTGAGCATACAAACTGCGTCCCAAAAAGGGTTTTCAGGGGAAATGAGGCTGAGCTCCTGAATAGTAAGGAAAAAATCCTTTCGTCTCTCCTGAGTCCTCCATAATACCGGGGATCCTGAGTTAGAGCCATCTCCCCCGTCATGAGGATTTCTTCTGCCAATTTCCCTAATCGGAGGGACCCTCCCTCCTCAGTAACCCCACACAGTACCCAACCCCCGCTGGGGCTCTTGCAGGACCCGCCAGTCCTTCTGATATCAAAGTCACTTGCACACTATCATCCACTTGGTGTTCCCATCAGGGACACTTGCTTAGTCTCAGGAGTGGGTCAGAACCTGTCCGAATACCAGTAGAAGTTTGGACTAAGGCTGAACCTCAGAATTGTCTTTGAGCTATTCTGCCTACACATCCAAAACCTATGCAAATAACCATAATTGAGTGAGCAGAGCTGCTGATGAGGGACAAGGTTTTAGGAATCCCCTTGCCCCTTCCAGATTTGTTTTTTCCAGTCGCCCACAATGCAAGGTGGTATGCATCTGTTTTTTGGAGAAGTGCTTCAGACACCCTCTTATCAGCTGACTTACTCTATCCCCACATTGCTCCACTGCTGACAGCTAATTCTTACCTCTCATTCAGAAAGCAATATGCTAAGTGCATTCATTCATAAATTGATACTGTCTTTTCGGCAGTGTTACCAAAACCTAAAATGTGACTACCCGCTGATGTAACTATTCCACTTCTAGGAATCTAGCCTATAGAACTCCTTACCATGTGCATAAAGATATTGTACAAGATGCTTGCATCATTAATAAAGTTTTTTTTTTAAATAAGACATCTATCAATAGCAGACAGATAAATTATGGTACATCACACTACGGAATTATCTCAGCTGTTAAAAATGAATATGATTGTTCTGAGTTCTGTCACAGGCACCCACTAAGAGATGCTAAATTTAAACAGCAAGTTGCATGATTAACGGGTATGAAAAAGTTCTGGAGATGGTTGCAGAGCAATGTGAATATACTTAACACTATTGAACTCTACACTTAAAGATGGTGGAGGCGGTACATTTTATGTTATGTGTAGTGTACTGCACCACATTTTTTTTTTTTTTTTGGCTGCACTATGCGGCTTGTGGGATCTTAGTTCCCCGACCAAGGATCAAACTCAGGCCCCACAGTGAAAGTGCTGAATCCTCACCACTGGACCACCAGGGAATTCCCTCATTGCAATTTTTTTTTAAAGGCGAATTGCTGAACAATATGCCTAGTGATTCCATTTTCAATTGCTATAGGCTTCATAGAAGTTTCTCACCTGTGTTTCTAAGCATATATGTATGTAGACACATAGACAAATCAAAATAAAATCAAGCCATTGAAAGTACTTCCTTCAGGACTTCCCTGGTAGTCCTATAGTTAAGATCCACGCTTCTACTGTGGTTCTATCCCTGGTCAGGGGAACTTTACATGTCATGTGGTGCAGCCAAAAAAAAAAAAAAGTAGAAAAAGTAGTTATTTCTGAAGAGGGAGTTGGCATAGTTGGGTGAGACTATAAAGAGAAAACTTTCACATTTCACTCTGTATGTGTATGTAATTACGTGTGTGTACATAATTTCTTTGGGCTTCCCAGGTGGCACTAGTGATAAGAATCCTCCTGCCAATGCAGGAGCTGCAAGAGATGCGGGTTTGATCTTGCTGGGTCAGGAAGGTCCCCTGGAGGAGGAAATGACAGCCCACTCCAGTATTCTTGCCTGGAGAATCCCATGGACAGAAGAGCCTGGCAGGTTACAGTCCATACGGTTGCAAAGAGTTGGACACGACTAAAGTGACTTAGCACACACAATTTATTTGAATGACTGGACTTGCTTACGTTAAATTGTTCTTCAGATGCACTCATCCAGCCAGCAAGGACTGGATCCTTGCCATCCTCAGAACCTGGAATAGGAGAAAGAAACTGGATTTCTGGTCTTCCCCTGCCTTGCAGAGTCAGAAAATGGCCTGCCCTCGTCCGGCAGGCTGTGGCTGGGTGGGTGGAGTGAGGTCGTGTTAGAATCTCACTATGAGGACCGTTTCCGTAAAAGAGGTTTCTGATCAGAAAAAGAGACAGCTGAGTGCCAGAAAACCCTCGGCCGCTCTGGGTCTTACTACAGAAACCAGACCTCCTGCAGTACAGGCTCCAGTCACAACTAACCAAGGTCTGGTCTCAGAGTCAGATGAGATTGTGATTTCTTTGAAAAGTAAACCTCTGCCTGGTGAATTCAGAACCACAGGCCTCCAAATCAGAGGTTAAGGGCTAAGGGCTGGGAGAACTCAGCTGTTTCTGAACCTTAAGGCCTCACGGCCTCGGGAGGCTCTATTTGAGGAACAAGAGACTAGCAGCTGCCGAAACTGAGGAAGGACCAGGATCACGTTTCACATGGTCCCAGACACCAGTGGCCTGAGCCAGCAACTTGGCCTGGGCTTGGGCCAGAGCCATCCCATCTGAAGGCTCATTTGCATGACCTTTCCAGTACTTTGCATCGCAGGGCCCAGGAACACTCCTCCCCTAGGACCAGAGAGGTCAAGACGAGTATTTGGTCACACAGGACCTGCGGGACAGAAACTGAACTCGGGGCCGGGGGTGGGCGGCGGGGAGGGAAGGACTCATGAAGGGAGGGGGGAAAGCCAGTCCCAGTATTTCACTTGCAAATCCTGGCAGGGGTGCCGGATAGGGTAGGAAACTTCACTGTCCCTTAGAGCAAGAAAGTTATGCAAATGAATGCATTTGCATGGCAGCCTGCCCCCTAAAAATGACTTATCACATGAAGGTTCCCTGCTCTCAGGGGCAGTCACTCCCCCCAGAGTCCCACCTGAGATCCTGCAGGCTGGACAGACAAGACTTTCTGATTACCGGCTCTGACTTCCCTTCAGCGCAATCATTATTCCCTCCAAGGGGTGGATGGACATAAGGTAGACCCAGGCCTGAGATGCTGGTGTGTGCAAAATAAAAAGTATGGAAGCTTAGGTACATTAAACTGTGTATTTGTTACAAGGAAGCTCCTAAGAGCTTCAGGTTTAACATATCTGAAGCCCATGGTGTAGGGACCATGGTCAACAGGAATCAGAAAGACCTGCAAAGAACTCTAGATTTTCAGGGACACTCAGAGGGGCTTCCCAGGTCGTGCCAGTGGGTAAAGACCCACTTGCCAATGCAGGGGAAGACATAAGAGATGTGGGTTCGATCCCTGAGTCAGGAAGATTCCCTGGAGAAGGAAATGGCTACCTACTTCAGTATTCTTGCCTGGAGAATCCCATGGATAGAGGAGCCTGGTGGGCTACAACCCCCGGGGTTGAGGCGCAGTTCAGCCAAACAACAAACGATGAGGGTGAAGAGAGGGAAGGGGGTGGGGCAAGATGGGGGATTAAGAGACACAAACTACTAAGTATAAAATACATCAGCGATACGTTGTACAGCACAGGGAACATAGCCGACGTTACGAAACTTAGATGGAGTATAACATTTAACCAGAACTGTACATCACTGCGCTGTACACCTGAAACATATGATACTGTAAATCAAGTATATCGCAGTTTTTAAAGAAATATGTGGGGAAATCCTGTCAGGCTATGTTCCCAAATTTGGGTTTGGGGGAAACAAACACGATGAGGGAGGGGAATCCGGGTTGAAGGGACTGAGAAAACACCGAGGACGCCCCACTGCCGGGGCTGCCAGGTTTTCAATGGCCAACGGTCCAGCTGCAGTGCTGAGCAGACCAAAGGCCAGAGGGGGGATCCCAGACTCAGGGAGAGGAAGAGCGGACCCTGACGCTGCAGAAACTAGAGCAGAAACCTGACGGGAACACCTCCACCGCGCCGACCGTAACTCGGAGTCTCTGCAGGCGCAGCGCTCCCCTCCCCACCACGTCCGGGGCTGTTGACCTGGCCAGAGCGTCGAGCCTCCGGGCCCGTTGACCCTCCCGCCCCAGCACGGTTCCACGCCCCCCTCCTCCAGGCTGAGCCCCAGGAGGGCTGGAGCTGCATCAGAGCGTGACCTTGCTGCTCCTGGAAGGAGTCTCCGCAGAGAGGTTCCGGCCCTCTGAAGGGCGGCCAGTCCGGGGAGGAGCCACCCCTGCACCTGGTCAATGCTCCCCCCTCCTGAAGCCCAGGCTCGGGCACATTGCATGCTCACGCATCTGGGTCAGGGAGGGCCAACACTGTCCGCTCCCAGCGAGGCACACACGGAGGGCTTCACCCAACAGAGGAGGGCGGTCCAGGATCTTCTGACCTCACTCATCCCGCCAGTCTCAAAACCTCTGAGGCCCACAGAGACCACCTGGGCTGGGACTGCACCCCCTCACTGGGGCAGTCTTGACTGAATCAATTCAGACCACAACGTTTATGCGTCCGGGACTCCAGATGCAGAGAAAGGAAAGACAAGGTCTCTGAGAGTCGCACGCAGATTTTGTATCTCAAAGACTGGCATTCGGGCAGACACTGGGTCTTACACTTGGTTTTTGCACTAAAGCAGAGTGCAGGTAGAAAGGCCTGGGCGTTCATTTGGTGACTTAGTATGCTGGGTCTGACTGAGTGCAGGGAAAGGAAGACAAATTCACTGAAAAGGCCCCACCGGAGCCTGGGGTCCCTTCCAAAGAACGACTACTCCCCAGCTCGGCCAGTCTCCCTCTTGCGGGGTGGGCACTGCATGTGGGCTTCAAGAGACAGAGCCTGGAAGGGGCTGTATCCACAGGGCTGAGGGCACATGCACGCTCAGTCGCGTCAGACTCTTTGCGACCCTATGGGCTGTAGTCTGCCGGGCTCCTCGGTCTATGGGATTTCCCAGGCAAGAATACAGGTGTGGGTTGCCATTTCTTCCTCCAAGGTATCTTCTTGACCTAGGGATCGAACCTGTGTCTACAGCATTACAAGCGGATTCTTGACCACTGAGCCACTAAAGGAAGTCTGACGGTTACAGAGGCCGCCCCCCTAAGCCACCTCCCGCCGCCTGGAGAAGGCCCGGCAGGTTTGCGGGAGACAGCTACTTTCCCCGGCCTCACCAGCTCCACCCTTGTCCCTTGAAGAGCTGTTTCCTTCACACTTTGAGCAGCCTGGGACCTGCTCTGCCCACCAGCTCTACCCACCCGTCACTCACAGACCTCCGCATTTCCTGTCTCCAACCCCCTCAGAGGAAAACCCCACATTTTCTGTTATTGTTTACCAACCCAGAGGCCTCAAGCGGAGCAGGAATGTGGTTTCAGCCTAGACCACAGTCCCAGCTTCAAACCTGGGTTTTCCTGAGCCCTCCCGGGAGGGCAGCCCACCAGAGGGCGGGACACAGATGTGAGCAGTCACTCAGCCCGACGTGACGTCCCAGTCCACCGTCTCACGGCACTCAACACCCCCAAGGCCGAGGACAGCCACCGCCATTCCACAGAAACGGAAACGTGCCCAGTGGAGAGGAAGCCCGCTGTCTCCCTGCCTGGCCCCTCTTTTCCCTTCCTTATCTTTGGTGGGTTTTTTTAAGAAGCTCTAAACTTGGAAGCAGGAGATCCAAATCAGATCGACCTCTGCTTAGTCATGAGGCCTTGGGAGAGTCATTTCACTTCTCTGAGGCTGAGTTTTCTTCATTTTACTTCTCTGAGGTCAGCGGGAGGCTAGACCGCCTCCCCCGGAGGCCTTTTATGACGGTGAAGAGACCTGGGGGATTGCCCAGTGCAGCACGGGCCTTCCCGGTGCCCACGAGTGTCTGCAGGCCTTCCCTACCTCTCACACCACTCGAGGGTGTTCGAGGATCACATCCTATCTTGCTTCCTCCAACCCTGCAGCCAGCATCTGCCTTTAGGTACAAAAGTTTCCCCGCCACCCCACCCGGGAGTTTAGCAGAAGGAGGTAAAGCACTTCCCAGAGGCAGAGAATTACAGGCTGATGCCAGCGTGGACCATCAGGGGCTTGGAGAGGGTAGACAGGTGTGGTAAGACCGTTCTCATCAAGCCAGGCCCCTCCTGTCCTTCACCCTAGCCACCCTTCCCGAATGCCAGGTCCAATCTGTGAAACGGGCTGGCCCGGGTGGAGGAGGAAGCAGAACGCGGGGCCAACGTGTGGGGCAGGTGGCATGACACGGGCCTCGGGGACGGGGCAGCGGCCCCTCGACACTCACAGCCAACCCCGGGGCCTAGGAACACACCGCCTCACAGCAAAGGGACTCTGCTGGTGGGACTGAGGTGAAGGGCCACCGCAGTGTCTGCGAAGGCCCCCTCTGACCACACAGGTCCTTCAAAGCAGAGGCTCCTTCCTGGCAAGACCAGAGAGACGTGACGTTGTCGGCCTTGAAGACGGAGGAAGAGAGCCTCAAGCCAAGAAATGGAGGTGTCTCTGGAAGCTGCAAAGGCTTCAGGGAGAAATGCAACCCGGCCAGCCCTGTGTTGATCTCAGACTGGGGGACCATCGGACTCCTGACCTCAGAAGTCTAACAATTAAACGTGTGCTATTTTAAGCCACAGAATGTATTAGAGCAGCAACAGGAAACCAACACAGCCTCCAAAGAGAGCAGAGCACTGGGAAACACCCCCCTGCACCCCAATTCCTGCCCCATCACCCCTTATTCCCTCTTTCCCCGGGTTCTTATCACCTCTGATACCCACCTTAAGCGCAGACATGACTGGACTTCTCTGACAGAAAAACTTCCCGCTGGCTCATTTGAGCAGTGGTTTCTAGAGACATGGGTTGAGCTTCAAGGCAGGAGCCAACCACACTCAGGATTTGTGAGGGGTAGGTTGTGAGGGCCTTGTCTCTGCCACAAGGCTGGGCAGGGGAGACGGGACCCCACTGATGACAGGGTGAGCAGGCCTCTCTCCTCCAGGCAGGAGGAGGTCTTGGGACAAGAACACCCTAGGCCTTGCACCCTGAGTTCTAGTCCAAACACACTAGCAGGGGGACCCCCAGTGCATCCCTTCACTCTCGTCACTTTTCTCACTCATAAAATGGGGATAACCATCCTGGGCTGCCTGTCTCCCTGACAGCTCTGAGGATCATGTGAGAAAACGCAAGTAAACTCATCAACAGCTCCTTTTCTATCTGACTGGGCGGGAGAGCAGTGAGGTCAATAAACCAATTTCTTCCTTAGGCGCTGCCACAAGTCAATTCACCATGCGATCTCAAATATCCCAGGCCTTCGCCTTCACATCTGCAGACTGAATGCTCACAGGAGCGCTGAGGCCTCTTCCAGCTGATGGTTTGTTTTCTGCCTTCTGGCTGGTCGCTGGCACCCCCTACTGGAGCTTGCAGGAACACCTGCTCCTCGACACTCCCCCAGGATTTGGACCAATTCACCACCACCACCTTCTTCACAGTCCCCGTGCCAGCCCTAACCCTAACCCTAACCCTGACCCTGACCCCGACCCCAACCCCAACCCCCAGCTGAGAGTGTCTGCGTCTGGCCGTGGCTAAACAGGTCTAAGACTGGGCTGGGAAGCGGCTGGGCTCCTGATTCAGTAACTGGCAAAGCGCGCGGGGTCCCCCACTGCAGGGCCCATGCCCAGGCCAGAGACATCCCCCAGGCCCCCGAAAGGGCGGGGGTTGGCTCCCTTGGGCCGGGGGCTCGCCTCTCCCCCAGGATACCCCGACTCTGCCCTCCCCACACACGGAACCCCTCACCACGCGTGGGAAGACGAGAGGTGGGGGGCGTCAAGGGGCTGAACCTCAAGAAGGAAGAGAGAAAGCCTTTCAACTATTAAATCTGTTTAGTAAAGACAATTTTGCTCATACAAAACGACAAGAGTTCACAACAGTCTGAGAGCTGGGCGCCGTCAGAGGCGGGGAGGCGCTGCGGGCATCGGAGCCCTGCCCTCGCACCCCAAGAAGGCCCCGGGCACCCCCAGCCCTGCCCGAGGGAGATGAGAGCTGAAGCATCACCGCCCCCTGCCCCAGGGACCGCGGCGAGGGGCCCTCCCCACAGTGCTCAGGTTAACACGAGGCCTCCCCACCCCACACTGGCCTGGATATGTCGCTGAGTTGTTTGGGGCAGGGGGCGGGGAGCGGCTGGTGGGAGAGGGGCAGAGTCTGGACATCTTTGGTGCAAAGCCTCCCCCACCCACCCGCTAGGCCGCGCCACGGACACTTGCAGAGGCCACAGGGGTGCCGCGCTCGCCCCCAAGGGGCTGCGGACCGACACCCTGGAGCCCGTGAGGCACTCGTAAGGCAGGCTCACCCACGTGGGCTGAGGGCAGGCCTGCTGCAAAACGGCTGCAGACATGAGAGAACAAACACCAGCAGGTTAAGAACGGCAGGAAGGGGGCGCAGAGGCCTGACTCGGCAGCTCGGTGCCTCGGCGGAGGCCTAGGACCGGCACGAACGGGGCGGAGGGTTCCAAGCGGAGCTTCCGTCTTCCTGGCGCTGCACCAGTGCTCCGCGCGCCCGCGCCTGTGCCGGGAGCAACCCATACAGGCGAGGTGGGCGGCCTGGCGTGGGGCCAGACAGGCTCCCAGGCACTTGGGCAGGCCCAGCGCGGGCAGGGTGGGCCCGGGGTGGGGTGGGAGTGGGGGAAACAGTTCCGAGCGCGGCAGGGGCCCCTCACGTGCACAGGTACTGAGCCAGGTGTGGGCACACGCACGCACACACACACTCACTCCTATCCCTCTGGCACACCAGGGACATCCAAGGACTCAGCAGAGCCTCTGGGCCCCGGGCCCCACGGTCTGCAGCTCCTGGCAGGCCTCAGCCAGTGGGGACCTGGGGCCGTAGTGGGGAGGTCAGGCGGCCAGCGGGGCAACACAGGGACGCCCCTCGAGAGGGTTCCACAGACACCCTGGGACACACCCCCAAACCCTTGCAGTCTCCAGACAGGACGAGGCTTGGGGGACATGGGCGGGAGTGAGGGCAAGAACGATAAAAGAAGGTTCGTAAAAATTGTAAGTCAAATTACTGATAAAATTGCCAAATGAGCACAGTGTCGAGGGCACGGTGCTCCCTCTCCCCGGGGCCCCAGCCTCCCGGGCGCCCCCTCTCAGGCAGGTGGCCAGAACCGAAGGCAGAACACAGCCTCTGAAGAGGTCCCAGCCCCACGTGGCGGAGGAGGAGGGGAAGCGGGAGGAGGCGACTCTGGGTCTCTCTGTTTAAAAAATCCAGCCGGGTTGAGAGTTATTGCTTGTCCTCCAGTGGAGCGGCTGGCCCAGCTCAGTGAGCGAGGGCCGCGGCCTCCAGGGCCCGGGCTTTCTTCCGCCTCTTCAGAAGCAGAGGGTTGGACGCGTCTTCAATCTTTTTTATCTTGATCTGCTCGTAGTCGACCCGCATCGTGGCCAAGGCACTGGTCATCTCCTCCTGGGGGTGGTGACCAGGAGAGACGTCAGAGACCACAGATGGAGCGGGCAAGGAAGGGGTGACGTGTGGGAGTGGAGACAGAGGGCAAGCCGGCCAGAGAGCCTACGGCCAGCTCAGCAGAGCCCCGCTAAGGGCCCGGAGACCCCCAGCAAGCCTGGGGGAGCAAAGAGCACCGACTAGGAGCCAGGAGACCTGGTCTCACGTTTGCTCCAGCCAGTCATTAGCTGCGTGACCGTGAACAGGGCACCCACCCAGGCCTCAATTTCCTCATCTGCAAAGTGAGGAGACTTTGCAGAGGACCTCTCAGGCCCTTTCAGAGGCAGAGTGTAACGGCTGGCAGGAAACAGCCACAGCCAACTTTAGACTGACGCAGAAGCCTCTGCCCACAGCCAGGTCGGGGAAGCGGCTCAGAGTCGCTGTGGTACCAGACGACCCAGGGTGAGAGGATGCAGAGCCAGCCGCCTCCCTGAGCACCGCCGAGCCCCCCGGCCAGGTGCCCCCTCACCTTGACGTCCTCCCACCTCTCCTTGTCCTCCTTCAGGACCCGGCTGGTGTGCAGTGGGGTTTGAGGGACCTTCGTCGATTGCTGGGGGCAGAGAAAAGGGTCCGAGTGAAGACCTGGAGCGGGGTGGGGTCCACAGGGACCGGCCCCGTGGACCCAGGTACCTCCAGCCCACCGGGCTCACCATGATCCAGGGGTGGTTCATGAACTCGGTGATGGTCATCCTCTGGGTGGGCTCGGTCTTCAGCAGGTTCCGGATGAGCATCTTCACTGCGGGAGGAAAGCAGGATGCCCACAGGGGACAGAGACAGTGCAGGGGCCACCCTCCCCTCCCGCTCCTTCCCAGTTTTCAAGGAGAAGCCAGACTTATAGGGGGTGTGGACACAGACCACCCAAGATGCTTGGCCCTGAGGACCATTACAGACAGCTCCACCATCGGACGGCCAGGCACGTCCCAAGCCCTGGCCCTGCTGGGCCCTTCACACAGACCAGGCGTGGGCTGGGTGAAGACCCACAGTCACGTCACTGATGGGAGATCTCTCACACACACACACACACACACACACACACTCGGTGAAGACCCACAGTCACGTCACTGATGGGAGATCTCACACACACACACACACACACACACACTCGGTGAAGACCCACAGTCACGTCACTGATGGGAGATCACACACACACACACACTCGGTGAAGACCCACAGTCACGTCACTGATGGGAGATCACACACACACACACACACTCGGTGAAGACCCACAGTCACGGCACTGATGGGAGATCACACACACACACACACACACACACACACACACACACACGGGCTCTTTACCTTCCTCTGATACTTCTGACCATTCTGGGTTGGGGAATTCATACTGGCCCATTCGGATACGACTCTTCATGCCCGGAGAGATGGCAAGGCCATGGTTGGAATAGAAGGGGGGGTACCCACACAGCCTGAGCCGAGGGGAAGCAGGAAGAGAGGAACAGAGCTTATGTTATTTAGGTCCCGCACCAGGACTTCTTGCAAAGTTCACAGAGAAACTGGGACTCACTGATTCAGGTACAAAGTCAGGGACAGGGCCCAGGAATCCAACATACTGAGTATCTAAACCACACATCTTCCTGCCCGTTAGCCAATCCGTAGCATTGAGCTGTCAGAGTCCACTCAACACTGAGAGGGGACAGCAGGACCCCCAGGGCACCCCCATCCAGAAGGGGACGCTAACCGTGGCCTCTTCCTCTCACCCCAGAGGTAGAGGCTTCCATCCACGCCTGCCCAGCCTGCGTCCCCAGGCCCCTCCCCACACTCACAGGATGTACATGATGACACCCAAGGACCACATGTCACAGGACTTGTCGTACTTCTCTGGGCCCAGCACCTCTGGAGCTGTAAACAAAGACGAAGGCAGTGGAACTGGTCCTCAGAACACCAGGAGCCACCCAGGCCCTCTGTGGGTGGTGTGCCCATCCGACCCTTCAGCCCATCACGACGGGACCGCAGCTAGGCCTGCCTGGAAGGGGGACAGTCGTAGCCCAGGCCCAGGGCTGGGTAAAGGAGACCTGAAGACCCTCCTTGAGGGGAGCCCAAGGGCCAGAATCTCAAGATAAAGCAAGTCTTGAACTGCAAGAGCCTTTCAGACTGCCTTTTAGTTTGACAAACCCATTTTGAGAGTTTCCTCTGTGCAGTTGGCTGGGGGTCCTGGACCAGAAGCACATCCCTGACCCCCCTGGGGGTCTGACGGGAACAAGAGCTCTTCTCAGTGAAGTGCACACGTGCACAAACTTCCACCCGTAACCTCACGCACCTAACTTCCCATGCCACTTCAGGCCCTCGAGATCTGCTAAGCCTACTTCAGGTCAGGTCACATCAGAACTGGGCTACAAAGGGCCGGCAGACACAATTCTCCTGGGCCCTGGGGCCCTGAGACCAGCAAGAGGAGGCTCTGGGAGAAGCTCCGGGCAAAGACGGGCTCCCAGGCTTTCTCCAAACTTACCCACGTAGTATGGCGTGTAACAAGGAGTGGTCAGAGAGTTGTGACTGGTGGTTTCCTTGGCAAAGCCAAAATCAGTGAGTTTGAGAATGGCATTGGGCCTTTTGGAGGTGTATAAAAGGTTCTCGGGCTAGAGAGAGAGAGAGACACAAGGAGTATCTCTGCTGAACCTGTGAGCGGCCGTCAGAAACCTGCAGGGGAACGATTCCTCCCTTTCTTCCCACCCCCATTCAGCAACTGTCTGTCTGGCCCCTATGATCCGCACACCATCAGGACCCTCAGCCCCTGACCCCCCAGGGCTCATGGCAGGCGTGGGAGTAAAACACTGACGCAGAGACAGAGTGAGCACCACAGGGACACAGACCAAGGGTGGGGCTGTGGGGGGTGACTGAGGAGCACAGGCTCAGGCGGCTTCCCAGCCGGGAGCGGGATTTGCCCAGAGGGCAGGGCCTGCGGGGCAGAGAGGCGCTCTGCCCACTCTGCCACGGGACCCAGGCCACGGGGACACAGGACGACCCTGGGGACCTTTTCAAGGGCCACCGTGGCCCTGACCCCCACGGCCTCTAGGCCCCCTGCATTGGGGGCTGGGCGGGCAGTACAAACAGCTGGTACCTTGACATCCCGATGGGCGATGTTGATTGAGTGCAAATACTGGATGGCCTCGCCAATGCTCTTCATGATCTCTGAGGCCTCTGCAGAGGAGACGGGAGCAGGGAGACAGAAACCAAGTCACAAGATGTTTCCTTAGGTTTGAAAAGCTGAGGCAAGAGCCCTCCCGGGAAGCCTAAGACCCCCAACGCCCCCACCCACCCCAGAAGGCGAGGGGCAGGAGCGGGCAGAGCCCCAGCAGCAGGTGGGCGGCGGGCCTGAGCACCTCCCGGGAACAGGCCCCTGGAGCCCCACTGCCCCGCCGCCGGGCTGGGCCCGCGACAGACCCTTTCTACCTCTTTCCGTGAAGGCCTGGTCTCCTCGGTCCTGGATTCGACTGAACAGTTCTCCGCCATCCAAACTGAAACAAAGCCACAGTGAGACCGGGGCCATGACATCACACTAGCGCGCCCGCCACCGCCCCCCAAGAGGAACGAGGCGCTTGCATGCTGAGTTTCAGCGTCCCCAGCCGGCAGTCCTGGGAAGGAAAGGGGCCCGGGCGGGGAGCAGGGTCAGGCTGGGCCGGGAACCAGAGGGAAGGGCTGCTCACCACTCCATGACGATCAGCAGGCACTTCCGCCCCGCGTACAGGTTCTCGTAGACGTCCACGATGCGCACGATGTGCGGGCACTGCGAGGCACGCCAGTGCAGCTCCACCTCGCGGCGGGCCTTGGGGCAGTCCTGCAGCATCTGCAAGCCAGACCTCCTGAGGGAGCTCGGGGGCTGCCCCGCCTGCACCTCCCCTGGCCCGGCCTGTGTGCCCGCCACCAAACACCCCCACATCCGCACCCTGCCCGCCCCACCCATCAGCCCCATCCACCCCCGCCCCAGCCCATCAAGTCCCCTGCCCCAGCCAATCGACGCCCCGCCCCAGTCCATCGACGCCCCACCCCAGTCCATCCACCCCCAGCCCCAGCCCATCCACCCCTGACCCCCGACCCCCGGCCCTGGCCCATCTGCCCCGCCCCGGCCCATCCACCCGCCAACCCGGCCCAGCACCCGCCCTCTTGTCACAGCCCCACACCCCCTCCCAAGCCTGACTTGGGGCTCTGCAGCTCTCTTATCTGCTCTAAAAGAAACTTCAGGATGACCCCTTGTGAGGTCTCCACAGCTGACCGGAGACCACCCTTGACCACGCAGGGAAAGATGGTTGGGCCTCTCCCCAGCTAAGGGCATGAAGTCTACTCCAAAAGGCAGGCAGGGCTGAGCACTGGGAGGCAGAGAGTACAGGACGCCCGGGTGGGAAGACAGACTGAGGAAAATCCAGACAACCGTGGAAAGGGACCTACAGAAGGGAGCCTCCAGATCTGTTAGGAAAGGAAGCTCTAAGATCCCTAAACCCAGCACACCCAATCCACAGCCATATCCTTTCAACAGCAGACAGCCTCAGGAGCCAGCCAGTGTGATCTAACCCCTGGTTCTTAATAGATCCCCAACCTGGAGCAAGTCACTTAACATGAGCCTTGTTCCCAACCCCTCTTCTTTCAGGGACCAGATGGGCAAGGTGTTAAAGGAGCCTGGCTCCCTTACCTGCGTCAAAGACCGAGACTTGACTAGTCTAAGCCGGTTTCATTAATCCCAAGCGTTTTACTAAGACCCAACACTGGTCAGGTAGCACTCTGCAGGAAATCTGAGGAGCGGCCTCTTGAAAGGAGCAGAGCAGGCAGCATGTCTCCCACGCGTGGCACCTGGTGCCAGGGCAGTCACTCTGGTACCAGGGGGTACCTTGCAGTGGGGGTGACACAGCGGAGCACTGAGACACCTGCTGGGAAGTGCATGAGTCTTGCTGAGGAAGATCAGATGGCCAGAGAGGAGCCAGGCTACACAGGAAGGGGAAAGGCAGACCAGGCACTGACAACAGTACAGCTAACATTTAGGCTGTGGTCTGTGACATGCTGGGCTTTGCCTAACTGTACAACAGCTGCCCATTTTACAGGCTGAGGAAACTGAGGCTCACAGGAGCAACGTGTCCCAGGCTCATTTCCTGGGGGAAGCCAGGGCTGGAATCCAGGCCATGTAGATTCCGAAGCCTTAACCTTTTCCACGATACCATGCAACTTTTAGAGGAGGAGTGGAAGCCAAGACTTGTTAGTCTTAGATCACCAAAAGCAAACTGGCTTCAGAGACACAACCCCCAACAGGTGCCCAGATAATTCAGTCTCCTAGGGAGCAGTCACCATGGGGTCACACTGCCACCTGGTGGCAGTCTAGGGACACTGCACAGATCCTGAGTTTTGCTCCCTTCAACTTCATTCATTGAAAAAGGTTATTTTCCCTTCCCACACACTATGAAAAGCAGGAAGAGACTCTGGATAATCTCATTTGCAAGTATTTCAATTCAACAAGCATTTACAGAGCTCCTCCTATGGACCACACATTGTGCTAGATGTCAAAACCAAAACCAAGAGTCCCACTCTGAAAGAGACAGTTGGATGCCATCAATGGACATGAGTCTGAGCAACTTCCGGGAGATGGTGAAGGACAGGGAAGCCTGATGGGCTGCAGTCCATGAGGCCGCAAAGAGTCAGACACGACTGAGCAACAGAACAACCTGAAAGAACTCAAACTGGGGGAAGGGGCGTGAGCGAAGGTCGCCACACAGAAAATGCTTATAACCCAGTGAGAAGCTGCTGTGAGACTGCTAAATTCAAAGAGTTCAAGAGAAAGCGTTCTCAGGGCAACCCAAAAAGAAAGACCTCTATCGCCCTCTACAGGCATACAGTGCTGAAGCCCAAGCTGTCACAGGCACTCAGAGGCAACAGGAGCTCAAGGATCTGCAGTTAGGAGAGACTTGGGCCTGGGTCTGAAATCCGTCCATTTCTAGTTGCACAGCCTTGGAGAGACCGTCACCTTTTGAGCCTGCTCCACATCTGCAAGTCAGGGGTTAAAATATCTGCCTCCCTCCCTCACAGAGCCACTGCAAGCTTCTAATGAAAGAACCTCTGAGCACGCTTTGTTATCAGAAAGGCGCTCACCTCTGCAAGCCATCAGCGTAACTGCCACAGCACAGGGGCCGTCTCCATCACCTCTGAGTGAGGCTGGAACACGCTGATATAACCGACAAACCCTGATGTTACAAGTCACCAGCAAGACCATAGGCTGGGTTTGTGTCTGCAGCCCCATGACCACCGCCTAGAAACCAGCTCTGCTCAAACTTTCCACAGCTGTGCTAAGTGAGCACGCTGCTGCTGCTGCCAAGTCGCTTCAGTCATGTCCAACTCTGTGCGACCCCAGAGACAGCAGCCCACCAGGCTCCTCCGTCCACAGGACTCTCTAGGCAAGAACACTGAAGTGGGTTGCCATTTCCTTCTCCAAGTGAGCACACACCAAGGCCCAAACCCACGTGCACGCCCATCAGCCCCTCCTAAACTCAGAGTACACAATGCAGGTTCTGCCTGCTCTCTACCTCAGACACAGCAGCGTGCGGGGCATCAGGCCAAAGAGAACGTGCGGCCGGAAGCCTGGGTTCACATTCCGCCTTCAGATTTGCACACAGTTCACTCTGTAGCTAGCAAGGGAGGTGGAGTGACACAGTACAACAAACCTGGCTTTGCGAATCACACACAATTTGCATCCCACTTCTGCACTTCTCAGCTTGTCAAAACAAGAAAATTAGAGGAGTACTTCCTAATTCTAAGAGAAGCAGAGTAAGAATCCCCATGAACACCAGTAACTGACATCCAGGGATGTGTCCGACATCCTTGAATGGATATAAAAATCAGCCCACAGTGAAAGCGAGACCTTCAACCCAGTCAGGCTTCCAGGCTGGCTGATGTCACGGGGCAGAGCCGTGAAGAGCCTAAGAGGCTGGGTGGACAGCTGTGGGGCAGCCGCAGAGAGGCAGGCAGGAATGCGCTAATCTGGAGGACTGGGCTGAGCAGAGACGGACAGGGGAGGTGCTGAGCTCTAGCCCGAGGAGCAGGAGCGTCAGGGAGAGAAAACAGGATTCTGGCGCGCCGCCAGGGGCCACCAGCTGAGGAACGCAACAGGCTCGACCAGGAGCCAAGAGAGTCACATGGAAAGGCTTCCACCTCTTCGGCCTGGACAAGGACAGGAGAGGCCAAAAGGCCCGGGACCGCAGCCCTGAGGGCCCACGGCTGAGGGAAGGAAGGGTCTTCCCACCAAAAAGCCAGAGGCCCAGAGACAAGGAAGCCTGAGGGGATTATAAAACATTTTAAGCCCATGCTAAGCCTGCAATGGATACTGTGACTTGCCTCGGCCCCCCAGAGTTTGCCTCTGAAATTCCCTCCCCCAGTGGAGAAGGTCCCATGTGCTAAACTGCAATGCAACAGGCAAGGCCACCTGCCTACAGGTGTGCCAGGAGGCAGGACCAGACCAGTGCCCGCTGCCGGGGAGGAACCTCTAGGGTGACGGTGGCAATGAGGGAACTCTCCCGAATTCTGATCCGTTACCACACAATCCAGCGATCCCACTTCTGGGTGTGTACCCAGAAAAACTCCAATTCAAAAAGATGCATGCATCCCAATGGCAGCACTATTTACAACAGCCAAGATAGGAAAGATGTGGTATGTGAATACAATGGAATATTACTCAGCCATAAAAAGGATGAAATAATGCCATCTGTAGCAACATAGATAGATTATCACACTAAGTGAAGCAAAGACAAATATCATATGATATCATTTATATGTAGAATCTTAAAAAAAATGATACAAATGAACTTATTTACAAAAGAGAAAAAGACTCACAGACAGAAAACAAATTTATGGTTACCAATGGAGAAAGGGGAAGGGGCGGGATGAATCAGGAATTTGGGATTAACAGATATACACTACTATATATAAAGCAGATAGTCAACAAGGACCTACTGCATAGCCCGGGGAGCCCTACCCAGTATTCTGGGATACACTATGTGAGAAAAGAATCTGAGAAGGAGTGAGCACACACACACACACAGCGGAACCCCTGTGCTGCACACCTGAAAGGAACACAACTCTGTGTTACTCCAACTACACTCCAACTCAAAACCTTTAAATCCAAAATAAAAAAACAGAACACTGTTCCATGCCTCTGTCTTCGCTGGAATCTGGAGGCAAAAAAGGACAGTCTGCCTCATATCCCCCACCAAATGAATTTTCCATCATGGGACTGCATGATGACCCGGGGCGGGGGGGGGGGGGGCGGGCGGGGGCAGCATTCTAAGCCCAGGTGAGCCAGAGAAGCGGAAAGAAACAGAGGCTGGGGTCTGAACGCTGCTCACCAGCGGGGCCGATCTGAGGACGACAGGAAGAACAAGCCCCAGTCCCGGGGGACCATCCCTCACAGGCTCTAGCACTCACCAAGCGTGCAAAGATGGGGAAGATTTAATCCCTTTGTGCCTCAGTTTCCTGATCTACTAGTTCAGTCGCTCAGTCGTGTCCGACTCTTTGCGACCCCATGAACTACTGCACACCAGGCCTCCCTGTCCATCACAAACTCTCGGAGTTCACCCAAACTCATGTCCATGTCCAGTCAGTGATACCATCCAACCATCTCATCCTCTGTCGTCCCTTTCTCCTCCTGCCCTCATTCTTTCCCAGCATCAGGGTCTTTTCAAATGAGTCAGCTCTTAGCATCAGGTGGCCAAAGTATTAGAGTTTCAGCTTCAACATCAGTCCTTCCAATGAACACCAAGGACTGATCTCCTTTAGGACAGACTGGTTGGATCTCCTTGCAGTCCAAGGGACTCTCAAGAGTCTTCTCCAACACCACAGTTCAAAAGCATCAATTCTTCGGCGCTCAGCTTTTCTTTATAGTCCAACTCTCACATCCATACATGACCACAGAAAAAACCATAGCCTTGACAACACAGACCTTTGTTGGCAAAGTGATGTCTCTCTACTTTCTAATACGCTGTCTAGGCTTATCTCGGAGAAGGCAATGGCACCCCACTCCAGGACTCTTGCCTAGAAAATCCCATGGATGGAGGAGCCTGGTAGGCTTCAGTCCATGGGGTCGCTAAGAGTCGGACACGACTGAGCGACTTTACTTTCACTTTTCACTTTCATGCACTGGAGAAGGAAGTGCCAACCCACTCCAGTGTTCTTGCCTGGAGAATCGCAGGGACGGGGGAGCCTGGTGGGCTGCCGTCTGTGGGGTCGCACAGAGTCGGACACGACTGAAGCGACTCAGCAGCAGCAGCAGCAGCAGGCTCATCTACTGAACAGGACAGTCACGCGCCCACCCGCACTAAGTGACCTAGCGCGTGCACACCAGTGCCGCTGTTACTGCTCTGCCCCAAACCCCTGCACGAGTCCCACTGGGTCGGGCAGCGGGCACCTCGCTCACATGCGTCTCATTCACGGTGCTGTTGACGGCTCCAGGCGCTGGGACAAGGGTACCCAGAACGCCGGAGAAAAGTGGGCTTTGGCATGTTGGCCCTGGGTCTCCCTCTCCCTTCACACCACCCAGACAGCTGGGGGCAGGGAGCACGTGTCCAGAGAGAAGGAAGCCGTCCATCCTCCCCACGACCGACTGAGTGCCCAGAGTGAAGGATGCAAAAGCCTGACTCAGGCACAGAATGCGGTACCCACATTTGGGGCACCCAGGTGAGTAAGACCTTCTCTGCCCTCCCAGCAGAAGGGCAGCACCTCTGCCATGGGCAGGCTCACCCACAAGGAAGGAGGCTACCTGGGCGCTCAGCAGGCCAGAAGAAAGGAGGAGGACTTGGGGAGGAGGGCTGCTGCTGTGGGCTGAGTCCCAGCAAGCGCCTGAGCGCAGAGCTGGTGGCCAGCAAGCAGCAGCCTCTGAGAGCCCAGAGGAGCAGGGAAAGCGGAGCCGTCCACGTCAGCAGGAGCCCGCACACCCAGCCCACGAGGATGCACGCTACTCTCTGAGTGGGAGAACACAGGAGCAGAGCCACTAAGCTCCAGCTCGAGGTCCCTGAGCTGGCTGCTCCCAGCAGCGCTGGGGTCTGAACCCCACTCCCACTGCACCCAGAGCCCTTTTCCCCCCACCCCGAGGAAGGGCAAAGGGCAGAACATCTGCCCAAGGGTATCCATGATTCCGACAGCCACCATCAGGGGCTGAAAACGTACACAAGCCTGAAAGCGCAAAGCAGCTCTGTAACCCTGAAATCCCAGAATGTTAGAATTTTACCCTTTGGCACTAATCATAGGAGCTTTAACACTATATGTATTCTAAGCCTGGCTTACTTTAACTAGAAATGAGTAACAAACTGAATGCCCAGCAACAGGCAACAGAGATGCTTTTTCAGGAGTTTATCTATATGATCTTCAATCATTAAAATAATGTTTCAGAAGAATATTTAAGGGGAAATGGATTTCTAAGGGTTTCAGTCACCCCAACACTATCAACAGTAGCACTTTATTCTTCTGTAGCACAAATCTCCATCTGAAGTTTCCTTAAGTCTGTCTGATTGTAAGTGAAAAAGCAAGCGACAGTGAGGTGGATGAACCTATAGCCTGTTATACAGAGTGAAGTTAAGTCAGAAAGAGAAAAACAAACACTGTGTATTAATGCATATATATGAAAACTAGAAAAACGGTACCGATGAACCCAACTGAAGGACAGGAATGGAGTCGCAGACAGGAGAGCGGGCCTGTGGCCGCAGACGGAAGGAGAGCGCGGGACGAGTGGAGACGGGGCACTCACGCAGGCACATGGCCATGGGGGAGGCAGCGCTGGAGGGGAGCTGTCAGAGCCTGGGCCCCATGGTGAGCTCCACAGGGGAGGCAGCGCTGGGGGGCGCTGTCAGACGGCACAGGGGCTCAGCCTGGGCCCCACCGTGAGCTCCACAGGGGAGGCGGCGCTGGGGGGCACTGTCAGACGGCACAGGGGCTCAGCCTGGGCCCCGCCGTGAGCTCCACGGGGGAGGCGGTGCTGGGGGGCACTGTTAGACGGCACAGGGGCTCAGCCTGGGGCTCCATGGTGAGCTGGGGGGGTGGGGGGCTCAGAGGGAGGGGCCATCTGTGTGCTCACAGCTGATTCACTGTGCTGTACACAGAAACCACCACCACACTGTGGAGCAATGCTCCAGCTAAAAGCCTTAAAATCATCTTCTAAAAAACTTCTTAAGTGTAGTCCTATATGTATATTCCAGTAAGTACAGTCCTGTATGTATATCTGCATACGTATACACGTCTTTGTATATGTATGTATACGTATACATACGTATGTTTATTTATATTCGTATGTATATGTACACAGATGTATAAATCAGCCTGTATATGTCTATGTATACACACATATATATGGAACGGGAACCACACTCAGTAAAACGTTAATAACAATATATCTGAAAGATACAATAATAGGAGCCTTAATTTTCTTTATTGCATCTTTATTCTTTAAGTGACTCATAATTAGCATGTATACTTTTTAAAGAGCCAGAGAAGCTCAGCTCTCTGCATCTGACTCGGAGGCTGTCCCTCAAACCTCCGGGCCCAGTGGTCGGGAAACAGCAGATGTGGGCGCCCAGGCAGCTCTGCCAGGGGCTGCGCTCTGGAGTCTTGAGCGGGGCAGTGGCTCGTGCCCAGAGGACGCCCACTGCTGCACAGGCCCCCACGGAGAGGAGACGAGCAGACCTGCACTGCAAGCCACACAACCATGCTCTGCCTGCTCCAGCTCACCCGGCCCCAACTCTCGCCTCCCCAGTGCCGCGGCTGGCAGTGGGGCATCCGTGTCAGGCTGAAAGATCACGGGACCTCTACTCTCATTCAGCCTGAAACCTGGGAAACAGGGCCCCTGCAGCCCTGAACGGCCAACAAGGTCTGAGGAGTCACGAGGCCGCACACTGCCCCGGTACCGTGTGTGACCTCCCTGAAGAGCGGGGTCCCCCCAAGCCCCCCTCCCTGGGTCTGCAGCCATCAAGGGGGCGGAAGACATGCAGCCCTCGCAGCCCCTGACCTCATCTGCCCCGACGGTCATCACCGGACACATGTCACGTGCTGGCGTGGAAGCTGCTGGGACACAACGGAGAACACAGCAACGCAAGCCTGCCCCACGGAGCTTACACTTCGGTGCAGAAAGCACGCGACGAACACATTTTTTGTTTATTTTTAAATTACACATCATGATTTGTGCTATAAAGGACATAAGTTATGTGCTGTGACAGAAGCAGCAGTGCTGCTGAGCAAGAATCTCTGTTTTTCCCCCGATTTCAGAGAGATGAAAGGCTGCAGAGGTGTCTCTTGTCTCTCTTCATCCAGCTCAGCTCAGGACATGAGACAGGAGACATGGTCAAGTATTGGGTGAAATGAAGGTTTTCCTCTACATCTACAGGGGCAGAAAGAGTAGGATCCCGTTCTAGAACCTCCGCCCAGCTCAGAGAGGAGCAACCGATGGACCTCGCCTAGGAAGTGATCGAAACAGAAATCTAACAGCACATTTTTTTCAGTCTTTGAAGGTGAGATAGTCTGTGAAATAAAAGGCACACAGAAGTACATCATCAGGGTCCCACATGTTGGCACACACATTCCCAAACATTTGGTTGGGAAGTAAAAGCGATTTTCCATATTGTTTACTGATTTTCATTAACGTGACAGGAGAAAATCCCAACCCAAAGCAAAGCGAAAACTTACAGTGGGGAACCCAGTACCCAAAGCCTTTACAGCCCTGAGCCACTCTGCCCAGGAGGGTGACCTTCCCTGTGGTTCCGCCTCAGCCTCACTCTCACTCTCCTGGGCAGACAGGAGGACCAGCCTCCAACCAAAAGGCAAGAGACTTACAAGTTATGCTTATAAACGACACACATTTTAAAATATGTGCAACACGTGCTAACCAAAGGTTAACTTAATTCTGGCAAATCAACTGTAAAAGATTAACAATCCAATGTAAAACTGGCCAAAGAAAAGAACAAAGAAAGAAAATCAAACGAAAGAAGGTTGCTGCCACTCATTAAGAGAGAAATGTTTATAAAACATAACAATAATTTTACCAGAATGGCAAATTTTCTTTTTTTAATGTTTGACCAAAAACAAAAGAAGGAATTCTCTGGCAATCCAGTGGTTAGGACTCTGAGCTCCCACTGTGGAGGACGTAGGATCCACTGCTGGTCTGGGAACTAAGACCCTGCAAGCCATCCAACCAAAAAACAAACTCCTGAGCTTATGCAAAGATTCTTGAGGAAAAGGCACCCTCTCATACACACAACAATGGCACCCCACTCCAGTACTCTTGCCTGGAAAATCCCATGGACGGAGGAGCCTGGTGGGCTGCAGTCCATGGGGTCGCTGAGGGTCAGACACGACTGAGCGACTTCACTTTCACTTTTCACTTTCATGCATTGGAGAAGGAAATGGCAACCCACTCCAGTGTTCTTGCCTGGAGAATCCCAGGGACGGGGGAGCCTGTTGGGCTGCCGTCTGTGGGGTCACACAGAGTCGGACACGACTGACGTGACTTAGCATAACATAGCATACACACAACAGGGACATAGACCAGTATATTTTTGGCTATGTCTATCAAAACCGTAATGTTCAAACCTTAGGCCCAGTACTACTTAGCTAGGAAATCATTCTACAAGTATGTTCCTAAAGCATCTTAATGGCAAAAAAAATTGCTCATAACCTAAACGTCTACCACTAAGGAACTGATCAGACAGGTGCCACACAGGACACAGGGGGGCACAGCCTGCTGCAAGGGAGGTAAGGCTGCACTCACCACTGAGAGGGGACTAGGCGTTAATAAACGGGGACGCAGACAAGGACAGGAGGATCCTTTGGCTTTCTTGTTTATGTTCTAATTTTTTTTTTAAATGGAGCTGAATTCACATTACTTAGGTAACTTTTAAAGTATGTTCACAAAAACAAGAAGCAGACACACCAAAAGGTTCATTAGTGGAGGACACAGGATCCATCCCTGGTCAGGGAACTAAGATCCTGCAAGCCACTAAACATAAATGGTAGTACTATAGGTAACATTTTCTTTTCTGCCTTTTTTAAATTTCCAAAAATAAAAAAAGTGCTAAATAGAATGTAAAATACACCACTTGGGTGGTGGTTTTGTTTTGATTAAGGCAGAGCGAGACGATATACAGACTCGTGGATGTTTAGCATCTTTCTGGAGGCTAAATTCAGTTCAGTTCATTCAGTTGCTCAGTCGTGTCCGACTCTTTGCGATCCCATGAATCACAGCACGCCAGGCCTCCCTGTCCATCACCAACTCCCGGAGTTCACCCAGACTCACGTCTATTGAGTCAGTGATGCCATCCAGCCATCTCATCCTCTGTCGTCCCCTTCTCCTCCTGCCCCCAATCCCTCCCAGAATCAGAGTCTTTTCAGATGAGTCAACTCTTCGCATGAGGTGGCCAAAGTATTGGAGTTTCAGCTTTAGCATCATTCCTTGCAAAGAACACCCAGGGCTGATCTCCTTCAGAATGGACTGGTTGGATCTCCTTGCAGTCCAAGGGACTCTCAAGAGTCTTCTCCAACACCACAGTTCAAAAGCATCAATTCTTCGGCCCTCAGCTTTCTTCACCATCCAACTCTCACATCCATACATGACCACAGGAAAAACCATAGCCTTGACTAGACGGACCTTTGTTGGCAAAGTAATGTCTCTGCTTTTCAATATGCTATCTAGGTTGGTCATAACTTTTCTTCCAAGGAGTAAGCAGTCTTTTAATTTCATGGCTGCAGTCACCATCTGCAGTGATTTTGGAGCCCCCAAAAATAAAGTCTGACACTGTTTCCACTGTTTCCCCATCTATTTCCCATGAAGTGATGGGACCAGATGCCATGATCTTCGTTTTCTGAATGTGGAGCTTTAAGCCAACTTTTTCACTCTCCACTTTCACTTTTATCAAGAGGCTTTTTAGTTCCTCTTCACTTTCTGCCATACAGATGGTGTCATCTGCATATCTGAGGTTATTGATATTTCTCCCAGCAATCTTGATTCCAGCTTGTGTTTCTTCCAGGCCAGCGTTTCTCATGATGTACTCTGCATATAAGTTAAATTACCTCCCCCCCAAAAACACATCCACAGTGTTGACCAAAAGAAGAGCTTATATTTTCTCATCTTTCCCCTTTTACATTTTACATTTTTGTGTATTGTTTGGGTCTCTATCGTCTGCATGTATTTCTTCTTAAAAATTAAGTTTAGGGATTCTCAACAGGTGCGGTATGCTTTGGTCCTCCATTTGACCACCAGCCTGAGTCCCCCCAGAAGCAAGTCCACCTTCTTGTTAGAGCAGCAGCGGAGACGGGGACCCTTCGTTGACCACATCGGGTGGGGGTGGGGGGGCCTGCTGGTACTCAAGAGTACGAGGGAAGCCCAAATGATGCGAAGACCTGCCATCTTTCTGGAGAGTATATAACCCGAAAATGGCTCCCCGGGTGGCTCAGTGGTAAAGAATTCACTTGCCAATACAAGAGACATGGGTTCCATCCTTGGATTTGGAAAATCCCCTGGAAGAGGAAATGGCAAACCACTCCAGTATTCTTGCCTGGACGAACCCATGGACAGAGGAGCTTGGTGGGCTACAGTCCATGGGGTTGCAAAAGATTCAAACGTGACTTAGCGACTAAAGAACAACAATAACCCGAATATGACAAAGAGCAGGCTGCGGCCCCAAACCACCACTGCTGAGCACTTCTGACTTATCTGGGAAAAAGGCCTGCACTCAGCGTGGATGTCACCACAAAGGAGTCTCAGGAAGGAACCCAAAAGCCACAGGACACAGATTTCTGCTTCTTCCAGCAGACAGAAAGAGAAAGAAGAATCTTCATGTGTGCCGCACTGACCAGGCATCAGCTGTACTTTATATATAGAAAATACGCTATATTTAAGCCTCCTCACAGGCCTCTGGAAAGCTTCCACTGCTGACTCCATTTACTGGTGTGGCGATGGGCTGGTGAGGCACCTTGCCCCAGGTCACACAGCTAGTGATGACAGCCAGGATCCAACCCCATTCAGACCCCAGCCTCCAGGCCCCTGTCGTCACGACACTCGAGCCTTCGACAAACAAACCCCGGGCTGCGGATACTAGCGCCTGTTCCCAAAGGCCTCCCCTCCCGGCCCGTCTGAGGTCGGCCCCAGCCATCTCTGTGTCCACCAGGCCCCGCTCAGAGCTTGACGCCAAGGAGCTACAACACTCACCGACCAAACGGGGGTCGCGGATCCGGACCGCGCCACCAGCTGTGGCTCACTGCCCAAGACACAGCCTATTTCCCCGGACACAGGCGGATGGGGGCAGGGAGCAAACACACGGGACCAGCCAAGTGTTCTGGAAGCTAAAGTCCGAGTGGTGGGGACAGAAACGCCCTGTTCTTTGTAGTACGTAGGTATGATTTTACGAAATCCAGAGATGGACAAACCATCAAGAGAAAATAAGACGAGCAGAGGTCATGAACAACGCTTCTGGTCCACACGTGGCCCCCATCCATCTAACCCTACGCAGCTAACAAAGCAAATATAAACCTTCAGGTGGAAGCAATAAATGCCGCTCATCTTCATCGTGCTAGTTCAGCAGAATGAGATTCAAGGAAAGTGTGCCCTAACCAACGGATCTGGGGGGACGTGGAGGGAATTGAGAGAGAAAGTAGAAGAGGAGGGTCTTGTAAGACAGCTGGCTGAAGGCAGAACGAAAAAGAACAAGAAGTGGGTATTGTGGTAACATGTGGGGGACTATGGGGTAAGAGACGGAAACTGCTCTTTCCTACACAGTTGATGAAAACGGACCAGATGCAAAACAGAGCTCCAACCACCCTCCATGAGTACCTGGACATCGGAGAGGGAGACGAAGTCCTTTTCTGCTAGCGGCAGGGTCCCTGACACATTCCTATCTTGCCTCACTAAGGCGTTCACCTCTCAAACAGCTGAAGATGCAAGAAGGGAAGTGTAACCTAGAACTCGATTCTAACCAGAAAGCAAAGGCTAGTAAATTACATTAAAAAAAAGAAAGAAAGAAACCTTGATTAGCAAAAACAATAACAACAAGAATACCACATTAGGGGATAACCTGGTCAATCTGGAGTTCAAAGGAGGGAAGAAAAAGCCTGGAGACAAAAACAATTGTTTCGCCTAGACTTCCTGAAAAATCTGAGACAAAGGAACAGTATCAGCAGAGATCCCAACAGGGAATGCAGTTGGAAAGATGAGGCCTGGTCTCCAACAAGTGGATTCTGAGCATCTAAAGCACGGTAATCCCCAGCTGCCAAAGGCAAGGTCACAGCACAGGGGGCTGAGGAGGTGTCCAAAGACACAGCAACTGCCCAAACCCAGGGCAGGCCCAGCGAGAGTGGGACGAGCTCAGATAACAGATGAGCAGAGCGGATGGAAATGCAAGAACTACTTGAAATAAGTCTTAAACGTACACGTGAAACTGGAAGAAGACCCAGGGAGGAAGTGCACCCCTCATGTGGAGGGACAGAGGCTCTCATCTGCCAAAGTGACAGCAACTGTGCTATCATTTCTGTCAAGGAGAAAGCTCTTCAAACTGGACCGTATTTAAGGCAGACCTCAAATCCAAGCTCGCCCAAGAACCAACTGATAAGAACCCAAAGATGACTGAGTTGAAAGACACACCCCAGTCTCAGAAGAATCACACCCCACGACCAGAAGGAACCTGCAGCAGGTGTGATGCCCAAACCACCACTGGTCAGCACTGAGGAGCCGTGAGAGGAGCCGTGGGGAGAGTGGGCAGTGCCCGGCCTCCTGGCAGCGAGCACTCCCCCAGTGCCCGCCCTGCTCCAGGCACGGGGGTGGAGGGGGGGGTGGGGAGGCTGTCAAGGAGTTCAGCCTAGGGAAGGAAACAGTCAAGGAAAAAGAAACAATATGCACACAGAATTGCTAATAAGAAGGCCCACGTGACTTCACATCTGTCTCTCGTGAAGCTCTAGAGCAGGCCGTGAACTAGACCGTCACAACCTGGGCTAGCTCCCTGAGAAGCACCTTTTCCAGCAGGCTTACTAAATTACAGGCCAAACAAACAACAGATATTAATGCACGGGTCCTTGACTTCTACAAAGGACATGGACAAAGTCTCCTGCCAGACCTTTGGGATGATAAAGAAAGAGGCGGTGAGGTGACAAAGTACTTTGAGTTTATTTGTAATTGTTATCAATGACCAACACTAAAGTGTTATTTAGTGGATCTAGGACAGGCTAAGTGTTGTTTTTTAGTCGCTAAGTTGTGTCCAACTCGGTGACCCCATGGACTGTAGCCTGCCAGGCTCCACTGGCCATGGGACTTCCCAGGCAAGAATACTGGAGTGGGTAACCATTTCCTTCTCCAGGGGACCTTCCCGACCCAGGGATTGAACCCGTACTTCCTGCATTAGCAGGCAGATTCTTCACTGCTGAGCCACTGGGGACAGGCTGAACATGCACCAAACTGAACTCGGCACTCACTCTGACTTATTGCCTGGTCTCGGTAAACGACAATGACATATGTAGCCAGGCTCCCGGATATAAATCTTGAAGCAGTCATCTGTAGCCTCTCTCCACCCGCCCCCAATAGAGCCAATCCACCCCTGCCTACGCAAAGATCTCCCCAATCAATCTTCTCTTTTCCAGTCTGGCTGCCACTTGCTTGGTCCCCTTGGCCCTTCAGTGCTAACTAGCTTCTACACTTGGTCTGCTCTCCAACACATCCCACATCAACCTCTAAAAGGCAAATCTGAGAAGACACATTTTCTTCCTTAAACATCACCACTGGCTAAGAGGATAAAATCCCAATTCCTTAGCTTGGTCTTTCCGAGCTCCTGCCCGTAATACCTCTGCCCTCATCCTATTTAAGCTACACTGAACCCCACTGTCCTCAAACATGCCACGCCTTGTCAGGACACCATGTCTTCGCATCCTTCCAGCACCAGTGCAATGTCACCGCCTCTGTGAAGCCTCCCTAGTGACTTCCAGGTACAGTCAGTCCCTCTTTCCTCTCTGCTCCCGCAAGACTCTTATTAAGTGCCTATTTCAACGCACACACACACTGGTTCTATTTCCAAGACTGGTCCTCCTTCTGCTATACAGACCACGTGCCTTTTGGAGGCTAGGACCGTGTCTTACTCACTTTTTGATTCCTAATCCTGGGCCCAATACATGGATTCATGGACATACTCAATATAATATTTGCTTGTTGACTAAACCCAGAGAACACCTCCAGTGACAAAGCATGGAATGCCATCCTTGGCTTTGCCCACAATTTTACCAATATGCTGGCTAAAGATGTAGTGGACAGAAGTTCATCAAACTTGCAGGTGACTCACATATTGGGGGTGTGTAGGTAACAGATTTTTTTAAAGATCACAGTAAGTGAAAATACGGGCCAAAGTAACTCTCTAAAAATATCATATGTTGGGGCTCAAAAAACATCTACTAAAATAATAGCATGTGATGAGAGAGACCTTTCTGAAGTCAGATCCACACAACTCGATGAGTGAGAGCGAAGGCTCTGAGGGCGGGCTGCCTGTATGAGTCTCAGTTCTTCCACTAACTAGCCATGAGATTCTGGAAGTTTCCTAACTTACACCTCCAGTTTCCTTCATTGCAGTGCAGGGATAATAACAGTACCTACTTCATAGAGCAATTCAATAAACTCTACAATTGTTTCTTGATGATGTTGCTGTTACTGTTGTTAAAAGTTACTTCCAAGAGAAACTATAAAGCATTGTTGTTAAAAGCAAGGGCCTTACAATTAGACTGCCCTAAATTCAAGCCAGCTCTAAGCTTAGTATTAATAGCTGCCTGACCCTAGGCAGTTATCTCACTTCTTTTTTTTTTTTTTTAAATGAGCTCCCTGACCAAGGATAGAACCTAGGTCCCCAGTAGTGGAAGTGCAGAGTCCTAACCACTGGACTGCCAGGGAATTCCCTTACTTTCTAATCTCCAATGTTTCCATCCATTAAATGGGGCTAATGGTATTATCTGTCAGAGATATTCACTTTAGCGTTACAGTTAATCCTTGAACAACATGGGTTTAAACTGCACACTTACATGCGGAGTTTTATTAATAAATACATACTACAGGACAACTGCATCCCCAGTTGGCTGATTTCAAGGATACGGAACTGCAGGTGCAGAGGACCAACTACAAACTTATACACGGGTTTTTGACTGCATGGGGGTCAGTGCCCCTACCCCTCACACTGGTCAAGAGTCAAGTGTATTAGTGTATTTCAAGTGGGTTAAAAAAATGATATAAACTAAATGCCCACTAATAGAAACTGGTCAAATAAATTACAATATACCCATAACGGTACATTAAATAACATGCAATTATAAAATAGGAGGTAGATCTAGATAAACTGAGATCAAAATTTCTCCAAAAAAGACATTCTTCCATGAAAAAGGCAAGCTGCAGATTGATAAATACAGTCTGGTCCCAGTTTTGCAAAATGTTGTGAAAAAGAAAAGGCAGATGTGTGTACCTATATGTGTGTTTACCCACTTTCTTATAAAACTTATAAATCCAGACAGGCTCTGCTTAGTAGAGTGTGTGTGTGTGTGTGTGTGTGTGTGTGTGTGTATCAAACTTGCAGGTGACTCACATATTGGGGGCGTGTGTAGGTAACAGATTTTTTTAAAGATCACAGTAAGTAAAAATACGGGCCAAAGTAACTCCCTAAAAATATCATATGTTGGGGCTCAAAAAACATCTACTAAAATAATAGCACGTGATGAGAGAGACCTTTCTGAAGTCAGATCCACACAACTCGATGAGTGAGAGCTCGTCGGACTCAGTCATGTCCGACTCTTTGCAACCCCATGGACTGTAGCCTGCCAGGCTCCTCTGTCTACGGGATTTTCCAGGCAAGAATACTGGAGTGGGTTGACATGGCCTCCTCCAGGGGATCTTAGGGACCCAGGGATTGTACCTGCATCTCTCGTGTCTCCTGAACTGGCAGGTGGATTCTTTACCACTAGGGCCACCTGGGAAGTAACGTGGAACCATGCAAATGACCACACAAAACAGTCTTAATCATCAATGGGGAAAGCTGATTGTTCCATGACCTTTAGGAATTTTTATCAAAACATTAAAAACTCTTTTACTGTCAGTTATAAATGAATAAAGAAGTAAGAAACTAGTATAAAACTAATACTGATTTAGCACACTGTAACTAAAAAACAGAGACACTGAGAATGAGTGTTTTGTTTCTTTGTAAAAACTCATGCAGAGCAGGCTGACAGGGCTTGCCTTCTCAAGGTTTAACACACAAGACAGAGCAAACATCTTTTCCACGCCTTTATAAGTTGCCACACTCTTTGTAAATCTGAATCAGTTTCCAACCTTTTATCCTTTGGGCTTTTAATGTTGCAAAATACCTTCGAGAGTCCCTTCCATGTGAAACTTTTTCCCAGTGTCACTTCCTCTGGCACTTCTTTGTCCTCTGCATCACAACTGCTGGGTCAGGGAATTTGCCTTCACTTGATTCTTCTGGCCGCATACGCAGTCTCAAACAGCGGCAATGTCGACATTTCTGCAGTCAGCTGTAATTCCACTCATGTTCAGTCATGGAATTTCACTTTCAGCATTACCATTTTTCATTTCTTTGCTGAAATGTCATCAATGTTGGGCAATTTCCTCTTTTGATTATCCATTTTTGTAAAACATCACATGAGTTTATTGCTAGGAGACAAGGAAGCAACACAACAGCTGCACACTTGCCCGTGTGAACTCAACAACAGATAGGCAGTGACCTCCACCAACAGACGCAAAGAAGGGCCGTGACTGGTCACTGAGCCTAACCTGTCACTGGTCACATCTGTTAGGTACATAGGGATCTGTGAACTGAAGAGCTAGTTGCAAAGTTTGTACTCTGTACAATTACTCAGTTCACACGTCATAACAACTCGAACTGGAACTATGCTGTTTTGGGACTGGTGCTATTTAACGAAGCTGTAGTCCATGAAATTCATGTATACTGTAACAGTGAAAAGCAAGGACTGCGGGCACAAGGAATGAACACAGAGGGAAGTATACACATGAACAGTGACAGTGGTCACCTTTCAGGAAGAGCTCCATTATTTAAATTGCTTTCAATTACTAAGTTCCACACTGTGGGAATGGTTCTCAGCCTGACATGATTTTCCCCATGAGACATTTGAAAACGTCTGGAGACATTTCTCATTGTTGCAACTTGGAGCAGCACAGAGAGAGCTGCATCTGGGATCTGGTAGGTAGAGGACCAGGATGCTAATTCCTAAGAAGCACTGGACAATTTCCACAACAGAATTATCTGATCCAAAAAGTCAATAGTACCCAAGCTGACAAATGCTGTTTTAAACCAGTTTTTATTAAGTTTGTTTTAATAGCACCTTTCTCATAAAGTGGTGGCAAAGATAAACTGAGAAGATGGCAAGCAGAAGGTACACAAGATGCTGTTAATATCAGAGGTTCTAAACGACTTCGAGCTGCAGGAGTACCTTAATATCACCTTAGATTTGTGGTATTTGTTTTACAAATACCTGACCCACTGCCATGATATGGTCATGATGCAGCTGCCAAGAAGTGAGCATCACCTTCAGCTCCCTGGCAGATCAAGGTCCTAGATCAAGACAGGCGTCCAGACCCAGTCACACTCGGCACCTCTCACATCACACGAATCCATTGTCATGTCTAAGCAAAAGGAAACTATTAAACTTCCAAAAAGTAATGACCAGGACATAAAAGGTCTGATAAGAAAGTCACAGGACAAGTGGATCGATGGACTGGGACCGTTATTCTGAGCAGTTGAGAGACTGGATGTGATAACACTCCCCAAATTCTGTAGGGCTGTCACAGAGAAGAGGGCTACGTGACTCCCATGGCAGAAATTACAAGGAGCTGTCCTCCAACAGTAGGGGCTTGGAAGGTACTAACCTCCTTACCCCTGGAAACACTCAGGCAGAGGCTCTCGGGGGGAATGCTACACCGAGTGAAAGAATCATCTAGATGAGCAATAAGGTGTTTTCTAATACTCACAATCTTGACAACAGAATACCGGCGTTATTTCGAGAAGGAGAAGTAACTGCCTCCTGTGACCCAGCACTCCCACTCCTAGCCACTGACCTAAGAAAAATGGAGTGCTCGCTTCGGCAGCACATATACTAAAATTGGAACGATACAGAGAAGATTAGCATGGCCCCTGCGCAAGGATGACACGCAAATTCGTGAAGCGTTCCATATTTTTACTCCTACAGCTCAACTCCAGAAAAATAAACGACCCAATCAAAAAATGGGCCAAAGAACTAAATAGACATTTCTCCAAAAAAGACATACAGATGGCTAACAAACACATGAAAAGATGCTCAACATCACTCATTATCAGAGAAATGCAAATCAAAACCACTATGAGGTACCATTTCACACCAGTCAGAATGGCTGCGATCCAAAAGTCTACAAATAATAAATGCTGGAGAGGTGTGGAGAAAAGGGAACCCTCTTACACTGTTGGTGGGAATGCAAACTAGTACAGCCACTATGGAGAACAGTGTGGAGATTCCTTAAAAAACTGGAAATAGAACTGCCTTATGATCCAGCAATCCCACTGCTGGGCATACACACTGAGGAAACCAGAAGGGAAAGAGACACGTGTACCCCAATGTTCATCGCAGCACTGTTTATAATAGCCAAGACGTGGAAGCAACCTAGATGTCCATCAGCAGATGAATGGATAAGAAAGCTGTGGTACATATACACAATGGAGTATTACTCAGCCATTAAAAAGAATACATTTGAATCAGTTCTAATGAGGTGGATGAAACTGGAGCCTATTATACAGAGTGAAGTAAGCCAGAAGGAAAAACATAAATACAGTATACTAACGCATATATATGGAATTTAGAAAGATGGTAACAATAACCCTGTGTACGAGACAGCAAAAGAGACACTGATGTATAGAACAGTCTTATGGACTCTGTGGGAGAGGGAGAGGGTGGGAAGATGTGGGAGAATGGCAATGAAACATGTAAAATATCATGTAGGAAACGAGTTGCCAGTTCAGGTTCGATGCATGATGCTGGATGCTTGGGGCTGGTGCACTGGGACGGCCCAGAGGGATGGTATGGGGAGGGAGGAGGGAGGAGGGTTCGGGATGGGGAACACATGTATACCTGTGGCGGATTCATTTTGATATTTGGCAAAACTAATACAATTATGTAAAGTTTAAAAATAAAATAAAATTGGAAGAATAAAAAAAAAAAAAAAGAAAAATGGAAACACTGTGTCCACGAAAAGACTCCTGCAAGAATATTCATAGGAGCTTTACTCATCAGAGCCAAAACCTGGAAATGCGCTAAAGGAGAAGAGATAAGCAAACTGTATCACATCCATACAATGGAAAACTGCACCGTATAAAAAGGAATGAGCTACCAATACAGGTAACCAGGTGCATGAACTTTACATAAGAGAGGCCATCATGATTAATTTCCTTTTACATGACATTCTGGAATAGGCAAAACAAATCCCTAGTGCAAAAAACACACCAGAATTGTGATGGCCTGGGAAGGAGCATGAGGGAAATTTCAGGGTAATAAAAATTTTTGTTCTCTATCTTGACAGAGGTTTGGATTGCATGGATGAAAGTCACCAAATGATACACTTAAAACCTGAGCATTTCACTGCTATATAAATTTTACCACAAAATAATTAATTAGATGCACGAACAAATACTGAACTCCAGTGCTTATACATGCTAAAATGTTTAAGGGCAAAGGGTACTAATGTCTGCCACTTCCTATAAAATGCATTCTCAAAGTAAGACAGGCTGATAAATGAGTAGAGAGACAGAGAGATGAAGAAAAGACAGGAGAAAGCGAGTAGAGTCAAATGTTAAGGGTAGAATCTAGGTCATTGGGTACATGGGCGCTCACTGAACAGTTCTCTCAAGTTCACTGCCTGTTAGTGCTTCCTAATGGATTGAAGGGGGAAGGAGTGACAGCCAGTAAGGGGCACAGGGGAAAGAGGAGTGGCCAGGAGGTCATGGCAGGACAGCAGCAAGGGGAAGGACAGGGACTGCTCCAGTCAACACAGGGGCCTCTCAAGGCAGAATTGCAAAAGGCCCGGCCAACCTGGGGGCAGGAAATCTTGGCCAAGATGGAGCATACGTAAGCGTGCTCAGACCTCCGCTGGCGTAAGTTCTTGTTCCCATGGGACCGGCTCCATCACTCTCTGGCCCTAGCCCTGCCCCTCTCTGGCTGTGGTCCTTTCCCCTGGACAGTGAAGGAAGTCCTTTCCCCTGGACAGTCAGCTATTCACCACATCTGTGCCAACCATGTTTCCAGACAGGAGCCGAGGAATGCAGAGATGCAGCTGCAGCGAGCTCCAGCCAGTTTCCTCCAGCAAGGGGATGGCTATCAAATCAGTATGTCCGCAAAAGAGGGACTGGTGCAGCTAACTAGCTCTGTCTGCATGTGAGTTATCCACTTTGTAGATTATCCACAGCCAACACTGAACCAATACAGGAACCACTGTACCCTGCCCCACAGCACCCGGCAGGTTTCTGGGACACAGAATAGTATGGAAATTCAAGAGAATTAAGAAGATAGATTGGCTGGAGCAAAAAAAAAAAAAAAAATCACTGATACTTTGAGAAGTCGAATTTCAATAATCTGAAAATTATCTACTTGACTATCCCTACTGCCCTGCCTGTAATAGCACAGACCATGTAAACCTTTTTCTGTGGTACGTTTTACCTACTGTGGCTCTCCACCCCAAGGACACACGTCCTGGAGCTGGCCTAGAGAAAGGAGACTGGGAAGCTCAGTGGCCTGGTCCTTGGCCCAGCTCTGCAGTCCCCTTGCTAAGAACCTGAACTCAAGGCACCTGTGCTCAGCCGCCTCCTCTCTAGGATAAGCCTAGACTACCTGAGGTCAAGGTTTCTTCTGATGCTAAATCCTTTAACATGACTCTCTCTTCTGGGTTAGGAAATACAACCCGAAAACGTGTTTAATTTTTATATATTCCATAGCCCTTTAAAGTCATAAACCAAAAAATAAATAAATAAAATAAAGTCATAAACCATGTACAGCCCACATGATCTTCATTTCAAATGCATGGCAACTCGGGTGCAGAGAGCTGAGCACAGCCGGCTGCTGACCAAGTGAGGGCTACGACCAAGGCCCCGAGGAGACCACTCACATTCCCAGAGAAGTACAGGAGAGCCCAGGAACCTCTCAGGACTTTCAGTCCCCATAACCAGTCCCTTCTTTCCCTGCCTGATCCATCTGGTTTCCCTGGAAACCAGAGAAGCTAGAGCTTCTGGCCTCAGATCTTCAAGGGGAGGAGTATAAGTTCCATGCTTCTCAAACCGAGGTTACTTCACAAACCAAAAAACAACTTTGGGCAGGACTTCCTTCCTGCCATTCTCCTGGGGGAGGGCATGAGGGCAGGCGGCTTAGAGGTCAAGACTCTCCTGGAGGTGGAGTGCCTGCGGGTGGGGAAATCCCACTCCTCTCTTGGAATAACTGGCCGGTACCTAGGGGAAATCTGGAATCCTCATCAGGCCGGTCAACAGGACACCCTGTCGAGGTCCAGATGTGCCCCAGCTGCAAAGAGGGCCGTGCAGGAGACACAGACCCAACAAGGCCTGTGGGAAAGATGACACAGGGGCTCGAGGCCACTCGTCCCCAACCCCTGCCTACTTCACCAGGCCAGAATCAGGGCAAGACCAGACAGGGGATGACGGGGCAGGGACGACAGGGCAGAGGACGGCGGGGCAGGGGACAGCAGGGGAGGGGACGGCGGGAGAGGGGAAGGGGAACCAGAGAGAGAGACGACAGAGTGGGGCTCAGACCCCGCCCTGCCTTCTAGCCTTGAGGGGTCAGCAGGGCAACAGCTCTGTCCCTCAGTGCCAAGACCTGGAAAAAACACAGATGAAGGTTCTTCTAAATAAGGAAAGCTCCACCCCGGGGTCAGAAAGAATTTCCATAATGACCAATTTGCCTACAAGTGGCCTGAGAGCATTCCCAGCAGTGGCGGTGATGCATTCCAGCTGAAGAGGGGCGGAGGGAGGAGCCGCCCCTTCTTCTCCCCACCGCCCAGCTCTCACGCTGTCGTTACCAAGGCCCATCTCGAGTAAGCTCAGAGCTTTCTGGCAAGGGTTCCCTCCCTGGGGGCCACCAGTCCTGGGGGCTCAGAGTTACTGGTCCCTCTGGGGACACTGGAGCCTGGGAGTCTGCACAGCCATGGCTGGCGGCAGAGCTAATACTCCCGGCTTCCTGGGGCTGGTGGGGTAGCTGCCCTTCCCCTCCTCGGCTCACACAGCCTGGGGCTGGGTTGCCCCTCCCAACCTGAGCGATGCCCGAGGCTGCCTGCGGTGTAAAGGCAGGGAGATGCCAGGGAGACAGGGACAGGCACCCTTGTTCCTGAGGACACACTACATCCCTTCCTTCTGGGGACGTCAAAAGAGGAGACATAAAAATACAAATACACGCACACACAGGGAGGAAGTCCGGGGCCTGGCTCCATGACACAGAGCTACCTTCATTGGCAGTGCACAATCTCCAGAAGTGTTAACGACTCCCACCAACACTCCCTTTGTCCCTCAGCTGCTGACTTCCTTGTAAACAACCATGACCCCCTAGCAAGCTGCCCTGGGAGGGCACAGAGGCCTGCAGCAGGCTCGGGTGTGAAGTGAGGCTCTTCTGCAAGTGAAGAGCCCAGCAGAGCCACCAAACCCTTCCTCAGGAGCCGCCGTCAAGGGGACCAACCTTCACATCCACCTCCGGTCACCGATGGCCTGCAAACAACTCTAGCCTGAATTTTAAAATTCCACAGACTTTACTAAGTCCACTTTCAAATTCTGAATCCTTAAACTGAAGCCAAAAAGCCTTCATCTCGGTTCCCCCAGGTGATGGAGGTTCCCTAGTGCCTTTCCACCCTGGCCGGTGGGGAGGGGAGAAAAGACACAGTTCATCTGCCTCTTCCACGGCCACCTCAAGGTGCAGAGACCCCCATCAGACCAGGAGGCCACGCAGAGGCAAGGGAGTGAACTCTTGCGCCCCTGCACTCCAGACCTGGCAAGCAGCCGCCTCTGAATCACGAGGCCCTTTCTCCCAGGGCAAGGAGCTCTCAGTAGCCTGGGCTCAAGCGGGGGCGACCGCCCACTGCCTGCTCCCCCCACACCCCCCCCATGCTGCACACTGCCGCTTCCCAGGCATGACAGATGTAACTGCTATTCAGTGTGTTCAAGACAGGACAAAAGCCTTCTCCAGAAGCACAAAGCCAGCAGGAATGCAGACAGGCCAACGTCAATGGAAGCCACCTGCCAGGGGGCCCTTCTCGGCCACACCCCCGGCGTGCACACACACAAATTTTTAAGCCTCTCAAACCTGTGTTAACACACAGTCAGGTGAATTTTTCTCTGAATCACCAGACAGTTCTCCCAGAGCAGGGAGACTTCACCACCATTTCTCAAACAGTATTCTGCAGGATATTAGTAAGTGACAGGTATCAAGAAAAAGGGGCCCGACCGACATATGTCAGAAGCACCACCACCACCAGGCCAAACAGATTCTTCTACTAAAGGACTTCTCAGCGCCTTTAGAATGTTAATGTGTGCTGAAGAATGTTTCCCAGATTCCTTTGATCACAGGGTGTCTGTCTCAGGACTGATGTTCCACCAACACAATCCAAGGCTGTCTGGTGTTTGGAGAAATGGGTGACTCTATTCCATGCTCAGTCCCTTATGTAGCTCTTCTACGATTTGAAATACATGAGAAACATTTTGCTTACGTGCTTCCTTCTCAATAAGCTTTCAGTGAACAGATGAACAGACTCACGAGCGTGCTGTGGTATCTTCACAGTTCGGTTCAACCAGTGATGACGTTTCCGCAAAGACCACTAGAACTTCATCCAAAACACTGAACCCTGCATACGCTCAAGCCAACCCTGGCTCTGAATCATCTGTGCTTATGCCACCAAGGGCCAGGGTTCACCTGAGGATGAACTGGCTGGTTTTATTCCCTGACCAAATCGCTCCCTAGACTTCCTCAGCTGTTCTGCATTTGCCCATAAAAGTAACTGGGTGACTGCACTGAAGGTACACACCTGTGGTCAGTGAGATGCCGCCACGCTAAGCATCGCACATGGTGGGGGCAACCTCAGCCACTGACACCACCAATCCCAACAGAGAAACCTGACAGAACAGCGGGCTAAGCAAGCTGGACCAGAAAGGGTTCTTACCCAACCTTCCTCCCACCATGGGAGTGACAGACACTCAGAAATAACATGAACCAGAAAGTCCAGTATTTTTATATTCAAACTATGTATTTCAGGTTGTCTCTTGGATCTGGAAGTAGTCCCCCTACTAAAAAAAAAACTTGTCAGACAGACCCTTCCTTCGGCTTGGAAACACTAGAGGCTGTGTGTTGGGGTAACTTTGTAGAAAAGCCCCTTCAGGAGCCCCTCTGGTACCCTGGTGAGGGCTTCCTGCTTCATTCACAGTAAAGCACACCCTGGAGGGGCACCTCCCACTGACCTCGGCAGCTGGGCCCCAGGCGGCACCCTCAGCCCCCCACCCCGCACCCAGGAAACCTCTGCCTCTTACAGCCTCTGCCCTTGTTCTGAAGCCACAGACTATTCCTGGCGTGCACATTTCTGAGAATACCTTCGGCGGAGATGGAGACTGTGGTTCTTCTCTGGGTACCACCAAGAGGTTGGGGAACTCCGAGGACTCTGGTTCTGACCTAAGAATGGGGGAGGCCCCATATCAGCTCTCCCCTCCCAACCCTGCAAACATCAGATAAGGTGAGAGCCCACAAGGTAACACTGAGCAGTCTCCATTCATAACCAAATACAAAAATGCATGTTTTATCACCTTAGAAAAATGTTCACAGTTTATTTCTACCCTATTTCCCCTAATTTCTCTTCTTGCCCACCCAGCAAAACTAGTTCAATCTCTAGACTGGGAGCGAAGGGAACACTGACAGCCCTTTCCAGTGAAGCACCCCCCAATATCCCCAAGCAACCGCAGACCCCAGATCTCTGTTCCTGGAGGACAGACAGGAAAGTGCCTTCTCCAGCTCCTGCCAGCCCCCTAACCTCCCCACCCGGCTTCCTGTCCCTGGACTCCTCAAGGCTACAGATAATTCCTTGGCTCCATTATTCCACTTATCTTCTCTAACTGGGCGGGCTTGTGTTTGGATGTAGCTCTTCTGAAGCTGACACTTTAATTCTTGATTTTAGCAACTTTATTGTTTAAATACCAGTTTTGCCTCTAAGGCAGCCAAGGCTCCGCTCTGCTTGTTAATTATCAGCTGCTGAGCAGTAGTTTCTTCACTGAAGCTGACGTGGTCAGAGGACACCAGGGGTAAAAAGCTGGTATTAGAAAAGGGGCCCAACTCCCTGGTGGCCGTCTCCTTAGAATCCAAATGAAGACAAACAGGCAAGAGGCTCAGCCATTCCCTGGGTCTGATGCAGCTCAGCTAAGTGCCTAGCACTGTACTTACCCTGGGGCTGCTGCTGCTGCTGCTAAGTCGCTTCAGTCGTGTCCAACTCTGTGCGACCCCATAGATAGCAGCCCACCAGGCTCCCCCGTCCATGGGATTTTTCCAGGCAAGAGTACTGGAGTGGGGTGCCATTGCCTTCTCGTGTCTTGTCCTTAAGACACTCAGAGGCCAGGACGTGGGAGTGGCTATCATTTAAATTCAGAGCAGTAGCCAGTGTGTGAACTACCACTAATATAGGGCAGAAAGTTATTCTGCCTGGAACTGGGGGCGGGGCGGGTGAAATCTAAGCTTCCAAGTAGAAACAAACTTCTCCCAGGAGTAAAAGGATGAACAAGAAAAAGACACAGAAGGTCAGGAAGCAGAAGCAGCACACTGCAGGGTGGGATGGAGTCCTCTCCTGGAAGGGAAGGAGCGTGAGCGTGTGTGTGCATGCGTGACTGTGCGCGCGTGTTCACACAGGTGTGTTAGGGGTTAGGAGTAGGGGAAGAAAGAAAGGTCAAAGCCAGCTTGCCTGAACACCATATTTAGGAGTTTAAGTGTCACAATGCAGGCAAGCGGAGGCCACGGGAGGTCTCTAAACAGACGTAACTGTGGTCGTATCTGGCTAGATGGCTGTCCCTGAATGCCTCTAAAGAAAACCGGATCAGTGGCCTCAGAAAGCAGGTGTGAACCATGCAGAGAAACACGGAGCAGGATGGACACTGGGGGATGACCGGCTTGATGGCCCTTAGGACCCTCCACCATCAGGGTCCCCCGAGACGCGCACCTCTCCACGATCTCTCAGTGAAGCCTGACGATCGGCAGGATCCCGGGAATGATGTCTCGGCCTGCATCTCTCGGGAGCCCTCGCAGGTCGGGTACTCTGAAACCCGGCCGTGGCGAGGGGGTGGCAGATACAGCCGAGCACAGGTGTCTGCAGAAGGCCAGGTGGAGATGGGCTGATGCATTCCGTGAGGCTCTGGAAAACGCCACTAGCACCAAGGGATAATGCACCTTCAGGGAACCAAACTTTGACTTGATCAACATAAAACTTTAAAAAAAAACATAAAACCAGAAAAAGTTTTTAAGAGTAAGGTTTTCTTCAAAAGAGGTAAGCTCCCCATCACTGGAGGAATTTAAGAAGAGGTTCCACAGGATGCCAAACAGAGATATTGATCATAGACAAAAACACACATTCCTGAACACCACCCCACAATCTTGGACTCAGTAAAATACACAGAGTGGGGCCCAGGAATCTGTATTTTCAAATGTTACCCACACAGGTGATTTTGACAATCGACCTGGTTGGGAGCCACTGAGCTAGACGACCATTTTGTGGGGCTGCTGCTGCTGCTAAGTCGCTTCAGTCGTGTCCGACTGTGCGACCCCATAGACGGAAGCCCACCAGGCTCCCCCGTCCCTGGGATTCTCCAGGCAAGAACACTGGAGAGGTTGCCATTTCCTTCTCCAATGCATGAAAGTGAAAAGTGAAAGTGAAGTCGCTCAGTCGCGTCCGACTCTTAGCGACCCCATGGACTGCAGCCTACCAGGCTTCGCCATCCATGGGATTTTCCAGGCAAGAGAACTAGAGTGGGGTGCCACTGCCTTCTCCATTTTGTGGGGAGGCAGTCCTGAACAAGACAAACAAAAGCTGCCTTTCTAAAGACCACCTTCTCTACTCGTGCTCCTGGACCGCAAACCTCTCCTCGTATTCTTACACAAACTCCCTCCCAGCTCTGCTAAATCTTTGCCAGGGTGCAGAACAACGGCCTCAAGAGTCTGGCGCTGTGTGAGAGCGTTCTGCAACGATGGAATGTTCTCTACCTGCACTGCCCCACACGGCAGCCACTAGCTCTATGTGACTCGAGCACTTGCCATGTGGCTGCTGCTGCGGCATGGAGAAACTAATTTTTAACTTTATTCAAGTATTTAAATTTAAACAGTCACATGTGGCTAGTGGCTACTGGACCAGCAGTACAACTAGCTGTGAAAAAGGGCTTATGCATTCACTCTGAGATCCACACAAATCAGCAAATTCTGACTCCTTCCACTACCACCTCTTGGAGGTCAGCTCCGGCCCGAAGAGACTGACCTGTGATGGGGAGATACAATTCAGAGAAAACGGCAGGAAAGGAGGAGCTCCGTGTCAGCTGCACCGCAGACAACAGGTACAAAGAACAAAAAGCCTGAACAGCAATCCTCACCCCACAGGGCTGTGCCCTTCTCTGCCAAAGACAGCAATTAACACTAGCAGCCATCACTCCATCCAAGACATCGGAGCCTATCGCCCGGTGCAAGCCCCCAGCTCCCCCAGAGCAAGAGGACCTCAAGGATGACCTGGAACAGCCCTCAGCTGTCCGAAGCTGGAGTCTCAAAGCTGATTTGTACTGGAACTTTTGGGCTATGCTGGAGTATAAATATCCTGTAGTATATCTCTGGAATATACTACACGGATACAGGATAGTATATTTGGAGTATAGATATTGGGTATCTATACACATGCTCAGTCACGTCCAACTCTTTGCGACCCCATAGACTGTGGCATTCTCCAGGCCAGAATACTGGAGTGGGTAGCCTTTCCCTTCTCCAGGGGATCTTCCCAACCCAGGGATCAAACCCAGGTCTCCCACTTTGCAGGCGGATTCTTTACCAGCTGAGCCAGAAGGAAAGCCCAAGAATACTGGACTGGGAAGCCTATCAGTTCTCCAGCAGATCTTCCTGACCCAGCAATTGAACCGGGGTCTCCTGCATTGCAGGCAGATGCTTTCCCATCTGAGCGATCAGGGAAGCCCCACGGATATCCAAGGAAGAAGACATAAACCTCACCAAAAAAAAGTTACACTACTTTTCCAGAACTCAATCGTCGTCATCAGGAAAATGTATCATCCGCAGACTAAAAAAGACAACTGGATTCCTGCCCAAGTACAACTGCTGCTGCTTAATGACTAAGTTGAGTCCAACTCCTTGTGACCCCATGGTGTAGTCTGCCAGGCTCCTCTGTCCATAGGATTTCCCAGGTAAGAACACTGGAATGGATTGCCATTACCTTCTCCAGGGGATCTTCCTGACCCAGAGGTTGAACCTGCAACTTCGGCACTGGCGGGCAGATTCTTTATAAGTGAGCCACCTGGAAAGCCCCATCCAGGTGCAGCACAAAGGCCAGATTCAACCTGACCAAGGACTCCAGCTTCACATGTGTGGTCTTTCAGCTTGATTCTTGCTCCCACATTTGGGCCTCTTTCCCACCATCTGACTGGACATACACTCTATCAAAGCGGGTGGTTATCTGAGCCAAGAAATAGGTACCACCTCAACCTTCTGGGGCACCAAGTGAACAGAGACCAAAGCTGCAGTGAGAGAGGCCAGGTGGGTATCTGCAAACACCTGTTGTATTTAAATAACTCTCAGTATGTGGAGAGGACAATGGACACGACACTCCCTCACGGCTCCCGCAGACCAACTTACTGTCTCCTCCTTGGGAGAGGTACTTATCACACTTCAGCGACACAGGCCCTCGGAGAAGAGGGACGCCGGCAGGGATGGACGGAGGAGGCAGGATGGGAGAAAGACCACATACTAAAAAAGCACTGTGGGGGAAGGGAGAACCATCCAGCAAAGGCTAGATCTTTTTCTGAAGTTTACTGGAAGACTGGGTTTTTTTCCCCTTCTTGCTCTATAAAAAGAAAGAAAGAAAGGGAAAAAAAAAATGTTGCAACTTCCTTTGTCACAGCACATGCTCAGGAAGAAGCGACCTAGGCCATTGCTTCACTTTCCCATCCGCACTAACGGCCAGTTCCATCCTGGGCCCGGACTTCCGCTCACCCAGCACCCGAGAGGCAGGAGGCAAGGCGGCCAGACCGAGGGCCCAGAGAGCCTCCCGGCACCCCAGTCCACCTGGAGGCCCCCACAGGAAGGACGCGACTCCGCGGGGAGGGGAGGAGCCCCGTGAAGGCCCAGAGGAGGACCCGCGGCCTCGGCTGCAGCCTGGCCAGCCCGTCCTCCCGGCTCCATGGATGGCCGGTCAGCGTAATCCCAAGCGCTTCCGGTTACAGAAACAGCCCAGGAGACGTCTGCCAACGGAAGATGGGAGCCCCAGGGGAGTCCCGCAGCCTGGCTCTCGCCCTCCTGCTGCCCAACCGTCTGTGTGCAGTGGTCCGTGGGAGGGTCACAGGTGCGAGTTCGCACCAGGCAAAAGGGACCACACCCCCGACCCCTCTGTCCTGGAGGAGCCCATGCGAGTCTCTGTTTCCTTTGAGGCTCTGATTCTACCAGTTTCCCCAGAGTCTGCTACCTGAACCTCTTAATGGGTAAGACCTGGATCCAGCCACCTGGAGGCACTGCTTGTGTTGGAGAGCATCAAGAGGAAATGCCTGTGAACCGGCACAGTACAGACTGCAGGGTCAGGCTATTTGCGCTCCTTTATACACAAAGGTGTCCGCTCCTCCTCTAAACTCTAAGTTCCCAAAGGCAGGGCTCCCATCTGATCACTGTAGCAGTTTGCACACAACAAGCATTCCATAAATATTTGATGAAAAAACAAAGAGCTGAATCAACTAAGTACTGAATCACAGTGGAGTCAGGGAAGAACTATAGGAGAGGCAGTACTGGAGGCTATCTGGAGCCAGACAGGAAAGCCAGACGCGCCCAGCATTAGTAGCCTCAGGGCTCTACACTTTATTCCTTCTGCCTCCCTCTCCCCCAAATATTTCTAGGGCTCACTCAAATGTCACTTTTGCAGTGAAGCCTTCTCTGAGCCCCTATTTGAAATTTCAACACCACACACACGTTCCCAGCATTCCAAGGTCTCCTCCCCTCCTTTATTTTCTCCTTTGTACCTACAGCCATCTGACAATCTGTATCATTTATCTGATTGTATTTTGTCTGTCTCCCCATGCTAGAATGCAAGCTCCACACAAGCAGGATTTTCTTTCTTTCTTCTTCTTTTTTTTTTTTTTTTTGATCTTTTTGGTACACTGGGGTATCCCTCAAGCCTGAAATAACACTTAGCACTTAGTAAGTGCTCAATAAGTAACTGCTAGAGACTGAATGATTCTGAACATATTTCCTCTCCCATAAAACAGGGACTTTTACTTTGCAATATTAAGGATTAACAAGAATGTAAGTGAAACACTTAATATAATGCCTGATACACAGTATCTGCTTGGTAAAGACTTGCTATTAATCTGGAAACCCTTCACAGTGTTGCTAAGCTTTGGACAGTGATCTGAAGGAGACAGAAGACAGAATATTGTTGTATGTATCACTCATTCTGCTGTTCTGATCTATCCTTAGGGAGATGGCAAGTCATCCTTGGCAGTGCTAATTTTCTCGAGTAGTAAATTGCTTTGGAACTCAGAGAGCTAGAAGGTACCCTGGGGCAAATTCCACTTAGAAAGGAAGGGGTCCAGTCTAAGTTGTTAGAAAAGAATCAACCCTCCTTATTCTAAACCCCTCTCTTCTGACATAGCAGAGGTATTAAAGGAGTCTAAACCCAAGAGGAAGACCCAGAGTGATCACCCCTCCAGGCTAATCCTGCCATCTGGGCCTCCTAATGGCCACTCAGCAGGGAAAACGGGAGGCAGGCACAGAGAGGATTCACATTTACAAACATTAGTTGAACGGCTGAATGAATAAAAATACTACAGCCCAGGAGGCATGAAAGAACACTGGCCTGCAGAAAGTGAGGGCAGAGAGGGTGGCTCCCAATCCCTGGAGCCCTGGAGCCCGGGCTGACCACCTCTTTCCCAGCAGAGGGCCGTCAGCAGCAGTGATGAAGAGGGCCCTTCAGCACAGGAGAGCCCTGGATTTATGAAGAAAAAGCTGAGTGAGGCCCCAACAGGTTCAAGAACTTGCTGAGACCCACACAGCCGGGTGGGTGCTTCAGAGGCCAGGCGGGTTCTTTTCCCCGGCCCGGAACTCACGGGTTCCCCGAGGTTCAAACCTCTAACCCCAGTCCCGGCATCATGCTGCTCAATGCTGGCCCTCTTGTAACATACTGGACGAGGCCAGGAGATGGGAAGACCACGTCAGACTGCATCCAGGTGTCTCTGTGTGTCTGGGGCTGACTCGAAGACGCCAAGAACTTTGGGAGAGCTGGCAACCTCCACACCTGTCCCTCCCTCAGTTAAAGTTCTCCAAAGGGCAGGAAGGTCATCTCCACAGTGCAACACGAGACAGAGGAGCTCTGAAACAAGGAGGAGAGGCATCAAGGGAAACTGTGGTCAGGGCCCTTACAAGAAAGAGAACTCCGTTAGCAGAAACGCCAGGTGCCAGCTTGAGTCAGCAGACCCCAGTGGGTGAGGGGAAGACCTCCCAGAAGACTGTCCTGAATGGCCTTTTAGCAGACAGGAGGGAGACCAGGGAAAGACCCTTAGGGAGACCCTCACTAGAGCCCCAACTCATTCTCAGAATCCAGGCCAACCCTGTCCCTCACCCAGTCACCCCCCGGAACCCTGAGGATCACCACTCCCAATCCCTGGAGCCCTGGAGCCCGGGCTGACCACCTCTTTCCCAGCAGAGGGCCGTCGGCAGCAGTGATGAAGAGCACCCTTCAGCACGGGAGAGTTACACTTGCGTAGGCGGCATCCACTGTTACTCAGTAATCACATCTTCATGAGGCAGCTGGGTGTGATGCACAAGGCCAAGATACTCTGGAGTTTTTTTAATGATGGTATACAGTTACTACATAGAAATAAGAGGAGACGAAAATAACGGAGATGGAGGTCTTCACGGAATTTACCATAAGAGAGTCTCGGCGAGTGTGACAGGGAGGGATGGGAAGACCCACTTCTGGCCTGAAAGGGGTCCCAAAGGAAGGAGCAGCGTGGGCACAGGGCGAAAGAGGCAGACCCAGACAAGGGCTGGGGCGAGGCGGGGGCCAGGACGACCCAAGACCAACGGGAGACACGCTGGATAAAGGAGCGGGGCTTAGAAAGCAGGGTCCCGGAGCACACAGTAGACATACGTCACTGGGGCTAAAGCACAACATATGTTCAGAAAAAAACAGACTGAGGTCAGATCTAAGAAGGACGTGGAAGCCTCTTGAGCTCTGCAGTCAAAACGAACCCACTGTTTAAGCTGGGAAGTGACATGATCAGAGCTGTGCTTCAGGCAAACTAATCCCCACGCTTGCCAAAGAACCCAGGGGGCAAGACTTCATTCCAACGCCCGCCCTCTAACTACACCTCAAACTCAATTTTATTTTCCTTTTAAATATCTAAAGCAAGGAAACCAAAAGTGCCCGTGAGAGCAGCAGAGCTGAGCACAGGCGAAGGGGCACTCACGGCCCCTCCTCCTCCCTGAGAGCACAGGTGACCGAGGGCCACGGCTGGGGGGGACACAGAAGCAGGAAGTCCTGAGCGTCCCACTGGCGTCCAGCGGGAGGGACACGGAGCTGCGGAGTGGCAGCAAGGGGAGGAACAAAACGATGCTTCTGTAAGCATGAGAGGTGACGCTACTCAGTCCCTGTGGCCTCCAGCCTTCCTCAGACGTGGGTGCCTGTACGAAGCCAAGCACAGAAAAGCCAGACTGCAGCAAGCTCCAGAGCACGCGAGCTCTTCCCCCATCCACCTGCATTCCTCGGATGCTCCGAGTTCCACACACGTGGCTTTAAGCGCCCTGGGCTCCCAGTCTTCCTCCCCCGCAACCCCCAACTCTTTGAACTCTGCAGAAATCAGACCAGACAAGCAATCTACAGATTCTTCAATCAGAAAGACCGCCCTCACCTAAGGCTCCCAGAAGCCTGCCTTTAAAATTCTTCCTCATCTTCCTCTAAGAATTACAGAAGCCAGGCCTGGAGGCCCAGGATCAGGGGAGGAGAGGGAAAGCACGGCTCCCCCAAGGACAGGGACTCCTGTCAGAGTTAAAAATAAACCCTTAGCAATCTACACCCAGCTCCTCCCCTCCAGAGGCCCGTGGGCCTTGGCAGAGAAATCCCTCCCTGGGGAGCAAACCAGGCCCCAGAGGACAGCCGGGAGCAGGTGGTCACGGAGCCAGGCTCGGGATGGGACTCCAGCTGCAGACGGAGGGTCCCCCAAGGCACCCCTTCTCCCAAATAAGCCCCCACACCAGAAAACAGACACAGAAGCCCCCTGTCTGGTGGGGTCAGCACCGACACCCTCCGAGGATTAGGAACAAGAGGAGGATGTTGAAGCCAACGAAAGGGACCACTCTGCCCAGTGTCCATCCGGCAACCAGGAATGCAAGCTGCCTAAGCCCATGTCCTCACGTGGTTATATGGTACCAGGGGCACCAGGACCACCTGGGGTACCAGGACCCACGGCAGCAGGAGAAGAGGCCACCTCAATGGGCCTCAAGGGTCGCAGATCACCAAGATCCCTGCCCCCCCTCCCCCCAGTCAGGAGGAAGAGGAGACCCAGCTCCCAGTGACATCCTGCAGGTGGCCCAGGGGGAGGCCGGGGGCTGTGCCTGACTCACGACAGAGGCTATTCTTGGAAGCCGAGGGGATGAGATCACACTGTGGATGCGGTAACCCGAAGCCCCGGACTGCTGAGCCCTGTGCAGGGGCAGGTAGCCACTCAGTCCCCCGGCAGCTGGGTAAGGGCCTGGCAGCCGCCCTGGGCTCCCCACTCAGCCCCACGCCCCCTACCCCCACCCCCAGGGAACGCCCCCCTGCAGGCAGGACTTGGAGGAAGGTGGAGCTGGAGGCCAGCACAGAGCGCCTCACGCCCCTCCCCAGAGCCCACGGAGCCTCCAGACACGCATCTCTACACCTGGAGGCCAGCACTCGCAGCTCGCTCTCAGCACAACCAGCCAGGCTGCCCACCAAGCTCGGGCTGAAAGAAGGGGCGAAGGGGGAGGGGGCGCCAGTGAGTGTGAGAAGCAGTGCGGCGGTGCAGCAGGAAGGCCTGGGCCGCTGTTGGGGCGACCCGTGACGGAGGGGGCAGCAGGCCAGGTTTATTTCTAGTGTCTGAGACAAGAGGGGCTGAGTGACAGTTCTGGGCCCCGGTCGGGACGCCAGGTGACAAACATCCAGTGCAGGCTGGGAGCCTCATGACAACATAAAGAATCAAAATGACAGCAAAGTGGTCAACTCGATGACCTGCCTAGGTCGGGGGTGGGGATGTTGGGGGAAGCGGGGAGGAGCCCCTCGGGAACATGAAGGTGTAGGAGCTGGTGGGGGCGCGTCAAGAGGTCCCCTCCCAGGTCCCCGTACCTGGGACTAGAGAGATTTTGCTTTTGTTTCACATTCAAAAGAACCATCCCAGAGATAAGCCACACAGAGATGTTCCCGTCATCTTCTCTGAGACAGGAAAGGCTTCTGCCTTTGGTCACCACTCCTCACCTCCCAGGCAGAGTGCTGCAAACATCCCTGAAGAGGAAGGTGCCCTTTCATATGACCCTTCTGGACAGCTCCGGTTCCGGGCGGAACACACACACAGCCTGGCTGGTCCTAGAAGGGAACATTGCTTCCGATAAAGGGTGACCTTGGGGCCACGTCCCAGCCTCTACTCCCTGCCAGATGGCACGCAAAGGTGTTTACCAGGTCAGAGAAGAGAGACCCTCGAGAACTCTACACTGCCAGAGGCTGAGCACAACTGTAGCCCCCTTTCCGCTGAGTCTTCTCTTCCTTCAACCAAATCTCCTGGCCTGGCACCGAGGACCCTGGTCCAAAGTTCAGGGCTGAAACCACTGCGGTATCTCTAAATGGGCCGGAAGAAGAGAAGAGAAAACACCTATCACCAGGCATTTCCCTCTCCTGTTGCTTCCTCAGTCCCGTCACATCCTCTAGCACCCAGTCCTATGGGTAAGGAGGAGTACCCAGGTGTACCTGGTATGTATCCTAACTTCCCATCAGCTCTGGGAATCAGTTCCCAATTCTCACTCAGAACAGCCCCAAACCCATACTATCACTTCAGGTGAATTAGAAGGTGGCACCCACTCGGATGGATGCAGACATACACCAAGGCAAAGCCTGACAACTGCAGGGCACAGCCGACCTCAGTGGCCGCGTCTGGCCCCACAGCTTCGAATGGGAAGGAGGGTCAGATGGAGAGTTCCCGGCTCTACCCTAAGCCACACAACACTGGTTCTTCCGATTTCTAAGGAAGGAGAGGATTCACAGCCCACTGAGTTACAAAGCCCATCCTCTCCACTGAGGCTCTTGCTGGAACACAGACCAAGTCTTCACACGAGAGAAGCAACAGCTGGTCCGTGATGGTATTAATTAACTGGGCGGGAGCTGCCCTGGAACCCAGCAAGGAGCCTGTCAAAAGGGCATCCACGCTGGATGGTACTGCTGATGGTCAGACGTGGAGCACAGCAGCCAGCTCTCCTGCCTCTTGCCTCCAGCATGGCCCGCCTACCCCACACTCCTGTGCCAGGGGCCACCAGTAGCCTGACCCTTCGACATGTACACTGAGGCCTGGGAAGCTTAACTAACCTATTCAACGTCATGCAACTAGTTAGCAGGGCACCAATACTAAATCGATCTTTCTCTCTTTCTTTTCTTTCTAATCTAACACATAACCCATGGTAATACAGTCATCCCTAGCTATTTGTATCCATACATATCTTAAAACACAAAATATCAGTATTTCCCGAAAGACTAGAAAAGGTACAAAATCTGGTTTTGGTTTCGTATCTGGTACATATCAAGATGCTCAGCGGGACGACCTTATCTCCTTACCAGCGTCCCCATTTTGAAGCCGACTGATGAAGAAAGAGCCCAGTGACTGGTTAGTGGACACTGAGGTTGGCACTGCCAGGCCCACAGTCCCCACACTCGCTCCAGCAACCAAAACACCAAAGGAACCCAGACCCAGAGAAGGTCCCGGGGAACCGGGTCCCAAGACATGGCTCTGATGCTGACACCAGGTAAGATCTTGCATGTGTGGCTGAACCTTTCAGAACGGCCCAGCCTCTTCCTCGGTGAGGTGGAAAAGGTCAAGAAAGAGGAGCAGGGAGTGTCGTGAGCGCTAAGCTATGAATTGTGGGTCCCTTCAAGATGGGTCCCTGAGCCTTTCATCATGACCAAGAGTAGCTGAAGCCTCTTCAGACACGAAGAACAGCTCTGTCCAGGTCACAGCAGCTACGAGAAAGGTGCAGCACAGGGGAGAGGGGAAAGAAGAGACTCCACAGGACCCTGGAGAATACCTGAAGCAGAGGAGGAGCAGGCAGTCAAGTGTGAATCCTGTGCCACAGACACAGGAGCTTCCTGCACCAGGGCACAGGAGGGCCACTTGGGAATCATGGAAGAACTCAGACGCAGATGCTGACACCTGACCTTCCTCCGGGCACAGATTCCAAATATCCCCAGGCTCTGTGGGCGGGGAGGGGGACTTCCCTCAGCCCCAGGACATCCAGGGATTTCGTTTACCTCCAGGGATTTAGTGCTCCTCCAGGCCTCTCCCAATAAAATCATCAATTGATGATGGCCAGCTCAGATTCCAAGCAACCAAAACATCTTAATCAGGAATACCAATACCTTCATCCCCTAAAAAGGAGCCCCTAAGGGCTTCCTTGGTGACTCAGTGGTAAAGAATCCACCTGCTAATACAGGAGACACGGGTTCCATCCCTGGTCCGGGAAGATCCCACATGCCATGAAGCAACTAAGCCCGTGGGCCACAACTACTGAGTCTATGCTCTAAAGCCCCTGCTCCACAGCAAGAGAGGCCACGATGAGAGTCCATGCATGTTAACTAGAGAGCAGCTCCCCACCCACCACAACCGGAGAAGAGCCCGTGCTCAGCAACAAAGAACCAGCCAAAATTGATTTTTCAAAAAGGCGGGGGGAGCCCCTTAATTCCCAGACACCCATCAATATTTGGTCCTAAGGCTGCCTTTCTCCCCACTGCTGTCAGCCGCTGACCCCACATGTTAGCTGGAGATTATTTTCAAGCTCTGTCAGAGCCCAGAACTCCTAAGTGAAAAGGAATCACGCGTTGGCCCAGCTCTGACCCTGCCTCAGTGGGTGTCAAGAGCCCTGCTGCAACAGGCAGGGCCCAAAGTAAGGCGCAGGGTCTCTGAACCCAGAAGCCAGACCTTCCCCCAAAAAACCACAGGCCCCAACCTCAGAGATTTGTAACTTTTCTTTATAACATCCTGTTAGTTTACTTCATGCTCCTCAAACACTTTAACATCCGCTTTTAACACAAAGATCCGTTAGGCTCCACGCTGAGCCCCAGCCCTGCGTGCTCCTCACAGCACGACCCCTCCCCCCACTCCCCCACGACCACCATCCCCTCTCGAAGGCAGATGTGGGCATCCCCCAGGAACCAAGCAACACACTGTCCTCAGCACCTTCAGTCCTCACAGATACCCTCTTCCACGTTCCTCTACTTCCAACCACACAACTTAACCCCTAGACCAGCAAAGCCCAGTAGAATTTTCTACTAGCTCGAAAACGTTCCTCTCCACTGTTCAATGCAGTAGCCACTAGCCACATCTAGCTACTGACAGTTGACATGTGGCTAGCAGCTGGCTTTTAAATTTAACTCAGCTTAATTTAATTCATCAATTTTAACTAATTTTAATTTAATCAGCTCTGCATGGGCACCGGCTACCATAGTGGACAGTACAGCCTTAGACTATATTTGTTAATTTCATAATTCCCCCTTCTCCAAAAGAGTTTCTGGACCTCCAAATTTTTAAGGCACCACAACGCACATGGTAGGATGTTCAGAGAACTGTTAACTACCTGTAATGATAGTGGAGATAAAAGAGGCTGGTCAGTCAGTGAACCTTTGCTCACCTTGTGATTCCATCCAGCAAACCCCCGTCTGGAACACTGCCCCTCACCCAGCTACACTAACTCTGCTTGCTCCCTGAAAGGCACACAGCAGAGGGTGCTGCCTGCGTGCGGGGATGAGGCAGCCCTGCTCTCTCTCTGACAGTGTCCAGACCAACCCTGAGAGGTTCTGATCAGCGACCCTTGGTATCAGCAGACACCAAGGAAGCCACATGGCCGCGACGCGAGTCACCTGGGGAGGGAGCCCTGGAGAAAGGGAAGAAGAAGGAACAGGACTTTGCTTCCTCTAATTCACACAATGGAAAGACAAACAGAGGTACGTTACAACATTCTATACTCTGTAAAGCAATAACATGCTTCACCAAATCAGAGTCACACAGCAGAGGAGGACAACGGGTGCTGGCTTTAATTAAATTTGTTCAGCTAATACCTAAGAGTCACCATGACACAATGAAGCAGGAAGCAGCAGGGAACAGGACCAATTCATGCACGAGTGGGTTGAGACTAAGTGTCCCTACCAAAGAAATAGTGAACAGAATTCTCATGTTCTTGCACAAAAAAATAATAATAGTAAAACAAGATTTCTAGCAAACACTTCCTAAAAAGAGGAGGGGGTGGTTAAAAAAAGAAAGTTTGTTACTCCAGATCAAAACTTACTTACAGAGCTGCTGAGTTGGTTTATAACCTGCCCTTCCAACTTTGGGGATCAGTGCTGGGAGGTGACAAATCCCCACCCAGCAACCCCTGACCCAACAGTCAAGGAGGGGCCTGGAGTGAGCGCAGTTCCTGGGGCTTGAGGGGCTCTGGAGCAGCAACCAGTCCTGGGACCAAGCCCGCTGATGTCACAGCAGTTATCAAGTGGGAAGGAGTCAGACATCCTGGGTTCTGATCCTGATTCTGCCAACGGCATGGCTGTCTCACCTCAAGAAAGCCTTTGCTCTGCGCCTTGGTTTTCTCATCTGCAAAATGAGAGAGTCAGATGAGATGACCTCTACTGTCCTTCCAACTCTGAGTGAAGTATGAGTATGACTCAGACCTTAGCAAAAGTAGCCAGGAGAGACCATGAGGCAAGGTCATTGCACCAACCAAAAAGCATTTCAATGCTGCATCTCTCAGGTGGATGGAGAGAAACAGCAGGGTGGGTTGAGGCTATTTTTAAAAGCACTGATTACATTTAATAGGACTAAGAGGTCACCAGACCACAGACAGAGGAGCAGGCCATCACAGCAGCTGCCACCTCTCATCAAGTCTCAGGGCTGTGAGATAGCAGAGAACCCCGTCAGAGGCCCTGCAACTCTCTGCCCTAAACCCCAGGAATGGCCTCACACTCTACACAGAGCAGAGGCCTCCTCCCTTTCTCTTCAGGCACCTTTCTGATGAGGCAATCCCCACCACATCTTTCTCCCTCGCTTCATAATCAAAACACTCCTGGTTTTGAAAAATCATTTCACTACTCAGCACCTACGGTTAAGTTAGTCAAGATTCAAGATCTGGAAATCTCTTTGGTGTGTCTCTGGAACAGAACTGTTTGAAGCAGGCTTCCCCCACAGCTGTAATTATGTCTTACCAGCATTTGGACGTGGAAGCACTGTTGATACTGCTGTCAGTCTCTGAATGCCTCATCCCTCCTTTCTTCCTCTACTATTAAGTTTTTATACAAAGATGTGTGGGAAATCTACAATCTAACAGTTGAGTCAACTTGTGAGATCCGGGAGCAGGCTGCCTGTCAAAACACACTCTGACTTCAGTTGTCACCTGCTTCTAACCTGCGAAGGGCAAACTAGGAGTGTTATTTAAAATACTGCCGGATCTTCCCTTTCAAAATTATTTAAAGGGGAAAAAAATCCAAATCTCTCTATTAATTACAATAGAAATCTGAATTGCCACCCAAAAGCATTTTAGGGGGTAGTTTTGTATGTCTATCAAATAGAGTAAGGAGCAGAAGTTGAGAGCTTTTGTTATGAGTCTTTATACCATATTCCAGCTATCCAAGAAAATGAGCAGTCAGTATCCCCAAACTGCTGGTGGGTAAAGGCAGATGGCATCTCAGAGGGGACAGAAAACTCTCCTGGAAAGAACATCTGTCACTTCCTCAACGGTGCAGGTTAACTGTGGTCCAACTGTGTTCACTCAACTCCACTCCCCAAGGTCAGAGCCACGGTCAAACAACCACTCTCCTTCCCTGCCCCAGTTTTGAGTATGGAAAGAACAGCCTAAGGCACAAATATTAAAGGGTTCAGGATACTGATGCACTCCTTCTCCAAAAGTCCAAAGCAATAGCTTGTAGTAAAACCAAAGAAATCTGACAGTACTGAGGCTAGCTGAAGTTCTCCCTGGAAAGCAAGAACTGAAAGCAGCAAGAAAACAATCTTAGACGCCTGAAAATCTGTAAATCAAACATGTTTGCCTTCTACAATCCCAAGTACCAGGGTTTTATTATATCTAATTATATATTCCAACAGTCCCACCCATGACACATATCTGAATTGTGTATGAATAGTTGAAACACAGCTAGCCATAGGGGTTGAGGGGGAAGAGAAAATATAACACAGGAAGTATTTTTCTCCTCCTCCAATCATTAAAGACACCTCAAGAGAAATAGGCATTATGTGTCACCTTTAGAGATGTGGTTTGATCTGAAACCCCGCTTAGGGGAAAACCTTTTTAGTGACCCTAGACACTTGCTCACACTGCACTGGGGACTCATCAGGCCTCCAAGTTCATTATTTTTAACTTCGAAGTAGATATTCCCACTGAAATCCCCTTTCTCCCCACACCAGGCTCCTTAAAAAAAATAATAAAAAGAGGTTGGCTTTTCCGAGCTCCAGGAAAACGCTCCCTCCTACTGTCCACCAATCGCCCAAGTCCAAGACTCAAGTGGCCATCTCCGATTTGTGGAATCAGCCCGGGTCCAAGCGTGGTTTTCCAGACCTAGTTTACAATGATCAATGGAACTAAGGAAACAGCAGACACCGCGCTGGAGCCTGCGGGCCTCCCATCTGGAGCCTCGCGGGCACCGAAGGTAGGAGGGGGCCAGCTCCCGGATCAAAACAATCCCTGCCCCCGCGCCCGGAATCTCCAGCCTTGCACCTCCCCGGCCGGCGCGCGCCCCGAGGCGGCACAGCCGCACTCACGAGGCCCAGGGAAGTGAAATCACACATTCCGGCTCCCAAATAAGGAGCGAGGCTAAATAAACCTCTTGAGATCCGACTTCTCCAAACCAACCCACCAACCAGCTCAATGAGTAATGGGCCTTTTGTGCCCGCGCAAAGAAGAGAGAGCCGGGAGGAGAGGACCGGGAACCACAAGCCCCCCGAAAACCGCTTCCTGAGACGGGGAAACGAGCCCAAGTGGTCCCCGAAGCCAACCGCGGCGACTCGGCCGGAAGGCGCTCAGACCCCAAACGCCCGAGTCTTCACGAGTCCCCAGGAGTCCCCGCAGGTGACCGGAAACCCGGCCCGCGCGGCCGCGACCCTCCCGCAGCGCCCGCAGCCCCCGCAGCGGCCACTGCTCAGCCGTCCGGACGCGGGTCCCGGGAGCGCGCCGGCACCGCCACGACGAGCCGCCCGGGAGTGAGGGGGCGCCCGCCCTGGGAGCCCTCCACCCGCCCCGCGCCACCTACTTTTAGGGCGAATTTCTCCTGTGTCCTCTTGCTGAAGATCTGCAGAACTTTGCCGTTGATGCCCAGCCCCAGGACCTGCGTGGTGACCTTGTAGTCGTCGATGATGGCGTTCTTCTTGATCTGCAGGCTCGACCTGACGTGGAACTGGGGGAACTGCGGCGGCGGCGGCTGCGCCGGGGCGGGGGGCGGCGGCGGACCGAGGCACAGCGCGGGCGGCGGGCCGGGGCACGGCGCGGGAGGCGGGCAGCACGGCGCGGCAGCCGCGGCGGCGGCGGGCGGGGGCGCGGCGCCCGCGCCGGACAGCATGGTGCCCGCGGGCGCGGGCGCGGCGGCCGGCCCCGCCTCCGGCTCCGGACGCGGGCCCCGCCGCCCCCCGCCCGGCCGCGAAGTTTGCTCCGGGGGGGAGCCGGCTTCCCCGCCCCGGCCCGGCTCCAGGCTCGGCGGGTCGCGCGGCTCCGTGGGTCCCCGCTGCGCGCCGCTGGCGCCCGCCGGCCCTGCTGCCTGCCTGCCTGCCTGCCGCCCTCCCCCCGGGGGCTGGGCGCTCGGCGGGACTCGGGGGACGGCGCGCGGGGCCCGGCCGGGGGGAAGCGGCCGCGCAACAGAGTACCCAGCCCGGGGGCCGGCGGCCGCGTCACACCCGCGTCTGCGTCCGGGGCCGGGCCTTAAAGGGGAGGGCCGAGGGGGCGGGACCAGGAGGTGGCGGGGGTAGGGCGGGCGGTGTGGGCGTGTGGGCGGGGCTGGCCTTAAAGGGGAGGGCGCACGGCGTCCCGAGAGCCCAGGGCCGCCGGAGCTGGGGACGGGCGTGAGGACCGCCGCACGGAGAAGTCCTAGTTGTCCATTAGTGAGGACCGCCGCACCGAGAAACCCTCAGTTCGGTTCAGTTCAGTCGCGCAGTCGTGTCCGACTCTTTGCGACCCCATGGAACGCAGCACGCCAGGCCTCCCTGTCCATCACCAACTCCCGGAGTTTATTCAAACTCATGTCCATTGAGTCGGGGATGCCATCCAACCATCTCATCCAAAACCCTAGTTGTCCATTAGTGAGGGCCGCTCAAAGGGAAAGGGAGGTGCATGAAAGTGTCTGCATAATCAGATAGAAAATCCACTTTCTCCAATTGCCTACCTCAAGACAGCAGCCGCTGGGGGTGTCTTTTCAAGGCGAAGAGGACTGCGTTCAGACTGCCTGAATTTAGGCGGCCTTTTCCTTTCGCTAGTCGGTCCACCACTCCCAGTGGCAAGAACAGGGTGTGGAGAGAATTCCCTGAGACAGTGTAACAAAAAGAGACAATGTACCTCATCTCCAATATGGAAAAGTTAGCCCCTGAACCTAGACATTAAGAAATGGGTGTTTTTGAAGAAGCCAAATTCTGGTCCAGTTCAGCCTCATGTCTCTGAGGAAGACACCAAGGAAAGTGAAAGTCACTCAGTCGTGTCCAACCAACTCTTTGGGACCCGGTGGACTATCCAGTCCATGAAATTCTCCAGGCCAGAAATTGGAGTGGATAGCCTTTCCCTTCTCCAGGGGATCTTCCAAACCCAGGGATCCAACCCAGGTCTCCTGCATTGCAGTCGGATTCTTTACCAGCTGAGCCACCAGGGAAGCCCACCAAAGATCTGCTACTGCTGCTGCTAAGTCGCTTCAGTCGTGTCCGACTCTGTGCGGCCCCATAGAAGACAGCCCACCAGGCTCCCCCATCCCTGGGACTCTCCAGGCAAGAACACTGGAGTGGGTTGCCATTTCCTTCTCCAATGCATGAAAGTGAAAAGTGAAAGTGAAGTCGCTCAGTCGTGTCTGACCCTCAGCGACCCCATGGACTGCAGCCCACCAGGCTCCTCCATCCATGGGATTTTCCAGGCAAGAATACTGGAGTGGGGTGCCATTGCCTTCTCCACACCAAAGATCTAGCTGTACCTAAATGTAGCCCAAATCAGGGGAGGAGGTTGGAGAGGCCCTAAATATATGCTGCCAAAGGGTCTCTGGATGTATTCTGATGGAGGTTTGGGGATGATCATGAAATATATCCCTGCTGACCTCCTCCCCACTCTGACTGGTAAAACAGTCCAGAAATAAAATGAAGGAATCACACAGGTGAAGACAAAACCTCAGCTTCATAACTGAGAAGGCTGAATTAGAGAGTATGACTAGACCTATGGCCACATGTGGCGCCTCACATGTTCCCCCAATATTCTGCAGTCCCCTTGTCCAGGGAGACCCTGCTCAGAAAGAAGCAGAGGAGGGAACATCCTAAGGACAGGTGCCCTGTGGCCTGAGCCCAAGCAGGGAAGGAGTGAAGGGTAGCGAAGAAAGGAGCACAGTCCCTTCCAGGACTCACTCCAGGGCCAAGGAGAAATACGGTTACCCTAACACCGGTACTCGCTCTTTCTCGGCAGTTAATTTAGTGAACATCTTGACTTTGGGCAAGATGCCATGCTCAGACCTGCAGTGGCGGGTGGTGTTGATCTGTGGGAAAGAAGACAGGTACAAGCATCAAGAGAGTGGCACTGACGCAAGTCCGGGAGGGGAAGACAGAGGGATCCTCCTCTGTCTCTGAGACTGGGAGCTTCCTCTCGTGCTAGAGGGCAGACAGGTTAGACAGTTCCCCGTTCCTCTAACTCCTCAAAGACAGCCACAGAGATTGGAAGAGACCCCACCCATTGTGCAGTACTGTTCTCACCTCCCTGGGGCACACAAGAAAGATGCCCACAGACGGAGAGAAGGATGCAGGGGTGCGGAGGCAGAAACACCAGCTCTTCAGTCTCATCTCACCTGGGCTGGGGCTACGCAGGGCTGGGAGTTGGTCTTTCTCCCTCTGCAGAGTCACTGGGGCCTTCCTACTACCTGGCATTGACTTTTCACCTGCTTTTCTCCACAAGGTTAGAAAGAGCATAAGCTCTTTTTGCTCTTTCAGAGACAGAGGCTCAGTGGAAAGAGAACAGAATTTAGAGGCAAATGACCTGAATTCAAGTCTCTCTTCTTTGTATCTGAAAAAAGAGAGAGAGAGAAATTATACATTCAAATATCAAGGTTGAGTGAGAATTAAATGAGATAATGTTCATGAAAACGCCCCATAAACTAGAAATGATCGTGAAATAGTGAATCTTATCACGGCTAAAGCTCTGATGGCTTGCTCTTCTGCTCTGTGCCCACTACCTGGGGATCTGTCCCTGATACCAGAGCTGCCTTCCTGTCTAGCTGGGACTCTGGGGAGATGCTGCAGCCCAGTGACCTAGGAATAACTAGACAACTGAAACCCCAGCTGGGGCTTCCTCCTGGAATTACAAGGACCAGTTAGGCCTAAGGGGGCACACAAGGACTCTGTGCATAGAAATTACATAAAGTGCACACACAGCACCCAGAAAACACACACATATATGAACTCAAACACATAAGTGCAATGTGCCTGGCATGTAGTGGAAACAGAATAAATGTCTCATGGATGGATAGTAACTGGGGAGAGAGATGGGCTAAGGGAAGAACCTTAGATGGGCAAGAGATGCAGGGCCTTAAGTCCCAGTCCAGCCCTAACCAGCTGTGTAATCTCAGGCGGGTCCGGTGCCTCTCAGTCCTGTCTTTCTCATCTGTCAAACAGTGATGATAAGATCTGTCCTGCCTCCCTTTAGAACTACTGGAAGAATAAAATAGTTTTTCCCAGGACATAGAAACCCAGAGTTCAACCATCTGTAATGAACTACTTAAACAATTTTTATGGCTATGTAGAAGCACTTCAAAATCTAAAAGTCTATGCAAATAGAAAGTACTACTTTTGTTGCCATGCAAACACATGTGCCATGCAATACTATATACAAAAGACCATTTACAGACCTCAGGTACAAAGAATTGGGTTAACTATAATCCTTGATTCATGGCTGCTGCTGCAGCTGTTAAGTCGCTTCAGTCATGTCCGACTCTGTGCGACCCCATAGACAAGCCCACGAGGCTCCCCTGTCCCTGGGATTCTCCAGGCAAGAACACTGGAGTGGGTTGCCATTTCCTTCTCCAATGCATGAAAGTGAAAAGTGAAAGGGAAGTCGCTCAGTCGTGTCCGACTCTTAGCGACCCCGTGGACTACAGCCCACCAGGCTCCTCCGTCCATGGGATTTTCCAGGCAAGAGTACTGGAGTGGGGTGCCATTGCCTTCTCCATGATTCATGGCACATCCTCATCATTGAATCATTGCTCCTTGAGTCTCTGCTTTTATTATTTAACTAGTTATTAGTTTTTTGTCTTTTTGGTTTTGGGGAGGGTTTTGAGGCCTCATTTTGTGGCTTACAGGTCCTTAGTTCCTTGACCAGAAATTGAATCCAGGCCATGGTGGTGAAAGTGTCAAATCCTAACCACCAGATCACCAGGGAATTCCCCAGTTATTTTTAATAATGCAGTCTGCACCTGTGAATCCACTACCCGAAGTGAAAACTAGGACTTTGACAAAAAGCATGCATCTAACTAGGTGGTTGCTCTATTCACCCCCAACCCAATTCTGTTTTCTCTGGCCAGGATAACCATTATCTTGAATCCAGTGTTCGTCATTCTTTGGCTTTCCATTTATGTAGTTTTGTTTCATCCATTCAGCTCAGTCGGTCCGACTCTTTGCTACCCCATGGACTGCAGCACCCAGGCCTCCCTGTCCATCACCAATTCCCGGAGCTTGTTCAAACCCATGTCCATTGAGTCGGTGATGCCATCCAACCATCTCATCCTCTGCCATCCGCTTCTCCTCCCTCCTCAATCTTTCCCAGCATCAGGGTCTTTTCCAGTGAGTCAGCTCTTTGCATCAGGTGGCCAGAGTATTGGTGCTTCAGTTTCAGCATCAGTCCTTTCAATGAATATTCAGGACTGATTTTCTTTCTGTCATAAGGACACATAAAGGTGTCTGACCTTCAAAAAAGGTGAAGCTCATTGTGTCTTAAAAGGGAGATGGATATGGTGAGTTTATCAGAAAGATGAGGTTAAAATCGGGAAACATCTTGTCATAGTTCCAGAGTATTCCCCACCTCCCCATGATGAGATGGTGATGGTGATGGTGATTAATGAGTGCTTACTCTATATCCAAGACTGTGCTCAACCCTCCATTTAAATCTCATGAGGATCTGTGGTAGAGACTGCTGGTTGTTTCTGCCAGTATCCATTCCCCACTCTTTGATAGTAAAGAATCTTGAATAATTAGGTAAGTACATGACTGACTGGAATAAAAACTACACGTCCTAGCCTCCATTACAGCTGGTTGTGTTCATGACTTGTAAACGAAAGCTGTTAAGGGAAGCAGCAGACTCCTTTTCTCCTTCTCCTCCTCTTTTCTTCTCCTACTCTTTCCTCCTCTTCCTCTTTTCTCCTTCCTGGTGGCTGGAATAAAATGTAATTGCCGGGGCTACCCTGGTGGCCCGGGGGGTTAAGAATTCACCTGCCAGTGCAGGGGACACAGGTTCGATCCCCCGTCCAGGAAGATCCAGTATGACTTGGAGCAACTAAGCCCATGCACCATAACTACTGAGCCTGTGTGCCTAGAGCCCGGTGCTCTGCAACAAGAGAAGCCACCGAAATCCCACGCACCGCAACTAGAGAAAGTCTGCTTGCAGCGATGAAGACTGAGCACAGCCAAAAATAAAATAAATAAATAATAATTTTCTAAAGCAATTGCTGGAGTTTGAGCAGCCGTCTTGAATCATGAAATGGAGGCTACAGTTGAGGATGGCAGAGCAAAGGGATAGAAGGAGCCTGGCTAGACGATGGAGTCTGGATCCATTGTATTGACCCTAAACAACTCACCCAGCCTTCATGTGAAATAGAAATACATGTCCTTCTTATTACAGTAACTGGCACTCTAAGTCTTCCTTCATTAACATTCTAATCCCATTCTAACTATTACATGGCTCTATGAGGTATGTGCTGCTGTCCTCGTGTATCTGTTTTAAAATGAGGAAATTGAGTCCTTGAGAAATTGAATAATTTTCCAAGGGTTTTTCTAACCCAAAGTCCATTTTCACAGCCCCCACTGTAAATCCTGAGAAGACATACACCCACACATCCTTCTCAGTCTCAGAAACATGATATCTGCCATTTCCAGGCAGGAATGGCCTAAAGATGTATGACCTATATTTTCCATTTTAGATTAAGTTTAAATCTCCCACACCTCAATTTCCTTCGATCTTGGCCTAATCTGTTACAGAGTACAGGTCTGTGTTAATTTGCATGGCTGGGTTATTATCACAGGATTAATCATGATTCTGTGACCATCTGTCTTCTCCAGCTTCCCCTACCATGCCTTCACACCCTCAGAGAGTAAAAATTTCCTATTTTACTGTGATCTGGCATTACAAATGGATGACAGGGGTGGAAATCTATGGACGTGAACTTCCTACAGATTTTCAGAGGACATGCTTTTGATGAGATAGGATTATTCACAAGCTGTTGGACAGATATATGCACACAGATACAGATCTTTGTGTCTACTTCTGGGACACACACAATACTGCAGAAGGGAGCATGATTCACAGGAAAAGGTCTCTTCACTGAAAACTCACTCTTGGAAAGGAAAATGACTTGAGGCCAGGGAGAGATAAGCAGTCTTCATGTTGTAGTCTAGTCTTTGAGAAACTGAGAAATTCTCCAAATCAAAAATGACAGATATATAAGAATCATTAGTCACAAAAATTTCTGAACTCTCTGAAAGTGCTAGGGACTGATCCACAGAAAGAAATTTTACCCAAAGCAAATGTTGTGGGCATTACCCTGTGTGCGGACATCTCAGAGGGGAAGAAATGCTCTGCTCCCCCGCCCAGACCTGTGCCCTTGGCTGTACCCCATCCTTCGAGTGTTTCATACCACAGCAGGGAGCAGCAGGAGCTGAGGGGAAGAATAGCAATGGGAAGAGAAAGAAGGAAGTACCCAAGGGGGAACAGAAACTTGGCTTCTGCATATCAGCAGACAAAACCTGGTCCAAGGGGACTGCAGATGGGACTACTGAAGACTGCTGCTGCTGCTGCTAAGTCGCTTCAGTTGTGTCCGACTCTGTCCAGCTACCCCGTCCCTGGGATTCTCCAGGCAAGAACACCGGAGTGGGTTGCCGTTTCCTTCTCCAGTGCATGAAAGCGAAAAGTGAAAGTGAAGTCTCTCAGTCATGTCCGACTCTTCACGACCAAATGGACTGCAGCCTACCAGGCTCCTCTGTCCATGGGATTTTCCAGGCAAGAGTGCTGGAGTGGGGTGCCATTGCCTTCTCCATACTTAAGACTACAGGATGCCTAATTGTAAATTCTGTGCCTTACTATAGGAAATGAAGAGGAAAGAGGTAATTATTCCACCATAGTCAAGACAGCCCAAGACTGTTGTCCCATATTAAAAGCTGTGCCCCTCCAATTTAGCCTATGTCTGGCATGTCAGTTGCAATTCAGATGAGCGTTCAGCCTGGAGAGTAAAGTGGGGAAGGGAGAGGGATTTATCATCCAGGGACACAGCCAGGGTGTGTCAACCCAAAGGGTCACTGGTCTTCATCTGGTCACCTGCTGACCCCTGGGCTTTTTCTCCATCCCTCACTTAAGATGAGTAAATGTAGGTGGACAAGCAGGAAAGGCAGGAAGAGATGTGAGTGTGTGTGGGGGGGCTGGGTAGTGATCTTCAAAAGGTATAAAAAACAAGCAGCTTCCCACGAGACCGTAATTTTGAGGCGGCGGAGCATAGTGGAATGAAGTCTGGGTTCAAATCCTACCTCCACCACTTACCACTATAGTAACTGTGGCTCTGCGTTCTTTTTGTATAAAGACAGGGGTGAGAATATTCCCTAGATTAAATACCCAGGTAACACTTTGAGCTGTTACTGACAATTACTAATTGGCCTCTATAAATGGGACCTGTTATTATGCGGCAGGTACCTTCAACACCCATCATCTCCTTCAGTCCTCTCAACAAGGCTGTACTTAGGATTATTTCTGCTATTTCAATCACTGAAAACATTGTTGCTCAGAAAGGTGAAATACCAGACTGAAGTCATCACACTAGACAGAAAAACTGGAGTTAAGGCCCTTGCTGTTTCCACACGTCAGGGGCCATGTTACTAAATGCTCCTGTGGGTGGTCCAGCCACCTGACGCCTGCAAGACCACCCTGGGGAAACCATCCCAGGCTGTGCTCATGGCTCAAAGAAGGAAAACGTCTGCAATCATCAGATTCCAAAGACTCTCTCCCTCCAAGACCAAGAGTTAGAGGCAAAGAATAAAGTCATTTAAAAAGCAACGAATTTGGGGTCTTAGGATGTACAAGCTTTTGGGAAAGGACCTAAATATGTGACGTATGTGCTATATCCCACATTTCGTTTTGTTTTTTGCTTCTTAAGTGACAGAGGTAGGAGCTAACCTTTTCCCCCATGTTTCTCTTTAGGTTACAAAAACTATAATATCATAGAGATGAAAAGGACCTGATCTGTCAGCTTTCAGATTGTCTGCACCTGTGTGTAGACAAGTAGGTGTGTGACCTGAGAAATTTTGGGCTCAAAACTTCCGGTGCCTTCTGTACCGCAAGAGGAAGTTCTTTCTTTTACATGACCTATATAGTACACATTGTGGGAAAGTCCCTCTCATTCCTGGAAGCTCACTCACTGATGCTGGTGAGGGGTCTCCCTACACCTCTGGATAGATGTCCAGAGCCCCCGCCCCTTCTTTGGAGCGGTAAGTGCAAGAGAAAGTTGGATATGCTGGAAGAGAGAAGTCGGCATGTGGGCCGTCCTGACACCTGCACCTGCCCCCACCACAAGTCTTGCAGCCCTTTTCATAGCCACAAACCCTGACAGAGCACCACTGAAGCCCAAGGACTGTGCTAGGCTTAGGAATGCCCAGGGCACCCTGACAGACCTTGAGTGCCTGAAAAGTTACACACATATACACACGTGTGAATGCATATGATGGTTATACAGACATAACATAAAATTTGTCATTTTAACCCTTACCTAGTTCAGAGGCATTAAGTACATTCACGTTGTCGTGCAGCCATCAGCGTCATCCACCTCTAGACCTTCTCATCTTCCCAAGTTGTTTCTCTGTTCCCATTAAATAATAACTCCCCACTCCCATCCTCCTCCCGGCCCCTGGCAGCCACCACTCTACTTGCTGTCTCTATGGATTTGACTATTCTAGGAAACTCATATATGTGAAATCATACAGTATTTGTCTTCTTGACTGGCTTGTTTTACTTACCACAATGTATTTAAATTCATGTTGTAGCAGGTGTCAGAATGTCTTTTTTTTTTTTTTTCAGGGTGTGCCATCATATATATTGGGCTTCCCTGGTGGCTCAGATGGTAAAGAATCTGCCTGTGATGTGGGAGACCCGGGTTCGATTCCTAGGTCGGGAAAATCCCCTGGAGAATGAGCTATCAATCCACTCCAGGATTCTTGACTGGAGAATCCCATGGACAGAGGAACTTTCTGGATCCTGGGGTCACAAAGAGTCAGACACGACTGAGCGACTAGATGACTTGATTGTATATATATAGATACATAGATAGATAGTGAAGTCGCTCAGTCGTGTCCGACTCTTTGTGACCCCATGGACAATAGCCAACCAGGCTCCTCCATCCATGGGATTTTCCAGGCAAGAATACTGGAGTGGGGTGCTATTTCCTTCTCCAGGAGGTATATATACAGCAGCTTTTGTTTATTCATTCATCCCTCTTGATAGACACTTGCTTTGCTTTCACCCTTTGGCTAGTGTGAATAATGGTGCTATGAACATCATCTTCACCGCTCAGTTGCTCAGTCGTGTCTGACTATTTGGAACGCCATGGACCGCAGCACTGCCAGGCCTCCCTGTCCATCACCATCTCCTGGAGTCTGCTCAAACTCATGTCCATTGAGTCCAGGATGCCATCCAACCATCTCATCCTCTGTCGTTCCCTTCTCCTCCTGCCTTCAATCTTGCCCAGTATCAGTGTCTTTTCCAGTAAGTTGGCTCTTCACCCCAGGTGGCCGAAGTATTGGAGTTTCAGCTTCAACATCAGTCCTTCCAGTGAATATTCAGTATTGATTTCCTTTAGGATAGACTGGTTGGATCTCCTTGCAGTTCAAGGGACTCTCAAAAGTCTTCTCCAACACCACAATTTGAAAGCATCGATTCCTTGATGCCCAGGCTTCTTTATAGTCCAACTCTCATATCCATACATGACTACTGGGAAAACTATAGCTCTGACTGTATGGACTTTGTCAGTAAAGTAATATCACCAGCTTTTTAATACACTGTCTACATTTGTCATAGTTTTTCTTCCAGGGAGCAAGCATCTTTTAATTTCATGACTGCAGTCACTGTCCACAGTGATTTTGGAGCCTAAGAAAATAAAGTCTGTCACTATTTCCATTGTTTCCCCATCTATTTGCCATGAAGTGATGGGACCGGATGCCATGATCTTCGTTTTCTGAATGTTGAGCTTTAAGCCAACTTTTTCACTCTCCTCTTTTACTTTTATCAAGAGGCTTTTTAGTTCCTCTTTGCTTTCTGCCGTAAGGATGGTGTCATCTGCATATCTGAGGTTATTGATATTTCTCTGGACAACCTTGATTCCAGCTTGTGCTTCATTCAGCCTGGCATTTCTCATAATGTACTCTGCATAGGAGTTAAATAAGCAGGGTGGCAATATACAGCTTTGACGTACTCCTTTCCCAATTTGGAACCTGTCCATTCTTTCATGTCTGGTTCTGACTGTTGCTTCTTGACCTATGTACAGGTTTCTCAGGAGGCAGGTAAGGTGGTCTGGTATTTCCATCTCTTTAAGAATTTTCCATAGTTTGTTGTGATCCACACAGTCTAAGGTTTTAGCGTAGTCAACGAAGCAGAAGTAGATGTTTCTGAAATTCTCTTGCTTTTTCTATGATCCAATGGATAAGGAAATGGCAACCCATTCCAGTATTCTTGCCTGGAAAATTCCACGGACAGAGGAGCCTGGCAGGCTACAGTCTGTGGGGTTGCAAGAGTCGGACACAACTGAGCGACTAAGCACACACACACACAGTGGATGTTGACAATTTGGTCTCTGGTTCCTCTGCCTTTTCTATATGCAATTTGTACATCTGGACGTTTTCAGTTCACATACTGTTGAAGCCTAGCTTGAAGGATTTTGAGCATTACCTTGCTAGCTATGAACACGGGTGTACAAATAACTGTTTGAGTCCCTGCTTACAACTCTTTTGGGTATATACCCGGAAGTTGAATTGCTAGGTAATGTGGTAGTTCTACATGAAATTCTTTAAGAACTGTGATGCTATTTTCCATAGCAGCTGCATCATTTTACATTCCCATCAGCAATGCATAAGAGTTCCAATTTCTCTACTTAGCTAACACTTGTTATTTTCTTGGTGTTTTGTTTTTGCATTTTGGTGATAGCCATCCTAATGGGTGTGGCGTTGAGAGAGTTTAAGCATGAGGCTTCTCGACTCACTAACAAGAGAGAATCATCTGAAAGTTCTCACCAAAGAAATGGCATTTGACCTAGGAATCTAAAGATAGGCAAGAATTCTCCAGGCAGAGGAGGAGAAAGGGGTAACATCAAACAATGGAGCAAAGGGAGAGAAGAAATGGCACGGCCTCTTCTGAAGCAGCAGGTGGTGAGCATGGGGTGTGTAGGGGAGGGTGCCAAGCTGTGAGGTGACAGGCAGGCTTAAGGGCTAACACTCTGCTAAGGCTTTGGACTTTGGACAACAGGAGCCATAAGTGATATTATGTGAAAGTGCTGCACAAGCTTCAACAAGGATAAAAATGCAGGAACCTGGGATGAAAAAGAAAGAAATGTTTTTAAAGAAACAAATGTACTAAGTGAAGTCGCTCAGTTGTGTCCAACTCTTTGCGACCCCATGGACTGTAGCCCACCAGGCTCCTCTGTCCATGGGATGTTCCATGCAAGAGTACTGGAGTGGGTTGCCATTTCCTTCTCCAGGGGATCTTCCCAACCCAGGGGTCGAACCCAGGTCTCCCGCATTGCAGGCTGACGCTTTACCATCTGAGCCACACAGGAAGCCCCACCTGGAAATTGGAGGCAGCTTCTGGCATCTATAAGGATGGGTCCCTGGGGTGCTAGCTCTGGCCAGCCCCTCCACATTGGCCCTGAGTGCATAGGCACCCGAATGTCTCCCCTCTGTCATCCTCTCCTCTCAACTGTCCATTAATCCATTGGATAGGAGAGTGGACTTCCAGGCTGGGATGGACCACTGCGCTTAGCAATGTGTCGCCTCATAGATCAAGATTCCAAGTGGTTCAGATGCTCAGAAAATCTCCCTGAGCAGCCACCGCCTCTGACAGCCTCTTCTGAGCCTGAAGTCAGGCCCAGATGTGGCCTCCCCAACGCGACTACATCAGTCTCCCTTCTGCCCTGAAGAGAGGACCAAAGGGCTCTTCTTTATATTCAACACGTAGAAGATTTACAAAAGTACAGAATAGTCTCTCTCTCTCTTCTGGAGACTTTAACACATCCGCATGGTACCCAGCGTAGGGACCCTGAAGGCCATGTAATAAACAGCTCTGTCCTGCTTGAAGCCCTCAGCCACCCAGTTCTCCGCCCGTTCACCGGTGCATCCTTCCAGCGGTATTTGAGCCAGGCCAACCTTTCACTTAGGAACTGGCATGGATTGGGTTTGGCCTGAATCCCAGGACATCAGATCCTCAACTCCAAAGCCATGCTGTCAAGCAGGAAGCCCTGGACCCACCGTGTCACCTGAGTCCGGAGGCCTGGACAGCGTGGGGCCTTCGCTCTGAGCTTCCTGGGATCATGTCATCCTTTTCCCTCTGAGGTTCTCCTAGCTTCTGTAGGGAAGGAAAGGAAGCAGGTGGGGACGGCCTGGGGCGGGAGTGGATATACAGCAGGGAGGAGGCTGAGGCCAGGCCGGGAAGTGGCGAGATGGGCTGAGCTCTGGTCCAAGAGGCGAGGCCTCTGAGGCTGGCCCCCCGGCCGCTCCCCTGCTGTCTGCAGAGCCATCTGGGGCCAAGACCCCGGTCACTCAGACGGAGCCCGTCATGCGGGCAGCCATCCCCTGGGCCTTCCCCAGACAGGCTGGGCCGAGCAGGGGTGTTTCTTCCAGCCCCGGTGTCATCACGGCTGGCCTGCCGGCATCACTCTCTAGGGAATCCGGTTCTCGTTCACACCAAGAAGTGTGACGACGGAGCCGCGGGGCCCTCCTCCAGCTCCCCAAGGGAGTGTGGGGGGACCCGGGGCCTGGAAGGAGAGATGCTGCGTGGGGAGACCGGTGGGCGTCCCCACTGGGACGGGTCAGGGGAGGGATCCTCCTCCAGCTCCCCCAGGGAGTGTTGGGGGGGGAGGACCTGGGGCCTGGAAAGAGACAGGGGCTGCGTGGGGAGACTGGTGGGTGTCCTCATTGGGACGCGTCAGGGGTGGGCCCGGCAGAACTCCAGGGCGGCCTGCGCCAGGACATGGGGGACCGTCTTCCCCAGAGCTGGGAAAAGAGAGCCAGGGCAAGGAGCCAGGAGGAACTGGAGGCAAGGTGACTCCCCCTGTTTTGTGCTCCGCTCCATGTTAGGGACAGAGACCTGGGCGGCAGTGCAGCCTCTGGGGAGATGCGTGTCCCGCAGGCTCGGTTCCACCCCCAGTGACATGCCCAGTGCCGGCCCCTGAACACAACACTCACTCGTGCTGGGCAGACGGAATGCAGGATGGTGCCTGCCACTCAGAGATAGACGGAGGCCGTAAGGATCACGCCCATTGATCAAGTGCTTACTGTGTTCCCGACGTGGTTCTAAGTGCCCACCGTATGTTGACTCAATGAGTTCTCACAAGAGCCCTACAAGGTAAGTATTACTAATACCTTTTCAGGAGCCCAGGTGAGGAAACTGAGGCCCCGTGTACTTAACTGACTTAACTTAAGGACTTGGAGTGGAGATCTGAAGGCAGGAAGCTGGGACCCAACCCAAGACAGGGAACAGGGAGAGGGGCCCACCCAAAGGCAGATGAGCCTGGGGCGTAAGACTCTTTGTTAGAGTTTTCTCTCTGATCAGGTGCCCGGCTATGACCTCACCCCAACCCCAGACCTGAGTGGGTGCCACTGGACCCTGTTTTAGGCTTGGAAAAAGTCACGATGAGACAGTTATGTTTTTCCCACATTGTAATGCCAATAATCCATTCATTTGGATCGAGATCTTAGTCCATTAACGGTGCTGGGAGGAGAAGCAGAGTGCACCATCCTGCTCTCTCTTCACTTCTCTGCTCCCCGTCCTGATGCCTTTTCTCTGCTCTTCCCTCTGCATTTTTCGGAACACTGTCCAGATGCGGGGGCATATGCGAAACGCCAGCTTGCTTCATATGCTCCCCACACAGCTGCCAGCTCTTTTCCCCCTGGGAAGTGGAGCTAACAAGGCCGTCTGAGAATCAGGTCATTTCTACTGTTATTCAGAGTTTCCAGGGGCCCTGGTGCTGCAAGTGGAAATGTCAACATGGGGCCATTACATTGCCCCATGCCCTGTTCTATGACTACCGTTTATCCTCAATCGATTCCTGAGAACGACAAAGGATGTGAATAATCAGCCGTGCGGATGGAGTGTGGGGCAGCCAGGCCAGAGGAGGAAGCAGAGCTCCCCTGAAGGGAGAGGGAGGAAAGACCTCTGGCTCAGGGAATGTCGGCTCTGGGGATGCAACGGGCTCCCGAGAAAGGCATCAGGCTCAGACCTGGCCTCAGCAGATAAGGTGTGTGTGCAGAGAGACCAATTAATCGCTGGACGTGTCCTTTACCATCTGACAGCTGTGGGAAGCCCTGTCTAGGAAATGGGGAAGGAAGCCGTAAGAAAGGACCCTGAGGATATCACGTGAAGTGTGAAGAACAGGCTTTAGAATAAGGTTGAAAGATCGCAAGTCCTGGAAACCAGTTATTGAAAGACACTCCTTGTCTCACACGCACGCACACACACACACACACACACACACACACTGGAGGCTGACAGGGGCTGCGGCAGAGCCCATTTTCTTTGGCTTCTTTGCCTTTGGGTCTGGCTGAGAAGACGGGGCTAGGCATGTATCACTGGTCATTTTAGACAGTTTCACTTCCTGTTTCTCATGCAGAAAACATAATAATCATCATAATGATAATAATAGTTCCTCAGGCTTGCCACTGCCTCCTATTTATCTAGGGCCTCCCAGAAGTGCGTGTATAAGTGGGAGGGAGAGGGCACAGCTTATCCGCTCTATCAGTCAACAGCTGGGGGTGGAGGCAGGCATGGAGGTGAGCGTAGGGGATAGGAATTACCAACAGAAATTATTAAACTCTTTTTTTCCAAGAAGAGAAATCTTAAATGGGTTGGTACTTCCCCAGATGGTTATTCTCACCACAGGGATGTTTGTAAACCCCTTCTCCCAGGGTCCTCCAAAAATCAGTCCTTCCCTTTTCAGCCCCAGGTATGTTCCAGTCTAGGAAATTCCTGTGATCCGAGGCCCAGAGACCTTCAGCTGACTTCCTAGAGTCACACAGCAGGAAAGATAGGACCGGACCAGTTTTCTTGTCCATCCACTAAAAGCCATAACCAAGAAGGGAATTTCCAACTCTATGGGGAACTTGCAAAGTTGTTAGGAAAAACCACAACTATTTCTGCTAAGGAAAAAATATGCAGTCCTCCGCAGGCCTGAAACCCCAGGACAGTAAGAGACAGCTCTGCTTACTGGGAATGGGTTGGACCATCCAAGATCAGGACGGGGCAGGGGGGAAGGAACAGCTTCCAGACTTTGATCACAACGGAGGTTCGTGGAATAGAAGTGTCAGGCCAGTATTTTAATTTTTTACCACAAGTCAAAGGAGCTGTGCTCCAACGGAGCACAGAGGTTGGGCACTTGATAGGCTCTGGGGACTCAGATGGGAGTGGAGGGAAGCGGGGGAGGGAGCCATTACCCTGATGACAGTAGTGACTTGTCCTTCCTTTCATCCCGCCCTCCCCTTGGGGATCTGAGGACACACAGAGGGAGGGAGGAAACAGGTGGCTCAAGAGTCTCTTCCATATGAACAAAAAAGAAGGCAGGTAAAGAAAAAAATTAAACCACCAGAGAGAACCTCTAATTTTGAGTTAAGATAAAAAAAAAAGCTTCCGCTCAGACGCAAAGACACACACAGACACACATCCCACACAGATGCACCCCGAAGCACTATTTAGCTACACTAGGGATGAGAGGATGTGAGATCATGCATTTATTTATTGTGGTATTTATTATTGTGGAGTTTCTTTTTCCCCCAAGGACAATCATAAGCCTGGGGCTGGATGGTGAGTGCCAGTCTAACAATGTGAATATGAGAAGCTAACTGCAACCCTGTGAATAATCAACCTGAGGCTGTCAGGTGAGGAATCCACATGGGGAGGGAATAATACTAACCCTAAACACGCACACGGCCATCATTGTGTGCCAGACACTATTCCGAGCTCTTTGTATATATTTGCTTATTTACACTCACAGCAAGCCTGTGAGATAGGCTGCAACCCTTATAATCCACATGCTTCTCATCCACGCTCATTTTAACCCTGGCTGTCCTCAGTAAATTATCCAGAAATTATGAAGAATTTCCAGAGAGCAACCGCAGAGCATTAAGCCAAATATGGAGTTCCGAAAGCACAGGTCCCTGTGTGAACACACAGGTCACACACCCCTGAACCTGGCCCTGCAGAGATCCACCACCTGCCCCCAAACCCTTGCATGGAACAATTGTGCTGTCTTCTGTGATGTGACTCTGGTTTGTGCCCTAGTCCTGAACAAGGAAACAGAGTGAGAAAAGCACATTGCATCCCATGGACATCATACGGCTTTGTTGAAGAAGGTATCTCAAGTTTGGTTTCCAGACTTGACCCGGCTCAGGGGTCACTCACCAGTTCATGGCCTGTTAGGAACCAGGCTGCACAGCAAGAGGTGAGTGGCAGGGTGAGCGAGCAGAAACTTCGTCTGTATTCGCGGCCGCTCCCCGTTGCGCACATCACCCCCTGAGCTCCTTATCCTGTCAGATCAGCAGGGGATTAGATTCTCGTCGGAGCAGGAACCCTCCTCTGAACTGCACAGGCGAGGGATCTCAGTTGCTCATGCCTTACGAGAGTCGTCCTGAAACCATCCTCCCCATTCCCTGGGACCATGGAAAATAATGGTCTTCCGTGAAGCCAGGCCCTGGCGCCAAAAGCTCTGAGGACCGCGGATCTAGTTGAATTTTAAGGTCTCTCCCAACGACGCTGTATTAGATATGTCCTTCCATTCTCCCCTCTCCTTACATCCCGCGTCCCGTTGGTTGGCAGTCCTTGCTGCTTCTATCTCTGCGAGGCCTCCTGTATCCTGCCCTCTTTTCCATCTCCCCTGCCACCGCCCTAGTTTTCCCTCGCCTAGAATATCCCAGTAACTGGCTAACTAGATGCCTTGCTTTCAGCCCCGGGTGTTTCCAATCCATCCTTCACTCTGCTGGTTACTCTTGGGCTTTTACTAGTCACTTTCGAGAACGGGCTCTCCCCTCTGTCGCACACTTCTCCAGGTGGGTACTCTGTTCTCACTCACCCAGGCCTCCCTCAGTAGCTCTGAGGAGGGCAGCCTGTGCCTTCTGGCTGCTTCCTCAGTGCCTCCTTTGCATGTCTCTTCTTTTCCTTCAGAGAAGGCAACGACACCCCGCTTCAGTACTATTGCCTGGAAAATCCCATGGATAGAGGAGCCTGGTAGGCTACAGTCCATGGGGTCGCAGAGAGTCTGACACGACTGAGCGACTTCACTCTCACTTTCTTTTCCTTCAGGCCCATGTTCTGAGCCATAGCTCAGCCTCTTGAACTCGCAATCAAGAGAGCTGCCTTCCGTCTAAATTCCAGAGGAAAGCATGACTTCCAGAGTTCTGTCTCCTATTACCACCAAATGGTGGCCAGCTAGAAAAGTTAGGAAGATCTGCCTCCCAGAGGATCAAGAATGACCAGTAATGATAAGTGATGGAGAGGGCTAATCATTGTTTCTTGCTTAGGACTGTTGTTCAGTAACAAAGTCGAGTCCGACTCTTTGCGACCCCATGAACTGTAGCATGCCAGGCCTTCCTGTCCTTCACTGCCTCCCAGAGTTTGCTCAACCTCAGGTCCATTGAGTCGGTGATGCCATCCAACCATCTCATCCTCTGTCATCCTCCTTCTCCTCTTGCCTAGCACCAGGGTCTTTTCCAATGAGAGGGCTCTTCACACCAGGTGGCCAAAATATTGGAGTTTCAGCTTCAGCATCAGTCCTTCCGGTGAATAGGCAGGGTAGATTTCCTTTAGGATGGACTGGTTTGATTGCTTTGCAGTCCCAGGGACTCTTAAGAGTCTTCTCCAGCACCACAGTTTGAAAGCACCAGTTCTTCAGTGCTCAGCCATCTTTATGGTCCAACTCTCATATCCATACATGCTGCTGCTGCTGCTACTAAGTCACTTCAGTCATGTCCAACTCTGTGCGACCCCATAGACCCACCAGGCTCCCCCGTCCCTGGGATTCTCCAGGCAAGAACACTGGAGTGTGTTGCCATTTCCTTCTCCAATTCATGAAAGTGAAAAGTGAAAGTGAAGTCACTCAGTTGTGTCCGACCCTTAGTGACCCCATGGACTGCAGCCCACAAGGCTCCTCCATCCAAGAGATTTTCCAGGTGAGAGTACCGGAGTGGGTTTCCATTGCCTTCTCCTATCCATACATGACTACTGGAAAAACCATAACTTTGACTATATGAACCTTCATTGGCTAAGTGATGTTTCTGCTTTAAATATGCTGTCTAGGTTTGTCATAGCTTTTCTTTCCAGAAGCAAGCATCTTTTAATTTTGTGGCTGCAGTCACCATCCGCAGTGATTTTGGAGCCCAAGGTAATAAAATCTCTCACTGTTTCCACTTTTTCCCCATCTATTTGTCATGAAGTGATGGGACTGGATGCCATGATCTTAGTTTTTTGAATGTTGAGTTTTAAGCCAGCTTTTTCACTCCCTTCTTTCATCAAGAGGCTCTTTAGTTCCTCTTTGCTTTCTGCCATTAGAGTGGTATCATCTGCATATCTGAGGTTGTTGATATTCTCCTGGCAATCTTGATTCCAGCTTGTGAGTCATCCAGCCTGGAATTTTGCATGATGTACTCTGTATAGAAGTTAAATAAGCAGGGTGACAATACACAGCCTTGACATACTCGTTTCTCAATTTTGCATCAGTGAGTTGTTACATGTCCGGTTCTAACTATTCGCTTCCTGACCTGTATACAGGTTTCTCAGGAGGCAGGTAAGATGGTCTGGTAATCCCATCTCTTTAAGAACTTTCCACAGTTTGTTGTGATCCACACAGTCAAAGGCTTTAGTGTAGTCAATGAAGCAGAAGTAGATATTTTTTGGAACTCCCTTGCTTTTTCTATGATCCAACAGATGTTGGCAATTTGATCTCTGATTCCTCTGCCTTTTCTAAATCCAGCTTGAACATCTCAGTTCATGTACTGTTGAAGCCTAGCTTGAAAGATTTTAAGTAGGTTAGCCTGGCTTCAATCAGAAAGATAAAGAGATCTGACTTCCATAACCTTCACTATCCATCACAAAGTAACTGGCAGCTCATGATTGTTTTAAAGAGCACTGGTCTTGATCGCTACTTTAGGTGAAGAAGCCCCAGTCAGAGATGCTTTACCTCAACATCTTTAAAAGTCATACTGGTACCCTGATCCCATTTTAAGACTAACCTAAAATACCTTGGGTCCAGAATATAACAACCTCCCCATGCCAGTGAAGATGCACTCGGCTGGAAAGGTAACTGTGTTTTACCGTACTGTGCTTTGTTGTGCAGCTGTGTCCGACTCTTTGCGACCCCATGTACTGTAGCCCACCAGGCTCTTCTGTCCATGGGGATTCTTCAGGCTAGAACACTGGAGTGGGTTGCCATGCCCTTCTCTAGGGGATCTTCTCAACCCAGGGATCAAACCCAGGTCTCCCACATTGCAGGTGGACTCTTCACCATCTGAGCCACCAGGGAAGCCCAAGAATACTGGAGAGGGTAGCCTATCCCTTCTCCAGGGGATCTTTCTGGCCCAGGAATCGAACCAGGGTCTTCTGCATTGCAGGTGGATTCTTTACCAACTGAGCTACCAGCGAAGCCCTGGAAAGGTAACTAGCAGTGGCTTAACTCATAGAGCAGATAATAGTTTCTTAATAAGCCCTAACAGAGTGATCTCTGGTTGTTTGGCAGCTCAACTAAGTTGTCAAATACCATCAAGGATCCAGGTCCCACCACCCTGCTGTATTGCCATCCTCAGAGGACTGGGTGTCCTCAGCACATCCCTTCCCTGTTCCAAGGAGGCTGTGGCTTCAAGCTTCTCATCTCCAGAGGATACGGTTCAACAGAGCCAGGAAAGAGGCGGGAGTGAAACAAAGAATACAAATAAATTTAAAATTTTTAAAGGCTTTTTTGCTGTGTTGACTATCTTATTTACCCAAACATATTTGGACAGCAAGGAGATTCAACCAGTCCATCCTAAAGGAAATCAGTCCTGAATATTCATTGGAAGGACTGATGTTGAAGCTGAAACTCCAATCCTTTGGCCACCTGATGCAAAGAGCTGACTGATTTGAAGAGACCCTGATGCTAGGAAAGATTGAAGGTGGGAGGAGAAGGGGACAACAGAGGATGAGGTGGTTCAATGGCATCACTGACTCAATGGACATGAGTTTGGGTGAACTCCAGGAGTTGGTGATGGACAGGGAGGGCCTGGCGGGCTGTAGTCCATGGGGTCGCAAAGAGTCGGACACGACTGAGCGACTGGACTGAACTGACTGATTTCCAGGTGACCTCAGCAGATTCATCCTTACGTCTCATTGGCCAGAAGTGGGTCACATGCTCATCCTCCACCAATCACTGGAAAGAGCAAGTGGAATTCCCACAACTCCTCCCTGTCAGGAGTCACCCATCCTGAGGGAAGAAAGAGAGGTCAGCTTTTGTAACTGACAGTGTGTGTCCCAATCCCCCCTCAGCTGACTCTTCCCTTTGATCTTGTAACATGTTTAAGTATCCTTGGCTTTCAGTTCTGCTTCTCCCTGACACCTGCCCCATTTCTCTGCTTTCTTCCCCAGCAAATTCACTGCAGGAGCCATATAACTGCATTGCCTCCAATGAATGATTGATAGGATCTGGTTACTATTAAAACCTGGGGCCCATAGTAAGCCCTGTGTCCTCTGCCCCAGGAGAGCAGAGCCAAGTTCTTGGATTTGGAAATAATAAAAGGCGTGAAAGTTTAGTTTAAAGGATGAGGAGTGGCTTATGAGGGTGATTGTGTATGAGGGTGGGTAGGAGGAAAGAGAAAATGCATAACATGAACAAACAAATCACAACAAATCTATTTTCTCCAATAAAGTAGAAATTGGAAAAAAAAATAAATTGGGAGGCTCAAGTTCAGTTAAGGGAAAAGCCAGCACTTGAACCCAGATCTTTAAGACCCTAAAACACATGCTTTGTCATCTTCCTATGACCACGAACAGCCATGAAGTCTCCTTTCCAGAGAGGGTGATCTGTATGTACAGGCTCATTCATTCATTAAGCAAGTTTTTATTTTGTGCCCCTTATAAATCATACACAGAGCTAGGCTTCAGTGTAGCTGTGTTTCTGCTTTGGGAAGGGGTATTCAAAGAACCTCTAGGGGTGTCTTCTGGCAACAGAGTTCAACAACTGTAGAAAACAGGCAGCATAGCCTCTTTATCTTCTGTTGCCAGTATCTGATGAATTCGCACTGGGGAAGAACACAGTGGACACTACTTTTCTGCCCAGGCTAGGAAGAACAGTAGAAGGGCAAGTCACCAGAAGTTCAGTGGCCACACTAGACTCCAGCTGTCTCTCCCAGGGTTCAGTGCCGTCTCTTTTTGGGATCATGAGAAAGTTCTAGAGATGGATAGTGGTGACAGTTGCCTAACATAAATATCCTTTAGTGCCACAGCATTGCACGCTTTAAAAATGGTTACTATCGTAAATTTCAAGATATATATACATGTTATCACAATGAAAAGTACACTTGGCAAAGTAAACAATAATCCTGAAACATACTGTGCAACATTTCTTCTGCATGGACACCTATCCAAAGAACTGACTGTTCATAATATTCATGCATTCAGCTCATTTTACTTTCAAGCTATCAGTACAGAAAGAAAGGAAGGAAGGGAAGGGGTAGGGAGGGTGGGGACAAACAGTACCGAAAGCTCCATTAATTTGTATGTGGAAAGGTCAGGACCATCATCGAAGCATGGAACTTGTTCTTCTGGCTTGTTTCCTGCTGAGAGCATCCAGTATCTGATAGAATGAGTCACAGTGCACATGTTTAAAGTGTCCAGTAAGTAAGGTGCCTAAAAATAGACGTAAATCATAAAGACTAAGTGACAACGGCAACAGCAAAACAGACCCAGGACTTTGTCTTTCCAGCCTGAGTGCCGCAATCACCAGATCACTCTGACGTTCCTTGGCAGGCAGCCCCAGACAGCTGGAAAAGGTGACTTCCTGACCAGGATCCAGGGGGCTGAGCCATGTGGGGGTCTCCATCCAGGCTGGAGGGACAGTGACGCCAGCTTCAAACAGGGAAGACCACTCTAGCGGTGGTCCCAGGATCAGGACGCGGTCCCCTCCGCTGGACACACGGTGACTGCTCGCGCCCCACGTGCAACACTGGGAGAGGCAATGGCCTTTTGGGGGAGGGGTCACAGTGCTTCCCTCTTTGCCACATTGCAAATATGGAAACAGCTAGGCTTGACTAAAGATGCAAACAAGAAGTCTGTTTTCCTCCATGGAGCAAAAACGAAAAGTGACCGTGTTCTCGTTGTAACCAGGCTGCTATTCACAGCATAGCTCCAGTGGGGGTTTTTTGCCACTAAACGTGTCAATCTGTAAAACTGAAAGAAGATCCCAGCTAGGAGCCATGACTGAAATCAGGAGAAAGAGAAGGAAGCTAGAAGGGCTCTAGCCTGGAGTCACAGGCTTCTTTTTTTGAAGCTTCGAAGGAAGGACTGCCCCTGGACCAAGGTGCAGGGTAGGGAAGCGGCCCCAGGGTAACTTTATCCCTGTAATCACCACCAGAGGGGGCAGTCACTCCACGTTGGTGGTCTCTGCCCTGCAGAGAAGGTGCACCGCACCTAAGCCATGGGAGAGACCCTCTAGGGCTCTAAGGGTCCTTTCAGCGGTCCTTTGCCCCTCCTGCCTTTCATTTACTGAGCAAATGTCACTCTCTGATAAAGAAGGCGCTGCAGGCCTCATCTGATCCCTGGCAGCTGGCTGTTTCCCCCACTCTTAAACAGCTCCAGAAATAAACTCCAGCACCTTACTTGGCTGTGTCACAGGCTCCCAGCGTGGGCTGCTGGCTGCCCACAGCCACTGAGACAGGAGCCAGATGAGGGCAGGTAAATTCCCTCAGGTGAGGCAGCTGTGTGCGAGTCCCATGGAGGAAGCTGGCTTCCTCCTTCTGCCTGGGGCTGGGGCAGACATCTGCTTCCACCCTCTGACCACCACGCAGACCAGGCCTGAGAGCATCAGCTGGACCCCTGGCCTACGAACCTGAAGGCTGCCTCTTGGGCTCCTTGCTCTAAGAGGCACTCTCTGTGGGGGGGAGTTAGGGCTCATGAGACAACCCCATTTAGCATCAACTCCCACCCCTCCTTGCCCCCAGTGCTTCTGTCTCTGCTTCATTCCATCTGGTGTCCTCAGAGGAAAGGCTAATTAAATTGAAAAGGGCTGGCCTATTTCTGGTGTTTTTCAGCCAAGACCTGGAGGAATAGCCACAAAGTTTGGATGGAACTGCAGGGAGACTGAAGGGCTCTGGGGTTGGCTGGTTATTCTAGGATTGGCAGGCCCTAGTTCTAGTTCTAGTTCTAGTTGAGGTTCCATCCCATTCCCTGGGTCATAAAATCTGAGGTTGTGGTAAAGTCTGAAAGAAGGGGAAATACCCTGGGGGGTGGGGGTGACTCCTCCCACATTCTCCTAGAAGACTAAACAAGCTCATTTATTTGGCTTACTTGTTGCAAAGTCAGAGCAGCAACAGTTTCCAAACAACTGTTTATGTTCTCTGCAGAGAAATGGCAGGAGTGGGGGAGGGTGCAGGTGTGGAATATGGGGTGGGGGCGAGGACAGGAGGGCCCAATCCCTAGCTCACATTCCATTCCTTTCATTTGAACAAAGACTGTTTCCTTCTAGAAAAATACTTTCCAAAAAGAAAGCTCATTTTACTCCTCTGCATCAGAACATCCTTTGGTTCCTTATTTGCCTGTTTAACTGACAAAATCCTTAAGTGTACTCCACATGAGTGAAGTCGCTCAGTTGCGTCCAACTCTTTGTGACCCCATGGACTGTAGCCTACCAGATTCCTCCATCCATGGGATTTTCCAGGCAAGAATACTGGAGTGGGTTGCCATTTCCTTCTCCAGGAGATCTTCTGGACCCAGGGATTGAACCCAGGTCTCCCACAATGTAGGCAGACGCTTTACCGTCTGAGCCACCAGGGAAGCTCAAGTGTACTCCAAAGGTCCCTTTGGTCCCTGTAAGCCAGCCCAAACCTTTTTCACCCGATTCACTTCCTGCCATCATATACTCTAGCCATCCTGAGTTTTTCATCATGTCTTTTCATCTCTTGTGTCTCAACACACTTCAAGTCCTCCGCCAGGAATTCCCTTCTCAGCCTAGCAAATTCTACTCACTAGTGGACTTACAGTGTAAATACGACCTCTCTGAAGTCTTTTTTTTTTTTTAAACCTCCAGGTATTAGTCACTCTCTCTGCTATACTTCCGCAGAACTTGGATCATATCTACATTACACCTCCTATGAAACATATTTTAATAATTTTTTACGTGTTTTTGTTCTGTGTAAAATATGAGCTCCTAAGGGCAAGGAGGCACCCGACTCCAGTGCTCTTGCCTGGAGAATCCCACGGACGGAGGAGCCTGGCGGGCTGCAGTCCATGGGGTCTCGAAGAGTCGGACACGACTGAGCGACTTCCTTTTCACTTTTCACTTTCGTGCATTGGAGAAGGAAATGGCAACCCACTCCAGTGTTCTTGCCTGGAGAGTCCCAGGGACGGGGGAGCCTGGTGGGCTGCCGTCTATGGGGTCGCACAGAGCCGGACACGACTGAAGCGACTTAGCAGCAGCAGCAGCAGCAAGGGCAAAGATGGTCTGTTTTACTCACCCGTACCCCCCCCCCACAGAGTCCAGTGAATTTTTTTTGATGAATTAGGACATCACTCTTGGAGGTGGAGAAACCAGAGACCCCAGAGAGAAAATAGGCAGTTTGGAAAATTGATCCTTCCCAGGGGAGTAATATGTGGACTCAGCCTAGCCAGATGGGTGTCTTTGGCCCTGGCTAGGACATAAAATCTCAGGGAGGGAAGGTCTGAAAACTGACCCTGGGGCGGATCCAATTGCAAAGTGGCATTCTGCTACGGGAATGAAAGCTCCCCCAGCCTTGCCTTACGTGTCCCCTGAGCCCCTTCTCACGTCCCCACCTCCTCCAGGAAGGCTTCCCTGAACATTTCTGCTCTGGCCTCCCCAGGTGTCCAGGTTCTCGCAGTTTCCCCCTCGGTGGCTGGCACAGTGCTGGTGTGTTTTATGCTCCAAAACTGTTGATTGACGCTGATGAAGTTGCCTGCTTAGCATCATGGAGGCTGTCGTTCCTAACCTCCCGCTGGATCCCCCCTCGGCCTTCTCCGCTGTGCTCTGTACCTCTGACTTTCAGGGAGGTTCGGTCAGTGGACGCACCGGAGTGAGTTGAGAGGGCAGCATGTCCGTCCTCTTGGTTGCTCAGAGGTCAGCAGGCCATCTTGCTCCACCGAGGGCCTCCTCCGGTGGGGCGTCTCCTGCAGCCCCTTCCTGGTCTCCGTGGTTCTCCTAGCTGTGAGGCTATGGCGTGTGTGCTTCGCTGTCCCTCAATAGTTTTATATAAACATGTCCACATTTTGCAAGTGGCCTCTTCCTCAGACTCTCCCCAGCTCCTCTGTTTTGAGTGGGGATTGAACCCAGCATCCCTGGGAACCTTTATCACCCTCATGTCTAGCTGGGTACCTGTCAGTGTTCTTTAGATGCCCACTCTTCATCGGTGCCTGCAGTTGGCCCAGTGTTTTTCTGGACCAGTGAGATTCATTAACTTGGAGTATTTTGGGGTGGAGTTCAGGGGTTCCAATCTCCCTGGTGAACAATCAACCATCTAGTCGGGAATAACCTCCAGAGTTGTTGAGTGTTCCCACCCGGAGCCATCCATCAGCCTGCTCAGGCTGTTTCCTTGGCCTCCCCACTCTGCAGAGAGCAAGTTCTGTCTCCTCGTGACCCCCAGGCTGCTACCCAGCCCCCACTGCAGTGAGGCTGCACGCTTCCAGCCATGCCACCCAAGGTGTTTTGTCTCCCCAGTAGGATCTGAGCAAAGGAGTCTCTTGGCTCAAGGTTCCCCCAATGTCTCAGGGAGCTCAGATCCGAACAAAGAGGTCCTGAGCTTGCAGAATCATCTCACCTAGTTCAGTGAAGAGATCGGTTCCAGAGTTACCCTCTTCTCCTGGGAGCCTTGTGTGCTGCCCTAGTTTGCCTGGAAGGCCCTGAGAGCTGCATCTGAAACATGCAGCCTGGGGGGAAACTGAGGCCTGGGGAGATGCAGCCGTGGGTCTGGGAGGGCGGGAGAAGATGCTGAGACTGAGCTGCTGAGCTGGGAGGGTGGAGGTGGGGGAGGAACGCACGCACAGGGCCAAGGCCACAAGGAAAAGATACACGGTGGGTGGTGGGTGGGTGCAGGGGTGCACACACGCTGCGGGAGGGGCAAACAACGGTCTGGCCCTTGGCTTCATCAGGGATCTGGGGTCAAGCTCTTCCCCCTTCAGTCCTCACCAGACCTATCACCCCGACTCGGTGCCAGGACGCAGGACTGATGGATTTGCCTGGGGTCGGGTCCCACCGGCTGGCTCTGTCTGTGGCCCGAGTTGCCCCTTCCTCCTTCCCCTCCCTGGCCTCCAGGACCCACGAAGAGGAGCTGGCACCCTCGCCCCCACACAGCTCCCCACGCCAGCGGAGACACTGGAGCGGGCAGATGACGGAGCTCTTTTTAACCAGCCTTGGCTCATGTGACTGGCTTTCCTCCAGGCAGACAGACGCAGGCCAGCCCTCAGGCCGGGCCCACAGGCTGCTGATTTCCTGCTGGGTTGTCCTCAGGCAGAGTTGGCAGGGTGGGGCTTTGTCATCGTATTTAAGCCTCAGCGGGCGCCACTGAATTGCCCGGCCTCAGCCTTTGCCCCTTTCCCAACCTTGCTGATAAAAATAACCCCCCCCCCAACTTTGGCACCTTTGGGGAGCTGGATGGGGGCCAGGGGAAGGAGGGTTGCTGGGAGCGCAGTGTAAACACTGCCTGGAGGTGGGTGTTGAATGGACACGGTTGTTTGCTAGTAGCCGTGCAGAGTCTGGCTCCAAACCCTGGCTCTGCTACTAACCGAAGGGACAGGGTATGGATTTGCTCTCTCCAGTCTGGGGCTCAGTCTCCCCCATTTTCAGGTGGGAAGAGCCTCGCTGAGGCAGGAGGCACTATAGACAAGGGGCGGTCAAGGGCAGAATGGTCAGAGCTGGTGATGGACGCGGAGTCACCACAAAAATCTTCTGCGGACTTCTCCCCCTCACCTTTCGTCCTGCGAGCAGGTGCTGGGAGGGACTCGTAGGCACTTAGTGTGTCTGGTGTCCCATGCATCCCTCTGTATGCCAGTTCTTCACCCCAGTTTAACTTTCCAGAGAATTTGAGAGTGAGGATAAAGGCTCATTTCTGTGTGAGCCGCCCAGCGCAGTGCCTGGCACATTCCTTTACTGAAAGAAGGGAGGCAGGCAGAGAAAGTGGGAGGTCGGGCCTGGTGCCCGCTGGGGGAGCCCCTGGGAGCAAAAGAGGGCACCCCAGGAGCCTCGGGGCTCCAGGGGCCCTGGTGTCCAGCCCGGCTTTTGACTTTACAGACTGCAGCTCTGTGGTCAGGAGCTCTCAGCCCCACCCACGCTTTCCCCGGCTAAAGTTGCACCTCCCTCCTCTGGATACAGTAGAACTTAAGACTGGGAATCCATCAAGGGCAGAGGGATCACTCTCTTTCTGAAAGGCAGCTGCTGGGTTAAGGTAACAGGGGCGGCAGGGTTGACACAGCAGCTGGGAAACAGCTGTCCCTGCAGGAAGACGCACCGCGGAAGCCCTGGTGCCTTATTTTAGCAAGGTCGAGGGGAAGCATCTGCGGTCTCCCAGAGAGGTCTGGAGCCACTCTGCCTGGAAATCTGCCTGAGGTTTTAAAGCAGAGAGTGACTCTGGGTTCCAAGGAGAGAAAAGGGACTCCTGGGTGAAGAGGGTTTGCTAAGGGGCACGGGGACCATGTGGGACCGCCGATCGGAAACTGCAGGAAAGGATCTCAGGGTTGAAGTCCCTGACTCCATCCCACCATTCACTTCGGTCTTAGGCTCAGACAGGGTTTGATGATGGGACAGGAATAAACAATGTTGATTTAGCAACTGGAGAAAACGGCAGTGCAAGCTGGCTCACAAGCCAGTTTGTTGTCGAGGGAAATCAAGGCGAGAGAGGGAAGAGATGAGCCTGCCGTTTCCTTCTTGTGTGGGGTAGCTTCAGATGGTTGAGGAGGGGATGGCAAGAGTCACACCCCCACCTGAAATCATGCTGGAGAATCCCCAAGGGCGACCCCATCTCAAGTGAGAAACGGAGGGAAGTGAGAGCCACGTGGCAACTGGATAGCTTGTCGCTACACCTTTCATCTCTACCGTATTTTCTGCTCTGCTTTCAGCTCAGAAAAGGCTCCAACACCCCACAGACTCAGAGCATTCTCTTCTGAAACTCTCTCCCCTTCCCGGCCCATTCACTTGAAGATTTGAAACCAGAACGGAGTGTAGATAACTTGACGTTCCCTCTAACCCCACTGTCTGGCTTTCTAAAATTCTGAACAAATGGTCTGTGGTCCTGCCAGTGCGTTTCATTCCTGACAAATGCCACTGGAGTGTTTTTCTTTTTTGTCCACACACAGCAGTTGCTCAAGAAGTCACTGTCAAAAGAACAAATGCACCAAACAAGGCCTGTACAGAGGGCTCCAGGAGGGCAGAGGTGAGTTTGGTTCAGGCCAGGGCTCCACCCAGGGCAGGATGAAGAATTCTCTCCACTGGTTCCCACTGGGTGCCGTCAGGAGTGAGGCGGGGCGGGGCAGCCTCTTAAACTGTGGGCACGCTCCAGGAAGGGCAGGATCGGCCCTTGGCACTGCAGTCACTTCCCGTTTCTGCCTCCGGACTGGAACACCTTCCTGGATGTTGAGGCAACAGGCCGTACACCTTGAGCTCTTATAGTCACTTCACTGCCTTTTCCAAGTTCAGATAGCTTTTGCCTTAAATGGAACCAAAAAACCATGGGCATGTCCTGGCTTGGGGTACACTGTGTCAAAGTCAAACCGCTATGGTGAAGGCTGGTATCCTTTTAACTCCCCGCTGGCCTGCAGTTTCTCCAGATGAAGTTAGTTTTTCTAACATGCAGCTGCTTCAAGTGAGTATGGGAAGGTCCTTTTCTAGCTGCAGGCCAGGGCAAGAAGGGGGAACTCAAGAACTCGGGGAAAATTCAAGAGTGACCGAAGGCAGTTCTTCCGCATCTGCTTAGCTCCTGTTGCTGAGGCAGTAGGGGCCCAGGGCCAGCCAGAAGCAGGTGGCAGCTAAGGTGCCTGAGGGCCCCTAAGAACATTCTTTCCCTTTCCATTTGCTCTGTTTCCAGGAGTGCTACATTACCTGTAGACAAAAACACCAAAACTTCCCAAATAAGCTGCATTCCTTAAGCTGCTTGCCAGACTTCACCCTTAGGCTGAGCGTGGGCCCCAGGAAGGTACATGTGGTAACTCCTGACAAGAGAGCTGCTAGTTAGGGCTCCCTGAAGACGGGCATCCCCGAGCCCACACCAGCTTCCCCAGCTCCCTCTCGACAACAGTGCCAGAGTTCCTGGAGGGCGCTCTGGAGAACTCAAAGGATGGCACAGGCTGCCTCTCTACTCCACTGCTTTTCTCATCTCAGTGTTTTCTTTTTCGAGCATTTTCTTTCTCCATCATTATCACCAAGTTAAGAGAGGCTGTACCTGCAGCCCTAAGAATTCAGTGACTGATACTTACGCATTATACTGGGAACACTTCAGAGTATAGCATTCATGGCCTCCTGGGAAAGTTGACAGCCTTAGTTTTGAAACCATCATTAGATGCTGAAAAATTCTCAAAGCAATTTTTTTTTTTAAAAACAAACACCCTAAGGAAAAAACAAAAAAAACACTGACTCATCCATGCCAAACTACTCTTTCCAGAGGAAGCGAGTCAGCAGTTTCAAGCGAACAGTGATCAAATCCCATGATACCAAATGATTCAAATCTGATACGTTAGACACTGACATCCTGAGCTGAAATAGCCACAGGTCACCATCTAGCCTGATTTAGGGGAGCCCTTTCTTTTTAATTTATTTGTGTGGTAGCAAAAGTAAGAATCTTCTGAGTCAACAGGCAGGCAGACTTCTCCTGTTATAGAAAAAATTATGAGAGCCTGGGCTTGACTTAGTGGTTGGTGAGCTATATTAAGAATCATATCCTTTCTTTCAAAGTCTAGACGATATATTTGTAGCTCTGGCTTATCTCAGGGAAAATGGCTCTCAGCAACCAGAGCTTTTAGTCCTTACATGGATGGGTTTGCTTAAAAACTTCTCTCACTGAAATAGTAGGCGTAATTTGACTCACTTGAAAGGATTACCCCTAATCACATTCTGGTTGAAGGTCAGGTTTGGAAGCAAATTCTTCTAAAATCTTGGGCTTCAGGAAGCATAGGCTGAAGATGAAGTGGGGCACACTGAAGAGATTAGAAATGTTGCAAACCGAGTGGCTGACCCCTGGCAGGGGACAGCGCATCCGTGACTCGCCAATCCCGGGCCTCGCCACTCCGTGTCCGGAGGGCTCCAGGTTGCTCCTGTTGTGGGGGACTGCAATTGCTCTGTGCACAGTAAGCTATAGAGTTCTACAGCGAGACTGAAGAAACGCAGGAAAACGTGTTCTGGGATAAGTACTTATCCTTCATTCTCAAAGGAGAAAAAAGCATTCAGATGCAGTCTGGAACAATCACTGTCACCCTGCCAACTTCCGTGTTTGTGACGCTGAATAACAGATGCAAGAGGAATCATTAAAAATAAATGAGAAAGAATTTTCCATGATTCACTAAAGCAGTAGGCGTAGTCTTGATAGTCAGGAAAGCTTAGAACCATGTATCACCTGCTACCTAAAATTTAGCATTTAACTTTACTTACACCTAGTCAGGAATTAAAACACAAAGTTTCAACATGACCAGCTTCTATAGATTCAGTTCCACAGTTAAATTTTTGTTGAATCCTTTGTTCAGTTTTTTGATCATGTAATAAACCCCATTCTTAACAAATTTAATGTCATGAAAACTAAAATATAATGACATTAGTTAGCTAACCTGTCTGTCCCACCTCCCCTTAAAACACCTAGGAATAACTGAAAGACACGTGCACCCCAGTGTTCACTGCAGCACTGTTTACAATAGCCAGGACATGGAAGCAACCTAGATGTCCAGAGGCAGACGAACGGATAAGGAAGCTGTGGTACATGTACACAGTGGAATATCACTCAGCTATAAAAAGGAACGCATTAGAGTCAGTTTTGATGAAGTGGATGAACCTGCAGTCTATTATACAGAGTGAAGTAAGTCAGAAAGAGAGACAAACACTGTTTATTAATGCACATATGTGGAATTCAGAAAGATGGCACCAACGACCCTCCATGCAGGGCAGCAAAGGAGGCACAGATGTAAAGAACAGGCGTTTGGACTCAGTGGGAGAAGGCGAGGGGGGTGATCTGAGGGAGGAGCACTGAAACGTGTACATTACTGTACGTCAAACAGATGACGAGTCCAAGTTCAGGGCATGAAGCAGGGCACCCAAAGCCAGTGCTCTGAAACAACCCACGGGGATGAGGTGGGGGCTCAGGATGAGGGGGACACATGTATACCTGTGGCTGATTAAAACTGATGAATGGCGAAAACCATCACAGTATCATAATTATCCCCTAAGTAAAAAAAAAAACAACTCAAAAACACCTCGGGATAAAGCATGCTAGTATGGTCATAATCAATCTCCTCCAGGAAAGGAGATCCAGGCTAGACTCTCTCTTCTTTCATGGAGCCCTTGTGGGACGGAAGCAGAATCTTTGTATCATAGTTAGGTTATGGTTACATTTTCTTTTTCGTTATCATCAAATGTCAAATATTGGATCAGAAAAAGGTGGCCTCACATAACTCTTCTCTAATTATCCTCTCTCAAAAAGCAGGGGTCAGAGGTTTACTGTGTAGGTCAATTTGAAAGAAGATAAGAGGTGAGCACACTCCTGGTACACGGAGGGAAACGACCCCCAGCATGTGTACACACTCAGGAGCATCACGCCCGGTTAACTCAGAGCTCCACGATGAACAGGCACGCCCGTTTGAAGCTTGCACTCTAACAAAGGAGAAATCGTGACAGCACATGATACACAGATCCATCACTGTGAGAGCAGAAGGTGGGAGGGAGTCTAATAAGGTGAGCAGGCATTAGCTGGACAGGTCAGTTTTCCACGTTGAAAGAAAACCATGATTTTAGGAATGAAATAAAACAAACATTCCTACCCAGCTCTGTACTGCGTCAGTAACAATGTGGAAACTCAGTTGATTTTTTCAACTTAAAAATCAATAAGTCAACCAACTTGACCTATTTAATTGAAATAACGAAAATGGCTAAAGAACAATCCATTAACTGTAATACACAGCCTGAATCGCTGTATCAACTCTGATCCAATTCAGTTACTCAGTGCTATGGCTGGGCAGGGATCCAAGCAATATCTGACAATGGCTGGAAAAAAGGGGCACAGTGTGACAGCTTCTAAAAGCTTCAGTTATCCCTAAACTTGAAATGCACTCATAAACCTCTCCAAATCCATCTGGCACAAACACAGTGTTTTCGAGCAGCCCACTCTCCCCAAACTTGAAGTAGCCCACAACAGCCAGGCATGCCAACTTGAATGACTCTGCTCTGCGTCACCCTCTAGGCTGCCAAATTTAGGCATAAACACATCCGTTTACCTTCCCAGAGCTTTCTAGAATTTGTACAGTGTCATGGGTTGTGTACATCCTGTCACTTGGCCCAGGGTTCCGTAACCTCATGGTCCCTTCAATACACAGAATCGGACCACAGGCTCCCTTCTCTCCCAAGTCACACACAGCGCTGAGTGACCAAGCAGACAGCTCACCGACAACACAAACATCGAAATCTAGCACGTGGCAGACGCGTTTGAGGTTGCAGTCCTTTTAACAGTTTGCTGAAGACAGCAGGTCTCCCTGTGTGATAACAACTGGAAAAACCACTTCAACATATGCTGTGCCTAGATAATGCAGGAGTTCTACACAACTTCTCTGCAAGTCAGAGCATTCAGCAGGAGTTAAAGGGCTGAAAGGACTCGCATATTCCATTGCCTTCTGCAAACCAGGGGTAGGGCAAATAACTAAGGTTTTAAATATACAGTTGCTCAGGCCCCAGAAATACCAGGACATCCCCTTTTAAGAGGCTGAGGCCTCCGTCTGAACCTTACCCTGCCCTGCGGCCTTGCACCTGAGAGGCTGGGACCACGCTCCGGACGTTTGCTCTCATAGCCTGTGCTGTGGCTGTCAGGAAAACTTCTCTTAGGGCAAAAGTTCCTGAAGCAAAGTGCCCATGGCATGTTCCTTCTTTTTCTGTGTTGTCCAACAAAACAAGCCTCCTCCCGATCTTATGGAATCTGCAGAGACTAAATTCCATCTTAAAACTGTAACTGGTAACACTGTGAACAGCATTAGAGAAAGCAACGGTCTACTCTGCAGGACACCCCGTCAGGACAGTGTTCAGGTGGACCCCCGTTCTAGAGGATAGAAGCAGAGGCAGGGCAGGGGAAGAGAACAAGACAGCGAGTGCGTTAGCTGCTGTCCCTCCCCACCCTTCTGAGGAAAGCATCTGGCTAGCAATTCACTTTATTACTAGCCCTCGCTGTTTAAATCTTAGCACAGAAATAGGATATATAAAAGAAAAAATGAAACGGGTTAGTTTTTGGATTTTCTTAGAACTGAAGCTCACTCTGAATCCAGGGAATCATCTTCTGTTTACACTGAGAGTGACAAAACTGTGGCACATTAAGGTGGCAGACAGCTGGAAAGAGGAGTCCAAGTAACGGGGCCGTGGTCAGCTCTATGCGATAGTGGTCACTTCGTGACGTAGAATCCATGGACATGCACAACTGCCATTTGCACGCTGACGTTACCTCTAATGTTCGGGCTCAGTTGGAGACCAGGGTTAAATCCCTGGGTTGGGAAGATCCCCTGAGGAAGGGCATGGCAACCCACTCCAGCGTTCGTGCCTGGAGAATCCCATGGACAGAAGAGCCTGGTGGGCTACAGTCCATGGGGTCAGAAAGAGTCGGACACGACTGAGCGACTCAGCACAAACACAAGATGTCTATAAAATGCTTTCAGTGCCCAGGAAACTAATCAGCGGCAAAACAATGACAGCATAAAATAAAAACAGCACCCATCACAGAATTGAAAGGAGCGCTTGGAAGCAGCAACGTGACTTCTCCAGGAGACCCCCTGCATCCCGGCGCTCCTCCAACCTCGTATTCTCCTGTGAGCCCTTCCACCTGGCAGGAGCCCACAAGACAGCAGGCTGGGGCCAGAGACCGAGCTTTGGCTCTCACCTGTGACTACGGCAATGTCCCAGATTAACCCTCTGAACAGATGCCGAGGGAGTCTAGAAGTTAATGATCAGGATATACTTTCTGGCAGAGATTTAAACCAACCGAATTTAATATGGAAGGTGATGCCTGCCAATAATAACAAAAGATGCACTGACCTATAAAAACTCTTTTAATATATATTCCAGGATGGCCAATACAATCTGGTTAGGTAATTTAGCCCTTGTGAAGAGTTCTTTTAACAGTCATATAAAAATGCTTTGCTTTATTTAAAAAAAAAGAAATCTACATTGACAAAAAACACATCCACCAATGGGCTTTTTTTCCTTTCCATTTTCAGGTTTGCAAGATAATTAAAAATACATCCATACGCATCTCTGAGCACACTGCTGCCCATCAGTTAATCAGTTTTGGCAATACACTGCACAGAGGCATACCACCACTCGTCTCTGACATTAAATTAGCTTTGAGCTTATTGGCTATTCCTACAACTGGAGGCAACTTGGAACCCAGGCCCTGGAAAGCATTTGCAGGATTTACTACCCGTTTGCCTGACACCTTTTCAATGGTGAGAGGTCTAGGAACAGATTTGCTAATCCAAGGGTGTCTTAATGCTTGAGCCGGGGTCAAGCGGGCAGAGGGGTCCCAGTGGAGGCATCTTTTCAGAAACTCTATAAATAAGTAGTCCTCACACCCTTTCAGTGCCGTCACCCAATCTTTGCTGCCTGGGGGACCCCGCTTCTTACCCCTCCGCGAACGACCTCCCACAAGCACAGCCCTCCCATCGGCCTGCGTGGTCACAGAACAGTAGCGAGGCAGGCCCTTGGAGTTAATAAAGTACTTGGCACGTTTGGATTGTTCCAGAAGTTTTGCTGGTGGCATCCCCAGAAGTTCCATCATACAGGCCAGCTGGTCTCCTTCATCCTCTCCAGGGAAGAGCGGCTGTCCTGTTAAAAGTTCTGCAAGGATGCAGCCAAAACTCCATATGTCGATGGGTGTGCTGTAGCGGCTTCCCAGGATGATCTCCGGAGCTCTGTAAAACCGAGACTGGATGTAAGTGTACAGCTTCTGGTACTCGAAACAGCTGGAGCCAAAGTCAATGACCTTGGTTGCGCTGCGCCCATGCTGTTTCAGGAGAATGTTTTCTGGCTTTAGGTCACAGTGAATGATCTTGTTTTTGTGGAGCGCATCCAAGGATTGCAAGATGGATTGAGCGAACTTGCGAACTAACTGGATGCTAAAGCCCTGGAACTTGTTTTTTTTAATGAGCTCATAAAGGTCTATGCTCAGCAATTCAAAGGCCATGCAAACATGGTTCCGGAATGTGAAACTTTCTAGCATGTGAATCACGTTCATGCTACCGGTTTTATCCTGCTTTTTAAGATGCTCCAAAATCCGGATCTCCTCTGCCGCTTGGCGATGGAAGCGCTTTTCATTGCGCACCATCTTCAGGGCCACGTACTGTCGAAGTTTGTGATCATAGACCCGGGCTACCTGCCCAAAACTGCCCTTGCCGATAATTTTCAGCACCTCATATCGATAAGCTAGATGGTCTCGAGGCACGTGAATATAGGACCCATCTGCATCGTCATACCCGCCGTTATTAGGACCACCAATAACTCCATGTCTTTTTTTGGCATTTGGACCCACAAAGTAAATTTCTGGATAATTGACAATTTCCAGCTTCTCATAAGCAGTGAGGTGATGCTTATATTGCTTCAGGGCCTGTTCTGGAGTCAGAGGCACCGCTTTGGATGCTTTGGATGAGCTGCTGGATTTCACTGTATTCAAACTATCCGAACTTTTACCCTGAGAAGCGGTGGGAGAGCATTTTTCAGAGTCGTTGACACCATCCGACTGAAGGTTGTCAGCTCTTCTGTTGCTGAAGTCTTGAAATAGCTGTTCTACCTTCATCTCGCCTCCATTCAGGAAGCGTTGAGTAGGATCTCTTGTTAAATGCTCAGTGGTGATCTATGGCAAAGAGAAATGAATCCATGTTAAAGTCACTAAAAACAGTGGAAGGACGAAGGAATCCTCCCCTGGACTGAACAAAACAACAAAACATGTCCAGATGTGTAGTTAAAAGACCCAAAAGTGAGATGAGAAAAGCAGACGGTCCTAGAAACTTATGCTATGCTAATCTTTAGACTCCGTGACTTATGGGCACCCCGGCTCCCTACATATATATTGCTTTGTTTCAGACAAGATGGTCATCTTACCATACCCTAAACATGCTACATTCCTTCTAACAGGTGTGTCTTCTGACTGAGGATCTTTTCAACGCATCCACTTGAATCCTATACTCTGTCAAAGCCCAATTCTCGTCCCCTCTCTCTCCTACTCAGAGCTACTCCAAGCCCACACTAACTGTGGCTCCACTCACGTCTTAACTGTAGCTTTCCCATCTGCCGTATAATCTGGCACCTGATTATATACATACTGCCCTACACTGTTCACACTTGTTTCAAGTATCTTCCCAAATCTTAAGGGCACGTATCAGGAACAAAATAATGCATATTACAGTGTTCTGTAAGTGATAAAGGGACAGAGGCAGGATGTGAAGCCAGGGCTTCTGACTCAGTCGGAAGGTTACTGTAACTTGGTGCCAGCTTCTGGTGTCTGCTCTAACCCTCCAGTAGGGCCTGAGTGCTGATCGTGGCCTGCAATCAACCAAGGCCTCATCATCTACTCCCGGGGCCCCAAATAAATTATTCCATCTTTCTACCTCCCTTCACCCAATCACAAAAGTTCTAATCCAGAGAAGACTCTTGAGATCACTGAGGCAGATTCTTTCTGTATCTGATGAGGAACAGTGAGAATCCAAGGCCCCTATGGAAAGGGGCCTTTCCTAAATAAAGATAACCTCCTTCTTTCCTTCTCTCTCTCCCAGGCTCACAGACATATACACCACTCATCCTCAGCAAAAGCCTACACGACAGAGGCACTCAACTCTTTTTACTTCATTTTACATCACCTTTTTCTGCAAGGAATAGTAACACACAGAGGAAAATTCTACTTACTGAGTATCTCTGAAATAAGACTCTTTGAAAATAGATGGGAGAAAAAGAGCAAAAAAACCAAACACCATGAAAAAGAGAAAAATGTAAGAAGGTGCTAAGAAGAAAAAAATGGAAAAAAATGCTAAATCTGCTGTTCAAAAAAAAATTCCAGGATAGTTCCAAAAACAATTTTTTTTAATGGATCTGAAGAACTGTACCCCTGATGTGTCTGAGAGCCTCTACGATCATTTCAGGGGAGCTCTGAGCTATAGTTAGGATCTCTTAAAATACGATACAAATTATAAGGTAATGATCCAAAGTGGCCAAACATTTAAAAAACAGAATTTTAACAAGACCTAAATAAACAACACCTAATCTATCATCTATATAAATAAAAATATAAATAAAAACAAAAAAGGGGATGAAAAAATTAAGTGTCAGCATATCTAGACAGACCCTAATTTAGTTACAAAAGCAGGATATTAGTTCCCGCCTGTTCCTTTTAGGTCCTATAATTAATTTAAACATTTATAGAGTACTACAGTTACAAAAATGAGGCATTGCACCATCTTACACATAAGCAAAGCAGCCAGTAGAACTGTAGCCATACTTTGACATTGGGTTTCTAAATAAAGAGGCAAGATACGGACCAGGAGAGATCACTGATACCAAAATAGAGAATGATCACTAGTCAAGAAGTGTTAAAATGTAAATATAATGCAACATTTTTCTTATCATCAATTAAGTCAAATAATTATTCCTGTTTTTAGGGATGTTCACTACTACTATACCAGTAGTGAACAATTGAGATCACCAAAAAACAGGTCATCTCAAGGCTCTACAGTCTATTAGGAGACATGCTTTGCTGAACTGAACAATTATAATTGTTTGGTTTTAGCTAGATATACACAACAAAACTGAACATTTGCATGCATCTCAACAAGTTTTCCTTAACATTTTTATTATCTAACCTAAACGCATCTAAATATTTACTCTAAAGTCTTGGGGACACATTCTTAAAAAATATGAAGTCAGAGGCCTTGGCTGGGGTGGCTACACTGCTCAAAAACTGTTGGTCCCAGGACAGGGAAAACCTTTAGACCAGTTTCTTAGCCCTGGTTTCTCCATCTGTAAAATGTTGATAATACCTCCTTGTAGTATGTTATGAGAATCAATTAATAATATATGGGAAAGACCTTCACAAATGATAAAACAGGTTAAAAATACTGATAACAATTAGGGAAAATTCTCAACACAGTCAAGTTTAAACCCTGATACACCCTCCCTTCCCCATCTAGCTTATCTTTTCTCTCTGCGGTGCCTTCCTCTGTGGCTCCAGACTCCCCCTCCACCAGATGTCTGGCATTAAATATGCCTTCTGCTCCAAGAAGGGCTCCTTGATTGGGCTTCTCTTAGGATGCACGGAAACACTTCACCCACTTTCTCCCCCACATAAAACCTGCTTGCAACTTGCTATACAATTTAATGTGCTACCTCTCCAGAGCTATTTGAACTTTAATAGAAGATTAGTATCTTAACCCAAAGGAATGACTTTCTAGGAACTCGACAAGCTGGTAGGAAAGCTATCTGTGGTCCAGGGTCCATCCCTGGCTACTTCACCTAACTCTGCCTACAAGGAAGGCTGCCCTGGCTCTTGAGGTCTTCATTTCTGTTTGTGATCAAGAGAGGGTCTCAGGTACAGAACGTTAATAAGAACAGATATACAGCAGAAAATTAACTGTCATAAAACTATTACAATAAAGACGTCATTTGGATTTGCTGACTCGTGGTTGTTCCTTAAAATGAGCCTAAATCTCTCTGCAATTTAAGTACTACTTTGCTCTCTAGACTTACACAGGAGTGTCCAAATTTCCACGCTAAAGCTCTTCAGATACCTAAAAGGGTTGTTCTGCCCCACTGTTTTTCTGTAGACTCATCATCCCCCATCACAACCTCCACGTCACACGGCTTGTGATCCCACGTTCTCAACAGAGGCTGCACTTTGTGCAAGCACAGCTCCCAGAATAGAACCCAACACTTCAGGTCTAGGCCCCCATGGATTGTCAAGTTCTGAATCTCCAATGCATCTGAAGAATTCCAGGAAGGAATTTTTCCACACAGGGAGGGGTTCTTTTCTTAGCTTTCTTTCCTTTCTTGTAAATAACTCAAATACTGGCCTGAATCAATTATGTATCAAATCTGCTGTGCTATAAATAAAATCTTTCTTTCATTGTTCTAGAAGAATCTACAATTCCACACACATGTTAAAGTAGTTATAGAACACCACCCTCTCACTCTCGACCCTAAATCTCTGCAACACAAAGCTAACCTATTAAAAGCCTAGGAGCAGATGATTTATTATTTACAATGAGAATGTAAGGCATCTCGGATAAACAACGAAGCTAAAAACCTTTGTGAAATGAGCAGCAGGGTCTTGGAGTCATGGCATAACGAGCTACAAGTGTCACTAAGACGTCGAAAGCACTTTAAAAAAAAGGTTTATTTCTTTTAAAATTTATCTATTTATTTTTGGCTGAGCTGGGTCTTCACTGCTATGTGTGGGCTTTCTCTAGTTGCAGAGCACAGGCTCCTGGGTGCTGGCTCAGTAGCTGTGGTACACGGGCTTAGTTGCTCCACAGCACATACAATCTTCCTGGACCAGGAATTGAACCCGTGTCGCCTGCACTGGCACACGGATTTTTAACTGCTAGTCCACCAGGGAAGCCCTCAAAAGTACTTTTTCAGCAAAGTTTGCAAAGACATCATTGGGTTAGAACATAAAACCTTGTGTTTCTGAAATTGTATTACTGTGAGTATCATAGAGTAAAAAAATTCATTTTGATCCTGAAACACAATTTAATTGCCCTACTAGACAGCTTCCCTGATGGCTCAGATGGTAAAGAGTCTGCCTGCAATGCAGGAGACCTGGGTTTGATCCCTGGGTCAGGAAGACTCCCTGAAGAAGGAAATAGCAATCCACTCCAGTGTTCCTGCCTAGAAAATCCCATGGATGGAGTAGCCTGGTGGGCTACACCCCACTGAGTCACAAAGAGTCAGACATGACTAAGCAACTAACACACACACAGTGATTAGCACTGGCCAACTAATGGCTGGTGCTAAAGTTAAAATGGCCTATTATCTATATTCAATTATCATCTCCAAATTCTCTAGCATTCTTTCCAAAATAATGTATATTATAAATAATTATGTGACTTTATTTTTAAAAATTTACAAATTTTTATAAAATTTTTGGATTTTTATAAAATATTTATAAATTATACATAATTTATATCAATTAATAAATGACTTAGCTCTTAATTTAAAAAATTAGTTAAAATGTATTTTAAGTCACATGATGACTGCAGCCATGAAATTAAAAGATGCTTACTCCTTGGAAGAAAAGTTATGACCAACCTAGATAACATATTGAAAAGCAGAGACATTACTTTGCCAACAAAGGTCCATCTAGTCAAGGCTATGGTTTTTCCTGTGGTCATGTATGGATGCGAGAATTGGACTGTGAAGAAAGCTGAGTGCCGAAGAATTGATGCTTTTGAACTGTGGTGTTGGAGAAGACTCTTGAGAGTCCCTTGGACTGCAAGGAGATCCAACCAGTCCATTCTAAAGGAGATCAGCCCTGGGATTTCTTTGGAAGGAATGATGCTAAAGCTGAAACTCCAGTACTTTGGCCACCTCATGCGAAGAGTTGACTCACTGGAAAAGACTGATGCTGGGAGGGATTGGGGGCAGGAGGAAAAGGGGACGACAGAGGATGAGATGGCTGGATGGCATCACCGACTCAGTGGACATGAGTTTGAGTGAACTCCAGGAGATGGTGATGGACAGGGCGGCCTGGCGTGCTGCAATTCATGGGGTCGCAAAGAGTCGGACACGACTGAGCAACTGATCTGATCTGATCTGATCTGATGACCAACTGCAAAAGTTTCCTATAGAGATATGCTAACTCTCAGCAAGTAACTGAGAAATCTGATCATCAACACAAGGACTACATATATGGTTCTGGAGTTTTCAGAAGTTTTTATATATTATAAAAATAAGCTGGCAGAGAATGGAAAGGAAACTTATTGCACTCCAGAAAGGAGATTAAAAATAGGGTTACTGGCCTTCCAGATATATTTAGCCCATATTCTGTAATATTATGAGCCTTGAAAGCTGTGAAAAAGTTGATTTTTAGTGGCAAAGCTGACAAAACAGCTGGGAAGGACTATGGAAAATGCAAGAAGTTCTTTATATAGAAATAATTTTAGGTCTTAAACAGAAATATGAAGGAGAATTATTGATAAATTAGTCAGCTCAATTATTCAATTTGTTCATTAGATTACATGCAGCAAATTTTAAAACCACAGGATAGCTTCTCCCTGTCATGGAACTTGTCCAAACCCCACTCTCCCTACCACTCTATGTGTGCCAAGGGAATAAGAATTAGTTTTTTTTATTACCTTAATAAAATGGTGTCAAAAGCTAAATGCCTGCAAGCTCCAAAATGAATAAATGCATTAAAACCCAAACTGTACTGATTAAGTTTTATTTATGATCTATAAAATGGTTCTCTTAAGCGTACTAATAAGCTAGGACTGCATTTCTACCTTGCAGAAAAAACATAACTCTAAGGGTCAGAGGTATTTTCTGTTCCTTGTTTTTGTTAAAATGAGCCATCATAATACACTCTATATATTTATCATTCTATTAAAAAAAATAACCATTATCTAGACAAAAGTAACATGCTATTTTTTTTTCCTGTTTATCCCAGTGATTGGAAGGAATAAATACATGGGTTCCAAATCAAAATCATTCTGAAAAGCTAAACTTGGACCTCAGAACCTGTTATTTCAAAGTCAAGAGAAACCAAGAAGAAACAAAAGAAGAGCCTGGGTTAACCAGTGAGATATAACTGTACCTTGATTATTCAAAGTAGATCTTCCTCCTTTTCAGGAGGATCATCAAAGCTCAAAGAATTACTTCATTTACTTACATTTAGTCTTCTGGGTAGAGGTGGTTCAGAAGGATTGCAGGGTACATTTGAACAGGGTGGGCATTTGGTTTCATCTATCATCATGAAGGTATCATAGACACCATCCCCCAATCTAGTTGAAAGGATTACAGATAAAATCTGTCAGTAACTAAAGTAAATAAATTTGTATTTCCCAAACACCTTGTGTTTTAACTACTTCTTATCTTCTACAAAGAATAATTAATACAAACAAATGTCCCCTCTGTATATACACTACTATGTGTACAACAGACAGCTAGTGGGAAATTGCAGTATATATACAGCACAGGGAGCTCAGATGGCACTCTGTGATGATCTAGAGGGGTGGGATTAGGGTGGGTGACCTACAACGGAGGCTCAGCAGGGAGGGGATATATGTGCATCTGTGGCTGATTCACATTGTTGTACAGCAGAAACTAACACAACATTGTAAAGCAATTATATCCCAATAAAAATGATTATGGTGGGAAAAAAAAATGGTCACTTCGAATTTTGGCAATGAACACAAACTACAGAGGAAGCAAAGGAAGAGAGGAAATCCAACTTTTCTCTTTGTATCTAAAGAAATAAAAGTATTTCTAGGTTTGTATTTTGAAATGGTTGAAAATAATTCTTATTTTCTGAATGTTGTTAAGGATAGGGACTATCAAAGGATCTCATTTAACTTACTACTTGAAGACTAGTTTAAATACTGAAGCCTAAAAGCTAACTAGAACAAACAAGACGGAGGACTGTATTTTCAAAGTCAGAGACATGGATTTTAATTTCAGCTCTAAAACTGGCTACACCAGCTCCCTCTCTGAGCCATTTTCGACACAGTTGTAAAGCGAAGAATAGTTCTAGTCTACACCTTTCTGGGTCTTACAAGCAAGTAATAAAAGGCCTTCTTAGGGCTGTCTTCTCTTTACTTACCTACTTAACCTCTACCTAATTTATAGACAAATACAGTGAATTCTACAGCAAATACTAAAGAAATTCTCTAAATTACAAGCATTTCACATCTTTATCCACTTAATTTTCCAGTGGATGGTGGAAGCTAAATGCCAAGTGATTACAGATTATTTCTCTGTTTAAAACTCTGCCTCCACCACTGGAAGGCAAAACAAAAGACGGAGATTTCTTTAATCCACAAGATGGCCCTGAATAATGTACTTCATCTGCCACCAAGAACACGGATTTCCAGTAACACACATCAGCACTTCATTGTATCATTTTTACATGATATATTATGAATGCAATGATAATGACCCAGCTGCCAGGGAAGAACTTTTTTAATCTTTAAAAGCACGCTGCAATAATTCAGTGGCTTGTAAAAACTGTTTTGCAGAATTAGTTCTAGAGTTTTCTTAATCAATGTGTTACAGAAATAGAGGTTTTTTAAAAGCTCAAAATACAAACCCTAACGACCCACTACAAATATTTTTGGAATGTTCTCTTTTTAAAAAAACAGTCACGTTCTGATAGAATAAAGTCTTTAAAGGGAACTGCTTCACTGACAAGAACCAAAAATTCTGGATGCGACTGATTCTTTGCCAACAGCAGGAATAAAACAAACACAATAGGACAGACGTCCACATTTACAGAGAAAGACAGATGGAAGACCTACAAGATTTCCTATAAAGAGCCAAAGGAAGTGTCCATGCAAATGAAGTGGGGAGCGGGTGTGGGGGGGGGGGTCCCTTCTATTAAGGTGTAAAATACAATGTAAGGTGGAGAAACTCTCAAAACAGGATCCACAGAAAAGCCCTACCAGGCAGAGCCCCTCACCTGCACCCCGAGGCCAGACCACACCCCTCACGGCAAAGTCCTCGGTTATCCCTGTTTATCCCCTCCAGTTTGCTAAGAAGCCCTACCAAGTCCCAGATTCTTGGACTTTTTGACCGTACATCCCCGATCGAGGGCTTCAGAGAGAACCCCAGGGTGGGAATTATTTCCCTAGCTTCCTCCCCCTCTGGACTGGGGAGGAGGGCAGCGGATGGAGAAGAAGGCGGCGGGCCAGACCCCTTCCCTAACCCTCCCGCTGGGGGTTCGCTCAGCCTCCAGCCCGCCCATCCCCGCCCCGCTCACCGGGGCTCCCCAGCCCGTTACGCCCGCGGCGCCGTTACCTCCGCTGCTGCGGCGGGAGTGCGGCCCCCGGCGGCCCCTCATCCTTCCGCCCGGGCCCGCGAGCCGTGCCTCCCATCCCGCAGCTCGGGACCCCGCTGGGGGGAGGGGCGGCGGTTGGAGAGGCGGGCGAGCGGGCGGCGTCCACCTGCGCCGCGGCGGCTGCCTCCCGGGCCGCGACGCTGCCCCGGGAACTCTCGTCTGGACACTGGCGCTCCGCGCGCGTTCGCTCGGAACTGGCCCGGGTCGGGAAGAGCGAGAGGAGCAGCTAGGGAGGGAAGCGGGAGGGGGAGCGGCGCGGTCGCCTAGCAACCGCGGCACGCCCCGGGAAACGCCTCTGCGCTAGTACGCGGTGACGCACGGGGTCGGGGCCGAGCGTTCCCCGCCGCGGGGCGCGCCTCCGGGAAGCGCCTGTGGAGAAACCTCAGGAGGTAGGGAGCGGGAGGCTACCTTCAGGGCGGCGGAGGTCCTCTGGCCGCAGTCTGAGGGCTGGGGGCCGGGGCTGTGGAGGGAGAAAGGCTCTGACGGAGCGTTTGTGAAGTAACCGCCCTCGCTTTCCGAAGTGCCGCTGGCCCCTCACGGCCATCTGTCTCTTAACACGTTTCAGCTTGGAGTTCTAAAACCTCCCTTGAATATGAATTTTAAAAGAATGAGGGGGGAAAATGGGTACTTTGTCAGACTGAGGGGGCATCCCTCCAGAGGGTAATGAGTTAACGAAGGGAAGCAATAATAATAAACCCATTTTTGTCTGTGACACTTCCGGCGCGACGAAAGTTTTCGTTTAACCATACCAGATGACATCCCACTTTTACATAGATTTAACTAGGAATTATGTAACTTAAGCTGAGGTTGGTCCGACTACCCTGCCACGGATGCCACGGGCTGGTATGGCTCAGAGCCATGTTAAAGATGAAGAAACTGAGTCCAGAGACAATCACGTGGTTGGCGAAGCCTTAAACTAAAACGTCTCCAGCTTCCCAGGCTTCCTCCTGGTGCGCCAGACGCCGCCAGAAGGTTCTTCTGGTCTTACTGCTTGGAATGGCTGGGATTTTTTTTACCCCTTCCTTTTCTGAAACGTTAAGACGCCTTGGCAACACCAAGGTTAGGCGGATTTGTCTAGTTGGGACGAAAGTGAAAGGGAAGAAGTTTACAACAGAAGAACAGAAGTGTTATTTTCTCCAGCGTGACATCCAATCGGATTTCCTAAACCTACAAAGCACGAGGCAGGCCGTCTGACCCTAGAGTTAGAGAACTAAACGTTCTGGAAATGCCGAATATGCGCGCCACCTGGTGGGGCCTGGGGACTCATTGCCCCGGGCCTGCAGAACACAGTCCTTAAATCTGAAAATTTCCATCCAAGGCTCATTTCCATGTGACTAAAAATCATATTCCCTATTCCCATGCCTTTAAGTAAGTGAAGTCGCTCAGTCGTGTCCGACTCTTTGCGACCCCATAGACTGTAGCCCGCCAGGCTCCGTCCATGGGATTTTCCAGGCAAGAGTACTGGAGTGGGTTGCCATTTCCTTCTCCAGCCTTAAGTAAAAATGTCCTTAAAATCCAAAAGCTCTTCACTTTAAAAACTAATGAAGTGTCGGTTTGGGGAACTTCACTTTCTGATCAGTGTTTCTTTAGACTATGATATAAATATGAATTCAAAGGTTTTCTCCCATGATGATTTACAATTTTCTAATTTTATTAATAGACTTTTTTTTTTTTTTTAACCGTGCCCAACCCCTCCCCGACCCTTCTGAAACTAGAGCAACCTGCTTTCACATGGGTTTGTATTCGGACTCCGACAGAAGCTTGTTTGAAGGAAAAGTCCCATGGCAGCAAAAGGTTTGGAAAAGATTGCGAAATTCTGTTTAATTATTGTTCTTAGTACTTCTGTGGACACCTCAGACCACTTTACTGCCTTGAACATTTGAATGGGACTTGCCTCAACAAGTTTGCTTACCTCATTCTGAATCATTGATCTTTCCAAGTCTGTTTCAAGACATATCTGCATAAGCCTTCTTGAAGCATTTCTGCTCTTCTTCCTGCTCCTGAGGTGGGAAGCACAGAGGACTCCTTTATCTTTAGTCTGTTAACCTTAAGGTCAAGGGAGTGAGGATTCCTTGAGGATGCTGGAACTTTATGAGTCTCTGACCTTAGTGACCCAAGTAATTTCTTCAGAGCCCCTGTTTCATAACAGTGTGACTGGATTAAAGCCCAGTGAGGGAGCCAGCAGGAGCCTCCATACTGAGTTCACCTCTTGGTGGGTGTTGAGCCACAAGACCCAACCAAGTCAGAGAGAGAGAAGGAAGGATTTATTACTTGCAGCAAGTAAGGAGAACACTGGGGATCTTCCGCAAAGCAGTGTCTCCCAGAACTGCAAAACTGGGGAAGTTTTAAGTATATTCATGAAAGGGCTTGGGTGGTTGACAGAGTTCAAGCTTTAGTTGATTGAAGTCATAGTTTATAAAAGGTCAACATCATTATCCTTTAGGTTCCAGTAGATCTGGTTGTTGAGCACTTCAGCTTAATCTTTGTCATTGAAAGAGAACTGGGAGTCTTTACAATTTCTCTTGCCTAATAACAGGCAATGTTTATTCATTCTTTTCTTCTCTTAAGATCATTGATTACTGAGACCTGCTCAGGGGCAAACATTGTGGCCAGACCTAGATCACCAAATGGCTTCGGTCAAAAAAGCCTTGCCTGGTTCTTCTTCAAGGACCATCCTACCCTATCTGCTTACACTCCCAAGCTTCCCCTAAGAGTGGTTAATATTTCCATCGTCTCTCTCAGGGCAGCTACAGCCAGATTTACCTATTATGGATTGGCTAAATATCATACAAGATACTTGCCTGCTCTTTGAAGCCAGTTCTAATATATTTGCAAAATAAGGAACCTATAATAAATAAACAAACAAAAAATGGAACTATTCCTGAGTCTTCAAAAATCAAAGCATTCAAAATGGGTTTGTAACAGTTTTAAATGTATAGATTAAGAAAATATTCCTGTAACCACATGCACCTGGAATTTTGTGATGAAAAGCCTGTTGGTGGTTTAGGTTTAAATTCATCTCAGTTCAGTTCAGTCGCTCAGTCGTGTCTGACTCTTTGCGACCCCATGGACTGCAGCACGCCAGGCCTCCCTGTCCATCACCAACTCCCGAAGTTTACTCAAACTCATGTCCATTGAGTCGGTGATGCCATCCAACCATCTCAAACCTCTGTCATCCCCTTCTCATGCCTTCGATCTTTCCCAGCATCAGAGTCTTTTCCAGTGAGTCAGCTCTTTGCATCAGGTGGCCAAAATATTGGAGTTTCAGCTTCAGCATCAGTCCTTCCAATGAATATTCAGGACTGATTTCCTTTAGGATGGACTGGTTGGATCTCCTTGCAGTCCAAGGGACTCTCAAGAGTCTTCTCCAACATCACAGTTCAAAAGCATCAATTCTCCGGCACTCAGCTTGCTTTGTAGTCCAACTCTCACATCCGTACATGACTACTGGGAAAATCATAGCCTTGACTAGACGGACCTTTGTTGGCAAAGTAATGTCTCTGCTTTTTAATATGCTGTCTAGGCTGGTCATAACTTTCCTTCCAAGGAGTAAGTGTTACTTCCAAGTTACTTCCAAGGAGTAACTGCCCCATACTGCACTACTGTTTCTTGATTGCTCCTCCTTTATTTCTTCAATCTATCTCTTCCCTGATTAGCAACTGTTCGAATCTGCCCATTGGAATTCAGGGAAGGTCAAAGAGGCTGAATGATGCCTATTTATTACAGACAAGAAACTGGTGACATGGAAAGCATTTGTACCTGGGAGGGCCCCACAGCAGACCCATAGGGGCCTTCATGGTTTCACTTGCTGTACTTCCTCCTCTCTCTCTTCCCCAAGCTTTGAAAGTTCCCCCTATTAATCCTTCTGAATCTTGAAAACAACAACAAAACAAATAAAATCTATTTGTGTCTTCCAATACTGTAGACACTTTGTTCTATATCTCCTAAATCCTGAAGTTTTTCCTTCTTAATCCCTAACCCCAGAAATATTTATCTTTTCCCCAAATATCTGTCACTTCTCACTTACTCTTCCCAATTTAGTTCTACCTACATGACTGAGGGGACATATGAAACTACATTTCCGAATTCTTAAAACCTAAACTAGGACTCTTTCTAATATAATTACCATTAATTAAGTCTATTATTTTCTAGGTACTATCTGAAGTACTTTATGTATATTTTCTCATTTAAATCTTATGCAAGTCCTGTGAGATAGGTATTATCCCCATTTTACACTTCAGAAGACGTTCTCAAAGATGAATGACTTGTGCAGGTTCACACAGCTGGTGTGTGGTGTCAACTGAAAATTGTCACACAATCTGGCACTACAAAAATGAAGTCTCTAGCCACTGCAGTTGCTGACCTTCAATACATCCTGAAAGGAGTTTAGGGTAGAGATCAGGAATGAGGCATTCTGTACTCTAGGAAAAAGTAGCACAACAGGCCTTCAGATAGTTAGACTTTGTCAGGAGATTTTATGAGCCTGATTTCTTCTCATATCTAGAGAAAGAATCACTAAAATCATTAATGGAAACATCTACTCCTCATGACTAGCAACAACGTTCTGCCAAAATATGTGCTTGACCAATATCACATATTGGTATATGTGACCTCTCTCTTTACCTCTTCAGAACAGTTCTTCAGAGTTATCTTAGAGGCTGTCTTCTGGGCTATAGTCCTCATTTACCCCAAATGAAACTGAACTCACAAATTTCACGTACATTTTTTTTTTCCAGTCCATATTTTTAACGACCATGAAGGGACCTAAAGGGAACTTCTCTCCTTTACCTAAACTCTACAAGGAACTGGCATATTGGTATCAGCAGAGGCCTCTTGTACCTATTCACCTCCTTGGAAATGCAAGACAATTTGGGTGAGTCTGTTCTGGTTCTTGGCCCTCTTGTATTGGTTGATGGTTCTGAGTTTCATTTGGAGGCGTATAACAGGTACCTGCCCATCTCAACTGAAAGATATTGGTGAGGGGAGGTGGAGTCTGTTGAAAGACACTGGGAAAACACCCATCCAGTTGAAAGATACTGAGTGGGGAGAAGTTGAAAGACACTGGGGTTTGCTCAGTTGAAATTCACTGAGTGGTCTGGGCTGAGTAGTTAGGTAAGAGACTAACTGATCTGACTCTTTCCCTCAATTTGGCTGCCTTTAAAATATGTTAGGATAAAAATGAAGATATTACATGAGAGCTTTGCTCCAAAGAAGAGGGACAAGATCCCTCTCAGTCAGTTAAAGCTTTCTCAGCAACTGAGAAATTTATGGATTTCATACTGTGCAGTGGTCCCATAGGGAAACACACTTACTAGTTAAAAGATTGCTCATCCAGGATTCATGTATAAGAATTGGTCATTCAGTGATCTGAGCATTCACAGTGGTCTTGGACCACTTGAGGGAGAAACTGAGCCTTGTAAGGGGGCTAAAACAACTCTAGGGTGATGCCTAGAGGACTTATGCTACCAAGTACCTTGCTGGCCTACCACACAATTTTATTAGTAATCTTAGCCCTGACAAATTCAGCTTTAAAATGGGAAATCAGTTCAGTCAGTTCAGTTCAGTCGCTCAGTCGTGTCCGACTCTTTGCGACCCCATGAATTGCAGCATGCCAGGCCTCCCTGTCCATCGCCAACTCCCAGAGTTCACTCAGACTCACGTCCATCAAGTCAGTGATGTCATCCAGCCATCTCATCCTCTGTCTTCCCCTTCTCCTCCTGCCCCCAATCCCTCCCAGCATCAGAGTCTTTTCCAATGAGTCAACTCTTCGCATGAGGTGGCCAAAGTACTGGAGTTTCAGCTTTAGCATCATTCCTTCCAAAGAAATCCCAGGGCTGATCTCCTTCAGAATGGACTGGTCGGATCTCCTTGCAGTCCAAGGGACTCTCAAGAGTCTTCTCCAACACCACAGTTCAAAAGCATCAATTCTTTCGCGCTCAGCCTTCTTCACAGTCCAACTCTCACATCCATACATGACCACTGGAAAAACCATAGCCTTGACTAGATGGACCTTTGTTGGCAAAGTAATGTCTCTGCTTTTGAATATGCTATCGAGGTTGGACATAACTTTCCTTCCAAGGAGTAAGCATCTTTTAATTTCATGGCTGTAATCACCATCTGCAGTGATTTTGGAGCCCCAAAAAATAAAGTCTGACACTGTTTCCACTGTTTCCCCATCTATTTCCCATGAAATGATGGGAAATAGAGACTCTCAAACAGAAAATCGAGGAGTATCAGAAAGCCAACCTCTGACTAACACCCCAGCCCCAGGTTTATGTATATACATAACTTAAATTTACAAATACTTAATTGGGAATTAAAGGAAAACTTTGCCCTGAAAATAGTCAATATGGGCTCCTTTATGCAGTTGTTAAGAGAAGACTGGCTTGTTAAAACATCTCTTCAAAATTGTGACTCTTGAAGGAAGAGGTCCTTCTAGGAGCACTTGCTTTCTTCTCAATATGCCTTGAGACCAGGGTTCTCAGGAACAGTTACATAGATCATCATTCCTGAGACTGAGGGGAAAAAAAGGAAGGAGGAGACTTTTTAAAATTTAACCTATTCCAATTGTTATAAACTAGTGAGTTTTATATTGTAATACCTGATTCATGACTAAGTTTTAAAATGAAACTATGAGATCTCTGATTGTATCTGTCTATATGTGCACATATGTCTTTACCTTTGAATGGTATTATCAAAATTAATTTGTAAATGAGCTCTAGTTAATTGGCTTAATTGCAAATTAAGCACTTATAAAAATTCTCAGAAATATAAAAGGAAACAGACCAGGATGAATTTCAGGTTCATATGAACTATGAAATATTCAGTTATAAATTAATACATGGAATTAAGGTTTGTTGATTTAATTAACACATACATGTCTTAGAGTCATCAACATTAAGTATACCTTTATTGTACTTAGGCTTAATAAAAATCAAATGAGATTTTATTACAGATGTTGTAAATTTGTTAGCAAGAAAAATAACTTGGTATAATGAAATTTTTTATAAATGAATTAAATGTAAATGAGGAAAGAGGTTTTTGGTGAACTCTTTAGAAAAATTGTTTCAGGAATCTCTACTTAAAAATACTCTCTCCAGATTTATTTTTTAATTTATTTATTTTTAATTGAATGATAATTGCTTTATGATATTAGCCATATATATACAAATGTACCCTCCCTCTTGAAACTCCTTCCCACCTCCCACCCTTTCCCACCGTGCTAGATTGTTACAAAGCCCCAGTTTGTGTTCCCTGAGTCATATAGCAAATTTCCATTGGCTATCTATTTTACACATGGTAGTGTATATGCTTCCATGCTCCTCTCTCCATTCATCTCATCTTTTCCTTCCTCCTCCTGCCCCTGCTCATGTCCATAAGTCTGTTCTCTATGTCTGTGACTAGATTCATTTAGTTTGAAATATTTATTTCTTCAGATGCATTGGGTCTTAACTGCAGCATGTAGGATCTTCATTGCATTATACGGGATCTTTCATTGCAGCATACCAAGACTCTCTAGTTGTGTCATGTGAGGTCAGCAGTTGCAACATGTGGGCTCCAGAACAAATGGCTTCAGTAGTTGTGGCACAAGGGCTCTTTAGTTGTGGTGTGTAGGCTTAATTGCTCTGCAGCATGTGGCATCTTGGTTCCCTTTCCAGGGATTGAACTTGTATCCCCTGCATTGCATGTTGGATTCTTAACCACTTGACCACCAGGGAAGACCACCTTTAAGTGGCAACTTTAAGTTTTAAGTGAAGTGAAGTGAAAGTTGCTCAGTCGTATCCCACTCTTTGCGACCCCAAGGACTATATAGTCCATGGAATTCTCCAGGCCAGAATACTGGACTGGGTAGCCTTTCCCTTCTCCAGGGGATCTTCCCAACCCAGGGATCAAACCCAGGTCTTCTGCATTGCAGGCAGATTCTTTACTAGCTGAGCCACAAGGGAAAGTTGTGCTAAATAAGTTAAATGATGAAAGTATATTGAATATCTCAGTCATTCTCTAATAAAACAAGAAACTTAAACATTAGTTAATGATTATTAGTTAATAATATTTATTAGTTAATAATGATTATTAGTTAATATTAGTTAATAATAATTATTAGTTAACGATTATTAATTAACTTTCTTTTATGGAGAAACTAAACCAAATATTTGGTGCCACATTGAGATATTTTCTATAAAAAGAGCACAGTTCTTTAGAAATTATTGCTGGTATTTATGTTTGCCAATTAACAGAATGCAAATGTAAATGATAGTTCATAATTGCCTACTTCTTAGTCTTCACTAGAAAGTAAGGTTTTAACAGTTGTGGATTCTAATTTAAATATGTAATTTAAGCTACTAGAAATAATAAATGAAACATTTCAGTATATAGTAGCAAAGTAGAAAGGGTGTTTTCAACAAATGAAGGTATGAGGAATGGAATTGCATTTTGTTAAGGGAAAAGAAATGCAAAAAAGCAAAATGGCTCTCTGAGGAGGCCTTACAAATAGCTGTAAAAAGAAGAGAAGCGAAAAGCAAAGGAGAAAAGGAAAGATATAAGCATCTGAATGCAGAGTTCCAAAGAATAGCAAGGAGAGATAAGAAAGCCTTCCTCAGCCATCAATGCAAAGAAATAAAGGAAAGCAACAGAATGGGAAAGACTTGAAGAGATCTCTTCAAGAAAATTAGAGATACCAAGGGAACATTTCATGCAAAGATGGGCTTAATGAAGGACAGAAATGGTATGGACCTAACAGAAGCAGAAGATATTAAGAAGAGGTGGCAAGAATACACAGAAGAACTGTACAAAAAAGATCTTCACGACCAAGATAATCACAATGGTGTGATCACTCACCTAGAGCCAGACATCCTGGAATGTGAAGTCAAGTGGGCCTTAGAAAGCATCACTACGAACAAAGCTAGTGGAAGTGATGGAATTCCAGTTGAGCTATTCCAAATCCTGAAAATGATGCTGTGAAAGTGCTGCACTCAATATGCCAGCAAATTTGGAAAACTCAGCAGTGGCCACAGGACTGGAAAAGGTCAGTTTTCATTCCAATCCCAAAGAAAGGCAATGCCAAAGAATGCTCAAACTACCGCACAATTGCACTCATCTCACATGCTAGTAAAGTAATGCTCAAAATTCTCCAAGCCAGGCTTCAGCAATATGTACACCATGAACTTCCTGATGTTCAAGCTGGTTTTAGAAAAGGCAGAGGAACCAGAGATCAAATTGCCAACATCCACTGGATCATGGAAAAAGCAAGAGAGTTCCAGAAAAACATCTATTTCTGTTTTGTTGACTATGCCAAAGCCTTTGACTGTGTGGATCACAATAAACTGTGGAAAATTCTGAAAGAGATGGGAATACCAGACTACCTGACCTGGCTCTTGAGAAATCTGTATGCAGGTCAGGAAGCAACAGTTAGAACTGGACATGGAACAACAGACTGGTTCCAAATAGTAAAAGGAGTACGTCAAGGCTGTATATTGTCTTCCTGCTTATTTACCTTTTATGCAGGGTACATCATGAGAAACGCTGGACTGGAAGAAGCACAAGCTGGAATCAGGATTGCTGGAAGAAATATCAATAACCTCAGATATGCAGATGACACCACCCTTATGGCAGAAAGTGAAGAGGAACTAAAAAGCCTCTTGATGAAAGTGAAAGAGGAGAGTGAAAAAGTTGGCTTAAAGTTCAACATTCAGAAAACGAAGATCATGGCATCCAGTCCCATCATTTCATGGCAAATAGATGGGGAAACAGCGGAAACAGTGTCAGACTTTATTTTTGGGGGCTCCAAAATCACTGCAGATGGTGATTGCAGCCATGAAATTAAAAGACGCTTACTCCTTGGAAGGAAAGTTATGACCAACCTAGATAGCATATTCAAAAGCAGAGATATTACTTTGCCAACAAAGGTCCGTCTAGTCAAGGCTATGGTTTTTCCTGTGGTCATGTATGGATGTAAGAGTTGGATGGTGAAGAAAGCTGAGCACCGAAGAATCAATGCTTTTGAACTATGGTGTTGGAGAAGACTCTTGAGAGTCCCTTGGACTGCAAGGAGATCCAACCAGTCCATCCTAAAGGAGATCAGCCCTGGGTGTTCTTTGGAAGGACTGATGCTGAAGCTGAAACTCCAGTACTTTGGCCACCTCATGCGAAGAGTTGACTCACTGGAAAAGACCCTGATGCTGGGAGGGATTAGGGGCAGGAGGAGAAGGGGATGACAGAGGATGAGATGGCTGAATGGCATCACCGACTCGATGGACATGAGTTTGAGTGAACTCTGGGAGTTGGTGATGGACAGGGAGGCCTGGCGTGTTGCGATTTATGGAGTTGCAAAGAGTCGGACACAACTGAGCCACTGAACTGAACTGACTGAAGGGAAAAGAAACCTGAATATTCACTGGAAGGACTGATGCTGAAGCTGAAGCTCCAATACTTTGGCCACCTGATGTGAAGAGCCAGTTCACTGGAAAAGACCCTGATCCTGGGAAAGATTAAGGGCAGGGATAAGGGAGTGACAGAGGACGAGATGATTGGATAGCATCACTGACTCAATGGACATGAATCTGAGCAAACTCTGGGAGACAGTGAAAGACAAGCTGGCCTGGTGTGCTGCAGTTCATGGTGTTGCAGAGTAGGAATGACTTGGCAACTTAACAACAAACTGAAAATAAAGTAATTTTTGTCCTAGACCTGTTTGTTTCTGGGTAGGGAAAAAAATAAGGGGCAGGGCTTCCCTGGTGGTTGAGTGGTTAAGAATCCGCCCTGCAATGCCAGGGACTTGGGTTTGGTCCCTGGTCTGGGAAGATCCCACACGCCGTGGAGCAGCTGAGCCTGTGCACCACAACTACTGAGCCAATGCACTAGAGCCCATGAACTGTAACAACTGAGCCTACCTGCTGCAACTAACGAAGCCTGTTCTCCCTGACCTCAACGAGAAGCCATGGCCATGAGAACCTGTGCGCAACGACTAGAGAATAGCTCCTGCCCTCTGCAAATAGAGAAAGTCTCTGCACAGCAATGAAGACTCAGCACAGGCACAAATTAAAACAAATAAATAAAAATAGAGGACAAACTAATATGGATACAGAAATTTATGGAAAGTTTATGGAAAAAGAAATAGAAGAGTTTTATATGTGGTCAGGCTAAGTTTAGAATAAATTTAATTGAGTAAATAAATTTTAGAAATTTTTGTTGTTCAGTTGCTCAGTCGTGTCTGACTCTGCTACCCTATGCATGCTAGGTTTCCCTTCATCATCTTCCAGAGTTTGCTCAAACGCATGTCCATTGAGTCGGTGATGCCATCCAACCATCTCGTCCTCTGTTGTCCTCTTTTCCTCCTGCCTTCAATCTTTCCCAGCATCAGGGTTTTTCCAAATGAGTTAGCTCTTTGCATCACATGGCCAAAGTATTGGAGCTTCAGCTTCAGCATCAGTCCTTCCAATGAATATTCAGGACTGATTTCCTTTAGGATTGATTGGTTTGATCTTACAATCCAAGGGACTCTCAAGAGTCTTCTCCAACACCACAGTTCAAAACCATCAATTCTTTGGCGCTCAGCTTTCTTTATAGTCCAACTCTCACATCCATACATGACCACTGGAAAAACCATAGCTTTGACTATACAGACGTTTGTCAGCAAGGTAATGTCATTGCTTTTTAATATTGTCTAGGATTGTCATAGCTTTTCTTCCAAGCAGCAAGTGTCTTTTAATTTCATGCCTGAAGTCACCATTTGCAGTGATTTTGGAGCCCAGGAAAATAAAGTCTGTCACTGTTTCCATTGTTTCCCCATCTATTTGCCATGAAGTGATGGGACCAAATGCCATGATCTTAGTTTTCTGAATGTTGAATTTTAAGCCAGCTTTTTCACTCTCCTCTTTCACTTTCATCAAGAGACCCTTTAGTTCCTCTTTGCTTTCTGCCATAAGGGGGTGTCATCTGCATATCTGAGGTTATTGATATTTTCCCCAGCCATCTTGATTCCAACTTGTGCTTCATCCAGCCCAGCATTTCTCATGATATACTTTGCATATAAGTTAAATAAGCAGAGTGGCAATATACAGCCTTGACGTAATCCTTTCCCAACTTGGAACCAGTCCTTTGTTCCGTGTCCAGTTCTTACTGTTGCGTCTTGACCTGCATCGTACAGGTTTCTCAGGAGGCAGGTAAGTTGGTCTGGTATTCCCATCTCTTTAAGAATTTTCCGTAGTTTGTTCTGATCCACATAATCAAAGGTTTTAGCATAGTCAGTGAAGCAGAAGTAGATTTTTAAAAAATTCTCTAGCTTTTTCTATGATCCAACAGATGTTTGCAGTTTGATCTCTGGTTTCTCTGTCTTTTCTAAATCCAGCTTGTACATCTGGAAGTTCTCAGTTTACATACTGTTGAAGCTAGTTTGAAGGATTTTGAGCATTACTTTGCTAGCATGTGAAATGAGTGCTATTGTGTGGTAGTTTGAGCATTCGTTGGCATTGCCTTTCTTAGGGATTAGAATGAAAACTGACTTTTTCCAGTCCTGTGGCCACTGCTGAGTTTTCCAAACTTGCTGGCATACTGAGTGCAGCATTTTCACAGCATCATCTTTTAGGATTTGAAATAGCTCAGCTGGAATTCCTCACCTCCACTAGCTTTGTTTGCAGTGAGGCTTCCTAGGGCCCACTTGACTTCACACTCCAGGATGTCTGGCTCTAGGTGAGTAATCATGCCATCGTGGTTAACTGGATCATGAAGATCTTTTTTGTACAGTTCTTCTGTGTATTCTTGCCACCTCGTTTTAATATCTTCTGCTTCTGTTCAGTTTACTTCAGTCACCCAGTCGTGTCTGACTCTCTGCGACCCCATGAATCACAGCACGCCAGGCCTCCCTGTACATCACCAACTCCTGGAGTCTACCCAAACTCAAGTGCATTGAGTATGTGATGCCATCCAGCCATCTCATCCTCTGTCGTCCCCTTCTCCTCCTGCCTCCAATCCCTCCCAGCATCAGGGTCTTTTCCAATGAGTCAGCTCTTTGCATGAGATGGCCAAAGTATTGGAGTTTCAGCCTCAGCATCCATCCTTCCAATGAACACCCAGGACTGGTCTCCTTTAGGATGGACTGGTCGGATCTCCTTGCAATCCAAGGGACTCTCAAGAGTCTTCTCCAACACCACAGTTCAAAAGCATCAATTCTTCATCGCTCAGCTTTCTTCACAGTCCAACTCTCACATCCATACATGACCACTAGAAAAACCACAGCCTTGACTAGACGGACCTTTGTTGGAAAAGTAATGTCTCTACTTTTTAACATGCTGTCTAGGTTGGTTGAGCTTCCCTGGTGGCTCAGATGGTAAAGCGTCTGCTTGCAATGCGGGAGACCTGGGTTCAATCCCTGGGTTGGGAAGATCTCCTGGAGAAGGAAATGGCAACCCACTCCAGTATTCTTGCCTGGAGAATCCCATGGAGGTTGGTCATGACTTTCCTTCCAAGGAATAAGCGTCTTTTAATTTCATGGCTGCAATCACCATCTGCTTCTGTTAGGTCCATACCATTTCTGTTCTTTATTGAGCCTATCTTTGCATGAAATGTTTCCTTGGTATCCCTAATTTTCTTGAAGAGATTTCTAGTCTTTCCCATTCTATTGTTTTCCTCTATTTGCACTGATCACTGAGGAAGGCTTTTTTATCTCTCCTTGCTGTTCTTTGGAAGTCTGCATTCAGATGGGTATATCTTTCATTTTCTTTTTTGCCATTTGCTTGTCTTCTTTTCTAAGCTATCTGTAAGGCCTCCTCAAACAGTCATTTTGCCTTTTTGCATTTATTCTCCTTGGGGTTGGTTTTGATCACCGCCTCCTGTTCAGTGTTACGAAACTCTGTCCATAGCTCATCAGGCACTCTATCAGATCTAATCCCCTGAATCTACTTGTTACGTCCACTGTATAATTGTAGGGGATTTGATTTAGGTCTTACCTGAATGACTTAGTGATTTTCCCTATTTCAATTTAAATCTGAATTTTGACAAACGTGGTCCACTGCAGAAGGGAATGGCAAACCACTTCAGCATTCTTGAGAACACCATGAACTGTATGAAAAGGCAAAAAGATATGACACTGAAAGATGAACTCCCCAGGTTGGTAGGTGCTCAGTATGTTACTGGAGAAGAGCAGAGAAATAGCTCCAGAAGGAATGAAGAGGCTGAGCCAATGTGGAAACAACACTCAGTTGTGGATGTGTCTGGTGGTGAAAGTAAAGTCCAGTGCTATAAAGAACAGAATTGCATAGGAATCTGGAATGTTAGGTCCATGAATCAAGGTAAATTGGAAGTGGTCAAACAGGAGATAACAAGCATGAACATCGATATTTTAGGAATCAGTGAACTAAAATGGACTTGAAAGGACAAATTTAATTCAGATGATCATTATATCTACTACAGTGGGCAAGAATCCCTTAGAAGAAATGGAATAACTCTCGTAGTCAACAAAAGAGTCTGAAATACAGTACTTGGGTGCAATCTGAAAAACAACAGAATGATCTCAGTTCTTTCCAAAGCAAACCATTCAGTATGATAGTAATCCAAGTCTGTGCCACAACCACTAATGCCGAAGTAGCTGAAATTGAATAGTTTTATGAAGACCTACAAGAACTTCTAGAATTAACACCAAGAAAAAAAGATGTCCTTTTCATCAGAGAGGACTAGAATGCAATAGTAGAAAGTCAAGAGATACCTAGAGTAACAGGCAAATTTGGCCTTGGAGTACAAAATGAAGCTGGGAAAAGGCTAACGGAGTTTTGCCAAGAGAACACACTGGTCATAGCAAGCACCCTCTTCCAATAACACAAGAGAAGACTCTACATATGGACATCACCAGATGGTCAATACCAAAATCAGATTAATCATTTTCTTTGCAGACAAAGATGGAGATGCTCTATACGGTCAGCAAAAACGACACCGGGAGCTGACTGTGGCTCAGATCATGAACTCCTTATTGCAAATTTTATAAATAAGCTGGTGCAAAACCTGAATTTAGTTTTTATCTTTATTGGCATCAAAGTTTTCCTAAAATGTTGATCCCCTTTTGGCTACAAACTGTAAAGTTTCTTTTACCTTTAATTTGTAATCTGTTATAACTTTGTGTAATTGCCTTTGAAATATTTATTGTCACTGGTTAAGTGGATAAATATTATTCCACAGTGACAGCTGATCTCATATGACCAAATGTTTTAAAACTTTAAAAAAATTTTTTGACAAATGGCCCAAATCAAATTCTAATGAAGTTCCTTTGACCTCTAGCTAAACTTTGGGATGTTTTGAAGGGCCCCTGAAGCATCCTAAAAGCGATATTAAACTAATCAGGTTCATTTGGTATGTTAAATTACATAGGATGTATTGTCAAATGAGTAATATGTCTTCTTAGGTTGTATTATGGGTAAATGTTATTAATATACATATTCTAGAAATTGCATGGAATTCTTAAAAATCTGGTATGTCCTGGTAAAATTTATCAGTCATAATTCTGATTATTTTCTGAAAATGTTAAAATGTCACAGTAGTAATGAAGTTTCTTTGTCTATTGCATTGTAATCAGGATTTTAACTGTGCCTTCTTAAGTGTTTTGTCATTTACAGACAGTTATTGTTTTATACTTATGCCTTTGCAAACATGCTTCCTCTTCACAGAGATTCATAGCAAGGACTTTTTGACAAGTACAGGTTTCTGATAACTTTCAGATCACACTGCCAAACTGGGTAAGAATTTAAAACATTCTAGGCGGGCCTTAGAAAGCATCACTACGAACAAAGCTAGTGGAGGTGATGGAATTCCAGTTGAGCTATTCCAAATCCTGAAAGATGATGCTGTGAAAGTGGGCACTCAATATGCCAGCAAATTTGGAAAACTCAGCAGTGGCCACAGGACTGGAAAAGGTCAGTTTTCATTCCAATCCCAAAGAAAGGCAATGCCAAAGAATGCTCAAACTACCGCACAATTGCACTCATCTCACACGCTAGTAAAGTAATGCTCAAAATTCTCCAAGCCAGGCTTCAGCAATATGTGCACCGTGAACTTCCTGATGTTCAAGCTGGTTTTAGAAAAGGCAGAGGAACCAGAGATCAAATTGCCAACATCCACTGGATCATGGAAAAAGCAAGAGAGTTCCAGAAAAACATCTATTTCTGCTTTATTGACTATGCCAAAGCCTTTGACTGTGTGGATCACAATAAACTGTGGAAAATTCTGAAAGAGATGGGAATACCAGACCACCTGATCTGCCTCTTGAGGAATCTGTATGCAGGTCAGGAAGCAACAGTTAGAACTGGACATGGAACAACAGACTGGTTCCAAATAGGAAAAGGAGTTCGTCAAGGCTGTATATTGTTACCCTGTTTATTTAACGTCTATGCAGAGTACATCATGAGAAAAGCTGGACTGGAAGAAGCACAAGCTGGAATCAAGATTGCCAGAAGAAATATCAATAACCTCAGATATGCAGATGACACCACCCTTATGGCAGAAAGTGAAGAGGAACTAAAAAGCCTCTTGATGAAAGTGAAAGTGGAAAGTGAAAAAGTTGGCTTAAAGCTCAACATTCAGAAAACAAAGATCACGGCATCCAGTCACATCACTTCATGGGAAATAGATGGGGAAACAGTGGAAACAGTGGCAGACCTTATTTTTGGGGCTCCAAAATCACTGCAGATGGTGACTGCAGCCATGAAATTAAAAGACGCTCACTCCTTGGAAGGAAAGTTATGACCAACCTAGATAGCATATTCAAAAGCAGAGACATTACTTTGCGAACAAAGGTCTGTCTAGTCAAGGCTATGGTTTTTCTTGTGGTCATGTATGGATGTGAGAGTTGGACTGTGAAGAAGGCTGAGCACCGAAGAATTGATGCTTTTGAACTGTGGTGTTGGAGAAGACTCTTGAGAGTCCCTTGGACTGCAAGGAGATCCAACCAATCCATTCTGAAGGAGATCAGCCCTGGGATTTCTTTGGAAGGAATGATGCTAAAGCTGAAACTCCAGTACTTTGGCCACCTCATGCGAAGAGTTGACTCATTGGAAAAGACTCTGATGCTGGGAGGGATTGGGGCAGGAGGAGAAGGGGACAACAGAGGATGAGATGGCTGGATGGCATCACTGACTCGGTGGACGTGAGTTTGAGTGAACTCTGGGAGTTGGTGATGGACAGGGAGGCCTGGCATGCTGCAATTCATGGAGTCGCAGAGTTAGACATGACTGAGCAACTGAACTGAACTGACCTTTGTAAACAGAATTGAAACATTTATCTTTTCTCTTTACCTGAGCCCTCCAGAAATTGGAAACTCATAGGTTCCCAATAGCCTTATCAGGTGAATGAGGAAGGCAACCTCCTGGCTGGTGATATTTTGGGAACCTTGAAAAGGGAGGAATTCACCCAAATTTGTAAAGCAAAGTCTGTGATAAACCTTTGGCATGGCTTTCCTTGCCCTGAGAGACCTTTAAAAAAGTTCAGTCTGAAACTCTTTATGAACATTTCCTAACAGTCAATTTAAAAGAGCCTATTACATCAATTACACTTATATAAGTAATCAGACAAAGTTTATTAAAAGCAGATTTAATATACAAACAAATTCGTCTCAATTTAGCTATATTTGGTAAAAATGAGGGCAATTATAGAGAGAAAAGAGCAGGTTTTAGTGGATATTAAATTCTGGTTTTGTTAACAGATGACAATACAAAAAAAGAAAACTACAGGCCAATATCCTTGATGAACATAGATGCAAAAATTCTCAACAAAATTTGAGCAAGCAGAATTAAGCAACACATCAAAAAGCTCACACACCATGATCAAGTTGGGTTTATTCCAGGGATGCAAGGATTCTTCAATATATGCAAATCAATCAATGTGATACACCATATTAACAAATTGAATCATAAAAACCATATGATAATCTCAATAGAGGATTTCTTTGGAAGGAATGATGCTAAAGCTGAAACTCCAGTACTTTGGCCACCTCATGCAAAGAGTTGACTCATTGGAAAAGACTCTGATGCTGGGAGGGATTGGGGGCAGGAGGAGAAGGGGACGACAGAGGATGAGATGGCTGGATGGCATCACTGACTCGGTGGATGTGAGTCTGGGTGAAGTCTGGGAGTTGGTGATGGACAGCCTGGCGTGCTGCGATTCATGGGGTCGCAAAAAGTCGGACATGACTGAGCGACTGAACTGAACTAAACTGAATCTCAATAGATGCAGAAAAAGCCTTTCACAAAATTCAGCACCCATTTATGATTAAAACTCTTCAAAAAAATGTGCATAGAAGGAACCTACCTCAACCTAGTAAAGGCCGTATATGATAAGCCTATAGCACAGATTATATTCTCAATGGTGAAAAACTGAAAACATTCCCCCTAAGATCAGGAACAAGACAAGGGTGTCCACTTTCACCACTATTATTCAACATAGTTCTGGAAGTCCTAGCTACAGCAATCAGAGAAGAAAAAGAAATACAGGGAATCCAGATCAGGAAATAAGTAAAGCTCTCACTGTTTGCAGATGACATACTGTACATAGAAAACCCTAAAGACAGTATCAGAAAACTACTAGAGCTAATCAGTGAATTTAGCAAAGTTGTAGGATACAAAATCAATACACAGAAATCACTTGCATTTCTATATACTAACAATGAAAAATCAGAGAAATTAAGGAATTAATCCCATTCACCATTGCAACAAAAAGAATTAAATACCTAGGAATAAACTTACTTAAGGAGACAAAAGAAATGTACACAGAAAATTATAAGACACTAATGAAAGAAATCAAAGATGACATAAACAGATGGAGGGATATTCCATGTTCCTGGGTAGGAAGCATCAATATTGTGAAAATGACTATACTACCAAATGCAACCTAGAGATTCAATGCAATCCCTATCAAATTACCAATGGCATTTTTCACAGAGCTAGAACAAAAAATTTCACAATTCATATGGAAACACAAAAGACCCCAAATAGCCAAAGCAGTCTTGAGAAAGAAGAATGGAGCTGGAGGAATCAACCTTCCTGACTTCAGCTTATACTACAAAGCTACAGTCATCAAGACAGTATAGCACTGGCACAAAAACAGAAGTATAGACCAATGGAACAAGACAGAGAGCCCAGAAATAAACCCATGCACTTACGGGTACTTTATTTTTGACAAAGGAGGCAAGAATATACAATGGGGTAAAGACAGCCTCTTCAATAAATGGTGCTGGGAAGACTGGACAGTTCCATGTAAAAGAATGAAATTAGAACACTTCCTAACACCATACATAAACTCAAAATGGATTAAAGACCTAAATGTAAGACCAGAAACTATAAAACTCTTAGAGGAAAACATAGGCAGAGCACTCGATGACATAAACCAAAGATCTGCTATGACTCACCTCCTAGAGTAACAGAAATAAAAACAAAAGTAAACTAGTGGGACCTGATTAAACTCAAAAGCTTTTGCACAGCAAAGGAAACTCTAAGCAAGGTGAAAAGACAACCCTCAGAATTGGAAAAAAATAATAGCAAATGAAACAACTGACAAAGGAATAATTTCCAAAATATACAAACAGCTCATATAGCTCAATGCCAGAAAAACAAACAACCTAATCAGAAAGTGGGAAAAAGACCTAAACAGACTTTTCTCCAAAGAAGATATAGGATGGCTAACAACACATGAAAAGATTTTCAGCGTCACTCATTATTAGAGAAATGCAAATCAAAACTACAGTGAGATATCACCTCACACCAGTCAGAATGGCCAACATCAAAAAGTCTACAAACAATAAATGCTGGAGAGGGTGTGGAGAAGAGGGAACCCTCTTGCATTGTTGGTGGGAATGTAAACTGATACAGCCACTATGGAAGATGGTATGAAGATTCCTTAAAAACTAGGAATAAAACCACCATGTGACCCAGCAATCCCAGTCCTAGGTATATACCCTGAGGAAACCAAAATTGAAAAAGACACATGTATCCCACTGTTCATTGCAGCACTATTTACAATAGCTAGAACATGGAAGCAACCTAGATGTCCATTGACAGATGCATGGATAAAGAAGCTGTGGCACATATACACAATGGAATATTACTCAGCCACAAAAAGGAATGCATTTGAATCAGTTCGGATGAGGTGGATGAACCTAGAACCTGTTATACAGAGTGAAGTGAGTCAGAAAGAGAAAGATAAATGTAGTATTCTAATGCATATACACAGAATCTAGAAAAATGGTACTGAAGAATTTATTTACAGGGCAGCAATGGAGAAACAGACATAGAGAACAGACTTATGGACATGGGGAGAGGCCAGGAGAGGGTAAGATGTACGGAGAGAGTAACATGGAAACTTACATTACCATATATAAAACAGATAGGCAACGGGAATTTGCTGTATGACTCGGGAAACCCTGTGTTCTGTGTCAACCTAGAGGTGTGGGATGGGGAGGGAGATAGGAGGGAGATTCAAAAGGGAGGGGATATATGTAACTTCTGTCTGATTCATGTTGAAGTTTGACAGAAAACAACAAAATTCTGTAAAGCAATTATCTTTCAATAAAAAAAATTCTGGTTTTGTTAATTTATCTCTGTACTTACTGCCTAAGACTCAGTTCCAAGTCAGTTCCTTACTGTTATATTATTGTAAAATAAAAGGACATTCTAATTTGTTTCTGAAGCTTATCTCAGTAATCTATCTTTGGATGAAGATCAGATGCATCATGACCTTCAGCCAGAGATTATGCATGCTGGAAAAGACATCATTTAAAAAGCAAGAGAGTGCCAGAAAAACATCTATTTCTGCTTTATTGACTATGCCAAAGCCTTTGACTGTGTGGATCACAATAAACCGGAAAATTCTGAAAGAGATGGGAATACCAGTCCACCTGACCCACCTCTTGAAAAACCTGTATGCAGGTCAAGAAGCAACAGTTAGAACTGGACATGGAACAACAGACTGGTTCCAATAGGAAAAGGAGCACATCAAGGCTGTATATTGTCACCCTGCTTATTTAACTTATATGCAGAGCACATCATGAGAAACGCTGGGCTGGAAGAAGCACAAGCTGGAAGCAAGACTGCCGGGAGAAATATCAATAACCTCAGATATGCAGATGACACCACCCTTATGGCAGAAAGTGAAGAAGAACTAAAGAGCCTCTTGATGAAAGTGAAAGAGGAGAGTGAAAAAGTTGGCTTAAAACTTGACCTTCAGAAAACGAAGATCATGGCATCTGGTCTCATCACTTCATGGTAAATAGATGGGGAAACAGTGGAAACAGAGGTGGAGTTTATTTGGGGGGGCTCCAAAATCACTGCAGATGGAGATTGCAGCCATGAAATTAAAAGACGCTTACTCCTTGGAAGGAAAGTTATGATCAACTTAGCATATTAAAAAGAAAAGACACTACTTTGCCAACAAAGCCATCTAGTCAAAGCTATGGTTTTTCCAGTGGTCATGTATGGATGTGAGAGTTGGACTATAAAGAAAGCTGAGCGCCGAAGAATTGATGCTTTTGAACTGTGGTGTTGGAGAAGACTCTTGAGAGTCCCTTGGACTGCAAGGAGATCCAACCAGTCCATCCTAAAGGAGATCAGTCCTGGGTGTTCACTGGAAGGACTGATGCTGAAGCTGAAACTCCAATACTTTGGCCACCTCATATGAAGGTTGACTCATTGGAAAAGACCCTGATGCTGGGAGGGATTGGAGGCAGGAGGAGAAGGGGACGACAGAGGATGAGATGGCTGGATGGCATCACCGACTCAATGGACATGGGTCTGGGTAAACTCCAGGAGTTGGTGATGGACAGGGAGGCCTGGCGTGCTGCGGTTCACGGGGTCGCAAAGAGTCGGACATGACTGAGCGACTGAACTGAACGGACTATTTCCAACCTAGATGGAAAGACCTTTATCAGGTACTCTGTACTCTTACCTAGCTCAGACACAGTGAAACTTAAGGAAATTGCCTCTTGGACCAATGTTTCCACTAAGAAAGGGCCCCTGCACTGCACTGGCCTATAGAAAGGACTGCTGACCTTAAAATCACCTTAAAACAGGACTCAAGTGGAGGAGAAACTACCAGACCAGAATGAGAAGAAGATGACATCTGAAGCAGACAGCTGACCCAAGGTTCTGGACCAGGCCTGGATACCAATTACTCTGATAATTGCTCATACCTTTGCTTATGAACCAAACATATTTCAGTCTCCTGCAGAGTTTGAATTTAACCTAATTGTTTGGTTTATGATCAACTACTTATACCCTACTTTAGTGGATTTCTCCACTCGAAGGTTCCAACTGGGTGACCCTTAGGAAAATTTATTCTAGAATAAAGAAATTATAGTTCTCTTTAGGCCAGTATTGATATTACTAAGTGGGACCCCCTCACCTGGCCAATTAATAATAACTGCTCTGACTCCTACTATAAAAATGAATTTTCTTTTAGGATCACTCAAGCTCAATCAGAATACGGAGTCAAATCTCAGTCAAAAACTATAACCTCCTGTTTTTATTAGAAGGAACCTCCCACAACTGCAGTATATATTTATGTGGTTAACACCAGGCTATGGACATTTAAATTTAAAGGCTCCTGTATGTCAGGAACAATTAAATCATACAAAGGATAATCAGCTAACAGCAGTAGGGAATTGGGTTGGGTGCCTTATGGGCAATGCCAGTATATAACTTCCCTTAAAAATAAGGACTGGCACAGAACAGACTAAGTCAGATGACCTGGGAATATACTGGCTGCACCTAATAGAAGTTCTTGGCTTAAATTCTTACTTGTAACCTTACTATTACTACTATCATTTGTATTTTTCCTGTTTTACAAAATTGTTGTTTTTGCATTACCAAATGTGTGTGACTGAGTGTTTGATAAAATGATGACCAGGGGACTAGAAGCAGTTGACCAGATAGATAGTTCTATACTAGATCAATGGTTATATAGTGTAACTCTAGATGTGAGAAAAAGCAACGAGGGGGCATCGTGTCCTGGACCACAATAGACTAGTAAGACTGTCTTGTGATTCAGAGACATTTGACTATATTAGTAGCGCCTGGCCTGGTAATAGCACATTGAGTTTGCATGTTGAGAGCCTCACCTGACCTAGGAATAATCGTTCCTTAACACTGTGGGACAAAATAGTCACTAGATGTCTCCCAAACCACGGTCAAATTTATGACCATGATCGGACGCTGCCAACTAAAACTTATCACCTGCCATCTGGCACCGCAAGAATGAGGCCACTGTAGTTGCTGCCCTGCGGCTTACCCTGAAAGGGGTTCAGGGTGGAAATCAGGGGTGAGGCACTGTGCTCTGAGAAAAACTGGCAGAACAGGCATTCATTTAGTTAGATATTTTCAGGAGAAGGTTTTACAAGCCCAATTTCTTGCATCTTCTCATATCTTCTCAAAAGGAAACATATGTTTCTTGTTACTAACAGCAAACTTCTGCCAAAATGTGTACTTGATTACATGAATCCCTCTTTACCATCATCATATATATACTCTTCTCCCCCCTTACCACTTCAGAGCAGTCCCTCAGAGTTATCACAGAAGCTGTCTCCTGGGATATAGTTTTCATTTTGTCCCAGATAAAACTTAATCACAACTATCACAGTATGTTTCTTTTTTTTCCCCCAGTGGTGAACTAGAATCCAAACCTTGGTCTGCTTGATTCTAAAGCTCAGTCCTTTGGCTACCTAAGCTCTCAGAGCCTGTCAAGGTAACCCAAACTTGATCACTGGATCCTTTGAATTGTGTGACAGTTTCCCTTGGTATAAAATTCCCAAATGCGGTGGACAGAATACTGTCTTCCAAATATGTCCGTGTTCTGATCCCCAGAACCTGTCAGTAAGTCACCTTATATGGCAAAAGGGACTTTGAAATGTTATTAAGGATCTTAAATTAGGGAAATTATCCTAAATTATCAGGATGGGCCCGCTGTAATCACAAGCATCTTATAATATGGAAGAGGGAGGCAGGAGGGTTAGAAAAGAAGATGTAACAACGGAAGCAGAAGTGGGGGGAGGGATGGGATATACGATGCTTGTTTTCGGTCTTAAAGCTCGAGGAAGGAGACACAAATCAAGGAATAAAAGTGGCCTCTAGAAGCTGAAAAAAGCAAGGGAACAGATTCCCATAAAGCCTTCAGAAAGAAGACAGCTCTGCCAATAACTTGATTTTAGGACTTCTGGCCTTCAGAACTGTAAGATATTACATCTGTGTTGTTCTAACCCACTAAGTTTTTGGTAATTTGTTACATTAAAGCTTAAGAAGCTTGAGTACTATGGTAAATTAAACACAGCCACATATTCTTTGCAGCTGCTCCCATTAGGTGGTGAAGAGTAGTTTCCCAGCTCCTGACTCTGGCTAGCCATGTGACTTGCTGTGACCAATAGAATGCAACAAAATTGGTCTTGTGTGGTTATGAGTTTAGGCCTCAGAGACCTCACAGTTTCTTTTTTTTCTCCTTTTCTTCCTTCCTTCTTGCTCTCTCTCATTCAGATGCTGCCACCATGTGGACAAATCTGAGCTAGATTAGTGGAGAATCCTCAGCCAACATCAACTGCTAGCAAGAGAGGAAATGAGTTGACAGATGATAGCAGCCCCATCAGGATCCCAAGCAAAGCGAACAGAAAAACCAGGTCAGCAGCGCCTCGAGGACTGTGAAGGTAACCCAACACAGTTATTGTTATTTTAAGCTACTAAATTTTGGGGTGCTGCAACAGATAAATGTTATGGGTACTTTTGAAAAACATCAATTCCTGCCTATCCTCCATTTCTCTAGATAGTGTGATCAAGAATTTCTTGGTAAGGAGCTCCATTAATATGTTTGTGGTGGCTGTTGTTCATCAATAAAGTTTGGAACTCACTAGTGTAGACCTTGGAGACCAAGTCCTACTGAGTTACCTGGACCTCTGAAGCCCACTAAACCTGCTCCATTCACGGCACCTGGGCCAAGGAAACTTGCTCTCTGTCACCTAGTGTACAGGTCAGGGCTTCTTCTATTGCAAATATAAAAAACCCAACTAGAACTGCTTAAAGAAAATGTCTTATAAACATTTGAAAATAATTTTTAAAAGCAATAGGGCTAAATTCAGGCATGGCGTGTGCCTGTTCCCTCCTTATTGCTTGTCTCCACACTGGCTTCATTCTCAGGCTGCCTAGTGGCACTTCCAGGATCGACTTAGTGGAAAAGCTCTCTCAGTAGTCTCCACGAAGTCTAACTGTATGTTGTTGGCTTTGATTGGCTCCATTCTTGAACCAAATCTCTGACTAGGAAAATGCAATGCTGTAATTGGTCAGGCTGGAGCCACCTGGAGCCAAAAGCAGTGTCATCTGAAGTACATAGGACAAGGAGTTAGGGAGATAGCAATTCTCCAGAGAAAAACCGCTAGAGCAGGTTCCAGGAAAGGCATGAATGGATGTTGGGCAGCAAAACCCACTGATATTTGCTATAGCTGGACATGGAGATCAGATTTTCTGATGTCACTTAAATCCTGAAAATTTGCACTGGGTCACCTAGCTACTGGAAATCTTCACCTTCCCAGATCTCAAATGTCTGGATGCCAGGCTGTGCAATTCATCTCGGCCGTCACGTGAATGAGGCAGGCAGGTTGCCCTCTCCATCAAAAATGCACCCCCTTCGTATGCTCTGTAAAACAATTGGTGAAGTATTCCCCATGCGAGATAATTTAATCCCAATGCTAAGGGCCCTATCGATATGTCTCCGTGTTCATAATCCTCTCATTTCATGTATGTCTTTGTATCATAATAAAAGCTGGATTAAGGGAAGTTGTAGTCAAACATTTTCCCAGGGAGTTAATCCACTAGGAAAGTTAAAATTAACTGAAAATGTATGAATGAGAATACTGTTTATATCTGGATTTCTCCAGTGGAGACAACCATATGTGCCTGGAAGAAATACTTGGATAAGTGCCTTGTGGGGACAGTTAGGAGACAAGTGTAAGATTCCCAAAAAAATTCAGAAAAACTGATGATGTCAAAATTGCATTCTAAGGATGCTGGTACTGTTGTCTGCAGGGATTCGAGGTCTTAAAGCTGGAGATCTTCTCTGCCCTTTTCCCTGGCCAGCTCAGTCCCTCTCCTCTAAACAAATAAGCACATATCTAGGTATGAAGGAATTCCAGGTACTTCCACTGGCTTTGATTATAACGATGCATGCATGGGTCTGTCTTACTCCCTAAGACAGGAATTTGTTTTATTGATAATCTTCATATCCCCCCCATCAAGTACAATACCAAGCACATAGGAGGCTCTCAGTAAAGATGACAATGTCGCCAGAATTTTAGAAACCAGTCCCTGATAAATGGAAATCTCCATCTTAAAATCCACTCCTCCTTTCAAAATTGTGCTTGCTGGTCACCTGATGCAGGGAAGTCTTCACTTTTATTTGTTTGCTTGCTTTTTAAGACAAAAGCCTGGTCTTGCTCATGAAGAAACAGTCTTTCTGCAGTAAGACCCCTCAAGGAGCCACAGAGATCACAAAGTATACTTCTGGCGGGCCCTGGAAAGCAGCCTCTTTTCTTCAGGCTTCCTGAGCTCCTGGTGGGTTTCTCCGCTGTTCAGAGAGAGCCCCAGGGCTTGCTCCCTCACCTGAGCTTTTTACATCTGCTGTCCTTCTTGGAAGCAGAAAGCACAAGTGAATCAGGAAATCACAGTTCTCAATAAGGAAAAAGATAACTTTAGAAAACTCCATCTATAATCTGGTTTGTGCTCCTTCACCCTACTGAGTATGAAGGTTAAGAAAGGCTCACAGAGGAAATTCCCTGGCAGTCCAGTGGTCAGGGCTTGGTGCTTTTGCTGAAGGGGCCTGAGTTTGATCCCTGGTTGGGGAACTAATATCCCACAAGCTGTGCTGTGTGGCCAAAAATAGAAAAAAAAAAATAAGGCTCACTGAAGAACAATGTGTCCTCACACCAACATTCCCAGAAGTACCATGGCCCTGGGAACTAGAGAGTAATGGAAAGGAAATATGACTTTTTAAAGCTGACCTCTAAAAAAACGATGAGAACATTTTTGTTTTCCCTGGGATTTGATGATTAGAAGGCAAGCATCATCTTCTCTCATGCAGTCTCTGTTTAAACAAATAGCTTTCTTTGTAGACTGCCTAAGCTTTGCAGGAAATAGCATCAATGTGAATGTGATCCCAAACCCATAGTTTCTACTTCCTGTCCTCCAGATTATGTGCACCAAAATCAGATTTTTTTCAGGTGTCTTTTATAGGCAAAGCCCATTGCTAGGTGCACAGAGGACTCAGATCCATCCACACACCATAATCTGCATGCCCTAGCCCCTTTTTGTTTTTTAGTCCCCAAGAATCAGCTCTCACAGATTCAATCAGTCATTGAACTTATACCTACTATAGGAACTTCCACTCACTTTCCTAGGATAGTCCTTTTTTCTCTGGCTTTACCTGCCTTTCCTAGGCTGGACCTCACAGATTACAAGCATATTCTCACTATATGACAGAATCATAGGTAGGGTACAAATATGTCTCATGCAAGATTTGGGATACAGTGATACAAGAAATTATACATCTGAAATTCAAATTTAACTGGACACCTATTTTTGTTTGCTAAATCTGGCAACCCTACAGGTAGGAATAAAATCTTTATCTGAACTACTTTGGATTAGACTTGAAATCTGATCTTGGAAAAAAATCACCCTCTTCTGCCTTTTACCAAGTAATTACCAAGTAATTCCCCTTTTCTACCTTTTTCCTGGAAACACAAACTCTCACATACATTCAAGTCCATATAATCGTATTCCCCACTTTTTCTATTTTTGGATTTTTTTAGTTACCATTAAGGTAAATTTTACACCCAGTAAATGCACAGATCTTAAGTGTATATTTTGATGAGTTCTGACCAGTTTGTACCCCTGTGAAACACATACCCCAATCAAGATATAGACTGTTTCTATTACCTCAAAAAGTTCCCTTGGGCCCCTTTCCAGTTAATGATGTTGCCTCAGAGACAACTGCCATAGATTAGCGTTGCCTGTTCCTGTGCATGCATGCGTGCTCAGTCGTGTCCAACTATGTGACTGCATGGACTGTAGCCCACCAGACTCCTCTGTCCATGGAATTTTCCAGGCAAGAACACTGGAGTGGGTGCTCGTTCTTGAGTTTCATATAAATGGAGTTACAGTATGTTCTCTTTAGTGTCTGGCTTCTTTCTCTCAACAAGTTGCTTCTGAGATTTGCCCATATGGGTGTTTATCTCAGTCACTTATTCTTTTTCTTAAGGAGTATGAGTCCACTGAATGGATTTACCACGTTTATCCAGTCACCTGTCAGTGAACATGTGAGCTGTTTCCAGTTTGGAGCTATTATGAATAAAGTTTCTATGAACATTGCACACAGATCTTTTTGTGAGGATGTGTTTTTATTTCTCTTGTATTAGTTTCACAGGGCTTATATTAGTTTCTCTTGTATTAGTTTGTGGTAACAAATTATCACAAATTCTATGGCTAACAACAACAGAAATTTATTCTCTCAGCAGTTCGGGAGGCCAGAAGTCTAAAGTGTCAGGACTTCCCTGTGGCTAAGACTCCGTGCTCCCAATGCAGGGGACCCAGGTTTGATCCCTGGTCAGGAAACTAGACCCCACAGGCCTCAACTAAGACCTGGTACAGCCAAATAAATAAATAAAAATATTAAGGGCTTCTCTGGTGGCTCAGTAGTAAACAGTCCACCTGCCATTGCAGGAGACACAGGTTCAATCCCTGGTCTGGGAAGATCCCAGGTTCCATACTCGGAGCCATTGAACCCATGGGCCACAGCTATTGAGCCTGGGCTCTAGAGCCTGGGAACCACAGCTAATGAGTCCACTCAGGGCAACCCCTGAAGTGCACGTGCCCTGGAGCCCACGCTCACAACAAGACAAACCACTGCCATAAGAAGCCCACACACCACAACTGCAGACTAGCGCCTGCTCGCGGCAACTAGAGAAAAGCCCTCGCAGCAATGAAGACCCAGCCCCAAAATAAATAAATTTATCTTAAAAAAAAAATATATATATATATATATACACACATATATATAAAACCAAAGTGTCAGCAGGGTGGGCTCCCTGGAGACTCTGAAGGCCACGTTCCATGACTCTCTCACCTGTGCTGCTGTTGGCAGCCCTTGGCACTCCTTGACTGGTGACTGCATCCCTCCAATCTCTGCCTCGATTGTCACAAGGTGTTTTTCCCCGTCATTAATCCTGTGTCACTGGAGGGACAGTGGAATGGAAGGAGGTAGATGAGCGGGGCACTGGGGCAGTGACTAGATGCAGTGCATACTTTCATGTCAACTCTGTCTCCGCTCTTAATTTACAGGCTCTCTGCAGGCTGGTCCTGACTCCTAGGCTGGGCTGACATCACTGAGCCGAGCAAAGATGTTCACCCAAACGAAGCAGACATCAACCTCTGCAGACAGAAGCCGATGCTCCTGCCTTTCTTCCCCAGTTTCCCCGCTCTGTACATCCACCTCTAAACATCCAGCCTTCTCATACTCCAGAGTGTTGCCCAATCCCAGGTTCTGGAAATTCTCTTGCCTCCAGAAACAAAATGATAACATCCAGCCTGTCTGGGCTTGGCTATGCTATGGACAGACAGCACAAAACCAGAGGAACTGTGACATCCTGCAAAATAAGCCCAGCACTTGTCCCCTGTACCTCTTTTATCTCCAGCCTCTGTTGTACGATCTAGGAGGTTCTAGCTCTAGGTTTGATCACGAGATCTAGAAGTATTGATATATTAGGCAAGATTAAAACGGAACATTTCTCTCAAGGTCTGGTACTTTTCGAAATCCTGACTTTGAAGTTTAGAAGCATCTTGACTCAGCCCCAGAGCTTTGCATCTAGACTGCCCATCCCCTGCCTGGTCTTCCTTCTTACAGCCACAACAGGAAGCCCCCTGCAGGCGGCAGAGCTTCCGTTCCTCCTCTGTCACCCCCTGCACTTGGCTTTTCCCTTCTCTTCAACACAGACATCCAGCTCTGAGCTCAAAAGTCCCTGGGAATGTGGGTCATCTGTGGTGTTTTCGTAGTCTGGGAGGTTCTGAGAGTTTCCAACAACAGGTTTCTTCCACAGAAACCTTCGATCAGTACCTTCCAGGTTTATCCTAGGGAAGGAGATAACGTTAACTTTCTGAGACATAAAAGGTTTTGCTTGCAAGCAGCTCTACAAATATTTTTTTGCCCAATTGCCAGTGTCTGAGGCTTCCTACAGGCCCCACCTGATATCTTCAAATTCACTAGTTTTTGGGTATGTGAATTTGGGGGAGGCAATGAAAAGAGATTTTTTTACATGCCCAGTTGACTATTTAGTTTGAGCAGTCCGAGAAAAGAGAAAGGACAGGTAGGCATCATACTGTTTTGCCAAAAGTTTTCACTTTCATCTCAGGTTCAAAGGATTCATTAACAAAATAAGCCACTTGTTTTATACAAATAAATAATACTAATATTTATTAGAGAGCTATCTAGCTTACTTTCAATGTACTAACATTAAAAGAAAAAGAAATAGAAAGAACAGAGGATACATCACCAAATTGGGTTTTGACAAACATCCAGACTTAATCAGCGCTGGGAAGTCCCGGGTCACAGCACATCTGGAGTCCCAATTGGAAAGAGGTTCCAGGCAGCACCCCGTTCTATGGGTGAGACTTCAAAGATTGCAGTTCAGGGTTCGCACTTATAATCCCATGACACAAACTAGTATCATCATCAATCTGTGAGCAAATTGCAGCTCTGGTTTCATGTTAATGCTGTTTGTTTTGTAGTGTAAAATTTGGAATGTTAAGCAGGGAGCTTGGTTGGCCAGGGCCCCCTCCAGGGGCTCAAGAGTCCCAAGATTTGTCCCCTATCTTATCTGTGGTGCTGCAAGGCTTGCACTCACAGCAGGAAGTCAGGGCACTCACAGCACAGTTTCCAGGCAGGTCCCCTTGGGTCTTGGCTCCTACTTGTCAACCACAAATTAATTTTTAGGTTGATAATTTATGCCTTCTTATCCAGGACATCTGCTATGTACAATAGTTTTCCTAGCTTGAAATTTCTAATCCTCCCTTGAATAACCTTCCTCAGCTCCTTGGACAGAGATTGCTTTGGTGGCTATATTGCAATAGGCCTGGTCAACAGCACAGAGTCTGGCATCACAGCCTCTGAGTGTGACTGGGTGGGAGCCCAAGGGAACAAGGATCTACGGCCCTCCCCTCCTCTGGGGTCCTCTGACTTTGACTTTGTGGCTGGGTGGCTCAGAATAAAGGCATGATGGGTCAGAAGTGTAGGAGGAGCTGGAGTTGGGGCTGGCCCCACATTAGAGGCAGAAGTGGTGGTGGGCAGAGACTGCTGACGATCTAATCTTTATATAGCCAAGGTGGGCCTCTCCTTTATGTAACTGTGTCATCAGATGAAAGCAATTAGGATTCTTTTTCTGGGTGGATGGACACTCTGCTCTGAAATTTTCATAAGCAAAATTCAACTGAGTAGGGGCCAGGACCCCAGGTGTTTAAATTTATGTCTCCAGGGTACACAGTGATCCCTTTCAGGGAAACCCATACTCTCACTTCTGTCTGAGACTGATTTTTTTTTTTCTTTGTTTTGGATAATATCTACAATTTATTGGAAAATTTCAAAACACTGTGAAGCATATTACATACATTATCTCAATTGTTTCTCACAGAAGGTGAGGTGGAGAATGTAAGAGTTTCAGAAAGGATAAACCATTGGCAAAGATCAAACTGCTAGGGAGAAGCCAAACCGTAATTTGATCTTACTAGGTCTCAAAAATTATTCTTTCTTGAGCACTCTACGTTTTAAAAATTGCTTTGGAAACACCCCACCCCTGAAATAATGCCTAAATGCAAAAACGTACATGGGTGCATACTTAGTCACTCAGTCACTTACAACTCTTTGTGACCCAGTGGACTGTAGCCCACCAGGCTCTTCTGTCCATTGAATTTTCCAGGCAAGAATATTGGAGCAGTTTGACATTTCCTACTCCAGGTAATCTTCCCCACCCAGGGATGGAAGCCTCATCTCTTGCGTCTTCTGCATTGGCAGCAGGATTCTTTACCACTGCAGCCACCTGGAAAGCCAGAATGTAAAAAGTACATAAAGATGTCCAAAGCTGTTTTAAATAACAGATTAGAAGATCATTTGTATAGTTTTCCCCTCTCAGTAGGAGGTCAAATCTGGGACTAAAGTGGATTCCTTGTTATTATCACATCATGTAAATTAAAAAAAAAAAAAAAACAGGGAGGAGAAAAATCTCAGAATTCCAGCTGTGGCCCATAGTCTACAATAAAATGTAAAGATCTTAATAAACCAAAGCCCTTAAGAAAAGCATTCAAGAGGTCTGCAATTTTAATAAAACCCAAAAGTCCAATTAACTTAGTGCAGCTAAGCTAAATTGAATGGGATGAGAGCTGGCAGAGGGCCTGACACACCACGGCGCTAATGGAGTGGAAATGAACCAAATCTCTCGGTCCCGAAGGGTTACTGCAAGCGGGACCCGCGCCTGGCGCTCGCGCAGGCGCAGAACCAGGCGGCCAGGATGAAGGGGGGCGGCGCACCGCTCTGCGCAGGAATCACAGTCCCGCCTACCGGGCTTCAGTTCCCGGCCTTGCCGCTAGAGGCGGCCGCGAAGCTGAGCGGGCCCGGTTTCCAGCCGGGCCGCTTTCCTAGCCGGGCCTCAGCATGGCTGCCCCCAGGGCCGCGGGCCTGGCAGCCGACGTGCGTCCGCTTTCCTGACAGCTCGCGGCGTCTGTGGTCTCCCTCTCTTCCCCAGGCCACTCCAGCGGACATGTTTGCCAAGGCCTTTCGTGTCAAGTCCAACACGGCCATCAAGGGGTCGGACAGGTGAGGGGGAAGAGGGTCCCGTGCCTGCCCACGAGGGCACCCCAGCGTCTCTCGAGCTTGGCCGGCTCGCAGCCTTTCTGTGCTCGGTCAGCCGACCTGGGGTGGAGGCCGAGGGGCACAGCCGGAGAAGGGACCCCAGAGCGGGGCAAGGGTGAGTTAGACATATTTTGAGGGTGAAAATGGGAGAGGAGGCCCGAGTTATCTCCCATGCTGTCTTTTTTGGGATATTCTACTGAGTTTGAAAGAAACGTAATTCAGGCACCGCGTATTGACTGCAGTCTGTTCAAAGTGTCGTGGATGTTGCAGAAATGAAGGATTACGGGATCCCTCCCCCACTTGGAGCTTTGAGTCCCTTGGGAGAGATTGGACGGGGTACAGAGAACTACAAGTATATGAGAAGTGTCTAGTCACTTCTCATATCTGGCGGGAGAGACACATGGAAGGTGAGGTGAAGTGGATGAGCCATAGGTGGTAACTGTATCTGTTCAGACAGTGTTGCAAAGGCAGATATCACCTTGGGGATTTTAGAACCAGTGTTTTCTAGTTGTCATTCTTGATGCCCTGGTGTATCTGTTTGATCATAAGCTGTTAGATTTGCCAGCCATATATGAGAAAGGGGCAGATCCAAGAGCTATGCGTGGAGTCAGGAAGGCAGGACTGAGTTTCCAGTGGCAGGCTAACTTGGACTGCTCACCGGGTCTCAGTTATTTCTTTCTTTCTTTGTGAAGTGCAAAGACATGCCTCAGGAACATGTGAAAATAGATGAGACACTGGATGAGAAAGATAATGGGATGTTTTGGAAGAGTGTGTGAGAATAGGGCATCATCAACCAGACTTCTTGGTCCTCATGACTTTATAGTAAGTCTTTCTGAGTCCTCAATATTTATTAAAATCTATGCAGGCAGCCTTCATACCAGATATGTGTGCCCTCTGCAGGAGAAAGCTTCGGGCTGATGTGGCAGCTGTTTTCCCCACTCTTGGAACCGATCAGGTCTCTGAGTTAGTCCCTGGAAAGGAAGAGCTCAACATTGTAAAGCTGTATGCTCACAGAGGAGATGCAGTGACTGTGTATGTGAGTGGTGGTAACCCCATCCTGTTTGAACTGGAGAAAAATCTGTATCCAACAGGTATGGCAGTGGCATGGAGATGCCCTTACTGTGGTCTCTGCCTAATACTTGTTTCTCCTTGTTTCTTCCATTAACCTGTCTTCCTTAAAACAAATGAATGCAAAATCTCCCTAAGAATTTTTGTTTGTTTTGCGTCCCTAGAATTGAATCATACAAAACCAGAAACTGCTATAGAATGGAGGGGGAAAAAGGGCTAACACAAAGCAAGGGTTGTTGCCGAGGGAAATGCTAACGTGAAGAAACACTTGTTTCTAGAGGGTTGACTAGGAATGGAGCAGAGGTCTTGAAAAGGGTGGAGTTTCAGTGAAATGAAAGTCGCTTACTCATGTCAGATCTTTGTGACCCCATGGACTGTTTAGTCCATGGAATTCTCCAGGCCAGATTACTGGAGTGGGTAGCCATTCCCTTCTCTAGGGGATCTTCTGAACCCAGGGATCAAACCCAGGTTTCCTGCATTGCAGGCAGATTCTGTTATCAACTGAGTCACCAAGGAAGCCCAGGAATACTGGAGTGGGTAGCCTATGCTTTCTCCAGGTGATCTTTCCAACCCATGAATCAAACCAGGGTCTCCTGCATTGTAGGCGGATTCTTTACCAGCTGAACTACCAGGGAAGCCCCTGAAGTTTCAGGGCATGTAAAACATGTTTCTTAAAATTGCCACTGGTGCACTTTTCTTAAGATACTGAAGAGGTACTATGATGGGAAAGAAGGTGAATTAAACTCCATACCCAGCTGTCTTAGTGATGGACTTTGGTTGAGACATCTCACCAGAATTCTTTCTTATGCTCTCTGTGGCTCTCAGGATTTTATTGCTTGCTTTCCTCACGGGTCTCACAGAGTCAGTGTCTTTTTCTTTTTTCCTTTCCTGGTGACATCTACTTTGTCCTTTGGGGCTTTTCTTCCTCCCAGCTTGGCTTTAGCAATGCAGTGCAGTTTCTTACCCCAGGCCACCCCTACCTTACCCTACTTTGCTGTTGTACACATACATGCCCTTTTTGTATGTATGTACACATACAAGCCCCTGCTAATGGCTATGGAAACAGAGGGAATAAAAATAATAAATGTGAAAATTTTCAAAATGTCTTATCGGCTGGGCTCTGGTTTTGGATTACTTGCTTCTGAGGTCGTAAATGAAATCCCTGTTGGGTCTCTGTCCCTACACTGGGACAGTGGATCAGAATCCCCTGTGGCCCTTTTCCTCTGCTCCTGCAGTCCGGATGAAGCAATAGGTGCCTTCAAGGCTCAAGTGACATCCAGTTTCTTAAGTCTCTGCCTTCTTCGAGGCTGCAGCCTCTTTAAGAAGGGAGTCAGCCCCATGTAAGCTGTATGGAATATTTCCCACAGGAAAAGGGGCACTTGATTCCCAGAGTAGGGGAAAGGGATACTGGACAGGCAAAAGCAGATGTTCACCTAATCACTAGTTTTAGCCTTACATGTAAATATCCAACTTTAGCAGTTAATCTCTTAAAGCTGCAGTTCACTTCATGTGTGTCTTCCTACCAGTAAAAATGATAACTTCTCAAGATCACATATTGAGAGAAACTACTGCAAAGAACTCAGTATGTAAAGAATCGGATCTCTAGGGCTAAAGGAAGCAAAGATTCTAAAATAAATAGCATGTGACATATAAACTGCTTCACAAACTTGGGGTAATCTACTTTAAAAAAAGAAAGCAGCTTTTTGGACATCCCCCCACAACCCGCTCTCTAGCTTTGAGTTGAGTGTCTTTTCTGTATTTTGATGAACATGGCCTAGTGTTTGGCTTTGCCCATTCCCAGAGGATTGACTCTTGGCAGTAAGTGTTTTCTGACCCTCTCTTTGGACAGTGTATACCTTGTGGTCTTATCCCGATCTTCTACCAACGTTTACAACATGGCCTCTGGTGCTCGAAAAATTGGTTGGGGGAGCAGGTAAGAGTATTTTCTTATATTCTGGATACTGTCTAAAACCTACTTCAAAAAAACCAACTACTTTAATAAGCGTACCCATTTCGTGCATTCATATGAAGAATGGAGTTTCCCCCCATGTCTGTTGCATCTCTCACTTCGCTGCTTCCACAGACTCCCTGGGCCTCAGAGATCCTGCTGTAAGGCTTAAAAAAGATGAGTGACATGAAGTGCCTTGTGAGCCGCCGTTGGCTGTCCTTTAGGTTAATAAGATGACTTGGGGAAACCAGACTCAGATAGATCACGGCAACTAGACCCTCAGCTTGGTCCTTCAGTTTGACCGCTAGCCTCCCAAAGGGTGGTCTGGTACTCAAGCTGCCGCTTTCTATTTTCATTATGAATAATGTAGTTGATAGTTAATGAACGTTTGTGGACTGAATGAATGAACAATGAAGTAATCTGTGGAATTAGCTGTGATGCTTTTGTTTGCTGCAGATTTGATGCTGCCAGGACTGGTGGTGCCCCCTGCTGGCCTGCCTCAGGTACAGAAGGGTGACCTCTGTGCCGTTGCGTTGGTGGGGAACAGGTACTGTGCGGGTCAGCTGTGCCTCTGGGGGGCAAACTTAGGGAAAACTTGGGAGGGGTGGGAATGACAGCTTCACAGCATGTGGAGAAAGGATTAAAGGAGAAAACAAATTCGTCCTGAAAAATCCCGAGAGTGGAAATGGCAGTGAGCCTGTGGAGTGTGCACACATCTGGGCCAAGTATATTAGTTCCTGCTGCTGCCTTCTCCTTTATAAAATTTACTCTTTTTTCTCATTAAAAAAATTTTTTTTTTAGATTTACAGACAAGTTGCAAAAATAGTACAGAGTCCTGATATACTTCTTACCCAGCCTCTTGTCTTGATAACATCATATATAACCACAGTACAGTTATCAAAACTAAGGAATTAACATTGGTTCAATCCTGTTGACACTATTACAGAGTTTATTCATATTTTCCTGCTTTTCCCACTATGTATATGTATTTAAAGATTTCTTTTGTTCAAGGATCCAGGCTAGGGTGCCACCTGGCATTTAGTTGTCATGTCGTCTTAGTCTCCTGTGATGTTTTCTTGCTTTCCTGCCTTCCATGACTTCAGGACTGTTTTAGTCTGACATCCACATCATCATCATCTTTTAATTATTTTTAATAGATTAATTGAGGGAGATAGAGTTTATATATTGTAAAATTCACCTATTTCAACTGTACAATTCAGTGATTTTTTTTTAACCTATTTATAGGATGGTTTGGCCATCAGTGCACTAAATAAATACAATTTATTTAAAATTTTATTAAAATTTATTTAAAATAAATTAGGAAATAATCATATGAACAGTTATGAAAAATCAAAACCCACTCACCCCATAATTCTTTTCTCTAGAAGTAACCATTATCATTCTGATGCACAGCTTTCCCAGCCTTCTTCAGTGCATATATACACGTGCATATAAAATGTCTGATGTGGGTTGTGTATGTTTAAAAATACAAACAAACAAACTCTATCCCTAGTATTTTTTCAGTTCAGATCGTGTGAACATTGTCCACGTCAGCAAGCACAGATAAGCTGAACCATCTTCCCCGCTGTGGGGTGATGGAGAAGGTCGTCTCCCGGTGGACAGTGTGGTTGCCTCTGCTTTGTCACAAACAAGAGCTTCCTAATGCTTCTGGGGACACCAGTGCCGGTGTTTCCCTAAAGCAGATCGTGCACGTGACGATCGTGCACGTCTTCTGTTGCCCTACAAAAACCCTGCTGGTTTTCACTCCACCTGCAGGGTACATGGAGCCTGTTTCCGTACATGCTCCCCGACACTGGATATGATGGGTTATATTCATTTGTGTCATCCTGAACGAAAAGTGACATCTCATTATTTTACTCATTGCCTTTTTGAGGGAGAAAGATTGTAGGCCTTGAGGGTGGGGGGTGGGGGTGTCAGTGTTTAAAGATCTTATTTTTGCTGCTCATAGTCTCCTATTTTCCTTGACCCTTTTGGCACCAAGCGCCTAGAAAGGTTTCCATCCTGTTTACATGTAGCAAAACCTAGCTGTTGAAAAGAATGGTGATATTATTGTTTCCCCCACCCCACGCCCAGTATTCTGTCCCAGATAGGAGAAAACGATGGAAATGTGTATTTGGCCGGCTTAGTTTGATGTTTAGAATGTATGTGGGAATGAAGCCTGGGTGGTTTATGGCAGAGGATCAGGCCATATTCAAGACTGAAGATTTTGAGCCCTTCCAAAGGTGGAAGACAAAGACCCTTCTTTTAGGAACTGGGAAAGAAGCCAAATTCAAAGATTCTGTGGCAGGACTGACCCATGGGCACAGTAAGTGGAGCCACCGGATTAGCAGATTTTTTTTTTTTGCAGTTCAGGTGTTGGGAATTCAGCCCTTGAATCTTCTCCCCTGGGTCCAGGCAACCTTGCTGGGCTTGTATATTCCCCTACTGTTCGACAGCTAGACACTGATCCTTATGGGCAGTGTGTGAGCAACACTTGAGTTACACTGGGATGACAGAGATTTGCCATTTGGGCTTTGGGAGTTTTCTGTAGTTATTGTAAATGTGTGGTCTTCTTTTTTTGGATATTATGCACACATTCAGTTCTTAGATGGCTACACAGAGCAAGCCCTGTTACAAGAGCTAACTCAGAAGGAACCTCTATTTGATTCCACACGTCTGTCTTCTCTCTTCCCGGTGGTGGCACTCATCAGCCTACTTTATGGCGTGGGAAAGACCTCCCTTCTCAACTTGCAAATAGGAAGGCTCTCCCTTTACTTTTTGGCCTTCCTGCATGGCACGTGGGATCTTATTTCCCTGACCAGGGATTGAACCTGCACGAATAATTTATATTTTTGAAATTAAAGAAAGAGAACTTTTAAATATCCTTCTGAGTCCTGTCTGGGTTTGATTTGTAATAGGGATAAAACAGTGATAATATCAGTAGATGAGTTACTTACCCAGGAGGGATATTTGGTCAAGGGATTTTTGAAAGTCGTGTGTGTGTGTGTGTGTGTGTGTGTGTGTGTGTGTATTAGTAGCTTAGTCGTGTCTGGCTCTTTGAAAGTCATGTTTATAGGTAATTTGAAGAGGATTGAGACTGCACTGTTTTCGTTCTGTGGTATAAGTGGGTGCTTCAGGTTTGCAGCCGTGGTGCTTTGAGCACGTGAGAAAGCCGGTCTGGCGGGGGCCCTCCTGGAAGCCTTTCCTGACCCTTGTCTCCTCCTCAGAGCCCCCGTTGCCGTCGGAGTCGCCGCCATGTCAACAGCTGAGATGCTGGCCTCGGGTCTGAAGGGAAGGGGCTTCTGTGTGCTCCACAGCTACCAGGACCACTTGTGGTGGGCTCAGTCTTTCTTCTGTTCTATGGGGAAGCTGGGTGGGTGCAGAGAGCCCAGGGCCTGGGTTCAGAAGTGAGGGTTTTGGTCTCTGTCATGTCCTCAGTTGCTGGGCAGACATTAATTTCCCCGCTCAACGTGAAGAAAAGACTTTTTTCCTTTTTAGAGAGGAAATTACAGAGAACTGTAATTATTTTCTAGGTAAATTATTCTCTCAGCGCAGCGATGTCTTTAGTTTTATAGCACCGGTCCATCTGGCCTTCTCTGCCGTGTACATTCAGGCATCTTCTGGCCCCATGACGAGGGCTCAGAAGTTCTCACGTCTGAATCCAAATCAAAGCAGAGTAGCTCCCCAGGCTCCCGGGTGATAATCTGGTTACTGTTATGTTGTTTAAGTTTTACATTTTGGATCTCCTCATGACGGAAGTTGCCCTTTCTCACTGTTACCTTTGCTCTCTGGAACTGTATCAGAGCTTATTTTCTGGTTATTTTCTTGTCCTTCAACCAAAATAGTAAATAGGGCTCTTCTCAAAAGCAGCGTACCCGGTCCTTTGGCCAAGTGTTGTGGCCTTTTGGTATAGATTTACCCGTGACATTTTTAGTCAGTCTTCGAGTTACTCATTTTACAAGTATCAGCCAGACCCTGCTTTGCTGGAGGTACAGCCTCATCCGTCTGGGTCTCAGTAGATGTTTGCAGGCTGCTTACTCACGAGCTTCCAGTTCCTTGTTTTCTGTCAGTGTGAGAAATTAAGATCTTGTTGTCTGAATCGTTTTGTGAGCAGCTGCCTCATCTCCCATCCTCCCACTTTTTGAAAATACTCTCAGTATTTACATGATCAGAATCGCCTGAACGTGCCCTCTGGCCTCACTGTCAGCCTCATTAAAAGCCTTGCTGCAGCTGTTAGTAAACTTAGTTTGACTTGCATAATCTTAGTTAAGGTAAAGCTTTTTGGGTGTACCATCCTGTCTTCAGAAGGCTTAATGGCATAGAACCATTGTAATCTCTACTCTGCAGGTTAGGGTGATTTTTTTTTTTTTAATTGAGGTATAGTTGATTTCCAGTGTGTTACTTTCAGGTGTACAGCAAAGTGATGTTAGTGATCACTAGTATATCTAGCGATTCCAGATATAGATATGTACATACATCTTCTTTTTCAAATTCTTTTCCATTAAAGTTTATTATAAGATACTGAATATAGTTACCGTGCTCTCCAACAGGTCCTTGTCATTTATCTGTTTTGGATTGCATTCTGGTTTAACACAGAAGGTTTTGTAATACACCTTGGGTTTGTATTTCACCACTGGTACTACAGATGCATTTGCAATCTTAATTTTGTTATTTAATTCAAAGTGGTTTTATTTTTAACTCATATGAAGGGAATACTTTTGGAGGAGGGGGGCTTCTATGTAAATATATTTTCTTTAATTTTTCTCTGTCCCTGAATTCCTGTTAATATTATTAGTATTCCTTTGGGATAAGGAGGAGGCAAGAATTCCTCTCCCCATTTCAGACATGAGGAAACTGAGGCATGGGACTTCTCTGGGCTCAGAATTGAAAACAGAGTTGAGACGCACGCCCAGGCTCTCTGGCTGCTCCCGGACACCCCTGCCTGTGACTCTCATTCTCCCTGGACCCCCGCTGGCCCCCTGACCAGGGTTGGAGAGTGTGGTGGCCGCCGCTCAGTGTTTCTGACATGAGGTTTTTGCAGGCGATCTGGAGACAAATCCAGTCCACCGTCCATTGCCCCACTGGCTCTGAATCCCCCGGATCTCAGTGAAGGAAAGGGATGTGTCAAAGCTGACACTGCCCTGCAGGGTGCCATGAGGCAGCTGACCCTGGAGGAGGAGGTCCAGCAGAGGTGTGAGGAGAAGTCCCCATCAGAAGCCACGGAAGACCCCGGCCCTGGGGGCCTGCACGTGGACCCCATGGACAGCAAGACCCTTCAGGGTACAGCTCTGGGGGTGGAAGGTCCGCTCTCCCGGCGCAGGAGGCTGACGTGTGCTGTGCTGCTTCTGACCAGGCCTCTGGGGGGGAGGGAGACACCCTGGCTTTGGTCAGGGAGGTGCCCAGTGCTTTGCTGTCTCACCTCGGAGTCTTTCCCACATGAGTCACGTTTCCCCGGATCTCTGTGAGCCCAGCTGCACAGCCGGTCAGGGTTTCTCCAGCTCTGACTTCTCTGTCAGAGAAGCGTTGAGTCTGGCCAGGTGGGACCCTGAGACCTGCTGCCTCCTCTGGGGTCAGCCCTCTGCGGAGGCTCCATGTTCTGGAGAGTCTAGGTGCTTTGGTGCCGGGCAGCAGGCTCCCTCAGAACCCGGGGGTGAGGAGAGGGTGTCATCGCGCAGGCCTCTACATCCCTCCGGAAGGATGAGGTTCTCCTGTTCTCCTTGCAGAGCAAATGGACGAGCTGCTGCAGACGTGCTTCTTGCATGCTTTGAAGTGCTACGTCAGAAAGGCTGACCTCCCTTTGCTCACCAGCACTCTCCTGGGCAGCCACATGTTCTCCTGCTGGTACGGAGGGTCTTGGGGGTGGGAGGCAGGGGGGCCCTCTCCTGCTCCTCAGTGGTCAGATGGGACACGGCCGACGGGGGGGGGTTGTCTGAGGAGCATGATGTGGAAAGCGGGATGTGGAGGGTTCATCTGGCAGATACTGAGTTTTAAAAGCTTAATTGTGAGCCAGTGAAAGGATGCTGAGGAAATGAGGCTAAAATTCCCAAGGTGCTCTGAGCCCCGCCTCTGCTCTGGTGAAGCTGGGCTGTCTCGCAAATTGGGCAGTATGTCCCGTCCAGGAAGTGTCCTGGGGCAGCCTGCTTGTCTGAAAGTCCAATCCCCTCATGCTTTTCTGAAGGTGGGCTGGATGAGCTTGTATCAGAAGGAAGAGTTGGTGTGAACCTCCCACCCTAGCCCCAAATGCAAGCCACCAGCAGAGGGAGTATTATTACGTGTGGATTACTTCTGGACTTTGAAGCTGGGCGCGCAAGCCAGCTCCCCAGGGTGTTGAAACAGGGTGGATTTGAACCTGTAACCAGGCTTCTTAGCGCCCTCATTCCCAACACTTGTAAGGTTGCCATCAAGATGAAATAGCCTGACATTTCATAAGCAACTAGTGAATATTACCATGTCAGGAGATTTGCTTATTGATTTTCACCCTAAGTCTGACCTTCTTTCTTTTTGAGAATTTTGCTCTTTTTTTTTTTTTTAAATGATTTTAAGGTGAATCTCTTCCTCTTCATGTGAGCTTCTTTAAGGCATTCTATACAAGCGTGAGATCTGGAGTGTGTGGCAGGATACTTGGTAATTTGTCCTGACCTTGCTGGGTTGCAAGTAACTGGGAAAAGGGATCCTGGAATATTCTCTAGGATAGAGGTACTTAACCTGGGATGGGTTCTAGAAAGGATCCCTATGAATCCAAACTGCTATTGCTTATCACATATTCAGAGAAGATGTACGTTCTAAGGAGCCTTCATTAGGGACTTCTCCAGAACTAATAGCTGTGGGGTAGAGGCTCCAAGCTTTTTCGATAAAGAATCAGATAGTAATTATTTTAGGCCCTACAGTCTCTCCTACAGCTGTGCACGTCTGCCACTGTGGCCTTGATGCAGCCGTAGATGGTAGATGAACGGGCGTTGCCGGATTTGTTCTGCAGGATGTAGTTTGCCAAATCCTGTAGTTTGCCTAACCCTGGCTGCCACAGTGAGCTTGGTGTTAGAAAGACTCACCTGGAGGTGAAACTTCTGAGGACACAGAAGATCGTCTAGTTTGAGAGGAATCTAAAATTGTATCCAGTACAGTAGCCATGAGCCATATGTGGCTATTTAAAATTAAACGAAATTTAAAATATATTTCCTCAGTCACATTAGTCACATTTCAAGTGCTTAATATCCACATGTGGCCTGTGGCCACCACGTTGATAGCAGAGAACATTCCCTCTTCACAGGAAGGTGTGTTGGACAGCAAGGGTCTAGAGTGTCTGAAGTGTTTACCTCTTTCTGATGCTGCCACCAAGTAGAAAGTTCTGGAACAGCGGCCTCTTCCCAAGCATCCTGGAGGAAGGCTGAGGAAACGGCCTCCTCTCAGCGTCAGGCAGGTCTCACCCTACTGCTTTGTTAGCTTAACTTGCCTTTTCCATCTGCCATCAGCCCCGAAGGACGACAACTGGACATAAAGAAGTCAAGCTACAAAAAGGTAAGTGGGTCCCTTCTCTGCACGCCCGCACAGGGAGCTGTGTAGGGCATTCATGGCGTGAGCTGGTTGACGTGGGGAAGCCCTGTCTGAGGGCTGATGCTAGAGTTAAGCTTTTTGATTCCAGGTATAGTGGGGTAAGAAAGCTCTCCCGGGGCTGAGGCAGTTGGGTGGGCACCCACTCCCCTCTCTCCCTCCCAGCCCTTTATACCCAGTCTGAGTTCCGAAGGGCTTCACCCGTTAGTCCCCAGCCCTCAGGACGAGGACAGGGACTGTCCCACGTCCCCCCCAGGCCCTGCCTGGATCGGCGTCCGGCACATCGTAGGCGCTCAGCGCGTGTGCGGAGTCGATGAGGCCCCCTACCGCTGGCGCTCTCTCCCTTAGCTCTCTAAGTTCCTGCAGCACATGCAGCAGGAGCAGATTATACAGGTGCAGGAGCTGAGCAAAGGGGTGGAGAGCATTGTGGCCGTGGACTGGAAGCACCCGAGGTGAGTGCCGGGGGCCTGCTCACCGCAGCTCAGCTGGCCCCGGGGCACCTGGGCCAGGACTGCGGAGCTCGGAGACACTAGTATAAAATGTGTTTTTTCTTTCCTTCTGCTGGGTTTCAGGATCACATCTTTCGTCATACCCGAGCCCTCCCCGACCTCCCAGACAATCCAGGAGGGTAGCAGGGAACAGCCCTATCACCCTCCAGATATAAAACCCCTCTACTGTGTCCCAGCCAACATGACCCTGCTCTTCCAGGAGTCTGGCCACAAGTGAGTTTTCAGAGAGCAGCCCTTCTCTTGCCTGCTTGGTGTTCTGGCCTATAACCCTCTCAGCCTGAGTAGTGCTCTTCTGTGACTGGCAAAACCTGCTCTGCCCTCTCCTCCCCCGCCCCTCAGACCCAGCTTCAAGCCTCCTTCCCCTGGGCAGGGTCTCCGGACTCAGTGAGCGAGAGAGTAGGTCTCTCCCTTTTCTACCTGTGACGAGTCTTCACGGCCCTGCGGGCCTCAGGCAGGAGAAGGGAAGAATGCAGAGCTCGAGAAGCTGAGGACAGCGCCCTGCTGAGCAGGGAGTGAGTCTTGCTGTTTGCGGTTTGTCCCCCAGCACAGCCTGAGTAACCTCCTGGTCGCTTCTCACCCAGGAAAGGGAGTGTCCTGGAGGGCAGTGAGGTCCGAACATTCGTCATCAACTACGCCAAGAAAAATGACCTGGTGGATGCAGACAACAAAAAGTGAGTGGATGAGGAGGAGGGCTTGCCCTGTGTCTTTCCACACTCACCTTCAGCAGATGTGGGGGGTGGCTGGGAGGGCGGGGTGCAAGGGATCTCAGCCTTCTAGAAATAATGAAGGCCGGTGGTTTCTAAACCACAGGCTGTGGACAGTGAGAGTTGTAGCTAGGGTAGTCAGATCCATATACACCATCCACACTGACTGCAGCCTGAAGAAGCATCATCTCATATGTATCTTGGGGTTTCCCCGGTGATTCAGTGGTGAAGAATCCACCAGCTGGTGCAGGACACCCAGGTTCGATCCCTGGGTCGGGAAGATCCCCTGGAGGAGGAAATGGCAACCCACTCCAGTATTCTTGCCTGGGAAATCCCACGGACAGAGACTTCTGGCAGCCTGCAGTCCGTAGGGTTGCAAAGGAGTTGGGTATGACTTAGTGACTAAACAACAAGAGTGACCTGAACACGTGTATCTGCCGTTGACTGTCAAATGCAGGTGCTATTATGAGGAACAAAAGGCAAACTTCAGAAAATTTTACCAAAGCCATCTTAGCTTTATGGTGTTCTCTATTTTCCTAGTAGGTGGATACAGAAGGTAAACCACTAAATGAGTGTGCCATTAATTTTTTTGTTGTTGTTAATTACAAAAGACACCCTCGTGATCCAAAAGTTGGGAACTACTGGCTTCATCATGGTTAGTTAATAACATGATTGAGCCAGGGATCCCAGTGTTCGCATTTTTTTCCCCATACCACTTTGCCATCCACTGCCTACTTCTCCTTTATTCTAGGAAAGCCTGTGTACCTCCCATCCAGAGAATACGTTGCATCCTGGACTGTGAACCCCTAATTGGTTCCAATAATCCTGGTTGACTGTGAACAACACATGAGAGACGAATCCTGGGGCTACTTATTGCTTCTTGTTTCCCTTTAGTCTCGTGAAATTGGATCCCATCCTCTGTGACTGCATCTTAGAGAAGGATGAACAGCACACAGTCACGAAGCTTCCGTGGGACAGTCTCCTGGGCAGGTAGTGGGGATTGGCAGCCCCTCTCCAGCATTGCCATCCCTTCCCCTTGACGTCTGTCGCATCGGACGTCAGGATCGTCACTGCCATCGTCTCTTCCGTCCCATAGTTCACACTGTGTCAGTCTCATAAACACAGGCATGGGTAATTCTGACGTGGAGGGTCTTTGGGACGATTTGGGCCAACACAATACAGAAGAGAAGGAGAGAGGAAAAGAACATTAACTGAAAGTAAGAACTTCAAAAAGAGAAACAAAGAGAAAGTGGGAGTGGGGGATGGGGATTGTCTTAAAGTCAGTCTTTTCAAAGGAAGGATTCTTATACCTTTTGTTTTTCATGCAACCAAAACCGAAAATAATTTATATCAGGAGTTAGCAAGCTATTGCCTGTGGGCCACATCTGGCCTGCTACCTGTTTTTGTGAATAAGGTCTTATTGGTGCACAGCCACACCCATTTGTTTACATAATATCTACTCTGTGTTCTTGCTAAATGGCAACGTGGAGTAATTTCAACAGAGACCATATGGCTGTTAAAGCCTAAAATATTTACCATCTGGCTTTTTATAGAAAAAGTTTGTCTCTCCCAATATATATGCTAGCAAAAGAAAATCTGGTTAGACAAAAGGTAGAAATTCCTTTTGGTAAAGGCGTCTAGAAAAGGTACATGATTGGAACCTGTCAGCAATGCGAAGTTGTGCTTTATCCGGCTGGGTAAGGTAGAGTCTTGAGACAGAAATCTGCCACAAGGCTGCTGGGCAGATTTTCAGAAGGCCAGACCTGTGGACAGTTTCCAGGGGCTCATCTCAGATGTCCCCTTCCCTGAGTTGGTGGGTCTCCACTGCAGCTGCATGTTGGGGAGCTTAACAGTTACCTTCCTTGAGAGCCTTCTTGTAGCGCAGAGAACTCCACTCGGTGCTCTGCGGTGGCCTAAATGGGAAGGAGGTCCAAAACAGCGGAGGTGCTTGTATTCGCGTGGCTGATTCAGTTTGCTGTGCTGCTGAAACCGACTCAGCAGTGGAAAGCAGTTACAGTAGCACAGTTTAAAAAAATGGATCTTCATGATCAGAGTTTCTGACTCAGTTGGTCTGGGGTGGAGCTCCCTAGTTGATTTGCATGATTCCACTCTGCAGCCAGAGGCGAGCCACTGCCTGCAAGATCGGCTTCCATCTAGCCGCCCGCTGGGTGTGAGCTGTGAGGAAATGGCTTCTGCTGGCTTTATCAGCCTCCAACTCGTTAACTCCCATTTCAGATGTTTGGAAAAATTGCAGCCTGCCTATCAAGTGACCTTTCCGGGACAGGAGCCCATTGTGAAGAAAGGCAGGATCTGCCCAATTGACATCACCCTAGCACAGAAAGCTTCCAACAAAAAGGTAATTTTTAAGAGATAACAACGTTTGAAGATGGTGATTTAATCTTCCTGCTAAGTTCTAGTCTCTCTAATGTGATTGGAGATTTTTAAATTGGCCTCAAACACCTCAAAAGTTGTTTAGGAAACACCCATGTTTGTGTGACTGGGCTGGGTTCTGTGTAAAACAGGTGAAGCTGACCCCCTCCCTCACTGTCCTCTAGGATTTTGTGCTAGGAAACTTGCTAGAGCCTGGTTCTGAAAGTAAACAGGATCTTATATTTACTTTTTCCTTAGAACTCTGGTATGGGCCTTCAGCCCTTCTCTTTCTGTTGGCTCTTGGGCCTTGTTCAGTGAAAATAACTGGTAAAGAATTGCTGAAGAACTGAACGTGTTTAGCTTGGCAACACAGTTGTAAGAACAAATTACATCTGTCCTCAAATATGTGAAAAGCTGTCCTTGGGAAAAGGACTGCGTTTACTTTGTCTGTCTTGAGAAGACAGAAATAGGATTATTGGGTAGAAATCCCAAAAGACAGACTCTAGAAGTGTGTGGTTACGAGTGTAGGCTTTGAGAGTACAGACTGGATTCCAGTGTGGCTTTGCCTTGCTGCTTGACTTCGAGCACGATACTTCATGTCGTTTTTGCCTGAGTTTCCTTATATGAAGAATGGGGATAATACCTACCTCATAAGGCACTGTGAGGGTCAAATGAAGGAATAGAAGGTGAAATATTTACAATACTCCTTGGCATATAAACGTTCAATAAATGAGAACGAAGTGATGATAAGTTTAATAATTACCAATAGCCACCATTTCTTGAATATATAATTATATACAGTGATGGTTTTGTTTTTATGTTAACAAGACTCTTATCTCTTAGAGATACATACTGAAATATTTGTAGATGAGATTTCTAGAAGGATTTGCTTTAAAATAACATAGGAATGCAGGTGGGTGGGGATATAGATGAATCAGGGTTGGTCATGAGTTGTAAATTCTTGGAATTGGTGATGGGTACATGGGGCTCATTGTACTCTTCTAGTTTTATTTATGTTTTAAATTCTCTATTGAAAAATTTTTTAAAAACTTTAGAAAAAGCATATATACGAGAAGGAAATGACAACCCACTCTAGTATTCTTGCCTGAGAAATCCATGGACAGAGGAGCCTGGTAGGCTATGGCCTATGTGGTTGCAAAGAGTTGGGCACAACTTAGCAACTTAACAAACAAAAAAAAGTATATGTTCTATATGAGATAGAGTATCTGTCCCACTAAATATAATGTGTAACGTATACAGGCACATCTTGTTTTATTGTGCTTCTTTTTATTATGCTTTGCTGACAGTGTTTTTTTTTTTCAAATTGAAAATTGCTTGTGGCAATTTTGTGTCAAGCAAGTCTGATGGTGCCATTTCACCAGCAGTGCTCACTTCTTGTGTCTGTATCACATTTCAGTAACTCCTGCAATATTTCAGACTTTTTCATTATTATTTGTTATGATGATTTGTGACCATGATCTTTGATGTTACTATTGTGAAAAAGATCACAACTCATTGAAGGCTCAGGTGATGGGTGCACTTTTTACAAATAAAGTATTATTAAATTAACGTATATACTTTGTTTTTTAACATATAACGTTATTGTACAGTTAACAGTATAGTGAAATCATAACTTTTTAAAGATATTTTGTTGAAGTACATTTGATTTACAACGTTGCTTTTAATTTCTGCTGAATACAAAGTGATTCACATATATATATATATATAGGCTTTTTCATATTCTTTTCCATTATGGTTTATCCCAGGATATTGAATTTAGTTCTCTGTACTATACAGTAGAAACTTGTTCTTTATCCATCTTGTATACACTAGTTTGCATCTGCTAATCCCAGACTCCCAGTCCTTCCCTTACCCTCCCTCTTCCCCTTTGGCAGCCACAGTTCTGTTCTCTGTGTCCGTGAGTCTGTTTCCGTGTCTTCAGTTCAGTTCAGTCGCTCAGTCATGTCCGACCCTTTGCGACCCCATGAACCGCAGTCCTCCAGGCCTCCCTGTCCATCACCAACTCCCGGAGTTCACTCAGACTCATGTCCATCGGGTCGGCGATGCCATCCAGCCATCTCATCCTCTGTCGTCCCCTTCTCCTCCTGCCCCCAATCCCTCCCAGCATCAGAGTCTTTTCCAAAGAGTCAACTCTTTGCATGAAGTGGCCAAGTGCTGGAGTTTCAGCTTTAGCATCATTCCTTCCAAAGAAATCCCAGGGCTGATCTGCAGAATGGACTGGTTGGATCTCCTCACAGTCCAAGGGACTCTCAAGAGTCTTCTCCAACACCACAGTTCAAAAGCATCAGTTCTTCGGCACTCAGCTTTCTTTATAGTCCAACTCTCACATCCATACATGACTACTGGAAAAACCATAGCTTTGACTAGACGGACCTTTGTTGGCAAAGTAATGTCTTTTCTTTTTAATATGCTAAGTTGATCATAACTTTCTTTCCAAGGAGTAAGCGTCTTTTAATTTCATGGCTGCAATCACCATCTGCAGTGATTTTGGAGCCCCCCCAAATAAACTCCACCTCTGTTTCCACTGTTTCCCCATCTATTTGCCATGAAGTGATGGGACCAGATGACATGATCTTAGTTTTCTGAATGTTGAGTTTTAAGCCAACTTTTCCACTCTCCTCTTTCACTTTCATCAAGAGGCTCTTTAGTTCTTCTTCACTTTCTGCCATAAGGGTGGTGTCATCTGCATATCTGAGGTTATTGATATTTCTCCTGGCAATCTTGATTCCAGCTTGTGCTTCATCCAGCCCAGCATTTCTCATGATGTACTCTGCATATAAGTTAAATAAGCAGGGTGACGATATACAGCCTTGACGTACTCCTTTTCCTATTTAGAACCAGTCTGTTGTTCCATGTCCAGTTCTAACTGTTGCTTCCTGACCTGCATACAGATTATTTCTCAAGAGGCAGGTCAGGTGGACTGGTATTCCCATGTCTTTCAGAATTTTCCACAGTTTATTGTGATCCACACAATCAGAGGCTTTGGCATAGTCAATAAAGCAGAAATAGTTGTTTTTTTGGAACTCCCTTGCTTTTTCCATGGTCCAGCGGATGTTGGCAATTTGATCTCTGGTTCCTCTGCCTTTTCTAAAACCAGCATGAATGTCTGGAAGTTCACAGTGCACGTATTGCTGAAGCCTGGCTTGGAGAATTTTGAGCGTTACTTTACTAGCGTGTGAGATGAGTGCAATTGTGCTGTAGTTTGAGCATTCTTTGGCATTGCCTTTCTTTGGGATTGGAATGAAAACTGACCTTTTCCAGTCCTGTGGCCACTGCTGAGTTTTCCAAATTTGCTGGCATATTGAGTGCAGCACTTTCACAGCATCATCTTTTAGGATTTGAAATAGCTCAACTGGAATTTCATCACCTCCACCAGCTTTTTTGTAGTGATGCTTTCTAAGGCCCACTTGACTTCACATTCCAGGATGTCTGGCTCTAGCTGAGTGATCACACCATCCTGATTATCTGGGTCATGAAGATCTTCTTTGTAGAGTTCTTCTGTGTATTCTTGCCACCTCTTCTTAATATCTTCTACTTGTTTTAGGTCCATACCATTTCTGTCCTTCATTGAGCCCATCTTTGCATGAAGTGTTCTCTTGGTATCTTAAGAGATAATTTTCTCGAAGAAATCTCTAGTCTTTCCCATTCTATTGTTTTCCTCTATTTCTTTGCACTGATCACTGAGGAAGGCTTTCTTATTCTCTCTTTGTTATTCTTTGGAACTCTGCATTCAAATGGGTATATCTTTCCTTTTCTCCTTTGCTTTTGGCTTATCTTCTTTTCACACCTATTTGTAAGGCCTCCTCAGACAGCCATTTTGCTTTTTTGCATTTCTTTTTCTTGGGGATGGTCTTGATCCCTGTCTCCTGAACAATGTCATGAACTTCCATCCATAGTTCATCAGGCACTCTGTCTATCAGATCTAATCCCTTGAATCTATTTCTCACTTCCACTGTATAAGGGATTTGATTTAGGTCATACCTGAATGGTCTAGTGGTTTTCCCTACTTTCTTCAATTTAAGTCTGAATTTGGCAATAAGGAGTTCATGATGTGAATCACAATCAGCTCCTGGTCTTGTTTTTGCTGACTGTATAGAGCTTCTCCATCTTTGGCTGCAAAGAATATAATCATTCTGATTTCAGTGTTGACCATCTGGTGAAGTCCACGTGTAGAGTCTTCTCTTGTGTTGTTGGAAGACGGTGTTTGCTATGACCAGTGCGTTCTCTTGGCAAACCGATATTAGTCTTTGCCCTGACTCATTCCGTACTCCAACTCCAAATTTGCATGTTACTCCAGGTGTTTCTTGACTTCCTACTTTTGCATTCCAGTCCCCTATAATGAAAAGGACATCTTTTTTTGGTGTTAGTTCTGAAAGGTCTTGTCGGTCTCCATAGAACCGTTCAAGCTTCTTCAGCATTACTGGTCAGGGCATAGACTTGGATTACTGAGATTTGTTCTTTTTTATGGCTGAGTAATATTCCATGTGCCACATCTTTATCCGTTCATCTGTTGTGGGTTGTTTCCATGTTTTGGCTGTTGTAAATAACACTGCTATGAGCATAGGGGTACATTTGTCTTTTTGAATTACAGTTTTGCCTGGATATATGCCCAGGAGTGGAATGACTGGATTATATGGTAGTTCGGTTTTTAGTTTTTTGAGAAACTTTCATACTGTTCTCCATAGTGGCTGTACCAATTTATATTCCCACCGAGAGTGTAAGAGGATTCCCTTTTCTCCACACCCTCTCTAGCATTCATTATTTGTAGAATTTAATGATGGCCATTGCGACTGGTGTGAGGTGGTACATTATTGTAGTTTTGATTTGTATGAGAATGTAACTTTTATATGCACTGGGAAACCAAACAATTCATGTGACTCATTTTACCGTAATATTGGCTTTATCATGGTGGGTCTGGAATCGAACCCTCAGAATCTCTGAGGTATTCCTGTCTTGGATGGGGTAAAAAGAAAACGTCAATTTAGAAGCACAAAAATTATTTGGATGAATAGATATGGTTGTAGGGATGGTGAGCATAGGGTGAGGAGGCTGCAGAGGCCCCGGAAGGTTTCTGGGGGTGGGCACGTGGTCTGTACCCACCGTCAGTCTTTTCTCTTGCCCAGGTGACTGTGGTCCGGAACTTGGAGGCCTATGGCCTGGACCCGCGCTCAGTGGCTGCCACCCTCCAGCAGCGATGCCAGGCTAGCACCACCGTCACTTCTGCCCCGGGGCTCAAGGACAGCGTGCAGGTTCAGATCCAGGGCAATCAGATCCACCACCTTGGCCGGCTGTTGCTCGGTGAGCATCCCCCCTGAAGAAGCAGAGACGTTAGTCTTACTTGGCAAAGATCTTCCTACCAACTAAAGTCACTCTAGTGAGTTTACCATATGCATAGCTTTAGCAGCCAGCAAGAGGTGGAGCTAATGTTTGCCCTTTGTCTTTTAGCCCCCAGATTCAGTGTTTTATCCACCATCCTAGTAGAGAAGTTTTCTTTCTGGTTTTCCTTTTTTATAAAACATGTGTTGAGCACTCAGCCTTTGCTAGGCGCTTTGCTGGGCTTTTTGCAGGCTTGATGCTGAAGAACCGTTTCTGTTGTGCAGATGAGGAAACAGGGTCAGTACTTTGTACTGAGATAATTCAGCTGCTCAGTGCTGTAGTTGGGCTTCCAACCTTGATTTGCAGAATAAACTCTTTAAGTTCAATAAGCAAGACCCACCCAGTCCAGCCCCATCTGCCTCCACCTTCTCTGGCAGGTCCCTGACTCCCAGGCCAGGCCTCAGCCACGCTGCTCTCCGTGCTCTTCCCCGCGTGCACCCCAGCGGTCACCCCTGGCTGCTTCCCTCCGTGTAGTCCCCTAGCCTCGAATGGCCTCTCAAGGCCTCTCGCAGCCTTAATTAAGGCTCATCGGCCCAGCTCAGGGGCCACAGGAAGCCTGTCTAAGAACATGTCCCATTTTAAAATGTTCTGTTTCCTTAAATTGACATTTAAAAACCTGCTAACATAGCACTTTCCAATTGTGTTTATATTTCTGATTAGTGTCTACAACAGGGCTGATTTATTCTGCTGTCTGAATTCCCTGTTAGAATAAGCATCTTGAATCAGAGACCTTACCTTTTTCATTCCCAAGGTCTGGCACATAGTAAATGCTCAGTAAGCAAACTTACTTTATGATCTCAGGCAGTACCCAGCAGTTAACTTTTAGAGCTGCACCCCTTTAAGTGAAGGTCCCCATGTGAAATACAGAGGAGAAGACAAACACAGCTGAACTCAGACATACGCATTCTCGCTTGTGAGAGAATCACAAATGCCTGAAGCACACCCAGAAAGTCCTTAGCAACATGAAAGTCGCTGAAGGACTTCAGCCTCGAGGTGTGAGGATGTGTGGTCCATCCCGCAGGGGTTGACTGTGAGCTGAGTGTGGAAGGGCAGGTCGAGTGATGGAAACGGTTTGGACTGAGGTTCAATGGCGGGCGTGAACAGTGGGGCGGGAGGGCCAAGAGGCAGCTCTGCAGCTGGGGCCCTCGGTGTGTGTGCTGAGTCGCTTCAGTCTTAGTCCACTCTGTGCGGCCCCACGGACTATAGCCCACAGGCTCCTCTGTCCATGGAATTCTCCAGACAAGAGTACTGGAGGGGGTTGCCATTTCCTTCTCCAGGGGATCTTTCAAACCCAGGGATCGAACCCACGTCTCTTAATGTCTCCTACACTGGCAGGCGGGTTCCTTACTGCTTGTGCCACCTGGGGACCTTGGAGATCGAGGCAAAGGAGGGTCATTGTAGACCGAGGGGAAGGGGTGGGCAGGAGAGAGCGTGTGCAAACCTCACTGAGGAGTTTCTGCCTTTTGGATTGTAGAAGAGTATCGGCTTCCTCGAAAACACATCCAAGGCCTGGAAAAGGCCCCTAAACCTGGCAAGAAGAAATGACAGACTCTTGTTTCATGTGGTTGATCCAGTGGAAATCCAGGCTCTGGGCTGGTAACTTATATGAGTATTTTGTTTTTGCAAATTAAAAAAAATATATATATATATATGTAATTCTTTACTAAAATAAATTTTTATTCTAATCAGAATTGGATTCCCTTTTGTTTCTTCCACTTAGCTAAACTGTTGTACTGAGTTTTCAGGTTCAAAGCCGTTTGAAAGGAGCACTAGAGGCTGCTCCTTGCGTTCGTGTGGCTTCAGTCATTTGGTGTGAACTCTGCCTTCAAGCCCCACAGCCCATCCAGAGCTCAGGGCCGGGGAGCCTGCCTGTCTTTAAAGTCCTTCTACCAAATATTCAGTAACCTCTTGCTATTCTTACTACCTAATTAACGTCCTAGCCGCAAAATCATTCCTTCAGATATCTAAAGGGCTATTTGTATGTTTATATTTTTCATCATTCAAAAGAAGGAACAGTTCTCTCTTCCTTGAGCAAAGTCTAGGCTAGACCAGAAATAAACAGTGAAAGCACATTAGGACCTGGGTTTCCACACAACAGTAAGTTTCCCTCAATACTGAAAATAGCTGTGGGTTGTGATATGGCTACAGGATAGATGACTTTGCCACAGTTAAGAGTCTTAATCAACTAATGCTTTCTTTAGCCCCAAACTTCTTCACCTGGGGCTCATAGACAAAGTGTTCAGAGAGTCCACGGAGTTCTCTGAAATAGTGCACAAGATTTTGTATGACCATTTTCCTAAAAGAGGTTACCATGCTTTTGTCCAGTTCCCAGCTGAATCATGTGAAAAGATTCAGACCCCTGCTGTGGTCCCTGCTCAGTCTGACAGTCACCAGGGGCCTCCTTGTGCAATAGGAAGGAGAAGGGCTGAGCCGAATCACTGCAGTTACCTGCTTTTTACCATTAAAAAAAAAATAAAATTACACTTCAGTTTACTTTTTTTCTTGCTCATCTTGTTTTTTTTTTAAAACCAAGATAAGGACTTGAAAATACCCATAATATTCACAAATTCCCCACCTGGGGCTTGAATAAGAAGAAAGGAATGAATATAAAAATGTCTGTGAGGTCCCTTGCCTTTTGTTATGAGGCTCTGAATAATTGGTCTTTTCACTGCTGACTCACTGTAAGTAAACTGCGTCATTTTACTGATCTGCTCTGTTAACATAAGCATATGAAACCGAAAAAGATTCTAGAAACTGACCCCAAACAAGATTCTGTTCCAATAGAACCCTTGGACAGACAGAGTTTGATCTGTGGGAGTTAGAGTAGTCGTGAAATGTCCTCGTGTGAATACAAATAACACAGGGAACGTTTGGTGGTGGTGGAGTCGCTCAGTCGTGTCCGTCTCTTGCGACCCCACGGACTGAAGGCCGCCAGGCTTCTCTGTCCCTAGGATTCTCCAGGCAGGAGTACTGGAGTGGGCCATTTCCTTCTCCCAAGGTTCTCTCACAGACATGATTTGTTAGCACAACCTTGGAGGGACTGGAGGCTGAGTTCTGTCTTGCCTTGTTCACCCCTACTAACACAAGCCGGTGAATGGTGAGGCTAGGTCTACAGTGAACATCCACTCTTCAGGTCTGACCTAGAATTCTGCCGTGACCCCGTGCTGTCTAGACGTGCTTCAGATGGTTTTTCCAGTAATGGTGACACATTTTGCATTGACTCACCTTCCCTTTTCTCCTCATGAACACCACAGGTACACGGGAGGAGGCAAGCGCGTGTTCGGCTGTGCAAGGGGTTCCTTTTTAACTATGTGCTAAGCCAGATAATCTACACCAAGGTCAAACATGCAATTTTGAACTTAATCCCACATTGTAACCAAATGAGTTTCAGTGAAACGCAAAAACTGGTTCATTTCTGGGTTTTGGCAAAATTATTGAAAGATATACCTCTTGGAGCGAGCAAACATTACAGCTGTACCCCTGAACACTTTTAAGAATGTCTCTTGGACAGGGGTGCTCTCCTAGAGGGAGGGCAGGGGTGGGCCAGATGAACTGAGGGCCCTTGTTGATTGCACTGTGTGTGATCAATACTGGAAGGCAGGTGAGAATTCCTTTTTAATAACTTTTATATGGTTATCGCCACAATTACTGAGATATTCCTTTGATGGACATCAGAGCTAAGGTGAAAGGACTGTCTTAGTCATCTAGCCCTTTCTTCTGGGTGAGATGATCGCAGATGTTCAGAGACTCCTTCCTATCTGATTTTAAAATAAAGCCAGAAATAGAAGAATCATTGCTTAACTCAGTAGCCTGTTCTGGTGTTTAATCATCCATCTGTAGCTCCAGAGAACCCCCCACCCCGCCTTTGCAAAGTGCTCTTTCTGTAGTGAGTCCCTCTGCTTTCCTGCTCTGGGGATGGAGAAGAACCCGTCACTGTGGCAGCACCTCCAGCCCCCTGGAAGGTGTTTTCAGGATGGTTTGAACAGGAGCCTTCATCCTTCTGTTCGTTGGCAAAAGAAAATCTGACTTGGCCTTGAAGCGTGTGCGTTACTCCGTCCCCACCCCTCTCCCAGCTCCACCATTTCCATGCAATTTCCCAGATTTCCCCGAGAGGGGGAGGTTCAAGGAACACATCTCTCATCTGAATCATTTTTGCAACAAGCTTTTATTACTTTTTTTTTAAACCCATATAAGACAGACATTTCAGAAAAAAACAGCCCCAGAGCACACACTGCGCAAGACAACGGCAGAAGGCGCTCCACGCCGACCCTGCGAGGGGAGGGGGACTCCCCACTCGCTACTGTTTTGGAGGCGCAGAGCCCAGCCCGGGTCCCTTGGTCTAACTGTGCTTTCGATAAAGTCTGAATTTTCCCAGTTTTCTTATTTCATAAACACCCCATCTCTTTATATATAGCTATATGCCTTTATGTATATATGTACATGACTTCTTTTTCTTCTCAAAAATAAAATGGCCACCCCATCCGAGGGGGGGTCTCAGCAGCATTCACAGCGGTTGCAGCAGCGTGCCTTCTGTTCATGTTACAGACATGCAGCGTGGAGGAGAGGGTGCTGTGCCCGCCCACAGCAGGGAGACGGGATTTTAAGGGAGGGAAGTGATAAGGCTGAGCAGGAGATGGCAGATAACTAGGGTTTTTATGATGGAAAACATCTATTTGAGCTGCTTAGCTCATCCTGTTTTTGCAGCTCTGAAGAACAAGAAGTGTGCACGATGAAGGTGCTGTATTCCTTCTAGGATCAGGGGCCAGGTGGACTCGGGGAAGAGACTCGTGAGGCTACACAAAGAAGCACGGGCTTGAATCGACCCAAGGACTTGGGAAGGCAGAGAACAGCGAAGAAATGGGTCTCTTAGAGGCTGGAATGGAAAACCGCCCTCACTTTGAAAGTTCACAGTCCTTCTCCCTCTGCCCTGGAGTGTCTCTGCCATCCTGGCTCCTGGCTCGAATTGTTTGGCTGGTTTTAGGTTTGAACCTAAGCAAGGAGTCAGTACAGATGTAGAGTCGGGAATCTGATCCGCCCTGTCCAGGCGGTTTGACCTCACTTCTAGGAAGTCAGGGGCCCAGGACCTTAGGCGGGCAGGAACTTTGTGACCCTCATCCCATGCTTGGGGGGCAGGCTCCCCTGTCCTTGTCCCACACTGCCGTGGTCCACTTCCTGGCAGGAGCAAGCCAGCAGCAGAGCCTCAAGCAAAGGCCCAGGTTCCTGACCCTCTCCAAAAACAAAAAGGCACTGAGGTCAGCAGGAGGCCAGCCCCACGGCCGACAACGCTTCAGACCACGAAGGAGTCCCAAGTTGGCTGAGTTGGAGGGCACCCCACTCTGTAATCAAGGCAGCTCCTCTGGCAGCACTTGGAGATCCCAGTGTCCAGAGGGAGGGGAGAGGTGGTCCTGGAGTCCGGAGGAGAACCGAGGCAGCCAGGCCCGTGGCCGCTAGCTGGGGAGGCCTAAAGACAGCTTGGACTCGTTTACCTGCAACACGTTTTGGCTTCGACCGTCTGATTTCCGCTCTCAGCAGGAGACTTTAAAAATGGTTAAATGGCTGGTTTCCCCTTAGTGGAAACAATGAGGATGATGGCAATATTAAATTCAAAACTGCAACTTAAAAACAGAGCTGACGAAGGTGTGGCTGAAGACCACATGCACACAGATATAAATGCCTTTGGGTTTACACATGTACAGACTTGGGCCATCAGGGCCAGGGCCAGCTGCAGCTTCTCTGGAGATCTCTCAGGCAACCTCAGCTTTGGTGCTTCTGACCCAAGCCTCTGGGGCCAGTAGCTTTATGACCATCCCTTACCCATGAGCAACGGGCACCTGAGGATGGTGGGGGAAAATTCTCTTTTTTAAATATTTATTTATTTGACTGCACAGGGTCTTAGTTGTAGCACACGAGATGTTTTAGTTGAGGCGTGTGGGATCTAGCTCCCCGACTGGGGATCGAACCTGGGCCCCATGCATTGGGAGCTTGGAGTCTTAGCCACCGGATCACAAGGGAAGTCCCAGGACAATTCTTCTATGAGCACTGTCCTGTTTCAGAGGCTTAGCTCAGAACTGCTAAAGGAATATGCTACAGTTCTGGACTCATAAATAAAGAAACTGTGGATGGCAAATAAGAAACGAATTGAAGACTAAAGGCCAGAGAAAGAACATATCTCTAAAACCCTTTGCTTTGCCAGCTGGTGTAGGGAGAGGCAGCTATTTGGTTTGCGGAAGGCTTGCAGATGGCGAGATGAGGCGGCCGATCTTGCACACGAGCGTGCTACTCTGGGGTGATGTGCAGAGGCACAGATGGCGACGGGGAGGCCCCGCGCCTGCACGCACACGTGGCCGCCAGAGGCGTCATGCCACGTCTGGAACTGATGGGCAGGCACAGATGCACCCACCAGAGGTGTCCTGAGAAAGTGTCTGTTGCAAAATAATAATTAATAATAAAAATTAAATCCGTGGGCTTTCGGGAGAAGGGGAGGCCGGGCTGGCTAGGCAGGTTTGCCCTGGGCTTTTCTCAAGGCCTCCTCCAGTTTCTGCCTGAACTTGTTGTACTTCTTCTGCACTTGTTGGACCTTGTCCTGCTCCTCTTTCTCCAGGATCGTTAGGAAATTCTGGAGCTCAGGGATGGAGAAGGCGTCCCACTGGGTGGCGAGAGGGAGATTGGGGGAGAGAGAGAACAGGAGACAGGTTAGACATCGCGTGACGGAGGGGCCCTGCCAGCTCAGCTCCCCCTTCGCACCGCTTGCTACGGAATAGGCAGGTGTGATGAACAAAGCTTGAGGTCTCCATGCCATACCAGCAACAGAATTTCAAATCCTGGCATCTTCTGGCTGAGAATTAGTAGACCATAAGCCCTGTTTTGATTGGCTTATGCTGTATTTTATTGGCTTCGGCCTTATTCATTGGAGAATCAATAATCTTAAATTTCTCGGTAGCAGCTGAGATCCTAACCGTGATGCTGGAGCTGCCTGAGACCCTGGTGACCGCCTGGAGCTGTCTGCTTTGGGGCTGACCAGCAACGGGTCCCCAGCATGCAGCCCTCAGAGTGACATCTGGAGGGGAGCTGGGCTTGGACTCAGGAGACTGGGCGTCAGCCTGGCTCCGCCGTGTGACCCTCAGCACAGAACTCCACCCTTCTCAGCTGTTTCCTCATCTGCCGTGGAATTAGGGTGTCCGCCTCCTGCGGCTGGCAGCACAGATAATGAGATGAGTCACTTGCACAGCTCTGCAGGGCCTGGCGGGCCTGGGCCTGGCTGGCGGGACATGGCTTCTCAGGACAGAAGGCAAGTCTGGCTTTTCCTGGCTGACCCGGGAAACTGAGGTCCCCGTGGGGTCAGGGACTTTGACTCCTAGGCTCGTTGAGCACAACGGAACATCAAGGTTTATCTGGTTTAATCTCCACATTGGAGAAATGAGAAGGCTCAAGTCCACAGAGGGAACCATGATCACAGAGCATACAGCCACAAAACTTGAACGAGAAGCCAGGCCTCTAAACCCCAGGCCTGTGAGGTTCCCATGGGGCCAGCAACACTCAAACAGTTTCTGTGGAATACTGTCCCAACAAAACCTCCCACTCTGTCAAACAGAGGGAGAGCAGAGCTTCCTGGTGGAGACTGGAAAAAGACAGGCCTAGATCCCCCAAATTTCCACAGTGGCCCCCAAGACTGCTTCTGCAAACCCCAGGCCTGCACTGAAGGCCATGTGACAGACTGCAAGATGCACCCACTGCCACCCCAGGTACCCCAGAACGCGGGGAGCACCAGCTGGGTTTCACCCCACTTCACACCACAGGCTGGATGCTTCCCTTGGGGTAGTGAGGTCTGTTTTCAAGAACTAGGGAGAGAACTGAGTCAACAGTACCCATGCCTGGGGGAGCCCAGAGTTGGAGCTTGCTGGACCTCGGGACATCCTCAGGAGCGAAAATCTGGGTGGAACACAGGGAGGTTCTCAGCACCCCTCCCCCCTGACTGTTCAGAAGTAGGCACATGGAATTCTGTCCTTCCACAGGCCTTGCCAGACAGGCCCTGACCTGCTCCCCCAGAGCGCTTACAAACAATCCTGACAAGCGCTGACCTTGGGCCACACTCGCCCCAGCTCAGCAGCTGCAGGGCGGCCTCCAGCTGCACTGGGGGGTGAGGACCACGCCCACCCAGCGAGGCAAGCCCCGTAGGCTGGGTCTGCACAACAGGCGGAGGCGCCCGGACCTACCTCCACCTCTCCAGTTTCGTTCTCCTTTAGCACAAAGCTGAGGACGTCCGTGTCAGGCCCGGCGAGTAAGCGCAGGTAGAGGGGGCAGTCAGCGATGGACAGTTTCTGGAAGAGCACTGCAACATGTATATTACCATATGTGAGACAGATCGCCAGTCCAGGTTCGATGCATGAGACAGGGTGCTCAGGGCTGGTGCACTGGGATGACCCAGAGGGATGGGATGGGGAGGGAGGTGGGAGGGGGGTTCAGGATGAGGAACACATGTGTACCCATGGCTGATTGATATCAATGTATGGCAAAAATCACCACAATATTGTAAAGTAATTAGCCTCCAATTAAAATAAATTAATTAAATTTAAAAAAACTACTCAGTCTACAAATAGAGAACTATTTTCCTTCCTAGAGGAAGGGAAAATTCTTAATTGATTTAGGTTCAAAATGACAGTAAGACAAATAAACTCAAAAAAACAAAAAAGAAAAAAAGAGCACTGCAAACCAAGAGAGGGGGCTGGGCTCGCCTTGGAGTAGACGGGCAGGGGCTCAGGATGGCCGGGACCGATTGGGATGCAGGGGTGTTTGTAGCCATCCTTTCAACCTAAGGAAAGGCGCCTGGCAGGAATAAAGGGTAACAACTGGTACCTTCGGAGTCTGCTAGGGTGGGAAGCGTGTTTCCATGCACGTCATCCCCCGAAACGTTCGAGGGAGTGGTCCCATTCCACAGATTAGGAAGTGAACGCCCAGGGGTGGGTTTCCTGCAGCCACGTGTGAAGGGAGGGGCACGGTGGGCGGTCCGTGCGCAGACCTGACGCCACACGGGAAGCTGGGCTCCGGCGCCACGAGAAGCCCACCCCTCCCGCTCAAGTGTGACCGGGCTCGCCCAGCCAGAGTCGGGAAGGGTAGTTTCTGGGGGGCAGTTCGCTCGCTCCTACCTTGCCCATCCTTGTGTATCCGCTTGAAGAGCGCGAACTTCTGGGGATTGTCCACGACCATGAACTTCTTGAGCAGCCCCTGGATGACCTCGCTGACCGTGGTGCTGCTGCTGATGTGCAGCTGCTTGACGGCGTCGAGAGGCAGGTAGAAGGAAGTGCGCTTGTCCGTGGCGGCCGCCGGGTCCACGTCCTTGATGGCGTCGTAGATGGACTGGGGCCGGATCCCGGCGGGCACCGTCACTGGCCGCCGCAGCTTCAGGTGCACCTTGATGAAGCCCGTGTAGCTGCCGTCCTCGCTCTGCCAGGGCGCAGGTTGGGTGCGGTCAGGGCGGGCCTGTCTCGCCGGATGTCCCACCTGCCACTCGGGCCGGGGCTCCAGACCCGCCGGGCTGCAGAGGCCTTTCCTGAGGCAGTGCCATCCCAGCCACACCCGCACCACCTGCCTCCCTGAGTTTCACACCCCCACCCCGCCTCTGCTGACCTAGGGATGCTGGCAGGGCAGCGGCAGGAGAAGGCCCGCAGGACCTAGCTACTGCTGCGGCTTCCCCTCCCCAGGGGCTCACGCTGCTTGCCCCAAATCCCCTGCCACCAGGCAGATGGGGCGATTGCTTCTGCTGAGTCCCCAGGCCAAGAGGCAGGGTCTGGAGTGGCCCTTCTGGTCGTCCCCTCCAAACCAAGGAGGAGCTCTGTGATAAGATCCTCAGAGAACCAGGGCACTGAATTTCCTCTTACATCTCTCTCTAAAACCCTCGAGGCTTAAACCCCAGTACCTCTGCGACTGGATTGTTCTGGCGTCCATTCGGCTGACGCCCCGAAGAGCCAGTTGCCAGCAAACACCAGCAGGGGGCAGGGCTCCTCCAGCGTCTCCCTGAAGATGGCCTCTCTGAACCAGCATGAAGCTGATGCCCTCCTCCCTCAGAGCTCTGCACACTCAGGCAGGCTGCCCCAGGCACAGGATGTGAGGATCAAGAAGGGGAGGGCTGCCTGCTCCCCTTGCCTAGGGCTTCCTGGGCCCCTAGTCACCTGCATAGCCTACATGTGCTTTGACACATGGGCCCTAAAGTATTTTATACTGAAGCTCAGAGAGATTAAGGTTTCCCAAAGCTTCAATTTAGAGAAAGAGCCAGAGACGGAATCTGGGTCTCATTCCATACCCCAATCTGTTTCCCCAGAGCATGGACAGCCCAGGTCTTGGCCTCACATAAGCCTGGAGGCCTCCAGAGCCCCAAAGAAAGGGGAGCGCTGTCCCGGGGAGGGGAGCCCCAGGATTCCGAGGGGGAAGGGGGTGTGAGCGAGGTGGGGCAGGGATGGGGAGTGGGCGCAGATGCTCACCAGCTTCATGCCCAGGCAATTCTTCTCCCGGGCGTTGTAGCTCTCAATCTTCTGCTTGATCTCCTGCAGAGTGGGCGGGCGCTGAGGCTCCTCGGGGGGCTTACAGTCGTTCTGGAACAGACACAGACGTGAGGGTGGACACATGCATCACACACGCTTCTCAGGATGAGAAAGGGAGTGACCGCTTCCGCCCAAAGGCCTCTCCAACCAAGAGTAAGTAAGCACCAGAACCACGGAGCAAATGGGATGGACTCAGGCTGAGAACAATCGAAGGTCAAATGCCAGCTGTGGTAACTGCCTGGCCGGCTACCCCCAGGAAGTGGCTGAAACCTTTCTTGGTGCCAATCTCCTTCGCCCGTGAAATGGGGGCCATACCCCACCCTTCAGGCTTGTTGCAAGACGGACACATAGGCACTGGGTATGAATCTGCTGAGTCAGCAAAGCTGTTTTGCTCATTGAGGGCTGCTACGGAAAGATGCATTCAGATGCTATGGGAGACGCAAAGACACGCAAGCCGTAGTCGTCTCCTCAAGGAAGTAACAATACAGCTGGAGAGAGGCGTGCACACACGGTCCCAGCGTGTGCTGAAGGGAACGACAGCAGTTCTTCCACGCCGAGTGGGCCAAGGGCACACGGACATCAGCTCAGGCCCCAGGGCTTCCCTGGTGGCTCAGACAGGAAAGAATCTGCCTGCAATGCAGGAGACCTGGGTTTGATCCCTGAGTTGGGAAGGTCCCCTGGAGAAGGAAATGGCAATCCACTCCAGTATTCTCGCCTGGGAGATCCCACGGACAGAGGAGCCTGGCGGGCTACAGACCACGGGGTCTCAGAGTTGGACACGACTGAGCAACTAATACACACACACACATATACACACATATACACACACATATGTACACACACACACACACACACATATGCGTATTTATCAAACGAATGCACAACTGGTGGGAGCAGGGGGCTGCAGCCTTCTCTGATAACCGAGGGGATGACGCTTCTCTGCTGGGGCTCAGGGTTGGCCTGGGTTTACCGAGAGCCTCCTCCATGCCAAGTGCTCGGTATGCATTGTCTCAGTTAATCCTCAGAACCAAACTGCAAGATCGAGTTTATCACCCACATTTCACAGGTGAGACAACCGAGACTCAGAGGAGGTTAGGAACGTGCCTCCAGCCCTACAGTCTGCAGAGCTAAAAGGGAGTCTGTTCTGCTGCGTTCTTCCCACGACACCACAATGGATTCTTCTGACCGCACCCCTGCCCCAGACCCCCTGCAGGAAGAATGAAGCTGAGGACGTGAAGCTCAGTGTCCTGGGGAGAATTCTGGGGTCTCAGCAGCTCTATCCGCCTGTCAGTTCCCCGAATTTCTCTCGAGTCCGCTGCCGCCCACCCTCCTAGCTTTGTCTTCATGTTGTTCCTGGGCAGCTGAGCGTGCGGGAGCCACAGTTTGCGGGAATAAACAGGTATGTCGAAATCGGCCTAGAATTTGCCTGTCTCAGAAACCCAGTGGACCCCAGGGCGGGTTGGGATTCTCCTTTGGCAAATGAGGAAACTGAAGCCCAGAGGGCGATCATTTTCTCCTGGCTGCCATCACGCAGCACCAACCTGTGGGCGTCTGTCTGCTTTGGCTGGGGAATTTCACAGCCATGCTGCCATCACAGCATCACCCAGCTGAACACGTCGGATTCCTGGGGCAGAGCTGCCCATCTCACCAGCCCGTGGGAGACAAGTCACACTGAGCAGGACGCCTTCACTTCCTGCTCGCACTTTCCAACCCCACAGGGCCGGTAAGACATCAAGCTCGGGCTGCGGGGGGGAGCTGGCGTGCCTCCCACACCCGGCCCTCAGCGCGGAGATGCACTGACGCCCTTTTTCCATCACAGCGTCTTCCGCGGGCCTGTCTGCCCCTCTCTGTACTCTTCTCTGAGGAGGCTGGTCAGAAGAGCACTGTGCATCCACACACTATCTCCTACACACTAAATGTGCTGTTCCTATTTTAAAGGTTACAGACAGAAGCTCAGACGCGTTAAGAAACGCGTGTGTGGTCCCACTGCTAGTAAGCATCTGCGTGGGGCCTGTCACCCAGCCCGTCAAGTCTGCCTGACGGTGCTCTTCTCACCATGTGGTCACCCCAGGACAGCCCACATCTGCCGCCCCCACGGTGATCACTGAAATTCCACGCTCTGAGGCAGGGATGAGCAGCTTCCTCACCAAGACCGATACATTACTGACCTGTGAAATGTTCAGCTAAGGTGTGTCTGATTGGTGGGTCCCCAGAAGCTTCAGGACCTGGGGCCACCGTGTCACCCATGAAGATGTCAAGGAGGGACTCCTGTCTCCCGGCGGGAAGCACCAGGATTCCAGGAAAGGGCTCGCCCTTCTCCTATGTAGCCACTCAGATCCCTGGGACAGGTCCATCGAGGACCACCCAGGAGGAGTAGTCCCTGGGGGACTCCCTTCTGCTGGAGGGGAGTAGCAGCTGGTGTGAGCTGCACATCTGTCTTCATTCGCTGTCGACTTGCTCCCCAGGGACCCTCACAGTGAAGCATCTCATTCCTTGTCCCTCCCCACTTGGTTCCTGGAGACCTCACCCCAGCCCCCAGCCCGCTGGGCACCTCTTTATGGGACCAGGTGCGCCTGCTGCCCTCTGAGAACTTCCAGTCAGAAAGGCCAGCATCCAGTTATTATTACACACGCTGTATTCCTTTCATCTATGAAACATGCAGGCTCCTGCTCCTTAGGGGTTAACAGCCTTCTCAGGCTCCTCTATAAAAAAGAGCTAAGTGATGGAGAGAAAACTCTAGCAGCTCCTAGAAGATCTCTCTCGGTTTCCAAATGAGCTACAGCCATTTCCCTGTTAGAAAGGGCAGCTGCATCATGGCTTTCAAAGGCCAGTATTCCAGCCTATTTTTGAACAGTAAGAGTCAGAGCGGACTTAACCTAAAGATTTTCCTTCCTGTTCTCTTTCCCATCAGCAGACCATCTATCCCCCGCTTCCCACCACAAACCTGGGGAAGTGACGCAAGGGGCTGTGGGCACCCTCTGCAGGACTGACGCAGAAGACAGCCGTCCTGCTTTCCGCCCCATCCGGGAGTGCCAGGAGCCCCGTCTGGCCGGCACGCTCGATCTCCCAGCCTCAGACGGCAGCATCCCAGGCTGCTGCCCACACCAGGGCTGGCAGGCAAGATCTAACCCGTGGACTGAATGAATCAGCTCCCGAAGCAGCCAGTCAGCCAGCCATAGCCAGCACCGTCCGCTCCCCTTTCCCATTCCAGAGAGGGCAGAAAATCTAGACCAGTGCTTCTTCAACTTGCGGCACGTGGACTCCTCTGGGGGAGCCTCAGAAACACAGCAACACCTGGGCTCCCTCCTGGAGGTTCTGATTTAAGTGGTCTGGGGTGCAGCCTGGGCAGACGGATTTTCAAAATCTCCCAGGCGATGCTAATGTGCAGCAGTGTTGGAGAAGAACTCCCAGGCAATTTCAGACCTCCAGGGTCCCCATCCAGCTGCAGGGTTAACACTTTGGCACCCACAGGTATCCACCGCCCCTAGGGTTTACCGAGAAGGCAATATCCAGTGTCTGCAGTCTTCAGAAGGTAAGTCAAAGACCCCACTTTCTATTCACCTGCCGAACTCTCAGATCCTCAAAGTGAAAGATTTGCCTATATCTATGGCTACGAAGCTAGAAACCAGACAGTTTTGTTTCCGGGGGTGGCCCAAGATGGAGACAGAATGGGAAATTGACTCTGTTATGGTTTTAAAAATACAGGCATTGTCCTGCGAGGTGTCTCTCCCAGGAGGCTGACACATCTCGGTGTCTCTGGCACGGATGCTCTGATGAAGCTCCTGGCATGGGTGGCAGATGGTTGAGCTGTTCCTAATGCACCCAGCACATCCAGGGCACTGGTGAAAGCAGATTTGTGTTCCTAGGACAGTGTCCTCTCTCAACTCTCAGGGTTATTGGGGCACAGCCAGGTGAAGAGGCTGGGTGCTAGGCCTCAGAGTAGAGACGCATCCTGAGACAGTGATCCTCAAACTTTTCAGTCTAAGTAGCCATCGCACCAAAAGAAGAGAGGACCATCCTCTGGTGGTCTGGGGCCCATCTCAGAGCAGATTTACCCCAAGCTGAAGTTTACTTTAAGAAAAAACCCAAACACCGGCTAATCTTGCATTTCGATCAATGATATAAAGTCTTAATTTGGGTCACTGGGAAGTGACCCAGTGAGCTGAGAAGACGCTGAGTGAAGCTGGTGGCTTTTAGTCTCCCCTGCTGAACACAGGGAGGCCCACAAAGCCCCAGCAACGCGGGGGACCCCCAGAGTGAGGAGTGGGCTGAGGAGAACCTGCTGGAGCCGTCAGATACATTCAGGCCTTTTTTTTCTTCTGGACCTAAATCACACAAACCACATTTTTTTTGCCAGAAATTTCACTTTTCCTGTTTTTAAACTCATCCGCCTCTCCTTGCACACTGCATTCACCATCTTACTCCTGTCTAAAGTCCCTCAGCTCTCAAGGCCTCTCTGATCATCTCAGCCCTGAATGATAACAACGATGCTTTACTGTTATTTACTGCCTAGCTCTGTGCAGGTACTGTTCTCACTTAGCCTGTCCTGTTGGCTCATTTCACTCTCACCACAAGTTCATGAGAAATATACACTTATTATGCTCATTTCACACATGAGGAAACAGCTTTAACCCAGGAAGGTTAAAGCTAACCTACATCCAAAGCTAACACTATACCGTCCTGCACTTAAATCCCATCTACTTATACTAACCTCCGAGTAGACCACCCAGCTTGGTTTTTCTTCCCAACTAGGCTGAAGCTCCCTAATGACTTACACCATACGTAGGTCTCTGCTCTATGCCAGGTGGCCCTGGGCACGAAGCAGATAATAAATGTTTGCTCAAGAACTTGCAATGGCCCCATTGCCATGTGGGGAGAAAACAGTCTCACTTTCTGCTAGGAATTACACTGCGGTGAGTCTGGCACTGCAGTCTGGACTGAGTTCTGTGAGAGAAGCACCCCTCTTCTCCACCCTGGAATCCCAGAGCTGAGTTCCAGCTTGGCACAGGTTAGAGGCTTAGGCAACACCTACAGGATGAGCATGAGCCTGTGTTCAGATTCTGACTCCCACTGCTAACAAAGCGATCTTGAGAGAATTTGAGCGTGTCTTTAAGCCTTAGGTTCCTCATCTCTGTGAATCATTTATTGTCTCATACTGAAGTAAAGGTAAAGCCAAATGAAATAGGGGGCATCCTGGAAATGATCGAACCCATCCAAAGACATGCGCTCTATTACTCCAGGAATACAGAGTCCCAACCTCATTTCTCACTTTCCTGGAGCACTCCCTTTAGACTGGCCCCTGTGCCAAAGGGTTTGTTCATTCCTTTCTCTACACTAGTGCTTAGCAAATTTTCTGTAAAGGCCAGGCAGCAAATATTTCAGGCTCTGCAGTTTATCTAGTCTCCATTGCGACTCGTCTCTGCCGTGGTAGCGGACAGTGATCACAGAATGAGTGTAGTTTCAATAAAACTTATTTGTGGATTCTGGCCCACGGACAGTGGTTTGCCACCTCTGGTCTACTCTGCTGTCTGTGTGGTCTCTCTGCCTAGAATTCACAACCCCCATCTCCCCTAGCTCCATCTTCTCTGTGTAGGACGTTTCTCGGGCCTGCTGTGATCTCCTCATTCTCTGCTCTCCTCATCTCTTAGATCCCCGACACTTGAATTCCCCAATGGAGAAAGGCACATACAGGTTTGAACTGGTCCCCAACTTTCTCCTGATAGCATGGTTGTTTGCAGTGTGTTTCCGCCCACCACCAGTGGATGGGCCTCTGGCAACTTCACTCTGTCCACAAGTAGACAAAGGCTTTTCACTTTATCGGAGTTCGCTCTCTCCACCCTTCCCTCATGAGGAGGTAGCAAGCTGGCTGAGGAAAGGTGCAGGCACGCTCACCACTGGCTCAGAGACACTCTCAGACACCAGCCCCATGACCTCAAAGCCTCAGATTCCCGTCATAGCAAACCTGCAAATCCCCACATGCCATGGACCTCTGCAGCTGCCTACTAACGTTACCTCCACCACTCCAAGAACCTGGGGAGGTGCCTTCACAGCCTGTATGGCTACTTCAGTATCGAATTATGCACTGCCTTTTATTGTTTAATTATTGTTCCACATGTGTTAATCTCAACTCTCCAGTTAGACACTCCCTGGAGGGAGTCAGATGTGACATCTGAGGATTAGTCTTCTTTTGCAGCCCCTGCAGGGGCTCAGTGGAGATAACTATGCTGACCTCCAAGGGCATGACAGATAAATAAATACCTGCTGATTGAGTGGCAGGGAAAGAGTGGACTAGCTAAGCTGGTACTCAGCCCTGCAAGGACACCAGCCAGGACCAGGAGCACCTCACACCGACCTGCGCTGCGAGGGGCACATGCCGAGAAGGTGTGGGCTGTGTGGGAAGCTGTCAGCTCTTGGCAGCTTCTCGCTGAGGATGAACACAAGACCATCAAATGATCTGTAACCTCTGGTGAGTCACTTCTCCTCCCAGGGCCTCAGTTTCCTCACCTGTGAAATCATGAAGCCAGACCAGAGAAGCTCTAAGGCCCCTCTGCAACACTAAGATTTTACACAGAAGGTGGGACAGGGTGGTTTCTTTCATCACTGCTTCCTCTTCTGTTTCAGAGAACTGGGTGTGGGCTGGGGGCCTCTTCGAGGAGTGCTGGGGCTGGATGGTCCGAGCTGCAGCAGTGATGACGGGTCTACGGCCGCGCTCAGAACCTGCCCAGCGTTTCTCCATGACTTGACTTTGCTCCTTCCTTGCCACTGGCTTCTCTATGTGTCTGCCAGACCCCACGCTGCCCGAGTTCGAGTAGGTCCACACCTTCTGAAGTCACACAGTTCAAGAAAGCAAAACAAAAACTCTCCCGGAAGCTGGTCACCATGAGCCTTTGCCACATTTCCTCTTTCTTAGCTCTTAGCAAATCTGTCAGCAGCAATTCTTGTGCCCCTTGGGTGGAAACCATCTCCAGCCTCTGTCTGGGAAGAGAGCCTCTGGCAGCTGCTGCAGGGGAATGACCACCTATAGACACCTTCCGCTCTGGTCTGCTGCCCACAGCCAGCCTGACCCCAACCCTGGGGTCTCAACTCAGCTCATCCTAAGAAGGAACCTCTGAAGGAAAGGAGTGGGCACCTGCCGGCTGGGCTGGGTTCAGAACACCCTGCTCGATGTCCTGGTCACATTGAAGGCTCACTGGCCCCTTTGTGATAGCCTAAATCAAACGGGAAAGAGGAAGCTGGTGGAGCTTCACCACAGGTCCTGATGAGCTGGGTTCCCAGCCTCACCCATGGCAGTGGGTTGATTCTCACAAGTCCCTCTATGGAGCTGTCCAGTGTTCCGAAATAAAAGAACCAGAAACTCCTAAACTATGGTCCCTGACAGGTTATTCCCAAAAGGGGAATAGGAAGGAAGCATGCGTCAGTTGCTCAGTCATGTTTGACTTTTTGTGACCCCATGGACTGTAGCCTGCCAGGCTCCTCGGTCCATGGGATTCTCCAGGCAAGAATACTGGAGTGGGTTGCCAGTTCCCTCTCCAGAGGATCTTCCCAACACAGGGATCAAACCTGGATCTCCCACATTGCAGGCAGATGCTTTGCCACCTGAGCCAGCAGGGACATGGAGCCTTCTGAACAAGCAGAAAGTGAAAGTGAAGTCGCTCAGTAGTCTCCAACTCTTTGCAACCCCATGACTGTAGCCCACCAGGCTCCGCTGTCCATGGGATTCTCCAGGCAAGAATACTGGAGTGGGTTGCCATTTCCTTCTCCAAGGGATCTTCCCAACCCAACTCCAAGGGATTGAACCTGGGTCTCCTGCACTGCAGGCAGACTCTTTACCCTCTGAGCCACCAGGGAAGCCTAACAAGCAGAACAAGCAGAACCATGTGGAATTTGAGTTGCTTTGGGGGGATATAGAGGAGAAGCAATTAAAAAAAAAGAAAAACAAAACAGAAGGAAACTAGAAAGATACTGAAGTCACCAAAGACAAAATATGGAGCAGATGGTCCATGTGGACAGTCAGTCAACAGTGACTGATTGAACTGCTCGTGGGTTGGGGGCTGTGAAAGGCACTTTGGGACATGTGCACCCATCCTTGGAGCCCAGGGGTTATTGGAGGAGGGGAGACAGAGACGCATGTCCTGTGGACACCAGAAGAAGCATGGCGCGAGCTGGGATCAGCCTGGGTGCAACCCAGGCAGCCCAGCCCAGCTCCGAGTGTAGGGAGGTCCTGCCCGTGGACTCTGGGCTGCCAGCATGTCCCAGAGCCATCCCGGCATCCCTCGTGTTTTCACACAGCCCTCTCAGTCTACAGGCAGGAGCAGGCCGTCTGGAGTAGCAGGAGCCCCATGCAGGAGGCTGGGAGAGCCCTGTGCCTGGGAGCTGAGGCATTTCAATTCAGGCCTGCAGTTACCTCATCATCTTAGTGAGGCATTCTCAGGGTTCACGGTCATAATCTCATTTAGTCCTCAAAATAATGAGGGGTATGTTGCTACCCACTGAGCCATGCTGCCGGCACATCTGGCCGTAGGTTGGCTTCTGCCAGCCATACCCTTGGTCGTCTGTGAACGTGGGCAAGTCAGTCTCACTGAGACTCAGGTTGCTTTGCCTGAGAAATGCAGGTAAGCAGGTCTTCTTTACACATTTACTGCAGAGATGGACTGGGATCGCACGTCTGGAAGAGCTTAGCACAATGTAAGTACATAGTAAGCGCTCAATGAATGGCAGCCGGCACACAGCCATGGTACCCGCCAGCAGGATCAGTAGCATACACCTGGAGGGCAAAGGGAAGTCTGGCTGTGGGGACTGATCCTCCCCCAAGAAGACGTGGAGTCTTCTTCCTCTGACCCTGGACCCCTGACAGGCCTTTCAGTCTGGCCCACATTATGACTCTTGGATATCTACTTTCCTCTTCAGGGCTGTAGGCCCCTTTCTCCATAAAAAAGGTATTGGAAATTATATGTTCCAATTGGTATAAGAACAAATACATTAATGTCATAAAGTACTTCCTTCAACTTAAAAATTCATTTTTTCCTCCTGATTTTAAAAGGAATGAAAATATTTCTGTGGGCGCCTCAAATATTTCAGGCCCCTGGATAAGCAGGGGGTGTCTTCAGCTCGAGTCCCAGGTAGGGTGACCAGCTATCCCAGTTTGCTTGGGACTGAGTTTTCTCAGGATGTGGGACTTCCAGTGCAAAATCAGGAGAGTCCTGGGCAAACCCTAGCCCCTGGGACCCCCTCTCAGTCCTAGAGGGCCTCGCTCCCTCTCTTCCTCTGTCTCCTGTGGGCCCAGGACACTGCTTGTTCTTCCGTCCTCCGCAAACCTGCATCCTCGCACTCCACCCGGGAGGGGCTCCAGACAGGCCCTGCCCCTGCCCCACCCCGGCCTGGCCTGGACACAGGGGTGCTGGCTTCTGCTCAAGATCAGCACACTTCCCTGCAGCTTGGACACAGAACGGAAGCTTCGTGAGGGCAGAGACGGCCTTGTTCACAGACACAGTTCCTAGAACGGCACCTGGCGCACAGGAGGGGCCATTAAATATTTGCTTAATGAATAAAACACCAAGAAGCAATACGACACACACATGCACGTGCACACCAAACCCCAAAAACAGATCTAGGGAAATGAAAGGCTCCAGAGTCGTCTAAGGGGCCCAGAGGATTCCTGCTGCACGGCTAACCATCTGCTTACTCCTGGGACAGTAACTAGAAAGAGGAGATGCCTGGACTCTATATCCAAGGGTGGATGATGCAAACTCCTTCCACTTCTGTTCTCCCCTCTCCTGGGCCTTCATGAAGCAGGCCCCTCTTTGTAGCTCAGAGGTCTAAAGTATGAATCCAGGCAGAATGGGGTGACACCCATTCTGCTTCAGTGGCCACAGGAATTTTCCCTTGGGTCATTCTCTTGTGCCCTCAGGAGTTTCTAGGACATGAGAAAGTCTGTTTTTCAGTTAGTTTTCCTCACTGGATTTCCTTCTAGGTCCCTGTCCCCTCTGTCTCCCTGACATCTTAGCTTGATCATTCGGGATGAGAGGTTTTCCTCTTCATCTGAGCCCCCAGAACTGATATATCTTTTGGGGATACTTTTCCACTTCTGTCTAGAATTAGTGGACTTTTAAACAACAGCAGCTTATGCCCCAATTATTCCAGCACTGGCTTCATCTTCTATATAGTAGCATGAGCTGTCTAACCCTATCTTCACCAGTAGACCATGAGCACCCCAACGCCAGGAGCATTTCCATCTCTGTGTTCCCGGAGAACCCAGGACCAGAGCACTGCACAGTGAATCAGGGAAGATGGTGGGCAGGGTGAGTGAGTGGGTCCCCACACCTCGGCCCAGACTCCAGTCCCTGCAAAGGCTGGACTTGGCTCTTTTAGAGTCAATTTAAAGAGGATTCCATTGCAAATCATATGTCTGAAAAGGGAATCAAGATCCAGAATATATAAAGAGCCCCTATAATTCACAACAGAAAAACAACAGCCCCATTAAAAATGGACAAAGGAATTGAATAGATACAGTCTTCAAAACATTAAATAGTCTTCAAAAGATTAAACATGAAATCACCATATTATCCAGCTATTCCACTTCTGAATATAAACCCAAAGAAGTGAAAGCAGGGCCTGAACAGAGATTTGCACACTCATGTTCATAGCAGAATGGCTCTCAATAGCCAAAACGTGGAAGCAACCCATTGATGGATAGCTGGATAAACAAAATGTGATGCATACACACAGTGGAATATTACTCATCCATAAAAAGGAAGGAAATTCTGACACATGTTACAACACGGATGAACCTTGACAACATTATACTAAGTGAAAGAAGCCAGTCAAAAAGACAAATACCTTATGATTCCACTTATATGAGGTTCCTAGAGTAATCAAAGAGACAGAAAGTAGAATAGTGGTTGCCAGGCACTGTGGGGAGGAAGCAAAGAGGAGTCAGAGTCTAATGGGTACAGAGTTCAGAAGATGCAAAAGTTCCGGAGAGGATGGTGATGATGGTGGTACAAACATGTGAAGGTGCTTAATGCCACAGAAATACACACTTAGAGATGGCTAAAATGATAATATACATATGTTATATATATATATATATAATTACAATAAAAAGAAGATTTGCAATATGTAAGGCAAATGCTAACAAGTATGAAAGGGGAAATTAACAGTAACACAATAATAGTGGGCAACTTTAATACCCCACTCACACCTATGGATATCAACTAAACAGCAAATTAGCAAGGAAACACAAACTTTAAATGATACAATGGACCACTTAGACCTAATTGATATCTATAGGACAGATCAGTCGCTCAGTCATGTCTGACTCTTTGCGACCCCATGAATCGCAGCACACCAGGCCTCCCTGTCCATCACCATCTCCTGGAGTTCACTCAGACTCATGTCCATCGAGTCAGTGATGCCATCCAGCCATCTCATCCTCTGTCATCCCTTTCTCCTCCTGCCCCCAATCCCTCCCAGCATCAGAGTCTTTTCCAATGAGTCAACTCTTCGCATGAGGTGGCCAAAGTACTGGAGTTTCAGCTTTAGCATCATTCCTTCCAAAGAAATCCCAGGGCTGATCTCCTTCAGAATGGACTGGTTGGATCTCCTTGCAGTCCAAGGACATTTTACCCCAAAACAATGAATTTCACCTTTTTCTCAAGTGCACACAGAACATTCTCCAGGATAGATCACATCCTGGGCCAATGAATCTAGCCTTGGTAAATTCAAAAAAATTGAAATCATTTCAAGCATCTTTTCTGATCACAACACAGTAAGATTAGATGTCAACTGCAGGAAAAAAACTATTTAGGATATACACATATGGAGGCTAAACAACATGCTTCTGGATAACTAACAAGTCACAGAAGAAATCAAAAAAGAAATCAAACTATGCATAGAAACGAATGAAAATGAAAACACAACCAAAACCAACAGGATTCAATAAAAGCAGTGCTAAGAGGAGGGTTCATAGCAATACATGCTTACCTCAAGAAACAAGAGAAAAATCAAATAAATAACCTAACTTTACACCTAAAGCAACTAGAAAAAGAAGAAATGAAGAACCCCAGGGTTAGTAGAAGGAAAGAAATCATTAAAAATTAGGGCAGAAATAAATGAAAAAGAAACAAAGGAGACTATAGCAAAAATCAACAAAGCTAAAAGCTCGTTCTTTGAGAAGATAAAACAGACAAACCATTAGCCAGACTCATCAAGAAAAAAAGGGAGAAGAATCAAATCAACAAATTAGAAATGAAAATGGAGAAATCACAACAGACAACACAGAAATACAAAGGATCACAAGAGGTTACTATCAGCAAATATATGCCAATGAAATGGACAACTTGGAAGAAATGGATGAATTCTTGGAAAAGTATGACCTTCCAAAACTGAACCAGGAAGAAATAGAAAATCTTAACAGACCCATCACAAGCACGGAAATAGAAACTGTAATCAAAAATCTTCCAACAAACAAAAGCCCAGGACCAGACGGCTTCACAGCTGAATTCTACCAAAAATTTAGAGAAGAGCTAACACCTATCCTACTCAAAGTCTTCCAGAAAATTGCAGAGGAAAGTAAACTGCCAAACTCTTTGTAGGAGGCCACCATCACCCTAATACCAAAACCTGACAAAGATGCCACAAAAAAGGAAAACTACAGGCCAATATCACTGATGAACATAGATGCAAAAATCCTTAACAAAATTCTAGCAAACAATTAAAAAAAAGAAGATTCCAAGGGCAGGGGAGCCGGGAGGCCATGTAACCAGCTGGATTCACCTGGTTCTTTAAGGTTGGAATGTCTTCCACTTTCTCTACTCCAGGAAAATGAGGAGTCAATCCTGCTTCTAAGCAAGTGGGGCCTCCTCCCGGGACTTCTGGGACCAGACTCTTTTCTTAGGCCTGGCCACTCTTCTGCCAGGCGCACTGAGAAATGCCTGAAGCCTTGGGGTGATCTGGACGGCCCCGCCCCCTCAGAGGAGTCGCTGCAGCCAGGAGAAGGCCACACAGCTTCATAGCTGACCCTCCAGAGGGGAGCTCGGGTGCAACCCAGAAGCCTGGACTCAGGGATCCGAAAGGGGCCTTGAGATGAACGGTCCTGTCCCCCACACTCTGCGGAAACCTGAGTCGATGACTCCAGCAGCGGGCACTTCCCATCTGCTTCAGATGCTCTGCCCCAAGCCCAGCACGGCTGGTATCCGGCAAGGCGCGACCCTGGCTTTGCTAGCTCACACACCCCCCGAGAGGTGGCTGCGACAGGAAAAGGAAGATTCGGGGCAACACAGTTTCTGCAAGACACAGAGCTGTGGGGTTCTCTTGAAGTTACCCAGCCGGGAGCTGGGGACTGGCTGGCCGCCAAAGTTCCCTATCCCCATCACAGAATCCTTTCCTTGCTCTCACCTAGCGACGTCACTGCACATGAATGCTTTGAATACAGGGTTCCTCTGCTTCTCGGACCCCATGTGCTCTGAGAGCCCTACAGAGTCCCTGGCCATGAGACGGGTGGATCTAGGAGTCCAGCTCATGTGTTCTTTTTTAAGATTTTTTTTTTTTTTAACGAGGACCATTTTTAAAGTCTTTATTGAATTTGTTGATATTGCTTGTTTTGTGTCTTGGTGTTTTGGCCACGAGGCATGTGGGATCTTAGCTTTCTGATCAAGAATCAAACCCTCCCTCCCCTGCATTGGAAGGTGAAATCATAACCACTGGACCACGAGGGATGTTCCCTAGCTCATGTGTTCTAATCACAGGCCCCTTCCAGGACACGGGCACCAGGACAGAAGGCGCCCCTTCTCCCACTACGCGCCGGACAGGGCATCCAGAGCCATAACTGATTCAGAGAAGTCCAGGGTTGTGAGCAGCACGTGGGAGCCAACACTCAGCTCCCTGCCTCCGCGTAGCCATGCCTGCCCGGAGGGCAAGGGCAGCTGGGGTCCCAGCTCGCTGCCCTGCCGCTGGAGCGGGCCCTTCTTGGCTCCCCTCTGGCCGGAAGCCCCATCTGCGCCCTCAGTTTTGCGGGCTGGGCTGTGTGGGGGGCCCGAGCTTCGCCAGTGGCCCCCACGCCCCCTCTCCCCCTGTGCCGCCTGCCCTGCTAACGAGCCCGCACGGGGCTCCGAGACGACCTGACATGACATTCATCTCGGTTGGTTACTGAGTGGCTCGGAGTGTTTCAACATGTATGTTCTCTCACTGTGCCCTAAAGCCTCAGGGGCAGGGACATCTGGTCTCCTCTCTCCTAAATGGCCTGGCAAAGTGTCTCCAAGACGAACGCTGCTGACACGGGGTTACATCTGTGGGCATCTTCCAGCCTCAGTTATTTGGGTAATTCTGGAAATAGCTACAGGAGAGGCAGGACAGTTTCAGGGCTGGGAGCCCTGGCATTAGGTCACTCGGGCCCAAGTTCTGGATCTGCCCCTTGCTTCTAGGGGACCCCTGACCCCCTCAGTGCCTCAGTTTCCTCACTGCTAAATGCAAACCGTATGCACAACTGACCCTTAATCAGTGCTGGGGTTGATGGCACATGGTAGGCCCTCAGTACCCCGGACCAGTGGATTCAGCTAACCACTGCCCATGTAGGATGATAGTATTTACCACTGAAAAGCATCTGAAGACAAGTGGACCCATGCAGTTCAAACCTGCACTGTTCATGGGGCGATTGCAGTTAATGTGAGGATTGAATGAGTCTCCACACTTAGAACAGTGCCTGGCACACATCAAGGCCCAATCATTATTATTATTTTAAACTCTAACCAATTCCCAGCAGACTCTGGCTCCTGCCGTCTCCCTGTTCCGTGAACAGAGCCTTACGACTCCTCACATCCCCATCAAGAACCCTACCTCCTCACATCACAGTTCAACCCCCATCTGCATTTCTCAAAATGGCCTTTATCATCCCAAACCCAGGAGTTCTCTATGCATTCTCGCAGCCAGATGCTGGGCCCTCTCTAGCAGTTACTCTCCCCTGGAGGATCAAGTCTCCCCATTTTACAGAGGGGAAAAGTGAGGCTGAGAGCAGGGAGCAGGCCTCCTGAGGTCACCCAGAGGGAAGGCTGGGGGCATGGGTTCCCAGGCCCACAGCTGGGCCCACTTGAGGGCCTGGGGTCCCTGCCCAGTCCAGCTGGGCTGTCTGAGAATGCTCAAACGACTGGGATCACCAACCCGGGGTCTTTACATGCTTAGAATAAAACTGGGAAAGTGAAACAAGGGAGACGTGTATCTATTCCCCACTCCCCACCCTGCCACTCCCACGGCTGAAAGCCAGACAGGAGAAATCCCTGAGGCTCTCCCGCCCCTGCACGTGGGGCCTCTGCCCCGACCCCCGGAGGCCCCACTGAAGGACGGGCCAGGCTAACTCTTGCCAGCAATTGCCAGGGCCCAGTTGCTTAGTGACCCAGCGCTGCCCGCCCTCACCCTCCGGGGCAAACAGCTGAGCAATCACAGATGGGATGGAGGGGCCGCTCTGTGTTTGGAAAGTTGTCCTTGCATTTTCTGCTCACTCAGTGAGATTTTTCTTTTCAGAGTCACTGGAAAAATCCATTGATTCCACATCCCGAATCTCAGCAAGTTTCCCTTTCTCACAGTCCCGCCCGAGATCCGCTTTCACACGCTCAGTCTGAAGCACTCTGTGTGCCCTCCAGGAGCGCCCGCCACCCCTTAGAGAAAGACGTTTTGTGGGGAAGACCCTCCAAGGCCCCTCCTCCTTCATCAGGCTTGCATTCTGTGCCTGCCATGTGCCGGGGACCCAATGCTAAACAAGACAAGACACGGTTCCTCATCCAGAGAATTACAGACCATCAAAATGAAGGGCAGGAGAGGAGGACTCGGTGGTTTTCAGGGAGCAGAGAGAAGCATCAAGTTGCAGCTGGAAATGTTCTATGAACACTGGGACCCACCAGCTCGCCCATCCTCCTCGCTAACGCACACTTTCCCAGCCATGTGTGACTATGGAGGTCGTACCTGCCCACAGCCTCTCCACATGTTCAGGCCAACACAGGGCCTGGCCTCGTATCCTCTGCTGCAAAGCAGGTCCCTGCAGCCCCCACGCCCCACAGTGTGGTGGGCAGCCCAACACCACCCCTGGCGCTCGGGGAGAGCCAGGAGGTGAGGTGAGAAGGCGGGACTCGTAGACTGAACGCTGGTGAAGGGACACCGATAGTGTATGGCGACCAGCTTTCCCGAGATCCCAACAGGGGAAAACGGCCTGGATTTCAGCAGCAGGCAAAGAGCGAATGTGATAAAGACAGCTTCCTGCGGCAGGTGAGCAGACGAGAGCTGGGATACCTGAGGTTGTTTGGAGCCTTTCGAAACTTGACTCTCACCCAAGACGCCACGTGTGTGGTGGGAAGAGCATGTGTTCTGGAGTTGGATGAGCGTGGGGTGTGGGCCTCACCCTTGGCTAAGCCCCTCTCACATAGGACCTCGTTGAACGTGCCAGCCCTCTGGCCTGACAGCAGGCCAGGGTGGTCTGCCAGGTGGAAACGTGCTGCCGCTGCCCTCCCTGCTTTATTTTTTTTTAAGCCTAGGATTGTAGCCTCACAGGTAGCAGGGGTCCAACCAGCTGGAGCCACGTTGAGTAGCACCATGGACAAGGAAGGGCTGATCAATGGGTTGGAGGACGACGGTGTGCTGAGCACAGGTTCCCTCCCCTGCCTGTGGGGGCTACATGCAGGCCTGTTCAGAAAGAAGGGAATGGCCTAACGACCCATCACAGTCTCCTCCAGCTCCAGGAGTCGCTGCTTTTCAGAGGCTAAGCTGATCTCCTCCAACCCTCCCAGGCTGCTGCAGTCCTGTCGCTGCCAGCCCGTCCCCGGCCTCCTCCTGGGTTTTACTTACGCCCAGGCCCTCTGATTCTGGGGGCCAGCCCCCTTCCCCCCATCTTGGGAGCTGCCGCCACCTCCTGATAAAAGCCGCGGGGCCGCAGGGCAGACCCAGTGTCCCCCCCCCCAGGTGACCCTCTGCCCACGGGCCCCATCGACACTTCATGGGTGGGGAAGGGGAGCAACTAGAGTCTGCTGCACAGTGTGGCTGAGGCCATAGGTCTTTACACGTTTTATCCATCTCTGTATCCCCCGACCCCTCAGCCCCGTGCTATAAGAAGATTGAAAACACAGCGTTCTGATTGAGGCCAGGCATTGCGGCATTTTAGATGCAACATTAACAGGCGGGAACCAGCGTGGACTTTGCTCTAGAAGCAAAGGGGAGGCTCTGAAGGCTTTGGGACGCCAGAATGATATGCCATCAAATGCAGGGTACACAGCAGGGGAAGAAACAGAAGGAAACTGGTTGGGCGACCTCCTGGAGCATCTCAGGAAGAGGCGACAAGCCCCCAGCTAGGTAGGGCAGGGTGGGGGACAGAAAGGAGAGACCACACCATGGAGGCAGAAGCCACAGTGACAGACTGGATGGAAGGCATGAGAGGGGAGGTCCTTCAGGTGCCGAAGGTGGGGGAATAGGAGGATGAGGCGGAGACAGGGAGGGAAATCAGTCATGGGCAAAGCTACGACCTGCTTCTGGACACATTAAATCGTAGGCGTCTGAGGGGCGTGAGAGACCTCCGACAGGCTACAGAAAACTTCATTCTACAGCTAAGAAGAGAAGTGAGATGGGGGATGCAGGCTGGGGAGCTGCACATAAAGCTGGGGAGGGGAGGGGGAGGAGAAGAGATGGGAACCAGGACAGAACCATGGACAGAAGGCGCAGGCTCAGCGAGTCCAACCTGCAGGTTTCTGCCTCTACAGCTCCCTTCTTCCTCCTGGTTCTGAAATTAAATGCCCCTGGCTCCTGGCAAATTGATCTGGTCCTCTTATCCTCAGAGCATATGCCTTGCCAGGACTGGGGTGCTATCTTATGGGTAGACTGAGCCATTCAGAAGAGGAAATGAGGTCCTGAATGAAGACAGGTCTGGGCCCCCCACACAGGGGGAGCCCAGAGCTGAGACGCACACAGGTGTGGGTTACCTGGCGAGCCGGGATCAGTGGAGGGCTGGGAACAGGCTTCAGGCACGAGGGTGACCTGATGGTGCCTCCCTGTGCCACTCATGGCTTGGAACCTGGGTCCAGCGTCCAGCCTGACAGCGTAAACTAAGAGCTGGGATTCAGGGTTGAGAGCCGTGTAAAGTTTTCCTTTCTCCCAAAATAATGTGGGTGAATGGGTGTTACATGTGTGCTGAGCTGTAACTTTAGAGGGAAAAGCGGGCCAAGTCTGGATAAAGTCTAAAGGCATGAAGAGAAAGGCTTGAGTGGGAGTGGAGGAATCTGGAACACAAAGGGGAGGATGTCTGGGGTGAGTCCCAGGTGGTCCTGGAGAAGGAGCTCGTGTCAACCATTCAGGCCCTTTTCCCAACCCCACCCTAGGGAAGTCCTTACAGTTTACAGAACTTAGCAGTCAGGATCTCTCTCTGCCAGTCCCGTGAGAAACTGCTAAGAAGGCTCTGCTCCCATGCAAAGTGGGGAAGGACGCTCGGTTAAAGAAGAAAAGGACAGGCTCACGTGACACTCGTTAAAAGGACCAGATGAGGCGCCCGAATCTGGAGGCTTGATGTGTCTTGGCCACAGCCCCTCAGTTGAGAGCTGGAGTTGAGCTGAGAAGCCAGAACATGGCTTACAGTTCTGTGAGGCTTCCATTCCATCATGAACCAGTCACGATCACCAAGGATTATCCCCTCAACATCTCTGCCAGCATCAGTGCTGAGAGTAACACAGATTGCTCTGAGCAGGGGCCCGGGGCTCTGGGTCCTCGGGGCAGTCTCTACTTCGCTGAGTGACCAGGGAAAGCCTTTTACCTCCTGGGCTTCCAGCCTAGGAATCTGTCATATATGATCATCTTACATTCCAACTGAAGCCATCAATCACCAAATATTTCCTAAACAGCTGGTTCTCAGACTTTCTGTGAGTGTCCCCAAGGGGGAAGTATTTTGAAAAAGCAGATTTGAGGGTCCTACCTTCAAAGATGCAGGAGCCAAGACGTCTAGAGTGGGGCCCTTGACTGTCCATTATCAAAAAGTGATCCAAAGACAGATTTCCGATGTCAGGGGCCAGGGTCAACCCGTGAGCACCACTGAAGGCTTCAGATGCTAAGAGGAGCCAGCGCAGTGCTGAGTAAGGAACAGCACCTTTCCTCCAAAAGTTCCCCGTGTTTCTGGGGGAGGTAGGGTTGCCCACCCCAGGAACCGCACCTCCTTGGTGATAGACGGACAAATACAAAGTCAAAGAGACAGGGCTGCAGCCCTTCACCAAGAGAGTACAGCAGTTTCCTAAGGTAGCTGGGCAGAGGTGGGAGAAGCGATGTGTGGCAGAGACGGCTAAGTGTTCACCACAACCGGCTTCCTCGTCCACCTGGGCTCACAGCTGTATTTCACTTCTCAGCCTCCCTGTGGTTAGGAGTGGCCACGTGACCGAGTTCTGGCCAGTGGCGCAGGGGCGGAGAACACGCACACCACTTCCGGGCCTGACCCACAGAATCTCCCGTGTGTTATCCTGAGCCCCACCTGCCAATGTAACTTTCCTTAAAGAGGGAAATAAACTTCTGTTGTATCTGATGACTGAAAATAACGGGGCTGTTTGTGACCCATCCTGATCACACGGGATGCAAGAGAGATTTCACAGCGATTAACCTCGACCAGCATTCAGCCAGCCCGGTTTCTCTAACCAGCGGCTGGTGCGACATAGCACCTGCAGGGACGCGAGTCCTGATCTTACACGGCTTACCGTCTTCTGGAGAAAAGCAACACTGAGAAGGCCCCGGGCAGCAGCAGGCCACCAGTCCCCCAGGAGGGGACCACAGACTCCAGCCCCAGAGGGAGGCTATCGCGGGCCCTGCCAACACGGAGAGCTGAGTGGTGGGCTGGGCAGGCTTCCGAGAAAGCACATAAAATGGCAGTGATATGGTCCAACAGTGCTGAAGATTTTTATTTTTATTGCTCAAATTTGGAACTAACTTATTTTCAGTGTCCTTTATCTCTCACTTGGCGTGAGAGAAGGTCAGGGGCAGGTACGGAGGTGGGGGCCTAGGTGCTCCTGCTGCGGGCAGAGAGATGGGGATTTCCCTGACTGGTCAGGCTTGCATGAAGTCCCTGGAACCATGGAACCTTGTCCAAGGAGGGGCCACGCGGCCAGGCAAGAGGAGAGGAGGCAAGTGCAAGGATGGAACTGGGAGTGACTTTGTCCTGTGACCTCTGCGACTGCTCCCCTTCCTCTTTGCATCTTCCTTAAATTTTTCAAAAATCAATGGTGTCAATGTAGACCAGGAAGGGCCCGGGGTGGGGAGGCGGGGATGGGAACGCATTCCAGCTGTGCTTAAGTATAATATTTAACCACAGATAGAGCCCAACCTTCTGCATACGACAAAGATACAGCAAGCAGTACCTAGGACAGATGCGAAGAACTCATAAAGTTCTGGGACTGATGACCAGGACCCCTGTTAGTACCAAGTGTAGAATGAACGTTCCTGGGCCACACTGTGCCTTAGGAACGGAGGGCTGGAAGGACCCCGTACCCCTTTCCTAGCCTGAGGCTGTTTGGCTTCTTCCACTGTGTAGAAGGCCCTGAGAGGACAAGGGCTGTTCCTGTCACCCACTGAGCGATGAAGACCCAGAAGAGCTCCTGACAAGGTGTCCAAGAGACCCCACCCAGCCAGACGTCCGGTCTGGTGACAGCCTCATGCCTCCTGGCTTCAGCCTCTCCATCTGGAAACAGATGCTAGACTCGGGTCCTTCCAGCTTGGACATTCTGCAAGCAGGAGGCTTTCTGTGTCCCTGGAGCCTTCACACCAATGGTCTGGGTGGTACCTGGGGTCCTAGAGCCTGCAGAACATGCAGAGAAAACTTGGGGTGTCCGTGTCCCTGCTCAGAGGTCAGAGCCAGAAACTGCCGCCCCCTGCAGGCATCTGGGGAACCGACGGGAGTGGGAGCTGGCCTCCCTTCTAGGGTCAGATCCCAGACAGGAAGACAAGGGCAGCTGGCAGGGTCAGAGATCCCAGGCACCAGGCCCACAAATCACCAAACCCTGCCTTCTGTGGGCCTGAAGCAGAAAAACCTCCGGGCTGGGAGACGAGAGATACAGGTTCCAACCCCAGGGGTCCATCAGGAACTTGCTATGTGGCCTCGAATGACCCCCACCCTGATGCCAATGTCTTGAACCGGGTGACCGTATGGACGCCTTCTGGAGAGCTGCTTGGTCTGCACTTATGAGTACTCGGGTTGGGGTTCCCCCAAGCCACCGGGGGCCCCATTTGGAGACATGATCCAGGGTAAGTGACCTAATCGGGCCCAGAAGCCAAGGGAGAAGTCCCTGTAGGGCACCCGAAACAAAGACTGAAGACTGGAGCTCCATGGCGTCTCAGGGGAGGCCTGGGGCCCCCGGGAGCTGCTGCCTTCTGAACGGAGGGAAACAGCCAAGCTCAGGGCCTGGCCCCACTTCCTCTGCCGCTGCCACTCCACCTTCGGGGCCTCCTGGCTCTGCGTGGCCCCTCTCTCCCCCATGCTCCTGCCCCCCATTGAAAGGGCTGGACAGAGGTCTCAGGAGCTCCCTGGAGGCTGGGCCAGCGAAGGCTCCAGGACAGCGGGAGGCTTCCCCCCGCGGCTCCGCTCCAGCCAGGCACACGACCGACTGGCAGATACAGGTTGCTCTGACAAGGCTATTTATAGATGCCGGCTCGGGCCCTTCCCCAATGGGGCCTCAGTCTCTCGGTGACCGGGAAACACATAAATGCCTTTCCTTGGAGACAGGAAGGAGAAATTCTCCTGGGAGCTCAGACTGGGTAGGGAAAAAAGCAATGATAGGAGTCAGAATGGGGCCAGGATAAGGCCGATCTCTTGGAAACCGTTTCTAGAAGTGGCTCCCAGGCGAAGAGAGATCCGAAGTGTTTTTTAAAGGTGGAAAAGCACGAAAGATAGGAGACTGAGATATGTGGATGAAGCATCCCGGTTCTTACGCCAGCCACATGCACCCCTGCACAGCCGGTGGGGCCACCCAGTGCCTGCTCCCCAATGAGAGGAGGCCCTGCGCCCCCTGCGTCCATGGAGAGGGCTGTACAGATGGCAAGGCTGATGCTGACGAAGATGTCTCCAACAGCAGTTCTGAATCTCAGTTAAGACTCTGCGCACCCTGTAGCTGGGCAGAGCCCAGGGACAAGAGGGGCCATGTCCACCTCTTTCTCTTTGAGGCATTATCCTTACCACCCTGTGTGGGGTTCAGTAAAATCCATTTCTCAGAAGGGATTCCCGCCCTCCGAGGGCTTACAGACTTGGGAAAACAAGGGAGGGGGCTGTGCAGAGACCTCATGCCACGCAATGGGTTCAAGAACCAGACAAAGCTTGAGTTACTGTGCTTGCAAAGAGAGAGGTGACGTGGGTGCAAAGCCGAAGGTGTATTTTCAAGAGTGATCCCTGGAAAGGGTTTTGGGGGAGAATGAGAGAGAAGGCTATTTGGGCCAAAAAACAAGTTGCCTCCCCATGCCAGCATGAAAAAAAAGTAAAAGTGTTCGTCGCTCAGTCACATCCGACTCTTTGTGGCCCCACGGACTGTAGCCCGCCAGGCTCTTCTGTCCAAGGAATTCTCCAGGCAAGAATACTGGAGTGGGTTGCCATTTCCTTCTCCAGAGGGTCTTTCCAACCCAGAGATCAAACCTAGGTCTCCGGCATTGTAGGCAGATTCTTTACCATCTGAGCCACCAGGAAAGCCCCTGCATATTTTATTGTAAAATATCTCTATTTCTCCCAAGAATCACCAGAGACAGATACCTTTTTTGCCATGTGGCTCTGCAGCGCCCCTTCCTCTACCCAATGGCACAAAAAGCCCACCCTCTAGGGCCAAGGGCTTACGCCTGGCTGGTAGCAAGTGCAGCAGCTAAACTTTGTTCTAAAAACAGGAACCATTTCCTACCCGGCAGCAGCAAAACTCTCTAGGGCAATGGTTCTTAACCTCAGTTGCATCTCAGAAGTAACAGGCGAGCTTTTCAAAATCTTGATGCCCAAGCTTCACCCCAGACCAACGAAATCACAGACTCCCATGCTGTGGGACCAAGAACCCATATTTTCTAAAGCTCAGTAGGCAGTTCCAGTGTGTAGCTAAGGCTGAGATCCACTGGCCTAAATAAAGACCCTAGACAGCTGGAGTGCCCTTAAATATGTATATGGGTGGGGGTGAGGGTAGAAGGGGGTATACACGTTGAGGCAGGAACCCCAGGAGAGAGCTGGACACCCTCCCTTAGCAGCCATGTTTTCCACATGAGCCCTCCTTACCCCCTGCCCCAGTTTCTCAAAGGGGCACCCCAGCACAGGCCAGTTCTAGTTGATTCTTTGAACACTAAAATCAAAACTTCTCTGCTGATTCTTGGGCATCCTCTTACAGTGCATTTGTTTGATGGGCAGAACCCAGCAAATGTGGGGCCTACAGGCAAGATGAATTATTAACTACGGAGGCCCCAGAGTCAGGCCTGGGGAAGTTTTTAGCTAATTTGACTCGATGTAGGACTGCTGAATTAATTATGAGCCTGCATACACCTGTAAAATGTAACGGCTCACTTCTGTCTACAAACAGGCCCATTTAGGCAAGGACCTGGCTTGGAGCCCTCTCATCTAAATAACAAAACAAATAAACAAACAGAGCTCTGCCGCCACTGCCATGTAGCAGACACATGGCTGCAACTGGGAGAGTGCGGCCAGGGGACTCAGGTGAGCTGGGTGTCTAGCATACACAGCCGCATTAGGGGACACATGCAAACCCCTCTAGGTTACCCCTAGCTAGCTCAGGAAGTCAAAATGGTAGCAGCACAGTGATCTAGGAGAGAAGTTTTAGTTTGCTTCTAAAAACATCCTGGACTTCTGCAAAGTTGCTGGGCTGTGTTTTAAGATGGTTTCTGGCCATCTGCAATACGGAAGTCTCAACCTAGCAATGTTATCCTTAATGAGGGACAGGGAGCCATCCACTTGCCACCTGGAGCTTCAGAGCTCGGATTTTGGGGAAGGTCACCCTCCCAGGCACAGGTGAGTGCTGTCCCCAAATCCTAGAGAGCCATTTTGAAAAAGGTCCGGGGACAGGAAATGCTAAAAAGAACATTAAAAAAAAGAAAAAGAAAAAAGACCAGTTTTGCCTGTGGTCCCCAAAGGGCTCCAGATCCAACCCAGGGTCCGCTCAGTCAACAAGTTCAAGAGGGCCCTCAGGGCAACTGCCCACCCACTCTGGTAAGACGTTGACAGCCTGTCTGCCAGGAGCCAGGTTTCCCTTCTAGACCACAGAGCTTGCTTCCCCGCAATGAAAGGCTCTTATATCATTACATTTACCTTCGAAGGACGTTTGCTCTGCACATTCCTGAAGAAGGTGGTCTTGGCGGTGAAGAAGCAGTCCTCCAGTTCCTCCTCCAGGCTACAGTACCCACTGCTCATGCTGCTGTCCACCGTCATCTAGCCCGGAGCCCCGGCGGGAGGCAGAGCGCGCATCTGCTGGGGGCTCGGGTGCGGCGCAGGGAGGCGGGGACCCTTCCCCAGGCGGCCGCGGCGCGAGCTTCTAGCCCCGCCGGGGAGCGAGTCCGTTACCCGGCCGGGCGGACCCGGCGCCGGCCGCCTCGCCTTTCCCACCGGGGCCCGAGGGGCTCAGGCGGCGGGGTAACCTGTCCCCCGGAGGCGCTCAGACCCGGACGCCGCGCGGCGCACCTCGCTCTGCAACTCACTGGGCATCTGCGCCTTCGCGCCCTCCGCGCCGGCGCCCCGCTCCACCCCGCGCGGAGGCCTTCTCGGCACGGCCCCCGCCTCCGCGCCGCTCCTGCCCCTCCACTGCCAGAGGGGTTCGGAAGCCACTTCCTCTCGCAAGGTTCCTCCAGGCCCCGGCGGTCGCCACGCCCCTCTGGGTCCTCCCGCCCCAGGCCTGCGCGTCCCCACCCTGCCGCTGGACCACACTGGCAAGTGGACTCGGGGCATCCCTAGAGTCAGAGCAGGGACGCCGGGCGGGAATGCACTGGGACGGACCCGAGGGAGAAAATGCCCTCTCTGCTGTCTCCATCCTCCTGGTCAGAGCTCCTTCTCCTCCCCCAGGACGGCAGGAGCTCGAAGGCCCACACCGTCGCGCCTCCCTTCCCCCGTCCTCTGCCTCCCCCACCCTCTCATTCCCCATTCCCTGGCTGAAGGAGTCAGGCCCCTCGGAGTGGTTAGAGAAGTGACTGCAGAAGAAGAAAATCAATATCTGGTCTGCCTGGAGAAGCAGCAATATTTTAACTCGGAAATGCCAGAAGAAACTGCAGGGCTCCCCCACCTCCAAGCGTATGCAAATCAGATGCAAAGTTACAGCAATCTGCAGAGTAAGCAGGCCCTTCCACCCAGCCCAGGAACTTGCCCCCAGGAAGCCTCAGGTTTCTAAAGGCGCCTGCAGACACCACCCAGTTTATTAGTGCGTTTAATTCCGAGCGGGGAGGGGCGGCGGGTCTGGCAAAGAGGCGTCTTTGCCAGATGTTGTCATCTCATCAAGGACAGCTCAGTTACATTTCTCCATTAGAACGGGATGAAGGGACACCTTCCTCCACTGGGGCTGAATCCTTCAAATCCTTCATCTACAGTAGTTACTCTGTGTGCCTGGTGATGTACATGCAGTCTGTCATTTCCCAACAGCCTCGGGATAGAGATTACTATTCCCTTTTTACGGGTGAGGAAACTGAAGCTCAGAGTCACGTTGGTAGGACCAGTGTGCTGGGACTCAGACCCGGGTCCTTGCAGTCCTAGGGCCTGTGCTCTTGGTGTGATGCCGTCTCTCAGAAGAGATGGGACTGATGTGTGTGCTGCTGCCGTCTCTCAGCAGAGAGGGGCTCGGAGTCTCCGGAACAGCAAACAAGCCTTCAGAGCCGAGCAATGCCAGGAGCACCATGCTCGTGGAGTCTGATGGCCTGAGGACCCTGGAAACGCCCAGAGAGTGGCTGAGAGGGGTTATCAGGACTTTCTCCAAGTGTGTGTCTCCTGTAGTTCCCAAAACCATCCAGTCTTGGGGCACAAGCTGGGTAAGGGGCTAGACTCAGCCCCCAGACTGCAAGCTGCCAGCTCCACTTTAAGCTCTGGCTACTTTTGCGAGGGGCCCTCTTCCTCCCCCGTCTTAGTCAAATCCGTCAGTGCTCAGGATGGTTTCAACTGCAGCCCAATTTGGCTCCATCCTCCCACACAGTCTTTTTTCTAGAAGCCCGCGAGTGCCTGGCAGGCACGAACATGAGCTAGCTGAGAGCCCGCACCGCGGCCCACTGACCTGCCCAGCTCCAGGGATGGTCACGACCAGTAGCTGCCTCCCTGGCCGGGAGATAGCAAATGGAAGTAACCAGGTGGGGAGGGGGGCTGGGCTGAGCTACCGGGTGTTTTCAGGGAAGAACTCAAGTTAGTGGGGTTGAAAGTAGGTTTTGGAGCAATCTTCAAATGAGTATTTCAAAGACTGTTTTGTTGGGCAAGGCTTCCCTCATAACTCAGTTGCCTGCAATGCAGGAGACCCCGATTCGATTCTTGGGTTGGGAAGATCCGCTGGAGAAGGGATATGCTACCCAGTCCAGTATTCTTGGGCTTCCCTGGTGGCTCAGCTGGTAAAGAATCCACTTGCAATGCAGGAGACCTGGGTTGGATCCCTGGGTTGGGAAGATCCCCTGGAGAAGGGAAAGGCCACCCACTCCAGTATTCTGGCCTGGAGAATTCCACGGATGGTATAGTCCCTGCAGTCACAAAGAGTCGGACACAACTGAGCGACTTTCACGTTCACTTTGCTGGGTGGGGGTGGTTTACCCCAGAGACTATGGTCCAGGGAAAGGAAGCTGGTTTTGGCCTCACCAGGACCTCGAAGGCCAATGTCAGGATGATGAATCCTGCAGGGAGGGGCTTTGCATGACCCCTGGGCACCAGCAAGAGCCTGCCTGCTTTGTCTGGCCAGTGAAAGAACACACGTTTCCTTATAAAAGGAACCTTCTTGCTCAGTGGGAATTCAATATTTAAGGGAAAAACAGGCCCCAGATTCTCAGGCCACATTGTGTCCTTGGAGTACACACTGACCTCTGCAGAGTAAGTGCAGCGCTACACATTCACAACGTACAATCTTAAAATACAGCGGACAACAGGCCAAAGTAGCCCAGGAGTCGGTGTGAGTCTCTGCTTGTGAGCGGCACACGAGATGCCAGATCCACTTAGGAAAAGGCCTGAGTGACACTGTGTTCTTTTAGGGTGCGGCTCCCTGCCAGTTCAAATATTATGAAAAGTGACATCTGAATAGGGCTTTTCAAAGTCCCTTCACCTCATCACTTGGGTTGCTCTGCAACCCTGATAGCAGGTTTTACTCCCATTTCACAGATGAGGAAACTGAGAGAAGGAATATGTTCCATCATAGCTCATGAGATATTTTCAAAGCCTAGTTTGTATCTGTCTGTCCACCCTACTCCACCTGTCAATGAGTCCAGGCTTGGAAGGAAGCCAAGCAAAGCAGAGATGGTGCTGGCGAGGACCCTGGGACTCTTCTGAAGCCAGCAAAGATCACATGTGATACAAGTTGGCCAGCCTCCAGGAGGAAGAATCCAGACTGAAGCTCCATAGTCCCAAAGGGAGGAAGACCGGATTCCTTTCAGCGTCCAGTGACCCTGTCTATACCTCTTCCCCATGAATAATCAACAGTGGTGATAACGTGGCCAGGGGGAGGGGAGAAGGCAGCAGGAAGAGCTTAGGCAACAGCACTTCATGCTTCTGGAAGTGAATGCGCGAAGGGTAGGAACTGGCTGTTCTTGTCCCTGGTCCCAGGAAGAGGAGTCTGGACCTGAAGCTGCAGCATCCAGAGCCCCAGAGCAATGATGGCATCGCTGTTGGGGGGGTGGGAGTGGGGTAGATTCAGAAAGCCCCACTGAAGTGGTGGATGGGTGACTTCCCTGTCTCAGAGCGTCAGATGATGAAATACATCATTTGAAACTTTCTTCCTCTCTCAAATGCCATCCTGACACGTGGCCAGATCCCTTGTCAAATCCACCCTGTGGGTCTGTGTTCCAGGAAAGCTGTGGTACAGAAATGGAAGCCAGGGGGCTGATATTCCAGGCCCAGCTCCAGCTCTAGCTTGCTGGGGGAGCTTCAGCAACTTTGGACCTCAGATGTCCTCATCCAGGATCCATGGAGGGGTCCAGAGATCAGGTTTGGGGCCTCATGAGCGACAAACACATTCAGAGGCCGAAAACCAGGTGAGGTGCCAACCCACCCCCGAAACCACTGGAGTGATCATTAGCTGCCTTGTGTGGACGCTGTCTTCCTAGTGACTTTATGTGCTTCATTTCATTTAATCCCTACAGCAAACGGGGGAGGCGGCTTCAATATCTCTACTTTACAGAGTGGAAGAGGAGGTTCTGGCAGGTCAAGTAACCTGCACACAGTCAGACATGCTAGTTCCGGTGGAGCCAAATCAGCCCAGCTGGTCTGACTCCAGACCCAGACCCGTGAATGCACACACACAGAGCATGCAGGACCTATCCCCGACCGCTCTCAAACAGTCACCCTGCCTGACACTGGAGTCTGTCCCAGACAAGTCAGGAGCTGCTTTCTCAGTCTGCCTATGACCCTGTCTTCCCTTTGGCTCACTGGGGTTTTCCACAGTTCACTGACTGTTTCTTCCACTCGCTCCGCCTTCACATTGTCCCTGGGAGCTGAGTCTAGGCCAATGGCATCAACCACACTTGACTTGTCTCATGATGCCCTCTCCCCCAGGTCCTCCAGATGAATGCTTCACCAGGTACCCAGCCCTCCCCACTACGGCCTCACTCTTAACAGGTCCAAACGGAGCTGATTATTCGGGGCCTCAACCTCCCTCTGCTCCCCCTCCTTTAGAATTTCCTATCTTGATGGATGCCATTAACACAGATTATTGCAAAGCCTTCCAATAATGTTCTTCGTTCCCATCCTGACTCCTCCGAATTCCCCACTGTCTTGTTGCCAAAGTTACCCGTCTAGACCGAGATCTGATCAGGGTTATTTCATCAAAAAATCTTCCCATTCAGATGTCAACTAATAATTATTGCGTAAGTACTGAGGATCAAGACTTAGTATCAAGCTTATTCATTTATTCAACAAATAATTACGGAGCACTTTCTACGTGGCAGGCACTAGACTGGGTGTTCTGAAGAACACATAGTCCCTGCTTTCTCCTAACAGCTAGTCTGAACAACATGAAATAAGATGTCACATTGGAGCTACCGAGCTCTCATATACTTCATTCTTTTTTTTTTCTTCCATATACTTCATTCTTGCACTTAATCCCCCAGACATGGGACAATGGACCGGTTCAGAGTTGGGAAGGAGTACATCAAGGCTGTATATTGTCACAACCCTGTAAGAACATATTTTACAGATGAGTAAAATGAGACTCAGGATGGCTGATTTGCCCCAAACCAAAGAGCAAATAAATAGTGGGATCAGATTTCAAACCCAGAGCCTCCGTGTCTGACGATTTTCCACCATAGCTGTCCTGCCGCCAGTGACGCCTCAGTGCCTACAACAATATCCTCAACTCCACAGCAGGTCTTTCAAGGCCCTTCATAGCACGTGCCCAGCCTACAGGCCGTGCCCACCTCCAGCCACACTCAGGCAGCCCTCCTTACAAGCACACACGCTCGCCTCACGTCACCGGCAGCCGCCCTCCCCGCTCGTGGCCTTGCTCTCGGTCTCCTCTGCCATCAGAGTCCTCTTGTGTCTCCGCCCCACCTTCCCAGCGCCTCTCGGAAGCAGCCTTTCTCAGATGCCCTCTCTGGGGTGAACCTTACTGCCACCCCGTGTCCTGAGAGCAGCATCTGACAGCATTAGACTGTGAGCGCACCACTGAGATCAGCTTCCCCCTATGACTTCCTGTTGTGAGAGGTATGCAGCTGAACACCGTGGAGGCTGACTCACAGCAGAGGCAGTTTTCCGGGGCTCCTAGCCCTCTCCACGCTTTGCTTCCTGGGCTGTCAGGCTGCCAGCTTTGCTAGGGCCCTGACACACACACCGAAGGCAGTTAGATCAGCCCAGACTAAGACGCAGAGGCCCTGGAGGGCTGTTGCTGGGTCTGAGGCAGGCCTGGGGAGTTGGCCTTCTAGCTGCCCTCCTTTAGGGGAACTAGAGAATCCTAAAAGATGTTTCTGACCAACAATCCCATCCCTCACGTGATCTCTTCAATCCTTCAGGAGCCAGGGCAATGTGGTCACGGATGTGAGATGTGTGAACAACTCTTGCACTGCTGCATGTAGAGAGAGAGAGGCTTGTTGCCTCCTTAGGGCCTCAGGACGAGCTGGCTCAGCCAGAGGTCATCTCAGGCACAGACTGGTTCTAGGCTGGGAGGAGTGGGTGGGGCTGTGAGGGGCACAGAGATACATCTCCAGCGCTTAAGCATTTCTAGAGAAGCAAGGGCTGGAGCTCTGGCTCTGCTTGGCGCCAGGATATCAAGAGCCTCCTGGTTGGGAAGCCATTCCCACTGTCTGATCAGAACTGAGCTCCCCTGGGCCGTCAGACAGGCCTTGGGGCGGCTCCTGTTAGAGGCAGCTGCTGAGTGGAGTGGGATCACTGACAACTTCGGCCAGCACTTCTGGTTTCTAGAGCGTGGAGGGAAATCTGTGGTGGGGGGTGGCTGGGGACTGGCCCTTTCCTTTGGCAGCTGTGGATGGGCTGGCAACAAATGAGATAGAAGTGTAAAATGTATTCGATTGATCCAAAAGAAGGAAGAAAAGGAAACAAAGAACAAATAGGGCGAATAGAAAACAAACAGCAAGATGATAGACTTCAAATCTAATTATATCAATAACCACATTAAATGCAAATGAACTAAATAACTCAAAGAGCAGAGATGATCCAATTGGATTAAGAAAAACAAGATCCGACTACTTGCTTTCTGTAAGACATGACCTTTACATATAAAGACACAAATAGCCTAAAATAAAAGGATGGATAAAGAAATAACATGCTAATGGTAATCAAAAGAACGCCGCAGTGGCTATATCAACATCAGACAAAGTCGATTTCAGAACAAAGAATATTGCCAAAGATAAAGAAGTTTATTTCATAATGAAAAAGGTCAATTAATCCAGAGACTGTAATAATGTTAAGTGTTTACGTACTGAATGATGGAGCTTCAAAGTACAAGATAGAATTGGAAGGAGAAGTGGCCAAATCTACAATTAGAGTTGGAGATTTCAACACCCCTTTCTCAATAATTGATAAAAGAAGCAGACAGAGCACATGGTGTGCCTCAACAAATGTTAGCTAACGTGGGTATCACAATTCAGCCTGATAAACCTTTAGAGCGTTTCACAGGAGACCCAGGGCCAGAATCCCTGGAGAGGCGCGCACGCATCTATCGGGAGTGCTCCTAAGGAAGCCCCAGCCTCTGCAGAGGCAGTCCCGGTCCCCGCGGGTCTTCCCTTCCGGCTCCGGGGCTCCCCCGTGTGGCGGCTCTGGGTTCGGCGTGTGGCGCGGCGCTGGGGGCTGGGGCATCCTCCTGAAGGGTTCGGAGAAGCGAGCCCTCGGCAGGGGCAGGGCAGGGCAACGGAGGTGCGGCCGCGGAGACAGGACAGGGCCGGGAGGCAGGAAACCCGGCTCTCCAGACCAGCTGGGTCACCGCTCCGTGCCTGCGGGGGCCGCGGGAGGCGATTGCAGCGGGCGTCCTGCGAGGGGAGGACCGCGGGGGGCTGCCAGGGGCGGCGGGGCGGGGGACACGCGGAGAAAGTCTGGGCGGCCCGACCGGGAGGGCTGAAAGGCCAGCCGGCCAGCCCCCGTCCCTTGGTGAAGGCGGACACGGTCTCGAGTCCTTTTATCAACAGAGCAGAGCAACAAGAGGCCGCAAAGAAGGGGATAATCGTGTCTTGTAGCGAGAGTGCCCAGCAAACCACAAAACCATAGTGTCCTGGGTTTATGTCCAGGAGAAGAATGCATCTTTCTGGTATTTTGGAGAGTAGGCAGAGCCAGACAGTGAAGGGTTTTGTGTGCTAATCCAGATTCAGGCTGACTTTGAGGGTAATAGGAAGCTGCCCGGGGCTTCCATCACAGGGCGACATGATAAAAAAAAAATCCAGTAAGGCTGTTGAAGGCACAGGGACGGCCCTGGAATGTTACCTGGTGATACCAAGCCACAGAACCACCGTCGCTCAGAGGAGAAACCTGAGGCTCAGGGAAGCTAAGAGTCTTGTGCCCGTCACACGTCCACAATGTCATCTGCACAGTCTGAATTAGAACCGGGCTCTCCTGTCATCCAGGCCAAGAGTCCTTCTTTTAAGAAAACAGGTATTACCTTTTAGAAATATTACTCTAGAACCATCTGGACAGCATCGGGTTATTCAAATAGCCCCGAAGCAAAGGGCAAAAGTCAAGGGTTCTCTCACTCTACCCTGGTCACCCCCCACCCCTCCCAAGGTGAAATATCTTCCAGCAGTTGGCTGGGTGCCCTGCAGGCCCTCACTCTCACACACATTTACACACACACACACATGTACAAGGTACAAATTGATTGTCTTTATGTACCACTGAGTGACTTGTCTCTGTTGGCACCATCCCTTGTCAGTACACGCAGATCCACGCCTCCTTTGGAAAACCACATGGGTCTTAGTGCCAGTGGCTGGAATTTCCTTCCTGGTACCCCTACAGTTCTCTCCACTGATCACAGTGCCCAGGAGGCAGTGGCTGGACCCAGTGCGCTGGTATTTGGGGAGAGCAGTCTCTGCTGCCCACTGAGGGCAGCGGAGAGGACTTTAAAGCAATGCCTGGCTCTATCATTACATGTGGAAGGAATCTGAGACAGTCCTTAGGCATGCTGCTTTTTTAATTTTAGAGATTAAATATTAATTATGTGTATCAGGAAAAAGAAATCCTAAGTACATGAATGGTGATTCAAGGACTGAAACTTTTCCCTGTAACATAAGTTTAAGTTTAATACAAGAAATGTATTTGAAGAGGAATATTAAGTAAAGAGTAGCACAGGTGGATTATTGATATGGCCAGAGTCCTCGCTGTGGAAAGTGCCTGGGGGAGGTTTGGGAACTGCAGCGGGACGGGCTGGACTCGCAGACTGGGACGGAGAGCCTCGTTTCTGAATCCTGCTCCTGGGTTCTGGGGTGCCACCAGGAGCGGGGGAATCTGGGCCCGATGGACAGGAGATCCCATCGCTGGCCGCAAGAGAGTTGAGCGGGAGGGAGAGTGCTGCTGTTTTTGTCTTGTCGCCTGTGCCTTCCACGTGCCAAGGAAAGGGGCACCAAAGGCCGGGCACAGAGCTGCCACGTCCCTCTGGGCAGCAGCAGGTCCTGGTAAGAATCCACAGCTGTGGGCAAGGGCTTCCGCTCTCGGGTAGGCATGGAAAGGACCAAGCCAAACCAGCAGAGGTCTCACTTCGTCCGGAGGGCACTGGGGAGCCCCTGGGATTCTTTCATCACAGGGGGACGGGGTAAGAGCAACTTTCGCACCACCGGAAGGGTAAAGTCTTCGGGGCATGCCCCCAAACAAGGGAACTGCAGCAGTTCTGGCAAGGTATTGTGGTCTTCAGCTGATGGCAACCACGCCCTCTAGGAAACAGCCTTAAACTGAAGAGGGGATCTGGGCGGACTTGAAGGGATTTGCTTGGTCAGCAAAGGGTGCCCAAGAGAAAAGTCAGTCATCCCAGACCTTGGTGATCTCCAAGGAGAGACTGACAAAGGCATGGGAAGCTCGCAGCCGCGCCTCCTCTGTTTCTCCACCTGGGAGAGACGTGCACAACCCACAAGCCTTCTGAGTGCAGCTGGGGCTCTAAGCCCGTTCCCACCCCCTAAACACCCGCCCCGTCTTCCCTCCTCCCCACCTCTGTCTGGCATGGCAGAGAGAAGACAGCCTGAACCTGGGATTACTGCTTTTCAAAGGTTGAGGCCAAACACTTATCGACAGGATGATCTCAACTGTGTTTTGAAAAATGTATGAATGTACAGGAAGAAAATGTAAAAATGTTAACGAACAGTGGTTCCTTCTGGATGGAGGAAGATCAATGATTTTTCTTTTCCTTCAACAGCAGAGCGGAGAAATGCCACCAGGCCAAGACCTCCTAACAGTCATGTGTCTCCAAACTGGCAGAGCTCTGATCAGGGCCCTCCCCACCCCCTGAAAATCCCCTCCCCCCCCCCCCGCCCGAAAATGGCACTCGAACATTTGGATAGCTCAGACCAGGTGACGAGGCCAAGGTGAACGCAAAGCTCCATCCTGGTATGCAACAGAAAATCGAGCCAAGGCGGAAATCAGTACAAACAGGCTTTTTAGAAAAGGCGAGTGAGGCTGGAGCAGGGCCCAGGTTTTATTGATAGAAGGCTAGGTGCTGCTCCAGTTGTGCTGAAGCATGCAGCCGGGCCTGTCCAAGGCAAACAGTGCAGCCCAACCCAGCTGGCCCCGGAGCAAACCCCACTGAGCAAACCCCACTCCAGGCTGGCTGCCATGGGGGCTGCTCGGCACCCACGAGGGGCTCTTGGCTCCTTCTGTATTTTTGTGGTGGTTCTGCTCTAGACACAGCCCTGATTCAGTTTGTCAGAAAATTCCAAGGTTGACACGTCTCCCCAACAGAAGGAGGGGAGTCACTCTCCTCCCAAATACTCAGACTTGGAAACACCTGCTCACTGTTGAAATTCTGAGGATGAGACAGGCATCCAGCAAACTCCAGGCCCTGCTCTGGGGCTTCCTGCCCCCCTCCCCCCACCTCTCCCCCTGCCCCACCCCGCCCTGGCACTTGAGAGTGCTGGCTAAGTGGGGTTTAGTTTGGGTTTCTCAAACTGCACTATTCACATTTGGGTCTAGAGGATTCTTTGTTGTGCGGGTGGTGAAATGGGGTGGGGGGCTTTCCTGTACAACTGGAATCATTTAGCAGCATCCCAGGCCTCTGCCTACTGGGTGCTAGCAGCCTCCTCCAAGCTGTGTCTGCTAAAAATGTCTCCAGTCCCTGCCCATGACCCAGTGGAGAGGGGAGGGCAAAACCACCCCCATCTGAGACCTGCTGCTCCAGAGGGAGAAACAGAGACTCAAAGTAGAAGCCCAGGATGTAGTGGGCTGGGCAGGCTCGAGGAGAACAGAAAGCAGACAGACTTGGAAGTTCCCAATGGAAAAGAAAGTGGGGGAAATAGTCTAAGATATTTAGAAGACGTTGCTCTATTGTGGGCTATGTAACTTCCCTCCTCCACCTTCTAAAGAAAGTCTTCCACAAAAGTCTGCATCATTCACCAGGGCTTGGGGGTCAGATTTGTCTCCCTTCCTTTTCTCACCCTGGACGGGGCACGGCCCTCCCGAGAGGTCTGGTTACATGCAGACTCTGGTATAGACAGCTCCAATTCTGAAGCGCGTGGAGGATGTACAAAAGTTTTCTTCTCATACTAAATACATGAGTTACTTGAATCTGTTTAGGAATCGGACATTCCTCCACGATGAATGAAGTTGATCCAAATGTATTACTTGTCCCTTCTTTTTTTAAAAAAATAATTTTTATTGATTTATTTATGGCCATGCTGGGTCTTCACTGCTGCGCTAACTTTTCTTTAGTTGCGGCAAGTGGCAGGGACTCTCTAGCTGGACTGCTTCTCGTTGCCGGGGCTCCTCTTGTTGTGGAGCACGGGCTCCAGAGCACGGGAGCTGCAGCGGTTGTGGCTCCCAGGCTCCAGAGCACAGGCTCAGTAGTTGTGGTGCCCTGGCTTAGTTGCCTCACTGCATGTGGGATCTTCCTGGATCAAGGATCAAGCCCGTGTCTCCTACAGTGGCAGGTGGATTCTTTACCACTGAATCACCAGGGGGCCTTTCTTATGGGCAACTTCCAATCAGCAGTACTTCACACATTTTAAACCAGGACAGGTCTATCTCAAGGACATTTGTAAGCTCTCATTAGTATGCTCATCTATTGAAACGAATACCTTAGAGCGTTTCAAAATAATCACCTTGCACTGATTCATTACAACGTGGCCAAGAGGAGGAACTGCTAAACTGCTGTCACCAGATACTGGTGCATCCAGATAAATAAACGCTCTGTTACATAAACAATGTGCACGCATGCCAAGTTGCTTCAGTTGTGTCCAACTCTGTGCGACCCTGTGGACCATAGCCCGCCAAGCTCTTCTATCCATGGGATTCTCCAGGCAAGAATAATGGAGTGGGTGGCCACGCCCTCCTCCAGGGGATCTTCCTGACCCAGGGATCAAACCTACATCTCTTAGGTCTCCTGCACTGGCAGGCAGGTTCTTTACCATCAGCACCATCTGGGAAGCCCCATAAAGCTATGTACCACACTGTAATCTAGTGATCCAGAGAGCTGAGGGCCTGCACCAATGATCTTACCAATAGTGCATTTCTCAGGCAAAGTGCACATGTTTATGTCATCTTCTGTGATATAGCCAGCCTTCACCACCCACTATGCCTCGATGGCAATTGAAAAGTGAAAGTCACTCCAGTCCATGGGATTTTCCGGGCAAAGGTACTGGAGTGGGTTGCCATTTCCTTCTCCAGAAAGTTGCTCAGTCGTGTCCAAATCTGTGACCCCAGGGATTATATAGTCCATGGAATTCTCCAGGCCAGAATACTGGACTGGGTAGCCTTTTCCTTCTCCAGGGGATCTTCCCAACCCAGGGATCGAATCCAGGTCTCCCTCATTGCAGGCGGATTCTTTACCACCAGCTTTACTGGTAAAAAGTGACAGGCAGTTTTCCTGCTGAAAAAATGTTTTGATGATCTACACTGATTCATCGTATCAATGTACTGGTTTCTTCCAATGCCAGGAAGCCTCAGACAGGCAGCAGCAGTGAAACTGGGCTGAATCATAGCTTTTCTCACTGTTCAGCATGCCCTCCATAATCCCAGGTTAATACAGACACGGTGTCATCCTCGGGGCCTTTGCCGTGATATCCAATGAATGGTAGGGGCACATACAGCATGAGGTGGTCTGGACTGTACAGCTCCGCATAATATGTGTGTTCATCTTCCTTGACGTGTTTAAGTTATTTCTATGTTGCCACTGATTGCGGATGGAGTACAGGACAACCTCCTTTTCATAATCTGTGAATTTCCAAGACACTACGTCACAAGGGCTGGCAGCTTGTTCTAGGAGTATTTGTGCTGAGTGTAGAACTCCACAGCTCTGTTCGTGATGCCCAGGACTGAGACTGGGACGACACCTCCCACCGGCCCACCATCACAGGGGGGATGGCGGGCTGCCCCACGGCTCGGGCTCCCGGTGTCTCAGTCCAGCCCCGGCCACGGGGCGATGGAGCGGTGGAAAGGGGAGGCCAGGTGCCTTGGTGTCTGCAAGTTTCTCCCAGAGACACAGACTTTTAGAACTGATTTCATATCATTTTAATAAAAGTATGCGTCATATTTGCCCCCTGAACTGCTTTCCCAGTGGGAGGAAAGGCCTGGGGAATAGCAGCAGGGAGGCTGGTAGCACCCATGGGTGGACCCGGCGACTGAACATGGTTGAGCAGGTCATCATGGCTAGAGAAAGCATGTGTGGGTGGCGAGTCCGGGGACCTGGGACTGGACCCCAGTTCCCCAGGCCCACTCGTACTCTCTTGAGGAAATAACCAGTCATCCAGCATCTGTGTTGTCTCTCCTGACACCCAGGGCTTTGCCCTCAGAAACCGGGGGTTTATTCAAAGTGCTGCTCCTACTGGACTATATCAAGTCAAGTAGGACTGTACTGGGACTTGACTGTAAGTCCCCAGCATTCCTGGGCTTGGCACGTGGTCTACATTCAAAACATATTTGTTAAATAAATAAATAGATGACGTCCTGGGACACTCCTTATTTCCTTGACCAACAACCTTCGACTCATACACTACGGCTTAGAGGCAATGTCACCTCCTCTGGGAAGTATTCCCTGATTTCTCCCAACAGAAACAGCCACACTTCCTGTGCACTGTATACTCAGAACACTTGGTTCATACTTTTATTGAAACATGTATCACAGTATATACTATTTGGTTGTATTTTGCCTCCCCTGCCAGAATGTAAGCTCTCTGAGGATCCCCACTCTTACCAGTGCTTGGCACATAGCAGGTAAATCAAAGTGTGTTCAATGCAGGAATTAAAAACAAGGCTCTCCTGTCTCCCTCCCAAAGGCTTGACATCAAAGGTCGAATACATCCTGGTTCAAGTGCCTTGGCAAAGCCCAGAATCAAGAACTGCTTTGGGCATCAAGTTCCTGGTTCTCTGACACAGGGAAACACTTGTGTAATCCCTCTGAAGCTGGCCTGGTCTGGCTGGCTGGCTGGCAGGACAACGCACTGTTGCGTTGTGCCAGCGCCCCCACTACCCCAGGGCTACGAGACTTCAGAGGACCCTCAGGAGCTTTCCCTGGGACTCCCGCCCCCACCCATACCGCACCCCATGGCTGGAACCCTAGCACAAGGCAGGCTCCGTGCCTGGGTGGACTACAGGGCACTTCTCGAGAGCATCAGGCTTCCCTGAGCCTTCCACCCTGTTCCATGCCCCCAGCCCCTTGGCAAGGGGTGTGCCACCCTGCGGTTTATCACAAGAAGCATATCCTTGGTCTCTCTCCATTTCCAGCACAGAGTTCCAAAAACCCTTGGAACTTCCTAAGTACAGAGAGCAAGAAAGATGTTTCCTATGTTGATGAGGTGACTTTGGACCCCACCTAAGGAGAACCTACCAAGTTATAGAGGTAGGAACTTTCCTTCCCAGCCCCCAGGCCTCTGGGGAGTGGGGAGGGGCTGGAGGATGAATCGGTTGCCAGTGGCCCGGAATTGATCAGTCATGTCTGTGTAATGAAGCCACCATAAAACCCCAAAAGGATGGGGCTGGAGAGCTGGGTGGGTGAACACAGGGAGGTGTGGAGAGAGCAGGGCTGGGAGAGGGCATGGAAGCTCTGTGTCCCTCCTGCCTACCTTGCCGTCTGCATCTCTTCGATCAGGATGTTCCCATTACATCCTTTTATAATAAACTGGTAATCTAGTGGGCCAAAGATGCCTCTGAGTTCTGTGAGCTGCAGTAGCAAAGTAACTGAGCCCCAGGAGGGGGCTGTGGAAACCTGGATCTGTAGCCAGTGGGTCAGGGGCACGGGTGAGAGCACGGCCTTGAGATCGGTATCTGGAGTGGTGATCGAAGAAAGTGCCAGAATGGGGCTGAGTTGGAGGACTCAGTGCAGCGGAGGATTGCTTTGGCGGTGTAGCCACCTGCCCCCCGCCCCATGAACTGGGTGAAGAATCTGAGTGCGTGCCATGGACCTCATCTGGCGAGAACGGGACCCCGACATCCGGAGAGAACGGGACCCCGACATCCGGCGAGAATGGAACCCCGACACCCGGTGAGAATGGGACCCGGCGAGAACGCGACGCCGACATACGGCAAATGTGGAACACCCGTGCACCTCCCACTCACCAGCTCGTGGGGGTGAGGGGAGCCCGGACCCTCAGAGGTCAAACCCCGCGGTCTGTGCTGCCTACCTGGCTGAAGGTCACAGCGAGGGTGCTCTCTGGAGACGGTCTGTCCCGGTTGGCGCCGTCCTGCTGAGTGCAGTCCAGCTGGATCAGGCTGCGGCACTCCGGGTGGCAGGTGAATTTACAGTCTGGAGGGAGAGAACCGCAGGGGGATTAGTGGCCAGAGAAACGCCCTGGGGGCAGCATGCGGCTCCCAGAGGGAAGGGCGCTCAGGAGGGAAGCGGAGGCCAGTGGAGGGGAGACCCCCATGGGGGAGTGTTGCCGGCTCCCCACCCCACTGTGCGCGTGGAGGTGAGGAGGTGCTTTACTGGTCACAGACTGCTCCCACCTCTGCTGTTGCGTGTGGCCCTGTGACCGTTATTACTGCTGCTTTACAGAGGGGAAACTGGGGCTGGGGGACTTTGATGACTTTCTCTTAGGTCATCTGCCTTCAGGCTGGTGCGCTCTCTACTAATTTCTGTTGTCCCGTTGTTATCATCAACGGGAACGGCTGTCACCTGTCTCTGACCCTACCCCATCTAGAAATGTGTCAGCTTCTCTAACCCGGCTGACACAGCCTACAGTCAGCATCCCAAACTAGGTTCCTCAGGGAAAACCTCACCTTTATTTCCTAAACAATGTTCACATCTAGAGTTGAGAAGAGCGTAGGGGAATACCTTCAAGATAGGGAAGCTGAGGCTCAGAGAGGTAAAGCGAGGTGCCCAACGACACACAGCTCACTGGCCAAGCCACAGCTGCCTCTCTGGAACCTCCCAGGCAGAAGGGAGGTGAAGCTGAAAAGGGCAGGAGGCAGCAAGGCTGGGACCAGTGAGGGGATGGGGTGTATGGAGGATGGGAGCGAAACAGGACGGCAGCAAGAGAAGGGAGCACACGCCCATGAGCAGTGCCCCAATCTGAGGCTGGCTCCCCCAGACGGGCAGTGCCCCGATCTGAGGCTGGCTCCCACAGACCTGAGGCTGGCTCCCCCAGATGGGCAATGCCCCGATCTGAGGATGGGTCCCCCAGATGGGCAATGTCCTGATCTGAGGCTGGCTCCCCCAGAACGAGCAATGCCCCGATCTGAGGCTGGCTCCCCAGAATGAGCAGTGCCCCGATCTGAGGCCGGCTCCCCCAAACGGGCAGTGCCCCCATCTGAGGCTGGCTCCCCAAGACGGGCAGTGCCCCGATCTGAGGCTGGCTCCCACAGAATCCGCTGGGCCTGCCGGGGTCACCTGTCCTGCAGGTGCCACAGCTCAGCTGGAAGGCCCAGCTGGGGAGGTGGCCAGTGTCCGTGAGAAGGCTGTCCGATGGTGACATGGGTGTGTGGGGTGGGCATGACAGCCTGGGCCCATCTGGGTAACCTGGGGACGAGGAAAGCTTCTGATTGATGAAGGCTCAGCCTTCTTCCTTTCAACAAGCTCCAGAACCTCGGCACATTGGGACTACCTTCTTTAAAAAAAAAATTATTGAGGACTTGTGTGGTTGTGTTGGATCTTACGTGCGGCTCTCAGGGTCTTCCTCGCGTCCTGTGGGATGTTTTGAGGCACGCAGACTCTCTAGGTACGGCGTGCCGGCTTCAGTAGCTGTGGCACACATCCCAGGGATGCGGGATCCTCGCCCCCCAGCCGGGGATTGAACCCACGTCCCCTGCACTGCAAGGACTCCTAACTGCTGGGACACCAGGGGAGTCCTTGGAAGGTCTTCTTAAAGCTGCTGAAGCGCTCTGCCTGGGGCTGATGGTGGAGGTGGGTCTCCTCTTCTCCCCAGGCTCTCGGCGGGCGGCGGGGTGGCGTTTGGAGTGAGACCACCACTCTCTTCAAGCCACCACCTTCTCTTCTGTCCCCAAAGATTGAGCGCAGGGACCACCCCCATTGGACAGTTCCTGCTGTTGATGCCACAGCGTAGCACCTGGGAATTCCAGAACTCTGCCGCCTTCTGACTCCACACTCTGAAGTCCCGAGCACCCTCCAGGATGGCGCTCAGCCCTGCTGCTCACCTCCCCCGTGCACGCAGCCAGGCCCACCACACTGCCTCCTCCTTCAGAGCCCACCCAGGCCTTCCTGGCCCTCCTCCACGGAAGCGGTCTCGCCTGCGCAGGGGCTGCGTGGAGCCTGCTCGGAGCCACGCACCATACCCCTCCCAGCACCCCCATGCATTCCTGGGCCCCCAGAGGATTCCTGCCCAGTGTGAGGACGACCTCACCCCTGGCAGGGTGGAAGGCAGCAGGGAGGGTGTGCAGGCCGAGTCTCCGCTGCCCGCGGTGCCCAGAAACGCCAGGACTTCAATAAGGGAGCCCCGAGGCCAGGGCCCACAGTCCGGGCTCCACTCCCAGGACACATCTTTGCAGCTCCCGGAGGGCTCAGAGTGTGAAGGATGCTCCGGGGCTGCCAGCCGGTGGGAGCCTGCCAGCTCTGCCCCGAGGGAGGGCTGCCCTGGCTCCCAAAGGCGAGAGCATCTAGACAGAGGACACTGCCTGCGGTCTCTTCTTTCAGCTGTGCCCTGCCAACTCGGGCACTCTGTCCACCTGCGCACCGCAATCTCTCCATGCCTGTCTCTCACTGACACACACACGCTCTGAAAAGAGCACCGAAACCACACGGAGACTTACTTATTTTTTTCTTATGGGTCTTATGCTGAGCTGGACAGAGCCAGGGAACAGAAGAGTCCAGGCGGAGTGGTTCAGGATTTTATAAAAAGCACACTTGAACACCAGTGGAGTCTGTCCCATCAGACCATGGAATCACAGACCGGAGCAAAACTACCAAAGCACGTCTTGATATTTCCTGGCCCCTGGAAACGCTAAGCCCAGGGCTTAGCAGAGATGAAGTCAGAGTCCTCAGGCCCTTCTGCGCACCAGAAGCGGACCCCACCAGCACAGCCAGCAGCCAGCAGGCCCCCGGGGCTCTGAGTACCAACAGTCACGAGGCTGCAAAGGCAGGGCCGTGTTCCACCAGGGCCTAGCACTTCAGCCCTCACGGGCCATCTTTCCCCCAAGACAGAAGGAAAGATGGCGGAGCACCCCCAGACAGGCCCTTCTCCAAGGAGGGGCCCGTGTGTCCGGATGGGGAAGGGCTCCTGGGGCACCCTCAGACCCAGGCCTTGCTGGATTCCTTGCTGCTCTAACAAAGCACCACCCACCAGGTGGCTTAGGACTGAAATTTATTCTCTCTCAGTTCTGGAGGCTAGCAGTCTGAAATCAAGTTGTCAGGAGGGTCACGCTCCTCCTGGAGACTGCGGGAGGACGCTTCCTTGCCTCTTCCCGGCTTCTGGGAGTGTGCTGGCAAGATCTCTGGTGTCCCTCGGCCTGTAGCTGCAGGACTGCACTCTCTGCCTCCATCTCTGAGTCCAGCTTCCTTCCGTTTCCCCATAGCACAGGACAGGTCCCAAGGGCCTGCTGTTCCCGTGGGCTGTGTCTGCACCCGGTCACCTTCACGTGACGCCAGTCGTATTGGGTTAGGGGACTCTCCTACTGGAGCACGACCTCCTCCTGTGCTGTGCTTAGTCGCTCAGTCGTGTCCGACTCTGTGTGACCCCATGGACTCTAGCCCACCGAGCTCCTCTGTCCATGGGGATTCTCCAGGCAACAACACTGGAGTGGGTTGCCATGCCCTCCTCCAGAAGGTCTTCCTGACCCAGGGATTGAACCCAGGTTTCCCACACTGCAGGAAGATTCTTTACCCTCTGAGGCAGACCTCTTCCTGACTAATTACGCTTGCTACTAACTTGTTTCCAAACAAGTTCACATTCTGACGTACTGGGATGAGAACTGCAGGATGTTTGTAGGTGTGGGGGATATAATTCAACCCATAGCACAAACCCTGGGCAGAATTAAGAACCCAGAGCCCTCAGTCTCAAACAGAGGGGGTTCCTCACAGACCCAACGGGTCAGTGCAGCCTGGCAGAGGAAGGAGCAGGTGGAGAGCTGAGCCAAGGCCGGGACCTCCACCGGCCCCGCTCCTGGCCTTCTGGGTCCCTGAAGGTCACACCAAAGGCACCGTCCCCAGCGAGGGGGTCAGGTCCAGAGGCCATGGCAAACGAGTCCCAAGATGCATCTTTCTTCCACTTTACCCCGGAGGAGGTGAACTCTGCCTGGAACATTTTGGAGATTGTTTTCCAAGATACAAAAGCTACAAACCTCCCTTTAGTCCCCAGGGCTGCCAAAGTTAGTTCTTGCCTGACCCCAGTGGCCAAATGCACACAGACGCACACACACACACAGGCACACAGGCCTACATAGAGGCTAATTTTTCTCAACCAGATGAATTCTGTTGATAAGAAACCCATCAGGCCCTTTCACCCCAGGCTTGTAAGCAAGATCTCAAGACAGCAAGGAGCTGGTCCGCTTTACTCTCCCTCCCCCGGCTGGAGCCGGGATGTGGGGTGAGGGCGGGCAGGCTCCTGGGACTCAGAGCCTGGTTACAGCGCGCCCACAGGCCTCCCGGCGGTCGCTCCCAGGTGAGCGAAGAGCAGCTTCTCACCCCGTGACCAGAGCCACTTCCAAGGCCCGTGGGGAAGCATAGCAGCCTCTGAGTCTATGAGCTCTGTGTCTGTCCTCTGGGTACCCCAGGCCTTCCTGGACAAGGTCAGCCTCGGAACAAACTAACCACTTCCCCCTGTTCTCCTTGGGACCTGTCCTGTGCTATGGGGAAATGGAAAGAGGGTGGACTTGGAGCAAGTACCTGCTTTACAGTGCTGCTAAGAGCATTAAATGAGGTAATTATGTAAATCATAACACCTGGCGCAAACTAAGAGATCGATAAATAGTAACTATTTTTATTAAGCGGCTAAAACCCAAGTCGGCCTCCCCAGTGGTCACGGCCCCTGGCGTCCACATCCCGGAAGCCCGTCTGTGCTCCAGGCATCAGTGTCACTGACCTCCCCCAAGACCCACTGCCTCCTGACACAAAGGTCCGGACGCATCCTCACGTGACTCTTTGTGACCTGCCAGGCTCCTCTGTCCATGGATTCTCCAGGCAAGAATACTGGAGTGGGTTGCCCTGCCCGCCTCCAGGGGATCTTCCCGATCCAGGGACTGAACTCCACCTCCGGCATTGGCAGGCAGGTTCTTTACCACAGAGCCACCTGGGAAGTCCCTCAGACCCCCACTGCACCCCCTCCTCAGGCTGAGCAGGGGAGACCCCAGCCTCAACCCCCCGCACAGGTGAGGCACCAGCTGCACACAGAGCCTGGAGACGGGCAAGCCTCCCCACCTCAGGGAGGCACCTCTGTCTACCTGAGCTGTCTCTCCTCTCTGCATTCCTACCCAGCCCCTCCAATATTTGAACTTCTAAAATCTTGCTTTAGTTTCAGAAGAGAAAGTTGCTAACCAAGGTTGATAACTTTTAGTATTAAAGAGGATGTGGGTACATGAGAAGGTTCTTGCCTTCTTGGTGGTACCAGTTTCCTGCAGGAATATGTATTTATCTGTCTCTAAATATGTCTCCACAAAAAGGTTCATCACACAGTTGTTCATGCCAACAAAATACTAGAAATACCCCATATCCATCTACAGGGGGCCAGTTACAGTTACATTTTAAAATGGAATACTATTTAGCCGTTACATAAGATGATGTAGATTCATATTGATCAGTTTGGAAAGAGGTCCACAAGTTTATCACTGAAAGAGAAAAAAGGTTCTGTTTTATGGTCCTGGTTATATAAAAACATACACATACCTACATACACATTATGCACAGAGAGAAATCTGGAAGGTGATATGTTTGCTCTGAGTAATGAGATTTCAAGTGTTTTTCCTCTTTACAGTTCCTAAATTTTGCTTTTGAATTTTTTTAATTGAATCTATATTCTTTACTAATAGAAAAAATACCACCAAAAAATGAACAAAGAAAATTCCTGGACCCACACCGTAATGACAGCAGCTACCAGCATTCACCACCTCCAATGTGCTGGACACTTCACATACATGCTTCCACATGATCAATACTAAGCACGTGTGACATGTGTCTACCCCTATCAGACTTATTCTTTAGAGCAGCTTTAGGTTCACAGCAAAAGTGAGCGGAAGTATATAGAGAGTTCCTGCTGCCCCCAGACATGCACAGCCTCCCCTCACTAACATCCCTGTCCGAGTGGCGCCCTGGTGACAGCTGATGAGGCCTGCTGAGCGGTCACTGTCACCCCGAGTCCACAATTTACGTCAGGGTCCGCCCCCGGTGCTGTGCATCCCGCGGGTTTGGACAAATGGATGACGACATGCACCCAGCACAGCAGGGTCTCACAGCATAGTTTCACTGCCCTAAGTATCTCTGTGCTCTGCCTACCCATCCCTTCCTCCTCACTAATCCTCAGTAACCACTGATTTGTTTTTACTGCCTCCGTCGTCTTGTCTTCTCCAGAATGTCCCACATACCCCACAGCCTTTTCAGACCGGCTTCTTTCACTGAGCAGTATGCGTCTAAGGTACCTCCATGTCTTTTCATCTCTTTTAAATTCTGAATGTTAATCCACCGTCTGGATGGACTGCGGTTTCTTTAGGCACTCACCTATGAAGGACATCTTGGTTGCCTCCACGTGCTGGAGGCAGGGGTAAAGCCGCTGCAAACACCTGCATGTGGGTCTCCACGTGGACGGGAGTTTCCAGTCCCACTGTTCTATTCCTGTTTTAGTGGAGAAGGGAATGGCAGCCACTCCAGTGCTCTCGCCTGGAGAATCCCATGGTTGGAGGAGGCTGGTAGGCTACAGTCCACAGGTCGCAAAGAGCCGGACACAACTGAGCGACTTCACTTTCTTTCTTTCTATAGTTCCTTTTGGAGAAGGAAATGGCAACCACTCCAGTGTTCTTGCCTGGAGAATCCCATGGACAGAGGGGCCTGGTGGGCTACCGTCTATGGGGTTGCAAAGAGCTGGACATGACTAAGCAACTAACACACATACTCCTATTTTAGACATGAGGAAACTGAGGCTTGGAGAGGTTAAGAGGCTTCTCTAGACCCTTGTGGCTAGTGAGTGGCAGAACTGGGGGAGGAAATCCATCACACCTTGCTGCTTTTCAGGAGCCCTACTTTCTGGTACACTGTCCCCTCCACTTGCTCTTGGCCCTCCCTACTCCACACTACTTGATGCCAGGGATGGGCTTCATCAGGGATGGGGGTTAGGGTGACCCAAGGCCAGAAGAGAGCATGGGGCCCAGTGATGTGGGCGAGGGGTGCTTCTTCCTCTGCCCTGGGAGGCAACAGCAAGAACGCTCCTCTCCAAGGCCTCTGCCTTGTCCTGGGAAGTGCCAGTTCACGGCTCGAGGCTCAGCCCAGCCAGGCCACCTGGCCTGGGAGAACCTGCCCTGGCCTGTTCCTGCATCCACAGTCCCTTCATCCCTGGGAGATTAGGAGCTACTGGGGCAACAGCCAGAAATCCTGGCACTGAGCTCCTCGCGGAGTACCAGAGAGGCCAGCTCCTCAGTCAAGGTCAAGCCCCACAAGCAGTGGACTCTCCGCCTTCCCTGCTCAGAGTCCCAGGCTCTGCAGCTCTGCTTTCTGTGACACCCATACAGAGCCCACTGCCACATCGCGTGCAAAGATAAGAATGGCAGAAAAGCAGCTGGCAACGGACACACGCCCGGAGCACCAAAGTGCACCCACTCGGCAGCTGTAAGTCAGACATTCTCAGGCAACCCACGTGGCCCCTTAAAGGACACTGTTTAATGTGCACGGTAGAGGTCCTTGGAAAGTGTGAGAAGAGCAAAACACTCAATCAGTTTTGAAGTGCACAAAATCTGGCCTCCAGAGCCACACAGATCAGGGTCTGAGCACAAGCTCTGCTTCTAATTGGTTATGAGATGCCACAATTTCCTCGTCTGCACAGTGGAAGTAATGATATCCTCCTTACCAGCAGCTTTGTTGCCAAAATTAGAGTGTGTAAAGCACCCCATGGATGTTCCCTGGTGGCTCAGACGGTAAAGCGTCTGCCTACAATGCGGGAGACCTGGGTTCAATTCCTGGGTCAGGAAGATCTCCTGGAGAAGGAAATGGTACCCCACTCCAGTATTCTTGCCTGGAAAATCCCATGGATGGAGGAACCTGGTTAGGCTACAGTCCATGGGGTCGCAAAGAGTCGGACACGACTGAACGACTTCACTCACTCAAAGCACCCCACAGTGCCTGCACATAGCAGATGCCCAGCAGACAGCAGCTGTCACTTACAACGAAGGGACTCCTGAGCCTGGGAACCAGGATTCCTGTCGACTCAGTGCATGATGTGTGTGCATGCATACCTGCGTGCTGAGTTGCTTCGGTCGTGTCTGACTCTGTGACCCTATGGACTGTAGTCCATCAGGCTCCTCTGTCCCTGGGATTTCCCAGGCAAGCAAACTGGAGTGGGTTGCCATGCCCTCCTCCAGGGGTTCTTCCTGACCCAGGGATCGAACCCACATCTATGTCTCCTGCCCTGGCAGGCAGGTTGCCAGCCCTCAAATCTCTCAGTCTGGGGTCCTCTTCCAATGTATTAAGTAAGACAAATCATGCAACTCTCCTGTCCCCTAAGTTCCTCCTACCTGCCCCACCTCCCTCCAGCACCGCTTCTGGTGGCCCGGGGAGTGAGGCAGAGTCACGAGAGGATGGTAGTGCCCGACAGAGAGGAGGGAGAGAGGCGGATGGATCCGTCAGCCTTGGAGGTCGGGGGCCACTGCCGGAATCAACAGTCTCTACATTTTTCATACTCCTGGTTGAACGTCTCGCGAGGCTGGCAGCAAGAGAATGGAAACTCCCCACTCCTGGGGTCAGGCATCCAGCTCAGGACATCTCCATCTTCACGTTTCCAGGAAGAAACTGGAACCCCAGCCCCCTCCAGGCCGTACAATGCAGTTCCTTGTTTCAGAGGACAGGCCACCGCTGAGCGCACCCAGCACCCCGACCCCGGCCTGGAGACACACAGCTGCCTTCTCACACCACACAGCCCCGGCCACACACACACACACACACACAACCACCCTACAGACTGCCGGAATGCAAGCCAGGAAGCCAAAAGGGAGGGCGGTGTCATGGTAGGCTCGACCTGGAAGTCAGGCCTGTGTCCTGGGTCAGAGATGCCAGCCCTCCCACGGACAGGAGACGCGGGCGGCTGGCTGCACTGGGATGTTGTCAAAGAGCCATGAGGGAATGCTCCTGAACACGCTCAAGTCTGGATCGGATGTTGAGTCCCCACGTAAAATGGGAGTTGGGATGAGCGGGCTTCATGGAAAGCAGGGCCCTGGGTCAGGCAAGTCAAGGGAGTGAAGGCACTGGGGTGGCGTGAGGAGCCTGGGATGAGTTGAGGACACAATGCCGTCTCAAGACCCTGGGCCACCCCCTCCTGCCAAGTGACTCATCGAGGCCGCGTGCGGCAGGGCTGGAGGGGTGACGTGTGCACTCTCAAGCCACCCTTCTGTACTGAAGGGAAAGGCAAAACGTTCTGCTGAGTTGTTACTCAGGAGCCAAAGCAGATGTTGACAATTCTTCCCCGGGGCCTTGGTCCCTGGGTCTAACGGGGCAGTTGCTCATTCCCTGAGCCTGGCTTCTCGGTGGTCACACAGAGGGTCACAGTTTCAGGCAGGCTCGGCGTGTTCCCTGCACCCTCTTCCCCAACTTGGGACCCAGGCCGGCCTGCAGAGGCACGATCGCGTCCCACGTGGGTGGGTGTGCCTCTTGGGCGGGCCCATTATTCATCTGTCTCTGACATAAGCACACATCCCTAGGCTGAAAGGGCAGGCTCTGTGGTCAGACCAGGCCAAGTGTGTTGGGTGGGGGTGTTCTGGGAGGCGCCCGTGGAGGGGGTGGGGGCAGGACGGTTCACGGCAAGTTCAGATGGAAGGTGCAGGAGCAAGAGGGGTCAGGCAGTACCCGCCCCGGGCCAGCGAGCCAGGGGCCGGGGCCTGAGCCCAGGGCAGCTGCCTGTGTGGTCTGTTCCATGTCACTTAGCTCTTTGGGGGTGCTGCACCCTGAAGCGTTCCCTCCACCCTGCCTTCTGCGGATGTGTGCACGTGTGTTCATGCTGCGTCGCTTCAGTCGTGTCTGACTCTCTGCTACCCCGTGGACTGCAGCCCTCCAGGCTCCACTGTCTGTAGGATCCTCCAGGCAAGAACACTGGAGCAGGTAGACAGGGGATCTTCCCGACCCACGGATTGAACCTGCATCTCTTGCATTGGCAGGCAGCTACTTTACCACTAGTGACACCTGGGAAGCCCTGTGTGGAAGTGTATATACGTTTAAATTACAAACAAGGTTGAATCCACTTTTAACAATTCACGCCTCATGTTTAGATCGAGTTAACTAACTCCCTGCCAGTACTATGCTAGAACTCTCCCTCCTGTCAACTCTGTCCCCACCCCCTGATTTTCACTGTATCACATTATTTACACTTCCAATGTTTACAATATTTACATTCTGTCATAAGTATAATGATCACACAGTTATCTAAAATTAACTCCACCTTTAAACTGATTCAGTCTTTTTACAACAGCAAAACTATTTTTAATTTTAATCAATCTTTCGGTGGACTGAAATTTTTGGTATTGTATTTTATATGCATTATGTTTGCCAATGATGCTTCAAGCATTTTAAAGAGATGTGCCCTGTAATGGCACCCCACTCCAGTACTCTTGCCTGGAAAATCCCATGGACGGAGGACCCTGGAAGGCTGCAGTCCATGGGGTTGCTAAGAGTCAGACACGACTGAGCGACTTCACTTTGACTTTTCACTTTCATGCCTTGGAGAAGGAAATGGCAACCCACTCCAGTGTTCTTGCCCGGAGAATCCCAGGGACGGGGGAGCCTGGTGGGCTGCTGTCTATGCGGTCACACAGAGTCGGACACGACTGAAGTGACTTAGCAGCAGCAGCAGCCGTTTTATTGGACTTTTCATGCTGTGGTACTGGGGTCTTATGCACGAAAAGGATGATCAGGAGGAAACGCAGATGGAGAAGACAGAGGCAGGCGAGTTTGCAGGCCCTCAGTGCAACGGCACAGAGCATCTCTGAAAATGCCCCCTTGGCCAATCATTGCAGGAGGCCACAGACTTTGGTAAAACGTACAAGTAAATGACACGAGGAGGGAAAGCCAAATGAACCTCATTTCTCACAAGTCTGTAGGAGGCTTGTCATCTGGACCGTCTGACATCACATCCAAAAACGGCCAAGTTGCATTTGGGGTGTGGCCATGCAGAAGAAGTGCAAAAACACGGCACAATGGTTTTTTTTTAACGACACCATTTTTGATCCGTGACAATTAAAGTACATGCACCCATCAGGACGCACACACTCCGAGAGACAGAGGTAAACCTTTTTATGACAAGCATGTCTGCTGTCTTTCTACATCTACCTAATTACTCGTCAGTTTTCCACATGTGCACGCATGCGTCCATTCAACAAGTATTTACTGGGGGAGGGACTGGGGGCAGGAGGAGAAGGGGACGACAGAGGATGAGATGGCTGGATGGCACCACTGACTCGATGGACGTGAGTCTCAGTGAACTCCGGGAGTTGGTGATGGACAGGGAGGCCTGGCGTGCTGCGATTCATGGGTCGCAAAGAGTCAGACACGACTGAGCGACTGATCTGATCTGATCTGATACCAAGGTTCAGTATTGTTCCAAAGGACAGCTGGTTTTATCCAAAAACTTGTGTAAAAGGAAAAGTATATACACACACACACACATACATATAAAGATATAAAAGGAGTATCAATTCAGTCGCTCAGTTGTGTCTGACTCTTTGCAACCCCATGAATTGCAGCATGCCAGGCTTCCCTGTCTATCACCATCTCCCAGAGTTCACTCAAACTCACGTCCATCGAGTCAAAGGAGTGTGTGTATATATATATATATATAAAACTTTGAATATATACACATATATTTTTAATACAGGTATTAATCCTGTTTTGATTATCACAGGAAAAGATAAATCTTATTTCCAAAGCACTTAAAACAATTTTTTTTAAAAACACTGTAGACAGCAAAAGGAAAGAACAAAATAATGCAATTTATAGCAACATGGATGGATCTAGAGATTGTCACACTGAATGAAATAAGTCAGACACAGACAAATGTCATATGATATCACTTACAGGTAGAATCTAAAACAATGGTACAGATGAACCTATTTACAAAACACAGAGTCACAGATGTAGAAAACGAACATGGTTACCAAGGAGCGAGCCAGGGGTGGGGCAAGAGGGATAAATCGGGAGACGGACTGACGTGTACAGACTGTCATACGTGAGAGAGAACTGGGACTTCCCTGCTGGCCCGGTGGCTAAGGTCCCACGCTCCAAGTGCAGGGCGCCCCGGCTTCGATCCCTTGGGGGAGGAGCTGGATCCCTCATGCTGCAACTAAGACTCAGTGGAGCCAGATAAATAAATAAGTAAAATGTTTTAAAAAATACATAATTAATAAGGACCTCCTGATTAGCACAGAGAACTCTTCTCAATACTCTGTAATGACCTATACGGGAAAAGAATTTAAAAAAGAGTGGAGTGGAAACACGTATAACTGATTCACTGTGCTTTACAGCAGAAACTAACACAACATTCTAAACCAACCGTACTCCAATAAAATGTTTTTATAAAAATACCACTGTGGAGAGCTGGGTTTAAGGTGATTTAAGAAACGGCAAGAAGCCCACGAAAACTAAAGCCAGTGTGGAGCTGCCGATGCCGTCTCAGCTCTAGGCAGCTCAGAAGGGGCCTCTGCTTCCTCCAGGCATGTGTCACTCCACTCTGGGTGTAGGAGAGACAAAGCAGGTGGGGTCCCCCCTCCAGGGCTCAGGGTCCCCCGCCCCATCCCTGGGGCACGAGGAGGAGCCTGGGCAGCTGGGAGAGAGAGTGGTGGGCCCAGCAGCCAGGGGCAGAGGTAACAGGGAGGAGTTTGAGAGGTTTCTTGGTTTTTTGCTTTTGTTTTTAAAGCAGATACCACCTCTGAGAAGAGGAAAAAGGTCACCTCATCTCTTGCTAAGCTCGAGTATATTTTTGGTAGTGTTCTACAGACCCCAGAGATAAGGGCAGCCAAAGAGCTTCGCGAGAAGCCATGCCTCGGCCTCGGCAGGCCGCAGGGCAGGGGTTGAAGCTTCAACAGGTGTGCAGGTGTGAAAGCACGCGAAGGTGTCTGCACACAGGCATGCCTGATCTGAGCACCGGGAGGTCATGGGAGGCCAGGAGCAGAGAGGTTTGCCCTCACGGGACAGCCAGCCTGCGGCAGCCAACTGATATTTCCACACCTGCTCTGATGTCATCTGATTTCAGAGTGCCAGTCACCAACTGAACAGCGACCAACTGGGCGAAGGGAGACTTTTGCAGGAGGAGAAAAGTAAATAGATTATGTCTGAAGCCCTCTCTGCAGGAGACACACAATGCCTTCTTTATAGCTGTAGTCCTGTAGCCAAGACCACCGGAGACTTCTGGAGAGAGCCGGATCTGCGTCCCTCTGACCCCTGAGCACTCTTTTATAATAATCTATGACTTGCTCCTCGGCAACATACTTGCTCCACTTCTACGGATGCCCAGTGGGCTAATCCAGCCCTGTCTGTTAATTAAGTGGTATGATAAATTCAGTGATCAGAATTTTTCCAGAGAAGGCGTTTAAGAGTTTCATGGCCCTCCTCTACTTCTGCCTGGGTAAATCTTCAAACCCTGTCTCTTTCAGGGAGATGTGAGCGGCCCACCTTGGCCCAGGTAGGAGGGAAGGGCAGACTCTGTGCTGGAGGCTGGTACCGATGACCCAGGGTGAGTCACTGCTAAAAGTCTCTCTGGGGGCAGCTGCCATTGAGGGCCTGCTGTGTGACCAGCATCATGTCAGCTGGTCTCTGCTGAGGTCATGTTTAAGCCGTGTAACACCAGCTGGAGGTGGGGATTCTTGGCTCCATTTAATGCTGGGGAAAACTGAGGCTCACAGAGGTTAATCTGTACAAGGAAGGCCCTCCCACTCGGCCTCCAAGGTCCAGATTCAACTGGGCCTGCCTCACGAATAGATCTAGAGGTTATCTTATTGTACTAATCAAAGTAAGTCAAAAAAAGACAGATGCCATATGATATCATTTATATGTGGAATCTAAAACATGACAGGAACTAATACACCTATGAAACAGAAACAGGCATGCAAATACAGAGAACAGACTTGTTCCCAAAGGGGAGGAACGGTGTGGGAGGGAAGGACAGATGAGAGTTTGGGGCAAGCAGGTACAAACCGTTATGCACAGGATGGATAAATAACAGGTCCTACTGTACAGCACAGGGAACTATACTCACTCTCCTGTGACAAACTAACGGAAAATAACACGTATATATACGTGTGTGCGTGTATAATTGAGTCACTTTGCTGTACTGCAGAAACTAAACACAACATTATAAATCAACTGTACTTCAATAAGCTTAAAACAAAGCTGGCCTGGCTCCAAGCCCCTTCCCTTCAATGCTACGTTACAGGTCGCTCTCGGAGCTGCAGTCCGCCGCCCACAGCCTACCACCCCGCTGTCTCTGCGCGTCCTGCTCGCCCCTCCTCTTCCAGTCAATCTGCCCAAATGCTGACACAAGTCAAACGAGCCGTAGCTGCAGGGCCGTATCTGCCCTGACCTCAATGCTTGCCACTCCAGGCCTGATTGATTCCATTAAATCTATAACTCTTTGGGCTGAAGAGCAAAGGAGCAAGGAAACGCTCTGTTGAACAATTCTTAAGGGCGGGTGGATGGGAAGAGGGTGGATAGAAGACATGACTGAACATTTAAATTGAGGAGCTCAGTCTTCAGCCGTCCTCTCTATGAGGGTCAGTGTGTGTTAGGCTATTGATGAGGATAGATTATTTAGGCTGGCTGAACAGTATTTGTCTCCAAATAGGGATTAAGATCTAGGGAATTAAAATTCTCACTTTTTAAGCCGTAAAACTGTAATCGGGAAAATCAGATTTTCCAGAGTTAAGGTCGTATGATCTTCTAAAGGCTTTCACACATTGAGCTCAGAGATGATCTTTCAGTTTAGTTCTGCCCCTAAGGCTCGGTGTTGTCACCCACCCAGATGCCTACCTGGGCCTGAATGTGTGAGAGAACAGCACGGAGACAAAGGGGAAAGCTTATGGGTACCAAAGAGCCAGCCGTCAAAGAAAGGCCGCTAGAGGCCAGGAAGATGAGCAGAGCCCATCAGGGAGGGGTTTCTGGCCTGACTGCGCGGCTCTGACCCTCAGCCAGGGGCCTGACTTCTGTGGGCCCTCTCATCTGTGAGACAGAATCACCGCTTTCCCACCCTCACCATGTAGAGGTCTACAGGGGACGGAATCAATGATATTTAAAACACACAAATGAAAAACCCAGATAAACACAAATCCCTTGGATCTTTAGCAGAAGAGTGCTGCAGAAATGTAAGACAGAGTAACCAGTCTGCTCCAGCAGGGAGAAGGCTGGACCGGAAGGCAGGAGTCCAGTCCCAGTCCTGGACCGGCCACCAGCTTGTTCTGCCCCTTGCCACCTTTGTTTGAAAAAAAAAAAAAAAAAGGAGTCGATGACCTCTGATCCCAGGAAACTTTGGATTGCTAGTCTCTCCTCCTCATCTTCCACTTACCCACTCCGTCCCGTTTCCCTTCCCCAGCGAGGACTGCACTTACCCTGGTTCGTGCTGTGGGAGGAGGCTGCAGCCTAGTCACGGCAGGGCTGGGCTCCTGTCCAGCCATGTTCTGCCCGGCAGCCCCCAGCCCCCGACAGGCACCCCCACTAACCGTGCAGGTGAGAAGGCTTGGCTACGTCATTTCACTGCTCCAGGGGCCTGAGAAGGCCAACTCAGGAGCTTGGCAAGGTGTGATGCCCCTGGGAGCCACAGGATGCCCAGAAGTGGAAAAGAGGGGTCACTCAAGATGCCCATCTGTATTCCATCCACTCAGGGACTGGATTGGGGTGACTGCTTGGCCCTCATGCTCAGGCAAGGAAAAGCTGCTAAAACCCACAGCCAACCTGGGCTTCTGAAGTCCCACCTAAACCTGGCAGGTCGGCAGCACCTGAGTGTTGGTCCCGGGGAGTCAGGAGGGACAAGGAGGGGTGCTGAGTTCAGCATGAAATACCAGGCGGCCAGGGGCTCCCTCATGGCCTGCCTCATGGAGAAGGCTGCTAGTCTGGCCACCCGACCCCCGAACACCCCCAGCTGGAGTGACCCGGACCTACCTCGAGCCAGCTGGGCATTGGGGCGGAGCCCAGGGAGGGCCTGGGGCTTTAGAGACCTCCAGTGGCCCTTGGGGAGCCTGCGGAAGAGGCGCTGAAGTTGCGAGGTGATGGTTCCGAAGCAGGCAGAGGCTGCTTCCTCCACCCGGCCCTCTGTCATCCCGCTGGGCTGAGGGGGGATCACTAGCTTCTCTCCAGGCCTGGCGTCGGGCACAGTGTGACGAAGTGGAGAGCCGCTGGCCCAGGAGGACTCCAGGCCTTGTGCGAGCCAGGCTTTGCTGCAATCAGCCCAGCCTCCCTGCTCCTCCGAAGGCAGGCCAGGGCACTGGGGACCCTGGGGCAGCACCAGCCCAGCAGGACGGATGCCTTCTTCCCAGCTCAGGTCCCATCCCCTCCACCTCCCCCCAGCGGAAAACTTTCTATTCCTGGGGCTTTTAGCTTGATAAGATAAACATGCCCCCAAACAGGCTGCAGAAAGGGCCCGCCCTGGGCCTAGCTTCTCAGGAGTGCCTGGGAGTCTGAGAAATCAACATCTCCAAAGTTTCAGCAGATGACAGGAGTGATCAGTTACCTCACGCAGGTGCCCAGCCCAGGAACTCATTAATGGATCTCTTTGGGGATGTCGGATTAATAATGCTTTACCAGCTGCACAGGTTCCTAAGGGACAACCAGCTAATTCACATCCTCCCAGGCCCAGCCTGGTGTGGGGGAAGAGCTCTCAGCCACCAGGGCCCCTAGGAAGCGGTGTTGCCTTAAGAGGGTCAGACCACTTATCTGAGAGCAAATACCCCAGCAGAGAAGAGGCGACAGAAGTCGGAGGGAGAAAGAGAACAGAGTCTCCCATGAAGAGGCAGAGGCTTCCCAGGCGGTGCTAGTGGTAAAGAACCTGTCTGCCAATGCAGGAGAGCTAAGAGACTCGGGTTCGACCCCTGGGTGGAGAAGGCCCCCTGGAGAAGGAAACGGCAACCCACTCAAGTATCCTTGCCTGGAGAATCCCGTGGACAGAGGGGCCTGGAGGGCTACAGTCCATGGGGCTGCAGAGTCGGACATGACTGAGCGACTGAGCAGGCACACACACATGCGTGGAGAGGCAGAGCTGTTGTTTTCTTGCCCTAACATGGGGTTCACAAGGTGTCCCCTCAACATGACTCGCAGAAGCACCCGAGTCCTGGGGGGGAAGTCCCCACACAGGCTGTCACCTGGGTGAGGTGGGCGATGAGTGGTGGCAGAACCTTCTAGGAAGATCAGGGAGAGGGATCCTGCTTCTGCGCTGCCCAGAGACTCCAGAACTCACCCACCGGCTGCTGACAGGGCCCCGCTTCACATGGAGGGGGGAGCTGTCCTCCAACCAGAGGAGAGTGACCCCAGAGGACCAAGGAAGCTGCATTTACACCTCTGTGGGCTGAGTCCAGAAAGGGAACGTTCACGAGTTCAGCTGGGAGTCCTGTGGGCCCTCGTGCAGCCTCCAACCTGCTTCCACCCCTTTATGCTGTGGTTCTTCCCCAGGCCACAGAGAATGCTGAGTGGCATCATATCCTAGAGGCAAGGTCCTCCGGCCACTGAGAGGAGAAAATGGTAGAATAAACCTAAACGGCACATGACCTTCCAAATCGCCCCCCTGACCACCTGCCCCCTCACAGGAGCTCTGGCCAGGAGGACCCAGCTGGACCACCCCTCCCTGCTGAGGCCCTTGGCACTGGGTGTAGGAACCATAAAACACACAGTTTATAAGTCATGTATTTAATACAGAGATGTCCCCAAAGGCCCCCTTCCGCGGGCTGGGACACTGGTTCTTTCTCCCTAATGCTTCCTCGTGGGGGACTGCTAATGGTCTTTTTTGTGATCCTCTAGTTTACCCAGCAGCTTCCCTGGTGGCTTAGTGGTGAAGAATCCACCTGTCAGGGCAGGAGACCTGGGTTCGATCCCTGGGTCGGGAAGATCCCCTGGAGAAGGGAATAGCTGCCCACTCCAGTATTCTTGCTGATGGACAGAGGAACCTGGTGGGCTATATATAGTCCATGGGGTTGCAAAAGAGTCAGACACAATAGCGACTAAACAACAAGTTTACCCAGCTCTGCACAGACAAGACTCACAGGTGAGTCCAGGTCTCGAGATGATACCAGCTCACCGTGCGAGGTTCCTGGCCCCACTGGGACATAAGATCTTCACAAGGACCCAGGCTTTCCTGCCTGGCTAAGGACACACAAGGGTGGCATTCCCATTCTCATGCTCAGAGAAGAGGACATGCACATGCGGGGGAATTTTAAATCGTGAGTCATGTGTCATGGGGGAAAATCCCCCCTGAATGCCCCACTTGGGCTTGAGGAGGCACTGATCTCACTTCCCTTCTTCCTCATCACAGAGATGTTGTGTGGACAGGTTAAGTCATTGGGGAAGCCAGCAGGAAAGAACTGGCTGAGAAGCCAGACAGGGCTTTGGAAGGTTCTAGAATCCTTACTCCTGATCTTTTGAAAACTTGGGATAGGTTTTCTACTGTAGGAATATTTTAGGAGGAGCACAATGACCTCTTGCTGCCCCAACATCTAAGCACTGACCCTCTGACCATGCTGAAGAGTCCAGCCAAGGCCAACATAATTTGAAGAAACACCTTTAACCATCCTACATGCTGGGGTTGCAATAAATTCTCACCGTGATATACCCTGTGTATAAAAAGGTCCTTCCAGATGGCTTTAAAAAACTTTCATCACTAGAAGAGACATTTACATTTACATTATGCGCAACCTCTTTTTTCTAAAAACTCTCAAGTTACATCTGGAGTCTTTTGTTCCATTTGAATAATAAGGCATCTCTGAGTTTTCTTTGGATTTTTAATACTTTCCTCAGTTGCAGAAAGGACATAATTGTTTAAACAGAAACCACAAAGCCTCCAGCTTCCATTTAACTTAGATGGAAAAAACAGCTTCCTCCAAGTCAGCAAGGAAAGTAAGTGATGACACCCAAATATGAGCCTGACCTGGAGACACACTCTCAGAGTTGGAGTAGGGGGCGGGGGGGGGGGGGGGGCTTTTTGCTGTCCCCAACTCAGCCACACCATTGCCAGGGACAGGGAGGAGGCCCACGATACAAACCTCAGTTTATTTTCCAGTCCCAATCCAACTCTTCTTCCCATCGTTGCCCCCTCTGAGACACAACCTAATTTCTCTTTGCTCCTGTGTCATGAACTCTGACCCTGGGTCACAGCAAGGAGGATCTTTTCTGTTCCAGGAAAAGTCTTTAACCTGCATTTCCACGCCCACTCCCTACACACACCTAACACCAGTGAGGTGGGGGTGGGGACAGACACACTTCTTCCTTTTATCTTGAGATTGAAGAAAAACTTCACCTTTTGTTTTAGGACCTCATGATTTACACATGCTGAAAATCTATTTAGAAACCAAAGCCTGAGAACAGGCTGAAGGGCCGCCAGCTCGCAACTGTCCGGGACCCGACGGATCCTCTAGCTTGGACAGGGCTTACCCACCCCTTGGCTCACCCCTCTCTGTTTCTGTATCTCTTTTTATGGGCATTTCAGCATTTGTTGGCAGGTGAATGAGGAAGCTCCACTAACTGGCGTGTTCAGTGACATTAGCTCACAGGGCAAAATGCTGTCTGTGCTGGGTTCTGGTGCTAACCCTCTGGGTCATCAGAGAAGCCATTGACTCTGGATGCTGGGTCTCCTGGTCTGTGAGATGACCATGATCCAACCAGCCCTGCCTGCCTCTCAAGGACGCTGCTGGGCCCAGCAGAGCCAGTAGGCAAGAAAACACTTTAGATCCAGCCAAGGCATCTCTGAGATAAAACTGGTCTCTGCTCCCATAGTTCCTTGGCCATTCTCAGTACTTTCTTCTTTCGCGTGAATATCTCCATCTTTGTAGACTCACAGAATACCAATTTGCATCTTCAGCAAATATGACGCTTCTTTCCCAGATCTGGCATCCGGGAGAATCAAAACATAAAAGGATAAAGAAAAAAAAAAAAACCAAAATGGGCAAAGAACATCACTCTTCTTTCAGGCCTGACTTTTGCGGACCTGTGGTTTGATTTATGAAAGGTACACAGAAGCCAAGTTTTCATGTTTTAGCAGCCCTAAGCCAGCAGCCACTGCAGACGTCTGAGTAAGATCTGCTCCGCCCTGGAAATGTTTGTTCAAGAAGCAGGGAGGGGGAGCAGAAGGTGGCTTGTAGGCCCTTCGCTGAACAGCAAATACGACCCAGCCTCGCTGTGGTCACAGGCGAGAAACATACCCGGCTACCAGCCTGCCCGTCCGCCCAGCGACACATGGGAACTACTTGAACTTTTCAACACCACCTTCTTCCCAACCCTCGACACAACATTGGCTTGTGCCCCCTGCACCCCGCCGATGCCCTGGATGAGGCCAGGGGAATGGGGTGAGCCGGAAAGCCCTGAAGAACATCGGGGGGTGCTACAGCAGTCAGGGCTCACAGGACAGAGCGCTCTCTACGAGGAGGTTGGGCACGGGGCTGCCGTGCCAGGACAGACCTGCTGCTCTCCCCGCTTCCTCTCCAAACAAGGCAAACGAGAGCCCAGCATCACAGCTTCCCTGTGGGTACATCTCTCAAGAATGCTCTCCGCACCAGGAGCCACAGGCAGGCTCCAACAGGCCCTGCGTGAACCTGCCGGCCACGGCGGCCAACACCCCAGAGCGGAGGGCTCCCAGACTCCGCCAGGCTCTGCCCACATCGGCAGGGTGCAGGGGCCCTTCAGGAACACCCAGGATCACCTCCTGGGTCCAGGTCAAGACGGTGCTGACCTTGGGGGAGCACTCCTGTGAGTCCTCCCTGGCACCAATTGTACTCCACTTCTACCAGGGGACTGAGCCTGCCGTCATCACCTCGTCCCCCGAAAGCCGGCCCAGCACCCCTCCCAGCCCTGAGATCCAGCCCGGAACATGTATGGAGAAGCTGCCAAAACTCTTGGAGAAAAACCGTAAGTGACTAAAGGCATAGCCATCTCCAGGGTCAGGGCCGGCCTTGCCAGCATCAGCTGCCTGCAGCACTTCCCGACCCAGCCAGGGGAGAGCGACCAGGCCCCGGAGGGCGGCGGGGGTGGCGGGGCGGGGTGAGGCCCTCTGAGAGGCAGGAAGCCTCCCCCACGGGCTCGGCAGGACCACAGGGCGGGTACTGATGGAAGCCAGTGACGGGGAGGGATGTCCCCTCTGCATGCTCTGCACACCCACAAATACCTGCCCAAGGGTACTCACCATGTCATCAGAGGACGGCAACCAGGAAGGGCCTCTTATGAGGCCAGCTTCCTCAGCAGCCTCCACAGCGCCTCAGCAGGCGGGGCCAGAGCAGAACGCAGCTCCTTCCCCGGGGAGACTGCGGGCTGAGGGGTGGGGATCGGGAGGGCCCCGCGGGAGAGCCCTGGGGAGGCAGGGGCTGGGATGCCCCCATGGGCAGCGGCAAGAGGTCCCCCAGATGCTGGGTGTGGACCAAAGGCAGGAAATTGCGTTACAGCCTGAGCTGGTGCAGGCCACCTTCAAGGCAGGTCGGCTTTGCTCCGCATGAGGCTCTAAGCTCCCCTGCCCCTGCCAGATGGACGGGCGCCTCCTTCTCTCCATCTGAGACCCCAGCAGAAGCCTCCCTGCATCCTGACCTCGTGAATCTGCTCTGGGATGAATGTGGATGCAGCAGGCAAAGGCTGTAGGCTCCTCAGAGAAAAGGCACTGTGGACCCGTGAAGAATTCCTCCAGCGTGTATCACTCTTAGAGCCGCGCCGGGCCTGCCCTGAGTCTCAGCCACTCTCTGAGCCCCTGGGTCCTGCCTCCAGGGACTGCAGTCAGCTTCCCGGGGCTACAGGGTCCCCTCAGCAGCCAGGCAGAGCTGGGGGCTCTCTTTCCCCTGCCCTACAAGGCCTATCTGCCAGGCTTGGCGCCCGCTGAATTCACTGGTAAACTCGGGGAGAAAAAAGAGGATCCCGGATCAAGCCCACAAAGCTGAGGGGAGATGTCAATTCACTTCCCCCCAATAACTCTGCAGGATCAGCCAGAGAACACACACGTTCATTACCAAGTCTAATTAGGCTGGCAGACAAGTGGCATTAATCATTTTTGACTGTACCTGGGATTCAAGCCCCTCTTACTCCATAATCAGAAAATTTTATGCTCTGATGGATAAGGGGAAAAAATTAAACCCACATTTAATCCTTTCACTTTCATTTTGTGAAAATACAGGAAGCAGGGAGGAGAAACAGAGAGCAGCAGCTTGGGGGCCTCAAATGGCCTCTCTCAAGGCGTCCAGGTCCTTCCTCTGCCCTCCCATGTCCCCCAGCCCTCCACCAGGACTCTCCCCAAGGAAAAACCCCAATCAGAGCCAGAAGCAGAGGAGGGACGGGAGGTGGGGGATTCCACTATCTCTAACAACGAAACGTCCATTTCAGGGCTTAATTTTCCTAACCTCGAAGGCCAAGCGTGGGCCTGAATTAATGAAAATACTTTAAGCCACATACTTCAGTGTGACCAGGTGTCCTGGACAAATAAAACACTTTCCAAGTGCCCCAGGTTCCTGGGCCTGCTACAGAGAGACTCAATGTCCGTGTCCCAGTAACCTCTTCTGCAAAGAACCCAAGAGAGGGGCTGGGTCTGTGGGACTCTGTGGCTGTCACATGGGGGTCCACTCTGTGCAGAGAGGTGGGTTAAGCCCGGCCACTGATGCTGTGATGAGACAGAGCTAGCAAGGCTCGACAAGGGGCTCTCACCCAGGAGGTCCCTGTTCCCGTGCCAGCAGACTCCACGGCAAACACCTCGCACTCCCACCATAAAACAGGTCTCCCACAGGAGGGGGAGGTCAGGATGGTAAGCTCCAGGGCCCCCCTTCACCCTGTAACCCCTACCACATAACCCTTTACAGCTCTGAACACACCCCTCCAGGGAGGACCCGCTCCACTAGTAACGTGCACGGCATGTCCAAGTATCCCTCTCTCAGTGTTGAGTTGAACTTAGCTTTTCCCATTTTCCAGACCATTTCCTATTCCAAGATGGCTAATGCATCCACCAAACGAGATAAAAGGTTAACCCCGAGTTCCTTCTGTAGAAGAAAGGGTCTACAACCTGCAAGGGACATTCCCTGAGAATAAAGGCAGTCCGTGAGAGTTCCAAGGGCTGTGTGCTATTGACCATTCCCTTTTGGAATGCTGGAAACGGATTCTCACCACGGCCACTGTCCCCCACCCCCAGACGCACACACACATGACTTCATATAATCTACCTCTCTCTCTCCCTCCCAGTCCCCACCAGATTTCCTTCTCTATCTAATAAACACGAGTTCTTTAATCCTAGAAATGAATATCAACTTTGAACGTCTCCTGTTGGCAAATCCAGCATTAACCAGAGCTCCGTTACAGTCCTTGAAATAGGGATAAGCTTGAGATAGAGGAATTTTCACTGAAAAGGCAGTGGGGAGACAGTTTTCTAAAAGCTTCCCTTATTAAAAGCCCGTTTTGCCAACACAGCTCCCACCCAGTGTCAACCTCCTGCTGAGACAGATGTCATTTACACACCCGCTGTCCCTCCGCGTGTTTCCAAGAGCTGGAAGATTTAATAGTAAAACAGACGACTGCCTTTATCAGGCATGAGACTGTGCTCTGTGCTGGGGACAAGTGGTGCAAATGCCAGGTGCCAGGGTCCCGATGACCTAGAGGCCGCCAACACGCTGTGAGGATGCCCACAGCAGGCAGGAGTGGCCCTGCCCCGCCTGTGCTGCGCGGGACACCCTCTTCCCGCCTCAGCTCAGCAACCGAGCAGAGCTGGAAAACGGCTCTCACTGTTCGGAAAGGTGATCCTAAGAAGTGCCGGGAGCCCAGGCAAATTGTTACAGCCGCTGGATGGGAGGGGATAATAATAACATTCATACTGCCCTAAATGTTTAAGTTGCCTTCTACCAGGCACTGTTCTAAGCCCTTTCCATATATTAATTCATTAAATTCTCACATGAACGCAATTGAGAAGGTAATGCTATCATCTCAATTTTTTAAAACACAGAAGAGGAACACAGAGGTACCCAGGGTCACACAGAGACTAATTGGCAACATCAGGATTCAAACCTAGGTCTTCTGGTTCCAGGCTGTTCTCTTAGGCACTGCAGAGTACTGCCTTTCAAAAGTCACGTTTCTGACCCTTGCTTTTTAAAACAAAGATAAAACAAACCCACCCCACCATGGAATTAGAACTTCAGTTGAAAGAAAGATGATTGGTGAGTTTGGCCTGCCAGCCATCAGAACATTTCTCAACTGTTTCCATCAAGCTACAAGTCCACAATCAGTTAAATATTAATAATGACAAACAGAGGCTCCTCTCTGTAGCCCCTTGATTCCAACTCTGCTCCCTCTCCGGTGTTCAGACATCCCTGGTTGGTACTAACCCACCTAGCTGAGGGCTACCAAGTCACACAGAAATCAGAGGACACGCATATTCACCTGGGGCTTCCTTTCACAAGAAACTGTCTAATGTGAAAGTATGAAAGTGAGAGTCACTCAGTTGTGTCCCATTCTTTGAGACCCCATGGAATTCTCCAGGCCAAAATACTGGAGTGGGTAGCCTTTCCCTTCTCCAGGGGATCTTTCCAACCCAGAGATCGAACCCAGGTCTACCGCATTGCAGGCAGATTCTTTACCAGCTGAGCCACAAGGGAAGCTCTGCATAAATTCATTTAATCATGGAGTATCATGCATATACACAAATAAACACACAGACACCATTACCAACAACAACCCCGCCAGTCGTAAAACTATATGCCAAATGTTCAACAATTGATACAGTCCTCCAAGTGTCTTTTTCACTCTTGCTTTTAAACTTTTCTCAGTTTTTGCCACGCTGCAAGGCATGCAATATATTAAGTTTCCCGATGAGGGATCAAACCCTGCAGTGGAAGCATGGAGTCCTAACCACTAGACCAAATGAAGGCCTCAATGTCCTAATACAAACTAGAATTCCAATGAAGCAGCTTTCCTGGGATTCCAGCACACTAAAACCCATCACAAAGAGGATACTGCCTCTCTATGTCACTGTTGGGAGGCAGTAAAGTACCCCAGGGCCCTTGAGAGGGCAAAAGCTGCAAACACATCTGTGGGAAAGTTGCATTTGATTCTACTGAAGGTCAGGGCGATTTGCCAAGTGACAGCAGCCCTCCGCCCACATCACACATTTCTGTATCTATCGCCCTTTCCTTATTAATTAGCACCTGAACTGAGTTTTGATGGTGGAGGGAGCAGAACCCACCCCCACCTCCCACACTCCTCTTCCGCTGGATCCTGGCTTCAAGTCTGAGCTCTGCTGCCCTGAAGCCAGCTGCAGTGGGAAGCACACCGCACAGCCTTGGCTGGGGACTGCAGAGAGGCAAGGTCAGGCTTTCGTGATGAGGGTGTAACAGTTGCTGCTGCACAATGCTGCAGCTGGATGGGAGATGGGGGCTGCTGTCATGTGGGAAGAAGCTTGGCTGAAAGATGCGACCCCAAGCCATTTCCAGAGATGCTTTCTAGAGGCTGTACCATCGTCTGCACTTTGTGCTTCAGATATTTAAACTATCTACATAAACACATAGGCACATGGGTGTGGGTATCGTCTGCCCAACATGGCAACAGCAATTATGGGGTGGGGAACAGGAAAAGAAGAAATCTATTTTTCTAGATAAATCTAATAGGGAAAAAAATCTATTTTTCTAGATAAGTCTAATAGGAAAATCTATTTTTCTAGATAACTCTAATAGGAAAAGAAGAAAAGAAACATCACTGAAGAAATATACACACCTAACTGCTGGAAGAGAAAAATAACAAACCCCCAAGAAGACCGCAAATGTGCTCAGAAAATCTATACAGTGGATGTCCAGTGTTTTATAGTCAGGCTTTGAGAAGATTCTGGCTCAGAGGAGGAGGCTGGAGGGACCTGAGAGCTCTGGGGAGGGTGAGACAGGGCAGGTAGTTGGGTAATTCTCGAGCCTGATGCCTGGTGCAGTAGCCAGTAGGAGGAAGAGGAGGAAGCAAGGCCCAGCCAAACGTCAGAGCAGAGGGCAAAGGTCCGAGGGGCCAGAGGTGGACGGCTGGAGAGGGCAGGGATCCAGGGTCACTTCACGCTCTTCTCAAGCCTCATGGCCTCTGTCCATCCAAAGCCCAACCAGGTCTCTTCCCTGTCCCCACAGGTCACCCTGGAGGAAGGGTGTACCACAGGCAGGCAGGCAGACAAAGTCATCAGCCATTACCCTAATAAGCAGGGGCCAAACGGTCATCTCAAGAATAGCCTCACAGCCCACTCTCAAGAAGCTACAAAAAAGCAAGAGAGGGCACTGGAGACCCAGGGGAATGATCTGGTAGCATCAGGCATCAACCCCAGCCTCTGTGTGTGTGTGTGTGTGTGTGTGTGTGTGTGTGTTTGTGTGTGCGTGCGTACTGGCTGTATCTGGAGAGGGGCGAGGCGCGCACCTGTCAGAGGAAGAGGTGCTTGTTAAATACCGCACAAGCATACCTAAGGGCACTAAGGAGGAGAGTGTGTCCAGGGGCTACCTGCCTCGGTGAAAATCCTGGTCTCCCCTGAAGCCGGAGGGGTCAGCGCCCCCTCTCGGCTCGCCCCAGCCGGCTCGCTCGCAGCCGCTCGCGGGCAGACTGCGGTCTTCCCGCGCCCCCCAGCCCCGCCCGACCCCGACCCTCACACTTACTAGCGCAGCTCAGTGCCCGCCACCACACCTCTCGCCCGCACAGGTCGCACCAGCCGCGGCCACCCCGCAGCGCCAGTTCCACGAAGCAGTGGCCCTCGCCTCGCTCCGCCGGGACGCGGGGATCCTGCGGCTGCTCGAAGATGCTGCGCACGTCGCGGGGCCGGGGCGCGCCAGGCCGCCGCCGCAGTCTCTGCTGCAGACCAGGCCGGAGAGGGCGAGCGGGTCGGGAGGCCCGGGGCTGGGGCTCCGGGTCCCCCCGGGCGGTCCTCCCGTCACTGCGTCTCTCGTGCGCCCCGGGCGCAGTGGAGAGCGGCGCGGGGGCGCAGCGGCGCGAGGAGTGGCCCGGGGGGGGCGGCGGCGGCAGCGGCTCGGGGTCGCTCAGGCTCTGCAGATAGCGCGGCGGTTCTGGCTCCAAGAGCAGCCGGTACGGGCGCTGCCCGATGGCCGGGGACGCCATGGCCATGCCGGGCGGCTCTCCGCGCTGGCGCTCCTCCCGAGTCCTCCTAGAGAGCGGGGCGGCCCCAGACCGGCGCGCCTTTAAAGGGACCGCAGCCTGCGGGGCGGGGCGGGGGCGGGGAGACCTCTGAGAGGCAGGAAGGACGACCCGAGGGAACCACCGACCGCCCGACGGGCAGGGGCGGCGGTGGGGGACGCCTGGGCGAGTGTGGATTTCGGGGTGTCTTCAGGTAGCCGGGGCAGCTGAAGGGTTGCACGTGTAAAGCTTCTTTACAGGACAACTCGGAAGAGGCATTCTGTGGGAGCCTCCTGCCTTCAGCTCTACCTCCTCTCCTCTCCCATCCTTCACCCCCAACCCCAGATTTCCACCCTCCAACCTCAGGTTCCCACGCCCCCAATCCACACCCCAACCCGCCCCGAGGAGGGAGCGGGCCGGAGGGAAGGGCTTAGAAACGGAGAATGGGGGTCCAGCGAGACGTCCACCGGCTCAGAGTCGGCCCGCTGGCCTCTCAGTTTTCACGCCCACCGGAGGGATGCATCCCCCGGCCCTTCCCCTCCGGCGCTCGCCGCATTCCGCCGCCCCCGCGCGCGCCGAGCCGGGCGCAGGCAGGGGATGCCCGGCTCCGGCTCGCGGGCCCGCCGCGGCTCCGAGTCCCGTGACGGCGGGGGACGCTTCCGATGCTGATGGCAGCGGGCTGTCCGCGCGCCGCGTTCACCCTGGTTGGATTTCCCCTTTCGCAGCAGCCCTGGCCTGTGGGAGAGTCCTTTCCCGGAAGACTGGAGTTCTGGTGATCCTAGGTCCGTGCGAACACTCCGGCCCCTCAAAGGTTGGGAGAGCTTTCCTTTCTAAGTCAAATCTGCCTCTCCCCATAGCAGTTCTAGTAATTCCTGTGGAAATACCACCACCACCCGCGCCCGCAAAAGCCCTGCTCTGCACCTGGAGTAGACAGCCCTCCTGTGGGACTCAGAGAGAGATTCCTTTCTACAGTCCGAGGACAGGCTTCACAACCTCCCCCTCCTCTGGATTTTAATGCTCTGCTGTCCTCTCCTTGAAAGCCTTAACAGTTTTTGAACAAAAGGCTAGCATTGTCTTTTAGCCCTGGGTCGCACCAAGTAGGTAAGCGGCCCTGCCCATCTCTCCTGGGTGGGGAACCGGGCCTGCTGGGGCTCCGAACCTGTGTCCCGTCACAGACCTGCTGTGTGACCCCGGGTCCTCTCTAACCTCTATAGTTTCCTTAGCTGGAAACTGGACTGGGAGTGAGCAGACACGTGATCCTTTCCTCATCCTCTCTGATTACATCACTCTGACTCAGTGGTCACTGCCTGTCCTCTTGAAAGGTGCGGTTTAGTTTGGTTGATTTAGTAGAGGTCACCAGCGAATCAACTTGAGAAACACATGGTCTGAATTCTTCTAGACCTGAGTTGCTTCCTCCCCTTCCCAGGCCAGAGATGGGTCTCCCCCTAGTGTCTTCTAGGGGAATCTTCACTTTAGCTTTTGGATTTCCCCTTGGAGGTTCGTTTTTAGGTGATTCCTAAAATTTCAACAGTCGAGAGGCCAGGGAAAGCCCAGCTTGCTTCGGCCCACGGCTTTTCCCTCATGGTGGTGGCAGCCATGGGTCCTTTGATCCCTGGGTGTCACCAAAGGTTCTCACCTCATGAGGCTGCTTCTGAGTGTGTGGCAAGAATGTGGCCAAGAGCACAGAGCTATGAAGCAGAAGGTGTGAGATGGGGGCCTGTGAGCCACAGCCACCCTGCTCTACTCCCCTCCTGCCCCTCTCCTCTCCCCTGTCTGAACCTCGCGTTCTCTACATTAGTGGTTTTCAAATGCTGCCATGCATCACCGTCACCTGGAGGGCTTGTTGAATTACAGATTACCGAGCTCCACCCCCTGAGTTTCTGAGTCAGTTTGTCTGGGCCTGGGGTTTGGGATTTTGTCTATTTTTTTCTTTTCCATTATGGTTTATCACAGGAGATTGACTGTAGTTCCGTGTGCTGTGCAGTAGAACCTTGTTGCTTGCCCATCCTGTATGTAACAGTTTGAGATTTTGCATTTTAAACAAGTTCCCAGGCCGTGTTGATGCTGCTGGTCTATTGCTTTAGATCGAAGGTGGCAAGAAGAAAATAGGATTCTCTGCTCTTTGCCCCGCAGAGCAAGTGAAGTTCAGCGGGAAGCGACTGAGAAAAACACAGTGGGGGCTAATTCTGCAATGTTTTCTGGCAGATGTTGACCCAGAAAAGACCAATTTGCCTCTGTGGTCTTTTTTCCCCGTCTCTCTCACTTCTTCTGCAAGCAGTTCTCGAGAGGCCATTGCAGAAGCCTATACGTTTGCCGAATCCACCCTGTATTATCCACCTCTGGCCACAGGCATGAGACTTGTTTGAAGATCACTTCCTCCAACCTTGGGAGAGCAGAGGGCTGGGAGAGGCCCAGGGTGTGGGCCAAGCTCAAGCTCTGCTGACAGTCTGATGTGGCAAGGAGAAGGCACCTGGCGGAGAGTGCATCACCGAGGAGCCAGTTTTGAAATGCCATTTGTGAAATTGCCAACAATGGCCATTTCTGTCCTTCATCACCCTCCCCTCAGCATGCGTTTGGGCAACCCAGCCCAGATTCCTGGGATGGAGAGGCTCACAGGATGAGTGTCTCCTCTGGCCCTGGGAAACTGAGGACTCTCTGGAATACTCAGGCATAAACTCCTTTGCCCAGGTTCCTGAGCTGGGTAGAAACGTGCTCTCGTTTAGTTGTCCTGCCTCAGCTCTGATCTGGAGGAGTGCAGGGAGAAAGCACTCCAGCAGGGCCAGAGCCCGGCATGTGGCTTCAGGGACGGAAGGGAGATAAAAGTGGAGATAACGTAATTCCATGTGACCAACTCCAAAAGTGTATCAAGTTTATCTCCCAGTTCATCTCCCTGAGCTAGAGACTGAGGTCAGGCTAGGCTGCTGCCTCTCCTGAACCCCCAGCAGGAGGCTCTCTGCCGGGAACTTGCCTCTTCTGATGTCATCTTTCCCAGCCCAGTCTCCTTCTTCCCCAGAAGAGCATCCTCTCCCATCACACACACACACACATACACACACAAGCACACACGCAGCCCATTTTCCTTCATCAGGGAAGTACTAGATAAACTCCAGGCTCATGGTAGGGTCAGGACCTGGGGTAATGTCTGATGCTTGAACTTTGGAACTGCTCGGGTTGGTCTTTGGTTATGCCGGCCACAAGGGCGAGACCACAGCATCTGCTGAGACACCTCCACTGGGAGTTTTCTCCCCTTGTTAGCAGATCCTCTTGGCTCGGAGCCACTGACTTTTTTCTGCTTGTGACTCACTCCCAGAAGAGTGGGTGTGCTGTTTTTCCTTTTGACCAAAGGGAAGGATGCTGACAGTGAGTTTGAGCGTGTAAGTCACTTCAGAGGTGGTCTCTCGGTTCCCCCAGTGGGTTTCAAGGTTATCTCCTAACACCCCGACCCCACCCCCCCCCGCCCCCCCACCCACCAGGGAGCTTCCTAGGAGGAAGGAAAAGAGGAGGAGAGAATATGGCCTGACTTTCTGAAGGGGAAGTTCCTGGGTTTGTCTGGCTTGGAGGCATTCGAAGTCGCCTGAAACCCCCAAAGGGACTTAGGGACCTCCCAGTGATTGTGGCAGTACAGCTGTCTGCTTGGGGTCACTGGACCTGTCAGGACAGGTCAGGCTACAGGCAGTAAACAACCCTCCACGTCCCAGTGCCTTGCACCCAGAGACTGCTTTCTCACTCACATCACATGCCCCTTTGCCTGTTGGTGGGGAGACTTTGTTCCTCAGAGTCAGGGATCCAGGCTGATGGAGGCGTCATGTAGCATGTTGCCCAGCAGCAAACCAGAGGGACGCAGAGATCCCCGAGGCTCCGATAGCAGCATGCAAAAGCTCCAGCTACTTCTGCTCGCTCCTCGTGGGCTAGAATTAGTTCTAAAGCCCACCCTCCACAAGGAGGGCAGGAAGTGCATTCCTTCCTTGTGCTCAGGATGGCAAAAGAGCTGGAAGTACTTGGTCAACAGCGCAAATGACCCCTCCCTGCTGTCCTTAAGAGCACAGAGCAATTACTCATTTAACAAGGGATCACCTAATATCCACTGTATCTCAGGTGCTGTTTTAGGCATTAAAGGTGCAACAGTGAAATGGCCATGTTCCTGAAGCTAATAGAAGTTTAGGTGGAGAGTCAGCTACTAGACACGTCAACTTGAGTGTAACAGAGCCTCAGGTCACGCGCACTTGATGGCAAACAAAGCCCAGTGAGGGACAGAGAGCAGCGGGGGCTGTCGGATTGGACTGGAGGCAAGAAGCACCTCTCTGAGGGGCAGATGTTTAAACACAGCCCTGAGTGGGGCCAGCCCTTTGTCTATCTGAGCAAGGAAGTTCCAGGCTGAAGGAGCGGCAGGCTTCCCCTAACCCTCCCAGACTTTGTGAGCATGAGTTTCTTCCAAATGTGGATTCCAGACCCTCCCTGCAGAGATCAGTTCCCTAAGTCTGGACACTGGCTTGTATCTTATGTGAGTTTGGTGAACATGACTCAGAGACCACACTCAGTAGATGTCTGAGGAAGAGCGCTGTTACTTTGAGAAACTGCTGGAGGATGCCTCTTCCTCACGGCTTCCTTCCCCTCCCGACTGCTTCTGTACACAGAGCTCAGCCTCCTCAGAGAGTGGGGAGCACCTTTCATTGCTAGACTGTGAGCAGGCACCGTGACAACACATTGTTGGGGAATTAAAGTGTTTGTGACGGTCCTTTGTAAAGTGCAGTGTGTTATACATATTTACACTAGAAACATGCATTGAATACCTGCTCTATGGCAAGCACCCTTGGCTTGAATGACCTCTTTACAGCAACTCTGTGAAGTGTCTGGCATGCCTACTTTACAGATGAGAGAACTGAGGGTCGGAGAAGGCATGTGACTGGCCCCCAAAGGTGTCACAGGTTGGACTGAGATCTCTGATTTTGCCTTGGCACTGCCCAGCTGGTGTGGTACAAATGCTGCTAAGTCACTTCAGTCGTGTCTGACTCTGTGTGACCCCATAGACGGCAGCCTGCCAGGCTCCGCCATCCCTGGGATTCTCCAGGCAAGAACACTGGAGTGGGTTGCCATTTCCTTCTCCAATGCATGAAAGTGAAAGGTGAAAGTAAAGTCGCTCAGTCGTGTCCAACTCTTTGAGACCCCATGGACTGCAGCCTACCAAGCTCCTCCGACCATGGGATTTGCCAGGCAAGAGTACTGGAGTGGGGTGCCATTAAATGGCAGCGTTTAAAACCTCTGATCTCAGTTTGTACGTGCTGTTTGAAGAAAATTTTTCCCCATTTTTCTCTCTCTGTTGCAATCTTGTTCAACTTGCAAAGTCTAGTCCAGATAGCAGGCCCTCCACAGGGTCTTCCCAGAGTCCCCCAGCCCTAACTCATTGTTTCTCCTGCATCCACGTCATCCTAACATGAGTCACAATTAGGTTTGCACATTCTTGTCTCCCTCACTTGTCAGTCTTTCTGCCACTGTGCAGGGCAAAGAGGAGGTGCTCGTTAAATGTTTAGAGAAATGAACTCGGCTGTAGGCTCCCAACCTGTACCTAAGAGAGAGTTTATTTCTTAGTATCCCTTCAAGCCATGGCCCCTGCACCCAGGGAGGGGAAGATGAAGGAACTGTCTGGTCTAGGGAGACCAGAAGGCCCCCCAGGACCTGTGGGAGCCGGGAGAAAGTTGCTGGTCACCGGGGTGGATTCTCTGCCTTCATGTGCTAGTAACTGGCCAGGGGTCGGGGCTCAGGGCACCATCGCCCTTCTCAAGGGCTTGGGCTTTGTGTGTAACACCAGTGCTCCTGGGGGATCCCCTAGGTCCTTGACACTGCCTGGTGGCCAGAGGGGCAAACCGGGCTGGCAGTGTGAGCAGGAACACGAGGGCTCCTGGGGCGGCGTCACTGTGTGGGATGCGAGGCGGTGAGGCTGGCTTTCCAGCAGTGTGGGGGCGCCTCCTCCATCTGTGCCTCAGTTACAGAACTCTCCCGTCCCCAGCCGCTCTGCCAGGCTCACGATAAGCCTGGTTTCCGTGTGGATGTTTCTTCTCTCCATGTTGGAAAAACTTAGATATTCCAGGCCCGTTTGTCAGCAGCTGTTGCCCTCAGCCAGGGGGGTGGGGTGCCGAGCCACAGCCACGGACGTTCCAGGACTAAGCCATCGCCATGGCCAGGGCAGGGGCAGGCAGAGGGGCAGAGGGGCCTGGGCCGCTTCCCACTGGAAGCATGTGTGCGTGTGTGCACACGCACACACACACGCCTGTCCCTCCTCTGGTTCCTCTCATTTCTGCCCCCTCTCCCCTCTGTCTCCCTCTCCACCCGTCTCGCTCTCCTTCTTCCCCATCCTTCCCTCCTTCCCTCCCCATCCTTCCCTCCTTCCCTCACTCCCACTCTTCTTCCTCCTTCTCTCTCAGCCTCACGGAGGCTCCAGAGAAAGGACGGGACTGTGTCAAGTGCCCGCAGTGATTCTGAGCTTCCAAGAATACACTGAAGCTACTTGAGGTCACGCTGGCTCCTTCCTCACCACCTCCCCATTGGGGTTGCTGGATTACAGAGGTTTTTTTTTTTTTTTTGCATGTGCATGTGTGAGATGAAGCAAAAAGCAGCCAGGAATCCCATGCTTTGCAAAATCACTGAAGCAGTGTGGGAGTGAGCCCGGACGACCGGCTGTGGGAATCCTCTGGGGCTGTCCCTGCTGCAGGGAGGCGGCCTCAGAGCGCACGTGCTGGCCCAGGAGGAGGGAGGCCACGCCGCTGTCCCTGAGACTGGCCTTGCCAGCCTCAGCCAGCAGGTTGTGGGCTGGCGCCTGGTCCGGTGTCCCCTGCTGCCCACGGGCCCATACGGGGCGTCCATACAGCCTCTACTGGAGGCTGCAGACTGCCTTGGTGTCCTTGAACTTTAGAGCCTGCGGGAGAATCTCTGGGGAAACGTCCACAAGGCAGGCTCCAGGGCCACACCCTTACAGGTGGGAATCAGGAGGTGGGGAGGGTCCCAGAATCTGGGTTTTGAACCAGAATGCCTGTCTGTATAGAGGAAACTGCACAGATTCTGAGAGTTGCAAAAATTATCGCCCTGAGGCCCCAGGGCTCAGAAGGAGGCACTAGGGCCCCGGCCCATTTCTGCTGCTTCCTTCCAGGTGCCCCTTGAACCAAGCGGCCTGTTTTAACGGCATGTTCACCATCGATCCGAATGCTATGGGGCCTCTTCCCCAAGATTTGCGATGAACCTGAGCCACCGATGGGTCAATCGGAGACAAGGGCTCCGGTTTTCCCACCCAGCCTGCGTGGTGGCCTCAGCCATGGGAGGCGGGGCTGGAAGGGTATGCAGAGACCCCAGGGAGTGTTTCTGACTCCTTGTGGAAACACAGAATCTGTCCCTACCCACAGCTTTGAAAGATGCTGTCTCCATCTTACAAATGAGAACCGTAGGCATGGAGTTTCAGTCCACGCTCCACACAGGCACACGTGTCTTTAAAATACCAGTTGGGCTTGACCTACAAAAACCTGTTTCCACGGCTCCCCGAGGTGAAGCCTGCGTTCCTTCGTGTGGCCAAGGCGCAGCTTCCGGATCTGGCTCCGCCCGGTGCTCAACACCCACTTCCCGCTCCAGCGTGCTCTGTAGCAAGACACATACCTGCCGTTCCTCCCACACCGAGGTGGGTGTCGGCCCCCCTGCCAGGGATGCCTCCCATGCCTTCTCTGCCGGGCAACCCTGCTCACCTGCCAAGACCCCACTCTGGAGCCGCCTGCTCCCTGAGTCCTTTCCTGACCCCTGCCCTCTGGCGGTGGTGACGCAGGCCGCCCCCCGAGCTGTGCCTTCCTGTCTCTGCCCGCTGTCGTGGTGCTGAAGGGCCCTTCCCCATCAGGGTGAGCTCCCCAAGGGCGGGCACAGCACCCAAGTCGCCACGAAGCTCTGGCTCCCCTCCCAGGGCCTGGCACCCAGCAGGTGCCCAATTGACGTCTCAGCAGCTGAATGGGCACTGCATTTGAAGTGTCGTGTTAGGAATCACCAGAGAGAAGAGGTCATCAGACACCTGGTTGGGGGGGCGGGTCTTACCAGGTTTTGGAAGAACTGGACAAGGTCATGGGCCTGGGTCCAGTTCCATGCTCCCCGCGGAGAGGGCATCAGAAACCCTGCTGGGCTGGGGGCTGGGGGCACCCATGTCAGGGGCTCTGCAGCACAGGATCACACTGAAGCTTTTGCAGGTTCCCTGCTGGCCTTTGCTCATGAGCTATGAGCTCATCCAGCTCATAGCCCTGGATAGTATCATTCCCCCAAATCCGCACTTGGCTTTCAGGGATCCCGTGGCTCCACCCAGCATACAGGGTCTTAGAAGCAGCCGCAGCTGCCAGGGAAAATCTGCCATGGGACGTACCCAGCAGGGCTGCTGAGGAGCCAGGAGTGTCGGCTGCACTTCCCGTGGGCAGGGCGGACCAGAGGGGGCCATTGGAGTAACGGCTGGCTCCTGGGAACCCAGGACCTGAGCCCGCCCGGCCCGAGTGACCCAGGGCCCGATGGCACCCAGGAAGCCTGAGGCAAGCACACCCAGCAGCCCTCCCCGGGTCTTTACAGGGCACTGGTCTTCCCATGGAGGACCGGCCCAGACAACGTCGGACTCCAGGACCCAGCCTTCCTCAGCGCCGCCCTGCAGGGCCTTCAGGCGGAACAGCCGCTGAGGACACAGAAGCTCCTGAAAGACAGGCAGGAAGGATTCCCAGGTCTTCATGCTTCAAAGCACCAAGTAGGGCTCCTCACTCTTTCCCGCCCATGCTGGAGCCACTTTATTGCACACCCTTCCCCACCCCTAGGCCAGCAGGGTAGTCGGCTCTGGTGAAGGGAAAGGGAGGTACCCTGCAAGGGAAAGACTAGACATGCACAAATCTGAATGCCACACCCTGGCACCATCCAGCTTCTGGGCAAAAAGAGGGGATGTACAAAATGGCCCATAGGACTGCTTTCAACCGATATTTAGGACCAGCTGAACAGTGGTAGGGGGTGCGTGGAAAGGAATAGGCACTTGGATGGAGGTTTGGAGGTTAAAAAAACCAAACAGACCCTCCCTGCCAGTTCTAGGCCCTTACACAGCTCCTCAAGTGACAGGGAGCCAGAAAAGAGAGACCCCAGCAGGAGGCCAGCCTCCCTGGGCGCCTCCCTGAAACCAGGCTCCCATTCAGGGAAAGGCAGTGAGCTGTCCTGCCTCCACCTCCTAGTCCTTCTCACAGATTCCCAGGCACACGCAGCCTAGAGCCCTCCCTGATCCCCGAGCACACGCAGCCTAGAGCCCTCTTTGCCTCCAGAAACAGCCCAGTGACAGCCACCCAGAAAAGGGTCCTGTTTATTTCATTTCTGAAAGCTGCAGGCCTTGACTTCCTCGCGGCTCCGGCCTCATGGGCCTGTGCTAACCGGCACAGCTACTGTCGACGCCGCTGGCTGCGAACCCCCAAATCTGGTGGTGCCCCAGAGGGAGAGGGGAAGGTCCCCGAGACACAGCCCCGGCCTTGACCACCCCGTTCCTCAGCTTTAGGCTCGGTCTGACTGGAGGGAATGGGAAATCGGGCCGTCATGCCTGATTCCTCGACGGGTGACCCTCAGCAGCCATGGGAGACGGGGGAGGTCCATTTGTTCAACATCAATCACCTGAAGAGGAAGGAAGACGGGGATGGAGTCGTCTGCCCCGGCCCCCTGGGGAGCCCCCGGGAGGCCCCCTCTTCTGTTCCCTGAGGAGTGAAGCCCTGCACACCGGGGCAGGCGGGGGGAGGGCGTTTGGGAGCCTTGGCCCCACCGTCCGGCAGGTTTGCTGCACGGCGAGGAAGACAGGGGGGCTGGCTCCGGGCTCGTGCAGGGGTGCAGGTCAGCCTGGGATCCGGCTGGTGCTCCCGGGCCTGCTGCGCTGCCCCCCCAAGAAAGGCAGCAGAAGGTAATGCTGGAGACTCCCGGCTGTCAGCCAGGAGGGAGGTAGGCTGGTGAGGTGGACCCGGCACCGTCCTGTTGGGTCCCCGGTGCCGGCAGCCGGGCAGTGCTTGAACAACCGTAATGCTTCAGGATGCCGCGGGCACATCCCCAAGCTCAGATGTCAGGAGCCAGTGGGATCCTGCTTAGCCTGTAAAGAAAGGCCACGGTTAGTGTCTCCTGCCCAGGTGGAGAGGCCAGAACCCCGCCCGGGGACCCGCACCGTCAGCTTTCAGGGGCAGCAGGCTCGTCAGGCCCTCCGCTCTCCTCCCGGAGCGCCTGTGTCTCCTGACAAGAACTCTATTCTCATCCCTGGCTACACCTTAGAATCACTGGGAAAGCTTACGAAAATCCCCAACTCCAAGCAGCAGTCAGAGCCTCTGAGGCCAAGACCCAGGCATCTGTTCCTTTTAAAAGCTCCCCTGGGGATTCCACTGTGGCCTCGGGTTAAGAGGAGGGGAAACGGAATTCAGATGGTTTCTTTAGGCTCTTTGGTTACAGCTCTGAATCAGGAAGTAAAAAAATCCACTAAAATAAAAACGTTAGCTCTCTGTAAATAGACTACGTATCACAGCAAGGAAAATTTATGTTGGCACTAAAATTAGAACTTCCTGCCCCTAAGGGCTGTTTCGGAAAATCTTTCTAAGAAGCTGTCAAATCGTCTCCCTGTGGGTATTTAGGAGGATCTGTTCTCCTCTTGCCAGAATGTGACATGGGATGCCTCCCCAACCCAAGGACCCTCTGAAACTCTAGGAGCAGCCGTGAGCTCTGCTCCCAGCTTCCCTACCTCCCGCGGACCTCAGGGAACACCTGCCATTTAGTGAATCCCAGCTCTGTGCACCCTTCCCTCCCAGCACAGTGCGTCTCTCATCCCGTTTAATCCCTTTATTAGCACCAGGAGGTGGAATCTCTGGGAATGTGGTGGAGCTCAGAGCCAAAGAAACTTCCCGGGGCCGCATGGTGGGTGAGGAGCAAGCAGGGTCACACTCGGTAGGAATCTCTGCAGACTCTTTGGTTCCCAGATGGGGAAGTGACAGGCGTAAGGATGATGGGGAAGACGCGGGAGGTGCGTGCATGCACGTGTGAGTGTGTATATGTGTAAACGGGACCACCCCTGCTTCTGAGATTGTGTCCTTCCTTCTCTTTGGTTTTCAAACGCACCTTCGAAAGTGAGACTTCTAGATGGCAGGGCTTTTTTCCCTTCCAATGGTGCTTACTTGGTAATATGAGAAGCCAGTCACTCTGTTATTCTCCAGCTTTCTTTTGTGAATTTTACACAAAATCCAAAGGCTGAGCCCCGCTGCATCTGCCAGTATCCCCCCGACTTCCACCCTCCCCTAGCCCAGGAGTGGACTCCCGTCCGACGATGACGCAGAGCCTCTAACAGGGGGCCTGCAGGCCGAGCCAGTTCTTCCAGCTCTGCTTTGCGTTTCCTGGGTCATCGCCACTCTGAGGATGGTTGTATGGTTAAAGGAGCTGGTCTGGGTGTCAGGTAGAGGCCACGTTCATGCAGAGCTGGACACGGCCACAAATCCACGTGGCCGCCCTGAGGCCCACCCGCATCCTCCAGAGCACAGTGAAAGCCTCCACCTGGTCAGCACGCTGACTAACCTGGGGGCAAGGTCAAAGCCCTGGACCGTGGACCCCTGTCATCACACCTGCCTGGGCAGGCACGGGGCCTGTCCCCCTGGGGCAAGGATTGCTTGAGGACCCGGCCTCCCTACCCCTGCACAGAGGGCACTCCTCACCCTTCAATGATGCGGTTGTTGTCCTGGAGGTCAGACGCCAGCACCTTCATCTCCCCATGGAGCTCCTGCATGCTGTTCAAGACCAAGCAAGAGAGGCAATGGTGGCTAAGGACCAAGGCAAGCCTCCGCCTGACCTTTCCTGGGAGCCCCCTCCCCCACAGCCCCATCGAGCCTCATTCCTGCCTACCGGGCCTGGCAAGGGGCAAAGCCCCTAACACACACACACACACACATGCTCACACGCTCACACTCCCCCACTCTGGCACTTACTGGAGAACTAGGTCCTTCAGCACAGAGCTGGGATAAGGAGCTGTCAGGGGTGGGGAGGCCTGAGCCCCCTGTGTTCTCTCCTGCAGGAGCTGGTGAGATAGTCGGTCAAGGATCTGAAAGAGCCACACTTTAGTCAGAAGGGATAAGCCAGCTCAGGTGCTGGGCGCAGTGGCGGTGCGGGGAGGCATAAGCAACGCGTAACAAAATTATCGCCAGGCAACATCCCTGGAGTGTCAGGAATTTCCCACAAGCCCCCCCTTCTTATCCTGGGAGCATGGGGCTCCCCTGTCAGGCTCCCCTCTGTGTCTGACCTGTACCTGTCAGGACACAGTTGAGTCAGAAGATGCAGAAGGTGTGGGGGGCAGCCCAGCACCGTCTCTGAAAGAATGTGTCCAGTGCTGGGGAGAGGAGGAGCTGTGTGGGCCTTACTCCTTGAAGAACAGCCCCTCTCTGTCCCTGCTGGCAAGGCAAGTGGCCTCTCAGAGTTGCCTGAGTTGGTCTTTTGAGCAGAACAGATCAGAAGACCAAGGAGTGTTCAGGTCACCTCCCTCGGGGAGCCTCCCAGGTTGCACGGGGCCCAGAAGATGCCCCAGGGTTTGGGAGCCTCTGCCCTGTTATCGAGCATGCTTGTTCTGAGAACGCTGGGCACTGCCTTCTATCCTGGCGGGTCAGAGACCCTCCACGCCACACCAGAGTCCTCGGATGTGGTCAAGCATGGCTCTGCCCTGAGGCAGGGGAATGGCCCGGATGCCTCCCAGGCGTCCGACTGGCGCGGCCATGCTTGGCACGGCTAGGGCCCCGAAGCGGCCCACCTTGCTGAGGCTCTCCTGGGCTCCCTGGGCTTCCGTGTTGCAGGCGGCCACGGAGCAGCCCACCAGGCGCAGGTGGCTCCTGGTCTCGTCCACCAGCCTGGAGAGGGCAGAGAGGCATCAGGGCCCGGCCCATCGCCGGCCAGCACAGACACAGAGAGGCTTCCCACGCAGAGGCTGGGGCGCTGGCCACCCACCCTGCCCCTGCCCTTCCAGGAGCCCTCAGCCCACACCTGCCCCAGGTAAGGGTGCTGACGAGGGTCCTGGAGAACCAGCACTGTGGGGGCTGCACGCCCCTCCCGGGCCGGGACGCACAAGCCAGTAAGCTTAGTAAGCGAGGGCCTGGGTCAGGCTCCGGAGAGGCCAGACGCCTGCTCTGGGGTGCTCAAACCGGGGCCTGCTGACGCCCCCATCTCCAGAGCAATATATATTATCATATGTGAGACAGATTGCCAGTCCAGCTTTGATGCATGAGACAGGGCGCTCAGGGCCGGTGCACTGGGATGACCCAGAGGGATGGGATGGGGTGGGAGGTGGGAGGGAGGTTCAGGATGGGGGACACGTGTACACCCATGGCTGAGTCATGTCAATGTATGGCAAAAACCACCACAATACTGTAAAGTAATTAGCCTCCAATTAAAATAAATTAATTAATTTTAAAAAGACTCTTAAGAATTCTCTTCTCTCTCTAAGCAGAGGGAGTGAGCAAGGACACTGCCCCACAACATTAAAAGGACGCCAGCTCCCGGAGGCTTCAGCCACTGCTCGACTCTCAGCCCTGTGACGCATCAGAATCACTGCTGCTGCTGCTGCTAAGTCGCTTCAGTCGTGTCCAACTCTGTGCGACCCTATAGACGGCAGCCCACCAGGCTCCCCCATCCCTGGGATTCTCCAGGCAAGAACACTGGAGGGGGTTGCCATTTCCCTCTCCAATGCATGAAAGTGAAAAGTGAAAAGTCGCTCAGTCGTGTCTGACTCTTCGAGACCCCATGGACTGCAGCCTACCAGGCTCCTCTGTCCATGGGATTTTCCAGGCAAGAGTACTGGAGTGGGGTGCCACTGCCTTCTCTGTAGAATCACTGAGCAGCATTCAAAGCCCACTGGCCAAGCCCAACTCCAGACCATTAGGTCAGAATGCAGGGTGGCCTCCGGCAGGGGAGGCAGAAGCTGTCTTCTAAGCTGAGTCTCCTCTCCATCCTCAGAACCCACCGCTCCTGGGAAGCGGCCCTCTCGTCTCAGGGAGGGGCTTGTCTGCGGGGCAGAAACCAAACACTCCCACAGGGGACAGCGTGGAGGGGGCTCCACATGGGGGCCCGCCTGCCCCTGCTTCCCAGGCCACGTGTCCCCATCTCAGTCCCCAGAGAGGGGGCTTCTGAACACAACCACCTGGGACGAGGGAGAGAATCTAGATTTTAGACGCGGTCACACCCATATGCTAGTCCTGGGGCTGCTATTTACTAGTGGTGTGGTATTAAAGCAGCAGCTGTTCTGTGAGCCTCAGTTTCCTCATCTGTGAAATGGGGTGATAGTGTCCACTGCAGAGGGCAGACCTTGTGAGACTGAGTTAACAGAAATCACCCAGCAGACTGCCCGGTCCACCCAGGGCCACAGAACCACCTTTCTTTGTTGTTGCTTTTGCTCCTCTAGTACCGCCTCCCTCTCAGCGGGGGCTCTGCAAAGCCCAGGGCTGTCTGAGGCCAGGAAGCAGGCCTGGAGGGCCCTGGGAACCGAGTTCAGAAGGGAGGGCCAGTGTTACCTCATTCGCTTGCCGTGTGTGACCAGGGATGCCTGGTACTTCTGCACGCATTCCTCCTGGAACACCTGCAGGAGCCTTTTGGCTAAATGACTAAAATTCACCCTGAAAAGACAGAAACCGAGGCACAGAGATGAGCAGCCAGAGCCACCGGAGCACAAGCCTAGACTCCCGGCGTCTCCAGCGCCCAAGTGTCCATCTCCTTGGTCTAGAGCAGGGCCACCTCCCCAAAGGAGGTGACGGTGCTCGCTCACATGCATGGTGATGGTCAGAGCGGCCAGCACACAGCACACCCCAGCAGAGGGATGTGCGAGAAGGATCAGGGGTCTCAGGAAACACACATACACTCGAGCTCAGGCCCCAGAGAGGAGAGATGGTTGTGTGTGCGTGCGTGTGTGTGTGTAGTCAGGGGTGCAGGCGATGGTGCTCGCTCTCATGCATGGTGATGGTCAGAGCAACCAGCACACAGCACACCCCAGCAGAGGGATGTGCGAGAAGGATCAGGGGTCTCAGGAAACACACATACACTCGAGCTCAGCCCCCAGAGAGGAGAGATGGTCGTGTGTGTGTGTGTGTGTGTGTGTGGTCAGGGGTGAGTCCTCAAATAAGTATGAAGTCAGGGAGGCTTCCTGGAAGAAGAGAGTGTCCAGGAGACAGAGAAGCAGAGGGACATCCAAAGGAGAGCCTGGGCTAGAGCAGAAAGAGCCCAGAGCATAAAGCGGTACATGGTTAATCAGCGAGGGCAACAGGAAAGGAAAGCCCTCATACAATTGTGTTCATACCAGGAGTCAATCCAGTCTCATCAAGACTGCTGCTGAGAAACGCGCCCCCAACCCGGCCCCAGAGTTAGTGCCCCCCAGCTTTCCTCCTGCCCAGCTGGGGCCTGGGGCCAGGGCCCTTTACCACCTTGTGTCTGGCACAGAGACTCACTGTCCCCTGGCGACACCCACCCTCCGGCTCACCCGCCTGCTGGGGCACAGGCCACTCACTTATCCAGCTTGTGAATCTGCTCCTCGTTGTAGCCCAGCCCTGAAGGAGACAGACAGGGCTGAGGTCACGCATGCGATCGATCAGCAGAGCAGACGGCGCGAGGGCCGGGCGAGCTGCAAGGGTGAAGGCAGAAGCCTGGGCCCTGCCCGGCGCTCCCAGCCCTGCAGAGCCAGAAGGACAGGCCGAGGGAGACTAGCACCCAAGACCCTGCATTATGAGCAGGCAGAGGCCCACGCAGGCCAGGCAAGCCCACTCATTGGGGGTGGCGGGACAGGCGCCTAGGGCTCCAGGTGGGCACCGGCGGATGAGACGGGCCTTGAAGGATGTGACCTGACCCCTCATCCAGTCCTCCTCCCCGTAAGGCAGATGCTAACAGCTGGTGGACTCCGTCCCTGAATATTCAGGCTGCGGACAGCTGGGCTCTGCAGCAAGGGGTCGCCCAAGCCAGGCCACCACCTTTGATCTTCCCTTCTCGGCCCAGCACTGTTGCCAGCAGGGCTGAGCTTCTCACTGCCTTGGCTGCGGCCTAATGCTCTCTGCACTGGGGAGGTGCTGCCCTCTCCTGGACTCCAGGGGAATGGCCTCTGGTTAGCGGCAGAAACACGACGTGATAAGGTGGTTCCTGCCGCTGGGGGTCTCTTGCTGCCCACCCCCATCACTCCCCTGATAGCGGAATCGCCTCCCTCCCTGGCCTCTTTGTCCTGAGCCCTGCGCTCAGCTGACTGTGAGGTCCAGGCGATCCAGGACGAGGCCTGGGTCTGCCTCCTTCCTGTTATCGTAGCAGGGTGCTGTAGGCAATTCATTTTTGCCTTATCTGTCACTTGTAACACACAGGATTTCCCTGTGAAGGGAAAGTGAGAAAGTGCCCTGAAAATGACGGGGCATTTTCTACAATGCCATCTTTCCCCAGGTGTTGGCAGTGAAGTGTTATTTGTCCTGGTTCTTTATACACTTGAATAAAGGACTCTTACAGACTGATCCAAGTGAAATTCTTTTTGAGGCTGTAAAATGGGGTGGCTCAAAGCAGCTGGACCCAGGTTGCTCGGGCTACTTAACTTTCCTGTGTCTCAGTTTCCTTATCTATAAAATGGGGAGGTTAATAGTGTCTTACGATTTTTATGAGCATCACATAATTTTTAAGAATATACCCACTGTCCATAGAACAATGCCCAGCACACAGGAGGTGCTCAGAGTGTAGTGGTCACAAGATGGCGGGATTGCAGTGCTGGAGGCAGAGAAACCTCCGGAAGCCTCCTAACGTCACAGCAAAGGTGGTCAGCTGGGTGTCAGGCCAGGCTTCTTGAGCCCATGGCCCCCGGCCTCAGGAACAGGGCAGTCTTGGTTTTCCCATCTCCTGAGCTGTGCTCCCTTCAAGGTCAGACCCAGAGGCAGGACTGAGGCTCCCAAGGAGAGACCACCATCTTTCAGAAACTGCATGTCCAACACGGCGGCCGTGTGGCTGCTTTGAACTTGGAGTGTGGCCAGTTCAGCTGATACGACAGAGAACCTGAATTTTTGTTTTAACTTAACAAATTCGATTATATTTAAAAACTAAAGCAGTGTGCAACGTTTTTTCCCTATCAAACACAGCTTTATTGTTTTGGTAAAAGTACATGTAATTCTGTTAAAGAAATTAGATTCTGAATAGAGGTGCCCCGTAAGCGTAAAATACACGAGGGTCTGCGAAGACTCAGCACAGAATAAGACTGTAACATATCTTTTTAATAATTGTTTCCATGGATTACATGCTGAAACGACAATCTGAATATACTGGGTGAAATAAAATACATTATTAAAGTATATTTCACCTGTTTCTACTTTTTACATTTTGGCTACTAGCTAACTTAAAAACTACAAATGTGCCTGGCATTATATTTCTGTGGGACAGTACTTTTTAGATAATCTTAGGGGTGGAAGAGAGCTTTGCAATCAAGCCCAAGCCCTCAAACGTCGATTTCCTGCACATGAGAAAATGGTAGGGGCACGTGGGCAAGAGGGTCAGTTCCTGGAATGTGTTACCTCCCTAACCCCACGAGCCAGCTGGGGCCTCCCCAGGCTCCCCTTCCTGCACCAGCGACGCTAACTGGTATTTCTCCTCATCCTCCCCTTTCTGGAAAGCTTGACGACCTTAGTCAGCCAGAGACACACAGACAGGGAATCACTTCTTAAACCATAAAGTGCTCTGAGAAGATGGGGGGTCTCGGTCAGGCCGCCTTTCCTATAGCACCCAGGTCTCAGCGGAGCCCCCAGGTGGCAATGGGTGCAGGAAAGGCTCAGGCCCCTCAGTGGTCTGTAGGGGGCCCCCCACCCCTCCCCACCTCCCATACCCCAGCCCAGCTGCGCCACCCGATGCTGCTGCGGTATTACGAACAGCCAGCTAACCGGAGGGAAGGAAGGAGGGGAGAGGAGGGGTTTGCTCTCCCCGCGGCTCACCTGGCCTCATTCTGGATTTCTTGAACTGTTTGTAGGTGAGGTACATCTTGTCCAAACAGCACTGAATCTGCTGGATGCTGTGGGCAGGAGACAGAAGAATCGAACCGCACGGGTCAAGGTGAGGGAGGCAGGGACGGCTGTGGGAGAAGCGGGCTGTCTCCCTACAGGAGGAGCCTCGTTTTGGGTGGCCACAGTTCTGGGGGCCAGTCTGGGAGTGGGGTAACTCTTCTGTTTGAGGCATCTTCTGCTTAGCTAGTCATTTCTCACTTCTGTGTTTATTCTCTCTCTCTCTCTCTCTCACACACACACACACACACACACACACACGGAAGAAGCCAGGCAGGACGCGTGGCAGGAAGGTGGTCTTTGCTGCCCAACAAGGCTTGAGAAGAGGTTCTGGGAAGGAGCCCTGGGCCCCAGAACAGGAGAGGTGGTGGCACCTGCGTGCCGGAGCCCAGGAGGAACGTCTGTCCCCTGGCAAAAGCAAAAGTCGTGTTTTCTGCGCAAGGAGAAAGAACTTAAAGAAGCAACAACCCTTGTTTGAAACGAGGATGACTCCAGGTCCTTGGTCCTGCCTGTAGAAAGGGAGCTCGGGAGATGACCTCTCTACCCTCTCAGCCTGGGCTCTAAGGTCGTGACTGTTTCGTCCTTTTCTTTTCCAGGACACACCCTGTTTGAGATGTTGGGGTGTGAGGGCAGTTCTTCCCCACCCCCCGGCCTGTTTGGCTTCACTTCCTCCCTGCAGCTCCATCCAGGACCCCGTCTCCGCTATTTCTGGAGAGCCCACGCTTGTTCCCAGGATCCTGTGGACTCCAGGACCCTCCCCAACCTGGGATCTGGAGTGGACAAGATCCTAGGTCCAGTCTTTATCCAAAATAATGGAGCCAGAAGTGTTTCAAATTCAGAACCACCCTCTGATTTGAGAAAGGTGGGTCAGCACGCATACACTGTATCATGGATGCCCCTGGGGAGTCTAGGGCAGCACCCCGTCATCACACACCTTCAACCTTCAGGACTGTAAGAACAGTCACTTAGTGGGATAAAGAAAGACCAGGAAGAGCCTCGTGTCAGTTAGCGCAGGTTCTGCAGCTAAGACAGTGAAGAATCAGCTCCGAGGTGTTCAGAGCTTTCTGAATTCAGAATTGGGGACCAGGGCATGTGGCTCTGTGCAGACACTGACTGTGGGGGCTGGAGGAGCGGGCCACGCCCTGGTCAAAGCCCAGGAGGCAGGCAGGCGCTCCGCACACGGGCCGTTGGGGAAGCGGTGATGGGGATTTTCCTGTTTGTCTGAACGGAGACTGGGGATTCAGAGGGGTAAATCCCTGGTGTAGGCCAACCATACAGGCTCTGGAAGCAGGCAGACCTGACCTGGGGCCCTATCCTTTGTCATTACGAAGCCCCATCATCTATAAAAGGAGCACAAGAGTAGTAGCATCATTACTGATTTGAAGATGACCTGAGATAATAGAAGTAGGAGGACCCAGTCCAGGGTCTGACCAGAGCAAGGGTTCCGAAGAGGTGGGAACGCGATGTTTCTTCCATTAGAACTACTGCACCTCTAAGACTCGTAATTCACTAACTCCCAGCTGGGGTGGGACCCCAGATCCTTGCCTTTTCTGGGCAGTCTCATGGGAGGGCCGTGGGTTCCCCACCGCGATCCGCAGACCCCAGCATCCTCGCCAAGAGAAGAGGGGAGGCGGGCGGACTCCTAACGGGGCCACCCGGCCCTTTGCGGCCTCCGCCCTTGCCCCACCTCCAGCCCGCCAAGAAGAAAATCCCACAGACCTTCTGTCCTCATGTACCTGATCCCGGTTCTTCACCAGCTCAGAGCACAGGTCGCTCAGGGTCTTCTGAGTTTCTGTGATATTGTGGGAGCATCTGGAGAGGACCTCGGCCAACTGGGGGACACGAAGGCAGACCCCGTGGGGTCCTCAGCGAGGCTCGGATGGGAGCCTGGCCAGACCCCTGCTCTCAGCTCTGCTCCTGGCCGCCCATCAGCCCAGCCTCACTCACATTCCGCAGCCTGGACCTCAGCTCTGCGGTCCTCTTCAGGTCCTGGAGCTCAGGCACCCCGGCCACGCCGCTAAACCTCGAGGGAAGGGTGAAAACAGATCTAAGGATTGGACTTAGTGGCAAAGAATCCGCCCGCCAAGCTAGAGACGTGGGTTCGATCCCTGGGTCAGGAAGTTCGCCTGGGGAAGGACATGGAATCCACTCCGGTGTTCTCACCTGGGAAATCCCAGGCACTGAGAAGCCTGGTGGCTGCAGTCCACGGGGTCACAAAAGTCAGACACATCTTAGTGGCTCAACAACAACAGTAAAAGCACACAACAACCAGACGCCAAGCGCGGTCTCAGATTGGATCCCGGTTTGGGGTGAAACCAGCCAGAAAAGAACACTTGGGGGATAACTAGGGAAATCTGAACATGGACACGCCCTATAGATGAAATGTACTGACCTGGAGGATCATAAGCTTAGAAAAGCAGGTTATAAAACAGCAAGCACAGGGAAATGCCATGTTGGTTAACACACACAGGTACCAGAAAACCACGGATATATGCAGATATCATGTCTCTTCGGTGGCAGGATATAGCATTTTAATTTCATTTTTGCTGGTCTATATTTTCTAACTTAGTACAATTAGCATAACATATTATGCTGTTTTTATACCATAATAATTAGGGAAGGAGAACCCTGTGTGTTTTGGGAGGGCGGGGGTGGGGAGGAAGGAGGATTGGAGAGAATCAGGCAGGAAGGGGTGGGGGCTCCCAGAAGGCAGGGCAGGTCTGCTCACCACCACACCTGCAGTGTCTAAGACAGTGCTCGCACCAGCAAGCGCCCCACACAGAGTGTCGAATGGACTATTCAGCACAGGGACGGATTTCAGGGCATGGGATACTTGTGCAGAAGAGGATGAGGCTGCCCAGCCCAGCTGGACCAGGAGTCGGGAGGGGCAGGTCAGAGTCCTAGCCCTGGCTGCCACACCCCTGTCTGCAGGATCTGGGTAATCACTTTATCTTCCAAGCCTCAGGCTCTTCACCCATATAATGGGGACAGAAACCTTCTTCCTGCTCCCATAAAAGGTGATTGTGGGATCAAAGAATGCATTCACACAAAAGCAGTCTTTTTGGGGGTGGGGAAGCCCTGGGAGTCCCCACGTCATCAGTCAGTCCTGGGGCCTGAGTGGGGCCTACAGATGGCAGGGGGGCTTCGGGACAAAGGCCAGGGTACCCGGGCGTCTCCAGAGCCCAGAGCGGGCGCTCACGTCCGGGGGTGAGGCGAGGCTCCAGGTTGGCAGGACGGCCCCTTAGTGCCACGTGCCTGGGCTCTTCCAATGTGCGATTTGGTCATAATATTGTTTCGGGTTCTCTGTGGGAGGCAGCTAGTGTCATCAGACCTCATAAGAGCCTGCCGGCCTGAGCATGTCCCGCAAAGAACAGGACTGGGAGGCTCTCGGGCTGGGAGGCCCTGAGGTCAGTCAGTCCTCTCAGTTTGAAAAGGAGGAAACAGGGGCCCAGGTAGGGAAGGCACCAGGTGGTGGAGACCAGCTGTGGGTCAGCGATGAGCCTGGGCCAGCGCCCTCCTTCTTGGGGGGCCGAAACCGGCCCCAGAGCAGGCACTCTCCTGGCCCTGCACTCTCCTGGCCCTGAACTCTCCACGCCCACCATGCCTCAGGGGAGACCCTGGAGCCCAATGGGGAGAAACCGCACCAGCACACCCTGCGACTCCAGCCCTGGGGCTACCTGGGGCCCCACACTCTCAGCCCAGGGAAGACGGGCAAACACACAAATGCTCTCTGCACATTTCCTTCCCACTCCGGAACCTCACTGGTCATTTTACTGGGTCCTGGGGCTGCATGCATTCTCCCCTCCCCTCTGTCCCTCTCCAGCTCCTCAGCAGGACATCTTCCACCATGACCACGGCTTCAGCAAACCTCACAGCACCTCCCCACCCCTCCAGTCACTGCCCCCTTCTCTTTCCCTGCACAGGGCCTTCAGCTATTCACTCACATTCTGGCCTTACAAAGTCTCACTTCTTCCAGGAAGACCTCCCTGGTTTCTTCTACCCATTTCTAGTCTCCCTTCACCCAACCGTCCGGCCGCCTGCACGTGCCAGGGAAGGGCTGTCTCCTCCAGGAAGATGGGGGCCCTCTGCAGGCCTGGGGCCACATCACCCCTGGAGGCCTGCTCTGTGCCCTAGCAGAGCCCTGCCCAGAGGAGCTTCACCAGAGCAGCCAGCCGACCCCGCCCTCTGCAGCCCTTTGTCTCTGCCACTGTCTGGCGGGGGCTCGGCCATGCTGGGGACTCATCTGGAGACCCCCGCCTCCCCCTCGGTGCACAGCCACCGCCCTGTCTGTCCACTGTCAGAGCTGCCGCTGACCGGTGCCAGGAGGAAGGCGGGTCTGCAGTGCTGACCTGCTTCTGGGGAACTCCCAGGACTTCCCGAGGACAGGGGCCGCGGGGCGAGGGGCAGGGGGGCCAGGCATGTCCGGCACAGCCTCTGCTCTCTGTCACCGCTTGTCACCAGGAATGGCTCCAGCTGCCCTCGGGTTCCCTGGGCCGCAGGGCCCCCTCTCCCAGCTGCAGCACAGCGCGGGCACCTGCCCAGCAGTGCGCTGGCCACCGGACTCTTCCTGCGGCTTGTTTCCTGCAGCTTGGTTTCTTCCTCCCCAGTCTCTCCCTTTTCCAAATCCATCACCCTGAACTGGCCCAAGTCAGAGGGTGGAGGGTGTGCAGCTCCCAGGACTGGGACAGGGAGTCCTTGGAGGCGAGGACACAGAGGCCCAGGGGAGGCGGGAGGAGGATACTGGGGATGAGCCTGCCTGCACCTCCGTCCTGCGGGCCCAGGGGCCCCGTGTGGGTGTGGGTGCTTCTCCCAGAGCCCTGCCCCAGGGCCCGGGGCAGCTGAGGGTCTCACTTTTCAGAGAGCGGATGGGGAGGACAGAGGCCCCTTCTCCTGGAGGCAGGGGGGCTGCCTCGGAGCCTGAGGGGCAGGGTCCTCACAGGCCCACAGCCCAGAGGGACTGGAAAGCGGGGGAGGTGAGTGCGGCCAGCTGGCAGGGGCGGGGCATGCTCTCTCCACTCAGCCTGCCAGGGAGGTTGGCAGCTCTGAACTGGAGGAGGCAAAGGGCACTGTTGGAAAGCCCAGGAGAGGAACAGACAGAGAAGAGGGGCCGGCCCCGCGCCCGCTGCAGCCCCGCCCCGGGAGACACCCACCTCTCAGGGCCGAGGCTGCTGCTGAGGAAGAGGAGAGCCATCCTCGCGAGCTCCAGCGTCCGCCTGCACGTGGCCTGGAGCATCTCCCTGCCGAAGGGAGCCCGATCAGAGCTGCCTCCTTCTGGAACCGAGGGCCCAGCCCCAGGGCGGTGCTGAAGGGGGCCTGGGCTGCCTCTCCTGCCCACCCACCCAGCCCTCAGGGCACTCACACGAACCAGTGCAGCCCCCGAACCGTCAGCTCCTGCCCCCGCAGCAGAGTCTGTGCCAGCCGCAGGGCCTGGTAGCCGGCACCCAAGATGCCCTGAAACACACAGCGGGGCAGGGTGACATCCTGCACCCTGACCCCTGCAGGAACCCTCCTCCCGGCCAGCCGGCGGCCGCCCCCTCACCTTAGCTGTGCTGTAATCTGCCTGCAGGTCCACTTTGGGGACAAACTTGGGAACGTCCAGAGCGGCTGTGGATGAAGACTAGGTCAGGGAGGGACGCCCGTCTGGCCCTGGGCGAGGTCTGAGCGCGTCTTCCCCAGCCCCAGCTCACAGTCGGCCCGCACCACCTGTCGGCGCCTCCAGCTTCCTGGCTTGCCTGGAGCCCCACCTCCTAAGTCTTAAATGCCCTGAAATGTGCTTCTTTATGGTTTCCCTGGTGGCTCAGCGGGTAAAGAATCTGCCCACAATGCAGGACCTGGGTTCAATCTCTAGGTTGGGAAGATCCTCTGGAGAAGGGAAAGGCTACCCACTCTAGTATTCTGGCCTGGAGAATCCAAGGACTGTATAGTCCAGGGGGTTGCAAGAGTTGGACACGACCGAGCAAAGTGCAGTCGCAGTGCTTTTTTTACAACTGCAGCCCCTCACTGCCCCCTTGTGCCCACTTTGGAGAACGACAGCCAAGGCAGCAGAAAAGAGACTCAAACCACTCCTCCCAGCCCCTGGGGTCGCAGAGTCCCACAGGACTGAACGAACTGGGGCTTCCCTGATGGCTCCGACCGTAAAGAATCCACCTGCAATGCAGGAGACCCCGGTTCACTCCCTGGGTGGGAAAGATCTGGAGAAGGGAATGGCAACACATTCCAGTATTCTTGCCTGGAGAATTCCATGGACAGAGGAGCCTGGAGGGCTACAGTCCACAGGGTCCCAAAGAGTGGGACACAATTGAGTGACTAACACTCCTCACACTCGGGGGTTTTAAGGTGAATTCCCCTCCCAGCCTTGGGGACCCTGAGAAGGAGGAAGAAATTGGCATCATTCAAACGAGGAGTGATTTTTTGCTAGAACTTGCAGAACAGAGCTCTGGGCCCCTGACCGCCTGCCCTTCTCTCCAGCAGCTTGGGCCCCTGCGCCTCCAACACAAACTCAGAGGTTTCCCGTCAGGCATGGACTGAAGACAGCAGGTGAAATCCAGCCCTCCCTGTTTCCCTTGGAGTTTCTATCACAGATCTCTGGATGCTGTGACGCAGGTTGGTCCAGCCACCGGCCCGAGTCCCACGGCATTTCAGAGGCGTTTACGGAATTAGAACCCAGAGATGCCTCCACACCCCAGGGGCCCAAAGACATACCCACAAATCAAATGAACCAATGTCCTGGATTATAAGCCTCTGGCCCTTGGAAGAGAAAGTGAGGAGGAGAAAAGGTCCAGCCTGGATGGCCCTACTCACGGTCCCTGAAGGCCAGCCCCTTGGGGGGCTCGCTGGCTGTGCTGAACAGGGTCAGGGGGCTGCTCGCCGTGGTGTGGGCGATGTGTTGAGCAGAGAGGCCAGGCTCGAGGACGCACAGGTGACCCTCAAAGAGGTACTCCTGGTGCTGGGGGGCCACGCCGGTCTGCTCGTACACGGCCTCCAGGAAGATGGCTATCCTAGAAAACCAGGAACAGAGGCAGGAGAGGAGGAGGCGAGGGGGTGTCAACAGGCAGGAATCAGCGTCAGGGTGACCCACACACAGCTAAGACTTGGGCTCTGCTTTTCAGAGGGAGGGACTGGGAGATTTTTCTTCTCCAGGGTTGGGAGACAAAGGGTAGAGGTGGTGTCCTGAAGCAGATGGAGACAAAGTCCAGTGTCCAGACTCTGCCTTCACGGCCCCTCCTACCACGCTCCCTAGAGGCACCCAGGGAGCCTTGTCCCCTAGGGTCACCCAGGACTAGGTAGGACTCACCTAGTCCCCAAGCAAGCTCCAGAAACAAAGGGTTCTACGAGCAGTCCACTGGGGAGTGCACTGGCGGTGAGCGTGTGCTTGCACACACACACGCCCCTCAAGAGGTTTCTAATGCACGTCAGCTTTGTAAAGGTTGCTGAATCTCTCAAGTTCCCAGCAAGGAACAGTGGTTAACTTGATGGAACTAGTACTTCCCCAACCTGAGACTGGACCCAGAAGCTTCCGTATCTGAGCGCCCCACAGAGCCCGGCGGGACAGGCCCCTGGGCCCGGGGCGGGGCTGGGGGGCGTGGGGGGCGGGACGGAGAGGAGGGGCCCCGCGCTTGCGCCACCCACGTGTTGTGCGCGTGGACGTAGACGCGGTGCAGGACGGCCTGGGGCAGGGAGAACACGTGGATCACGCCTCGCTGCAGGATGTCGCTGGTCTCTGCGAAGAACTGGTCGAAGCCCCAGCACTTGGCCTGCTCCACCTCCAGGATGTTGGCCAGGATGGGCACCAGCTGGCTCTGCAGACCCCTGCCCCCGGGACACGGAGACAGTCAGGGGCTGGGGGCCCAGACTTAACCTCCAGGAGGAGGTAAATGGGGGCGTGGACTGAGAAAGCCCTGGAGAGCCAGGACTGAGCGGGCGTGGCAGGGTAGGGTGGGGAGGAAAAGCCAAAGGGTCTTCCAGCTCCAGGGGGAGAAACTGGGGCCGGGAAGGGAGAAGGCGGAACCTAAGCCAGTGGCACAGCAGGGGCTCCTGCTGGGCCAGGCCTCTGCTGAGAGGAGGACCCAGGGCTGGGCTGGGGTCCGCATCCCCTCTCCTGCAGGCTCTCACTCACATGGACAGCTGGCAGGTGATGGGCAGGGTGTAGCTCCACTCCAGGGGCCCATTCTCCCGCCTCTGGGTGCCCGCAATGGCCCCGGCTGGCTTCTCTGTGGTGATGCGGTACCTGGGGTGGGTGGGCAGGACCAGGTCACCAGGACCCCCTGCCCAGCCCATGATGCTTCCAAGGGAGGACAGACTCGGCCTGGAGGCTCAGAGACTTGCTGGCTCCTCTGTCTGTTTCATCAGCCCCTCACCACTCATCCGTGCCTGCCTGGCTCCCCCACGTGCCCGTGCTGTGCTTGGTCAGTCCCCTCCCCTGCACCCCACAGTCCACCCTTCCCTCCTCTAAAGTCCAGCTACCCTGCCAGCCCTGACCCAAGGCAGACTCCTTCCCCTTTCCCTAACTTAGCACGGTTCCGCCCGGCTTGACCCCTGAGCTGAAGGAGCACCGACCTTCCTGCAAATCCACCTGAAACCTCTTTTCTCTGGTGGTGCCCTCAGTGAGAGCAGCCACAGCCTCTGGATAAGACAGCGGGAAACCCCGAGGGACCTGGGATCAGGAGGCTGGATTCTTGCTCCTACCCCCACCCTGTTCTTTGCCCTGGCAGGCTTTGTGACCTTGGACAGATTGCTTTGGGAACCTCGGCTGAGATGTGGTCAGCCCAAGTGGGGTTGGGGTGGGGCTCAAGGGAAGCACTGGACTGAGATGTGGTCTCCCATCAGCCAGGGACAAGGCGTGGCTTCTTGTCTGATGGACCAACATCCAAGCATCTAAAGGGATTGTGTGTGCACTCCAGGCCCTCTGGGCCCACCGTCAGAGGCCGAATGGGGGACCCAGCAGGGACCAGCGGGATGCCCAGGCCCGCCCCCTGCCACGTGGTCCCCGTGGGTCCCCATGGGTCGCCGTACATGATCTCCTTGTTGCGCCGGGGCCCGCCAAATGGGACGAAGGGCAGGCTGCCGGTGGCTGCGTGGTACAGGGTCACCCCGATGCTCCAAAGATCCACAGTCACCCCAAAAGCTTTCTGCTGGGGCTTGCGAAGCACTGCCCGCTCGTACATGTCAGGGTGCTGCCGCCGGGGAACCAAAGAGCAGTCAGGGACGGGGAGGGGGCAAGGGCCTGAGCACCCCTGGACCCCCGCCCGCCCCCCCCATTCAGACTGCCTTCTCCCACCTCCAGGAGGAAGCAGAACTGTCAGAATACATCTCCTGGGTCATCTCCAAAGTGAGTGTGCCACAGGCTTATCAGCCTCTGCTCTGGGGAAAGTGGTGAGCAGCAGGGCTCCATCCTCCACGAGGATCTGATCAAGGGCTTGATTGAACAAGGGAGGCCTAGCCCAGGGCCTGGCTGGGGGGTCTATGCAGGGGGCCTGGGCAGGGGGTCTATGCAGGGGACCTGGCAGGGGGCCTGGGCAGGGGGGTCTATGCAGGGGGCCTGGGCAGGGGGTCTATGCAGGGGACCTGGCAGGGGGCCTGGGCAGGGGGTCTATGCAGGGGACCTGGCAGGGGGCCTGGGCAGGGGGGTCTATGCAGGGGACCTGGGCAGGGGTTCTATGCAGGGGGCCTGGCAGGGGGGTTATGCAGGGGGCCTGGGCAGGAGGTCTATGCAGGGGACCTGGCAGGGGGCTTGGGCAGGGGTTCTATGCAGGGGGCCTGGCAGGGGGTCCATGCAGGGGGCCTTGGCAGGGGGTCTATGCAGGGGGTCTGGCAGGGGGCCTGGGCAGGAGGCCTATGCAGGGGATCTGGCAAGGGGCCTTGGCAGGGGGTCTATGCAGGGGGCCTGAGCAGGGGGTCTATTCAGGGGGTCTGGGCAGAGGGTTTGGACAGGGGACCTGGCAGGGGGTCTATGCAGGGGGTCTCTGCAGGGGCCCTGGGCAGGGGGTCTGGGTAGGGGGTCTATTCAGGGGGTCTGGGCAGGGGGTTTGGGCAGGGATCTGGGCAGGGGACCTGGAAAGGAGTCTGGGCAGGCCTCAGCACTGACCTTTTGGCCTTGGAGAAGAGAATGAATTATTCTGGGGTTAGGGTTAGGGGTGAGGGATGGCCCCAGGGGGATTGGACGGGGCCCCCAGAGGGGCGCCGAGAGTCCCAGGGCGCGGGCCAGCCCCCACGCCGCTCACCAGGTATTCCTCGGTGCCGTAGACTGAGACAAACTTTTCGTCGTCGTCCAGCTCGCGGGCGGCCCCGAAGTCAGTCAGCTTGTAGATGCTCTGGCCCTCCTCGCCCAGCAGGCGCATGATGTTCCCGGGCTTGATGTCACGGTGCACGATGCCGTTCTCCCGCAGGTGGTTCATGCCGGCCGCTGCCACAGACGTGGGGCTGCTAGTGGCTCCAGCTGGGGCCGGCCCAGCGGCGGGGCCCGTCCCGGGGAGGAGCCACGGACAGAGGGTGACACCCAGGGGTCCCCAGGGGCCTCGGGAACAGCAGGAGGACAGAGATGGACATGGGGCAAGGGACAGGGGTCTCGAGGGCGTGGAGTGTCGGGGTAGCCTGTGGTTCCCTGGAAACCTGAGAGGATGGTGGCTCTGCTTCCCAGCGGAGGGCGCTCAGTTACTCCCCATCTTTTTTTTTTAATTGTGGTAAACTGTACCTAACAATGGAGAAGGAAATGGCACCCCACTCCAGTATCCTTGCCTGGAAAATCCCATGGACAGAGGAGCCTGGTGGGCTGCAGTCCATGGGGTTGCAAAGAGTCGGGCACGACTGAGCGACTAACACTAACTACCTACCTAACAAAATTTACATTTTAACCATTTTTAAGTGTACGCATCAGTGGGATTAAATACATTGACATGGCTGTGCAGCATCACTGTGTGTCTCCAGACCTCTGTCAGTGTCCCAGACAGGAATTCCACCCATTAAGCACTCACTCTCCACCCTGTCACCCTCAGCCGCTGGCAATCACATTCTACTTATTGTTGCCATGGACTGAATCTCTCTTCTGCTGCTGCTGCTAAGTCGCTTCAGTCGTGTCCGACTCTGTGCGACCCCATAGACGGCAGCCCACCAGGCTCCCCTGTCCCTGGGATTCTCCAGGCAAGAACACTGGAGTGGGTTGCTGTTTCCTTCTCCAATGCATGAAAGTGAAAAGTGAAAGTGAAGTCGCTCAGTTGTGTCCAACCCTCAGCGACCCCATGGACTACAGCCCACCAGGCTCCTCCATCCATGGGATTTTCCAGACAAGAGTACTGGAGTGGGGTGCCTCTAGGTTCCTCAAATAAAAAGGATCATATAGTAGTTGTCCTTGTGTGGCTGGCTTTTTTCACTCAACACAGTGTCTTCCAGGTTCATCCAAGTGTCGGAATTTCCTTTTTTTTTAAGACTAGTTAATCCGTCACCTGCATGTTGCACACTTTGTTTATCCATTCACCTGTCTGACCTGTGGATTGTTTTTGCCCTTTGGCTATTACTATTCATTATAGCCAAGAGGCAAGAACAATAGCCAAGAGGAGACGGTGAGGGACAGGGAGGCAGTCCATGGGGTCACTGACAGTCGGACACGACTGGGCAGCTGAACAGCAACAGCATTATGAATCACAACAGCATCATGAATCGTGCCGTCATGAACAATGGTGTTTTTAATTGTACTCTGGAACTGGAGTTGTAAACTGCCAGTCTGCAGGAAGCAGACCCTGGGTTCTGTCCGCTCACTAGCGTCTGTCCCAGGTCTGTGCGCGGGGCGCCTCTTAGGTGCCAGCGTTCTTGTGTCTGGATGCTTCTTCCAGAAACAGCACACCCCCTGGGACTCTGCCTGCCGCTGAGGGCGGGGTCTGGGGCTGCCCTGGGCAGGGGAGGGGACGCCCGGGGCGTCAGGGAGGGGCTCACCCACGCAGCGCAGCACCACCAGGAACTCGTCCTCGGGCAGCCCGAAGGCGTTCTCGGGGCTCTCCAGCACGCTCAGCAGGCTCCCGCTTGAGCAGTACTCCATGACCAGCACCTTCTGCCGGCCGGCCCCCTGTGCGAGAGGGACGGGGTCTTGGGGAGGGCACTTCTCCTCTTTCCAGAGCTTCGGTGGCTCGGCCACGGGCCCAGAGCCCCCATTTTATAGGTTTCCACTTCTGGCTGGCCTTCCCTCCTCTGACCTCAAACTGAACCCAAGGTCACCTTTTCCAGGAAGCCTTCCTTGATTAGGCCCCACGCCACAGCCCGATTTTCCTATGCAGTGCCCCCAGCCCCTTGGCAGCCTTTCCTCCTCTCTAGGTGACCCACTTATGAGTGTGTACCGGGTCTCTATTATTCCATGACCTGACTGGGTCAAAGACAAGACCGCACTCCTCTGACCGAGCACCGGACCCACCGTCTCCTCCACCGCGAAGAGCTTGATGATGTTCTGATGGTTCAGCTTCCGCAGGACCTCAAACTCCCTCACCTGCACCTCGCGGGGCCTCAGGTAGCTGGCCGTGTTGAAGACCTTCACAGCAACCAGCTCCCCAGATTTCTGCCGTGGGGGTAACAGAAGTGGCACCCCTGCCCTGGGAAGCACACCCTGCCTCCCAGTTTCCGTTCAGACTCGGAAGAGCTAACCCCAGGGATGAGCCAGGGTAGCCTGGTTGGGGATGGGGGCTCCCACCCTGAGCTCCTTCCCCTCCCCAGGGGGCCCCATGGCCGGGCCTGACCGTAGCACGGGGAGATGATAGGACCCTGGCACACCTGATACCCGGGAGGGGCCGGTTTGTGTTACTGCTGCTGTTGCTACTGGCAGTAACTACGGGCTGTTAGCAGCACCGTCCTGTCTGGCTTCAGCGCTTAAGTCCAAGACAGTGCAGTGAGTCTCATGTATCCAGTACAGCCGTCAATGCGATAAAGGCAGGTTAAATCCAAACGGGTCCTGCTGCCCCCCTGCTGTTCCTAGATTTGCCGCCAGCTCCCCTGGACGTTGGGTTACGTCTTTGTCCCTCTCTCTCCAGCCCCAAAGCGTGCCCAATGGGCATCACCCCAGAAGCCCTTTTCAGACCCCCGCACCCCTGCCCTGCCTCAGACAGTGCAGATCAGAGGAGCCTGCCCAGACACGCCCCAACCCCAAGGCCCGCTGGGGACCGCCTTCCCGGGTGCGGGGCAGGGCGGGCCGGGGGGGCTCCCACCTTGTTGCGGGCCTTGTACACGCTGGCCGTGGCCCCCTGCCCCAGCAGGTCGTCCGTGTGCCACAGGTAGTTGACGGTGCTCTGCATCTCCCGCGTCCGGCCGGCCGGCCGCCTTCCGCCCTAAAGAGCACACTGGTGTCCAGGGCGGCCCCTGACACTGGTAGCTGTGCCCGAGACCACCCCGTTGAGGGGCTCCACACAGTCACTCCGGAGGCCAGGGGGCAGGGGCAGAAATGGAAAGCACAGGAAGACTAAGTAACTTCCCCCAAAAGAAGCCCCGCCACCAGGCCCTCAGCACACAGCCTGGCCCGGTCCCCTCGCAGGGCTCTGTCCCCTCCCGACTCCGCATGTCCTTGTCGTCCCCACCCCAGGCAGGCCACTCTGCAGGGACAAGCCCGTTTCTCTGCCACCTCTCCTCCGCACTGGCAGTTCTGGGTTTTGGCATCCAGGCCTGGATTGTCCCAGGAAGCAGAAAGTGCTTGAAGGAACGGCTCCAGGTCAGACAGCGTCACCCACATCACCAGAAATCTCCAGGATTGCAACACGAGCCGGGGCCTTCCCCAGCGCTCCTGGGGCCACCACTTCCTGCTGCTGTCAGCCACGGCCAGCAAGCCGGCCTGGCTAGGTCAGCGCTGCTCAGGGAGGTGTGTGTGAGCGAGCATGTGTGCACGAGTGTGTGTGTGTGTGTGTGTGTGAGAGTGAGCATGTATGCGCGGGTGTGTGTGTGTGTGTGAGCGTGTGTGTGTGTGAGCGAGCATGTGTGCACGTGTGTGTGTGTGAGAGTGAGCATGTATGCGCGGGTGTGTGTGTGTGTGAGCGTGTCTGTGAGCGAGCATGTGTGCACGGGTGTGTGTGTGTGAGTGAGCATGTATGCGCGGGTGTGTGTGTGTGTGAGTGAGCATGTATGCACGGTGTGTGTGTTTGTGAGCGTGTGTGTGTGTGAGCGAGCATGTGTGCATGGGTGTGTGTGTGTGAGTGAGCATGTATGCACGGTGTGTGTGTGTGTGAGCATGTATGCATGGGTGTTTTTGTGTGTGTGTGTGTGTGTGTAGGGTTAGGGGAGGCAGGAGACCATCACATCCAGAAGCTCTGGCGGCCTCTGGAGGATCTGAAACCCCTCTGCGGCTCTGTTCCCCGTATTTGCCCCCACGCCCTTCTCCCCAAACGCCAGTTCCTCTCAATCAACTGACTGCAGAGCAAGCAGCCTCAGGAGTTACATTCAGGGCTGCTCTGAAGAGCGGGGCCAGGGCTGGTCTTCATGAGAGGGGCCCCCACCCCCTAGATACTCTCGGATGAGGCCGGACTAGCCAGGGCTGCTTCCTGTTCTACCGTCTCAAAGGTGGTCAACCCTAGGGTCACCATGCCTGGAATCCCACGGCTCCTTAGCTTCGAGCCTTCTCTCTGTAAGCTTTTTTTTTTTTTTTAATGGGAATCTTAAGAAGGTCAATCCCTTGAGCCAGAGGCCACTTGGAGAGATCAGGGGTCAATTCCAGTTTAAGAAGATGGATTGGTGTTTGCGTTTTATAGAAGCTGTGAAGGGATGAGTCTCTCTGAAGATGAGGTAATAGCTCAGCAGAAATAAGCTGGTGAGGTTTTCCCCTCCAAGGCTGTGGAGGAATCAGCCTGCGGGCCTGGGGCTGAGGAACCAGGTAGGATATCCTGAAATCAAGGCCGAAGGTCCAGCCAGGGGAGGCATCAGCTCCTCCAGAGTCCTCCCCAGGGCTGGTGCTGGGGCCTTGCGTAGCTGTAGGTGCGAGGGAAGGGCAGCTGGCGCAGAGAGCAGAGTCCCACAGGGCTGGCGTGCCTTGGGCTCTCTCCTGGTCCCGCCAGGGCTGTGCCCAGGTCCGACAGCAACACATCTGGTCAGGTGTGCATGCTCTTCGGCCCCCAGCGCAGCAGCTGGTGCCCAGAAGGGCGGTGCTGGGACCGAAGAGGGTGGTGGGCAGCGGAGCCACGAACCAGCTGCCCCACCCCTGCCCCTCCATCTCCAGGTGCTACAGCCGCCAGAAGCACTTACCCCGCGGATCAGACAGAGACTCTCCCCGGCAAGAGTGTGCTGTGCTTTCTGTCTGTGGCCAGTCCAGGAGCTGAGCTGCACCGGAAAGAGGAGGGCGGATGAGAGGCAGCCCTGGGCGCTGTTCACTCTCAGCCTCCATCAGCCCTTTAACCCCTTCCTGTTTGTCACCCTCCCCCACAGAGCCGGGGGTTTCCAGCCTAGACCGATCCCGCTCCAGGAGACTGTCCTTGCCACTCCCACCCTCCAGGGGCTCGGGCCAGTGAGCGGGACCCTAGGAGAGGTGAGAGTCAGCCCCAGAAGGGAGGCAGAAAAGGAAATTACAGAGGCAGCGCTGGAGGCTGGCATCCGACGCTTGGACGGGAGTGTCTGAGTTCTCCTCTGCGCCGTAAAACCCTCCCTGCCTCTCAGGGCCTCCAAGCCGTCCTCTGCAAGGGTGCCCATCTGAGATGGTGCACAGGGCACCTCGGGGCGGGGGGCAGCAGCCTCAGAGAGATACGCGGCAGGGGCAGGAGCCCGCAGAGCCGACCCTGGCCGGCCAGCACCCTGGCACTTCGCTGATTGCTGTCCTGCAGCCGCCTGGCTCCCAGACGCCCCCATTCAACCCTCCTCCCCTCAGCGTGGACTCTGCACACTCACCCCATCTCAGCTGTGAGACAGGCAGGCTGTGGGACTGCGAGGCACCCCCAGACTTTCAGGGTTTGCTGCCCTGCACGGGCCACATCCGTAGCATCCTGGTGGCCACGGGTCTCGGAGACCTGAAGAAACTCAGCCTTCGGCTCTCCACTCTCTCCCACTTCCTGATTTCGTTCCTTCTCTCTCTTAAAGAGACAGAGGCAGCTGGCGGCTGCCACCAGCCTGGCAGGAAGGAGAAAGAGGATGCTCTGAGTTCCCAAGTGCAGGCAACAGAACCCGGTCTGAGCCACGAAAGAGGCCGGGCACTGAGGCTGGGCGGCTGTGGTGGGCTGCGGGGTGTTATTTCTGTATCTCCCTGTGGTTTGCCTGAGCAGGGAAGTTTGGAACTCAGCCCACAGTCTACAGAGCAGGTTGGGCCAGTTAACCAAGTGAAGAACTGCCTGGGAAAGCCAGCTTCCCACACCCAGGAGCCCCAGGGAGGGCCAGGACCTCCAGCCAGCCACTTCTAGGAGTTTGGTCTGACTCATCTTTCCAGGGAGCTTGCAGAGGTCTTAGAGGAAGTGCTGGAGCCCAGATTATGCCCTCCTGGACGACCTCGAGCACAGCACACGACGCCTGCCAGACGGTCTTCTCACCCAAGGCCCAAGGATGGTCACATTTACCCTGCTGGGTGTGAGGGTGACATGGCAGAGCCCACTTGGGAACACCTGGGAAACTGCACAGTGCTTTACAGACAAGCACTGAGGTCAGTGAGGTTCATGCACTTTCAGGAATTTGCCCACAATCTTCAGAGGCCAGCTGAGGCTGGAACCCAGGGGTGCCAACTGCCCAGTCAGGACTCCAGATCCCCAGATCAAGTTCCCGAGAAGGCTGGAGAGGTCTGCCTAGCTCCGGTCAGCTCCCAGATGGCAGTGGGTAAGAAACGGTTAAAGCCAGGAGATTCCATGTTTCAACAGAAAGCTGGAGGGACTTTCCCACGGCCACACCTGGTGGTTTCCTCCGGCAGCCCCACCCCCAGCCCAGTGGCACCAGAACAGGAGCCCGTACTCTCGGAGGTGCGCCCTGCCCCCACCCCCACAGGCATGACCCAGAGGGGCTGCCCTGCCGGCTCGTGCAGCAGGACCAGGAGAAACATCCCTCAGACCTTGTGTTCTGCACTCAGGATTCCCAGCTTTCCCCGTCTGCTATACAGTAGAATTGTACTTCCTTGAGACCCTCTGATTTGGCAGGGCCGTGTGATTTCTATTTTTTTAATTTACTTTATTGTTTCCTTTAAAAAAAAATCCTTTTGCTGTCATTTCTTTTTCTTTTTTCTCTGCATTGGGTATTTGTTGCTTTGCATAGACTTTCTCTCGTTGCAGCAAACAGAGGCTACTCCTGGTTGCTGTGAGGTGGCTTCTTTTGTGGCAGAGCACAGCCGCTAGGTGCGCGGGCCTCAGCAGTTGCAGCCCGTAGAGCTCAGGCTCAGCAGTCGTGGCTCACAGGCTTAGTTGCTCCTGTAGCACATGGAATCTTCCTGGGCCAGGGATCGAACCTGTGTCTCCTGCATTGGCAGGTGGATTCTTATACACCTCGCTGCCAGGGAAGTCCCCACGTGTGTTTTCTTAACCAAAGCATTTAATTGCTGAGGTAGAAACCGCCCCCCCCCCGCCCACCCCCCCCCCCCCCGCTCCCGGCCCCCGCCAGCCCCTGTGACAGTATGACTCTGTTAGATGTGGTGATCAGTCTGGGTCCCTGAGTGACTATGGAACAGAGACCCCCATCCCCACCCCCCGCTGGCCCACAAGGAAAGGATGTTTTAAGTCACTGAGATTTGCAACTTAGCCAGCTTATGGCTAAAGCTCGACTCATTTGCCCCCAGTGAGCCTGTCTGGTCCTTACCAGCACCCTTGCTCTCGGGGGCAATGACTGTGTGTCTGGCATCTACCAGGAAGCTGGCCCTGTGGGTGCTGGGTGCTGAAGACAGAAGGGGAGACCTAGGCACCCCCAACCCCACTGCCAGGAGCGTGGTGAAGGCCGTGAGAAAGAGGCTTCAGCAGGGAGTGACTTTGTGAACTTGACCGAGGTGGGCTGCAGGGAGGTGGGACCGCTAATGACCGAGAAGAGTTTGTGAGAAGAAAAGATACTCAACCAGACTCTGGAGGGAGGAGGGCTGGGCAGACTGTAGGGAGTTAGAGGTTCGGCAGTGTAGGCTGCGGGAGAACATGCAGAGGCGCAGGGGTGTGCGGTGGGCAGCGCTGGGGACTCTGAGCCTCGCCGGCATCCTCTGGGAGGCCACACCCTCCCTGTGGACAGAATGAGCGAGTATCTGGCCTGTGGTTTGCAGCCGCTGGTCCCAGCTGGGCAGCCTGGCCCTTGTTTAATCTGAGGACACTGGGGGGCTTCTGAGAGGAAGAGGGAGCCTGTGAGAGGCCTCATCACATTCTCCTGGGTGGCTCTGAGGAGTCGTCAACGTAGAAGTGGCAATTCAGAGGAAGCAAAAGGACCCCAGGTGGGATGCTGGGGGTCTCTGATGGCAGCTCTTGGGGAGAAAGCGCACATCTGCTGCTCCAGAGGGAGGCCGCGTGGGGTCGCAGGAAGGGCAGGGCTTTGCCGTCTGGGGTTTGAGTCGTGACCTCACTTGCCTTGATCAAGTCCTTTGACCGTTCTCATCCATTCGGTGTGGAAACAAAACGAAGTTCAGGGCCCACTACCCGGGAGGGCCTGAATGGATGCTGGCTGCCTTTTCTGCCCCGACGTGGCTCGAGCCGTCAGCTTCCTCACCTGCCTCACGCCTTAGAGCAGAGGAGAGGCAGGCGAGGGCGGGGGTCAGACACGCTGCAGGGCTGTGCGAGCAGGTCTCTGGGCGGGGGAAGAAGGACAGACCTGCCGTCAGGGCCGGGCTGCTGGCGGCCGGAGAAGGTGTGGTGGGGGCTCACCAGGCCGCCGTGCATGGTCATCCCTGGTGTGGAAAAGTGAGTGCTTCACTCATCCTCCTAACTCTGCAGACCTCCTCGTCGCCATCCCCTCCCACGTGTTCAGCTAGAGGCTTTGCCTCTAACTTTGCTGCAAATAAAGAAGTTATGGACAGGCAATGCCCTCCTCTTCCCAGCCCACCTCCCCTCCCCTGAAATGGCCCGGGCGGCCCTTCCATCTGTGCTCTGTAATTTTGCTCTCATTCTACTGAGTCCTGCCCCTGAGCAAACCTGCCCCCATACTGTCCATTTTAAAAAGAGAAACCTGGGCCCTTGACCCCTTTTGATGCACCCCCATTCAAAGCAACCTAGAGAAGGAAATGGCAAGCCACTCCTGGATTCTCTCCTGGAGAATCCCCATGGATAGGGGAGCCTGGCGGGCTACAGTCCCTGGGGTCGCAAAGAGTCGGACACGACTGAGTGACTAGGCATTCAAAACAAAGCCTTGAATGAACTGCCAGGACCTTGACTCTCCCTTCCTGACCCTTCCCGTGTGCTGCCAGCTGACTCTGGTCAGCTTGTTTCCCCTCTGAGGCAGGTGCTACTGACAAGCATGACCTCTCTCCACTGGCCTCGTCTACAGCCGATCCTCGTTGCAGCACTTCTTCCCCCCAGGATTTCTGTGACCCCCCAGCCACCCACCTCTGTCACTCACCCCCACTGCCCTCTCTGCTGGCTCCTTCCTCTCCGCTGGATCTCTAATTATTGGGACCTTCTCTTTCCCCCCATTTGTGTGTTCTTCCCGGGAATCTCCTAGTTTGAATACGTCTATACCATAATAGCTTCTACATTTGTGTTCAGGTATGATCTGTATCTAAATCTCCATATCCAAGAGTTATGTGATCTTTCCACCTGGATGCCTAATAGTAATTTCAGTTTGACCAGACCAAGCAGAATTCTTGAGTAATTTTCTACTTTTCCCTAAAATAAGATAGGCACTATCTTATTTTTAGAGTAACACTTATTTTGCTTATTTCTCTGTCCTCCCTGAAACCAGAAAGCTCTATTATCTATTTCTCCTGTTCAATACTGTATCACAGTGCTTGGTGCACAGTGAGGCTTAACTGACTAGTGAGTCTTTGGCATGTGTAATACACAGGGTTTCTGACTCCTGAGTGAAAGGAAGCTTCATATGCCTTTGGGTATACACATTTAAATTAGATCATCATAAAGACTATTTCCTCAATTTAGACCCACCTGGTCTTCTTTTTTGGTTTCTATTTAGATCAAAGGAGTGTTTTTTGACTGTGTTCATCGTCACCAGTTTCTATCAGGCTCCTGTCAGAATATGTGAGATAAGGGGACCCCAAAAGGATTACCTGCCTATGCCTTGCTGCTGCTGCTGCTAAGTTGCATCAGTTGTGTCTGACTCTGTGTGACCCCATAGATGGTAGCCCACAAGGCTCCTCCGTCCATGGGATTTTCCAGGCAAGAACACTGGAGTGGGTCGCCAGTGCCTTGTCCAGCCTATGCCTTAGGACTCCCTGAAAAGGCTTTTGGGTCCTCTGCTCACAGCTTAAGCGTGAGCTCCATCTCACAGCTTGTAACCTGCTATCAGGATTGATAACTCATCCACAGCACAGGGAGGCAGAACAGCTTCAACTCTGACTTAACCAAGACTAAGAGCCCAGCAAGAGAGGGTCCAGCTGGAGCTTTACGATAAAACAAGGGAGAAGAGATGGCACGTTAGAAGGGCATGAGAAAGCTGAACAGAAAATATACCAAAAGCAGGTGGCAGTGGCAAACCTGAGAGAGGACGGAGCATGTCTGGGATAGGATACCTTGTGTGACCCTTGAACACTGGGTATGAGATCTGACCCGCCCCAGGGGCCTCTAGCATTAGAGTAAGCTCACTAAACCTAAGTGTAGGCCCGAGGGGCTGCAGGATGCATTTCAAATGATTACCTTTGAATAACGTCATCCTTGAATTTATGATCTGCTAAAGTCAGAATCTAAGGGAGAGAAAGCATTGCTTCCCACCCCACGCCAGCAGCACAAACATGTGCGTCAGCCCTTCTTGCAGACGCAGGGGGCTGCCAAGGGCAGAATGACCCAGGGCTTTGATTATGGAAGAAATAAAGCCTTCAGTCAACCTCGGTTGTGGCTGGTAAAGCTTCCAAGCAACTTTGCAGGCTCCACTCCTGCAAGTGGGGAAATCTGACTAGAGAAAGCAGTGAGAACAGTCCTCACTGAAAACAGCAGAGGTGGGTTCTGTGAAGGAAACAGTTCTCATGGCAACAGACTGCCCAATGGAGAGGCTGGAAGACTTGCTACACAGTCTCTTAGCTTCCACTCATGGGCTAGATGAAAATGCTGGGGGAAAATATCCACACTCCAGACGCACCTCTGCTGTGTCTTGCTGGGGAAGGGAGGAGACAGTTGGCTCCCGAGGTCACCCCATCTCTCCTGTTGCCAGGCAGGGCTCTATTAACCGCAGACGAATCAAAATCCCTCCCGGGCAGTGGGACTCCTGGATTGGAGATGTCAAGGAGTGGAGAAGGGATAGAAACTGCAGCATCGAAACCTAAAAATGTATTTTATTTCGAAGTTGTGCTTTGGATTTTCCCCAATCCAACATCTGTTGAGTGACAGTCTTAGGTTCACACAAAGCATCTCCAAGCATACATACAATATTCCAGTTATCAACACTATTTTAAAGAATATACCATTTTACACAAACGTGACATACAAGTCAGACGTCACAACATTGCAATTCCCTGGAAGATCTAACTTCTCTTCTGAACACGAAGTACGTATACACCAGCCCTTCCAGTGGTCTGTTCATCCTGTTGCTGGCGTCATCTCTCCTCATCTCTTTGGGGAGAAACCAGGGCGCCCTGAGGAGGTTGGCTGAGACCAGTGTTTCCAGTTTACAGGCTGCTGGCTGCAAACTCCTCTCTTTTCCAAACTGGGATGCTGGTAGCTCTACCCCACCTGTGTCCCAAAGACTGACCCATCAGAGTCCACACCAGGAAAAGGATCCAGGCCTCCAGGGGCAGAGTGGGGCTCTTTGAAGCATCATGCTGGTTTAGGAAGCTAATCTGAGGAAGACTGGTCTCCCGAGACCCTGGGTGGCCAGCTCTGCTTGGCTTTTCGGTGTAAAAATCACAGTGTGTAACCTCGATTCCAGTTGATCGCAATGAGCTCTGCTGAGAAGGACTCTCCTCCTGGGGTTCCTAGTCCTCAGGGCAGGACCATCTCATCGGTGTCAGGAGCACCAGAGAGGGGAAGACAACTCAGTGCCCAGAGAGGGGGTAGCAGATGAGCACTCACACACTGTCTAGTCCGTGATGCAGATCAGCAGATGGACCCTGACCGCAGGATGGTGAACGCACGTCAGGTACAGGGCTGAAAGAGACCTAAGGCAGGAGCAACAGAACAGGTCCAAGGTGTTGTCACTAAGGAAGTTTTGCCTTTTCTTTCTTAAGAGAAGGACGTGCCAGGAAAAAAGGAAAAGGGCAGGTGTGGGCACCAATTTTGGCCAGTCAGATCAGAAGGAATGTCGAGTGAAGGGCGGGGTTTCACTTTCAGCAAGGAGACAGATCCTTGGCTATGAAAGCCCTCTGTTGCCTCAGGGCCTGCATAAGTTCTGGTGACAGACAAGGACAGGCCACCACACACAGCAAAGAAGCTGAGGATCCAGAGGACTGTGGGTTGCCTCTCACAGGCCGACACACTCACTGAAGGAGCACTCCATCTTTCCATCCTGGCCTGCGGGATGATTTTCCTGATGCCGCAGGCTACTTTTCTAACTGGCAACTTTCCATAGAGCTCCTCTTTTCCTTCACGCTGAAGGAGGAAAATCCTACCGCTTTCCATAGAGATGACTACCAGCTTCCAAATGTTAATCTGAAAAGGATCTTTTAGGACAAAGTTAAGACAATTTAGATTTTCCTATCTGAATGGCAACCCACTATCTTTCCCAAGCTGTGAAAAACAAGGCAAAAAGCGCAGTTTTAAACACCAGAAAACAGAGAAGAGGAATGGGTTTCAGCTTTAACTCAAGTAGTCGTCTGAGACCCGTGAGCCTGGGGTGTGCCCATCCCTAGCTCTGGTCTCCCTGGGACAGCATGATGCTGGGAGAGTTGGGGGAGCTGGGACTGTGGGCACCAGATCTGGAGAGGGATTAAAGTAGACAAGATTTTTGCTTTTTGGCGGAGAACCATAAAGGCCAAAGGGAGTCCAAGAGTCAGCATCCGATTTTTGATTTTCTTAGATTCAGGCCTTGGAAAGACTTTAAAGCCCTCGGGGCCAGAGTTCTCTTAGTTGTCCTTGTCCGGATAAACAGAGATCAGTTTTAAAGGGCTCTGTCTCTCTTTAATCTAACTAGGGCTCCCCAAGCCCCACTGGTCCCTGAAGAGAGACCTCGTAGAATGACCCAACTAGGGGGTAAACTTAGAATAAATTTTCATTTGGGAATGATTTTAGGATTAGCAAAGCTGAATTTAATTTTTAATAGGATAATGAATCTTATGTCTTAAGTACCCAAAAAAGTGGGAGGAAGGACCCATGTCTTACCTTTTCCAAACCTGCCACAAGTACAATAAAACTGTCTTAAGACTCTTTACCCTAAAAGGAACCAACTATAAAACTGTCTTATACAGGAAGATGTCTTAAATGGAAAATGGTCCATCGGAGACAAAGATAGGACCCCGAGAAATGTCTATACATTCAGAAAAACTGTAGAAGTTCCATAAGATTGGGTTGTAGTTCCAGAGAATGGAGGAGAGCAAAAGCAAACACCAATGATCAATTCACACCAATAGAAAGAAGACAGAAACTGCCAAGCCCAGACAGTTTACAGGATCCAGTCCCATCCTGCTAAATTTCGTATGATGGAGAGATTGCAAAGGCTAGGTTCTCTGGCCCAAACAGAATGAGATTTGTAACGGAAACAGAGACCCCTGGTGGCTCCTGTGTGAACTGCCACAATAACTTACAAAGAGACGGTCTATCTAGAACCAGGGGAGGCTACACATGCCAGAGACTAGAAAAATCCACGTGTGTGTGTGTGTGTAAAACGGAGCATGGACTGTATATGATCCTCTATAACCAGTGTGTGTGTGTGTGTGTGTGTGTGTGTGTGTAAAACGGAGCATGGACTGTATATGATCCTACGTGTGTGTGTGTGTAAAACGGAGCATGGACTGTATATGATCCTCTATAACCAGTACCCAAAACAAGACGCCACTGAGAGCCGCTGCAGGCGGCCAGCTGTCTGGTTAGGCGTCCCGTGTGTCTGCGGGGGCTGAGCCGCTAGCCCAGGGCCCCTGACTTGCGTTACCGGACTTCACAGTGACCGACGGCGGACAGATCCATCTCCGGCTAACCTAAGGACTGCATGTACTGTAGCTGGCTGGGTTACCGAGACTGGGGGCAGCAGGGGGCCGGAGGCAGGGCGATAATGAGGGCTTCATTCTCAAGGTTTTGGGTGACGGGAAGGCAAGAACAACTTAGAACCTAAGTTTCAACTGAAGTCCCCAAGCTAGTTAAATAGGAAGGTATTTAATAACAGTCAGTCCCTCTAGTCCCCTGTCTAGGATAATTAAATTACGCCCCTCAGACAGTACAGGACTTGTCAGTGGACTGTGCGGAGGCCGAGGAGTTGACGCCGGGGCTGGTGGCGTTCGTTTTGGGGAAGACGGCGGGCTTGGGCCGCGTGGCCGGAGGCTTGACGGGCGCCGCCATCTTGACAGACTTGACGGGCCGGAAGGCGCAGGCGATGTCCCCCGCCGTGCTGGCGCTGCGCTGGAAGGCGGGCTCGGGGTCCTTGAGGAGCTGGGTGTGCAGGGGGCTGGAGGGCTCCGAAGTAGGGGCCACCACGGGGGAGGTCTTGAGGGGCTCCAAGGTGTCCAGAACCACGTCCGGGGTGTGCTTGACACTGCTCTGCCGCTCCAGCTCCCGCAGCTCATTCAGGGCAGAGTTCATGGTCGCCTCAATATCCTGCAGACGGGAAAGGAGGGCGTGAGGCTCATGGAGAGATAAGCCCCCCCCCCCCCGCCAAGGTCCTATTCCAACAACGTGGGCCGAATCGTGGAGAAACCACCTGCAAGGAGGTGTCCAGATGATTTTATCCGGCCCAAACCCTTTAATATGTGGTGTTCAGATGGGAGGGAAGGACTTTCATTCTCATGAGGTTTTCCCCCCTTGAGACAGAGTGGTTGAAATCCTTATTAAACACAGTCCTCAGGTTTTATACACATGCACTGATGTATCTCTGGATTTGTTGTTGTTGTTGTTGTTTATTTGCTAAGTCATGTCTGACTCTTTTGCAACCCCATGGACTAGTGCCCAGCAGGGCCCTCTGTCCCTGGAATTTCCCAGGCAAGAATATTGAAGTGGGCTGCCATTTCTTTCTCCAGGGGGTCTTCCTGACCCAAGGATCGAACCCACGTCTCTTTCTTGGCAGGCAGATTCTTTGCCATTGAGCCACCTGGATGAGATGACATGTAATCCAGCAGGGAGAGGAAAGGTGGATGAATTAGGAGTGGCCACGAATTTGGTCATGAGTACATGGGATTCACTATCCCTGGGGTGCATATTCTACTTGTGCTTGAAACTGTACATAATAAGGATTAAAAAAAAAAACAGTGGTAGAGATGAAGTATGATCTTTGTTATCTTGGACTTTAAAGGCCAAAGGTTATGAGGGTTAGTCCCTCCTCCTCAAGGGCTGAGGGACGGTTCAAGAGCCCTGGCCCCGAGGATTCATCAGGACATCCCCCACCCCTCCCTGCCCCACCCGACCCCATGAGAGTGTCCATCTTGATGAAGCCATTTCCTTCCACCCATCACCATGGGAGGGGACCAAGGAGTGACCAGGACGGGGAGCCAGAGCCCGCACAGGCCAATCTCCATCAGGTCACTACTCCAGATAGTAGGAAATAGCAGCCCTAGCTCAGGGGCTCAAGGCAGAACCAAAGACCCTTTGTATGCAGCCAGCTGCCTCCCAGGAAGACCTCCCAGCTTCCTCCCCTCCTCTCCACACACTCTGTCTGGCACCCCCAAACAACCACACAACTCCTCCTTTGGGATTAAAGTCATATGCAAAAATTGCAAGTTTTAAGCAAAGACCTATAGGGTGATGCATGCTTTCTGTTGACAGTGGTTCAATTTCACTCATTCCTCCAATGCTCTCAAACCTTAAGGTTTTTGTTCAGAAAGAACTCTGTCTCCCTCCTTGGTCCTGTTCTGCAGCTAGAGTTATCTATGTAGCTATTCCAGATATGTAGCTTTTCTGACATTCCTAACACCTGGCCAAAGAGGGAGCTGGGAGGATTCCTGGAGTGCAAGGCAGAGTGCAGCCAAGAGCTTAAGGGGGACACAGATACAGAAGGCTAGCCAAGCAAGACATCTCAGGCCCGTAGCTTAATACTGTGCTTGCCAGGCATACCCTCCCTAAGCAGAGCACCACAATTAAGCCAATAGAGACCACGCCCGGTCTCTATTGTCCCCTGGAAGTTGGGGTGAGGGGACTCTCAACTCGGTTGAGGCAAAAAAGGGCAGCAGTGAGCCCTTAGTTCCTACCTGGTCTAATGAAAGTTATAGAGTTGGGAGAGACGTCTGAGTGAACTGCTTGGAGTGGCCCCAAGAGACGGATTTTTAGAGGTGGGGCTGGATCTCTAATAATTTCATGGAAAACAGAGATTTGTCAGTGTGATGCATACATGGATGGAAGACCCTGTAACCAGGGGGCTCGTCTCCACTGTCTCTGGAAGCCTGGGCTGGAAACCTTTCTGGTACCCGAGTCCCCAGTGGCAGAGTAATCTGGGTCCTTCACAACCAGGAGCAGATTGTTGATTGGTCATTGGTCTATCACTAGGAACAAGAGATGAGCCTCAGGGATGATGAGGCTGGCACACTGATATGGAAAGGTGGCCAGAACCACCTCTGAGTCTCACCACTCGGGCAATTTCACTGAAATCTACCAGGGTCTCAAGACTTGAAACTTGGGCTGAATGGGCTCCATCAGAAATTCTCCATCTGTAACTACTAGCTTTAAAAGTTACAACAAGCTTGCAAATTGCTCATGTATGAGCAAGAAACATGCATTCTTTTATTCTGTCTGAGTTCTTTCTGGGGAGAGAGGGGTTGACGAATTTCTTGGAAAGTCCTATGATCAGGTCTAGGTGTCCAACAGAGCCTGAACTCAGGGTATAATGTACAAGGCACATTTCTGTCTCAAGTCTCATCATCATGAGCGTGGACGACGCTAAGCAGCCGTGGTGAGAGTAGACTCATGATACCCATTTGCCCAAGAGCCCCCAGTTACCTGTGCAATGACCTCAGGGTCCATGGGCCGGTGGTTATTGAAGCTTTTTGACCTTCCTGCTGTCACTGTCTTCCGGATCTGTGGACTGTCCAGCCTATTCTTCAGCGACGAGTGGCGGCTGATGGAGTTGAGGCTTCCATGCCCACTGATGGAACACTTATCCGGCCCTTCCTTGGGGAGGCTCTGGCTCAGGATGGGCTGGGAAGACGGGCGGCAGCTAGCCCCCACCCCCGGGGAGGCGGAATCAGTCAGGGAACTGCTCAGCCCGTGGCCATCGCTCCGAAATGTTTTCCGGATGCTCCCAGATTCTGGCCGCTTCCTTTGCCTTCAATGACAGACAGAGAGGCAGTGTCATCAGGGAGCCTTGGCTCCGAGGAAGCCAGGGTGAGCTAGACAGAGGCAGGCGTGGGACCCAGAGACTCCGGGGAGGAGAGGATACAAAGCGCGCCTCTCTCGTTTCACCTTCCCTGGCTTTCTCTGGGTCCGTCCCCCTGCCACCCCTGGCCTGGGCAGAGGAGAGACGGATACTTACTTGGTGGTCATGGGCTTTGAGTTCTTGAGATGTAAGGTGCTGTCAGAAGAAACGTCTGATTAAGTGAAAGTTTCTAATGGGAGGCAGACTTATGAAAAGCCACCCTCCGTTAACTGCTTTGAGTGGAAACCAGGCCCCAGATAGGGAAAAAAAGTCTCATCATTACCAAGGAGACAGGGAACTGATGGCAAAGGGAGAGTTGACTTTCCCAAATTTCAGCATGTTTCTTAGTCCACTGACGAGACTGTAATTATTTTGGGCTTTGGCAAGAGGTTGCTGTTGCTTACTCTGTAGATATGGAACAGTATTTTTCAAGAGGCTGCAATGCTACAGAGCTTGGGCCACATTTGTGCATTTTCTAGGGTGGAAATACAACTATATGACCCTAAGTCATCCAGCACTGGGCTGAACCCAGGCTCTGAGTCAATTTGTTTCAGCCCACTAAGGCTCTCAGATGAAATGGTTTGGCAGAATCCTACTCATACAGGTGTTGCCTGCTGCTGCTGCTGCTGCTGCTAAGTCGCTTCAGTCGTGTCTGACTCTGTGCAGCCCCATAGATGGCAGCCCACTAGGCTCCTCTGTCCCTGGGATTCTCCAGGCAAGAATAATGGAGTGGGTTGCCATTTCCTTCTCCAATGCATGAAAGTGAAAAGTGAAAGTGAAGTCGCTCAGTCGTGCCCGACTCTTAGCAACCCCATGGACTGCAGCCTACCAGGCTCCTCCATCCATGGGATTTTCCAGGCAAGAGTACTGGAGTGGGTTGCCATTGCCTTCTCCAAGGTGCTGCCTTGGAGATTACTGCCGAATAATTTCATTATCTCTTAGAATCATATTTAAAGGATCTAAAGTAAGAGGCTATGTGACTTTTGGTTTGGGATGGCCACTGGGCAGCTCTGATCTTGAATCTACTAAGGGCCACGGAGGCCGAGGTGGGAGTTGGGGATGGAAGAGGGGAAGGATCAGCATGGTAGGCCCTGAAGATAAGGAGCTAGTCCTTGGGGCAGGACCAGGATTCTAGCCAGTCCTGGTCCTATTCACCGGGGAGGTCTTCCTCATCAGAAATCCCTGGGCCTGGCTGGGATCTGGCACATTGTAGCCACTCGTGAAGCTGCTTGTCTCAGTAGCTTTAACCTTGGGGGTCAGCCACTCTTGAGTGGATAAAGGATGTCCTCAGAGTCGTATAAGGTCCAGTTGAAATGACTTTTCTTCCTCTGCAAAGTCTTCTCTGGCACCCACCCCCACCGATAGGCAGACTCGATCCCTCTCAATTCTGTTCCTTCAGGGCATCTATGGAACCACTTTTTAGTTACCTGTCTGTATGGTGTTCACCTTGCCAGACGGAGAGCTCCGAGGGCAGAAAGAAAGAAAAAGTTTGAAAGTCAAGTCGCTTAGTCGTGTCCAACTCTTTGCGACCCCATGAACTGTAGCCTACCACACTCCTCTGTCCATGGGATTTTCCAGGCAAGAGTACTGGAGTGGGTTGCCATTTCCTTCTCCAACCCAGGGATCGAACCTGGGTCTCCCGCATTGTAGGCAGACACTTTACCATCTGAGCGAGGGCAGGGAACATCTTCCTCCTCTCTGAATGACTTGGCACAGCAGCAGGTGCTCAATAAATGTGTGGAGTTGAAATGAAAGGCCATGCCCGAGTAACTCTTTGCTGATTTCCTCTTCCCACTTGAGGAGGGCTGACTCACAAGGCCAAAACTGCTGAGGAGGCAGACACATGGAGCGGCTGGTGTGGGCCAGGCCCCCGGGATGTAAAGAGAGGGAGACAGCGTTCCTGGTGTCAAGGGATCTGAGTCCAGCTTGAGTCCTGAGATTGCTTTGGGAATACAGAATAAGGGCACCTAACTCAGCCCTGAGGAATTCAGGGGTGTCAGAAAGGCTTCTCCAAAGAGCTCAATCATCAGACCGAGTCCTGAAGAGGGAGAAGAATCGACCAGGTGAGGAGACAGCAGATGGGAAGGCCCAGGGGTGAGAGAGAACCCAGGGCTCAGGAGAGAACCCAGGGCACTCGAGAGAAGGAGCTTGTGGGGAGAGCTGAGTGGGGCGGGAGGTATGGCTGAATCAGTCCGAAGGGCAAGATGCGCCGGGGAACCGCTGCTTACCCCTGACCAGCGGGTAGTCTGGGCAGACCGCGTCCTCCAAGAGCCCATCCTGTTACCCCAACCAGGGAGTTCACAGGAGCTCTACCAGATGTTCATCTGTTGACTATTCTGGCTACTACCCTCTACAATTCCTTTGTACAAATGGCAACAAATATATGACAGCTTAAAAATATGTACCTGAGTAATTAGCTAACTCTCCCTCCACCGACCTTGCCTTGGTTTCTGGGTTAATTATAGGCTTACAACCTTATGATTATAGGCTTATAATTAACACAGACTTGTAAATAAGGAAGAAAATGCGATCTGCCCACAGTTAACATTTTACTAGTTGGCCCTCCCAATGGGTATGAAGCTGGAGGGAAATGAATAAAATCCTCAGTCTTTTTTACCAGTCTAATTTAAATTAGAACTATACTGGCTAAGTGAGCTGAATCAGCTACTTTACTAAGAAGAGGGTGAAAGAGCCACGTGCCCCAAACACTCCCCCTGCTACCGTCTGGTTGGAATAAAGCCAAGAGATCTGGGCGACCTGGTGCAGTTTAAAAACAACAAGCATCTTTTATTCTCCTTCCAGTTTCAGTATCCAGAGGCTACGGTTAACAGGTTTTCAATGTGCAAATCATTTCATTCCTCCAAAGCCAGAGGGGAATAAAAGCTGTACATCATCTCCAATCCATATTCATCGGGAGCGCCCTGGGGCTTGTCATCCTGCTGGCACTGGGCCAGGTTTCAGGGTCTGGCGGAAAGAGGTCTGCAGGCTTTGGGACTTGGTGTCTGGCCCCTTGAGATGAGATTAGTTCTCCAATAACCTGAATGTCTCTAGGGGAGGCAGCAGCACACGGGCGTGGAATCCCTCTAGATGGCCAGATCGGTCGCGAGCAGAGTAAAAACCTCAGGATGTTGCTAACAGCCACAATGAGAGCCGGGGGCCAGTTACGAGCCTGCTGGACGGAAGTGGGCATCTGCACAAGGACTAGTAGGGCAGGATCATACACTGGCTAAAGCAGTGGGGAATGGCAAATTGTTTCTTCTGGTGTGAAAGGGCATGAGGAAAGGGAGCTGGGGTTAGACAACGAATGAAGACCTCAGGACGGAGCTTTCCGTGGGCGGTGGGGAGCGGTCTCCTTTCCTCCAGGGGAGTGAACACAGGATGAGGGAGAAACAGACACAGGGTAAAATAAACCATTGGGGGCAACGCGAACCTGGCTGAAGACACATGAGGCTTTGGATTTTTGAACAGACAGGGCCAAGGAAGACGTCCAAGACTATTATTTGAGTCAAAACTGAAAACGAGAAGGCACCTCTGAGAAACAGCATAAAACTAAGCTGTGTGAAGTGACTGCAGCTTTGCCCAGAGTTTTCGCAGTCAGACGGCCAGGAAGGTCTGAGCGGACAGCCGCTTCGGGGACAGCGGGGTGCACCCGACCCTCAGGGTGACGGCCGCGCGCTGGGCCTGTGGACGGGGTCTGTGGACGTCTCCTTGGCCCTGTCTGCCCTGCAGCAGCCGCGGGCACATGCAAGCGGTCAGGTGGGCAGCGGGGGCCCTACGCACAGCACAGGGATGGAGGTGGCGGTTAGGCCAGAGGGTGAGGCTGGGTGTCGCAAGTCATTCAGGGGAGCAGAAAATGAAAAGCAGAGCTTACTTGTTGATGTTTGCAAGATAAATATCGGCTACATGACCCCCACTGGGACAGCTGGCCCCCGCTCTGGCTGTCACCTTTTCTTCAGGTGGCTCAGAAATGACCTCAATCTCAGACTTGGGGCTGGACCTCTCCACGACACCGTCCTCGCTGGGGCAGGAGGGGCAGGCAGGCAGGGAGGAGGGGAAAACAACAACAACACAAAAAGCAGTGTTAAATCGGCAAGATGGCCCCCCCAACACACACGCGACCCCGCAACGGCTCTGAGGCAGCAGCGACGCCTGGCTGGGCTCGGGGAGCGGAGGCAAGGGGAGCTACGGGCCTCTGGAGGGTCACTTAAATACAAATAAATAATCCTGCCGAGTCCTGTGGGGTCCTCAGCTCCTCCGGAAAGCTTGGCTAGGGGACACCTGGATTCGTGGCATCTGCCTTCTACCCCTCGCTGCTCTCCTGGGGCCGCGGTGCCAGGGCCACCTCCTGCAGGCTGCGGTTTATGTGCTCAGGTCCTGAGCAGCGCTGGAGAGGGACAGTCAGCTCTGCCGCGGCTCTGGAGGTGCCGGCGTTGAGGCAGGACCCCGCCACACTCTGTCGTAGCGCATCCAGCCCCGCTTAGAGTGTCCAAGCCGGTCCCACTTCTTGCCACTGCTCTCCCGGGCCCTCTGGCTACTGATGACAAAGAAAGCCCCATCTCCCCCACAATTCATCTTCTCTCGGTCCTGCGGTGAAGTCATAATGCTAAATTTGGGAGGGTCCTGTCCGCGCACAGATGGCCACCAGGTGTGCGATGTTATCAACAGGGAGAGGACTTCCCCGCAGAGCGAGCCGGGGAGAGGCTTGGGAGGGCGCAGACTCATTCAGGATATCAACCTTTAAAAAATAATATTAAGGGGAGGACTAAAAACATTGACAGCATCGCATCCAAGGGGAGTCGGGGGCAGAGGCGGGGCGCTGGGCAGTGGGCAGGTCTGGGGGGCCACGGGGAAAAGCCTTCCTGACGGGGAGATACGGCTTCAGAGGGTGGGACTCCACAGACAGCCCACGCAAGGAAGTCTGTCTGCGATCGGCCCACGGCTCCCCGGCGTTCCTCCCCGTCCTCTCCCCCGTCTTTCCCCACATCAACCTCATTAAATGAGCTGGGTTATTTCCACAAAGCTGCTTACGCTACATTTCTACTAGAAAATGGGCCCAACATTTTCATTTGCAAGTGGACAAGTGCCATCAATGACCCAACAGGTTGGGGTGAACACGATTGTTTTAAAAAAAGGAAAGAGAAATCAAAACGTTTTCCCAACCTGATCGTTCCAGAAAGGAACTGTAAGTGGTCAAATAATTAGCCCTCATTATCACTCATCAGGTACATAAATGTGGATGAGCATGGGCTGGGGGAGGCGGAGATGTGACTGGCGGAGGAGTAGAGTGGAGAGATTGAAAACAATTCTCCACCGTGTCTGACTCTGGGCACTCTCGCAGACCGTGCGGGCGCCCCCTAGGGGCTGGTCTCCCTCATCCTCCTGGGCTCCAGAAGTAAGGACTCGCTCCCACAAGGCGGCCAGGGGCCCCTAAGGGTGCAGGGCGCCCAACGTACGTGTCTTGGACCACGATGTACTGATGGGGGATGAGACCGTCGATGCCGTTGTGCCGGCCTTCCCACCAGTCGTCGGAAGCCCGCTGGTAAAGCAGCAAAGATGCCCCCTTCTTGAAGGACAGCTCTCGGGCCGTGCGCCCCACGTAGTCAAACTTGGCAATGGCCTCGATGGGCTCACACTCTGAGAGGGGTGGAGAGAAGCAAACAGGCTGCTGGGACTCAGACTTGGCAACTGGGTGGAAGAGCCCAGTTAGCTGAACTCACAGTGGTGGGAAGATAAGCTAGTGTGAGAATAAGTCACGGATGATACACAATAGCCAGCAATTCCTGAGCAGATGGTGCAAACCCCTGAAGGCACTCACATGCCCTTCCTTGCTCTTGCTCCTGCTGTTCCCTCCACCTGGAATCCCTCTTTCTCTCTCACCTGCCTGAAGAAACACACTGAATCACAACTCAAACATCACTTGCTTCCTCGAGTAACTTCCTTTCTGTTTCCAGAGAGCTTTATGCCAACCCCTATCATCGAACCTGCCATACTGTAGTTGTAAGCATTATTTCCTTTTCGGCTGTAAAATAACTCCATTAATTTAGAACACTTATTATTGCATTTTAAATAATCTATTTAGGTTATCCATTCCCCCTACTAGAACATGAACTTTTAGTTTCTATAAAGAGAAAATAACTTACCCAATCAGCTTTCCAAAGAGCAAAATATGGAAATATATTTTGTGCCCAGTACGTGGAAAAACGCACATAGAAGTGATTTGAAGAATTAACAGAGGTTTACGAAGGCAATGTACTTCTACTTTTGTATAAGCTTCGGCTTCCTCGTCCATAAAACGAGGAAAAGAATAGTGCCTTTTTCATGAAGTCGGCATGAGGAGTCAATAAATAACCATTTGTAAAGGTGCTCAGAACAGTGAGGGCCCAGAGTAAGCTGCCTGCATCAGTCACTGTTATTACTGTATCATTTTCATGGTCTGCTCTGGGCTGCAGGTAGAGGTTGGACAGCAAAAAAGAGGGATCCTAGAAATCAGGAACTTAGGGTTAAAGTCAGATATTCTGAGTCATGGAAAGAAACACTGCTCTCAAACAAGACCACACCTAGACAGTCAGGGCTGCTGCGTCTGCTGGAGAATTCGGTACAGCAGGCCTGTCTAAATGTCCCAGGCTCAGTTCCGTACAGCCTTGGATTTGTCTCTGGCCTCAGTTTTCTTAACTATTAAATAGCAGCTCTATTGATTCCACTAGGGAGTAAGAGATGAGACACATAAAGCCTCTAGCAGTGCCGGGGAACACTAGGCTCTAGTCAAATACAAATTTCCCTAGTTCACTGGCGCTCCTCCCATCGTGTGGCAAATTATCATATCGATCCATTTGACCTTAGGAGCCAAATAAGCAATCCTAATTTTTTTTTTCTCCTTTAAAAACTGGCTTAGGATTACAGAATTCATGGCAAGGCAGGGAGCAGGGAACACTGAAGACTGTGCCATTTCGTTCTCATGCCCAGAAAATTCTGAGGCCCCCTGTCAGCTGCCGAGACTTCCAGAGCCCAGGCGATCCAGAAATGGAGGTGCAGAAGTGTTGGCAAGACAGGGAATGTGCTGGCCGGACAGACCCTAATAAATCATGGGCACCGCCAAGGCCCACGGACGACAGCTGTGCATTCCAGCTCTCGACGCACACCCGCCAGGCCGCGCAGCGCATGTCTGCGCTTTGGAAGGGGTCAATTTTTCCAGTCGGCAGGCGTGAGAGCATGTGGTTTCTGCATCCTGATTCCCAGCCCCCTCTGGCTTGCTTCTGCTGGGTTCTTGGCATCCAGCTTCCCTATCCCCGGGCTCACTGGTTTTCAAACGAGCGCTCCTTCACTTTGGTCTCCAGCTACCTGGCAGGAGTCTGGGCTGTGACAAGGGACTGACAGTATGCTGGCGAGACAGCCAGATGAGATAGGAGCTGGGAGGTGGGCGAGGGGCAGGGAGCTGGGGCGAGAAGGGCGGAGGGTTGAGGTCCAGCCCTGCACCTCTGCTCTAACACAGAGACTACTCAATCTGAGGGGGTGGGCTGTCCCTCCAAGAAAGGGAAGGCGTGAGCATGGGAACCAGGAGAGCTGGGGGCAGCTCCCAGGAGACTGCAGGGTGGGAGTACAGGATGTGTAACCGCTCCTTTCTGCTTCACGCCCCAGCGGCCCGGTGACCCCACTCGGGGCCTCGTACCGTCATCGCTGGTGTGGTGCTCTGTGGTCACATCCTGGGTTGAGTCTTCAGCCGAGGTAGTCTCTCCGTGAGGGCTGTCACTGCAACAGAAGCAAGAGGAACCAAAATTCTTATCTTCTCTTTCACACAGCTTCCTTGGGCATGGAATCTTACGCTCTGATCACACACTACAGGCAGATGCTTATAATGAAACACAAGGCTCTGGGAAGTCTCTAGGTTAGCTCCTGCTAGCTTACTACTGGAGACTACATGGAACTTACAAACATCTTGACACAAAGGGAACCTCATTTCAACTTAGAAATCTTTTCAAAAATACAGAATGACTCAGCTCCTCAAGGCTCATTTCTTTAGGTGAATTAGTTCCTGGAGGGAGCAAGGTAGAAGGGAAATACTGGGCTTTAGCATCGGATACAACTGCATCTGAAAACCAGCTCTGACACTCAGTAGCTGTGTGATGCTGGGCAATTACTTAATTTCTTAGAGCCTCAGCTACTTAATCTATAAATTGGGGATAATGGTCTATATACTTCTATGTTTCTCACAGAGGTGTGCAAGGATTTAGTGAAATAAGAAGGGGTAATTAATAGGCAGTGCTTCCTTTCCTTCTTTCTTATTTTGCTTGATGTCTCTGGCTGCTCTGTGGTTTGGTACTGGTGAGAAAGCAGGAGGTGAGTCATAGGAGTGAGTGCGAAACAAAAGCAGGGGAAGAAAGCTGGCTGTGGGCTGGACTCTGCAAAGGGCACGGCATGTGAGCTGGGTCAAGCTCTTGACAAAATTAGTGGAGCCTAAGGTCATGCGGGGCGGAGAATCGAGAATGAACAGGGAAGTTACTAGGAAAGTTCTTTCTATCCCTGATCTGGACTGCAGAGCACGTGGGGGAGCGGCACAAGGACGCTCTTGCTTCCCGAGAAGCAGAGAAAAGCCTGTTCATTTCCAAGGCTTCTTCCTCTGGCAGCAAAAAGTGAGTCTTCCCAGGCAGTTCCATGGAGATACCACCATCCTTCAACCCCACATCCTGGCTTCAGTGTTCACCTTTGAGCCTCCGTGAGCCTGTGTGTGGGCTAAGTTACAGCCCTCCCTCCTCATGAGATGGGACCCTACCCTGCGTGAAGTGAGCCGGTTTATGGAGGCTCTCCAGACCCCAGAGAGCACTGTGGGAGGACCGAGAACTCTCTGGGCTTCCGAACAGCAGCTGGGACATCCCTGGCTCTCCAGAAGAGACAGCACTGTGGGAAAACTTTCTCCTTATCAGAAAATGTGGGTACACTTTCTCACTGTTTGCTAGGCCTAAAGACCCTCTGAAGGAGTTGGGTGACATTTTGGAAACCCTCAGGATTCTTGGGGTGCTCAGGGCCAACAAAGGCTCACCTTCCCCCAGGCCTCTAAGTTCACTTGTGCGGCCACCCACTAAGGCACCAGCTCGATCTTGAGGGAGTCCTGGATGGTGTGTGGGCAACAGACTGCCTCACCCACTCTCAGAGTTTCTGATTCACTTGTCTGGGCGCAACTGGAGCCCTTTTGTTTCTGACCAGCCCACAAGAGGCAGGTGCTGTTGGTCTGTGGACCCCACTTGGAAAACCACTGCCCTGAGGTAAAGGCAAGCTGAGGCTTTATACGGTCCCTTCTAGCCCTAAATGCTATGCTTCTCCTGCCCCACGCACACCCCAGCCTTGCCAGCAGCTGCAGTCTCAACAGCAGCCCAGCATGCCACACTGCAGTTCCGGAAAGCCAGGCCCCTGTTTCAGGGGGCCCCCCTGAAAGCCTGGCCCCCCCTTCCCTGGCTGCTCTGTCTCCCAGCCCAGCTCCAGGGTCTTGGTCCATCTCAGCTCACTTTATGGGCACGTCTCGCTCTTCAGATGCAGAGGCTGGAGCCTTCTGAGTGGCCGGGAAGCCAGCGGTCAGACAGCGGCTCCTTCCCAGCATCATCCACTCTTGAACCTGGGATGCTTCTGGCCTGCCACTCAGTCTGTGGGTGTAACAGCCCCTGACGAATGCTGCGGTTTCCCCAGCGGCTGCCCACAAATGCCGGCCGCACAGCCGAGAGGGCCTGGGAGAAGTCCTTGGGCAGACCCGGGAGGCAGGTGCCCTCCCATCTATGCCCGCTGTGCCACCCCTGCCGGGCTGGGCAGGGACTGGGGAGTGACGGAGGGCGGAAGGCTCTGTGCCCTGGAAGCGGTCCAGAGCCTGCTGCTGTGTGATACGCGAGCAGGGAGGTGAGGCAGGAACTGGGAGCACCACTCCACAGCGTTTCAACACTCAGGTGAGGGAGACCAACTCTCCAAGTCACATACACAAAGACAGCTGCCCAGAGCCCACCAGCCAGAAGGCTGAGACCTGAACCGCCTCCCTGGTCCCCGCCAAGCCATCTGCAAGTGACCAGAAGCTCCCTCTCCGAGCTGGCGAGCCCAGGTTTCTCCAGTTCAGCCCCAGAGGCCAGGATCTGCAGGACAGTCAAGACCCGAGCCCGCGACAGTGGCATTTTTATGTTCACAGACGTACGGCTAGCACTCTCCTCACTCCTTGGGCTGGAGGCTCCTTCTGTGAGCGTCAGGGAGAAGCATGGACTGACTGGCGTCTAATGAAGTAAGCCGCCTCCTCTGTCCCCCCCGACCTCAGTCCACAGCAATGGGGCTGGTTGAATTGGTTCCAGATGTTGAATTCAGATGGAATCCGACTGGGGCTGGCCTATGCTTTCAGCCCAGACTGAAACACTGTTTAGGGGAAGAAGCGAGGGGGAGGAGGAGGAGGTGGTGAGGGATACTGGGTAATTGTCTTCGTGTTTAGTCTGAAAATGACCCTGTAAGTGGCACACGGTGGGCACTGGGGGGCAGTGGGTGGCACTCTGTATTGAGTCAAGCAGTCAGGGCTAGGACCCTCCCCCTGCTGGGGTGGCCTCTAGATTGCAGTGACTTAATCTATAAGATGGAAATGGTGATTTGTTTTTTGTCTAATGGAAGGGTCTAGTAAAGATACACCCGAAAGATTCCTTTTATATCTCGGTTTCCAGGCAAACTCACAACAAATCTGCTTTAAGGGGAAAGCGGGCCTAACCTGCCGCAAAAGGACCTTACCCCTTTTCTCATCACAAATGTCTGACATCATTATTAAACTACCACTGTATGAACTCACAGTCAGCAAAGTACGTCTCCTATCTGAACTCTCCCCAATCAGAGAGGAATTCCCTGGACGCAGGACTGTTCCTCCCACAACCGCCAGCCTAGAGCAGGACCTTGAGACTGCTGCTTGATGAGCGGCAGTTCTGTGTACAACCGCATCAAATTTCCTTTCCTGGAGATTGTTAATGCTCCTGCTATTGTTATTGCATCTTTCAGAATGGTCCCTCGCCACGCAGAACACGTGAAGAAGGGAGGCAGTCTAAAGTGGTACTTGCTCCGCGGTTTGGGTCAAGTGGGCTTGGCCGACAGCACCCCGGGGCCCGGCGGCCTGCCACGCCGCAGAGGGGGAGGCGGGGAGGAGCAGGGTGTGTCTGTCGGCCTCGCTGGGCCATCTGGTCCCCAGGCCAGTGGGTGTGGGTGACACCACCCCTCTTCCAGCCCCGAGCCCCCTACCAGTAGTCCTCCGTGCTCCCTCCTCTGCTGTAGACGGGGCCCTCCAGCTCCCGGGGGTTGGGGAAGACGTTCTCGTGCTGGATGATGATGGTTTTGATCAGCTCGTTCACGTGGGCTTGGCAGGACACCTGGTCGTGGCCCTCAGGCACCGACATCAGCGAGGGCCCGAAGCAGATGGCGAGGTTGTAGGGGTCCATCATATTCTCCTCGCTGAACTGAGATAAACTGCAGGAGAAGGAGAAGGGCGAAAGCTGAAGCGCACTCGCATGAATGCCCAGGAAACGCAACCCCAGGAGGCGCTGCCAGGAGCAAGAACAGACGTGCCACACACAGCCACCTGCTTTTCTGGGTATCAGAGCCGTTCTAGAAAGTTAGTGGGGCGGGAAGGGAATGGCTACCAGGACAGGCACTCAGGAGACAAGGAAAGCCCCTCTCTGCAGGTCTCACCCTTCCTGTTTCTCTAGCTCCTGGTTCAAATCCTACTTGTCCCCCAGTTCCTACTCCCACCCAGGACTTTACCCAGCAAGTCCACCCTGCCTCGAGGACACACTGCTCTGCGGAGTTGAATGCGCTCCCACAGACCAGCTCACTAAGCTGGCCAGAGCAGATGCAGCCCTTGGGCTGCCCTGGTAAAGACATGGTCAGGCGCTGTGCATCATGCGCCTTCTTAAATAGCAAAACAATCAAATTATTAGGGATATTCCATTCTAAGCTCTAGATTTATTTTAATAAATAGCCAACCAATTAGCCCCTGTATTCCATCAAGCCCATGAATTTCTTTCTGGAACAGCTAACGCAATTGTTTTTCATTTTCAGAATATCTTCCTCTACTGGACATTCAGGATTTATTCAGGAAAAGGTCCGCATGCGGCTTAGCTTCTGTGCAGGCTTCCCCTGGATGCATTATCATTATCAGGTACCGTCTTCTAGGAACTCCCTCTTTTCAACCAGCAGCTGCTCCAGCCACACCTCCAACCCTGGCCGGGGACCCAAGCCCTTCAGTGATGAGTCCCCACTGGTCTCTGTGTGTCCAGACATTGAAGGCTGGGCTACTTTGGATGTACCCTGAATCCCAACAGTCTGCAAACATGTGAGTTCTGCTCAGGGGCTCTGCCTTCCTCATGGGCATCAGCACCAGCTTCTGGTTGATCTTGAGATGATACCAAAGTCGTGGTGTTGAACCAGAGGCCTGGCACTCAGCTGTCTTCATCTGAGTAACTGTTCTTCAGAATTGGGCAGTTTATTTCTGATGTATCCAGCATTCAGACTCAAACTACCAAGCTGGTCTCTCTCTAACTCGATGCTTCTCTCCTTCACTGAAGATTCAGACATGGCCCCACCCCCTCGGAGTATCACTGCAGGACCTGGAGGTGGGAGAATGCAGCGGGGACAGCGACCAACAACGGCTGTGGCAGAGGACCACCGCTCTCGAGGACCCGGTCAAAGACAGGGAGGCCTGGGATCTCGGCGGCTGGACTGTGTCACAGAAAGTTTTAAAAATTTAATTTTGTAACCCTTCCCTGGCTCCTAAGTTAAAACAGAGCAGAGATTCAGAAAATGCTGGCAGAAGGTTCCAAGTCCACTTCTTGGACAAATAAAACTTGAGAGAGACAGGAGACATAATTAGCATGGGAACCTCCGCAGGGACAACAGAGGCTTGAGGTGCCATGAGACTAGAACGGTGGCTCATCCCAGGCTGACTGGCTCCTGCCTCACAGAGGGACAAGGAGGAGGAAGGCCCTGCTTCTTTAGTGTGATCTGACAATGTTTTGAAAGAAAAAACAGTAGTTTCTGGGAAGCCTGGTGGCTAAAGTGAAATAAACGCTAGGCCTGAGCTTCCTAGTTTAAGCTCTGTGAGTGATGAGAAGTCTTTTCCTGTCTTCTAAGAAAATGGTGGTTCAGCTCCTAGGTGGCTATGATGACCAGGGCTGGAGTTCAGTTCAGTTCAGTTCAGTTCAGTCGCTCAGTCGTGTCCAACTCTCTGTGACCCCATGGACTGCAGCACGCCAGGCTTCCCTGTCCATCACCAACTCCCAGAGCTTGCTCAAAATCACGTCCATTAAGTTGGTGATGCCATCCAATCATCTCATCCTCTGTCATCCCCTTCTCCTGCCTTCAATCTTCCCCAGCATCAGGATCTTTTCCAATGAGTCAGTTCCTCACATCAGGTGGCCAAAGTATTGGAGTTTCAGGTTCAACATCAGCCCTTCCAATGAATATTCAGGCCTGATTTCTTTTAGGATTGGTTGGTTGGATCTCCTTGTGGTCCAAGGGACTCTAAGGGTTGCAGAGGACATGTCTTTGTGGACTGGGGTCTACTTCTTATGGATCCAGGTCCATTTCTTACTCCCATTAAAATACAGACCAAGATCCTTCTTTCTTTTCCAATCTACAATTGGAACACCTAAGTTTTGGGGGTAAAGTCATAGTTCTTAACTACTTGAGGAACAGCGGCTTCTTGAAGAATTTGACAAAAACTAAGGATTCTTACCCAGAGAAATTCACACACAAGCACATAACAAACGCACACAATTTTGGATATAAAACAACAGTGCTAGTAATCCTTGAAGACTATGAAGGTTGTACCTAGTATAAGACTTAAAACACTGGATTTTTATTTTTAAAAGAAATATCTAAAATGGATAATGATGGTGACAGCTCCTTCTTTCTTAATTTTTTTTTTTTTTTTTGGTATCAGGAAGATCCCCTGGAGAAGGAAACAGCAACCCACTCCAGTATTCTTGCCTGGAGAATCCCATGGACAGAGGAGCCTGACGGGCTAAAGTCCATGGGGTCGCAAGAGTTGGACACAACTTAGCAACTAAACCACCACCATTGACTTCTATACATGCCATCTCCTCTAAGAGCTGTACTTATTTTCTTTAGTTTCTATCTATAACAGGAGTGAACTCTCCTAATTGATTTAAGCTCATCTTCTTTTGAGCACCTTCAAAAGGTCCACTGTAGTGATTAGGAACAGAAGCTTTTTGGGGGCAATGAGAAAATCAGGATTGGTGTGGGAAGCTTGTTTTTTTATCATGCACTTCTCTGGACTTTTTACTTTTAAATGATGCAAATTTGTCTCTCTGATTACATTTATAAAGAAACACAAAACATCCCAGAACTTTAGAATCAAGCACATCTGGTTTTGAGTACTAGCTCCGTTGCTTACCATAGTTTTTTCCTAGTTCCCTAATCTTTTCATCATAAACTGGGGCAATTACGTGTTTCCATGATGGGCTGTTGTGAAGATTAAATGAAGTAATATGTGTAAAGCACTTAGCACTGTGCCTGGCACACAGGAGGTGTTTAAGAAATATTTTCTGTAATTTTCAAGTCCAGTTTGCTTGTTGACATAGGATCTGCAATTCCAGTCAGGTAAGGGAGAGCAAGGCTGCTAAAGTTTGGCAGTAATTGGTTTACAGGAGTCCACTGTCTTCTCCACCTGACAGGCATTATCTAACAAGCTAAGGGCTCTGCATCCTCAAACCGAAACCTTAAATCCTCAGGGAGAGCAAGAAGCTTTGAACAGACTGTTTTAAACATATGATATTTCACTTAAAAACCTTCAACTTCACAGGCCCTAGGGGTTTGATTTGGCAACAACCAACAGACTCTGGGTAAGATATTATACATCGGGATGGATTTCAGGTTTTGAAAGGGATGAAGAGAAACTGTATTCACCACAGCCCCAGGCAAAATGTGGGGCTAAGAATCCATAAACCCGTGATTTAACAGACTTCCCCAACAGGCTCCTTAAGCCATGAGAAGGGGAAGGCAACGCAGCTGACTCTTTCCGATGGCCCTTCAAAGGCAATCCCTCGCTGCCCCCTCCTGTAAGGCCACCTGTCCCAGTTTCCATGCTCCCTTGTCTGGTGACTGGCCTGCTTTCTCCCTATGCAGTGAATCCCATCCTCTTTCCCCTCCTTAAGAATATCACTCCAGCAATTCCCTTGCTCTCTCCTCCACCATCATTTCTTCCCTATGGGGCCATCCCCACTAGCATACAAACATGCATCTTAAAACAAAACTCTCTCTTAACCCCTTATGCACACCGAATTACTTCTCTTTCCTCTATCATACAGTTATTTGACAGTTGTCTGTTTCTCTTGCCCCTGCTGTTATGGACTGAGTCCCCTCTTGCCCATCCATCTGTTGAAGCCCTAAGCCCCAGTATGACTGCATTTAGGGATGGGGCCTTGAAGGAGACACTATGGGTTAAATGAAGCCATAAGGGTGGGCCCAAACCCTACAGGACTGGTGTCCTCATGAGAAGAGGAAAAGAGACCTGAGTTCTCTCTCCCAGTGGGCTCAGAAGAAAGGCCATGTGAGGACACCGTGCCATGGCCGTGCACACGCCAAGGAGTGTGGCCTCCCCAGAAGCCAGCCTTGCTGGCGCCTTGACCTTGGACTGCCGGGCTCCAGACTGTGAGGAAACCAACTTCCGTTGTTTGAGCCTCTCAGTCTGTGGTACGCTGTCGTGGCGGTCCCAGCAGACTCACTCACCTACTCTCCCCCTCCCCCTTTATTGTGGTCAAAGACACACAACACAAGTGTTACTACTTTAACCTACTCAAAATTACGTAGCATTTAGCTGAACCCCACCCCACTGCAGGATCCACCACGTTTCACCCACGGTTAGCATCCCTTCTCGCTTGAATTGACGCCATCAGAATTCTCCCCTCTCCAAGACAACACACGTCAAGGTCACCAGCAGCACCCACGCTGCTCAGTCAGTTCTCGGGCCTTTCCTCAGCTGGACTGTCGTCGCTTTATCTTACCCTTCTTGAGACATGTTATGCGTCTTCTGGGACCCCATTCTCTCTTGGTCCTCCTCCTACAGCGCTGCCCACTGTCGCCTGCTCAGTGAGGTGGCCCTGACCACTGCATACTACAGAGCACACCCTCACACTTTCCAGTTCACTAACTTGCTTAGATTTTCTCCACAGCCCGTATCCCCTGACATATGACATGTGTTATTAGTTTTTCCTGTCTTCCTCCAGTTCTATGTGCTACATAGGCTCCATGAGGGCAGAAACTTTGATGGTTTGATGCAATCTTAGATAGCCAGCAACCGAAACAGGGCTTGGTACACAGTAAATGATTAATAAATACATATTAAATAAATGAGGAAACACATGAGTATCTGTGAGCCTCCAAGACAGTCCAGTCACAATTCTACTTGTCTGTTTGCATATAGAGGTTAAAACACTTCCTGTGAAAGTCAGGAGAGCAGCACAGACAGAATCTTCCCAAACCAGGAGGCCCTAGAGATGCTGAAGTTTAGAGGAAGACTCAGCTTTTCTGGAGACCAGCTGAGGTGCCTTAACAATGAGAGAAGCACAGTCAATTCCTTTTTCCAGATTATGGAGCAATATTTGAGGATGTAGAACAATGCTTCTCAGACTTTCACGTGCCTATGACTCACCAGGGTATTCTGTCAAAATACAGATTCTGATTCAGAGGCCATGGGGCTGAAGTGGAGGAGGGGCTGAGATTCTGCATTTCTCACAACCTCCCCCTCATAGCTCGGCTGGTAAAGAATGCGCCCGTGATGCAGGAGACCCCAGTTCAATTCCTGGGTCGGGAAGATCCCCTGGAGAAGGGATAGGCTACCCACGCCAGTATTCTTGGGCTTCCCTAGTGGCTCAGCTGGTAAAGCATCAGTCTGCAATGTGGGGAGACGTGGGGTTTGATCCCTGGGTTGGGAAGATCCTCTGGAGAAGGCCTGGAGAATTCCATGGACTGTATAGTCCTTGGGGTCACAAAGAGTCAGACATGACTGAGTGACTTAAAAAAAATAAAATCTCCCGAGTGATGCTGCTGCTGCTGGTCTGTGGACCTCACTTGATTAGCAAGAGACTAAAAGAAAGAAGAAATCTGAAGAAATCAAGTTTCAAAAGGAAAGCAGCAGAGTCAGCAGCTGAGAGGGGGAGTTACCTGCATTTTGTTTTAGGGTAAAATCCCACCGGGTGGTACAGCTGCTGAGGCTGGAACCTCTAGAATGAACCCCACGGTCCCTGCTGCTGGCACTCACAGCCTTGTGTGGTTCTCTCCCTGTGTGTGTGGGCTGGATTTAGTGACTCACTTCTAGTGAATGGAGCTGGCAGAAGGGATGGGCTGTCATTTCTGAGATTAGGTTACAAAGACTGGCTGCTGTCTTGGATGATTTCTCCCTTGCTTGGAGCGAAGCCAGCTGCCAGGTCATGCACAGCTCTGGAGGTGAGGCCATGTGACGAAGAACTGATGGAGGCCTCCGGCCAACAGCCAGCTGGAAAAGGAGGCCCTCAGTCCAACAACCTGCAAGGAACCGAGTCCTGCCAACACCGTGCAAGAGAACTTGGAAGTGGGTCCTTTCCCAGTCGAGCCTTCAGAAGAAACTGCAGCCCTGCCCCCTATACACTCACTGCAACCTCATGAAGCCTGCAGCCGGAGGCCCCAGCTAAGCTGCACCGAGACTCCCGACCCACAGAACCTGGGACCAAACAATAAAGGCCTCTTGTTTGAAGCTGTTAAATTTTAGGGCAATTTGTTACACAAATTGAGAGTCAATGCAGATGCTAAGAAAGTACAATGTTAGTCATTAGCAAGGCCTACTGGACAGGCGTGTACTCAAGGTTCATGCAGTGGACTGGACACTAGCAACAGAGAAATATGTGGAACCTGGTCAAGTCCACAGAGCATTGGTGTACTGTGCAAGGAGTTTCATACCTATCTGTCTGTCTATCTACCTATCTGTCTCAGTTCTGAGAGTTCCTTCGGCTGGAGGATTGTACAACCCCAAAAAAGACCATAGCCAGAAATAGAGTACACACATCCTCAGGACACATAACAGCAAAGGAGAGAGGTCCTAAAGTCAGGGCCCAGGCAGAGTCTCCATGGGGAACTACCTGCCAACTTTGGCCATTGTCACCTGTGACCTTCTCATGCAGGCAGAAATTGTCTTTTCTATCAACTGTGTCCATTTATCAGTTTCGGAAATATTGTGGTATTATTGTTGCATCTTTTCAATGAAATACTTTGATGAGAATTTTTTTTAACCATAAAGAGAAGTTAAACACAACAAAAGTCATCAATTGAACTGGTACAATTTTCCACGTTTCCTTCAGCAGTGGCCATCTTCTGCTCTTACGATGCTTACTCTACTGTCTCCCACGCCCCTCCCCTTAGCAGGAAGAAAATGTGGGGAAGAGAGTGGGTGCATTGTGCTTACACACAGAGTCACCCCAAACCCTGCCCTCGCCCCCGCCATCCTGCTTCTTGCTCTGGGGAGCAGACTAGGCTCTCTGAGGGGAGGTATCAGTCCACAAGGGGAGACGAGGGTGGCCTAGTGGCCCCGAGGAGACTGACGGGCTCGAGAGTCATTACCAGGGTTTCTGTCTGCCTGAAATAGGCAGCCTGTGAAACCCTGCGTGAGTCATGAGGGGTTCTCAACTAAAGGCAGTGGTGGCGCCGAGTCAGGGCTCGGCCAGTGAATGGTGCAGACACAGGCTTCGGGCCGCAACAGGGTGGAGGCTGGGCGGCGGCCCCTGACCCCGGTGCCTCTGCGGGCAGGCTGAGGCTCCTGAGATGGCCTGTGAACGTGTACTCCACTGAAGCAGAGACTAACCCACTAGGAAGATTCTTCATTTTCACAAAGAAATAACAGCTAAAACAGCCTTAGTCTAAGTTTTATACCCCCCACACCTTTTAAAAAAAAAAATAGATTTAAAGACCTATAGAAATGTTTCCCCACTATATGAAAAGGCATAAAGCCAGAGAGATGATAATTTCAACTGAATTCAGCCTCTGCACTGGAGGGCATCGGGGAAAAATGGGACTGGTGACCTGGGGTCCCTGGACTACATCCGGGCAGCAGCCCTTACTCCACAGGACACTGCAGCCACATGGCTGTCAGATCCAGTACTGCCAGATCTAATGATTTTCTCAAGAGAAGCCAGAAACCCAGATTTTTTTAAAGTGTAAAATCTCCCAATATTTGAATGCTCCAATGCTTTCAAGACACAGTGGATTTAAAAAGAACACACCTATGGGCCTTATCTGGCCCTCAAGTTGCTCACTTATACGTTCCGGCCTAGCTGCTGGAGGTACTGTGGTGAAAGCAATGGGTAAAGACAGAGGTTCCTGGAGGAGGCAGCTGCCTACTTAGACTCTCTACACAGAGGGCCAGTAGGTGCCTCAAGTTAACACATCCACACAAGCATATCCACGTATTGTCTTCCCCAACTCCACTGCTGCTCATGACAAAAATCCAGAATTTCTCTTTCCTCTTTCTACACCCTACCCATCAGCAGGTCCTGTACAGGGGCTGCTCCAAATAGATCCCAAACCTGACCCTTCCCCCACCCTCCACCCCTCCCTCACGGGTCTGAGTAACTTCACTTCACTGCACAGTAACTTCTCCACAAAGCAGCTTTTAAAGATAAATTAGAAAAGCAGATCACAACACTCTTCTGCTTAAAACTTTCCAACGGCTTCTTCAAATTCAAACCCAGTGTTGCCATGACTTTCGTGAGCCTGATGACCTTGACCCTTGCTCCTTCCTTCCCTTCACTGAGGCTGCTGCTCATACACCGTCTCCCCAGAGAGGACTTTGCTGATGACCCCTCTGTGCTGGTTCTCCTCCGTCACCCCTGCCCTGACCCTCCACTTGCATTTCTTTATTCTTCTTCTAAGCACTTATCACTACCTCATGTGTCTATTATTGTCTGTGTCCTCTGCTAGAACATGAGCCAAATGATATCTAGGCTTTTGTCTCTATTTCACAATGTATTTTTACATCTTAAAACCACGCCCAGCACGTGTTCAATAAGTATTTGTTGGTCTGGAGGGATCAACATAGGTCCCCACATGAACGTTCACTGGCCAAAGCCAAGGCCGATCAGCTGCTCCCAGGGAAGTCTACTCACTGATTGAGGAAGGCAAAGAGGTATCTCATGATAATCAGAGTGGTTTTGGGGAGGACCAGGAGGACCTTCCGGATGTGCAGAGCTCGCTCCTGCAGGTTGTCCATTGCTGAAAGAAGAAAGCCACGTGTTACCCTCCACTGGGATCCCAGGGACTAGTGGTCAGAAGGCCCTGACTCGCAGTAGGTACAACAGAGAGTGGCTGGTTCCAGCCCACACAGAACTGGGCCAGTGCGAGGGGCTCCCTGCGGCGGGGCTTTGGCGGTGGGCTCTAGACCCTTCACTGGGGCAGGACTGAAGATGTATGCTCCCTGGGCACAGAAGGGTTGGGCAAGTTCCCCATATCCGCCACCCCCTTATTACAACACCAAAACAAAGAGCTGCCCAGAAACGGCTGTGACTGTCCCCCAGCCTTGGAGGGCCTGCGTGGGGGTGGGGGGGCGCTCTGTCCAGGTCCCGTCCTGCCCCCTCCATGCATGCACCCCTCAGCCCCTGGACAAGTCTGGCTTCTCTTCCCCACTCTCTTATCTGCAGCAGGGATGGCAGAAGGTGGCCAGAGGCAAGAACTGGCAGGCCCCCGTGTAAGCCGTGATACTGGGGGAAACCAGAGAGCTTTCCTGACTCCAGGTATGGCCCAAGGCCCGGACCTCTCCAGGGCCCGCTTTCCCGCATTCGTGTGTGCCATGTGGATACTTCATTTCCTATGAGAGCCTTTCCGTGAGTATCTTCCAAGTGGGAGATACTGTATCAGGAGCACACCTCAAGGGGAGGACTGTGCAGCCAAGGTACCCTGTACTATCCTGGCAACACCCATTCTCTTAGGATGTTGCACCCAGGCCCCGTCCTGGAAGGAGACGTGAAGACGTGAGGGGTGCCTCTACTCAGTCACCCACAGAACTCAGGTCCACTAGGACTCCCAAAAACAGCGGGTAAGTCAACCAAACAAGGAGCTGGCTTCCTGCGCTCTCAGGGGATGTGCTAAACGAAACTGGAAACTAGGGGTGGGAGCGTTGGGGGTGGGGATGAAGACCTTCACTGATTTGGGGGGAGAGATTTTCTTCATTTCAAAGGAACTGCCTCCTCCAGCCTCTGGATCTCAATGGAATCTGCTCTCAGAATGACCTAATATTAATCCAGGTTTCCATGGACAACAAATGAAAGGGTGTTCCAGTATAATAAATGGCCAGGAGCAGCTTTTCAAGCCCCAAATTTTAGAGTAAGAGGCAGAGAAATTCTAAGATATCTGTTTTATGTAAAGAAACGTAGAGACTCTCTCTCTCTGAGAAAATATCATATCACTACTTTTAAATGTGCAGAGGGCTTGAATTCCTAGAAGAATACATATTAACACATCTTACAGATAAGTCATGTCATACTTAAAGCAACAAGCAGGAAATATTTGTAACACGTGTATTCTCCCTTTCTATCATGAAAAGCACAAGTACTAGTGTACAAGCTTCTAATGGCTGAGAAGGACTGTATTTTCTATATGAACATATTAAGAGAGATAAAGCCCAGCAAAATAAAGCAGTTTAAAGTGAATCAGAAAGAAAAACCAGGAGTTCTGACTTGCGGTAAAGATCCTTCCTGAAAAGTCACTTTTTCCTCCCTTACAACAAGGAAGAGAAAGTTCAGAGAGGGAAAAGAAAAGAATTACTGTAACCCTGGAAATTTCCCTGTTGCTACAAGGTGCTCTGGCCCAGAAGTGAGCTTGTGGTCGGGGTACTTACTGACGCAGGCCATCAGGTCGTGGAAGATGTCCTTGGGGAAGAGCGGGTGTTCCAGCCCCCGGAAGTACAGCTTCAGGACGCCTGCTATGGAGTCCATGTCATGGTCATTCTGGTCCCCAGCCAGGGGGTCCTCTCCTGAGGGTGAGAAACCCCCCAAAAGGAGAGAGAGTGAGAGGGGTAAAAACACGCAGGATGAAGCAGAGCTGGTAGGGAAGCAGTGCCCTCTTCAAGCTTTCACTGAAGTCCCTCAGCTCTCCGCTCAGCATGGTGGCCTTGAGCAGGGCAACCAGGAACTAGAAAAAGCAAAGGCTGCTCAGGCTCAGGGGCCCTGGGGTCAGAGCAGGGGCGCAGGCGACCATTAACGTGAATCTGCGTGTGCCAGACTAGCTCAGGGACGTTCCCTATGGGCCAGGGAAGGGACAAGGCAACCGGCTCTCTCCTAAGCATCATGAAAGCGGGCCAGGCCGGGACTGAGCCCCGAGGGGAGGGAGACGAGGCCAGGGAGGCCAGCCCCTCCGACTAGCTCTCCTCCTTCTCAGCCTGCAACTAAGCACACCTCCTTGCAAGAGACCGATCATGCTGGCACTCCCCATGGAAAATTTCCTATCAGACGTAATTAGATTTAATGGTAGGACCAACCTCAAATTGAAACTATATATTCCATTACAGGCATGGAAATTGCCAAAGCTTGCCCACTACCTTAAGAGCCCACAAGATAATAAATGGGCTACGTGAACAGGCGTTTCTGCTCTGCCACCAAGGTTCCAGGTAGAGCCGCAAACTGCCCAGATATCACGGTTAGCTTCTTGGGTTTGGGTGGACTGTCCGCAGGAGAGAGGCGGGAAGAGAGGGGCTGGGAAGGGGGGAACTGGGACGTCCCTGGCGTCTCCCTGCACATCTGGGAGGGTGGGTGGGGAGGATGTCTACAGAGGGAAGGGGCTGGGCTGAAGAGGGAGGTACGCTGGCTTGTTGACTCTGGGTACCTCTCAGGGAAGAAAGGGTGGAGCCACTACCCCAGGGGACTGGAAAATGTCTGGCCTTATCTTTAAGGCTGTTTCCTCACCTCTCTCAAAGGCGTTTTTGATGTCATTCACTTCCACCTGGGATCCTGACACCCGGAAAATTCCTTCATGCTGTAGCCCTAGAAAGACAGGGAACAGTGACCAAGGAGACAAAAAAGCAAATTCACAACCACAGCACCAAGCTCAGCTGAGTGTCCATCTCCCTCAGCCAGTGTGTATTTAAGCATCCTGTCTCTCTTCTTCAGGCCAGAGGAGAAAGCCTATACAGGGATGGTGGAGAGGTCACTGCAATGAATGTGAGGTATTGGCCAAAAGAAAGCACCGAGTCAGAGACTTCAAAGGAAGAGTAGTCTATGCCATTTCTGATTCTGACCAAGTCTGTGCAGCAGGTTCCTTTTCCAGCCTCTGCCCCTCTGTCCCTCCCACAAAGTGGAGAGGTGATTTCTGTCACCTCTTTATCCCCAGGATCAGGGATGTGATCCAGGAGCACGGCAGGCAAGCCATTAGACACGAGCAGAGCTTCCCGAGGTGTGGGACCATGATTAGTACCTCAGCCATCCTGACACTGTTCAGCTGTTCTAGGCCACAGTGCTCTCACTAGTTATGGAAAAGGGAGGACATATATTGGTACAGCCACAATGGAGAACAGTGTGGAGTTTCCTTAAAAAAAAACTAAAAATAGAACTACCATACGATCCAGCAATCCCACTCCTGGGCATATATCCCATTCCTGGGCACGTATTCCCAAAAAACCATAATTCAAAAAGATACACGCGTCTTAATGCTCACTGCAGCACTATTTGTAACAGCCAAGACATTGAAGCAACTTAAATGTCCATCAGCAGAGGAATGGATAAAGAAGATGTGGATAAAAAAGGATGAACTAATGCTGTTTTGCAGCAACATGGATAGACCTAGAGGTTATCACACTAAGTTAACTCGGACAGAAAAAGACAATTATCATATGTTATCACTTACAGGTGGAGCCTAAAAAACGGGCACAAATGAACTTATACATAAAACAGAGACTCAGACTTCAAAAACAAACTTATGGGGACCAAAGGGGAAGGTGGGGGGACGGATAAGTTAGGAGGTTGGGATTAACATATATACACTGTTAGAGATAGTCAACAAGGACCCACTGTGCAGCACAGGGAACTCTACTCAATATTCTGTAATAACCTACATGGGAAAAGCATCTGAAAAAGAACAGGTATGTGTATATATGTAACTAAATCACGCTGCTGTACACCTGAAAGCAAGACCCTGCTGTAAATCAGAGAAGTTAAAAAGACAAGCCATCAGTCCACAGCGAGTATCACAGGCGCTGTGCCAGCCACTGGTCCTGCACTGCAGCCTGACCCTACAGGCAGCGCTCCTGAGCGCCACCCTGGAATAGCGTGCACGAAGACTGTCTTTTTGAAGCTTGTTGCAGTAAAACTAATCATGGACAATTAACGTGCGTGGTGACTGCTCATGTGCTTACGGGCTCACAAGGCAGGGGTTACCAGAAGAGAGGACTGAGAAGTGATGACCTGCCTGACTATATAGACGACAAGAACCAGAGTCAGGACACAAAACTAGGCCTTCTGGCTGCAATCATGTACTCACTCCTTAACACCAGGCTTGTGGGGCCTACTGGAGTGAAAGTGCAGGGGGGTCTCATTTGTCAGTCTGACTACGGACATGGCTCATCGAGAGCCCCACACATGCAACTCAAAACTAGAGGGGTGGATCCAGGAAGCATGAGCCCTGGGGCTGCACTGAAGTAGCGTCTTTCCTCGTATCAGCTCTGTCTAGTTTTTCTCACGAGCGCTGTGCTCAATTTTATTAAAGTCCTGCTCTTACTGCATGATCTACTGAAACTTTCAAATCTCAAACACATTTCTTTTTTGGAAAACAAAAGAGAATAATGTTACATTTTTCCCACTATTTTGGGACTCCCCTCTTGAGGAGGGAGGGTGAATGAATTCTATCTGCTTTGAAGTAAACTACACTGGCCAGGATTGAATTCTGAATCCAACTGAAGCAACAGTAAGAAGTAAGCACAGGGAATTTCATTATTTCGTGTGTAATAGGACTGAAGTTGTCTGTTACTGTAGGGGACTTTCCAGACTATCCCTCACAGAATCAGAATGGCAGGCAAAGTCAGGACCCCAAAGTAACAGTACCGTATTACAGTAGTTACCAATGGGGAGTAACAGCCAGATAATGCTGTGTAGACACAGAACATGAACAGTAAGTTTCTGACAGAAACAGTCACATACTCAGTGACTTGTCAAAACCACGGTAAAATATAAGGAACTGTCATCTCAGGGACCAGGCTGTTCAGTGTCATTGGAGGAGCCAACAGCTTGCTGACAGAGGATCGCCTCGGCACGTTTTGATAGATTAGACATCAAGGACAGGCCAATTTGGTGCCCAAGCCCAGGGCCAGAAGAAATCATGGGACAGCTGACTGAAAACCAGGCAGGAGGCCTGAGACACACTGAGGTTCCTTTCAGTCTGGTTTCCACGTCCCCTTGAGAACCCCGGCTTCAGAAGCGCCAATGTGTGTTCCTGCTCAACAGACAGAATCTTTAGATGATGATTCTGAAAGTAGGAACATTAAGAAATGGTGGGTTTCCAGAAAGAAAAGGGGAAAAGCAGTTGGCTTTTTATGATAATGCAGGTAAGACCTCACATCCCTCAGCTGACACCTGCATGACCGTTCTCGTTTTTCCTTAGTGCTGACTAACATAAAAGCATAAAGCCAGTCAGACCTGGGTAAGTTATTTGCAAACAGCACAACACCTTCCATTTTCAGCTGGATCTAGCTGTCGCCAAGAGTTGCTCTCCTAGAGAAGTCTCGAAATGATTGCTACACCAGCTTCTGCTCACGTGACTCTGCTCCCTTCCTCATGAAAATGGTGGGGTTTTCCCATCCTGAGTGAGTCTCAATTGTTCCTCACATCCTTTCCTTTCTTTTAAGTCTTCCTGGATCACCCCGACCTACCACTTACAGGCAAGCCTCAGTTTTCCCATCTATATAATGGGGAGTAGAATGAACGTGGCCTTCCCTGGTGGCACTAGTGGTAAAGAACCCACCTGGCAACTGCAGGAGACATAAGAGACGCAGGTTCCATACCTGGGCCGGGAAGGTCCCCTGGAGGAGGGCATGACAACCTACTCCCGTATTCTTGCCTGGAGAATCCCATGGACAGGGGAACCTGGCGGGCTATGGTCCATAGGGTTGCAAAGAGTTGGCACGACTGAAGCAACTTAGCATGCATGCTCGCAGAATATAGTTGATGTTGTTTAGTCACTAAGTTGTTCCGACCCTTTTCCGACCCCATGGACCATGGCCTGCCGGGCTCCTCTGCCCATGGGATTCTCCAGGCAAGAATACGGGAGCGGGTTGCCATGCCCTCTTCCAGGGGATCTTCCTGATCCAGGCACTGAACCCACGTCTCCTGCATTGGCAGGCAGATTCTTTATCACTGACCCACCAGGGAGGCTCACTAGCACCTCCCAGGGAACATGAAGATAGTAAGGATGTGCAAATTTTGGCAACTGGTAGACCACAGATGTTTTGGGGGCTAACAAAAGTTATGGACCTTATCCCCATTAAGTGTACATGTACAAATATTACGCATCATGTTTAGGGAGTTCAGTAATACCATAAATCCCTATTTAGGGGGAAATAATTCAATTTTCTGAACAACAGTTATTTTTTGGCTACACCGCAAGGCTTTTGGGATTTTAGTTTCTCAACCAGGGACTGAACCTGTGCCCCTCGAGTGGAGGCGTGGAGGCCCCGTCACTGGACCACCAGGGCACTTGTTCCATCTTATAAAATGGCTTCAGAATTGCTAGTTCTAGCTCACTACCCTGTGACAAAAAAAAATTACCAACTACTGTGCATTATTTGTTTACAGTTCTTGTTATCAAAATACTGCTTTTCAAAGATACTTAGATTATTTTCTTCCTCATCTCCTCAGTGTTATTCATTTGCAACACAGTTAGGTTTATTTGTTACTGTTTGGATTCCATTTGGGGTTTTACCCACATCCTTGCTTTATATATTTGTTTATCTTTTGAGTATGGAAAACACCCATGTAGTTTTAAAAGTCAAAACTGCACAAAAAGCAACAGTCAGAGAAATGTCACTTCAACCCCATGTCCCATCCTCACCCTTTTCCACCCATCTGTGCAGATGATCAGTTAAATATTAGTTTTTGGATTCATCCTTCCTGTATGTCTTCTTGCGGAAGTGAGAAGACACGTTATATTCTTATGCCCTCCTCTTCCTCACCTGAAAGGCAACATGCAAGAGACTCTCTTCTGCACTTTGCTTTTTTCGACTTGACAACATATCCTGGCAAGCTCTCCAGGTCATTTCACGGAACTCTTCCTCATTGTTGTTATTATTTTTGTAGCTGCACAGTTTCCCACTGTGTGGATATACCATCAGTTCAGTTCAGTCACTCAGTCGTGTCCAGCTCTTTGTGGCCCCATGGACTGCAGCATGCCAGGCCTCCCTGTCCATCGCCAGTTCATGGAGCCTACTCAAACTCACGTCCATCACGTCGGTGATGCCATCCAACCATCTCATCCTCTGTTGTCCCCTCCTCCTCCCACCTTCCATCTTTCCCAGGATCAGGTCTTTTCCAATGAGTTGGTTCTTCACATCAGGTGGCCAAAGTATTGGAGTTTCAGCTTCAATATCAGTCCTTCCAATGAATATTCAGGACTGATTTCCTTTAGGATGGACTGGTTGGATTTCCTTGCAGTCCAAGGGACTCTCAAGAGTCTTGTCCAACACCACCAAAAACATCAATTCTTCGGCACTCAGCTTTCTTTGTTTTCCAACTCTCACATCCATATATGACTACTGTAAAAACCATAGCTTTGACTAGGTGGACCTTTGTTGGTAAAGTAATGTCTCTGCTTTTCAATATGCTGTCTAGGTTGGTCAGAGCTTTTCTTCCAAGGAGCATTCATCTTTTAATTTCATGGCTACAGTCACCATCTGCAGTGATTTTGGAGCCAAGAAAATAAAGTCTCTCACTGTTTTCATTGTTTCCCTATCTATTTGCCATGAAGTGATGAGACCAGATGCCATGATCTTGGTTTTCTGAATGTTGAGCTTTAAGCCAACTTTTTTACTCTCCTCTTTCACTTTCATCAAGAGAATCTTTAGTTCTTCACTTTCTGCCATAAGGGTGGTGTCATCTGCATATCTGAGGTTGTTGATGTTTCTCCTGGCAGTCTTGCTTCCAGCTTGTGCTTCTTCCAGCCCAGCGTTTCTCAGGATGTACTCTGCATAGAAGTTAAATAAGCAGGGTGACAATATACAGCCTTGATGTGCTCCTTTTCCTATTGGAACCAGTCTGTTGTTCCATGTGCAGTTCTAACTGTTGTTTCTTGACCTGCATACAGATTTCTCAGGAGGCAGGTCAGGTGGTCTGGTTCCTTTTCCTTTTCTAAATCCAGCTTGAACATTGGAATTCATGGTTCATGTACTGTTGAAGCCTGGCTTGGAGAATTTTGAGCATTATTTTGCTAGCATCTGAGATGAGTGCAATTGTGCGGTAGTTTGAGCATTCTTTGGCATTGCCTTTCTTTGGGATTGGAGTGAAAACTGACCTTTTCCAGTCCTGTGGCCACTGCTGAATTTCCAGATTTGCTGGCATATTGAGTTCAGCACTTTCACAGCATCATCTTTTAGGATTTGAAATAGCTCAACTGGAATTCCATCACCTCCACTAGCTTTGTTTGTAGTGATGCTTCCTAAGGACCACTTAACTTCACATTCCAGGATGTCTGGCTCTAGGTGAATGATCACACCATCGTGGTTATCTAGGTCATGAAGATCTTTTTTTTACAGTTCTTCTGTATATTCTCTTCTTAATATCATCTGCTTCTGTTAGGTCCATACCATTTCTGTCCTTTATTGTGCTCATCTTTGCATGAAAAATTCCCTTGGTATCTCTAATTTTCTTGAAGAGATCTCTAGTCTTTCCCATTCTATTGTTTTCCTCTATTTCTTTGCATTGATTGCTGAGGAAGGCCTTCTTATCTCTCCTTGCTATTCTTTGGAACTCTGCATTCAGATGGGTTTATCTTTCCTTTTCTCCTTTGCCTTTAACTTCTCTTCTTTTCTCAGCTATTTGTAAGGCCTCATCAGACAACCATTTTGCCTTTTTGCATTTCTTTTTCTCGGGGATGGTCTTGATCCCTGCCTCCTGTACAATGTCACGAACCTCCGTCCACAGTTCTTCAGGCACTCTGTCTATCAGATATACCATAGTTTATTCTTTATTCATCCAGTATGGTATTTAGGTTGTTTCTAATATTTTGCAATTACAAACGATACTGCAATAAATCACCTTGTGCACATGTATTTCTGTATTTTGGAGGTGTATCTTCATGCTAAATTCCTAGAAGGGCTGTTGGTTCAGAAAACCAGCACACATGTCGTTTTGTTTGATGCTGCCGAGTCCCCCCTTCAGAAGGGTCGTACCGGTTCTCATTCCCATCAGCAGCATGGGAGCAGGCCTGGTTCTCCAGAGCCTCACCACAGAAATGTGCTAAGTTTTGGCCTCCACATGGACTGTGCCTGTATGGGGGCAGGGACAGTCAAGCCATGGCACCCAGAACCCATCACTTGTCAACAACTCCACAGCTGACGCCCGGGGCGGGTGACCGCCATGTCTTCCCTGCTGCAGCAGCCTCCTGTTTCTTCCTATAGTCTTAGCTCTACACAGCAGCCTGTGACCCTTCAGAAAGATCATTCCCTGTTCCTAATTCTTCAACAGCTTCCCAGCTCACTTAGAACAAAACCCAGACAGCTACCTTAGCTGCTGAAACCCTAAGAGTCTGGGCTCTGGCTTCATCTCCTGCCACTCTCCTCTCCACTCACTGCCCCAGCCTCACTGGCATCCTGCATGCTTGCTTGTGTGTGCCAAGGACCTCTTCCTTTGGTGTTCCTTCTCCCCAGATACCCGCGCGGCCCCTCCCTCACTTCCTTCAGCGCTGCTCACGTGTCACTCTAGGTGACCTACGGGTTTCCCTGAACAACCCGCCTAGAACAGTATCCCCGCTCCATCCTCCACCTCCTCCCCTTGTTTTACTTTTCTTCATGACCCTCACCAACACCTGACATATATAAGGCTCATGAGGACAGGATCTTTTTTTGGTATACAATGAGCAGTCAATAAGTATACAGATTGTCCTTGACATACAATGGTTTGACTCACGACTTTCTGACTTTCTGATGGTATAAAAGTGATACACACTCAGTAGAAAATTGACTGATCTTTTCTTGGCTACTCATACGTGGTGCAGGACTCTGTCGTGATGCTGGGCAGCAGTCATGGGCCTCAGCTTCCAGCCATGCGAACACAAGCGTAAACAACCAGTACACTTACAGTCACCCTGCACCCAGACAGCCATTCTATTCTTCACTCTCAGTACAGTATTCGATAAATTACATGAGACACTCAACACTTAATTATAAAACTGGCTTGATAAATAGTTGCTGATTGTTCAATAGCTCTATATAACGGTGTTGCTGCTGCTGCTAAGTCGCTTCAGTCATGTCCGACTCTGTGCGACCCCATAGATGGTAGCCCACCAGGCTCCCCGTCCCTGGGGTTCTCCAGGCAAGAACACTGGAATGGGTTGCCAGTTCCTTCTCCAATGCATGAAAGTGAAAAGTGAAGTCACTCAGTCATGTCCGACTCTTCGTGACCCTATGGACTGCAGCCCACCAGGCTCCTCCGTCCACGGGATTTTCCAGGCAAGAGTACTTCTAGTGAATGGAGATATGATGAAAAAACTGTAGCTGATTAGAATAGGATAAGTCATAAGCATGCTAAAATAATTACTACTCTAAAAACAAACCCAGGCAAGGTCCCAGTTCATTGGGAAAGAGGAAGGGGAGGAAGGGAGAGAGAATGGTTGCTTCTGAATCAAGAGAAGTGATCATCTACATACTTCCTTAGCTCCAAGAAGGTCATTCTGTTAGAGTTCGTATAACTAGTCAGCAGAGCATCTGAAAACAACTTCTGATAGCCAGTTCCTAGAAACCTTCATGGCGCTTGCTCAGATATCTGTGCTTTCTAAACACTCTTACACTTGGAAGACTGGTTCTCTGGTAATTCATTTCTTTCCCTAAATCCTGTCCAACCAGCCTAGGAGCTGGTGAGGAATGGAGTTTATGAGACTCAGCTTCGTCCAAGCAGAAGACGGTGTGATCTGACTTAGGCTGAGAAGGAGCCAGCCCCTGCAGACTCTAAATGTTGGCTACAACTTTAGGGGCAGCGACTCACTGAGCTCTGGAGATGTCGTAACCAGTAAGACCAAACCAGAACAAAACCTGAATATTACCACAAGTCAATGCAATAGTATAAAAGGAGCTTGTTTTCAAAGCAGTCTGCTGCAGAAAGCCAACGTGACATAATGGTCCAGGCAGTGCAGAGGAGATAAGAACACAGGCAAAGATGGTGAGTGATGGCAAAACGAACATGACCACTTCGGGCCAGCTAGATTTACCCACATGATAGCTGTAACTTAAAACTCACTCTCAAGCTGGAAAAGGGAGTGTGTTAGTAGCTAAGGCACCTGGGGGTTAAAAACATAAGATACATTTCGCTCAGTGTTTGGGTGTGGCCATTCTGAGGTAGCAAACATTATGTGAACAAATAAGATTTTATTCCTTTTCTGAGAATGTCAGGATGGGAAGTCATTCTCTGTTCTCACTCTGCAAAGAATTCCTGGAAGTTCTTCCCAACTTTGCACAAATATGACAAGGCTGTAATCCTGCTTACCATGTCTGCTGATAAACCGGATACAGCTTTCTACCACCAGAGGAATTGCCTGGCTGGAATCCTGAAAAGCCAGAGAAACACAGCATTAGAATCTTCAGAGATAGCCCAGGGTCAGAGAAAAAGGACCAAAACTGTGTGGAGCTTGTCTCAGCTGGATGAGAGGCCTGACCACAAGAAGCATCCAGCCTGTGCTCTGAGCCCCAGAGCACACACACAACCACCCGCTTGGAATGCCTCACACAGAAGTCTTGCATTCAGCACGTCCCGTATGGAACTAGTCATCTTTTATTCCCAACCAGCTCCCCGCCCCTGGCCATACAATCAATCAATAGATACATATATCCTACCTCCTAAATGTCCCTTAAGTCTATTATTTCCTTCCATCTCTACTGCCACCAGCCCAGCCCAGCCCACCAGTATGACCATTCCTACCCCCGTCTACTACCAATCAGTGCTTCTTCCCTTATACGTGGTTAGTGATCTTTAAAAGTGCTGTGTGCTTAGCGGCTCAGTCGTGGCCGACTCTTTGCGACCCCATGGTCTGTAGCCCACCAGGCTCCTCTGTCCGTGGGATTTCCCGGGCAAGAATCCTGGAGTGGGTTGCCGTGCCCTCCTCCAGTGGATCTTCCCGACCCAGGGATCGAACCTGGGTCTCCCGTATTGCAGGTGCTTTAAAAGTGCACATTTCATCAGTTACTCTCCAGGCTAAACTCTTTCAAAGACCTCTCGTTATTTTCTGTACGCAGCCTTGTGTGTCCAGGGTCGCATCTTATCCAGGTTTGCCTCCTTCTGCTCCTCCCCCAACTCTGTTTCGGCCACACTGGCCCCTCTTCTGCTCCTCAGTAAGTCCTCCTTTGCTCATAGATTTGAGGGCATCATTCCTGCTGCTGGAAGCTCTCCTCACCCTGGACCCCCACCCACAGGGTCTCAGGGAAAGTATTACCTCCTTAGGAGTGCTTTTTTAGACTCCCCATACGAGATCAAAGCCCCTCTCTATGGGGTCTCAGTACCTGTTACTTGGTACTCTCAGTACCTGTATTTGGCCTTCACACCCTGATTATGACTTAACTGTGTGGGTATAAATATTTGTTTGCATTTTGTCACCATTACAGTTCGAGTTCCACAGGGCAGCCCCTATGTCAATTGTTGGTGGCCAGTGCTGGCTAGGATGCTTTCACATAGCAGGTGTTCAATTAATATCAGTGGAAGGTAGCAGGATGAATCCGCAGGAGCATCAGGATGGGGATTTGTTTGGTATAAAAGGCAAGAAAGAAAAAACCAACTCTTGGACACAGTAGAGACTAACTGGTACTAAACTAAGGCCTCCCAGATATCCATCTTTGCTCTGCCATTATGCTGGACAACCCTGCCATATATTTAACTTCTCTGGGCCTTAACTTGATATCTACCAACTGGGGAGGGGTTGGTGGTGAGGAGAGTAATATTTCCTATTGGTATATAAACATAGTGCTTTGCATTTACAAAAGAATTTACAGAGGTGTTGGGTGATGTATTAAGTGGTTTAGATGGGCTGTTCCTGGTAGCAACCCTACTGGGCATGTATTAATACTATCCTCATTTGACAAATGAGGAAATGAAGGCTTAGCAAGGTGAAATAGCTGCTTATGGACATAGCTGGTAAGTACAGATGCCAGGATTCGAATCCGGGCAGTCTCCCCCTGAGACCAGACATCTGACTACCACCCATACTGCATCACAGGAGCTTGGCAAACATAGCCAGGTGTGAATACCAACTATTACAGAAAATCAGTAGGGTTTTCTAATGCCGCTAAATGCATTAATAACTCAGCTCTAAGGAAGAAAAGGATCAGGCAGAATGACTTTAAACCTAGCTAGAAAGGGTTTTGGGCCTCCCTGGTGGCTCAGTGGTAAAGCATTCCCCTGCAGGAGACCTGGGTTCGATCCCTGGTCGGGACGATCCACTGGAGGAGGACACGGCACCCACTTCAGTGTTCTTGCCTGGGAAATCCCATGGACAGAGGAGCCTGGCGGGCTACAGTCCATGAGGTCGAAAGAATCAGACACGAATGAAGGACTAAACAACACAACAGAAAGGGCTTCAGATGTTCAGGACAGAGACTAAGTTCTCCATTGGGGTGGGTCCTGTGACTTCTGTCCATTTAACAGGTTTGTTTGTACCCCTCTCCTGGCTCTGAATTTTCTACTGTAGCCAGGAGTTTGGCTGCAATCAGGGAAGCAACTGGCTCTCATGAAGAAGCCAGGCTGACAGAAGAGCCTGCTCCCAAGTGTGCTGGGAACCCATGATGCTGTCACAGGGAGTGGAGTGAGGCAAGGTGCAGCTGGAGTCAGGAAGGTCTCAGCGACCCAAATGCTCATCTCACGACCCCAGACCCGCCTGCTTCCTCCAGCCTTCCAGCTTCAGTAGCCAGGGTCTGCCTTCTTGTCGCCATCACTAATTATACCAGTCAGCCTAGGGTGATCTCAGAGGAAGAATTTTCATCGGCTTTTCCATACATGAAGAAAATGGGTTCCACTATAAAAAGCTCCCAAACCCCATTTTTTGGAGGTCTTTTCTATGTTTACAAACATTATTATACTTGTCATTTACCAATAGTAGCAGTGGTGATGAGGACAACGATGTGACCGTATGTAAAGTTTTTCTGGCCTTAAGTTTAAACATAATAAAGATCCTGAGGGAGGGAGGTCAGGCAGCACAGGTTCTGGGCTTCAGCGAGTTGTGTGAGTGCACAATCCTGCCTAGACTTGTGGGAGAAGGGACATCAATGGTAGTTAAAGGGAAGCGCGCAGGGTTGCAGAAAGCAGAGCACCAAAGATATTAAGCTGCGTGTCCGTGGCTACCAGTGGTGCATCAGAAGCAGTTCAGAGGATAATAACCTCTTGCAGACAAAAGTGCACCAGAGGGGGCCTGTCCTACTGTGGAGGCATAGTTTCCCCAGTCCCCACTGCTTCAGTGGAGCCTAAGAGTCCAGTGAAAACAAATACTGGACAAACTCATGAAGGCTTCAGACTCTCTTCTTGTAATGTTTCTGAAGTCTGAGTGAATTCACTTCCCCAGGACATGCCTGGTGAGGACTCTCACTTGGCCATCGATCATGCTGCACACAGCTGACTGCGCAGGGTCTCTGTGTGTTCCTGTTCAGTGCCTGTCTCTCCCTTTCTTCCTCTCCGCTTCCCTCCTCCAGTGTTAGAATCCATGTCAGTTTCATTCTTCTGATTATAGTCTTTTTAGTCATATAAGCCCAGGATTGGAAGGGGTCTTGAAGGATAACTGGGTCAAATCTCCATTCAATCAGAAGAAAGGAACTTTAAACCAAAAGTGGAGGGAGAAATGTAGCAAACACAACTTGGGAAAGATGGTAAAGCAGGGGCCCGGTGATTTGCAGGGGAAAACAATCAAGAAGGTGGCCAGAAATTGTCTAAATGTGCCACCGTTTGGCATAACTCTTCGCGCGTGGATTTCTCCAGGTACTGATCTTTGATACACTTGTCAGATTTCCACTTTCACCACAGGAGAGAACACTTGATTAGATGTCAGTAATAAGGAAAAAAGAGACATCAGCGTTCACATGTGGGGCTTCAGGGATTGTGAGGAATGGAGGGTCCCCCGTAAGAGAAGGAGAGAAGTAAGGAGAGGCGCTAAGGAACTGAAGATGTGGCTGGGAAGCTGAGGAGACAGACACTGAGGGTAGGGGGGCCAACTCAATTCCTGAGCACCAATGTCCTGCCTATTAGTTAGGAGTTGGATACAAAGACTCTGAACCACAGCAATACCGGACAAGTGGACGCTTTGGGAAGGAGAGAGGCAGATTCACCTAAGACAACGCAAGTGACAAGGCAGAGTATGGAGGGAAGTCAAAGGAGGGCAATGCCCACAACTCGAGAAACAGAGAGATGGGCCGGGAAAGAAGATATGGAAGCAACAGGAGAGAGAAAATTCTGGGCTTGATGGGAGGACGGACAGCTTAGAAAAAAGCAGTTGAGGATTCTTTTTTTTTAAAGAAAAGTCAGATGGTGGACTTTTGGTGGAGTCAAAAACGACTGGAACCCATTGGGGACCCTCAAAAACAAAAGCTACTGGATTCTTCTTCTTCTTTGGCCAATTTGCCATCAACGACCAAACAAATTATATTTCCTGGTTACTTATATAAGATTATGTCTCTTCCAAGTTACTTACTATTTACCTTCCTGAGTATTTTAGAAAAACACTGACCCACCATTAGATTTGACCTGCTGGGAAAAAAGTGAATGAAACAAGGTCTGTACTTGACTGGGGTTTTGGGTGCACCTTGGAACCGAGTTCTGACACGAGTCTAGCACCAGGTAAGCGTGCCAGGCACAGCAGGGTGAAAACCAGATGGGCGCCACCCCTCCCTGATCACAGTCCAACCAGGGATGCACACCGCCAAAGTGTGGCCGCCGGCACTCCTCCCACCCAGGCTCCACCTCCTCACAGGAGGCTCAGTTTCAGTCCAGGAAATGAAAGGAACAAACTTCAAGTTCAATCCTGTTCTTACTTTTGAAGAAGGGGGCGGCAGGGGGGGATGGGCAGGGCTTGCTCCCTCTTTAAGATATCCACCTATTAATTTTAAATGTAATAAATGGTCTCTAGGAGGCACTTCATTCCTCTCTAGTTTTAAATGAAATGATGAAAGAAAGGGGGAGAAGAAATAAATAGAGGAACAAGAGGAAAGAGAATTGCAATGACATTTTTATAATTTAAAAAATGTGTAACTGCATCTGATGGTGTTCTCATTAAAAGGAGATACAAAATAGAGAAGGGGAAAAAACCGTGACCACAAAGCAAAGGCAAGTGCAGCTGTGTTATCAACTTCCCCAGCTGGACCGCCCAGCCAGCTGAAGCAGTGAGATCGGCTGAAGATCCTGCGGGGGCTGCCATGGCCACAGAGACCGCTACATTCCATTATCTCCCTGTGGCTACAGCCACTGCGAATTACCCAAAATGATTTTTAAAGCCTGGATCAGCTTTCCCTTGAGTAGACACAAAGACATTTCTGAGCTCTCTCCACCCCCTCCCCCTTTCGTGGTCTCCTAGAGAAGGGGCACCACTTCAAAGACAGTTCTGGCCCAATCTGCCACAGTCAAACCAGATCTCTAGTATATAAGAGAGAGTAAATGGCCAGAGAGGAGAGAAGCAGGTCAGAAAGACACCCATCCCTGCCCTACTAAGTCAATGAAGTTGCCGCAACATTAAACAGACTATGTCTAAGGGGCTTCCCAGGTGGCGCTAGTGGTAAAGAACAGGCCTACCAATGTAGGAGACATAAGAGACGTGGGTTCGATCCCCGGGTCAGGAAGATCCCCCAAAGAAGGAAATGGCAACCCACTCCAGTACTCATGCCTGGAGAATTCAATGGAGAGAGGAGCCTGGTGGGCTACAGTCCATACAGTCGCAAAGAGTCGGACACGACTGAAGCAACTTAGCATGCATGCATTATGACTAAACTGTACAGTCCAAACGGTAGCATGAAGTCAGGAAAGTGTCTTCCCCATCCACCGTGGAGCTCCATAAATATCTGGGATGTCACCATTTTTACCAGACACACCTGGCTCTTGCAGGATCCTTACCTGTTTCCTCACAGTTGAGCTACGCCTGTGGTCAATGGGGAGGAAAAAGAGAAAACGGGATTAAAAACAATCTGTGAGGTGGCTAATGAAATAAGTCACATTAATCAGCTCAGGTCCAGAAGTGGCTAAGAGACTTGATAAGTTACCTTTCAAATAAAGCCCAATCAAGCGCTTTTCACAAAAGCTTAGAGGTCTCTGCTTTTAATGTCTGCCACCATTCAAAAGAAGACTCGGAGGGAACTGGCTCAATTCGCAGTAAAATATGTATGGGTTAGACAACAGAAGACCTCTGTGTGCAAGGAGACACTAATAAACACCAAAGGAAGCTATGGTTTTCTTTCTTTTGAAAATCCTTAGGGAAAAGTTAGGGAGTGATTTTCCTGGAATTTAGAGGGTAGCGGGTCCAGACTGGAAGGAATCTTGGTGATTCCATAGGTCAATGCTTTTCAGGCAGTGTTTAGCCTTGGAAGCCTTTTCTCCAAGGGAATCTGATTCAGACAGCAACCTCCCAAGCAAGGAGAGCAGCTCTATCTCTCTGAGCAAAGGCAGGAGGTAGGGACCAGAGCTGGGCTGCTGGGCACCGTCTGCCCCTTCCACTAGGCTGCTCTTAAGGAACTCTCTGGAATCCTAGAGCTTCCTGGATCTAGGTGAATGCTCTCTCTTGTCTTATAGATGAGGAGCTGGAGTTCAGAGAGGGGAAGAGAACAGCCCAAGGTCACACAGTGAATAAACCCAGCATAAGGAAATTCAGCTCAGCTCTTTTCACTCCTATAAAGCCTTCCGCAGATATGGAACTTCAGGTGAACTCAGACTAAGACTCTATCACCAAGAAGACAGAATCCCATTATCCTGACTCCCTCCAGTCAACAAGACCAGTATATTAATGGGATCTTTATTGTAATCCACAATGACAAAATGATGAAAGGCAAATGAAGGCATTTTTGAATAATGAGCCTATAATTGTTAACGACCTCATGATTATTGTATGTGCTGGCAGATATAAGTGGTTATATATAATGGGCTAACCTGGGGTCTCTAAGGAGTCCAGCTCATGAAAGCTCTTTCCCCCATTAAATCGGCACATTTGTAGGCATCTGAGAACCACTGGCTGAATGAAAGCCTTGCTATCTGCCAACTCATGCGTTTTCTCATAGCAGCTCCATGACTGAGAGGGAAAATATTTGGCTGGGGTGGGGAGGGCGGGGAAGGTGGGGAAAGACTGGGAGGGCTGCATACTTGTACATCAGGCGAGGATTTGTACCAATGCTGTTGGCGAGCAATGCAATGTAATATTTCATTATCCAGCGACACTCACTATTAGAGACTGTCATCTTTTCCATGTATAAAAAAATTCTCAGGTCAAAGGCTATCTTCTGATCTTCCTTCCCTGGGTCAGAGACTTCCCAAAACCCACATGGTGAAGTCTAGACACTCAGGTGAGGTTTCCAGGGTCCTCCAGCATTGACCATTTCAGGTCACTGGGAGTATTTCAGCAAATGGTAATTCACTTCACTGAGTTCTGCTCAGCAAACCTCATTTCCATTTGAGGCCAGATGGGGTCAGCAAGGCAAAGGGATGGAAGCCACCCCAGCCCTAGGCCACTCCTAGGCCATCCAATGCCCCTAGCTCAGTTCCTTGGCTCCTTACCCTCCCAGGAAGGGTCTCTCTCCATCCCCACCCAGGGCTGTCCCAGGCCACACCTACCTGGCCAGACTGCAGTCTGTCCGCTGACCTGTTGGAAAGACAAAGGCAAAAAGCACGTGTTGAAGCAAATGAGGTGAAAGGGGAGAGCTGCTCCCAGGAATGACAGTGTCTGTCCGTCTCCCCAGGGAGCCTCTAGCCTCACGCTGTGACTAGACTTCCAGGCGAAAAAGAAGCCAGCACCCAGGGCCTCTTTCTGGGCAAGTGCTGTTCCTGCTGCTTGTTCCCAGCCCAGGGCTGCTGGTGTCCTGAAACGCTGGGCTTGTCGAGTCTGCTTCCCAGCGGGAAAATGGGTGGACACAAGGGAAAATAGTAAGGCAGGTCATACCTCAGAGAACAAATTATTAGAAACCTTCCCAGGGATGAAATTTAGCTTTTCTTCTCTGTGTACTGGTGTGTATATGGTGGGGAGGGAGGGACAAGCTTGCTTGCCCTTCAATATATGAACACACACACACACACACACACACACACACACACGTGTGCTTGAGGGTGGAGGGTGGAAGGCAAAGAAGGAAGGAATAGTTATTTGGGGAGAATATGCTCCATATGTGGAAGCTCTCCTTTTAGATACTAAACCCTCAGTGCCAGCAGGTTGGGCTGCATGAGATTTAAAATGCTGATACTGCTATTAGACTGGGGCTCTCGACCCAACAGCGGGCCCTACTACTAAATTGAAAGGATCACAGCCAGCCTTAAAAAAGGAGATTGAAGATCTTAACATTCATCTGAAGTATTCTCATGCTTTTAAAAACTTGGGCCATTATGTAATCTGTGTTGCTTTTTTTGGGTCCACAGTTAACCGAGCTTGGTCTGTATGAGACTGTATTAGATACACGAGGCAAAGTGTAAGCAAGAACTGAGCTGGAGGACAGATCAGCTCCCATGTTCCTGGAAAGGCAACTGCAAGGGCGGGGGGAGGGCAGGGCTCTATCTTGGCTTTAAAGGTTGCTAACTGTTGGTTACAGTTCAGCTCATCTAGAACAACACCCTCCCCCACCCCAACAGTCTCTCTTACTAAAGGCTCAGCTTTCATCTGCAAAAATATTATTCCAAGCCATTATTTCCAACATCTGTCCCATTTCCATTCTGGAATATTCATACACATCAATTATCCCTCTGTGGCAAGTACAAGGGGCTCTTGCGTTTTGATGACAAATGCATACAGAAGGCAGGGACATGATGACTTGCACACAGGAAGATCTATTTTTTTCCTTATTGCCAGAACTTGTCATCTCTCGATGAAGGCAATGTGCAGCACTAATGAATGGTCGCCAGCCTTCGCTCCCTGTAGTAGCACATTTGGTAATATGCACGTGTGTTGCAAACCCATTCTCTCTCTCATACACACACATACACACAGTCTCTCTTACACTCTGAGGCTTGTTCCCCATCTCACGTATGGGTCATGCTTAGACTATCTTGGCAAAAAGAAATCACAGTTGTAATTTGTTTCAAATAGTTCTGGGCATTCTTTCCTCTGATTCCCCACAGAGCAACCTGCTAACCCAAGAGTAAAGACTTTCTATAAGCAAAGTTTAGACCTGTTCAGCCTGAGTCCCTTGGGTGTGTATGTGGGGTGGGGGGTGGGGGGTTGTGGGGAGAAGAAAACAGAAGTTACTTAACAGGCTTTCATCACATAAAAGAAAATGCATTAAAAATCACAAGATCAAAGACATTAGAGATAAAAGAATTAATCACCAGGGGAAATCGTTCAGGGCAGGAGAACAGGATAAGAAGGGTGGGTTAGGAGGCTCTGGAATGGAAAGTGGGGCTCTGATTCCTGGGGCCTTTGAGCCAATGAGCACGGTATACTTGTCTAGATTCTGCACTCAGTCTGAGGAGAGCTCAAGAATTGATTTGAGAACATCCGACCTCTGTGAGAACGCAGCTTTTGCCTTTCACTGCTGGTACTACCTGTCCCGGCCCCCATCTTTAAGTGAGGAGATCAGTGGGGCAAGGAGGAGTGGGCAGGGCATTCAGAGGCATCCCTGACCTGGGAATCCCATTAATCAGAGGGTGCTGAGAGCTGGGCAGGAGAGCTGGGCAGGGTGCCAAAAATCCCAGGGAAGCTTCTCTTTCAACTTCTGCCTTCTGTTTGACAGCTGAGGATAAAGTCCAGAGTGCCAGTCCAGCCCTCTGCCTTGCTACTTTCCAGGGTCTGATTAAAATCATCTTATGAGACCAGACAGTCCGCTCAGCACCAGAGCCTCCACCTGGCTAAAGCAAGGAGAGGGCTGCTTCTGAGCCCCAGGACGCTTCAAAGCAAGAGAGAAGCACTGCCCACCCTGACGCTACTGACAGCTGCAGTCTGCCCAGCACCCCACCCTTGGGACGCCTCTCCTCCGCTCAGAGCAGCTGTGTAGCTCACCTCACAGCTCCCCACCCTCTAGATCCAGCCTCCGTCCTGCCACAGAGAAGCTGACAGTTTGACCAAAGGGCCTGGAGAGGAAAGGACCCATCAGCTACTTGGCCTAGGTAGCAGCAGAGGAGGCACAGGAGGGGGCGGAGCGCAGGCACGCTCCATTGAAACGAATAGCTGATGCACACTGGTGCTTCATTAAGCATGGGCCTTGCCCCATTACTCAGGCAGTCATCTGGGGCGTGTGCTTCCACATCGAACAGGCGAGGAAAAGCAATGCGTTCACATAACCAGATCGGGGCCACTCTGCTAAGGAGGGGGGCAGGTGCTCAGCACTAGGGCCAGGACCCGGCCTGCCCCTTGCTGCCAAGTCTCCCGCAGAGCCCACACTCACTCTCTCCCAGGGTTTTCTGGAGAAGGTCATGCTTGGCTTGTAGCTTGGTGATGAGGTTCCTGCCCTCCAGGTATTCCTTCATTTTCTGTAAGGCAAGAGGAGGACAGAGAACATTCAGACTCCAGAAGGGGAGGAAAAAAAAAAATCACAGACGCTCAGCTGTACAATTCCCTTTCTAAGAGGGCTTTTGGTTTCTGACCCAATTTCCACTGGGTTCCTTTTTTATTTTTTTTAAAGGCCGTGAGCATCTGAGCAGCTGCTGATTTTCCTGGTGGATTAGTGTCCTGCTTTATGTCTTCCTAGGAGCTCCACGTCGGCCACTGAAAGAAACTGTCTCCTTGAGTCTGAGCCCCGCATCCATCTTTTTCAGCTCCACTGAAGAGCTGAGGGTGGAGGGACTCACGGAGCCCCGCCTTCCTGTGGAGAGGACACACACCTGCGGCTGGTCAGCTTGTCCCCTCTCCTGACACCCTCCCCTCCAGGCCCCTCCCAGGGTGCATTCCTTCACACCAGCAGCAGTGTCAAGGCTCAGCCCAGCCCAGCACTCAGAGCATCTCTATCTGAGCTGTATTTTAATCGGCCTGCTCCTCTATTCTGCACGGAGTCTCTGCAGAAAGCTTGGGTTTTCTGAGCACACAGAAGGAGGGGCTGCCACACCCCACTTGCATAACACACACTGGAGGTTCCAAACACAGATGAGGTTTATGGAAATGCTATCCCATCTGCTCTAACAGTCGAAATATGACTGCTGCACTGCACTTTGTGACTGACTTCTCTCAACCCTTGTCTGCTCAGTGAGAGACTGTATTTCCCTGGACAATTCAGCCAATCTTCCAAACAACCCTATGAACCATGATAACCATTATCCCCATTTTACGGATGAGGACGCTGAGATTTGGGGAGATTCAGTAAGTGGCTTTAGGTCAAACAATTAGTGAGTGGTGGAGCTAGTCTCCATATACGGAGTTAGGCAATACAATATGTGCTTTTATTTTTTAATTTATTTTTTGGCCACGCTGCGCGGCATGTGGGATCTTCATTCCTGGACCAGGGATCGAACCTACACCTACTGTAATGGAAGTTCGGAGTCGTAACCGCTGGACTGACAGGGAAGTCCCCAATGTGTGCTTTTAACCGTTATGAAAAAGTGCTTGATCTGCTATGGTGCAGAGCAGAAGGAGAGAAGCAGAATAAAACCAGTTTTTAGAGTACTTTAGCATGCATTTGACTTCCAGGATAACTGCATACAGCCCACAGGGATGACATCATTGTTTCCTTACTGCAGATGAGGACAGACAGGGGTGCTGCTGACGGCTGCAAGCCCGTAAGTGGTTGTGCCAAGCCCAGATCCCAAGCCTCTGGACTCTCATCACGGTGTCTTTCCCACCCCACCCCACTGCTGTTCACGGGCATCTCAGTTTGCCTTGGATGTCTTCTGCTGCAATGGTTCATCTGCTGGGTCAAGGTCATCTGCCCACCTCTAAACTCAGGCAAAACTGCAGTGTCTCCCCGAGTGTGTGATCTGTGAATCACTGGTGATCCATAAAGTAGTTGAAGAGGTAAGTGGATATAACACTTAAAATGATAATTGTTCTGCCTTTTTTTTAATGTACGAACCAAAAAGTATAGATCAAGCCTTTGGGGTGAAAGTAGAAAGAAAAGGTGCAAAAACTGTGAGTTACTTTTCATCTCTTTACCTTTCTGTGCAGTGTGAACTTTTAACTGAGTGCACATTTCTCTCTCCCCCTTATAAAAACACAGAAAAACGCAGCTTTCTCTGGGGTGCTCATCTTCACCCGCCCACGTTCACCCAGCTGCTCCTGCGTAGACGTTGGCAAGTCTCTGACAGCACTTCTCACCCAGCCCTGTCATGGAGGCTTTGTCGCTCCTGTCTCTTTCCCTCCAGATGGTCCCCTCTCTGTGGCTGGAGACCATGGCATTCATTATTCTTCGTGTCCCTGATACTTAGCACTGTGCCCAGCGGACAGCAGACACTCAACAAATCCTTGAAAATTAGTAAATAAATGAACAGTCTCACTTCCCTCTGGCTAGAACCTTCTTCAGCAGTGACAAACCATGCCTTCAAGTATGCCCCTACTCTCTGAATTAAATAGAAGACAAACAAAAAACAAGCCCTACGCCATGTCATTTCTGCGGCTTTCCTCACGACCCGTTCCCTCTGCTCCCTTGTGCTTCCGCACAAGAACATCTGCTTAAAAACAGGCTCTGTTGTCACCTTCCTCATCCCATCTGCTCCAGCTGCCAGCTCACCTGCTGTCAGTCTTCCCGGCGTGACACCCTAATCCCCAACCAATGCCAACTGCGAAGCCCGGAACAGTACTTCAGGGCTCAGAGGTGAAACACCTTCAGGAAACATCCACTGTGAATACCTGAACCACCAAAGGCCCCCCTTTGGAAGTTCATCCCAAGGAGACTCTAAAGGCTTCCTAATGAGGGAAAATTCACCCATGGTAACCCTTAAAATGAGACCAGAGTGCTCAGAAAACAGCCCAAATTCTGAAAGGAGATGCAAACTCCTTCCTGTCACTCATGTGTATACTTGTGATATCAGAAATCATTTTTTTCATTCATGTTCACAGTTCGCTGCTTAACTCTGGCTCTCACTCAGTGAACCATTAAAATAAATAACAATCTGATAAAGAGGTATGATGAATTACCTTTTCGGGTTCCACTAAATCCTGAAGGATCAAAAGCTGTGTCAAGGTATGACCTACATCCCTAATAGTGGAAACAGTGGTAGGAAGTTTTCCATCTGGGCAAGCTGGGGATGCGGAGGTAAAAGCATCCTATTTGCAGGCATATCATTTATCACTTTCCTGTCCCACCCATAATGCGCTCATCTCTACAAGAGGTCAGCTGCGAGAGTAACCGGACTTTCCTGGAGGAGCTTGCTTAGCAGCGTCCGGTGCTGCTGTCCTGACACACAGCTGAGGATGAGGCAGAAAGGTGGCTTTTCAATGATTTCTGGAGACCAGGGGCCAAAAGAACTGTTCACGGGTAATTTCAAAATCCTTCCTTGGGCAATGAGAGTCATTTTCCTTATCTAAACCATGTCCCAATATTAGGTAATTAATTTTCTTTCATTCCACTTCCTCTACCCTGCTCCTCTCTCCAAACCTCTAAAGGTAGAGTGATCACCTGGACCTTTCCTCAGTGGAGAAGAAAGAAAAGGATCACGGTCAATTCCAGATCACCAAAATGAAGTCAAATTCCTAAAACACAGCCTGACTGCCACACCCCGTGAGCTGCTCCCACCCGCCCCACTCCCATCATTTAACCCTCAATATTACCAAAACTGAGAATTTCGTCCAAAAGGAGAAAGGGAAGCAAGAGTCTATTGGATGATTTTGGTTTTTGCCATTGTGAACCTTCAATTCAGTTTTTATGATCTCATTAATTTCTTTCTTAATAATTCTTAATTTAGTATTAACAGTCAGTGATGAGTTTTATTCACTGAAAAGGATTAGCATGATACTTTTTCTTTCTGAGCCCACCATCCCTTACAGACATTTTAACTGTAGTAAGATGAAGAAGGCTAAGTTGGTATATTTGAGTCCTACCACTTGTTACTCTTCTGACCTTGGGCAAGTCACTTAACTCCCAGAACTTAAGTTTCCCCAACTAAAAAATGGGGATAATATCTTTTTTCACAAGGGTGTTCAAGATGAAATAAAGATAACAAACATGACTGTGATGCCAACCAGTAGATACTCAAAAGTGTTCCTTATACAGAATCACTTGGTCAACTAACTGAAAAACAGCCCTTCCCTCAATTTCTTTGCTCTATGCTAATACTTAAGAAAGCTTGGCAATTCCCTGGTGGTCCAGTGGTTAGGACTTTCACTGCCAAGGGGGTTCAATCTCTGGTTGGGGAGGTGAGATCCTCAAGCCACGTGGTGCCACCAAAATCAAAAACAAAACAAACTCAAAGCAGGTTTCCATCCTTTAAAAAGAAAAAAAGGAGGCACAAGAATGGTTTTCAAATTTAATTTTAAAATGTCTCCTCCCTTTAAATACATTCTTACCATGGTGCTATACAACACATGGACCTTGCCTACCCATTAAATTTAATCTGTGAACCCAAGGTCACAAGTCTCCACCATGATGAGAAAGGGGTGGCTGGGAGGAGTGAGCGGTGCCTAGTTAGCCCCGTGCAGTGCACAGATACACACAGATGTCCTTACGGGGCCTTCTTCCCCACCAGCCAAGCACACTGACATTTCCCCTCCTACCCGTCAATTTTTAAAGCAGGAGACAGCTGTCAGACAGAATACATAATAGAGCAAGCCATCTCCCCACCTGAATTGCATGGCAGGGGCAGTCATTCATTTATACCCACTTAGTACACATTTATCACCTATCTGTTTATTCTTGGAGAATACCAAGAGAAAAAAGATCTTGGACCACACCAAGTCTAGCAGTCTTAGAGCACTGTCTGTTCAATGGCCAAGGAACAGGTTCCTCTACAACTTCTTACCTTACCCAAATCGGTTCCCCCAAATTCACGCAACCTAGCTTTGCTTATTTTATAAACAATTCATCCCCATTTCCTCCCCCATTCAAGAATCCCATACTCCAATCCTCACACAAGGAAATACCTGTAGGGTTTGACAGTACTTAGCTGGTTAGTGCGGAGAAGGCAATGGCACCCCACTCCAGTACTCTTGCCTGGAAAATCCCATGGATGGAGGAGCCTGGAAGGCTGCAGTCCATGGGGTCTCTGAGGGTCGGACATGACTGAGCGACTTCACTTTCACTTTTCACTTTCATGCATTGGAGAAGGAAATGGTAACCCACTCCAGTGTTCTTGCCTGGAGAATCCCAGGGACGGGGGAGCCTGGTGGGCTGCCATCTGTGGGGTCGCAGAGAGTCAGACACGACTGAAGCGACTTAGCAGCAGCAGCAGCAGCTGGTTAGTGAACAGACTAGAGATCTCTTCATAAAATTAAAGATATGGAGTGAACATTTCATGCAAGGATGGGCATGAAAAAGGACAGAAATCGTAAGGACCTAACAGAAGCAGAAGAGATTAAGAAGAGGTGGGAAGAATACACAGAAGAGCTATACAAAAAAAGTCTTAATGACCTGAATAACTATGATGGTGTGGTCACTCACCTAGAGAGAGACATCCTGGAGTGTGAAGTCAGATGGGCCTTAGGAAGTATTACAACAAACAAAGCTAGTGGAGCTTTTAAAATCTTAAAAGATGATACTGTTAAAGTGCTGCACTTAATATGTCAGCAAATTTGGAAAACTCAGCAGTGGCCAAAGGACTAGAAAAGGTCAGTTTTCATTCCAATCCTAAAGAAGGGCAATGCCAAAGAATGTTCATACTACTGCACAATTGCGCTCATTCACATGTTAGTAAGGTTATGCTCAAAATCCTTTAAGCTAGACTTCAGCAGTTTGTGAACTGAGAACTTCCAAATGTATAATCGGGATTTAGAAAAGGCGGAGGAACCGGAGTTCAAATTGCCAACATCCATTGGATCATAGAGGAAGCAAGGGAATTCCAGAAAAACATCTATTCCTGCTTCATTGACTAGGCTAAAGCCTTTGACTGTGTGGATCACAACAAACTGAAAAATTCTTAAAGAGATGGGAATACCAGACCACCTTACCTGTCAAATCGGATGCCGGTCAAGAAGCAACAGTTAGAACTGGACATGGAACAACAGACTAGTTCAAAACTGGGAAAGGAATGTGACAAGGCTGTATATTGTCACCCTGCATATTTAACTTATGTGCAGAGTATACCATGCGGAATACCAGTCTGGATGAATCACAAATTGGAATCAAGCTTGCTGAGAGAAATATCAACAATCTCAGATATGCTAGTGGCAGAAAGCGAAGAGGAACAAAAGAGCCTCTTGATGATAGTCAAAGAGGGGAGTAAAGCTGGCTTAAAACTCAACATTCAAAAAACTAAGATCATAGTATCTGGTCCCATCATTTCATGGCAAATAGAAGGGGAAAAAGTAGAAGCAGTGACAGATTTTATTTTTGGGGGCTCCAAAATCATTGCGGATGGTGACTGCAGCCATGAAATTAAAAGACATTTGCTTTTTGGAAGAAAAGCTATGACAAACCTAGACAGCATTTTAAAAAGCTGAGATATCACTTTGTAGACAAAGGTCCATAAAGTCAAAGCTACGGCTTTTCCAGTAGTCATGTATAGATGTGAGAATTGGACCATAAAGATGGCTGAGCACTGAAGAATTGATGCTTTTGAACTGTGGTACTGGAGAAGACTCTTTGAAAGTCCCTGGGACTGCAAGGAGATCAAACCTGTCAATCCTAAAGGAAATCAACTCTGAATATTCATTGAAAGGACTGATACTGAAGCTGAAGCTCCAACACTTTGGCCACCTGATGCAAAGAGCTGATTCTTTGGAAAAGACCCTGATGCTGGGAAAGACTGAAGGCAGGAGGAGAAGGGGGCAGCAGAGGATGAGATGGTTAGACAGCATCACTGACCCAAGGGACATGAATCTGAGCAAACTCTGGGAGATAGTGAAGGACAGGGGAGCTTGGCATGCTGCAGTCATGGGGTCGCAAATAGTCAGACACAACTTACTGACTGAACAACAGCAACAACAGCCTATGAGAAGAGAACTGGTTAAATGAACGATGTAACATCTGTCTGTACAAATGAAATTCTGCTCAGCCATTAAAAAAAAGAGTTAGATCTTTTTGGAATAAATTGAAGATAATATCCCAAATAAGTTAAGTAAAAACAGCAAAGTGAAGAACAGTGTTGATGATACACTTCCATTTGTATTTCTATTTATTTTATTTCCTCATATTTCTAATGTAATAATATTATGTTAAAGGTTACATCAGTGGTTGTGTCCATACAGAACACCTGTGGAAGGACACAGAAGAAACCGGTGTCAGTCACTGGCAGGAAGTGCAGGTTAGGAACAGGTAGAGGCTTGACTTCCTTGCTTTTTTGAAATCTTTGCATCTTTTAAAAAAATCTTTAATAGTTACAGTAAAATAGGCAATGGGAAAAAAGGCAGACAGTGCAGGATTGCGTGTTACAGAAGATAAGTGATGCAAAGCCAAGGAGATCAGAAAACCTCTGTCTTCTCACTTAGAGCAAAAGAGCAGAAAGCTGAGCAGTTCCCGAGCCTTCCCCTGACCTCAGCTGCTTCATCAGGGCAAAGAGAAAAAGCTCGTGTCTTGACACCAGGAGACCAATACACCAGAGTTCTGGCTTCAGCTCTTGCTGAAGACCCTGGACAAGCTACCCATCCTTTTTGAATTTTTGTTGTTTGTTAGTTCTTGAAAAAAAAATCTTTCAAATGAAAAGATTTGGCTAGATGATTTTAAAAAAAACACTTCAAGCTTTAAAATTTCATGATTATTTTCCTGGTACTCTTGCAAATGACCAACCTTTATAGATCATGCTTCAAGTTTCCAATCGCTGTCATCTGGGCAGATCAATCTGACGACAGCCAAGAGTACTCAGAAGTATTCCTAGCAGCCCTCTGGGTCACTAGGCACACTACCAGGAATCAAAGCCATGACCAGAGACCTCTTTCCAACTTTCCAAAAGAAGGGAACCCCAGGAGGAGATACTCCGAGGTCTTTGAAGGGCACCAGGAAACACAGGAAACAGAAGGGTAAATGTTTGTAAAGGCAAAGACTAAGGGAAGGACACCTGCAGTTGTCTTGGCTTTGTGGGGCTGGCAAGCACAGGCAGACATCCTGGCGAACGTTCACACACCACCTTTTCTTTGCCACCTACCCCCTCAAAGTCCTTTTAACATGAACTGAATTATCTGACGCATTCCAAACACCAATCACAAAAATGGTGAACTCTTTTACAAATCTGTTACTAGACAAGCCCGGACAAACAAGCTTACTGTTAGCCAAGGAAATTTACACACAATTTTGATAAGTAGCATTATGGTCACAAAAGACAGGAAATGAGTTAGTGGACATCAATGCATTCAGACAGAGGTGAAAGGGTGGGCAGGATTTGGGAGATCGCCGGTTTGAATATGGTCATTCCTGCTCTTACTAAAGGTCAATTCTAAATACAAATGTAGCATCCCTTAAAGCTCAGAAGTAATTTCTGAAGTCTTCAATACAGATTTTTATGTTCAAAATTCTCATTTAATCAAAAAATGGAAATCTTCTGCAATGTAACAAGATTGGGTCATGTAAGTAGTGTTATATCTAAGCAGTCCAGACAGAACAGTCAGAGAATCCTATTATTTAAAGCCTCTCGAATATTTAACAACCTCCAGAGATAAAGAAGCTTGGGGAGGTACACAGCCCTCACTACAGACAAGAAGGTTCTCCCAAGTCTGTCCCAGATTTTTCATGCCTTTACGCTTTTGCATATGCTGCTCTGGTCTCAGAGAATTCTTTTCTCTTCTTGATTCTCTGCCTTATCAGCACAAAGTCACTTTTGTGTGATGTTTCCCCAACTCCACTCATCATGGTTGCCATTCATACATGTGTGCGTGTATGCACTTAATATTTTTTACATTTATTTTTTAAATTATCAAAATTAACCTATTGTAATTCTTTAGAAATATGCAGTAAAAAAGAAGTTCTCCCTTCCTAGGCCTAATTCCACCATTCTCTTCATTTGATATTCTTAGCATTCCCAGTTTATATAGCACAGTGTCAGAGTAGATCCTTAATAAATGATCAATGAATAATTTAATAATTTTCAATGAATAAATTACAGTGATGATAGGGATAATAAATTTTCAGCATTTTTGAGTACTTACTACAAATAGGCAATATGCTATATATTTTACAAAAATGAATGATTGAGCCAAAATATCATTCTATTCTTTCTTTGTATTGATTTTAGCATTTTACTCATAAATACATTTAAAGCATGTTATAATTACATGGCTTTCACTTAAATTAATCATCTAAGTGAAAACAGCAGATTATAAAACAATATGCACAGCAGTATGCCATTTTTATAATAAAATTATAAATATATGTTCATATCCATGTGCATGCATAGAAAAAAGCCTGAAAGAGAATATATTCTAACACTGTTATCTGTAGATATTTGGGATTATGGATGATTTTTAGTTTCTTCTTTATTACTTCTAAAGTTTATATAATAAGCATGTTTTATTTTGTATAACAAGAAAAAAAAGTTATTTAAAAAAACAGTACTGTTAAATCACACCCTTTCAACAGTCTTCTCTAGGACTTAAAAAAACTTTTGAAGAACTCTTAGTTTAACTACTTGAAAAAACAGATTTCTTCTTTAAAAAAGATAGCAAATCAATAGTGTTCCTAATGGAGAAAGGGCAGTGTTCAAAGAAGAATTAAACAAATGGTTCCAGTTGCAGGAGAAATTCAATTTGCTACTTGCAGACTATGCTTCTTGACTGAGAAACAAGTTAATTCTGCTCATTCAGAATCAGTATGCATATTCACTGGCTATATTTCCTCTCACATCTGCAAACTTAATTTCTTCTTTTTAGTTGTCAGAAGATTAGGAAATAAATTTTAGCTCAGGCAATAAATCCTACTTGGCAAGCTCGAAATAACTCAATTATTAAAAAGTAGCACCAAAGACCAACCAGCAGCCTTCCAAAGGACTGTTAACACTGCTTAAAAAAAATGGGTCCATCTGTCTAAAAGAGGACTGGGAGATGCATGAATAACAAAATATAAATATAATGTTTTAGAATTCTCTGCAAACCAACAATGTTGTATATTACCTGTTCCTTTGAGTTTTAGCCATTATTATGAAAAATAATTTTGTATTGCCACAAATTATAAAGTTATCACATCAACTAGAAGAGATAACAGATTTTAACCCTAAGGTAACCCTTGGACTGCAAGGAGATCCAACCAGTCCATTCTGAAGGAGATCAGCCCTGGGATTTCTTTGGAAGGAATGATGCTAAAGCTGAAATTCCAGTACTTTGGCCACCTCATGTGGAGAGTTGACTCATTGGAAAAGACTCTGATGCTGGGAGGGATTGGGGGCAGGAGGAGAAGGGGACGACAGAGGATGAGATGGCTGGATGGCATCACTGACTCGATGGATGTGAGTCTGAGTGAACTCCGGGAGTTGGTGATGGACAGGGAGGCCTGGCGTGCTGCGATTCATGGGGTCACAAAGAGTCAGACACGACTGAGCGACTGAACTGATCTGATCTGATCTGATCTGATGGTGGCCAAAATATCTCAGTGTGGTTCTCAAGAACCAGGAGATGCAGCCCCCTTGTATGACCCCTCAGGATGAGAAGGAAAGCTGTGAACAAAGTCTACTGGCTGGTTAAAAACATCTTTAAGAAGAAAATATTCTTGGTAGACACACAACTTGTAAATATCTGTGCCTTGAAGTGTATGGATGGTCTCCGAACATGCCCAGATCCCAGTCAAGATATTCAAAAACTGCCCTGAAGATGCCTGACAAGGACCCTGGGATCTGAATGGCTCGTGTGTGCTGCAGAGCCTGAAACTGGCCTTTGACGGCCACTGAGCCCCTCACCGTGAAGTAGAACTGCTCTGTCTCCTGCTGGTTGGCTCTCCTCTTGGCGATGCTGGGTTTGCTCATGAAGGTTTCTGAGACCGTGGACTTGACGGATTCCATAGAGTTGCTGTACTGGAAGCAATCAGACACATCGAAATCCTCGACAGTCACAATGTCCTGGATGGTCTGCAGAGTGGCCTCCATTGTCTTCTTTACCTGTCACGATAAGGGCCAACATAATGCATGAGGGGCGGGCTGCAAAACGGTAGGTGATGGAGAAGCTTGGAGAAGTGAGCTGAGGCAGGAGGGAGGGGGTGTTAGCGGGCTTGCAGCGCCGCTTCCCACTGAACAGTGCTAAGTGAGTTATAAACATCACAGGGACCCTTCCTTCACTAAGGACCTAAAACCCACTACCTCCCTCACACTACCTGCTTGGCCTGGCTATTTAATGTTTATTTTTTAAATTTAAGATTAGCTCTTGGCTATACTGGACATGCTAAGGGAGAGAGAATGAAACAAATCCAAACTAACCCCATCATATAAAGATCAGGTTAAAAATGTGTGATGGGCCTAGTCCCACAGTGCCCCAGGTTCTGTTTCCTGACTTTCCACAAATAATGAACTTGTCTCCCCATTTGCAAACCAAGTGACCCATCCCCAGGCTTTCCTGATCTTACAGAGGAAAGTAAGACTTAGCTGAGATTCCAGGTAAGAAGTTACAAGAGCTCAAAAGAATAAGGAGCTGATAATCAATTGCACTGCCCTTTTGAACTAGTTGTTGAAAGCAAATACGCTGGGCCCAGAAGAAAGTTGCCCTTTTCTAAGAGGATGGAGATGTTTGAAGTGTCAGAGTCAAAGGCCTCTGTTTGTTTGAAAATGCTGGAAAAAGCCAGGCAGGAGGGGGTGGTTTCAGAGACACAATATTGTTCACACAGCTGCCAAGTGCCATTTTGATTAAATGTGTAAAGGCGGGGAAAAAAGCATTTTGCAGAAGGCTCAAAATAGAGCTCAACCTTTGGCAATGCAAGAGCCACTTCCTGGAGTTCAAGGGCAGGATGTAGCAGAAGGGGAAAATCCAAGCCTACATTTGGCTAGGAAATGTTTGCGGCAGCCCGGACATTCCCTGCATGCTCCTTCCACCTGCTCCCGTATGGGGAACAGGAAGAGGTTCGACAGGGAAACTCAGGGTGGCTGTGAATCTCCTGAGCAGGAAACTCACCTCTTCATTCTCGATCTTCAGGGTGGATAAGCGAGACTGCAGTTGTTGGCATCTCTGTACCAGCTCACTCTGGACGGGCTGCTGGGCACAGAGCTGGGATGCCTGCCAGAAGAAAGCAACACCAGGTCAGGGAGAGGACACAGATCTTTTGTCAGAGGCCCGTTACTGTTAATAAAATGACTCATAGTCAAGCTGCAAAGCTCACAATTTCTACGTGAAAACAAAATCCAAAGCCAAAGTGTGTAGACCTCTGCTAGGACCAAATAGCACAAGAAAAGAAGGAGGAATGGAACCTGTTTGAAAAGGTCTCTCTCTCTCTCTTTGGAGCTCACCTCCAGCCTGATGCTTGGCAGGGGCAGGTCTATAAAGGGCTGGCGGCTCCCAGGAAGCCGGAGTCGGGGCAGAGAAGAGGGCTTCAGGCAGCGCTGGCTCCAAGCGCACAAGCTTTGGCACAGGGAGGGTTTCCTGCTAGAGGTCCAAGTGGCCACCTCTCTGGCCCCACCTTCGTTCCCCGCCGGGCACCAGAGTGAGAGCCGGAGAGAAGTGGGTCAGGAGGCTAACGTGCTGCTGCTGGAAGCCAGCGTGTGTTTATAAATCTGGGCCACGCATGAGAGCTCTGACTCAATGAGAGAAAGTGTGAGGCCAGGAGCAAGTCCACGGGCTCTGCTAGAGGGCCCCAGAGGGCATGGAATCCTGTGGAACTTGGCATTTTCAAGAAGCCATCATTTCACTCCAGGTCATCACCAGATCTCTGTGGGAGAAAAGTCTGTCTTTCCCCCAAGCACTGCTGTCAATAAGCTTCACCCCGAGTGAGGGGATGGCTGAGCCACTGTCTCCTGGTGAGGCCATGGTGATGGTGTGGGCCTGAGGTCACCCCCCGTCCCCAGGATGACAGATGAGGAACAGAAGGCTGGCAGACTGCGAGGCAGGACCACGTGCAGGCAGCTTCTGTCACCTTGCCACCACGTGTCCTTCAGCTTCTCGTCTGAGGAGAGACATCTGGATAGAACCAGCCTCCTCCTTCCCCAGCGACGAGCGGGCACATTCCCAAGCCCATAGACCATTCTCTTGCTTGAAAAGACAAAACCTCTCTTCAGATGGAGGGGGCTGGGACCTGACCTTTTCCTCCATTGGCTTTTAAGCTCTCAACTGACTTGACCTCCTCCCCCAGCTGAGAGGCTGGCCCGGGCCAGCTCTCAGATCTGGAGAGAGCTGACTTCATCCTGGCTCTTGGATAAGCAGACACAATGGAGAAAGCTCGGTGGCCAGGATGGGATGGTGCCAATAGTGAGACTCTCTGGCTGCCTGATGTCACCGGTCAGGCATCCAGAGCCCACGAGCCTCTCGGGGCACCAAGGGTAGAGCCAAGCGCCTCCTCCTAGTACATCGGAGAGTGCTTGGCGTCAGTCCATGAGCCGAGTGCCCCAGAACGTCAATCAGCGTGGGGCCTTGGCCAATTTCAGGGCTTCCGGTCCGAATGCCACCCGAACTTTGGCCCTGGTTCAAGGACTTCCAGGCAGCTCCCTCTCCTCGCCTCCACAGTCTACACACAGCCCTCACTGACTGGGGATAGATGGCTGCAGGGACCAAGAAAGACTGGCCTCTCATCGCGTTTTCTTCTCCACTCACATGAAGGCGAGGCTGGAACGCAAAACCTTTGCGTGATCTAGGATTCGCCCTGGCCCCTGCCTGGCTCAGCCACCGATCAGCTAGCATCACACAAAGGGAGGGCCTAGGCAGAGAACTGAACTATCGATTTTTAAAGTAACTTCAATCTAGCAGGCGGGAATCATGGAGGGAAAACCATCTCCACGCTTGTTTCTTTAAGAAGCAGCAGGGCCGCTGAGGCATGCTTTGGCAGTGGTCCTCTACCGGGGTGCAAGGTAATGCATTCCAGCTGTGCTCCAGAGTATGGGAATGAGGCTCTGACAGGGCGAGGAGGGAGCCTGAGCACCCAGCGTCTGGAATCCCCCTTTATGGAGACAAGCTGCTGGGCTTAGCAGGCAATGCAGTCGACACCAGAAAATAGTATTAATATCACTCCATTCAGCTGGTCCCCAAGTTCCACTGCTTCTTGGGAGGGAATCTCCGTGGCAGCTGGAGAAGGGGTTTGGAAGGCAAGTCTGACCAGAAGCCAGAGCAGGTGAGGAATGGGGCTTCCTGGGGCTCGGTGACACCCCACCCCCATATTCTAGCTGCACATGCTGCCATCTCCCTTCCCCATCTGTTCCACACTGACATTTCCTGAGCCACAGCAATGGAGACAAACTGGAAACGGTTTGGTTTTCCCAAGAAGGAGAGGAGGAAAGAAATCATCCCCACACTTCTGTTCTTAGGACAGACACGTCCCACTCTCCATGGTGGCCTACTGATGAGAGCAGATCCGCGGCTGACGCTGCCACAGCTCTCATTCTGGAGCAGCATTTGCTGAAGAGCATCTGGGTGTTCATCCTAACGGAAGCACTGCTCCCTTGTTGAGAGGACACGGCCGTTTTTCTGTCACCCAGCATTCCTTCCTTCTTCTTCTGGTAACTTCGGCCTGACTGTCCTCTGAGGGGGAAATTTTCACTCACAACTCAGGCTCTGTGCTCTGGACGGGACTTTCCCAGACTTGAGGATGCAGGGTATGGCCTCAGCTGACTGCAGATACCAACCACAGTGATTGGCTCAGGGATAAGCACATCACCCAATCAGAGCCATGGAGACCAAGGGAGACTCGTGAGGGCTTCCGGGAGGGAAGAAGATACTCTGTCTGTTTGTTATTCTGGCAGCACCACACGGCTTGTGGTCTGCGGGATCTTAGTTCCGCTGAGCAGGGATCACACCTGGGCATGCAGCAGGGAAACCATGGCGTTCTAACCACTGAACCACCAGGAATTCCCAAGGAAACAGATGTTCTTTCTGTTGGATTTCAATCTACAGGGGAATAAGGCTGCAAATATAGGCTCCTTGCCCCCATAGGATAAAAGCCTATTTGAGAACAGAGCCGAAACACAGGATGTGAAGCAGAGAGAGAAAAACTGAGTCTTCTGATATAATTCCTAGTCCTCAGTTCACCCATGCCTGAAGATCTGTATTGAGCTTTTCTATTATGTAAGCTTATATATCCTCCTTCTGATTTAATCCAAAGGTCAAATGGTGGCTCCTAAGCCAGGAACAAGATTCACTTTGATCTATATGAACAACCACCAGAAGTGGAACCTCAACATGCAGAGGTTCTGAAACCAAAGAGCTTCTCTTTCCTCTCACTTCAGGTTATTTAGGCCCTTCTTGTTTTAGCCATCAGAGGTAAAAAGTCAGAAACAAGACCCCTACATTCATGCACTGCTACCTGGACAGCCATTCTTAGGGATGACATCTTAGCTCTTGTCCTTTCTGTAGTATCCATTCTTTTTTGTTCAGTATCTAAGTAAAACTACTCCCTTTATCACAATCTTCTGAACCCACGAGAATAAGCACCTTCAGAACTCTGACAAATGACAGAAGATCACGCCGTCAGCTTGCTGAGCTCCCGCCCCATCCGAAACCTTGAGTATCTGGCTCCGTCTCAACCCTCACTTCTTTCAGGCTCAGCAGCTGGAGGACTCCACCTCCCTTTTCCTTTCATCATATGGAACTGTTAGTAGCTTTTAGAGCACACTGGCTGTTTCTCACCTCCCTGATCCTGCCAGTCCCTCTAGGTGCCCCTCTCTATGCATATTTCTGTCAACTCAGTCAATGATAAGCTCCCTGAGGGCTCTAACCCCCCAGTGTCTATGGTCAAGCCTAGTGGACAGCAGGCACCCAGGAGCTGTTTGCTGAATGGGTGGAATGAGTTCCACCCACCACATGAAGCCAGCCCCAAGCCTTGCCCTCCCCAGAATACCATGGCCTGAGTGCAGAAACTCTAGATCCAAGTGAGCTCAAGCCCCCTGGGGGTGCGGGAGTGGGAAGAGGGGCTCACCATGTCCCCCATGTGGGGCTGGAACTCAAACTTCATAGGCGGACAGAAGACGTTGTTGTACATCTCCATGAGGCGCTGCTTGTCACTGGTGGCGTCCAGGTTTTCCACGGCATTCTCGATGGCGTCCAGACCCTCGTGCTTTGACTGTTCCAGGTTCAGCTCAGCAGAGAGGAAGGTGCGCAGTGCGCGGTTCAGGCTGGCATGGTATCCTAAATCACAGCACTGCTGTGGAGTGGAGAAGGCACGTGAGCAAACCAAGGACAGCTGTGAGGCTTGGCAGAGGGGAGGGCGGCGCCCAGGGCAGGTCTGATCAATGAGATCTGTGCTACCGGAAGAAGGCTGGCCCTCCATGATCTGGGTGATATTTCTCCATTCTTGACTCCTAGTTCAATATGTAGGATTCCTTAGAGGACTGTGAGGTAGTCAAAAGGAAGAGGACTCATTGGGACAAAACGAAATTATTTAATCATGCTGTTCAGTAAACATGAAAGAGTTGGGGAGAATTTTCTTCTATTTTCAGGTTCTTCTGGGGATACCATCGTAATAAAATTCAACAATAAAAATGCAGCCTGCCACTCCTTCAGGGTTACCGTGATTTCATTACAACATACCGACCAAGTCAGGCTGTTTCTGCATTCAGGACTTAGAAATCAGAAGTGTTGCAAGAGAATTCTACTGAGAGAAATAAAAATGGGGGAGAGGGGCTGACCCTGTCATTATCAACCCCCGCCCCTAGCAAACTCCCAACATTCTAGGACAGGCCATAGTTGTAGATTAGGATTTCTGCACTAAAGCTCTGGCCCAACAGCATTTCTGAGACCAAAAATTTCTAAATATAAGTGTTACCGGGAAAATTCACATCATTTAAGGGATTCTGATTTTTTGAAATAACGTGGGGAAAAAAAATGTATGAAAGATGCAATAGTATTAAAAAAAGCACTGGACAGGAAGTCAAGCAACCTTGGAAAAACTACTCCCCCTCCCTGAACCCATTTCCTCGACTGTGAAATGGAAAGATTTGGCTAGCAGTGGTTTTCAAGCTGTAGCACAGAGCTCTATGGTTCTGGACTCAGGCTGCCCTTAGGAGAGGGCAGCCCAGCTAGTAGGACTTAGAGCCTCCTATCCCCATTTCAACCAAACCAGCTCTGCCCTTTTTTCTATTCAATATATTAGGATTCTGTGTAAAGTCTGATTTGAAGAAAGAATTCTTCTGTTAAAGAGTAAGACTGAAAATATCAGTACTTGAACTAAGCATAATCCCTGAGGCCCTCTTCAACAATGGCAGTCTGTAACTCTATTCCTCATTCCTCCCAAAGGACCCAGAGATCCAAATTCCTCAGTCACCCATTATCCCCTCTGTTGCTCAAACAGTTTTGAGATCCAGAACTTGAGATGAAATATCAGAGAAGAATCCATGGATAGAGTGAGACCATCTGCCTGATTGCCATTTCGTTCCATAAGCAGGCATCAAATTAACTCTTCCCCCAGTTTCCCCCCCACCGCCTCCTTCATGATCACTGGGAACAGCCACTGCTGGGGAAGAATGCACCTCTTCCTCGCAGCATTTAACAAGAAGCTCCACGACAGAGTGCTTGTCAGGCTGGGCTCTGGATTCAGTGCCAGTGGGCCCTGGCAGGTGCCTGGCTGTGCGGAAGAACAGCAGTTACAGCTTAACTAGAGGCAGAGGATGGAAAGACATTAAATTCAGTGGGGAGGGAAGCTAGACAAAAGCGGCTGATTGGAAGGCTGCACACGCAGGGGCCCTTTTTCCTCTGGGAGATGCTGCTGGTCTAGCCAAGCCTCCCTTGAACCTGTAAACCTTCCTGACTAGTTCGGCATAGACTCCTGCTGATGAATTTCACGCCTGTAAGTCTGATGAACAGGAGTAACAATGCCCACACGGCTGAGCAAGTGCGTGGTGGAGGTGGGGGCACCTTTTCAGTGCAGAAGAGAATTAGGGGAGGCAGGCTTCATAACCTTTACATATTTTTAGTAACTCCCCTCTCCTCTCCATTCTCACTACCTGTATCCTAATTCATACTCTTATCATCCTACAGTGCTGTCTGCTTCACTGTTCTAAAATATGGCTTTTGTTATACCTACTCCCCTGCCGAAGAACCTATAATAGCTCTCATTTTTTTTCCTAAAGTAACATCCACCTCCCTCAGTAGGGAAATTTAAAAATGCCTCCATTTATTAAGTGTGCTTACTATATGCCAGTGTGCTAAATGCTTTCTGTATATTTTGCATTTTAATCTGCATAGTGACTCCAGTAAGGTGGGTATTATTTTAACTTTCCAGACTAGAAAGCTGAGGCTCAGTGAAATTAAGCAAAGTTAATGGTCAGAGAAAAGTGTAATTTGTTTTCTATCTCACCATCTAACATCATCTGCCTCTATTTTCTTCTTCAGACTCTTCTGTTCTAATCCAACGACATACTCATTGTTTGGGGTTGAGTATTAGAAAACCATAGGCCTCAAATCAGCTGTATGATTGTTAGCAAGCTACTTAACCTGTCTGAGCCCCAGAGGGGTAACATCCGCCTTGGAGGTTGTGGTGAAGCTAATACATGTTTACCTTTATCTGGCACCATGCAGACCAAACAAACACTGATCACCTGTATCTCCAGATCCACTGACTTTCAGCTCCAGGCATTCTCTCTTCCTGAAATGGTTCTCACTCCTCTCACCTGCTGGAACTGGACCCAGTCTTCAAAATCCAAATCAAATTCTCAGCCTCCAGGAAGCCAGCCATCCCTACAATCCTGGCACATACTGACCCTCCCCTCAGAATGACATCCATCTACAGCCCTTGGGTGACACAGGACACACTCCCTCATTCTGTAACTTGCCATTTCACATCAGCCTCCAAAGAGGGCTTGGCCAGCGTCTTACTCTTTCTTTGCATCCCTTACTATTAGGCCTTGCTCATAGCAGGCATTTAATAAGTACAGTTGATTGATTGATGCCAGGAGTACAGATTCTAGCCTCTGAGGAAACAACCCACTCAGGCTGAATACTGATCTTAGTCAAGTGGGCAGTTGTGGCCACTGAAGCCTTTTGTTTTGCTCACTCTGGATGGCCTACAGAAGACACAGAGCTTTTTCGGGGCCAGTCCAGTCTTTATTATAATAACTGCTCTGCAGTTTCTCCGTGCCAGTGCGTGGGGGTCTGACTCATGGTGTGCCCTCTGCCTCATCCATGCCTTCAGCCAACCAGGGAGATTCAGAATAGGTTTTCCAGAGCCTTGGCTACCCACATATCTGAAAGGGCAAGAGCCAGAAACTGAGGCATCAGAAAAGAAGCAATTTCTCGCAAGGCTAGGTAAACAAGATTTGAATATTTCATCCCCGTCCCCTATAGAATCCCAGTGAGCAGAGGCAGCACATTATTTTGCTCACAATGGGGACAAAGTATGTTTTCCATGGCTTCTGATGAGTTCTGTGGCCATGCTGGGCTCCCCTGGCCATTTCTGGGTTATATAAATGTTTGATGAAAACTCTCTCAGGGGAAATCAAATTTTTATAAGAATTTAATGATAGCCCTTCCAGATGTGTGATGACTTGAACTGACGGTTCATTAACCCTTCACCAGCTGACAGTCTCACCCAGAGATCTAGGGAAGGCCTAGAAAAGTAATACCCACTTCAAGCTCTCATAGAAGCGAGAAATAATTGCCCTTAATAAAATGTCCTGTTGAGAAAGCTGGGTTCCCTCCCGTCCGACTTGGGTGCATATGGTGTCACAGATTCTCTGCCCACACACAGCACTCACCACACTCCATGAGGACAATGCCTGGTTCTTCATTCGTCCATCTGCTTCTGGGGGAGAAAAGTACATTCCAAGGAGCCTGCGGTTCTTAGACTATCTCAAGCCACTTCAGAATGTCTTTTTTGGCCCGAAGTCAAGGTTTTCCTGGTGTGTATCAGATGCTTCAAGTGGATTCCTACAATCTGAGATTAAATCTTATACTATACAATGAAAAGAAGTGAAGGGCTAGTCCTTGAATGGACTGGCATCCACACAAATCACTTCTTTCACTTATCCTCGATGCCTGAGCCCACAATGAGCTTTGACATTGCCAAGAAGGAGGCAGAATGGTGTCCATAACACAGATGGCAATGGACTGGCACAAGATTCATCCCATGTCTCAAAGCAAGTTCTGGATACTGTCACGATCTCAAAGCCAAGGGATAACCGGGCTCCCCACTCACTTCTAACTGTTGGTTCCTGGCCATAGTATCTTTTTGGCCATTTTTATGGCAACAGATGAGCAAGAAAAAGCAGGAAACTACTGATACATATAATAACATGAATGGAGCTCAAAAACATCATGCTGGGCAACTGAAGCCAGATTTTTAAAAATATATATACTATATAAAAAGCCCACCTTTGTGAAGTTCTGAAACAGGCAAAACTAATTCATAGTCAAAGAAATCAGAACAGTGGTTGCCTCAGGGTGGAGGACTGACTGGGAAGAGAAAAGAGGAACTTTCTGAGGTGATGGAAATATTCTACATCTTGATAGAGACACAGGTTATAAAGGTGTAAGATTCATCACAATTCTTACAATTTAAGACAAGTTCAATCATTGTATGCAAATTAGATCTCAATTAAAACAGTATTGAAAGGCAAAAAAAGGAAAAAAATCTTGGCTTAGGAAATCATCTTCTTCCTCCTTCTTCTGTTCTTTTAATGAACAGATTATGTACTCAGCTAAGTACTGTAGTAAGCCCTGTACTTATTAAGGTAAAGAAGAGACTTGGTTCCTGCCCTCAGGGAGCTTACAGAGACTAAAAGACCTTCCTCTGTTCTCAGTGAAGTGGCTCTCAAACTCTTTTTGGCCTCCAACTTACAGTAAGAAATATGTCTTATATTGCCACACACACACACTCACACACACCTCTAACATAATAGTTTTACCAAATAAAACTTAACCTTACTAATGTAATGCACCCTGATGTTTTCTTTCCCATTCTACTCTATCCTAGTCTAGTTTATTCATTAAAATAAAATAAGCCAAACTTTCATGATTCCTCTAATGGATCATGACCTGTGGTTTGAAAACCACAGTCCTACTTCCTGTGCTTAGCTCTGGTGCTGCAATTGGCCAGTCAGATAAAAGATGATCTCTGTGTATGTCTATGAATACCTCTAGGGTAAGAATTATTTTATTCTTTTTGTACCTTGATGCTGCAGGGCATATAGTCTCATCCCAAAGAAATACTTACTGAACATTTGTAGAGCATAATAATGTTATAACGCTTTCTTTCTTTTTCTTTTTTAGAAGACTAATTAATTTCACTCCAGGAAAAATAAAAGCACAAATAAGAAACAAACGAAATAAAGCAAGAGCAGTTTCACTATCCATGCGGCCTGGGGCACTGCCACCCTGGACTCCTAGTGGCCTAGAGCCATGCCCTGGCTAAATGCTAGTGGCCTCTCACTCAGCGCCCTGAGGACAGGCTCCGGACAAGCTCCTTCTTTTAAATGATAATAAGGAGCAAAATAGCCTGCTCCTTGGACTGATTTAAAAACACCAACTCACATCTGAAGGAGGGTCTGCGAACTGTGACTGACTTAGCAGTACCCACCTCTTCCGCAGAGGTCAGGGTTTTGGTGAAAGGGGAGAGAAAGCTATCCTGGGGGCAAAGGAAAGAGAGAAGGAGAACCCGCAGCAGAGGTGTGGTGGACTGCCCAGGTATGATTTCTGTTTTTTTTTTTTTAATCGAATGTGAGATAAACAGCAGAGATGGAACATTAGAAAGAAGTGATTCTCCTCCTCATGCTGAGAACAGGCCTCTTTCCCAACAGTGAGGAGCTGTTCCCGTGAGGAGGAGAAAGGATCCTGTCCAAGGCTCTGACCTCCGTTGAAGGACAGTGTTCAGATCAGCATCAACAAGTAGAGAGAACAAAGCAGGGCCTGAACAGGGATCAGGGCTCTACTTACCCGGTGAACGATGACACTCAGGGCATTAAGAGGCTGATACCTACTGACTCAAAGAGCCCTGGCTGAAGGGAAAGAGAAATCGCTATTTTAGAAACCTCCCCCAAGCAGCTCTGATGTGAGGCCAGATTTAAGTACTCAGTGATTTAGCCCAGTTCTTCAGTTTGCCAGGGGGGTGGATGGGAGACACAGCAGAGTTCCAAACCAGCTCTGTGATAAGCCTCTGGTCAACCAGCTAGTTACACAATGGCCAATCTTAGACCAGAACCACACACAACATGGCGAAATGTGGCAGGTCCGTTTGCAGAGAAACCAAGGTAGACAGGCAAGTATGTGAGGTCTGGCCAGAGGCTCACAAAACTCAGTTGCTGCCTGCTGACAGCCAGAGGCACATATCAGACCTCTGTGCGGAGAACGCCAGGCTCTGCCTGAGGCCCTGGAGACTGGGAGGCTGAGGCTAGCTGGATGCTCCAGGCCCCTCACTCTGATACAGGAGGGAGAGGCAGGGGTACTTAAGCAGCTGCAGTCAGGGCTGGCTCAGAACTGGCCCAGACTGGTGTCTGCAGGTGAGAGCCATTGCAAGACGTAACTATAAGGTATAAGGAGAAGCAGCGAAGAAGTGAAGTTGCTCAGTCGTGTGCGACTCTATGATCCCATGGACTGCAGCCTACCAGGCTCCTCTGAAGGAGAAGCAGCAGCAGAAACCAAACCAAGGCCGATCCGTAAGGCCAGAGACAAAATCCTTATCCCTGTGTCTGCCCCATGCAATACACACGCGCCTAAGATTCTGATCTCTCATCATCTGTGCGTCATATCAGTGAGTATGAGCCAGAGGTCAGGGGCATCCGGGTGCCTTCCTGACCAGGACTCTGATTTGCAGTTTAACTTTGGGCAGGAACTCTTTCGACCCCCTACCTAGCTTTCCTTATCTACAAATTGGAGACTGTAATATTGACCCAAAAGAGTGACATGACAATCAAATGAGATAATACTGAGAACCATTAAGAGATATATAAACTAATAAGTAAGACACACTAAGCCTTTAGCTCTTGGCACTCAGTTCTATGGGCAAGTGGCTGATCTAAGGGAATATTTCCTGGGACACACAAGTGCACAGTGGTTGTGAGCCTGGGTTTACTAATCAGACCTAGGTACCAATTTTGCCTCTGTCATTTATTAGCTCACTCTGGGTAAAGTCATCTAAACTCTCTGAATTTAAATATGTAACAATGGAGGTAGTAACGCCTTCCTCCCAGGATTCTAGGGAGGACTGAATGAAAAGAAGTGTAAAGTGCTTCACCTGATACCTGGTACATGGCAAGCCCCAGAGGGGTCATGGCTACCATGTTCATAAGTGTTCTCAAAATGCTCTAAGATGCCCGAGCAACAGAACTGGGGCACTCCTGACCAGATCTTCAAAATCAGGAGAAGGGACCCTGTGTCCCTCGTACCCTTGCACCTTCGGCTTTAAGCACTTACATCAATAAGGTCAGACAGGTCGTGGATGTAGTACTTGAAGACAGATGCATTGGTGGCTTCCAAGGCCAGTAAGTACTCATTCCGGGCTTTAATGGCCTTCAGCTTATTCTCCGTATACTTGGCTTGGCGCTGAAAAGAGAACAGAAGTTCATTTTTACTTTTTAATTTTTTTAAGAGGGGAGACTGTTCTCTAAAAGATAAAAAGTACAGTACATTCAAGAACCACAATTGTGCTGCTACTCCCTATGCGCGTCTGCCTTAAATTGGGTTCTAATTCTGTGTAATGAGATTCAAGGGCATAATGTAGAACAGCCCAGGAAAGGTTAGTGAGGCTCCTACTTTAGACGTGTGTCCCACTTTGGTTCTGTCTGTAAATTCCATCCTCCACCCCTGCACCGCCACCCTGAAGGAGTGTCACCAGACCTGCCGCTGAACGCCTGACACCTGAAGCCAAACCCTAGGTCTACAGTTCCCCTCCCAGGCTTGGGGAAAGGTGACTACTGTTTCTTGTTGGTCTGCTACAGATGCCCAGGTTCTCCCAATAACTAGGATTTCTTTCAGGGCGACTGCAAGGTCACTAGGCGCTGAAGGAACCCAGAACCTCCTCGCTCTGCTCTCCGCAGGGCACGCTGGAAATCTCCTAGCAGTCCCGACTTCCACAGTGCTCCTCCCCAGAGTCCACACACCTTCTCCTTCATCTTCTCGATCTTCTTCACCGAGCTCCTCCGGACATGCTTCTCCTCGATGCGGACGTTGGATGTAGAGTCAGGGGAGCGTGGGGCCTGCCGGTCCTCTTGCTTTACAGATTTTCCAATTTGCTTCTCCTCCTGCTTCTCCGCCTCCTTTAGCTTGCTCTGAGCACTGATGCTGTCGGCATTGTACATGTGATATGTCTTCATGACCTGCAAGACACCCCCACCCCCACCCCTAGAGGTCAAGCCAGTGGGGTCAACTCTTTGCTTTACAGACTAAGAGACTCAGCTGGACCTCTCCTCCATGAGCAATATTCTCATACCCTTAAGGGCAAAATTCATACGTGTTTGGTTCAGCAAACTTTCTATATTAAAGACTACTCCTAAGCACAGGAAAGCAGTATTTGAACTGAGCCAACATGTCTTATTGTTTAAATGATTTTATGTCTTCCACCATAGGATTGTGGAATCCATAGGATTCCACAGGAATCATTTACTCCTATTTATGAACATTTGTGAGCATTTTTACTTTATATGGGTAATTTCTGTGACTAGTCATCTCACAAGACCAAGATAGGAAACATCAGCACTCAGACCCCAAGAGCAAAGCCTTCCTGGGCTGGCTGGGACCCTGAAGGGGGCAGCACAGCACGCAGAGCAGCCCACACTTAGGGGACTTTCAGATACGAAACGGGGAAGCGGAACAGTTCCACACCTGCTTTCTACTGGCCTGTGTCCTGGGGATCTGCCTGGTTCGCTTTATCCAGGTCAAATGCCCTCTCTCACAGCAAGAACAGGGCAGCCACCACTTACTGAGCACTGAGTGTACTTCCCTGACTATGTGCCAAGTGCTACGCATGCATTTTTTTATTCTTGTAGCAATCCTGTGGTCTAGACAACAGCCCCAAGAAGACTGTAAACCTGCAGAAAAATTCAGGGAAGAGCCTAAGAAGGAATCCATATCAGGTGAAACTGGAGTTGCCGAAGGAAGGACGTAATATCAAAGGAGAAGATACAACGTTCACATTTTTCATCACAGCAACGGTTTGGAAGTCTAGTCCCTTTTCCTAAAGAGGAGGCTGGGAAGCCTGGGACCTGCCTTCATTTCCTCCCAAACACACCACTTCTAGCCACCAGGTGTCTGCACCTCCCTGCTGGAGCTCTCTGTTTCCACACAGTGAGCCTCTGCTGCTATCTGGAAATTCAAAACGCTTGATGACAAACCAAGTTCAAGAGTGCTGACATCCTGATGCCACGAGTGGGAGAATCAGAGAGTGTGGGAGCTGGGGTGTATGCGTGTGTGAGAGCAGGGACTGAACAACAGAGGCGGACCAGGTGTAATAATAATAATCTCGATCACCTGGTCAATGCTGTGTGTCAGAGGCCTGATGTGTCACCTCATGTAACGTTCACAACAAGTCTATGAAGGACGTGCTATTATTTCCACTTTTAAAGATGAGGAAACTGAGGCTCAAAGAAATTAACTCTCACATCCAAGGTTACACAGCTAGTAAATAAATCAGAATCAGGATTCAAACCCAGGTTTGTCAGGCCACAAATTTCATGTCCTTAGTCACTGAGCACCAGTGTCTCCCTTCTGTATGGGCCACGGCTGGATTAGTTGGGAAGAAAGGCTAAATTGAGTCAAGAGAGGCTTAAAAAGAGAATCCGGTTTCCATATCAATGTTGAGTTAGAGCCGTAGTCTCAAATGGGGGCTAATTTGGCCCCCCGGGGGAACAATCCCCAGAGAGATTTTTCATTGTCATTCATCTGGCCCCAAATGTCCATGATTCCAAGGCTGAGAAATCCTGGGTTAGAGGAATTTTGTGGGTATGTATACTCCTCCCTTAGCTGGAGGTGGAGGAAGGAGTACAGAATATTAGGATACTGACAAAATCAAAGTGCTTTAGACATTAAATCATGTCTCACTTTCGATGGAGAGTGTTTAAAATCAGTTCCACCTTACTCTGAACCTGACATTTCCCTTAAGTATAAGATCTACTCTGTATATTCTCTACATAGGAGAAGCAATATTTAGCATCTGACAGCATTAAAAACCTTCCTAAGTAATTTGTCTTCCAGGTTTCCAGACTGACTAAGAAGCAAGAAATAGGCATCTGCTATCCTAGCTGAAGAAGGGTAGATAGGAGGCTCCTTTTTCTCTTTTCATCTGAATGTGACTAAGGGATTCAAAAGTTTGAGTGAACCGTTATGAAAGTGAATTGATTTTAAGAAAGTGACTTTTTATTTCATGAAGATGTGTGATAAATAAAGAGGAAATGCTGTTAATGAACAGGAAGGACCAAATGAAAGGGGGAGCTCAAAGGCCAACAGGACAACAAATGAAATAGTAAGAATTAACAACGCATATTACTCCTTTCCCCTAGAGAACTTAAAGAACTCACTTTACAAGAGGAAAACACTACCTCGTCTAAGAAACTATAAATTCCTAAGGGTAAGTACCACTTCTTCTTTTGTGTTTTTCTTTCTTCTCCACAGTTAACAAATACGTTATGTACACAGTGGTAGATTTACAATCAATGTCGTTGCCCAAATGACTGAATCTCTCCTCTGTGCAAATACAGGAGAAGTATAACTAGGGTCCTTCAACTCAAGGGAAACTAAGGATAAAACTTGAATAATTGATTGTAAAAAAAAAAATTGTTGGAGATATAGGGAACTCAAGATAGGAGTTGGAGAAATATATACAGTGAAGCAAATACAAACTAGGGGGAAAATTCTGAAGTCTAAATTCTCAGTTCTACAAAGGAATTCCCTTTACTTTGAAAAACCAAATATTGAATTCATGTCTTTAATTCTGCTCCCTCCCCAAGCCACACCAAAATAACAGAAAAGAGTTTTTATGTTATTTTTTAGTTATAAACTGAGAAAAAGAATGAAAGCCGAAGATGAAAAGTGGAGCGGCAAGAAGCAACCAGACGAAATCACAGAAACCCTCAGAGGAATCAATGGAAGTGGGATGAAGGTGGGGCTAAGAACAAAAAGTACTGAGCGCCTGAGAACAATCAGACTTCCAGACCTCCCCTGCCCCTCTGCTGGGAAGACTAGAGGTTTATTTTCTTAGGGAGCGTCTATGTCTGGGGACAGCTGGCCCAGCTGAGGATAGGGCTACTGAAACTAAAACAGGAAAATTCTATACTGAATGTTGAGATGACCAGGTCTCTTCACAGCTCAGACTCTAGATATAGGTAGGAGATTAGAAAAGCCTTATATGGGGAACTGCTCACCTGATACAAAAGACCTACACATACTGACATCAGGGCTTTCCCAAGGACACAGTCCAGTCAGGTCACCCTATGGGAAAGACCACAGTTGACACAGAACTTTCAAGCACCATTTAGTGTCTCACTTTAAAATATGAGGCAGGCAACTGAAGATTACCAGACATTTAAGGAAAATATCTAATGTGAAAGACCAAGACCAGAACAAGCAATTTGGGAGAAAACAGAAAGTATACAGAAAGAAGAAAACTTCAAAATTAATCCATCAATAATATCCTTAGTAAGATCATTAAGAAATGAAAAGACAATAATCACGAAACAAGAGCAGGATGCAACAAAAAAGGAACATTTAGAGAACAATAGAAGAGCCCTTGGCAATTAGGAGTTAATTCAGACATCTCTCCAAAGAGCCTGACTTCATGCCCTTCTTCTGTGTATACACATGAAAGACTGATCACCTCACCTTTTTACTTTTTTACTGCTTTACTTTTCTGTCTCTTATGTTAAAATTAATGCCTCGAGTTCAAGGACATCCCTTACATGTCTTTGTATCCCTAGTGCCAAGTGCTGGGGACTATTAACTGACATTGTTTCAAGGAAGCAGGTGCTAAATTCCACTCTGAAGTGGCTCTGCAGACAGCTGCCGCACCAAATCAAGGGGATATATATTCATGGGTAGTACAGGAGCTTGAAACCTGTGGGGCGACAACAGCTTCAATGTCCCCACACCTCGTCTTTCTTTCTCAATCCTAGGGCTTCGCTGGCTCTTCCTGCTCAGCCAGTCCGCGTGCCTTCCATGCCCCCGCCTTCACCCCTTCCTGTGGGAGCTGGTTGGGCTTTTCCAGATACAGCCTTAGAGTATAACCGAGGAGAGAATTCTGGAGTTCTTTGGGAAGCAGTGTGCTCTGACTTCAAAGGCATTCCTGATTCATCAGTCAGAAAATGAAAACCACTGATACCGTGGCCTACAAACCAGCCAGTCCGTTAGGGGGTAAAGAGCACGTGGAGGAGAATGCGCCCTAGGATTGCTCTCTGAGAGCAGCTGTGGCAAGCGGCCTCTGGCACAGAGTGCCAAGTCAGGAAAATCAAAGGCCCTTCAGGCAGAAAAGAGGAAGGTGCAGAAAGGCAGCTGGCCACTGATGGTGAGCATCTGGGCCTCTTGCCCAGAGGCATCTTTATTTGGGAACACCTGGGTCCTGCCCCTTCGATTACCAGGATTCAAAAATATCTAAATTCTCAACCCAAAGGTAATCAGTCTCCCCAAAAGAGGTATTTGTGGGCATTAAGGACAGATACAAGGAAACAGGAGCACTGAATATGCTGGGTTCCTTTACATCCTTGGTTTCCTTCATCCCATGCTTGCAAATAACTTGGACTGCTTTTCCGAAGATCAAACGAGGGCAAAGTTCCTTACAAAAAGTCCTTCCTTGTTTTCTTCTTAACTCCTCTGAGGGGGAGAGAGACAGACAGAGAGAATGTGTACAACAAGTATCTCCTGGAGCCAGCATACAAAAGTCCCAAGCTCCTGCTTGAAACCACTGTCATGTAGGGTGACAATCACCCTGGCTTACTCAGGACTTTCCTAGGCTCAGCACTGAAAGTCTCATGTCCTGGGAAAGGCTTCAGTCCCAGGCAAACCGAGAGAGAGTTAGTCACCCTAATGCCATGGTACCTTACTCAGACCAGTCCTATACTTATTTTACACTCCAGAAGAAAAAACTTATACTTCTATTCTCTGAACTTTCTAACGGCTAACAATCTGCAAACTCATCTGACCCTTAACTACAGTCTGATACTTCACGAAGCATGAGTCCCCCAAATCCCCCACTCCCCCAAGAAATGGGAGACACCAGCACATGGAATATGTGGAGATCTGGCTCACAGAGGTCTGGAGTACCCACTAAGATCATACAGCTGGTGGAGACCAGGTAGGATCTGGGTTGCCTAATTCAGGAGACTCTAGTCATTAGAGCAGGGGTTTCAATCTTGGTACTATTGACCATTTTAGGCCAGACAATTCTTGGTTGTGGGGACCTGTCCTGCACATTATAAGATTTCAGTTGCATTCTGACTTCCAGCACCTCCTACTCCAGTTGTGACAATCACAAATTTCCAAGTGTCCCCTTGCCTGAAAAATCCCCCTGATTGAGAATCACTGCACCAGACTGTTTTGCCTTCTCTGGAACTTTCCATCTCTGCTCATTTCTCTCTTCCTACTGTCTACTGGCCTTAAATAGATTATAAGAGTGTGTACCAACTCACCTAATGGAAGGAGACACCATGCCCAGCCAATTCTTGGTTTGCACACCAGTGGGAGGACCTTATGCTCTGTGTTGACTGTGGCCTCACGGTGGCCAGTGAACACTGGTCAATGTTGGACTGCCTGAAGACTACAGCTGGAAGTGCCACCTTGGCCCTCCTCAGACCAAAGCAGTGAGTTCCAAGGTTTTCTTTCTTACACCAAAACATATTATGTCTTTTCACTTATTTATTAAAAAAAAAAATCATGGTACATTAGGGGACCAGGATGCAGAGTAAAGCTAACAGATCCCTAGACACTGCTCCTCCTCTGCTGCCTCCAGGTCCCCTGCAGAAACAGCATACTGGATTCAAATTGGTTTGGGGCTTGCTGATTATCCACCCTACTCCTCCCTAGAAAGGGTGACAGCAGAGACCCAAGATGCTTATGGGAAAATGAAAGGATTCATATAATGACTACACATGTCATTTTTTATCCTGGTGAATTATCTGCCAGAAGAAAGGAGTAACAGCTCTTCGTGGTGCCTAGAAGATGCTCTAAAAATAAAGAGCAGAAGTAAAGCATTAAAAAGACCAGGGGGTTCAGGAAACTCATCCAGTCTGAACATGGTTCATGAACATGCTTCTATTTTTAAAAAGGCTTAACTTCATTTGAAAGAAATGAAGACTTGGGAACTGAACCAAAGGGAACCATCTATCTACTTGGCTTCAGAGCAGAAGAGTCACAGAGCAGAAACTGCAAACAAACTGAGCGTCAGTGGAGACAAAACCGATGACCACTCTACCCTATTTACTTGCGTAACAGTTGCCCTGACAGCGTGGCCACACCTCAGCTTTTGGATCAAGAACATGGAATTCTCTGATCCCAAATGCCTGTGATACGTGTCGCCACTGCCTGTCTTCCTGTGAATTAAAAAAAGGAAAGAAAAAAAAAAAAAAAACTATAGTGAATAAGCAAGTAAACACAGGAAATTAATTTTGCCTCCAAAACAGGATGGGGCAACCCTGGAGAAAGACACAAAGGCCTGGCACAGCCCAGCTGGAGAAGGGGCCCTGAAAGGCGTTAGCTGCACAATAGGAATAGTCCCTGTATGGCAGCAGGAATTTCCTTGGTGTGCATGTTTGTTTTAATTACGAAACATGACCAGGACAAAAACAGCCCCACCACCTCCCTGTGCCTGAAGAAACACGCGTCAGTCACAGATACCATGTGCCTGCAGTGCTGAGCACTTCAGAACAGACTGTGTTTTCGCCACCAAAGCCTGGCCCGTCACTGAGGTATGGCCTTTACAAAACCCCAAAGAGTCGATGCAGAGATCTCTCTGCTTGAACTGGCCCCTTATATTAAGAGCATCGAGGACTCTGCTTCCCTCTAGAGCGCTCGCTCTGGTCTCAAACCAGGAGATAAATCCGAGAACTGACGCAAAACTTTGAACAACAGGTCCTTTCCAACAGGGTGTGTACTATTCAAAGAGCAATAGCAATGTAAACTAAGTTCCTTACTATTAGCTTCGGGGTCCCTCGTTTGCTATTCATGAGGGTCAGCTGTGCTGGTGACCTAGACCTTGGCTGGTCTCTGGTGATTAAGCCCCCAAAGAAGCCAGAGTTAGCCTGCATAACTAAAGAGGGATCCTATTTTGAGAAAGTGTTTTTGGGCTCAATCCAGTTTGAAAATAAGAGTGCAAGAAGAGATGGGTGAAGTCATCCCCAGTGGGGATCATGCACTGTCCTCAACAGCTCAGCTCTGTTGCTGACATGACTATGGCCACAAGCTGCCAAATGCTGCTTCCCTCTGCCTGTGAAAGGGCCAAGCAACCCAGCTGATTTACCGAGTAGAGCTCATTCAGGACCTTCATCAGATCGTCTTGGAGCTGCTGGCCGACTTCTTTACTCTGCAAAGAAAGAAGAATGAAGGTTAACTGGGAAACAGAAGGAAGGAGGAGGAGGCAACAAAGGCAAGAGCAGCATTGACTCCACAAATAACGCAGACTCAATTAAGGCCCATTATTTAACCCAGCAAATCAGATAACCACTCCGATCAGGCCAAATTATGGTCGGATTACTCAAAGAGTTTTAATAAAATGAAATGTGCCCCTTTGAGAGTCTAGCAAAGGCAATCGTGTGGAGGGAAAATGGGTTGTAGCCTTTGATTTTTCAATTGGCTGCCAAAGAGAAGGTCTAAAAGCTACAACCTACTTAGCAATAGTTAGGTGGGATGAGCTTTTTTGAATCCTTGTAGTCAGGCATTCCTGACAATTGTGGAGCAAAGTAAGAAGTGAAATAGGATGAGACAGACATGTGTATATAAATAAAATATCCAAGGACTTCAAAGTACCTGACTAAATAGGAACCTCCAAGCAAAAAGAAGTTATACCTCTTAATTGCTTTATTGGTAGAAACACCAGACTCCCAGGGCAGTGGTATGTCAATCATGACTGGTTGCTAATGTTACTTGAGACTGATAATACACATTGAAAGTGAAAGTTGCTTAGTCGTGTCCGACTCTTTGCAACCCCATGGACTGTAGTCCATGGAATTCTCCAGGCCAGAATACTGGAGTGGGTAGCCTTTCCCTTCTTCAGGGGATCTTCCCAACCCAGGGATCAAACCCAGGTCTCCTGTATTGCAGGTGGAGTCTCTACCAGCTGAGCCACAAGGGAAGTTCATAATACACATTAAGAGTCTCCAACAGGTTAACCTTAAGCAGTGGTAACTCTCAGATTCTTTGCTGCTGCTGCCCAGGGCTGGCATCTAACTATATGGGGAGAAGGGCAGAAATAAAGAATAAGGAAGCAGGAAGGAAATAAGAGCCATGCCTTTGATACTGAATGTTTATGCAAAGCCCACGAGAGCAGAAACATAAAACTGACTGGCATCACCAGGTTATTGAGAGGGAAAGCCCTTGTTTAATCTTCTGCCAGCTCCTAGGTCTTTCCTACTAAAAATTAGATACCAACAACACCCTTCTAATAGGTGGTATAATACTACTCTCTGGGACACCTCAGCTCCCACGCAAAGAAATTCCTTGACATCCTCCATGTCAGACACATAATTATTTAAGAATTTGCTTTTTTTCAAGACGTATGACTTTAAAAATATTTTTTTTCTGATTACAAAAGGAATATATACATTTATTGCAATAAATAAGAAAACTCAAAAAAGAAAATGCAACCCTTAATTCCTACTCCTAAGAAATCACCACTTCAGGTTTGTTATACATTTTTCTCTCTACAATGTTTATGGAATTTGGATTGCATTATACATACTGTTAGGGGGCTTCCCTGGTGGCTCAGAGGGTGAAGCGTCTGCCTGCAACACAGGAGACCCGGGTTTGACCCCTGGGTCAGGAAGATCCGCTGGAGAAGGAAATGGCAACCCACTCCAGTACTCTTGCTTGGAAAATCCCATGGATGGAGAAGCCTGATAGGCTACAGTCCATGGTGTCGCAGAGTCGGACACGACTGAGCAACTTCACTTTCATACACACTGTAACTTATCCACTTAGACATAAGCTGTGAATATTCCCCTATATATTATTCTTCCATAGCATTATAATAAGATTATATTGATGTAGTTCCTATACTCTTGCACATTAACTTTGCATACAAATTTTTATAATAAAATGTGCTGCATTTAATTACTTTGTATATAATTTACATACACACCTTGATTATTTTCTCCTGGAAGTAACCTTGCTGAGTCAAAGACTGCTAACTTACACCATTAAATTGCCCTTGAGAAAAAATGTACCCATTTAAAATACCACCAGAAGCATATAAGAATGTTCTTTTACTTTTTTTTGTCTTGAAAACTCTATATGGTATCCTCTTTTAATTTACAGCCCTTTGATTCTAGTGAGCCTAAACTTTTTTCTTACATGCTTAGCAGTCATTTTCACTTTTCTTTCAGACTTTGCCACTTTTCTGTTATGGAATTAATTATGGAATATAACACATGTATGACCTTTGTTGTGAGCAGACAGGAATTTTTACACTTGGTAGTGTGGAGAGGGATAGAGGGAGCCCTGAATTAGCAGTCATGAGGCTCTTTCTAGCTCCTCCACCATCAAGAAGATAACTTTGGACAACCTGGTCATCTCTCTGGACTTCTGTTTTTCTTTCCAAAGAATGAAAGTCTTTGGCTTAAACATTCCTAAGTTCTTTTCCAACTTCTGCCATTTTATAATTTTTCACCATCTCTTGCCTGGCTTATTAGATTCCAACACCAGCCACTTCAGTGGACAGTGGGTTGGCCTTCCTCCATAGAGTAGAAGATAATGAGCAGGTTCTCCTCTGGGACCAAGATGCTTTACAAAATGGATGGCTTCAGGAGTATCTTGCCAACCTTAAATTTACTATCCCCAAATGACTCTCGCTCAATGCCCTCAACCGCTGGAAGAAGCCACAAGAGGAAACGCCTTTCATCTAGGATTCCCATCACGAGCAGAGCTGAGCCCCATGAAAGTAGCAGGGCTCCAAGGAGGTGAAGTGAGGCGAAATGACTCAACCACTAGTCCCAGAGTCAGCAACAAGGCCAGGAAGTGACCACGAGTATCACTGGCAAAGGCCCTGCCCTCTGGCCTCCAGGCCAGCCCCCGCTGCCCACCTCCCAGCCTCCCCTACACCTCCTGGTGTTTCGATCGCAGACGGTCCAGAAGGCTCCCATTCCTCTACCCTGCTGCCGACCCATGACTTAAATAACCTAGCCCTCCACAGGAGATGGGACGGGGAGGGAAGAAAAAGCATGACCAATAGAACAGCAATTAAGCCCAGGCAGATGTTTCCTTTCCTGTACTGATTAGTTGGAAAAGGACCGACTCAACTGTTATCCCTGTTTATTTGAACAGGCTGCTGAAGTGATCCTGACTTACTCTCCTTCTGGCTGTGGGCTGGGTGGGGAGCACATGTGTTGTCAGCCGGGTTACAGTTATGAGAGAGCCCCCCACCATCGGGAGCCACTCTGACTCGAGGGGAGAGGCAGGAAATAGCCTGTACCTCTCCTTGCACAGATGAGAAAAGGCCACCGTTCTCCATTTCTGAAACCTTAGCTGTGTGCCTCTGGGGGCCAGTGTGGCCCCGGTGACCTGAGAAGGGCTTCCGTGCTGGCGTCGGCCGCGGAGCGGTTGTCAGAACGGGGAAGCTCCAAGGGGGCCCCACCCAAAGACAAGGGGGACATTTATTCCTGGGAACAACAGGGCCTGGTGAGGCCGTGACAATGTAGGCTGTGGGGCCTTTCCGTTTCCTATGAAAAACAGCAAGGGGCTCCGAGGCAGGGAAGAGAGAGAGCCTACAGAGCAGGCTTTGTGAGCTATCACACAGCCTGAATCTCTTTTCTTTAAAATTTCTTGGAAGAGAATGAGTCATCTAAACATCGTAGGAAACCAAATAGAAGTCGAGGGAAAAAATGACTTTGGGCAAAGTTTTTCTCTTAAATGTTTGCATAGTAATCTTTGCCTGGAAAAAAAGAGAAGATGCCTAAATTTAGACTAGAGATGTGGCACAGTGAACAATGCTGGTTCTCTGGGGGGGAGGGCCCTGGTGTGCCCAGGCGGGGGCTTTTATTTTGACACTCACCACAACTGTTTGGCCGCGTGTTTCCCAGGCCCCCCACCCCCACCCCCTGCCTGCCTGCTGCCGGGGCGGGGCTGATCGGAAGGCAGCGAGATTGCAACAGGGCCTGCCAGCTGTGTGCTTACAAAATGGGCAGGGAGTCCTCCAACAGATAACAGCTCTGGACAACAGAACCGAAACATACAGCCTCGTTTCCCCAAGACCAGCAAGTTCTGAAAGCTCCTCACCCACAGCAAGGATACAGCAGCAGAAACATAAGGAAACATGGGCTGGGCTGGTGGGACACTGGTCCCTTAGCTTTGGAGCAATATATGTCCCTGAGCTGGGATGGGCCTTGTGTGAGCACCTCCCAAATAACACTGATTAGGAAAGGGTTTTCAAACCAGTCCTCATCAGGGAGGTTACCTGACTCTCTATGTACTTACTCAGCACCCACGTGGCTTGGCAAGCTGGAGAGGAGGGGCTGTGGCTTACTGGCTCTCAACCTATACTACAAAGCTCTATTATTTGATAGGCACCAAATTACCCCTTATTTGTATGAAAGAGAAAAAGAGGAAGACATGTCTCTGCCATGTGGTGAGAGCTAATTTCAGCTCCGTCTCAAGGCTGAGCCTGTCAGCAGGTAGAAACAGTAGGGTCATTTAGTTCTTCGCCGATTAGCTTGTGTCAGCAGATTTCCAAGAAAGAATCGAATTTTCAAGGGCATATAGCTCCCTCCACCAGGGCTACCCTCCTCCCTACCCAAAAGATACTTCTGAGACTGACTGTTAAAAAAATGTGAAACTGAATTTACATGAACAGATTTCAGAGGAAAGAGACATGAACCCTATACAAAGCTCTGGCAGCAAGAGAAGTGTCACCAGATGGACAGTGACAGTTTCAGGGGCACTGGGGCTCACTACTTCAAAGTGGCCAAATGTCAAGAGCTAGAGCTATGCCTGAAATGTTTTTTGGGGGAGGACAGGGCTAAAAGTAATGGCTGTGCAGCGGCAGGGCCAGCACTGGGTGACAGTGGGCACTGTGTCCGGCTTTGCCCCAACCCAACTCAGCCCATCAAAATAGGTGGTGCAGGGTGCGGCAGTGGGCGTGCAGGGTAGGGGGATCTGGTCAGAGCTCAGGAGTGACTTCTAGATTTCCCTGTGGCCACACTACTTGTGGCTGTGCGGTGGGACACTTTCTACCCAGCTTTCACTCGCTGACTAAGATACCACATGGTGGCTGTAGCAAGGTCGTGCTTTGATGATACTCTGGAGAGCCCACGGTAGCATAAAAATACAAATATACTGAACTGCAAGACATATAGAGAGGGAGGCTAGGAGCTGCCGTGAAAGAAACACCTTGAAGTTCTTCTACCTTCTGAAGACAGAGTAGAACAGGATTTCTAAAAATACATTTAAAAAACTGTAATCCAGTATAATGTGTGTGTGTCTACAGTAAAAATAGTTTATGTGCAGTGCTTTCTGATATTTCCTATTCTTTTCTCTTTTCTTCAAGTTTTTAATGCTAGTCAGAATTTACTAAATTCATTTTACAATTAATCAATGAGTCATTATACACAGGTTTAAAAAGACTAGACCCACAAATTGTGGCATTGATAAAGAAAATAGTGGAAGAAGCTCACCAACCAAGATAAGTGCTATGTAACTTGGCCCTCAAGTTGGCTAGTTACATGCTTTGAAGAAGGTTCAATTACTAGCTGCTGGCAAGGTGGGAAATGCTGGATTTTAAGGAGTGATCTCTAAGAATCCATTGGCAAATATTTATAGAACATCTATTATGTGTCAAGAACTTGTGGTTTAACTGGAAATATAGCAGTATACTGAGCTCCCCTGGTGGCTCAGTGATAAAAGAATCCGCCTGCCAATGCAGGAGACGAAGGAGACATGGATTTGATCCCTGGGTCAGGAAGATCTCCTGGAGGAGGAAATGGCAACCCACTTCAGTATTCTTGCCTGGAAAATCCCATGGACAGAGGAGCTTGGCATGCTGCAGTCCTAGGGTTGCAAAGAGTCAGACATGAATGAGCATGCACACACAGCAGTATACAAAACAGTTTAAAAGTTTACAGCCTATTGAGAAAGATGGACATGAAGCTGATGTCTGAGCCTATGAGAATGCCGCTCTTCCAGTCTCAAAAGCATTACTAGAGATGGAATTCTTATCTTAGTTTTCTAGTTCAAGAAGAATTTTTTTTTTCTACCTTAGCCAAGAGGTTTCTACACTTGACCTAACTCCAGAGCAAGTTAGAACCTAGCTTGCTAGAAACAGAAATGTGATTTCAAAAAATCTTGCTACTACATAGCAAAACTTTTCTTTGAATTTGCCTTTCCAAGTTACTAATAGGTATTTCCAGTTGTAAAGATATTGCATCAGTATAAGTGACCCCCAAAGCAGTCACATTTCATTTTTAAAGAATCCCTTGAGCTTCTCAGCATCATACAAACTAAAAACTCACCAGGTTCTCCTTCACTCAGAAGTAGATGAGCATAGTTAAATTCCCTCTGTAACAAGAGTCATATTTTAAAAGAAAATGTCAGAAGCCTGACACAGTCTGAGCCACATTATATCCATCTCAGAATTCGCCTTTTGAAATACACCTGGTTTCTCAATTAGATTCCTGTTTATCTAAAGAACTTAATCTTATGAAAATCCCAAAGCTACTAAAATATGAAACCACCTAAAACTAATGAAAGAGACAGACTCTAACTTTAAACCTGATTTCTGTCTTCCATGGTGCCCAGCCCACTGCTTTGCACACAGTAGCCAGTAAGATAACCAGTTGCTGAATCAATTAGATAAAATTTTAGACTTACACATCATGCTTTCACAGAAGCTACTCCTCAGGCAGGACTGTAGCTAAATCCCTCCAATAGAGAGGCTCTATCAACCACAGGGAAGAAGAATTTTTGGTTTTTCTTATACTGCTGCTGCACAATCTATTCCCCTCCCCAGTTTCACTAATAACAAAAGTAATAATAACTCTGCAAGAAATAAGCAATTTTCCTACAGGAGAGGAGTAGATGTTCAGCAAAAAGGAAGAAGTCGGTGGGGATGGGGGTCAGTGGCTGTAGAGGCAAAGTAAAAAGGATAGATTTATTTTCTATCTCTCTAGGTAGATTACACAGAAAAGATCCTTCTCAGATGTACAACTGCAACTTAGTTCAGTTGGGGTGATAAATTAAATGTCTAAAGGTAGGACAATCCCTGCTGCCTAGGTCAGAGAAGACAAAGAATGCCCACTACTAAATTCTGGTTTAATGAAATCCAAGAGCGTTCTCCTCTAGGGCACTTGTTTCTGAAAGCCATTTCCTTAAGGCTTTCCCAGAAGTTCTGGAATGAATGAGTAGTCAGACTTAATAATCCACAGTAACGCTAGTAGGCCCTGGGAGAAAATCCATTCTTTGCTATGACAGTGAACTCTATGGATTCAATTTCTACCTCCCATGGATACTTACTGTGCTCTGTTGCAACAGACTGGAGCCTCCTATCAGGGAAACATCTGATTCAGACAAGGCTGAGTCCCACTGGACTAAGGCAGGGGTGGGGTGGAGGTGGGGGACAGGAGGAGACTGAAGGCCCTCTGCTCTCCCAAGACCTTGGAATGATACAATGTATTCATAAAACACAACCCTATAGCAATATAGCAATCGGAATGTCCTCCCATGGTTGTTCCAATCTCTTGGAATGGACTATTCTAGTACTAGGAAATTAGAATAGTAAGTAAAAATTTAGAATAGTAAGTAATATTAAGCAGAGACATTACTTTGCCAACAAAGGTCTGTCTAGTCAAGGCTATGGTTCTTCCAGTGGTCATGTATGGATGTGAGAGTTGGACTATAAATAAAGCTGAGTGCTGAAGAATTGATGCTTTTGAACTGTGGTTTTGGAGAAGACTCTTGAGAGTCCCTTGGACTGCAAGGAGATCCAACCAGTCAATCCTAAAGGAAATCAGTCCTAAATATCCATTGGAAGGACTGATGCTGAAGCTGAAACTCCAATACTTTGGCCACCTGATGTGAAGAACTGACTCATTGGAAAAGACCCTGATGTGGGGAAAGAGTGAAGGCAGCGGGAGAGGGGGATGACAGAGGATGAAATGGTTGGATGGCATCACCAATTCAATGAGTTTGAGCAAGCTCCAGGAGTTGGTGATGGACAGGGAAGCCTGGCCTGCTGCAGTCCATGGGGTTGCAGAGTTGGACACAACTGAGTGACTGAACTGCACTGAATACTAAGAAAACAAGCTGAAAGTAATATCCCTTAAAAGGAAAGAGACAAGTCCGAGGCTTCGTTTCTTAAACCATCACTGTGATCCTTCTCTTGGCAAATCCCCATCTTTAACTCTTCAGGATAATGATCTGTGGGAGTGGAATGGTGTCTGTAGGTCCTGATCTCCAGTGCTAAAGGACTCCTTGAGGTCATGTTGAAGATGAGTGATCACCCCACCCCCAGGCAGGACACGAAAGGCATAGAAATGGTGTCTGGATGACCATGGCATCATTGTAGAGATCGGTACACAGGGGACAAAACACGCAAACAAGCAACGTGAGAACACAAATCTCTCAGCAGCTGCAAAATGAACTCTGGAGGAAAAACAATGGGTTGGAACTCAGCAAGAAGGGGGAGAAAAGCCAGACTGGTAAGTGAATGTAAGCACATGCCTACAATAAGGAATTCCAGGAGCTGGGGGATAGGAAGAATACCCCTGTGGCTCCCAGATGCCTGGGAGGAGGTTGGGAGAATAGGGGTTAATAGAGCCCATCTGAAAGTTGGCAGCGTGAACATGGCATGCAGGGCAGCCTGGTAGGAAGCAAAACAGTCAGCAGCACCCTACAGGAAATGCCTGGGGCACTGGGACAATCGCTGATTAGACAACTTAAAGAGGAACCTGGCAGCAAAGTCAGTTCATTGAGGGATCTGTGTAGTTCCCATACTTCTGGAATGGCCTTAGAATCCACTGTCCAGAGAGTAAAAGGGGAGCAGGGGGTTTGCTTATGAAGAGAGCATCTTCTTGACACTTCAGGTGCCAGAGTTAGACCTGACAGGAGCATAAAGCCAGCTCTGGGAGACAGAGTCCTCACTGGCAGATCAGGAAGCTTTTCCTTGGGGCTGGGTGGAGCTCTGAGTGAGGACAGGTCTCCTCATTGACAGCGGCAGTCTGCACCCCTTAGTCTCTGTCCACACTGTGTCCACACTTGCAGCTACGCCTGCCCGTTCACAGACAGTTAAAAACATCTACATCCTTGGAGGAAGGCACCCTCCCTCATCCCCAGTGAAAAATCGGTGAATTGTAAGAAAGAGGACGCACAGAGTTTGGAACTGATGATTTCCAGTCTCCAGCTCTGATTTCTCATCTAAGCACGTCAGTTTTTCTCTTTACTTCAGGCTTTATAAATTTGCCAAAAAGAACATCTATCTGCCTGCGGGTGCTGGGCACAGGGCCCACACGTGTCATTTAGGCCAGGTTCGTTCACTGTCTTTTCAAGTCTCCTATATCTTTACTGATTTTTTGTGTTTGTTTTTGTCTAGTTATCTGTCGTTCACTAAGTTAGGTGTATTAAACCTCCCACTGGGGTTGATGATTTGTCTGTCTCTCTTTTTGATTCTGTCCATTTTTGATTTATATGTTTTAAGGTTGCCTTATTAAGTATATACTTTTTCCTGGTAACTTGAATCTTTAATTATTACAAAATGTCCTTCTTTATCTCTAATAGTTCTTTTTTGCATTAAAATCTACCTGGTCTGATTTTATCACAGCTATCTTTTCCCATCATTTTGCTTTAACTCTTTCTATATCCTTATATCCTTTCTTTTATAAGCAATTATATACTTCAGTTTTATTTAAAATCTGTTTTTTTTTTTATTTTGCATGAATCTATTTACACTCATTGTAATTACTGACACATTTAGGCTTAAATCCACCAACCACCTAGATGCTATGTGTTCTCTTTTTCTCATTTTTTTAATCTTCTTTTTTCCTTCCACTGGAAAAAAAAATCAGTAAAAGTCACTCTTTTTGGTTTATCCTAAATTTTTTGACAGGTGTGCAAAATGAGTAACAACTGCCGCAATTAAGACACACAACAGTCCTATCACTCACCAAAACACTCATTCTTGCCTCCTCTTTGTGGTCCAACTGTCCTCCACCCTTCACCCCTGGAAGCCATTGCTATGTTCTGTATGCCTACAGTTTTGCTCTTACCAGAATCTTTCTTATCAATTTTGGGGCTATTTTTTATTTATCTAGTTTTCCCCTCTCTTAGATCCGTGGAGATACTATTTCTTTAGTGATAACCCTAAATTATGACATATATCCTTGACTTACCAAAGTCTAATATAAATTAATGGGCTTCCCTGGTGGCTCAGGGTAAAGAATCTACCTGCCAATGCAGGAGACAAACATCCCTGGGTCGGGAGGATCCCCTGTAGAAGGAAACGGCAACCCACTCCAGTATTCTTGCCTGGGAAATCCCATGGACAGAGGAGCCTGGTGGGCTGCAGTTCATGGGGTTGCAAAAAAGTTGGACACAACCTAGAGACTAAACAACAACAACAAAATAAATTAATACTCTTACCACTTTCTGGGCAATTCCTTTAAGTCTATCTCCCAATTTCTGCCTAGACACAGATTGCACTGTTTCCATTTACATTAATTTTACATATGTTTAAAACCCTGCAAGAAATTATTTTTTAAAGTCAATATTCATTTAGGTGTATACTCATACATACTTTTTGCTTCTCCTCACTCTTTACTGCATCTCCACGCTTCTATCTGAGAGCATTTTATTTCTGCCTAAAAACATACTGTTCAGTATTTCTTTTAGTGTAAGTGCTGCTGGTGAGAAGTTATATGAGGCTTTTGTCTGAAACTGGCTAGTTCACCTTCATTTTTGAAAGCTCTCTCTTTCAGCATTTCATTCCACTCTCTTTTCTTCTATTGTTTCTGTTGAGAAGTCAGCTGCCAGAAGTTCCTTTGAAAGTAATGTTAGTTTTTTTTTTTCCTTTGCTGTTTTTAAGATTTCTCTATGTCATAGTTTTCAGCATTTTTAATATAATGCACCTAAGTGTAATTTTCTTTGTATTTATCTTCCTTGGGGTTCATAATCCTTTATATCCCACAAGTCTCTTATGCTCTTTGTTTTGCAGGGGGTGGGGGGTGTATTTTCCATCCTTTTCTCATTCTCAGCTTCAGTATGTATTTTTTCCTAACCTATCTTCCAGTGCATTAATTCTTTGGTCAGCTTTGTCTAGTCTGCTGTTTAATTCACACTGAGCTCTTTATTTCAGTTACTGTATTTTTCAATACTCAAATTTCTGTTTCTTTTTTTTTTTTTTTAAACACTGAGATAAAACTCATATTCCAAACAATTCACAAAGCACCATTATGCTTCCTGGACATGTGCATTCCTTCTTTAGAGAAATGTCTATGTAAGCCTTTTGCCTTTTTAAAGACTGGGCTGTTTCTCTCCTTATTGTTGAGTTGTAAGAGTCCTTTATATATTCTGGATACTCCATCCTTATCAGAAATATGATTCAAAAATATTTTCTCCTATTCTATAGGTTGTCTTAATTTTTTTTTTTTTGATTCTGTCCTTTGCAGTACAATAATTTAAAATTCGATGAACTTCAATTTCTGTACGTCTTCCTTTTGGTGCTTGTATTTGGTGCCATACCTAAAAAACTGTCACCTAATCCCAGGTCACAAAGCTTTATGCCTACATTTTCTTCTAAAGTTTTAGGTCTTAAATTTGTATTTTTGATCCATTTTGAGTTGTTTGATTCTTTTTTATAATTTTCCCATTTTTTGTTATTATTTGACTTCATAAACATAGTTAATTTAAAGTTGATAATCATTATATGGGCCTCCTATAGATCTACTGCTTTTCTTACTAGTGCATATACAAAACAATGAGAGGTATTAGGGCTAGGAAGATAGCATCTTCCACTAGAGAAGATTTAAATTTCTTATAGTCACTAGATATCTTGGATCAACTTAATCCAATGAGAGATTAAGGTAATTTGAAGCTAGGTTTCAGTCCCTGTGAGACTGCTAAAGTCTATTTCTCGTTCACTGTTACTTCTAAATTGTATTCCTGTGGGGTCCCAAAGCCTGGGGAAGTTTACTAGGGCTCCCTCTTCCTTAGCCTGAATTCCAATTTTTGTCCTGTTAACCCTATAAGGGTATTATTACAAGCTATGCTTGGCTTCTCTTCTAGAATAGCAGGTGCCTCTTAGCAAAAGCAGCTCCAAAGAAGCAGAAGGGTTGGTCTGAATTACCACAATGGCAACCCACTCCAGTACTCTTGCCTGGAAAATCCCATGGATGGAGGAGCCTGGTAGGCTGTAGTCCATGGGGTCACTAAGAGTTGGACACGACTGAGTGACTTCACTTTCACTTTTCACTTTCATGCATTGGAGAAGGAAATGGCAACCCACTCCAGTGTTCTTGCCTGGGGAATCCCAGGGACGAGGGAGCCTGGTGGGCTGCCGTCTATGGGGTCGCACAGAGTTGGACATGACTGAAGCAACTTAGCAGCAGCAGCTGTCCTAGTATCAAATTCAAAGTTTAAACTTGGAAGACAGGCATTACTTCATGTTTATGTGTAGGCTTCATCAGGTCCAGTGCAATGGTGGATATCTAATAAGTATGCTTTGTATGAAAGAAAGAATGATACTGGTAAAAGTGAAGGCTTACCACGTTTTAAAGTTTTTCATTTCCCAGGACATGGTAACCAACATACTCTGGTAAAATAAGAGAGAAGCAAGCCTGAGGTTTAAAATATGGTCTTCATTACTTCCTTAGGGGCTTTTCGAAAACCACAATCCATCAAAGGATAGGAGAAGGATGAATCTACCTCATATAAAGGGCATAGTAATTAGTTGTAGTAATTGAGACTCCAGATTTAAATCTCAGGCATTCTCTGGTAACTCTTAAGTCCATGAAAGGGAGGAACTACCCAAGAAATTCTAAAACTGAGTACATATCAAAGTCTTCTATGGGGCCATTTGGGGCTTGAAGGCTTGGCCATCTAATTCCTGGGCCATATGTGAAAATAGCTCCACCAATTATCTAGCACACTGGCCTTTCTTAACTGACACTAGTTATAAAAACGGGAAAAAAGTAATCATTGACTTCTAATTCTGTCTCCAATAAGTGGCCATGTGCTGCTGATTTTCCTTTAGGATATATGTAACATCTTCTCCTTTTCATTCCCTCTGCTACTGCTACCACATAGTGAAAGTGAAAGTTGCTCAGTCATGTCCGACTCTTTGCGACCCCATGGTATATAGTCCATGGAATTCTCCAGGCCAGAATACTGGAGTGGGGAGCCTTTCCCTTCTCCAGGGGATCTTTCCAACCCAGGGATCAAACCCAGGTCTCCTGCATTGCAGGTGGATACTTTACCAGCTGAGCCACAAGGGAAGCCCAAGAATACTGGAGTGGGTAGCCTATCCCTTCTCCAGCGGATCTTCCTGACCCAGGAATCGAACTGGGGTCTCCGGCACTGTAGGCAGATTCTTTACCAACTGAGCTATCAGGGAAGCTACCACATGGGGGCCCTTATTACTCTGCCCCTGGATTAGAGGCTCAGTCTTTCTGAAACAAGAGCTCTGTTGTATCATTTTCCTAAGAATAAATCTCCCTTCACTCCCGCGGACTCTCAGAATGAAGTTCAGATTCCTTGGTCTGGCATTCAGGGCCCTCTTCAGCCTTGTTTCAAGCACTCTCCTCATAAATACTCTGGTTCAGCCAAACTCTTTTACTCACCACCCTCTGAAGGTGCTGAGTGTGTTTCTATGCTCTCTTTGGTCCTGAAATGTCTTCTTTCCTTTTGGACTGTCCTTCCACTCTAACTTCCCTTGCATACTCATGAACTCCTTACTTTTCCATTTCTAATTATGAAAGCATTTTCATTCACTAAAAACCAAGCTCAAATGTCACCTGTCTACTTACTGTATGTAAAGCATTTACTATATCTGGTACAGGATAAAATCTTCAATATATATACTTTAAAATAAAGTGAGCGTATGAATTTTCAATCAATGGTGAAATGTAAATTGCATGGCAACTTTTCAAAAAATTAAACTGTGTACCTCATATTATATATAAAAAGTGACAGTGGTCCAGTGGCTAAGCTCTGTGCTCCCAATGCAGGGGGTCTGCGTTCGACCCCTAGTCAGGGAACTAAAGAGTTCCCATGCTGCAACCAAAGATCCCACGTGCCACAACTAAGATCGAAGATCCCATGTGCTGCACCCAAGACCTGGCACAGCCAAATAGATAAATAAATTTTAAAAAACTGATTTCACGGAGATGGCTTAAAGGCTATAAAGTAAAAGATAAAACTGTAAGACCATCAGGAGACAATACAATGGGATGTCTTAAATACCGTAGGGCATGAAAGGCTTTCTTAAATATGGCAGTAAAAGCACTAACCATAGGAAAGCGAATGAAAGCACATTAAAATCATGAACTTTTATTGGCCAATAGAAAATATGAACAGGAAAAAGTAAAATATAGTGTAGAAGAATATGTCTATTCATATAACCAATAAAAGGATTAATATTCCTAAAAGGCATTTCATTAAACAATATATCTAAATGGTCAATACAAACTAGAAAAGCCCTCAAACTCATAGTAATCATATTGTTGCAAATTTGCTGATAATAACAATCCTATCAGCAAATTAAAACTGATAAGACAGTAACTAAAATTAAATATAAAACTATATCTCAAATTAAAAATCTGACCATACTAAACATTAGTAAGGTTGCAGAAAAATGAAACTCTTATACATTGCTGGTGGGGGTGAAAATTACTAATAACTACTTTGGGAAAGTCCTAAAGGAAATTAGTTCTGAATATTCATTGGAAGGACTGATGCTGAAGCTGAAGCTCCAATATTTTGGCCACCTGATGTGAAGAACTGACCCATTGGAAAAGACCCTGATGCTGGGAAAGATTGAGGGCAGAAGGAGAAGGGGACGACAGAGGATGAGATGACTGGATGGCATCACCATCCAATTGGATGGACATGAGTTTGAGCAAGTTCTGGGAGATGGTGATGGACAAAGAAGCCTGGTGTGCTGCAGTCCACCAGGTCGCAGAGTTGGACATGACTGAGGTCCCATCACTTTATGGGAAATAGATGGGGAAACAGTGGAAACAGTGTCAGACTTTATTTTTTGGGGCTCCAAAATCACTGCAGATGGTGACTGCAGCCATGAAATTAAAAGACGCTTACTCCTTGGAAGGAAAGTTATGACCAACCTAGATAGCATATTCAAAAGCAGAGACATCACTTTGCCAACAAAGGTCCGTCTAGTCAAGGCTATGGTTTTTCCTGTGGTCATGTATGGATGTGAGAGTTGGATGGTGAAGAAAGCTGAGTGCCGAAGAATTGATGCTTTTGAACTGTGGTGTTGGAGAAGACTCTTGAGAGTTCCTTGGACTGCAAGGAGATCCAACCAGTCCATTCTGAAGGAGATCAGCCCTGGGATTTCTTTGGAGGGAATGATGCTGAAGCTGAAATTCCAGTACTTTGGCCACGTCATGCGAAGAGCTGACTCATTGGAAAAGACTCTGATGCTGGGAGGGATTGGGGGCAGGAGGAGAAGGGGACGACAGAGGATGAGATGGCTGGATGGCATCACTGACTGGATGGACGTGAGTCTGAGTGAACTCTGGGAGTTGGTGATGGACAGGGAGGCCTGGCGTGCTGCGATTCATGGGGTCACAAAGAGTCGGACATGACTGAGCGACTGACCTGAACTGAACTGATAGTATCATCTGCATTAGTCCCAACTGAAAACAACCTAAATGCCCAATGACAACGAAATGGATAAACAAATTGTGGTGAATTCATAAAGTGGAACCCTACAGCAGTGAAAATACACAAGGTACAGCTACATGCAACAGCACAAAAGAATCTAACCAACTGTGGCAAACAAAAGAAGCAAGACAGAAAAGGACGCATGTAGTATAGTTCCACTATGTAAAGTTCAGAAACAGGCAAAACGAAGCTTTTAAAGGTGAACACCTAGAGGCTACAGTTTAACGAAAGCAATGATAATAATTACAATTGTCACAAAGTTAGGATAGTGGGGAGGAATAGAAAGAGCTTTCACTAGGGAAGAGTACACAGCAAGGACTTTTGAAATGCTGATAAGGTTCTATGTATTGACCTGAGTGGTTATTTACCTTGATTTTTGCTTATAATTACTCACCTCTTATACATATATATTTTACCTATTTTTCTATATCAACACAGCAAATTTTAAAAACTGAAAAACAGAAAAGCCCCAGGTTGATTGGTGATGTCTATCACAAATGCAGGAATGGAGTCTGTGCTGATACACGTTGGTTCACAGGTCTTCCTTTAAGAATCAAGCTAAATATGAGCTCCTTCTTCACTGCCTGTCTCACATTCTCTAGCAATTATTATCTATGCCATTTACGGGACACCTCATATATACAATGCCTTGATTACAGCTGTTTATGTAAATGTGCTCTTCCCTTTCAACTATAGCATACGTTTCTGAAGGGCCTGGACTATATCTTGCAATTAGTAGTTAATACAAACAGTTAACTGTAGCTTAATTCACCCAGTGCTTAGTGTACATTAATCATTTATAGGCATAACCTTATTTAATCTTTGTAGTCATCTATGAGGGGGTATTAATCTATGAGGTATTTATTATTATCTCTATATTTTTGATGCTAAATCTTGGAGAAGTTGTTATTTGTCCATGGAAACAGCTGTGAAATAGCAGACTTACAGTCTGAACCCACAAACTCCTGTTCATTGCTCTTTTGTCAGATTTGTATTCTCCTCATCTCATACAATGCCTTGAATATAGTAAGCACCCAATAATTATTTATTAAGTGACAATGAGAGGATGAAGCGCCATGAAATTTTATAGCAAGAAAGAGAGGGATAGTACAAAAGAATATCCCTGATGCACCAGTTTTAAAATCCTAGGGTATATATATATATAAAAGGTTATGATTCCATCTGTTAAAAGGAGAATCATGAATGTTAGCCAGAAAAATAAGCTGCTAGGATATTCTAGTTATAAGGAGGGAATCCAAGACTTAATGTGCTTTAAGTCCCCTCGCTGTATCTGGGTGGCTGGCAGCTCAAAGGGCGAACGGCAAACGCACCTCCCATGAAGCACCGGCCACTGTGCAGATGGGACCATGCCAGCGGGTCCCTGATTACCGCCTTCCCACCAAGGCAGTGGCTCTGTGAAAGCCCTGCACGGATCATCTGTTCTTCGTCCAGTCTTGGGAATTCAGGATGAACGGGATGAGGATGGGGGTAAATGATAAGGGCGACCACTGTCTTGGGGCACTGCTCAAGAGTTCAGGCAGCAGTCTTCCTGGGGAGCCCCAAGGAAGGGAGTGGAAAGAGGCTTAAGACAATGGGTGCTTTCAGGAGTTCCCTTAGTATCCAGAAGAGAAGAGAGGAGCAGAGGGAAGGTTCAAATATCCGGGGGAAAGGAAAGTACTTATTGATCCATTGCAAAAACAAGGGTTGTGATCAAAGAATCAATTTGCTTAAGTTATAGCAAAAAGAAAGCAACAATGGGCCTTCCCACATTCCTGCCTTTCCATGCCAGGCTGTCCTCTCCCCCCGACTATCCCCACCCCCCAACTTCTGGGGACAATTGAGCTGTGTCTCTGGCATGTGTGGAGCTGCAGGTCAGAGCCATATTTAACGAGAACATTCATTCTCTACAGGCGCTACAGGGCGCTTCAAAACGCCCTTTGTGTCATTGTGCCTTTCTCTCCACCCCCCTTGACACTAATTTAATCAAGATGTCCTAGCTTGTAGATGCGTGGACTCGTCAGTTCCGCATTCTTCACAGCATTAGGGTTTTGAAGCAAAATATGTAGGTTAGTCGAGGAGATGGGGTCAGGGTCACCGAGCCAGAGCGTGGCAATCTTTTGTGTAAACCCTAGGCTTAAAGAGCGCACTGGGTTTGTGACACGCTCTTATAATTTTTCATTAACCCTAAATATTCTGGAGAGGTCAAGAAATATTTTCTAAAGCAAATACATGCCTGTATCAGAAGCAAAAAAAGAAAAGAAAGAAAGAAAGAAAGCTAAACAAAAAACAAAGGGGGGAAAGACAGGATTTACTCATCAGTGGTGTTCTCAGAATGTAGAACTAAAAAAGAGCAGCTTGTTGCCTGCTATTTCTCTCCTAGTCTCTACTCTGCTCACCCATAATTTTGCAAAATCTGAAAACTTCAATTGTCTTACCTACAAACTAGATTTAAATTCAAACATTCCTTTCTTAGCTGCTTCTCTAGACCACAGCCAGAAGTAAATCTCCAAACTGTGGTAGGGAATTAAACTAGTAAGAAAAATAAACAAGGAAACCATCTGGAGCCCTGGGTCCCTGCCCAGGTTACCTGATGTCTATGCTGTGGTAGCTCCTGAAAAGAGCCTCAGTGCTCATCACCACTTTCCTAAGTGGATTTGTGTGATACCCAGCAGAGCCTCTGAAGTCTGAGTCTTGCAGGCCAGGAGTCAGATTCAAGGAAGCATGAGGCAGAGCTGGGGGACTTTGATGACCTATCTGAGGAACTGACTTGGGTCTGTGTTCAAATTCCTCTCGTCAACCACAGATCCATTTCGTCATGACCTCTTGCCGGGGACATCTAACCCATTCCCTCCATTATCTGCTTGCCAGTTTAATTAACTCACATCACCACAGACAGAAATACAGCCAAAGGAGTACGGTTTCACAACCCACGAGAGGATTTTCAGAAACCCAGTAAGCAGGACTCTAGACTAGAACAGGGTGTGTCCCCTACAGCTTTTGAAGGAAGAATCTTGAGCTCAATTCCATTTCCTCTTGCCTAAATCAAGTCAACAACTGGTCTGGGGCCAGAAACCATCCTAAATGCCTAGGCTAATCCCCAAGTTCTCATGTAATTCTACAAACCCAATTAATCTCCCTGACATGAAAAACTAAAATGATTTTCAGCTCCCTTGCAAAGCTGTGCTAAAAAAGCTCGCTGCCCTCAGTCATCTCGCTGCCCCTCTAGCTGCCATCTTCTCCACACTGCATCTTAAGGTAAGAACTGAGCCTTTGCCCGCCATCTCTTTTTTGCTGACTTGCATATTTTCTCTCTTTTTCTGGAAAAACTGATAAGAAATGCTTCCTTGATGCTGTCAAATCATGACTATGGCCTATTGTTCTGGGTTTTTTGTTAGGGCAAAGAAAGGATGGGATATTGAGAAGAAGATCACATTTTACCATATTCTGTAACCAAAAGATGACCACATCTGTGTTGGAGATTAGATATGGCTCTGGGTTAAACAAAAGGTATTTGGTCCAAGAGTTGCCCAAGAGGAGAAACAACAACTTATAAAACTTCATTTAATGAGGTCTACAATATGCTTAATAAAATCAGCTACTCTAGTTCTTAAAAGAATAACCCAGCGGTTATACAGAGATAATCTAGAGAAAATGATTTTTTTTTAATCTCATAATTTTTCTAGGATTTAAATCTATAGCACAAAATATAAGCCCTGTGCATTCTGATTTCAAATATAGCTGGAATGTCTCCCCCATCTTCTCTTTGCCTCCTCCTACTACCTTAATTTAGGACCCCATCATTTCTTACATGAACTATCAAGACAGTTTTATTTAACTGTATTTGCTTTACTAAGGAGAAGGCAATGGCACCCCACTCCAGGACTCTTGCCTGGAAAATCCCATGGATGGAGGAGCCTGGTAGGCTGCAGTCCATGGGGTCACTAGAGTCGGACACAACTTCACTTTCACTTTCACTTTTCACTTTCATGCATTGGAGAAGGAAATGGCAACCCACTCCAGTGTTCTTGCCTGGAGAATCCCAGGGACGGGGAAGCCTGGTGGGCTGCCGTCTATGGGGTCGCACAGAGTCGGACACGACTGAAGCAACTTAGCAGCAGCAGCTTTACTAAACTCTCTCACAACCAAAGACTTCAGAGTAATCTTTCTAAAAGGCAAATCTGTCCATCGTACTCCCTTGGTAAAACCCATTACTGTGACTGTTTCAGTTAAGAAGCAGGTACAGATGTTAAAAAGTAGTGGGCAAAGATGAGGAGAAATAGGATATTTGCATTGTCTCAAAAATGCTTTCCACAAGTTATCTGAAGTGCAAGGGAAAGAAAGTAACTTATAATAAAGCAATCTGGCAGACATCTATCTTACCCAGGCAATCAGAATGATCACCACTAGTAATGGGAAAAATCAACCAGAAGTGGCTCCTGATAAAATACACAGCATCACTTACGTGGTGCTCTTGCCAAAACCTGTTTAATCAGATCTAATCATGAGGAAACAGCAGACAAACCAAGACTGAGGGATATTCTACAAAGTAACTGGCCGGAACTATCCACAAGTGTCAGTCATGAAAGACAATGGAAGATAGAGGAAATGTCAGCGGTTAGAGGGGATGAGTGGGATGGTGCCACATGTAATCCTGAACTGGATTCTGAACCACAAACTGGACATGAGTGGGGCAGCTGGTAAAATTTGATTTAGACCAGTAGATTAGGTAATAGTATTGAATCAGTATTAATTTCCTGATTTTGATCATTGTACTGTGGTCATATGAGATCTTAACATTAGTGGAATTTCAGTTCAGTTCAGTTCAGTCGCTCAGTCGTGTCCGACTCTTTGTGACCCCATGAATTGCAGCACGCCAGGCCTCCCTGTCCATCACCAACTCCCAGAGTTCACTCAGACTCACGTCCATCCAGTCAGTGATGCCATCCAGCCATCTCATCCTCTGTCGTCCCCTTCTCCTCCTGCCCCCAATCCCTCCCAGCATCAGAGTCTTTTCCAATGAGTCAACTCTTCGCATGACGTGGCCAAAGTACTGGAGTTTCAGCTTTAGCATCATTCCTTCCAAAGAAATCCCAGGGCTGATCTCCTTCAGAATGGACTGGTTGGATCTCCTTGCAGTCCAAGGGACTCTCAAGAGTCTTCTCCAACACCACAGTTCAAAAGCATCGATTCTTCGGCGCTCAGCCTTCTTCACAGTCCAACTCTCATATCCATACATGACCACAGGAAAAACCATAGCCTTGACTAGACGGACCTTTGTTGGCAAAGTAGTATTTCTGCTTTTTAATACGCTATCTAGGTTGGTCATAACTTTCCTTCCAAGAAGTAAGCGTCTTTTAATTTCACGGCTGCAGTCACCATCTGTAGTGATTTTGGAGCCCAAAAAAATAAAGTCTGACACTGTTTCCACTGTTTCCCCATCTATTTCCCATGAAGTGATGGGACCGGATGCCATGATCTTCGTTTTCTGAATGTGGAGCTTTAAGCCAACTTTTTCACTCTCCTCTTTCACTTTCATCAAGAGGCTTTTTAGTTCCTCTTCACTTTCTGTCATAAGGGTGGTGTCATGTGCATATCTGAGGTTATTGATATTTCTCTAGGCAATCCTGATTCCAGCTTGTGCTTCATCCAGCCCAGCATTTCTCATGACGTACTCTGCATATAAGTTAAATAAGCAGGGTGACAATATACAGCCTTGATGTACTCCTTTTCCTATTTGGAACCAGTCTATTTTTCCATGTCCAGTTCTAACTGTTGCTTCCTGATCTGCACACAAATTTCTCAAGAGGCAGATCAGGTGGTCTGGTATTCCCATCTCTTTCAGAATTTTCCACAGTTTATTGTGATCCACACAGTCAAAGGCTTTGGCATAGTCAATAAAGCAGAGGTGAAGGGTATATAGGATTTTTTATACTGCTTTTGTAACTTTTTAAGTCTGAAGTCATTTTCCAAATGAAAAGTAAAAAAAAAAAAAAAAAAAAAGGCACAATAACATTATGAGCCTTCCCCTTTGCTGAATTCAGACTGTCAGCTCTGCAGTGAGGCACGCAAGCCCGGCCTGCCTCTTCAGCCTCATCACTTGCCATCTTCCATGGGCGTGCTTGCTGTCCTCACCCAGAGCATCTACAGTTCCCGGACACAATTTGCTTGTCTTCTGCAGAGGCTGTTTCATCTCCCAGGAATTTCTGTTCACCACCCTACCCACTTCTTCTTCTCCCCAACTAAGACTCAAAGGACTTCACAAGGCAAACCTCAGCTCACGCTTTTCTCCACGGAAGAACCCATTATTATACCACATTATCATTGCTTATTTGTGTGCCCATTTTGCCCACTAGACTCTGTGCTCTGAGGTCAGGGTCCTCGCCATGCCATCTTCTCAGTCTCTGGCAACAGGCAACACAGAGTCAGAACTCAAAGACTGTCTTCAGTTAGAACCACGATAATACCAAACACTTTTCTAAAAATTCCTGCACTTCATTCCAGGCTTTCAGGGAGCAGTCTTGGAAATATGACTCCAAACCTGTAGCTGAACAGATTAGAAAACCAAGTCTTAGGATAAAAAGTGAGGTCACATTGTGAGTCAGTGTCAAAGCGGGGAAGAGACTCTTACTCCCAAATCAGGGTCTTCTTTGATTCGTAAACTACAAAAAAGGCCTCTTTATTCCAAACCAACAAAATACTGCAGCACCTACGCAGGCAGAAATGTCTGGGCCGAGCGTGGCGCTTGGGGAAGCACTTAATAAACGCTTGCTAAAGCGAACTGAATCAGCAGGGAGCAGCAGCACTTTGCCTTACTTCATTCAGGGGCGCCTGAACAAGGTGTGACTGACTCTCAGGCCTGACCTGCCCAAGACACCTGACTGCATCCTGCAGTCAGGAAGGTACAGCTGGAATAGGCTAGACTTCAGTGAGAAGGATGGGTTTTCTACCTGAGACCTATCTGGAGAGAGCAGACGCCTGGCTTTCCTCCAGGGCTGGTGGGAGGCTGAGGCAGAGATTCCGCATAGCCCCGAGCTATGTGGTATCAGGCCAGAGGCGACACGCTCGGATCACATCCTTACATCAACCTGCTGAGGAAGCCCATCCCTTGTGTCAGAAATCATCTGCTCTGATTACAACACCCTTTTTAATCTTCCTGGCTCAGGAGAGGATATGCACTGATAACTTTAATAATGCCAGCAGGTACAATTAATTTCCATTCCTGCTCTTCATAGACTGTTATGTGAAGGGGACTGGAAGGACAAAATTGAACTCCACTGGGGCTTTAGCCTGCAGCTCCAAAACAGACAGACTGTTCAGAACTCAGAACAGAAAACCTCATCCTGTGTTAGACTGATGCTAGTCTATGAATGCTTGAAAGATCTGTGTGGCCTAGGGGGTAAAGGTCAGTGAAATTAAATCACAGTCAGAAGCAGGATTTGATATGATTCTAATGGACCTAGGAATCTAGCAAGATTTAATCCAAATGATAACTGAAATATTTTATGTTGTTTCAAAGAGCAACATCAATGTTATCAATCCGTGTGCTCTGCATTTAATGTATTCCTAATGTAAAGTGTTCTTATACCTCTATCAAGTTTCTTTTTCAAATCAAAAATCTGTTAACATCAACTAGAAAAGGAATCTTGATTTATGGAACATTTCTCTTCCAAAGCAGTTTTAGATCCTTTCCCACTATTATCCTCACAAAGTGGGCAAGAAGGATGCTTGCTCATTCAGTTTACCAAAGGGCATGCAGAAATCTGGGATGGTCAAACTTTACTGTAAGACTCATAAGAATGTAACACTAGAGGTGGAAGGGAGTTTTTTGAAAACAAATTTCCCTGTCTCCAGCTTATGCTGTTGTATTTCTCCTTACTATTAGTAAAGTGAGGCTAAGAAAAGTATGTAAAACATGAGTGGAGATTTTGTTGAGGACACTACAGTTCAGATTAATTCAGTCACTCAGTCGTGTCCAACTCTTTGTGACCCCATGGACTGCAGCACGCCAGGCTTCTCTGTCCATCACCAACTTCTGGAGCTTGCTCAAATTCATGTCCATCAAGTCAGTGATGTCATTCACCCATCTCATCCTCTGTCATCCCCTTCTCCTCCTGCCTTCAATCTTTCCCAGCTTCAGGGTCTTTTCCAGTGAGTCACCACAGTCTCCCAAGATTTCAAAGTCCAAATTGAATGACATCTGCTCAGATGCCATACTTTCCGATCCCTCAGAACAACACCATTGCATCCTGGTCTTCTCACTTAGATTCTGTGAGCCATGCTCTTCTCATTTTCCTTTTACCCCTTTTAATTCGCTCTTTTCTCCTCTTTGCTGGCTCCTTAAAATCCTCTCCTTTCTCCACTCACTCACTTGCAAGCCTTCCACTGTCAGTTTTATGGGGTTAATTTGCAGATTTCCCATCCAACCCTAACCCTCCCTGAACTTTCACATTGCCATGCCTAAAACTGAACTCAGGAAGCATGGCATTGACCTGGTAGGTTGGTCCCACCTCTGCTACTACCTAAGTGGGTGACTTAAGGCAAGTCCCTTCCACCTGACTCTCAGATTCTTCACTAATTAAAGGGCTGACCTAGAATCAGTGACTCTATCACATAGGTGAAATCAAAGTGTTAGTAGCTCGAGTGAGTGTGTCAGACTCTGTGCGACACCATGGACTGTAATTTGGCAGGCCCTTCTGTCCATGGGATTCTCTAGGCAAGAATACTGGAGTGGGTTGCCATTCCCTTCTCCAGGGCATCTTCCTGACCCAGGGATTGAACCCGGGTCTCCTGCATTGCAGGCAGATTCTTTACTGTCTGAACCACAAGGGAAGCTTCATTCTTCCACACACTTTCCCCCAATAAATAGCAACTCCAGCTTCCAATTGCTCAGGCCAAAATGCTGGGAATCATCTTTGACTCTTTTTTCCCCATACACCACATTTGATTTAGCTGCAAATGCTACTGGCTCCATCTTCAAAATATATCCAACTCTGACCTTATCTCACGATCTCCACATCTATGAACACTGCTGTGTCCCACCATCGCCTCCTGCCTGAACTGCTTATAGGGGCCTCCTTAACTGGTCTTCTTGGTCTGCTCCTACCTTGTCCCTCCTCCAGTCTTCTCTTAGCACAGCAGCCAGAACAATCCTATTTCAACAGAAGTCAGACTTTATCAATTCTCTGTTCCACCCCAGATCCTCAACCATATCACCCACCACTCTCCATCTTGCCCACTGTGTGCAAGGCCGTCAGGCTGTTTCTTTAATAAGAAAAGCAGATTCCCATCTCATGCCTTAGACATGTCCCCCCTGCCTGAAATACTTTCCTCAGAGAGCTAAATAGCAAACTCCCTCATTTCCTCCAAGAATCAAGTCAAATGCCAATTTATCAATGAGGCCTTTCCTGAGCACCCTATATGAAACAACACTGTCCCAGTGCCTCCATCATCTTTACTCTATTTATTTTGACAAAACATTGAAAACTGTGCTTTCAGTGCAGGGGGCATGGGTTTGATCCCTGGTCGAGGAACTAAGATCCTACGTACCAAGCAGCATGGAGAAAAAAAAAAATCTTGTTCTTTCAGTTGCCATTGCCATTATCCAAAAACTGGTTTCTATTATCCCCTGAAGTACTGTAGTGGGCTCTCAAATACTTTCTTTCACTCTAAACCATACTGAGCCATCAATGCTGCTGGAAACAGTGGTTTTCAATATCTCATTGCCCTACCTAAAATGGTCAATGGCTTTCTTTGACCAGTAGCTTAAACTTTTTGGGTTGGCATTCAAAGCCCTGTACATTCAGGCTCCAAGCTCATCCCACACTGCTGGGGAAACCAAGCCTCTGCAGCTGTCAGCCTGCTCTCATGGGTGGCATCTTTCATGGGGACAAAGAGACAGGAGAAGAAGTTGGCACCAGGTAATATGGAAATAATCAAAAGATATTTCCAGAAGATAAGACATGGATGGTTAATTAAGAATCCTGGCAGATAATTAAAATAACATCAGCTGAATTTGTTTGCCTGTATGAAGCTTGCCTGACTCACCTCTCATAAATCTGTGCCTTTTCCAAACTTCTGTGGGAAGTGAAAGTGCAAGTCCAAGCTTCTATAGACAACCAATTATCTGTACTATTCATTAAATTGATGTTTTAAGTTGTAACCTGCTTGTGGAGTCTATGGCCTGTCCATCCAACTGAGAGGTAAGAAATCTAAGATCTTGAACCATGTTTTAAGCTTGTTCTGCAGCTCTTTTATAGTGCCAATTTGATTACCAAGCAATTAAAGAAAATCTAATAGTATTTACTAAACTGAACTCAATGAACTAGTTGATAGCGGTACTCCTGGATTTAAATAAAGCAGTGTGCTCTCTCTCTCTCTCTTTTTAAAGTGTCCCTGAAAGAAGAATCAGGTGGGCTCTGCAGTTTTCCTGAGAACACAAGAACCCAGAAAAGCCACTGACTCATAAAGATGCAAAAAGAGAAAGCTTTTTTCTACTCTCCACCCTCAAAATGAACATCAAAAGGAAAACGAGGTCATGGGAAGAAGCAAGGCAGGAAAGGATACGATGCTAATGTGGGCAGAAGGATTGGATTATCTTGGCTTTGGAGAAGAGACTATTAAAGCCAGAGACTGGATCACCCAGTTTGCCTTCTGTATTTCCTCACTACCCTACATGATAGTGAAAGTGAAGTCTCTCAGTCGTGTCCGACTCTTTGCGACCCCATGGACTGTAGCCTATCAGGCTCCTTTGTCCATGGGATTTTCCAGGCAAGAGTGCTGGAGTGGATTGCCATTTCCTTCTCCAGGGGATCTTCCCGACCCAGGAATCGAACCTGGGTCTCCTACATTGCAGGCAAACGTTTTACCATCTGAACCACCAGGGAAGCCCACCCTATATGATAACACAGTGCTAAAAGAGATTAGCTTAGCGAGGCAAGGACTACCCTAGCAGGGAGAAGGCACAAGGGGCACACTCTTCTACATGAATATAACCAAAGCTCTGCAGAGTGCTTTCTTTCTTTCCTTTCTTAACTTTATTGAGGAATAATTAAAAACCATAATTGTATTTATTTAAAGTCTATAACTTTTCAGTGATCAATGCAAAGAAATAGAGGAAAACAATAGAATGGGAAGACTAGAGATCTCTTCGAGAAAATTAGAGATACCAAGGGAACATTTCATGCAAAGATGGGCTCGATAAAGGACAGAAATGTTATGGACCTAACAGAAACAGAAGATATTTAGAAGAGGTGGCAAGAATACACAGAAGAACTATAAAAAAGATCTTCATGACCCAGATAACCACGATGGTGTGAGCACTCACCTAGAGCCAGACATCCTGGAATGCAAAGTCAAGTGGGCCTTAGGAAGTATCACTACAAACAAAGCTAGTGGAGGTGATGGAATTCCAGTTGAACCATTTCAAATCCTGAAAGATAATGCTGTGAAAGTGCCACACTCAATATGCCAGCAAATTTGGAAAACTCAGCAGTGGCCACAGGACTGGAAAATGTCAGTTTTCGTTCCAATCCCCAAGAAAGGCAATGCCAAAGAATGCTCAAACTACCACACAATCGCACTCATCTCACACACTAGTAAAGTAATGCTCAAAATTCTCCAAGCCAGGCTTCAGCAATACATGAACCATGAACTTCCAGATGCTCAAGCTGGTTTTAGAAAAGGCAGAGGAACCAGAGATCAAATTGCCAACATCCGTTGGATCATAGAAAAAGGAAGAGTTCCAGAAAAACATCTATTTCTGCTTTATTGACTATGCCAAAGCCTTTGACTGTGTGGATCACAATAAACTGTGGAAAATTCTGAGAGAGATGGGAATACCAGACCACCTGACCTGTCTCTTGAGAAATCTGTATACAGGTCAGGAAGCAATAGTTAGAACTGGACGTGGAGCAACAGACTGGTTCTAAATAGGAAAAGGAGTACGTCAAGGCTGTATATTGTCACCCTGCTTATTTAACTTAAATGCAGAGTGCATCACGAGAAATGCTGGGCTGCAGGAAGCACACGCTGGAATCAAGATTTCTGGCAGAAATATCAATAACCTCAGATACACAGATGACACCACCCTTATGGCAGAAAACGAAGAAGAATTAAAGAGCCTCTTGATGAAAGTGAAAGAGGAGAGTGAAAAAGCTGGCTTAAAGCTCAACATTCAGAAAACTAAGATCATGGCATCTGGTCCCATCACTCATGGCAAATAGATGGGGAAACAGTGGAAACAGTGTCAGACTTTATTTTTTCGGGCTCCAAAATCACTGCAGATGGTGACTGCAGCCATGAAATTAAGATGCTTACTCCTTGGAAGAAAAGTTATGACCAACCTAGACAGCATATTCAAAAGCAGAGACATTACTTTGCCAATAAAGGTCAATCTAGCCAAGGCTACAGTTTTTCCAGTAGTCATGTATGGATGTGAGTGTTGGACTATAAAGGAAGCTGAGCACCAAAGAAGTGATGCTTTTGAACTGTGGTGTTGGAGGAGACTCTTGAGAGTCCCTTGAACAGCAAGGAGATCCAACCAGTCCATCATGAAGGAAATCAGTCTTGGATGTTCATCGGAAGAACTGATGTTGAAGCTGAAACTCCAATACTTTGGCCACTTGATGTGAAGAACTGACTCATTAGAAAAGACTCTGGCGCTGGGAAAGACTGAAGGCAGGAGGAGAAGGGGACGACAGAGGATGAGATGGCTGGATGGCATCACCAACTCAATGGACATGAGTTTGAGTAAACTCTGGGAGTTGCTGATGGACAGGGAGGCCTGGCGTGCTGTAGTCCATGGGGTCGAAAAGAGTCGGACACAACTGAGTGACTGAACCGAACTGAAAGTCTACAAAGTGATGATCTGATATACATATACATTGTAGAATGACTACCAAGATGAAGATAATTAGCACATCTACCACCTCACATAGTTAACTCTTTGTGTGTGTAATGAGAAGGCTTAAGATCTACTCTCAGCAACTTTCAAGTACACATGTTATATTATTAACTATATGCTTTGCTATAGAGACTCAGAACTTATAATTAAAAATTTCTGCCCTTCAAGCTACGTCACCCCATTTATCCCTCAACCCCTGGCAACCACCATTCTGTTCTCTATGTCTATGAAACTGGCTTTTTAAAAAAGGATTCCATATATAAATGATACCCTACAGCATTTACCTTTATCTGTCTGGCTTATTTCACTTAGCATAATTCCCTCCTCCTTTATTCATGTTGTCACAAATTGGAGGATTTTGTTTTTTTTTTAATGGACAAATAATATTCGTGTGTGTGTGTGTGTGTGTGCGTGTGTGCACGTGCGCGCACGTGCATGCACCAAGTCGCTTCAGTCATGTCCGACTCTTTTGCAACCCCATGTACTTTATAGCTCACCAGGCTCCTCTGTCTATGGAATTCTCCAGGCAAGAATACTGGAGTGGGCTGCTATGCCCTCTTCTAGGGGATCTTTCCAACCCAGTGATCAAACCCACATCTCCTACATTGCGGGCAGATTGTTTACCTCTGAGCCACTGGGGAAGTCCGTGTGTGTGCGCGCATGCGTGTGTGTATATAAACATTCTGGGAAGGAAAAGTGAGTATATGAGTAATATTCTCCAGTGCAAAGATGAGGAAATTGAAACCCAATGTAGTTAAAGAATTCCACTGAGCCAGCCAGCACCCAGGTCAGCCATAGGTCTGAGGTCTAGGCTCTGGGCTGAACTTGGAGATAGAGGAAGACAGAGGAAGAAAAAGGGAAAAAAGAAGAGGGGAAACCCTCTCTCCTTGCCTTATATCACGTGGAAGTAGGATATTTTCAAATGAAAGCATTCATACAAACAAGTGACTTGCAGGAAGATACAAATGAGACTCTGGATTGCTTCTGGACATACCAGAACATGTTCGAGCAGATAGATAAAACAACATAGCCAAAGAACCATAAAGAATGTAGGAATGAGCTGTGGGACAACCAGCAAATAGAATGCTGTCTAATCATTAAAAACCACATTGTTAAAGAGGATGCAATGACACGGAAAAAATGTTCAGCTAAAATGGTAAATGAAAAAAATTATACAAAATAATATACAATATAATCTTAATTTTCTAAAGAAAAATACACATAGAAAAAAGACTGTAAAGAAATACACCTTACAACGTTAATACTAATTCTAAGTAATCATTATTTTCTTTTTATTATTTTTGTTTTCCCCTCAATGTACTGGAAGAATATGTATTACTTTAACAATTAGGATAAAAAGTAAACTAAGCTAAGGGATTTTTGCTTGCTTCCAAATCAAAGGTGACAGAAAATGCTGCTACTCAGTCTTGTCCCTGGGCTTTAACTATAACTACTTAGCTCAACACAGGATGATTCCAAGAGCTCGTAAGAAATAAGTTCCTATGGACTCTCAAAGACAAGAGTTAGTGCAGACAAAATTAGCCAGTAACTTAAACCTTCATGTTGGCTAAATACTAGTAAAAGCTATTGATTTATGGAGCACAGAGTCAAAGATGGAAAAAGAAAAAAAAGCAAAAAGGCTAAGGGGTGGGCATGATCAGATAGAAAAACCATCAGATCTGAAAAGTTCAGTATCTTAAAGGAAAGAAGAAGAGAATGTAAAAATGGAAGATGCTATCTCAAAAGGAGAATTTTTTTTTTCACATTTTAATTAAAAATCACCTTCAGACAAGCAGGAAGAAACTCAAAGGAAAACTCCTGACAAAGACAAATAGGGGAATCAAAAGAAGTCAGTCCGGCAAGGAGGGAGGCTGAAATCAGATACTTATTTTCTCTCCAGACAAGCTGGGCAAGAAGCTGAGTCAGAAGAGCACAAGGGAAATTCTGGCCTGGCAAAAGTACCCAAAGGTATTACTGCAGAATGCCCAAGTCATTAATTCCTTTCACAAGCACCGGCCCTTGAACTTCCCAATATAATGACTGCCACCTTTCTACATGCGGGGAAGCAGACCACAGTGATGTGAAGAGATGACACAGAGGAAGTGGGCCACGTAGCCACAAATCCCAGTTCTGCCACCAATCGGCTGTACGGCCTTGAATAAATTGCTTAACGTCTGCCCATGTTCTTATCTATAAATGGAGGTGACAGAACCACTACCCATCTTAAAGGGTTGTTGTGATGATTAAATAGGTTAATACATACAAAGTACTTAGCAGAGTTTTTAGGCATGGTTACCACTCTTTTAGTATTCAGTAGGGCTTCCCTGGTGGCTCAGAGGGTAAAGTGTCTGCATGCAATGTGGGAGACCCAGGTTCGATCCCTGGGTCGGGAAGATCTTCTGGAGCAGGAACTGGCAGCCCACTCCAGTATTCTTGCCTGCAAAATCCTGTGGATGGAGAAGCCTGGTAGGTTACAGTCCATGGGGTCGCAAAGAGTTGGATACGACTGAGTGACTTCACTTTCTTTCTTTCTTTTCTTTCAGTTCAGTCACTCAGTGTCCGACTCTTTGTGACCCCACAGACTGCAGCACACCAGGCTTCCCTGTCCATCACCAACTCCCAGAGCTTGCTCAAACTCAAGTTCATCGAGTCAGTGATGCCATCCAACCATCTCATCCTCTGTCATCCCCTTCTCCTCCTGCCTTCAATCTTTCCCAGCGCCAGGGTCTTTTCCAATGAGTCAGTTCTTCGCATCAGGTGGTCAAAGTATTAGAGTTTCAGCTTCAGCATCAGTCCTTTTAGTATTAGTTATAGTTTTTATTTTTATTATTGCTGTGAGCCTTATAATAAACAATTGATACCTAGCCAGCTTCTACACCATGAGTGTAGTTTCTCCTGGGAGTAATACATTTTTACAAACTGCTACCTATTTTCATGGTGCCTGATGAATTATATTAGTAATCTTTTCTCAGAGCAGCATTTTGTAATCAAATATAAGAAGTACAGAGATTATCAATTGATGTTAAAAAATATCAGATGAACAACTGAACTGGCACCCAAAATATGTATGATAGCACCATAAATAATACCATACAACAGGCTTTTGACTGTGTGAGAAAAATGCAGCTGCAAAATAGAGGATTCAGACTATCATCCTAATGGGGGGCGGTCAACAGTGGCATCATTATTGGTGGGTTTATTTCCCGATGTGATGCAATATGAAGTATCCAACATCTCCTACTAAATATTCTAGTCGAAAATATATATCATGAATAGGTTTGGCCTATAGAACCACCTTCCAATTTACAGGAAGTACAGGATATGGGAAGAAGTTAAATTACAAAACAAGGAAGCAAGTAGGCAAATCTAGAAGGGAGAACCTGTAGGACATTGGCCTGGTCTGTGCAACAAATCAGCGTCATGGCAAAGAAACAGTACTAAAGGAGACCTAAGGGACATAAAACCACCGTGTATTAGATACCAGCTTGGGAAAACCAGGTGTCAAGTACATTCGAGGACAATTAGGTAAATGTTTACGTGGTTTGCACGTTAGATGAAATGAAAATTTACTGAAATGGGTAAGTGGAGATTTTGACTACAATAATAGATTATAAAATAGTATATACAATACAATCTGCTTTTTAGTTATCATTTTTTTGCTTCTTGATATTTTCTAATTTCTGCAATGCACAGGTGGTATAAAAATTTAAAAGATTATTCAAAAGAACAGAAAGTAAGAAGGAAGAGAGAGGAAAACAGAGAAGGGGAAAAGGAGAGGCACAGAAGACGGGGACGAGGCCAGGGGAGAGGGAAGGGGAAACAGGGAGAGAGAAGCAGGTTTGAATTCACTGTCATCAAAGCTCAGACTGTGACCAGGCTCAACAATCTGATTTGGCAATAACTATGTTTTAAGGATGCCACCTATAAATCCCGAAACGTGAGTGGCAGGGTGATGCTGTAGAAAGAGCAAGGGATTTCAAATTCCAATGTCACCTCTCCTTGGTCTTACAAAAGAGCATTTTACCAATGTGAGCTTTAGTTTTTTCAACTATACAGTGGGAGGAAAAATTACTTTCCAAAATTATATGCATAGAAGCATTATTCATAATAGCCTCAAAGTGGAAACTTATCCAAATGTCATCAACAGTAGAATGGATAAAACCGAAAGTCTCATATCCCAGGAACTGCCTTCTCACCCCCAGGCAAACTGGGACTGCTGGCCATCCTAGCTGCCGCCGCTGTAGGGGAGACGGACAAGTTCAAAGCCTGACAAGCTGGAGGGTGTGATAAACATCCTGGGCTTCCCATGGGAACCCCAGAAAGGTCATAACTTACGTGTATAGAACATGTTTCAGAACTACAGGCAAAACCAAAATAGACCCATTTTAACAAACCTTAAAACCAGTTCCCTACAAGCTCAAGGTGATCAATTTAACTGCCTAGTAGATCAAAACTTAACACTCTGCAGAGGAAGATTAAACACAATTAGAGTCTCAATAATGATATCTACAATGTCCAATATGAAATAAAATGTTAGTAGATGTGAAAAAATAAATGTTATTCATGGTCAAGAGAAAAAAGTCAATAATAAACAGAAAAGAACCACAGATGATATAGATGCTGAAGACAGCAGACAAGAATTTTTTAAATAATTGCCAAATATGGTTTAAAAATAATTGATGAAGAGAACGGTGCTTTCAGGAGTTCTATGAAAACTGTAAGGAAAAAATGAAGACCCAAATGGAAATCATAAAACTAAAAAATATAACAGCTGAAATAAAAAAATATATTGGATGGTATGAATAGCAGATTGGATACAACAAGAAAGGATCAGTAAACTTTGGAAATTACCTAAACTGAAGCACACAGGGAAAAAAGAGCTTGGGTCAGTGACCTATGGGCCTGTATCAAGCAGTCCAACAAGTGTGTAATTGGAGTCAAAGCAAGAAGAGAAAGCAGGACAGAAAAAATATTTCCCATATGTTTTCCCAAATTGAGGTAAAACCACTATCTATGGATCCAGGCTATGTAGATATGGTACTTATCCCAGTCAAATTAAAAAAAAAAAAAAATGAACACCACTCTTAGACTCATTATAGTCAAATTGCTAAAAGCCAAAGATAAAAAATAGGATTGCCCTGGTAGTCCAGTGGCTAAGAATCACCTGCCAATGCAGAGTTCACGGATTTGATCTCTGGTCCAGGAAGCTTCCACGTGCTGCAGGGACAGCTAAGCCTTTGCCCCACAACGAGGGACGCCTGTGTGGCCCAGAGCCCACGCTTGGCAGAGAGAAGCCACTGCGGGAAGTCCGCAGGCCGCGGCTAGAGAGCAGCCTCTGCTCCCCGTAACTAGAGAAAGTCCACGCACGGCAACAAAGACAGAGCAGTCAAAAATAAATAAACGTTAAAAAAAGAAGAAATATTAAAAGCAGTCGCCCAATCCCCCAAAACATATCCAAGGGAACAACAATAAGAATCATAGCTGACTTCTCATAATAAACAATAGAAACAAGGGAAGAAAAAAATGCCATAGTTAAATAGCTGAAAAAATAAAATTCCATTTATATAATTTTTTTTTTTTTTTTCAAAAACAGCAAATACTTATATTGTGTTAGAAGTCAGGCTAGTGGCTTTCAGAGGATAATGAATGGAAAGGGGCAAAAGAGGGGGCTCGTGGGATACTGGGAACATTCTTTTCTTTATCTGGGTAATAATTACACACTTGGTTCCATTTGTAAAAATTCATAGAGCTGTACACTTTACAATACAAGCACTTTCTCTAACAACTTTATACTTATGTAAAAAGCTAAGGGAAAAAAAACCTTTCAAAATAGATGGAAAGACTAGAGAAAATATATTTAGGGCCTTCTACAGAGGAGCCTGGTGGGCTGCTGTCTATGGGGTTGCACAGGGTCAGACATGACTGAAGTGACTTAGCAGCAGCAGCACGGTATATAAAGGGCTTCCCTGATGGCTTAGCAGTAAAGAACCCGCCTGTCAATGTAGGAGACGAGGGTTTGATCCCTGGGTTGGGAAGATCCCCTGAAGAAGGAAATAACAACCCATTCAGTATTCTTGCCTGGAGAATCCCATGGACAGAGGAGCCTGGTGAGCTACAGTACACGGGGTCATAACAGAGTTGGACACGACTGAGTGACTGAACAACAACAATAAAAGTACATAAGCATTTCAAGAAAGCCTGTTAAATAACAGTATTTATTTAACAGTATAAATAAATAATTAGTATTCTTATCATCCTCCTGTAGAAAGTTTTGGGAGCTTTAAATGGACTGAAAAGCCCTAAGCCCCCTGGGGGCAAATCTTGCTCTTCAATTTGATTTTAAGTTCTCTTTAGCACTAGCATAATGGCGTGTATATAGTTTTCACTAAAATACTTCGTGACTACATGCTTTCCTAGTTTAGGGTAGTATTCCAATACATACAAGGTGGCACGGAGACATTTGTGTTTTCTGTCCACTGCATCTCTCTTTTCCATAATTTAAAATTGCTCTTCTGACACTCTTAACCACCACTTGATTTATGAAGATGGAGTACCATTACACAGAGCACCCTGTGCTCTTTCAAAAAAGGCATATATATGCCCGAGGACCAAAGCACCAAAGAGGCAATGTATAAACTAACCTTAGGCAAAGCAGGCATCTTTGATGCCACATTCCCTCTTAGCTGAATCTTCCTAAGGCCAAAAGAACCCTGGGACACCCAGAGAGAAGCCCCAAGGGGGAGGATGCAGATGCTCCTGACCCAATGTCACAGAAACCGAAGCTACAATGCCACAAACAGCACTAAGGGCAAAGCTCCCCTCACTGCTGGCTTTGGCAGCAAACCCGACGCCCCCCTATCATCGGAGATACCTTTGAAGTAGCTGGCAGCCTTCCATTCCCTACTCAAATAAACTCAGCTTCACATCCTATTCTTTTTTCCAAAGGGGATCTCTTCATCAGATATGAGAGAATAAAGCTCAATTAATTGGAACAGAGTTTTGCTACCAACAAGATAAATTGGGCAATGGGAACAGCTGTCTGTAAAGCACCACACACTGCTGTTAGTGACCTTGTTAGAACAGGGGGGAAATTTAATCAACAATCGATACTGAGTTCTGTGGAGGAGAAGCTGCAGAATGGATTGGGGAAGAGAGGGAGGGGTAAGTCAATCATCTACTCCTTCCCTCAGAAATGTCTTTAGGTCAAATCTGTTCTCAAGAGGACAGAACAAAACCTTTGGAAATCTATTGCTTTCTTCATACATTCAATCTATGGTACCGATCAGGGACATTCAACTCTACCAGCATCATAGCTCCTTTCTTCTCCTCCCAGTTATGACACCACCACCACCACAGAACATGGTGGGGAATCATCATCCTCTCCCCTCATATATGCCAAACAGCTAGACTCAAAGACTCCATAGGAAGTCCTATCCAAAGGGGATAAACAGGTAGTAGTAGGTAACAAGTACTGCTTTTAGTTTCAAATCGCCTTTTAACTTTACTGCCAGAGCCATTTCCTTGGCCAGAGAAAATCTGACCAGTCATGGCAATTCTCTTCTGACTGATCTCACGGGAAAAGGACATGTCTAACACCTCAGGGTCCTGGAGAAAACTACTAATTGATCCTCTGATGATTCTTCCTCAGCATCCTTCTTGCATCTCCTATTTTCAGTGTGACCCCTAAAGCCAGATTCACCCTTTGTCATCCTCCAAGAATAAAGGTAAACCACAGTGGGTAGCCTAGACAAACTGACCTAGATGCTTCAACAGTCTCTGCAGCAGGGGAAAATATGGCTCCCAGACAGACGGACAGGATCTTACTGCTTCACATATACCTCTATGCTCTTGGGTTTCCCCAGGATGGAAACCAGGGTATCTACAGCAGTGATTCTCAACCCTGATTATATGCAAGGATCAGCTGGGCTCTTTCCTAGAGACCATGATTCAACTGTCCTGAAGCGGGGCCTTGGCCTGGTATTCTTTTATTATCTTTTGAAGCAATTTTACTGAGGCATAATTTGAATACAATAAAATGTATACATTTGAGTATATACGATGACACATTGTGACAAATGCACATGGCCATAATGAAGAGTGTAGGACATTTCCACAACCCCCAGTGTTCCTTTGCAGTCGACCCCATCCCCACTCTGGCCCCAAGGCCATCACTGGTTTACTTTCTATCACTATATATTAGAGTTATCTTTTATAAGATTCCATATAAATGGAATCATACAGGATGTGTTCATAATGTCTGGCTTCTTTTTATGAATAGAATGTTTTGTGAGTTCATCTGCGTTATTGTATCCAATAGCATTTCATTTCTTTCTATTGCCGACTAGTATTCATACATGGACATACCACAATATGATTTTCTACAATATGCTTATTCATCTCTTGATGGATATTTGAGTTGGTACCAGTTTTGGCTCTAATAAATAAAATATTAGTTTCCTACAGTGGCCATAACAAATTACTGCAAACCTGGTGGCTTGAAACAACACACATTTATTCTTGTATACTTTTGGAGATCAGATGTGCAAAACCAATTTTACTGGGCCAAACGGCATCAGCAGCGAGGCTCTCAATTTCCTTTCCTAGCATCTAGAGCCGAGCTCCTCGGCTCCGCATTCAAAGCCAGTGGCCTAGCATCTTCTCTGTGACTTTGCTTCCTTCCCTCCACTTCTCTCACATGGCCTTCCTCTTTTTTGCTTGTAATCTCCCTCCACCTCCCTTTTTTAAGAACACTTAGTGATTGCATTTAGGACCCACTTATGTAAACAAGAATTAAATCCACATCCTAAGATCTTCAAATTCATCATATGTGCAAAGACTTATGGATAAAGTTCAACATCCACAGGTCTAGGGATTAGAACAGGGACATCTTTGGGGGTGGGATCATTATTCAGCCTACAACAAAAGCTGTTATGAATATTCAGACACAAGTTTTTGTGTAGATATATACTTTTATTTCTCTTGGATGAACACATAGCTATGGAATTGATGGGTCATATGGTTAAGTACATTATTAACTTCATAAGAAACTGCTAAACTATTTTCCAAAACAGTTGTACCTTTTTACATTTTTTACCAGCAACATGAGAATTCCATCCATTCTAACGGTATTGTCAGTCTTCTTAATTTCAACCATTCTAGTGCGTATGTAGCATATCTCTTTATAGTGGTTTTAATTTGCATTTCCCTGATGAGTAACGATATTGAGCATCTCTTCATGAGCTTACTAGCCATTTATATATATCTTCTTTGGTGAATGTGTCTATTAAAACCTTTTACCTGTTTAAAAAATTTTGGGTATTCCATCTTCTTCTTATTGAGTCTTGTGTATTGCAAATACAGTCTCCCAGTCCTATGGCTTATTTTGCATTTTCTTAACAAAATCTTTCCAAGAATAAAAGTCTAAGAATTGATGAAGTCCATTTTTTCTTTTTTTCTTTCATAGTTCATGCTTTTGATATCCTAAGAAATCTTTGTCTCTTCAAGGTCGCAAAGATTTTTTTTAAAAAAACTTCCCAAGTGACTCTCTCGAAAAGAAGAAGTTGAGAACTACTAGTCTATTGGGAATCTGACCTAGCTTTCTCAATTTAACCTGACTTTCTGCCATAGAACCTTAGGGTAATAAAGATAAAACAGTTACCTGAAATACCATAACAGGCAGAATAAAATTCAATCTTAGGACTGTCTGAACTGACTGCCTTCCAAGCCTAAGAGTAAACAGCTGTTAAGGGCTAGAAAGTGTGCCTGGAAAAGCCAAGTTGGAGGTACGTTTAGAGTGTCCCAGCTAAGTGAGTGGGGGAGAGAGAACAGGGTGGTCTTCTCCCCGGTGGGAAAAAGCACATCCAAGTTTATTTCAGTTTAAACTAAGACAGTGAGAGAAACGATTTCTCTTCTTGGTGGGATCCTTTAGTAGAACATGCCCCGCAAAGAGACGAGATGGAGCTGAGAGTCAGAGTTGGTAGAATTCGGCCCCCGTTTTTGAAACCACCGCATTAAACAAATGAAGGTGGCAGCAATAATATTTGCGCAGACCCTGGTTCCAACAGGGGTTAGACAGACTAAGCTTTCATAACATGAAAGGAGGTGTCAGGAGCACCAAACGGGCTCAATTTCCCCTGGAGTCTTACACAAAGTGCGCCTGTTTCTAAGTTGCGGACAGGAGGCTACTTTCTTTACATGTTATATTTAGCTAAAGGAATCTCTACCAGGACTTCAGGCAACATGTGAAATATGTCCCAGCAGACATAACCACAAACCAGAGGGCCAGCAGGGAGCATTCCTTAAGGGGGTTCAGACCAAAGAGGGGCCAATTGTGCAGCCACCCTGACATGCCCAAATTAGCGGAGTTAGCTTCCAGTCAGGTTTTCGGGCAGCTCTCATCTTTAACGAGTCTTTGTTTCCCTCTAACTAGAGATTCTGCCCCTAGGGAGAAAAACGTGCTGCTGTATTTCACTTTCAACATCAGGTGCTTGCCCAGACACCAGGTAGGAGAAACAACCGAAGGATCCTTTGAAGGGTTGCATGCTAAAGAAAAGGTTAGTTTAATTCTGTAACTAAGTGAAATATCTGGATTCAATGAAAAACAGCAAGAAAATCCAGAGTACCCTCTACTCTGCATACAATACCTAGAGAGGCCTAACAGAATATGTACGTGGAAAACCTTGGGTTCTAGAGCCTGATGGCTGTATTTAAATACCAGCCTCATTTCTTTTCTTACTTAATCTCTCGAAGCCTCAGTTTCTCCCCCCATAAAATAAGGGTAATAGTAATAACTACCTTATACAAGTGTTGTAAGGATTCAATAAGATAACGCATACAAAGTGCTTAATATTGTACCTAGCACACAAGGGTTCAAAACTTTTGGTTCTGATGATTTATAACCTTTGCCAGAGAATCATTAAGTTTTATAGATTAAAATAAATTTCTTTAAAGTAAGAAAAGCCCTGATTTTTCCCAGTGACAAGCAGAAGATTCAAATTCATGTAAAATACTGGTAAATTTTCCGGTGTCCACAGCTGAACCAGAGATAAAGGTACATTTTCTTTGTGTCTCCAGAGAAATGTGGGTTTTCCCTTTTGCTACTGGAACCAAATTTACAGGTAAAATAAGAGGTGTATTTATTCTACATATTTAGATTTCACTGTGGTATCTCTTGGTTGCTGGCCATTGTAGATAAAAGAATCTGAAACAACACTTTAATCTTTTAAGAAATGTGGTCTTCCACTGCTTAAGCAGGCCCCTTCTCTATACCCACCGCACTTTTGTCCGTCCTTATCTCAGGGATTGCAGCTCACCTTATCACAATGTAACAAAGGTCACCCAGCAACCAGAAGGAGCCCAGTGGAGGGTGTCCCTGTTACCATACAGCTCCAGCGCGTTAGATTTCAGGGGCAGAATGAAGGTCCTATCGCTCAGTCTCCTTTAAGCTTGAGGGAACTAAGGCAGAGGAAAAAGAAGGGATTGTCCAGAGTTTCAGAGTTACTGGCTAAGCTGAGCCCAAGAGAAAGAATCTGTTAGGGAAGGGCTCTGCTTTAAGAGCATAAAGCAAGCCCCGAGAAGCGTCACGAAACTGCCAGGGTGGCCAGGGACACTCCTCGGTTCTCTTATTACTATAGCTCAACCTGTGGGATCCTAATTCTTCATGTGCAACACACTCTAAACAAAGGAGACTGAAACTGTGAGGTATGGAGAGAAACTGCTGCTTCGCCCATTACTAGAAAGCAGAGGGGTTCTCATCCAAACGGATTTAATCTATTCTTAGGATCAGCCAAGCTAGCTTCTACCTTAGAGTTCTCTGCCTACATTGGGACCCCAGGGGAGAGAGAAAAGAGGTTATTCACCCTGTGGGGTGGTAAACATTGGTTATTTGACAATCCTATGGATATCTCTAATCCACTATAACTTAACTGATGAAAAGTTATAAAGATCAAGAGAAAGTCCTACGATCTACAGCTACCTACAACAATATGAACAAATCTCACAAATACAATGTTGAATGAGAAAAACCAGACACAAAAGAGTATACACGGCAAGATTCTATTTACATAAAGTATGAAACTGGGAAAACGAATCTCTGCTGTGAAAAGTCAGGAGTGATGCTATTCTGAGGGACCGGGGACACCCCTCTCAATCCCTTAGTGACAGGAAAGGAGCATGAGGGGACTTCTGGGGGCCCTGAAATATTCTGTTTCTTGAGCTGGAAGCTGGTTACCAGGTATTTTCAGTTTATACAAATGCATTCAGCTTTAAGCCAAAGATATATTCACTTTTCTTCAATGAAATGTAATATACAAACAATCCAGTGATGAATTAGAGATTCTTCCTTACACCCTCAGCATAGACATGCACTGCTTAAGGAGGCCAATGCTTAGACAATGCTCGGAATATCAGTCACGAGTGGATGGGGATACATGCCATGTTTTATGTACACGCCACACACTTAGGCCTTTGGTGAAACGTGAATGGCATTTGCGGAACCGGGGACACTTGTGGCTTTGATAACTGACTGCCTTTGGCATAAACATCTCTAAAATATGGAGGGGTTATAAGATTCTCTCAGCTTGGTTCTTCTCTAACCTTCTGAAATTGGAGAAAAGGGAGCTGAGAGATGGGGTGAAGTCTAGATAGCTAAACATCTCTCATAAAAATTTCTTCTCAGATGAACAGAGGCAATACAGGAGGACACTATCCATCAACCCCTTTTCTTCTCGAGATGGTCTAAGTGTCTGTCAAGATGGTAGAGAAGTGGTATCTGATCACTGGTTCCATCTAAGGTTTAAAAAAAATTTTAATAAAAATTCTATGTATTTCAGGCGTATAAAATGATTTAGTATCACATACACAGTGAAATGATTACTACAATCAAGATAATATGTCATCTCATCACATAGTTCCCTTTTTGTGTGTAGGAAAAGAGCCCTGAAATCTACTCTCTTAGCAGTGTTCCAGTACTGAATACAGTATTATTAACTGTAGTCATTAATTTCAGTCACATACAATGTCACCAAATGTTACCGAATAATTCAAGTTAATGACAAGCAAGCTGGAGCAGATGCTAGGAAGCATGAGGAGATGGTGAAAAGTACCCTCGCCCCTAAATCAAGTAGGGCCCAACCACCGCACAGCCGGGCCACTAAAAATAGCCAATGAGCTCTGCAAGGAGTTATCTTTCTCTTCCTTCTTTCATTCTCAGATGATTGTACTCTTAATATCCTATCTGGACGACACAGGGAAAGCCCCTTCACAGATGCAATTATGTAGATGGACAATGCTAAAGCAGCTCTTTTTTCATACTGGTAAAAAAAAAGAAGAAATTGGGTTCTAATTCCAGACCTACTGAGATCTGTATACTTCCTAATGTTAAGAATCAGAAAACTGACCAAGACCTAAGGCTACTATGGACCACAGTCTTATTTACCGAAGTCCATTCTCCCCCAGCCTCAAATTTTTAACACTGATTTTGTCAACTGGAAACCGGTGAATTCCCTGTGTATGAAACCAATGATACCCCTCTATATAAATATATCCTCTTTTTACATATCACTTGTGGGAAGGTTATTCACCTTCTAAAAAATCTTTTGGAAATGTCAGAGCCTGAATGTTAGACATGGTACATAATGTACAATGGTTGGGGTGTTTGCCACCATTTGTAACCAAAAGTTATGAATAAATGACGCCATTAAGAGCTCGGGTTGAGAGCTTAGAAAAGAGCTTCCTGGGTTTCCAAAAGACTAGTTCGACTATTGACAGGTGAATTTGGCACAAATTTCCTAGGATTATCACAATTAATTTTAAGTTTTTCCTTAGTCAAAATTTTTGACATATACCCAAGGAATTGTGATGAACAATTGAGCTTCAGAAAACATTCAGGGATGGGTTCAAGTTCCACCTGGGAGCACCAAAAACAAAACAAAACAAAAAAACACATTCAAGGACCAAAGACAAAGATATGTCATGATAAGAGTAACCAAATTCATGAGTTCACCTTGGCCAAGATGAGAAGTTGGGAATAGAACTAAACTAAAAACATAAACACACATGGATGTGCTAAATGAACTAGAAGAGGAAATCATAAAGCAACACAGAACATCTCTGAATCTCAATAGCTTCACAAATCACTTAGGAAATTAACCAAATATGGTCATTATTAATATTCACAAATTATGAATTATGCTGCCAGACCTGGGGCTATACCTTGCAAATAGTTCCTTTCCCAGGGCTGCTATAAAACATCTGAGAAAGGAAGAAAAAGAGCCAATTCAATGTTTTCTCTCCATAAGTACGTTTTTAGGGTAAGACCCATGGAAAGCCTTTTAAGTGGGCCAATAAGATATTCTTTCTCTTATTTATAAGATGGTGTCTGTGGTTAGAAATAGCCTATTTACCTTTTTAAAGAGTCTTCCTGAGTCCTCGCTGACTTGGACAAATCGAGGAATGATATTATTCAGGTAGATGTCGCTCAGCGTGGTATGGTCCCTGCTCTCCCGCTTCACCTGGTTTAAGAGGAGATTCCAGCAGTTGACTGGAGAGAGAACATTCTGATCCTTCCTGCAGAGAAACGGCAAGAAAACAAGTCAGCACTGGTGAACAGGCAGGGTCAACATCTCTGACTACAGTCCATGTCACGAAATCATAGCAATCAGAGCCAAACCAGAAATAAAGATGTCTTTCCTGAAGCTGCACGTCTAGTTTTCTCTTTTTCTGAAAGCTCATTGGAGGAAAAAGAGAGAAAATAAGAAGGAGAAGGTGGTGACAGGAAGGAAAGAAGAGAAGTAGGATTATCTGTGGAGCATCTGTTATGTTCTAGAAGGGGGCATTAGTGGTAAAGAACCCGCCTGCCAGTGCAGGAGACACAAGAGACAAGGGTTCGATCCCTGGGTCGGGAAGATCCCCTGAAAGAGGAAATGGCAACCCACTGCAGTATTCTTGCCTGGAGAATCCCACGGACAGAGGAGCCTAGTGGGCTACAGTCCATGCGGTCGCAGAGTCTGGCACAACTGAAGTGACTTAGCACCCACACCTGTGTGTTCTAGAAACTTGGTAAAAGCTTTATATATGTTATCTCATCTAAGCTCCATCATCTTGTTGTCAGAAAAGAATTACCATTATCCTTATTTCACTGATTAAAAAAAAAAACAAAACAACACATACTCAGAGTTGTCTCTTGCCCACAGCTAGTAAGGAGTCACAGAGACAGTAAAAGGGAGTCAGGGACCAGACCACAGTTCTGTACTGACCAGAATGATTCCAGCAGGTCTGACTCCAAATTCCATGACCTCAACCACTACAATATTTGGTTTGTGTCTAGGATTACAGGCAAAAGTTAGTCTCTAGACAAAACCTAAGCTACAGACTAAATCCCTCACATTTTTCTCCCACAGGATTCAATGAAGACAATTGTGGATGCATTTGCCATGAAATTAAAGCATCCACCTCCAATGCGGGAGACCTGGGTTCGATCCCTGGGTTGGGAAGTTCCCCTGGAGAAGGAAATGGCAACCCACTCCAGTATTCTTGCCTGGAAAATCCCATGGACAGAGGAGCCTGGTGGGCTACAGTCCACAGGGTCGCAAAGAGTTGGGCATGAAAAAGTCACTGAAAATTCTTCAGTCCCACAGAACACATCCATGGAGGTTTGATTCCATTGACTGAGCCATTTTCTCATGTCCTGTACAACCAAGAGCATAAACTGTTATCTGAACCGTGCATTGTGAAGATGTTAACAGCCTGAGCGGAGCAGTAAAGCACTAAACCTAGGTGCTCATTTCTACTGAAAAGGATGTGATCTAAAAAAGTTATTGATCAGATAATCAGCTCCCTGCACTAACTTAAGCAACAGAAAGTTTTGCGTCTGCAATGTGGGTTTAAGGAAAGAAATAGAAGGTAGGGCTATTTATCAAGAGCTTACTGTACACTTGGCATATGGCTGGGCCCTGTACTCATGTTGTTTAATTTGAACCCTACAAAACCTGACGAAGTGGGGGTTATCAACTACATTCAGCAGATGAGGAAAAGTTGGACTAAAAAGGTTACAATATCTTGTTCAAGTTCATACAGCTAAAAAGTGGCAATGCTGGAATTCAAGAAGAAGCCCTGTAATTGCAAAGAGAATGCTCTTAATCACTGCAAAGTATCACACCTTGTTTGTTCCCATTTCCCCTCCTGCCTCCCTACAGCCAGACTCTTAATGCAAAGCAAGAAAGCTGTGAATGGCTTGGTTATCGAGTCTGCACTGCCTCCCTTCTTGTGGCAGGCACCTGCGACTTACTTGTAGGGCAGAATTCAACTTAGAAGAGCTCTTTCAATTCAGACGTAGGGTAACCATTAACAAATAATCACACCACACATACTCTGGCTTCTGAACTGCTGCTGCTGCTGCTGCTGCTGCTTAAGTCGCTTCAGTCGTGTCCGACTCTGTGCGACCCCATAGACAGCAGCCCCTGGGATTCTCCAGGCAAGAACACTGGAGTGGGTTGCCATTTCCTTCTCCAATGCATGAAAGTGAAAAGTGAAAGTGAAATCGCTCAGTCGTGTCCTACTCTTAGTGACCCCATGGACTGCAGCCTACCAGGCTCCTCCGTCCATGGGATTTTCCAAGCAAGAGTACTGGAGTGGGTTGCCATTGCCTTCTCCGGGCCTCTGAACACACCAGACCATTAACTCAAAATATCTGTCTAAACAGTACCAAGAGGCTGCTCCAAACCAATGAATATTAAGAGTCCAAACTGAAACTGCTTTATCAGTTCAGTCAGTTCAGTCACTCAGTCGCGTCGGACTCTTTGCAACCCCAGGGACTATAGCACGCCAGGCTTCCCTGTCCATCACCAACTCCCGGAGCTTGCACTGGAGAAGGGAATGGCAAACCACTTCAGTAATCTTGCCTTGGGAACCCCATGAACAGTATGAAACTACTTTGTACCTGCCCTCTACCGTCAGCCCCTGCCCCAGGCACCATGCTTCTGTGGTCGAAGTCCCCAACACGCATGTGCTGATCACTGTGGTAACAACTGTATCCACTTTCCAGGAAGATTAAAAGATTTCTATGGAAATTAAAAATATATACTAGCTAAGACAGAGACACATGTAATTAGTCCACTCCTTTCAAAATTTCTAGCACCGGGGCACAAAAAAGAGGTAAATAGGAAACAATCCTAAATTCAAAACATTGAGATCAGAGCACAGGCACTCAGCAACATTTGATGTTTCCACTGCAAGAGAACTTTCAAACTGATTCCAAATCAGCCCCCCGTTACAAAATCCTAAATAACCTAGTTTTTACTGGGTGACAAGACATCCATGTCCTCAGTAAGCCTGGAATATACCACACAAATACACACACTTTTTAAAGGGGCAGATCTCACATGACCTTAACTTTACAACTGGTTTCAATCTGTTTCTTGTGGGTTGGTGGTCCCTCTTTGTTCTTCTCTATGGCAGTCTACACACATAAAAACAATGCTACAGTTCAAATTTTAAGTGTATAAACATTTGTGTTTTAAATGGACAAAGCACAGTAGTAGGGGCTTTTGTGGTTATAAAAGTGATGCTATCACAATACAGCTGGGAGACAAAGACAGACCTATACTACCACAGAAGGTCAGAGGCACAAGGGCCCAGCTAGTTCGCCATGAACTGAATCCATCACAGGTCACAGGTGGAGGCAGGAGAGGCGAAACCAGCCCAGTACCATGGAAAAGGATGCAGAGCCTGAGTAAACAAAGATGAATTAAAAAGGAAGGGAAGAGGTGGGAATCTTTTAAAATGCTTATCACTCACCACTCATAAATTTATACTTATCAGAACTTCTAAGGTGCTACAAGTATCAGTATTTTTACCACATGCATTTATTTCCATTCTTACAGCAGGTGGTGGGACAGCCATTATTAGTTTCAGTGAGTAGGAGCTTTAATAATGTGTTCTGAGAAACGCTGGAATTACAGTACATTACATTTAAATTTCAAACAACTTTAATACACCCATTCAAATGAGCAACCTCTATTGAAATATGTAAGGGGCCCAGGACCCAGTTTCCCTGCAGCAGATTCCACCAATGTCTCATGGGCTGCCCAGGTGAGCTTTGTTATACGCGTGTTTTGGGATAAAGAATCAATGTATGGGTCCAGACTGTTGAAAAACATGCTATCGATTAGAATGAACGTTGCTCTGTACAGGTTTAGTTTTTAATTCAACCTACGTGTCTCCGTGGGTAAAGCTGTTCAGGTGAGCACACGATTTGACTCACAGTGGCCAAGTTCAACCGCATGCCACAGAAGGCTCAGGCGCGTGGTAGACTATGGCTGGGTAACAGGGGTAAACGCACTGAGTATCACCTAATTTCATTACCAATGCTGTAAAGGTTATTAAACATTCCCATTTATCCTCTAGGTAATGTCAGTGATTCAAATTTAAAACAAGAACCATCTTTCTTTTTCAAGCATATAAATCAATTTAAAACTATCTCAAGATTATGACAACTCATCTGTGTGAGTCAGGATTTCTTGATGCCAAACAACACAAACCAGGACCTAAAATAACTTTGACGCTGAAACTGATATAAACTTGTAACTCTGATTCATAATCGGGGTTCATAAACCCAGCCTCACTGTTCCCTCTGATTATAAACTGGTACTTCAAAAAAGTAGATTTACACCAATAAAACACTGCTTTAATCTGCTGCATATATGAGAGCTCTGTGTAAAATCTTTGTTTTAAAAAAGGAGTCTGGCCCTAAAACAAAATTATATTAGACTCCGCTATCTGTTTCTCCCAGGATTTCCCACTCTCTTTTACTACTAATGTAGCTTTCATACAATATTTTTGGTTCTTTGAGTTTGGACTTATTTCTTATTTGAGTTTGGACTTATAAGTTCTTTGGACTTATTTCTCCTTCCAACAGAGGTGTTTTAATTAATTCATTTATTTATTTTGGGACAGTGATGTGGGAGAGGTGTGGGGCATGTGGAAGAAGGGGAACACAACTCTGCTGTAGAGATGATTTTCCCAGCCAACACGAACAAAGGCGGAACACACTTCAGGCTGGAAAACGAGCAAGTCAACGAGACGTGATTTCATAGGGAGCATATTAAGGTTCTGCTAGAGTGGTTTCCTGCTTCAGCAGCTTTGCAGCTTGATTTTATTTGGGGCTGCTAGAGCCAAGGGAGCTTCATTTGGTCAGGAGATTGAAATTTGTCTTTATATCTTTTCCATCTATCACTTGTTTGTACAGTTTCTTTACTTTCCCCGCCCCCAGAGTCTTAGGTTGTGTGATACTTGGGCCTTTAAAGAAAAGGGTCTGAATCCCTCAGGCATGTGCTGAACAGCTGCAAACCTCCTCAAACACTAATCCCTAAGAAGCAGACAAAATATCCAGAAGTATTTTTCTTACTTAAAATTTTTTTTCAGGAGGAAGATCAAGAAAATGTAATATTGTAATTGAGAGGGAATGACTCTGGAGTCAAAAAAAAGAGGAAAAAAAAAAAAAAAGGAGGCCCAGAAAGTCACAAGCCAACTAAGCATCCACAGACGAGATGATCATTATAAATGCACTGAAAGAGCTAAACCTGTACAGTTGAATCATTAACTTCAAATACAATAGCCCTTCAACTTAAACTATTGATGGACGTTCAACACATTAGCCACCAAATTCTTAAAGGGATTCCTCTAAAACACTAAGGTGAAGAGCTGACTCAGTCTCCGTCGACCTCGGGAGTGCACGTCCCTTTTTTTCTCTATCCCCCTGTCCGGTTTCAGCTGTCTCATCTGTAAAATGGACACATGCCCCGTTGTTGAACATCTAGCTCCCCCAAAATCTCCAAAGCATGATCGCAAACCTGCAAGCTCTCCTGGCTTAAGGTTCCATTTAATTAACGATTGCTACGTTCACAGATCTGCAGACAGGCTGCATGATGCAAGCCTGGCATTACTGGGATGGCTTGAGCTTCTGTGGTGCTCTACTGAGATTTGTTTCCCTTTGGGCCAGTGGTCTCTGCGTTGCCCACCTCACAAGGCTGTTGTGTGGCTAAAATGAGATGCAGGGTGCAAAAGAATTACATCAACACTAAAGCACTATCCAAATGTGAAGAAGTATGATTTTTATTTCCAAATACACTAGGATTCAGCATTCATCAATTTCCGACATGCTCCTCACCCGGCCCTGGGCCAGGGCCAAGAGCGCAGCCTGCTGCAAATGCACAGCCCTCGGCAAATAATGGCTGGGATCAGACAGCAGCAACAGGCAATTAACCAAGCAGCTGTAAGTCTCTGGGAAGACGTGAGGGAGATACCAACGGGAGAGCAGAATTTAATCTTCCACTGTCCTTCCCCCAAGGGGCAAGGTGAAGGAGCAGCCCCGCGATCCACACAGGGAACTGTGCTGAGGGAGACAGGAAGGAAGCCACAGCGAGACCAGAATGCCAGACCCCTGGGTGCTTCTGCGCTTCCACTGGGCCCCCTTTCCCACCTTTCCTCTCAAACCTGCCAGTCTGTACATGAAGATGCAAATATCGATACATCTAAGAAGGTGGTTTCTCACTTTTAAAAACAGACATATATGTGCTGTTAGACAAAAATCCAAATGAGTTAAACAAGTAACATCTTCCAGTACAGATTATTGAGTACCTAGCTATGAGGAGGATTAAAATAAAAAAAAAAAAAACATAATAAACATAATAAAAGGGACTATTTAGTGATAGTTGGACAGGACACTGGTAGCAAGGAGGAGGCTAGATTTCTATACCTAAATTCCTTCCTGGTGCCTTGATTACAATGAAATGAACTGAGGCAGCCGAAGAGATTATTTTATTCAGATGAGTGTTATTAGCCTTTCTGGCTTATTTTCTCTATTATGCATTTTGCTGATGCTGACAGAAGCAAACCTGCTGGATAGAGAGGCAAAGCCTCAGCGGATTTATGGCTTGACAGTGCCATGCATAAAATCAGACCCTTGCTGACCCAGATAAGCCAGAGGATGGATGGGATTTGCCAGGGAAGGTGTTAAAAGAAGATGAAGAAGAAAAAATCACCAAGGTGGGAACTGACTTGAAAAAGATTCTGCCCATAATGGTTGCTGCTGGTTGCGTGACCCAGTAGTACAGCGGGAGCCTGGAGGCATCTTTCAAAGATAGGCAGGCGGGCAGACAGGGAGGGGGCAGGCACACTTCCCTGAGCTTATCACAGCGACAGCTTCAGCTTTGCCAGCAATGAGATCAGAGTAGGAGAGTTCAGAGACAGAAAGAAAAAAGGGCCAAAGGCAGAAAATGTATATTCTACATACGGAGAAATGAGCTCTCCAATTTTCAGGGATAAGTTAATACTACAAATTGTCTTCAGTGGCCTAGACAGATGATTAGAAAGGATTCATTCAGTGGTGTACCCACCTTACTCAAAATAGTCTAAACTGTCCCCTATAATCACGTGTAGGGGAAGAGCTGTATGGAAATGGAATTCTTGTGGCTTTGGATCAGTTCCAAGGAGTCCAGCCACACCCTTGGGATAATGGCATATTCGAGAGCTGGGAGCTTAGGAATCTGCTTTGAAGTTGAGAACTGGACTAGCACGTGTATGACATCTTAATGACTATTTCCTGAATGACTGTAGGACCAAGGTCCCCCTGAGTTAGGTCAGAGAACTGGGAGTGGTTCCCAAACCCGAGCCATTGTATTAATAGATGCTGAATGGAAATGTCTCCATCAATTTATGCTAGGTGAGAGATTTTGCCTTCCCTTCAACCACCCCTACCCCACCGATGTTCGTGGTGGGGAGGGGAGGTTAGAGCTTCACTCAAGACAGCTCTGGGGGTCATAAGAAGAGAACTGGTTGAAGGGTGGCTGACCTAAGATGTGAGTATTTCCCACCCTGGTTTCTTGAAAAGATTTCTTATTGTCCAGCCTCCTTCTCTGAGTCCTTGATCTTGAAAGTCTTCTTATTTCATTCATTGATGCAACAAATACTGATTGAGCACCTACTATGTACCAGGCACTGTTCTGAGCATTAAAGGGAGCAAAAGTCTTACTTTCGACCAGGTTCTTCCATGTTTGCAGACCTCCTGGATCTAAGACATGACTTTTCTGCTCCTAAACTGTCCATCAGCTTTAGCCCACATCTTACCCCAGTCTTGATATTTGGCTGACCCACTGTGAAATCCTGATTTGGCTGACTTAGAAGATCTACCTGCCCACCAGACCACTCATGGCTGCTGTAGACCTGGGTCCTTCCCTTTATTTACCTCCCATGTCTCGCCACTAGCATTCTTAGAACTATAGGGAGGCATAATCAAAGAGATTACTAAACCCTCTTAATGCACTCTGGGTACAATCTAAATGCTGGAGAAGAAAAACTACCAATATGATCAGGAGAACTAAGGGCCTATACATTTACTTAAGTATTAACATTTCCCCCTGACAGCTCCCCAAAATAGGCTATAATCATTTAAAATTCTGAGCTGATTAATTCACTTAATTAAAATAAAATATCATAGCAAAAGTAAAAGACATAACGAAGATATGACTGATAACCAAAGAACAAAAAAAGTCATATATATTTCTCATTAAAAAAATTTTTATAACCATCTACATTAACAGTTGGACCCACATATTCCATAGAATAATCAGCGAACAACACTACAATTATTTCTTCAGTTTTTTTCTTGTCTGGTTAATCAAGATGTCACCAGAAACCCCATAAGTAATTATAGCACATGACAAACGTACAGAGAAAAAAATACTCGCAGATGTGTTAGCAGATTTTTTAAATGAATGAAATCTTGGGAGATGACTGAGACAGACAGTCTGGCTCACTCCTGGTAGTTCATTGTAGAAAAATAAATACCTGTCTGTGCCAAACTGGAATGATGTCACTCAGAAATCCACACACTTATTTTCAAAGCAGTAACCACTACCTTGGGAGAAGGCATCTCTCCGGCATCAGGCAGAAGTGGAGAAGCTTATCGACAGCCAATAACTCTTCCTGCCTGGCAAACGGTCCTTACACATATCAAGCACCAACAAGCCGCTTGGGAAGAAAGGGTATCCCTAAGATTTAAACCTCCCCCTGCAGAATACCTGTTATTGAGACAATGTGTTTCCTTACTTGGCTCATGATAACAATGAAAAAGGAGAAATACAGCAATATGATTTGGTCCTGTGAAACTATAATTGTTGTCTAGTTGCTGAGTCGTGTCCGACTCTTTTGCAACCCATGGCCTGTAGCCCGCCGGGCGCCTCTAGCTATGGGATTTCTTTTCCAGCAAGAATACTGGAGTGGGTTGCCATTTCCTTCTCCAAGGATCTTCCCAACCCAGGGATCTGTGAAACTATAGAACTACATATAATGAAGTCTAAATAGTCATCAGATCAGCTGCCTGCATGGTCATCAGTTCTCATGTGTTATTTTGAAATTTATCTTGCCTTACCGGAAGGAAGTCTCTTGAGGACAGGGGATAGTTTGGAATATTCAATGAATGTCTATCACCAAGAATGGGTGGGTAGTTAATCAGCACTGATTAATGACAGATGTCACAGCCACAGAACACAGTAAGCATGGAGCACAGTAAGACAACTCATTTAAAGAACAGTTAACATCTTCAGCCTCCACCAACCCTGCCTAATCAACGACTGCAGCATGAATCTGGGTGGCTGTTGAGTGACTGAGTTTGTGCACCCACAGGTTTGTGTGCTCTAAATTACAGCATATTATTAACCAGCCGATACTTTGCTGGCAAAAGTTTAAAGGGCTGGATGGAGTAAGAGATGCCCTGGTCAATTTCCAGATTAGTACGTTATTGAGTTCTACAGGTCTTCTGGGTAAACAATGATTACCCTATCCCAGCAAGACGGTACTCTGTGGAAGGTGCCCTGAACCATGCTGATGACCTACAGTCTAGTCTTAATTCTGCCACTTGCTGACCAAGTAAACTTGGATACGTCACAGATGCAATCTGGGCCTCAACATTTCTTCATCTGCTTAATAAAATAAATGGGGACAGCAGATCTTCCCTGCCTAACTCACATGGCTATCAAAAAGGTCAAGTCAAAGGTGATGTCCATTAAAAAACTTCATAAACTCTAAAGTGTTCTACACCTACAAATCAGTATCATCATGTGTTATTACTGCTGTAACTACTATTATTACATGACAGTTCATACAATGTATTTACATTCACAAAGCAAAGTAGCCAGAGTCCTGTCTGAAAAGACAAACATGTCCCCAAATTCCCAGGCCTTATTATACAAGTTTGCAATGAACTTGCTTTATAAATTCTGTACCTTGTCCGTGCACTAAATAGGAATACATTCTGTTGTTATTAACTCATCTGGTTCTCTGGCAATTCCCAACCTCAGTGAGTCTCCTGTGGACAGGAGACCTAGGGGAGGCTTTAAAGGGAAGACTTCTACAGTGTAAAAGGAAGCAGCAGAGGGTACAAAAATAAGAAGAAACACAAAACAGAATTGTGGAATTTCAGAGGTAGAAGGGACTTTCAAGATGGTCTAAAGTCTAACCAAACTTTTCATTTTATTTTCTAAGTGAGGAAATTGAGGCTCAGGGAGCCTGGGGTCACACACAGTGGCAGAGCATGGGCAAGGATCCAGGTCTCCTGACCAGCAGTTGCTTTCTTATTTTATTGTGGTTGCTGCTCTGTTTCAACTAAGATGCCCTTAGCAACTATAAAGCACTGGTGCTGAAAGAGTTAATGGACAGTGTCCAGCTGCCCAAGCCCCAGAGCGCAGAGCTATTCTAAGACAACACATAACAGGAATACCAAGGGTCCGTGAACCCAGAGGGAGCAAAACTGCTGGTGCCTAACGGCGCCGAAAGCATGTTGACGCACTGCATGTGGTTATACATGAAAGGCGAGCGAATAGGAAAAGCAGTCTCCAATCCTGCCATTCTAATTTGGGGCTGACTCTGGGCACCTACTGGAGGCTGACCACACCCCGGCCACTCTGTACAATGACCCTTCAGTTCCTTCGCGCCCCGTTCCGTGGCCCCAGTTAACTCCTTCTCTGCCTTCACAGGGGCCATAACAGATCCTGGAAAAAGAGCCAGATCAAAGCACAGCAAGGTCCAGGAGTGAGCGTGGGTAATGGGGCAACTGTAAAGGGAAGATTCTCAGTTTGGATTCAGAGGATACCCACTAAGCTCTACCATCTCCAAGCAAGTGTGTGATCGGAAGCCTGGGGCAGCTAAGCTCCAAAGTCCGTTAGGGAGTAATTTCTCCAAGTGTGAGTGTTCAGGACCCCAAATCACCTTACATCAGGATCTCGTGCGGTGCTGGTTTAAAATCCGGATTCCTGTGGCCCTCTCGCCAGAGATTCTGATTTGCTACAAGTGCAGGCTGCTCAAGTCTGCATTTTAAATATTTACACCAGGTGACTTCAGGCACGCCAAAATTTTAAGAACCAATGCTCTTAAAGCAATGTTTTTCAAACTGTGGGATACAGCCCATTAGTGGGGCTTAAAAAGTCAACTTAGCAGGTCACCAGTTAGCATTTCTCAGAGAATGAAACAGAAGACAGTGGGACAGAATAACACAGAAAAAGTAGGAAATGCCAGAGCGCATCACACAGAGCAAAGATATCTAGGTATTGCTTAAAAACATGCTGTTCTTGGTTATAACACCGGCATAAAGAACATATATATATGTCTGTGTGTGCATTCCAGCTCACAGTATAAGATATTCTGGGGGGTGACTACATACCCCAGACCCTTTTATGAATCTGAGGATTTTCTTCCACATATTCACCTTCAAAGAAGGGAGGAAAAAAGAGCGGGGGAGAGCTTACAGGGAGGGAGCAGGGAGGGTCTCATCTGTACACACATCTTAATTTGCACGAGTCAAGAGTTCCTGACCTTCAGAAGCCCATCCCCTGAGGACTTCTCCTGGGACAACTGCTACAGCATCTAGTACTCTGGTCACAGCAGACACCTAATAATTACTGGACTATGTCAACAACTTTTTCCTGATGCTCTGTAAATGACTGCCAATGTTGCAGTGTACCCTGTAAGAGATGTGGCCCCACTACGCTGATTCCCTTCCTCTTGTGTTCAGGGTGACTAGAAATGTTGAAGTTAAACAATGCTCTCTGAACATTGGGAGAAAGCTGATAGCAAATTCCAAGCATAAGGTTTCTGAAAGCAATGGTGTGGGCCCAATGTCACAGCGATTCGAAGAGCACACTCCCTGTCCAGAGTACCCAGGGCAGCTTGCGGCACTGGCATCTTTGCGCACCCCTATGGATTAGTCAGGAGACGAGTGTACACTTTAGTCCCGATGTAATGATTTCTCTGACCTACTGATACCCACATTTAAAGACACAGAGACCTAGCCTCACTTTCTCTACATGACTAGGAGGACAGAAATTCCTTAGTCCTTGATGCAAGATTCCAAAAGGGCGCAGCCTATTAGGAAAAAAAGGAACAACACCCAATGACTGTCAACACCATCTCATCCCACACCTATCTGTGTGTAGAGAGGATGAGTATGTGGGTTAAGGTTTTGCCGAATGAGGCACACAGAGGACGGAAGGTATAACGTGAGAGGAGGCAAGGGGAGATGGGGGAGTGGGCAGGGAGGACCACTGAGAAGACAGAGAGTCAGACCTCAAAACTAATCTAAAGTTCCCTGATGCTTTTCAGTAATTTGTTTTCATGTGGTGGATATTGGCACAGCATCTAGGATGCTTTGGGCCCATCTGTTTTTGAACTTAAGCTGCAGGCAAGATTCAGAACAGCTGGAATCAGTGGCACTGACCATGTTACATGCGTCTGGAGGAAGGAGAAAAATAAAATGAGTGTGTGGGAGACAAAGGAGGAGGGTTAAACAGAACAGAGAAAGGGGAGTCTGGAAGCTATCCCCAGAGAGAGAGGAGAGAATGTCCAGGTCAGAACGGATGCAAAAGAACTACTGGAGAGGCCGGCGCATCTGAGTGAGGAGGGCCATGGAGGAGAAGTGGGCCATTAGAACTGGAAGTCAGCAAACAGGGCCGAAACTTCTGCAAGTCCCGGTGTCCAGGAGCAGGGCCCCGAGGCTCCGCCTCTGAGGGACCGGATCAAGCTCCTCCAGAGGCCCTACATCAGCACAGTACACGAGCTACATGAGTCCTCACAGTCACAGCCGAGAACTGAGACAAAAGCTAGATTCTTGGTTCCCTAAATGCGACGTTAAGTGATCGTGAGAATGAGAATGGGACAGGAGTAGTCTTAGGAGAAAGTGGCAAGGGTCCCAGTCCCTAAGAGGGCTTTCCCAGAGTCATGGCAGGTGCAGGGAAGGGAGTGGGGGTCCACAGGATGGTCCTCAATTAATGCTTTGTGGCCCTTTGAACACTATTTTGGTTCCCAAGGCTAAAAACAGACAAAAACAAGGACCTTCAAGCTAGTATTGAAATCTAATTAGTAGAGTCAAGCTTTTTCAGAGCACGGGTTAGTGATTCTGAAACTACTTTGTATGTACTCTGCTGCTGCTAAGCCGCTTCAGTCATTTCCGACTCTGTGCGACCCCATAGACGGCAGCCCATTAGGCTCCGCCGTCTCTGGGATTCTCCAGGCAAGAACACTGGAGTGGGTTGCCATTTCCTTCTCCAATGCATGAAAGTGAAAAGTGAAAGTGAAGTCGCTCAGTCATGTCTGACCCTCAGCGACCCCATGGACTGCAGCCTTCCAGGCTCCTCCGTCCATGGGAGTTTCCAGGCAAGAGTACTGGAGTGAGGTGCCATTGCCTTTTCTGTGTATGTACTCTGCTGCTGCTGCTAAGTCGCTTCAGTTGTGTCCGACTCTGTGCGACCCCATAGACGGCAGCCCACCAGGCTTCCCCATCCCTGGGATTTTCCAGGCAAGAACACTGGAGTGGCTTACCATTGCCTTCTCCAATGCAGGAAAGTGAAAAGTGAAAGTGAAGTCGCTCAGTCGTGTCCAACTCTAGCAACCTTGGGCAATTAAATACATATATGGATAATGGGGATCAGGTCTCTCAGTGTTCAGGTAACACAGTCACAAATATGGAAAGGGGAGAAAATAGAATAAAACATGCAGTGTTGGATTGAATTGAACATACTGATGTTTACTCCTAGGCTCCAATGTAGATAGATAGACAGAGATACAGAAGCATGTGGGTATGCGTATATGCATACATATAGCTGTTCACTATTTCTATCTACTCAGGGGGACTGTAAACAACTCTGTTCCAGTAGCAAAGAGCACATCTATCACCCATTGTTTCTAAAAACCATTTCCCACTAAAAGAAACCAAGGCTCTTTGAAGAAATGGCTCCAAAGCGGAAGCAAAGAAATACAAAATGTATCTAGAACCTGTTGCTGTACCAGGAAGTATAAAAAGTACTCAAAGAATGATGGGGGCATGTAAAAAGGACACAGAAGCCAGCCTGAAGGGACTCTATCAGCCAAATGTAGGATACTGTGAGCATTAAAATAAAGACATCAAAGATCGCAAATCTGTTGAATAAAATCAGAATCCATGAATTCACATTGATAGAAGCAAACAAACATACCACCAAACAAATATGATGGGGGAGAGAAACCTCTTCCTTACAGTAGAGTCCAAGTGATAAGATAAACGTAGAAGGGATGATGGAAACTGGAAAAATTACTGCTTGGTAACCATCGTAATAATAGGTTCAAACAAGAATCATCAATAGATGCTAAAACTAGTGAGTGTAAGGTCTGAGGAATAACATGATATTTACATGGCCTCAAATGGGACAACTCATGAACGATACACTGAAAACAAGAGGATATCCCCTCTATGGTTTTCCTTCCCGAAGCAGATAACCCAAATAAAGAAATGTTAGATATTAACGAAAGTATCAAATTGGAGAATATTCTACAAAATAGCTGGACTGAGTGCTCCCCTCAAATGTCAATGTCATAAAATACAAAGAAAGACCTGGAAATCTTCCCACTATTAAAGGAAACTAGATAAGACAGTTGAATGAAATGAATAATCTTGGACTCTCTTTTGCCAAAAAGGAAATATTTGAAACAAATTATAGATCTGAATATCTGTAGATTACACAATGTTACTGTGTTAATATGTACACTTTGATTTCAATAACTATATTACCATTAGGTCAGAGAACAACCTTATCTTTAGTAAATACACATCGAAGTATGTAGGATTAAAAAGGTATCATGTCCATAACCTATGCTCAGTGTTTCAGAAAAACAAATATGTATGTGCATGAGTTGTGTGTGGAAAGAAAGAGAAATATAAAGCAAGTGTTAATATGTTAATATTTTTGTACAATCTGGGAAATGGTATACAGAAATTCTCTGACCGATTCTTGAAACTTTTCTGTAAGTCTAAAATAATGTCCAAAAAATTTTTAAAGATCTCATTCTGGATGAAAAGGAAATCAGTTCTTGCGTCTTCCCTTTGGCAGTAAATACATGCTACTTTGTCTTATCTTGTTCATAAGCCTTCAGTCTTCTGGGGGCAGAGGTTGGGTCCTATCCATCCTTGTGACCCTGGCACCTGCCAGAAACTGCTGGTCACTGCTGATGATGATGAAGCCAAGTATCCATTACTGAATCACAATAATACAGGAGCCCAAGAAGGTCACCCAACAATTCTGGCTCCTCAATCTTGAACTCTATACCTTGTCAGAACACACACATTCATAGATGCATATATATAAACCTTAAAATATTTCACATCAAGTGGTAACCTCTATAAGCTAAAATACTGGCTTCTTCTGTGCATATTTAATTCCTAGAACTGCCCTAGAATAAGTGCTAAATAAATGTCTGCTGAAAGGATAAGTGAACCCCACATGCTAAGATTGGTGTTCACCAAAACTTCCTATGCTAACTCACACCAGGGCCAGGAGTGGGCATAGCGTAAGGAAGTTCTCAGCCCCCAAAATAATACGTGAAAAATCTTATCCAAGATTTCCAAGCCAATTCTTTCTGGCTAGAATGGCTCAAAAATAGGTTGAGATCTGACAAATCACTTCTGTCATTTGATTAAAAGGTGAGAACTTTTCTATAGTCTCTTTAATTTGATATCAGGAATGCCTACTAAAAAGATGTATTATATGTATTTTTTCCATATGGCTTCCCCGAACTGTAAATTGTAAAGTGGCTTTCCTAATCAGTCATCATCTGTCTGGATACTCAGTATGTATATCTGGGGGCTGGGAGTTTAGTGAGCTGAGGATTAAAAAAAAAAAAAGCAGCATAACTGAATTCTTTACAAGCCACATTATCTTCATTCACTTCCAATTCCTGATGAAACTGAGACCTGGCAAAACCAACACTTAGAATGCACAAGAATCAGGTTAGCATCCGAGACAAAGCCCCTAACAATACCATTTAATCCACATATTAGAAGCACCAGGAAGTGCTAATGGAACGGTGTGTGGCACGCCTGCCCGAGCGTGCATGTGTGTGTGTGTGGCACTTGGTGGTAGGGAAGGGCACACATTTCTACCCAGGACCAGAGAAAACAGGATCAAGGAGGCGGCTGACAATCTAGCCCATGTATAAGAAGGGAGGCAGGGAGAAAGGCAGAAAGTCAATAAATCTAAGAAGCCGAACCTTTCTTAATTGTGCCTGCCTTCCTGGGCTTATCTGCCCTCTATTCAGAGTCCACTCAATGCCTGTGCTTTGTCTTCCAAGGGAAACGTGTGAGGCATCATATCCACCTGTACACTGCAGCATCAATTCTGTACAGCTTCCTCCTTTTGCTAAATCCTCGAGATGCTGCCTGTAAATTCAAAGAATTTCAAGCATCAACAGAAACCCCCACCCCCACCCCGAGAACTTAGTTATGAACATCTGTTGTTTACAAGGGTTCAGGCTGAGAGCTGCCAGACTTGCTCTGCAACCTCTACTTTAACACAGAGGCTGCCAGGGAGGGATGTCTGAATTTCATGCAAGGATGCCCTGTCCCAACTGCTTAAGCAGAAATCGGCAAACACAGCTCAGCATCCTCCCGCTGAAGATAATCCTAGTTTGTTCGATTCATTTTCTAATCCTGGCTCTTTAACCAGCTGCACCCAAAATATGCTAAGAAGCAGAGCTGTGTTCATTGATCTTCCCTGAATTAAAACCTAAGGGGCAATGATTCAACGACCGGTGGAGGTGTATAAAGGCAGGAGATAGTGGAAAGGATTTCAATTCTGAAAAACCAAACCCCTACTTTTTTCTCATTCTCCCTAAATCCTTCATTAACACTGAGCTCTTCCCATATGATTCTGTTTCTTTTCACAGCATGATACTTCAGTGCAGCACAGAAATTAGATATTAAAGTCTTTACTTCAATTAGCTTGGGACCAAATCTAATTGAGAACATAACTGCTATCCTGTACCTCTCCCTGGCTGAGCCAAGCACAGGTACCTCCCAAGCCCTCCACCTTCCCTCCCTCCTGGTGACGACTGAAACCTGCTTTACACGGGCTCCTATTTTTAGATTCGTGTGCCTGCGTGCACATGTGTGCTTATTCTTCTCTTCCGACCTGTCTTATTTTTCCCCATTTCAATTATGAGTGTCCTTACAGTAGAGACTGTCTTTTCTTCTTATCTTGCAAACCCTCCCACTTAACACAGCCATCTCCCAATAAAGATGACATGGCTTTTGCCTTTAAAAGAGAACTGGATCAAAGTCAATTCATTTAATTGGCTACGAATTTCTGAGAATGAAAGAACCCACCGCACATTGCTTCCTGCGTCTGCTGTGGAATTGTGGGCTTACAAGAGCCAGGAAAATGAATACTAAGAGTTCCTTGTGCCCAGCACTGTTGTTAAGGGACAAGATCACCAGGGTCTGTGCCTGGCAAGCTGAAAGACCAAGGTGTGTCCTGCTGACATCTCAACAGCAGAGCCCACGAGACACAGGAAGTCCCCAGCTTCCAACATCCTCCCAACTGTGCATAAAAGCATGTTTTGCTCCCAACCTGCCCTCTATCATTCCCTGCACTAAAAGAATGATATGAAGTCATTTATGCAGACGCTTGTAAGCTTCTGTTTGGCCTCATGAGACAGACAGCCCCATAAACCACAGTTTGCTGTGCTCATGACTGAGATTTGGGCTGCCCTGGCCTGCCGGTCCTGCCAGTGGCTGCTGCAGGAGGCTGAACAGGCCTGACTGGTGTTCTTTTATTCACCTGCGGCACAGTTGGGACCTGTGGGCCTCAACACTACACCTTTAATGATTAGGCAATTAGTGCTAACTATTAACTCTGTGAGGGCAGGACATCAGAGGGTGGTTGTAAGACAAATTTCCTCCTCTTGATGATGGTGAGCCTGAATCTAAAAATAACAAGTCAGGGTTCACTACCTGGTTCAAGGCAGTTCATGACGCCTAACGAAAAGACACCTTACCAGCCAAAACACACAACTGCTGAGTTCTTATAAGAACGGACGTATAATTACACAGAGTCACTTAATTACATATCTCATCCCAAGGCAGTCGTATCATAAAAATCAAGAAGCAGAAAGTCTGTCATTCGAGAGGGCCCATAGCGGTCACTGAAGTAAATGGAGACTGACATGCTATTACCTAGGGCTAGGCTTAAGAGCGCTTAACTCTGCTTAGGGAATAAATGGTGAATCTGATCTACTATTAGCTATGGTGTAGCTGTATTTGGTCCCAACTCCTCAGGAGTTGGACAAGAAAACACTGTCACTGATATTTACATTTACTTTGGGTCAAACACTGTCCTAAAGGCCTCACATTCACTTAATCAGCATAACAACTCCATGAGGTAGATACGATTATTATCCACGATTTGCAGATGAAAAAACTGAGCCAGCTAACAACCTTCATGTAAAATCACATAGCTAGTGAGCAGAAAATCCAAGATCAGAGCCCAGAAAATCTGGTTCCAGAACCTGTGATCTTGACAATCAGGCTACATTCCTTCTATGGTGGTGACAATTAGGTCAGCTACCATTTTTTGAGCAGCTAGTAAGTTACTCTTTGGAAAAGGCCCTGATGCTGGGAAAGATTGAAGGCAAAAGGAGAAGGGGATGGCAGAAGATGAGATGGTTAGAAAGCATCACCAAATCAACGGACAAGAATTTGAGCAAACTCTGGGAGATAGTGGAGGACAGAGGAGCCTGGCATGCTGCAGTCCATGGAGGTGCAAAGAGTCAGGTATGGCTTATCAACTGAACAACAAAAAGTAAGTTATAGGCACTTGGCTAGTGCTTTACAGATATTGTATCTAATCTTGAGAGCAACTCTTCAAGGTACATTTTACTCTCCACATATCATGGATGAGAAAACTGAAGCAAAAAGGGGTTAAGTGACTTGGTCAAGGTCACACAGCTATAAGTGAAAGATCCAAATTTCTCTGGATTAAAGCTCTCAGCTTTTTCTGCTAAGTCTTAAAGCCTGCCACAGAGCTTTCAAATGAATTTTTTCTCTATTCAAAAGACAAACCACTACTCCATCTTGCTGATCCCCCACATTGCCTGTGTCTTTTCCATCGTCTTTTATCTATGTGTGAGGAGACCTCCCAACTCCTCCAAAAAGGACCCAACCATACTGAGGGTTCTATATGGACTAGGCTAGTGAAAAACTCACCAACAGATCTTTCATTAGTTTCTAAACCAAGCCAGCTTGAGCCATGGCAAAAGGAAACCAACCCTTGCTCAACACCAGATGCTAATTCTGGGCAAAGTTTCCCTGAAGGAACACACAGCTCCCAAATATGTCCAAAGCAAACGAGCAACACACTGGTCCCAAGGAATACGGGCTCTTCCTTCTGGCAGCTTCAGGCTTTTTCCTACTTCCCTCCTCAAAAGCACACCGTACTCAAAGAGGAACTTGCTGGCCCTCCACTATTCTGATTTGCAGTCACAGCTATAATATTGTCCATGGCCGACTGACTCTATTTTTCAACCCAATGCTGTCCAGGGAGGTTGATGGGCAATTTGGAACTCAGCTCCAGAGGAAAAATCCATTGGCAACAGGTGATATAACTGAAGAGACTGTGCGCATTGAAATACTGGGCCCAAGCCCAAGAACGTGGATGCTACAAGAATTTCTCTTTAATGAATTGTGTGTCTAACCTCCCACTGAAAGGAGTACTGCAGGCGGAACGTCTTCCAGATTCCGATCCCCAGTACCTAGCTCAATGCCCGTATATAATTAGTTCCCCAAATGTGAACTGAATGAATACCAAATAAATATATCTTTTTCACTCTCTGCAATCTGAGGACCACCGACAATACACGTTTCCCTTTTTAAACTCCTAACACCTTTACTGTTGGAAGTCAAACATTCCACAGCCTCAACCATCATCTCCCAATGAACATGCCCCAAATCTCTAACAACCCACACATTAGCTCTGAATATAGTCCAGATCTTTAGCCCTGACTAAAGCCATTCATTTTCTGTCAATTACAGAAATTTCAGCTTCAATATCTTTCCGAAGTCTTAAATTTAACAACCCAAAACCAAATTTCGCATATTTCAGCTCTTCAAAAACAGCTCCTTTTCCTAACTTTGGGATTTATATTAAAGGCACCATTAATCTACCAGTCACCCAAGTCCAAAAGAAACTTCACAGCCCTCTTTCTTTTGTACTGCCAAGATTGCCTGAAACCCAAATCCCACCAGTCAGCAGTTCCTGTAGTCTTACGGCACCAGGTGCTCCCTCTGCCTCCAGCCTGGGAGCTCCAGGAGGAGAGAAGAGGGCAGTATCTGTCTGCCTGGCATGCATGTGGCACACGGTAAGAGCACACGTGTGCTAAGTGGACTGAAGGATCAATTTCTATTCTTTTCATCCCTACCACCCCCCACTAATTTAGATCCTTATTACTTACCATGAAAACCGGTTTCACTGTCTCAACTTCCTTGTCATTTGGCAAGCCATCACCATCAAGGTTAAGGTTAATCATCCTCAAATCCAGTTCACACCTCAGCTTGGACGTGTGCTGTGCAAACCTTTACTGGTTTCCAGTGTCCACTGCTTAAGGCCGAATCTCTTAGCCAAGAGTCAAGCTTCACCAAGATACGGTCCTATCTACTTTAGCCCAGGACCTCCATACACACTCATTCCCCCAACCAAACCAGTCTACTTACTGTACCCCAAAAGTGCTTTGTACTTTCCTCTTGGCTACAACATCTTTCCCCTCCCTCGATCTTCATCTGCCAAAATCCTAGCCATTTTTAAGGCCTGGTTCAAATCCCATTCCCCTCTTGAAAGTTTGCTGACTGACCAACTGTGCACTATGCCTTCTGTAGCACACACTTGGTACTTACCCCATATTGCCCTACACTGAAGATCTGTGTTATTACATCCAGGCATAATTTGCCCCTGATTAGATTAGAAGGCAATGGCACTCTACTCCAGCACTCTTGCCTGGAAAATCCCATGGACGGAGGAGCCTGGTGGGATGCAGTCCATGGGGTCGCTAAGAGTCAGACACGACTGAGTGACTTCACTTTCACTTTTCACTTTCATGCACTGGAGAAGGAAATGGCACCCCACTCCAGTGTTCCTGCCTGGAGAATCCCAGGGACGGGGAGCCCGGTGGGCTGCCGTCTATAGGGTCGCACAGAGTTGGACATGACTGAAGAGACTCAGCAGCACCAGCAGCAGATTATAAAGTTAGTGGGCCTCCCCAATGATTCAGCAGGTAAAGAATCTACCTGCAATGCAGGACACACAGGAGATGTGGGTCAGGAAGATTCCCTGAAGTAGGAAATGGAAACCCATGCCAGTATTCCTGCCTGGGAAATCCCATGGACAGAGGAGCCTGGTGGGCTACAGTTCATGGGGTCACAGAGGTGGACACAATGGAGCACCGTTGACTTGACCTGAGAGTATAAAGTCATGTGGGAAAGAACCACTGCTTCTACTTTTTTGAATCTCTCTCCTCTAAGAGGCTAGACTAATAACCTTAAAAATGTTCAACAAATATTTGTTGCTGAGGAGAAGGAAAAGCTGGAAAAAAAGACAAGATATTGGCAGTGGGTTATAAAGAAGCATAAGGTCTCTGTAAGGAACACAGCAGGATAGCAATGTAGGAGTATTCCTCTAAAACTCAATAGAAAAAACAAAAAACCAAACCCATAACCCTACCTCAAAATAAAAGAAAAAACTGAGCTATTAAAAGCAGGAGATCAAAACCAAATGAGCTATAACTGAAAGGTAATTTACAGCAAGTCTATGAAAAAAATAAAAAAGCCAAACAAACAAACGCATTATCAATTAGAGTCCTGCTGGGTAATATTAACACAGATTCCACTTTAAAAAGACAATCAAAGGCTTAGCAACAAATAGGAATACATTTAGACTCTTCAAGGAGTCAAAGAAAATGCAAGAGCATCTTCCCTAGGAAGATTTTCTACCCTCACATAATATCTCCGCTCTTAAATCAGGCAGATAGAATTTTTAAACATTAATAGGGTCCTCCTACAATGCAAAGGGATGAAGGAAGCTACATGACTTATCTTAAACAAAGCAGAATAAGATAGAGATAATCACTATAGTTCTATCTGTAGGGGGAGGAGAAGAAGAGGGGGAACCACAGGGTCAGATTCTGCGATGGAGTCACAGTCGCGTGAGCTTTAATGAGAGTGTCTGCACTGAGACAGTGTTGGAGAGGACAAAGGTGAGCAGGAGAAAAGCAGAAGAGGAAATCAAGCCAAAGAGAGACAGGGTAATGGCTTCCAAGTAAGAAGCTGTCCAAGAAAAGATGAAAACAGCAGTTCAGCAACATTGGTCCCTAAATGCGGTCACTTAAGACTGTAACAAAACACCTAACCTAAGCCAGTATGAGCGGCTGCAATCTAGCCAGCTTGAGAAACGGGCCTGGAGAAGGGTGGGACAAACCATGCAGACCAATGTCAGCCCTGGCCAGCCCACCCCATCCCAAGCTGAATAGTTTCCACGTCCCTGAGACGCGTCTGTCCAGGGCTCCCGCTGGCAGCTGCTCTCCTGGCAGCACAAGGAGACAAATTCATGGCATTGCTGGGCCAACAGCTGCTACAGCTCCGGGGGAGGCGACGAGTGCCCGCTGAGATGCTTTGGGCAGAGAATGAACTATTCTAGGGACCAGTCCTAGAGTCAGCGGAATCGAGGCTACACTTCGCCGGCTGAATGAAAATACAGTACAATTGCCACTCCACAGACCAGGAAAGCCACAGCCCTTCCTCTGTCCCAGCTTCTTTGACTTTAATTGCTTCTTGCCCTCCTGTCTGACCCATTTTTTGTCGAGTTCCCAGGGCACGACTTCAGTATCAGCCCCCACTAACCTGAGGCTCACTGCCATTCCTTCCTAATGCGTTTCCCTCCAGTCTCTCTGCTCCAGCTGATCTTATGCATTGTTGCCATAGTTACCTTTCCAAAGCACAGCCATCTATAAATATGCTCCAGAACTATCAATGGGTCCCCCATGCTTACAGAATAAAGCCCAACCTTTGTCACCTGGCATTCATAGACCACTGTGATCTGCAATTCCTATCAACTTTTCAGGCTTATGTCCCTATCACATTTCTCGCTTCTGTTCTTTCGAAAAACAGATGAGTTACCGACCAGCTCTGGGCCTCTATCAACACTGTTTTTCTGCCTAAAATGCTTCCTTCTCAATTTTTGTATTCTACTTCTACAACTTCTTCATTGTTTCCATTGAATTAAGCTTATAAAACTAATAACTTGCATTGGCACTTTTATGTTTCCATTTCCCATCCACTGAAGCGCACCTCCATAAAGCCCCGTCTTCTCTGTGCATTTACGGCACTTCTCAAAGTGGATGAGTGAAATGTTCTTTCATATGCCTGCCCTCTTGTAAATCACACACAGACAACGTGGCAGAGGCTGCTAACTGTCCCCCACTATGCTCCCCCTCCATTAATAGAGATTCTACTTTCTGGTCTTTAGATTAATAAGTACATTTCACAGCCTTCCTTGCAGCTCAGTAGCCCCATGAGTCTATGTGAGCTGAAGAGATGTATGTGCCACTTCCAGACTGCACCTTTAAAAGGTAAGGATGTATCTGCCCCTGACCCTTATGCTTTTCTTTCTGGCTGGAATGGGGACATGATGGTCTGAGCCATCTTGGGTCGTGAAGAACCAGGGCAACACTCTAGGGATGGAATAAGGATCCCAACACTGCCCAGGATAGCTAACAACCAGATAACGGCAGGAGAGAAAAATCAAGCTCTGTTTGTGAAAGATACTATTACTGGGTCTATTAGAGCTGCAAAACTTACACCTTAACCAAAACAGATATACCTAAAAAGCCTTTCCTGAGCCCAAAATGCCAATGTTCAGATGCTAACAAATGTTTCAAGCGTGGTCTGGTGGTGCTGCCTGCCAAGAGTGAGCTCAGTTTCAGCAGCGTGGTTGTCTTCCTACAGCAACGCCTGTACGTGCAAACATCCGAATACCTGGCTGCGTTTTACAAAGCAGAGATGAGTGGGAAGTGGAAAAACGCAGGGCCTGCCACCAGCGTTACCCTGAGAAGTAGAGTCTCATCACTGTACGAACAAGACAAGGCTAGAAATCTCCAGCCACCAAGAATCCTCAAATGCTCCCCAGATTTAAGCAGGTTCAACTGCTTCAAGCAGTTGCCATGGGTTCAACTGGGGCAAAAAGAAGAAAATGAGAGACCCAGCACAAAAGGCTCAAGGTCATCAGGTGAGGTGTAACTCGGGGTTTCACAGATAAACTTACAGTAACAGATACCCTCTTCTCCATGGAAGGCCCCTGTACGTTTTTAGGAATAAAGTGTAGGAAACGACGCTGCCTGGACCCCTAACTGAGCTTCCAGCATCCTGCCTGTGTCTCACTGCCTCTCCTATCAGGCCAGACCTCATGGACTGGCCCCTTTGTGACCTTCTGTGTCTTCCAAAAATCAGCAGTCTCATGTTTCAGTCTAATAGGCTCAAAGTTCTTGGGCTTGGGGCTCATTTTAGTCATCTTTGCCTCACAATGCTTATAATCGGAGAATATCAGTAAGAAATTGCTGGGATTGACTTTTACAGATTTTCTACTTGAAAGCCTGCTAGTTTCATCAGACATACCTACATCCTTTCCATCCTTCTAAGTGCTTAAAAAAATCACCACCCTCTCTCCTTCCTTTGTTTCCTTCCTTCTTCCCTCCCGCATCCTCTCCTGGTAACTTTTACTCCTAATAATTAACACTTCTACTCCCTAAAATTGCGTGTGCCCAAGCCTGGGTCCTGGGTTTAGCTCTTTGTTCCTCTCTTTCTCTTCCCTGAGTTCACATAATTGCATATCTTCCATGATCACTTTTATACCTCAGAGTCTGCTCTCTATTCCTAGTCAAAACCTCTTACCTCAGTGGTACCTCTCTACCAGACAGGCTTCCTACTGCACCAAACCTGACATGCTCAGAGTAGGCTCATTCAAAACAGCTCTTCCCCCAACACCCCCACATCTAGGATAGATGCTCCAATTCTTCCAGGCCACCACATTAGAGAGCCTGGGTCTCCTCTGACGGTTATAGTTCTTTATCCAGTCAGTCACCCAGTCCTCTTAGGTTTCCCAAATACTTATTCCTTCTTCTCTAATCTTGCTTGCTCTCATACTGTACATGGATTATTCCCCCAAACCTCCATTTTGGCCTTCTCTCCATAAAAATTCATTCGTCCTTCTACCATTTTTTGTCATGTCTCCTTTCCCACAGAAGAACCCAGAGGGCTCACTACCACGCTCTGCATCAAATCTTAACTCCCCTGCTTGTCTGTTAAATTATTTGGTGTCTACTTACCTAAACTTAATTTTCCACTGCTTTCGGAAATATGTGTTCTCATAAAATTTTGCTAATACCTCTGTTAAAGCCCCTATTACATTATATTGTTTACATGTCTCTTTTCCCTGTTAGCCAAGATTCCAGAGCTTATCTCAGTCTGCAAAGGAATCAGCACAGAACACAGTACCCAGCAGGCATTTCAAACGGGTCTGTTGAATAAGTAGATGGCTCCTCAGGATAAGTTCCGACAGGAAGCTATTAAAGTAACCTGGCCATAAAGTGACAGCAAAGGAGTGGCAAAGCCCCCTCAACAAGCACTTGGAGCTCTTTGTCCTTTTGTTCCGCAACACCTGCCTCAACTCACCTGTGTGATGTGTTCAGTACCTGTTACCTTATTCTATTAAAAGTGCCAAGTGGAAGACGGTATTTGTTCATTGTTATATCCCAAGGTACAGCGTCTACTCTGAAGGAGCTCAAGGGATGTGCAACAGACATTTGTTGGATGAATGCATTCAAGCCTCCTTTTAGGGAAGCGCTGGGATCCATCCCTCATTCGCCCCCTTTAGCCTCTCACCACCGAACACGCCTGCCTCTTCTTTCCTGAATGTGCTATTCTCTCCCACACAAATCTACCTCTAAAGACTAACCTAAATCCCACTCGTTTCATGAGTATGCTCCTGATTATTCCAGATCCTTTATCTGTCTCTGATGATTTATCACTGACCTCTTATCATATCTATATCCTACATATAGCAAGGATCTCTTAATGAGACCATTATTGCTTTATCTCTAATTGCTTCCTATATTAAAAACCTTTTCTCCCCAACCAGATACGGCCCCCTATGGAAACATACAATCAACCTGTTTTATATCTTCCAATACCTGTACAACACAGAGCACATAGCTGGCTCTCAAGAAATATTCACTGATTATTTGGGAAAAACGAAGCCTGGTACCAGCTTTATCAGAAGGGAAATCAATTCTCCCAGCCTTGGAGAAAAAAAAACCCTATTTCTTGTATGTAATCTTAATCAGATTCAGCACATCTGTACCTTAATTTCTAGTAAATATGTCCTTAAGCTAAGAATATAATATAGGACTAAAAATCAGGCTACTTTAATAGGAGGAGTTATCAAGAGAATAAGTCCAACCTTGAATCATTTTTCTAAAGCAAACAATCCTTCTATCTTCATTTATCATATACTAAAATAACATTTTATTCTCTCAGGACTGCTTATCATAAAGAGATACGACCCTTGGAAGAGACCCTTGGAAAAGACAAGGGTCTCTGAAGATGAAACATCTGGAGGAAACTCTCACTCTGGCTTGTATTGAAAGGTTATATGTTCTTCTTATTCTCAGACTCCACAGTCATTGCTCAGAACTGGCTTGTAAAGAATAAACTATGTCCTAAATTGTCAGGGTGATAAACAAATACAGAAAATAGAGGGAAATAAGATACATTTGGCATTAATTCTTAAATTCACTCATTCATTTATTCATCCAATAATATTTAGTAAGCATGGATCATATATTACATTAGGCACTGTGGGAGGCTGAATGATGAATCAGAAAAGCTTATACAAGTCCACGAAGGGAAGATAATATAACATAAGATAGATAGTTCTGAATGCCCTAAGGAAAGAACAATGAAAACAATGCTGTAAGAATTTAGCAGAGGGAGAATTCATTCTTCCTTCTGGGAGAATCCAGAAAGATTCTAGAAACAAGTCCCATTTGCATGAGGCCTTAAAACACGGGTATGGCTTTGACAGGCAGAGATGTAATGAACGGACACGTAAGTTCAAATCACAGGATGCGCAAAGGCCCAGTGGACTTAGTGTTCTGTTTGGCTGTGGAAGAGCAGAGCAGAAACAGGAAATAAGGTTGGAAAGCTAGTTGGGCCAGATGTAGACGGGCCTGAACACTAAGCCAAGGAGTGTACACCTTTGTGAATAGAGCAGGACTTCACAAACTTAACTGTGAATACCAATCACCTGAGGCTCTTGTTACAGCGGATCTGAGGGGGGTGGACCCAAAACTCTGTATTGCCAACCCTTAGGCAGTGCCGATCTTGAAAGACCACATCTTGAGCATCAAGAACACAGACCTCCGGGAACCACTGCACAGAGAAACTGCCTGACCCCCAGGGTATTCCAGGAAGACTAAATCTGGTAACAGTGCATCAGGCAGATTAGGATGGGGAGAAGCTGTTCGTTAGAATCATCTGGGAAGCTTTTACACCACACTGTTACCCAGGCCTTACTCCCAGAGATTCTGATTTAATTGATCTGGAATGCGGCCCAGTTTCAGCATTTTTAAAAAGTTCTCCAGGGAATTCTAATGTGCAGCCAGGATTGAGAACCTCTCCTAAAGATGATACAGTAAGTATTGCAATAAGTCAGGCAAAGATGAAGATGACCTAAACTAGGGCAATGGTAGGGAGAACAGAGGGCCAGGGCCAGTTGTATAAAACACTTGTAAATGTAGACGGAACAGACCTTAGCAACTGTCTGTACAGCGACTTAGATTTATGGCTACCTCCATTTCTTCCAGTTAAGACAGCTCAGTGAAATGGTTAAGAACACGGACTCTAGAGCCAGATTGCCTGGGTCTGGATTCCAGTTCTGCCATTTATTTATTAGGTGTGTGTGTGTGTGTGTGTGTGTGTGTGTGTGTGTGTGTGTATGCCACACACATAGAGGCCACGGGTCATTATTCTTTGAATTCTTCATGACCCAGTTTCCTCATCTATATGTTGGGGATACAACAAAAACTAACATATGGAGTTGTGAAGACTGAGTTAAGCCCTTTGGCACTAAGCTTGGCACACAGGAAGGTGTTTGCTGTTACTATAAGCACGGTTCATGATCTGTCCTGATCTCTCCACAATGTTGAATTGCACGCAAGACTGGTCTGGAAATGAAGTCCTGGAGGGCTCTCAGCCCTCAGGCAATTAGAAATCACTAGGCCACCTGCTTCATGAATACAGCGGGATGGAGGTGGCATGCCCTGCCTCCCTCCCACATCCCTCACTCCCAAGGTCTCTAGAAGTAACCGCGCAGCATCCCTACTTGAACTGCTGGTCCTTGGTGCTTCTCGTCTTGGCCAGGAAGCGCTCTGCCAGCTTCTCCAGGTTGCGGGAGTAGTCCATCTCGATCTCAGCCTTCTTACGGAAGAAGTCCTGGAGGTCCTGCAGCAGCTGTACCCGGAGCTCACACTGCTGGTCCAGGCATTTCATCTGCTCCGTGAGTTGAGCGCGGATCTCTGCAACGAAAGCAAGCAGAGGCAGTCAGACAGACACCTCTGGAAAAAACCATGATGCCAACATTCACCCCTTCCATCTAGGTGTTCCCTGTGTTCTGGGGAACTGAAAGGCTTTACTTTTAAAAATGTGATGCGAGGCACCACCACCAACTCACCAACTTTTCAAACCCTTAAAGAATACTGAAACCGAGAATCTGCTAAATCAGTTAAGAAAAAACTGCCTATCAGACATATGATATTCAGGGCTGCCTTTTAATAAGCAATTCACTGTATACCAGACACCGCGTCAGAATGTGGGCTTCCTTCTGGCAGAGAGCCGAATGAATTATCTCCCAACCAGCCTATTAGGTCAGGACTTCTTTCATCCCTATTTTCAAGATGGGAAAACTAACTCTTAAAGAAGTTAAGCTATTAAGTGGTGGAGCCAGGATTCAAACTCAAACAGCTCGACTTTAGAGCCCAAACACCTACTTTTCATACTCTCTTTCCACATCTTCATGAAGAAGGGGAGGGGTCAAGGTATTTTAAAGGAGATAGGAAGGGCCCTGCCCAAGAATCAATAGTGGCAATCAAGAATTAAACAATTACCTAGATCTCTGGGCGAGCAAACCATTCACCGTCAGTCAGATTCCACAGTTTCCAATACCATAGAATGTAATCAATCTTTAAGAAGTTGGTATTTTCACTAAATATTACTCATATCTCTGATCCTTCACCCTCACCAATGCTCAGAGCCTCCGTTGTGTCAAAGCTAGAAATATTTCTGGTTAAGCTCTAGCTTGGCAGCTTTCTGGCTGGCCAGAATCCACATACAGGGCTAGCAAACACTCTCTGAAACTGCAGCAATGGCAGCTCCAGATACAGCCAGTTCTGCCTCACATGCAATACTGCATTTGTCACTGACAAGACCTGGCACCCGCGGGAGGCAGCTTGCCAAAATCTGACTGCAAGGCCTGCCGTGCACATCTTGCTGAAGTTATGCCCCGATCCCTATCTGAGTCACAGGAGTCACTTCTTTCATCCCTTTCTTCCCCAACGTCCCCCCGGCCCCTAACCCTGCAAGCCTGCTCAGCCCCAGCAACTTAGGCTGTGACAGTGACTCCAAGCCCAGGGAGAAGAGCACCTGCACTGATATGCCTTTCCTTCCGCGTGCTCCGAATTTATTTCCCAACAGTGGAGCTGTAACACTGCTTTCAGACTATGCTCTGTAAAGCAGGGCGTGGGCATGCGGGATCCGAGTTTTCGTCTGAGCTGTAGACAAATGAGAGGCAAATCCAGGAATGAAGCTATGATGTTGAAAAGCCTGCCAACCACTCCTTTTATGAAGCAATAAGGGATGGGCAAATGGTGCATTTGGCTTCGCCTTGGAGTAGCTACAGGTCCACCATCCATCCCCATCTTCATTTTTGGTTGTTTTTACAGATATCAGATGTATCACAAGTATCTGGTCCTTTAAGGGTGAGAACCGTAGTTCTCACCCTCTTTATCCCTCTGCCTCCCTCGTGCCAACCACCAATGCCAAACAGGCCTGCAGTAACCTCACCTGAACTGAAACTGAGCCCCGGAGGATTGTTTCAATCAGACAGAAGGCTGCACAGAAAAGCTGCCTGCCTCATCATTCATCAAAGCTCTCTTGTTCTGTGCTTTTTTTGGAGTCTGATTACAAGAATGTTGAGGGGGAAAGATCTGCAGAGGGCATGTCAGGCATTGGTTCTTGCCAGGGTTTTCTGGGTCTCTTAAAGGCAGCAGCCCTGGTTGAGACTATTCCTTGAGGCTTCTGTCCCTTTTCCGTCTTTGACAAACAGAAGTAGCAGCTGGCAGGAGAAGCCACTGGGTGGGTAGACTGTGAGCAGAGAGGCTATTCACCATGCTCACTGATATTACTCACAACCTGCCCATTAAATAATAAGAATCAGAGCATCTTAGGGTAAAAAGGCTTTCTAGGTCCCCAGTCAGTAACAGTGCAAGAGGATGTGGCTAGACAGGGGCGCTGTCAGTCCTTCCTGAGCCACTTGGAATTCTTTACCACATTGCCTCAAAAAACTCCCTAACTGGGGGAGCAGAAAGGGGAGCATGGCAAGATGGACACAGCCCACCTCTGCTGAAAGGAGAAGGCTAAGCAAATTCCCATGATACCCATGAAGTTCCAGAGGGAGACTGCTCCAGGGTTGTCCTGTCCGAGGAACAAGCAGTTCATAGGAAGCCTTTAAGATGTGTGAATTAATCTAGGAAGCCCCACGTGCATCCAGCCAGCATGGAATTCCACCCTGACTTCCTCAAGTGCCTCAACAAATGGGCAGCATTACCCAAAGTGCACCCCACCCTCAGGCATCCCCTCTGGGCCCCTGCAGGAAAAGAAGCATGTGTTTGCTGAACATCTTTGATGGGCCTCTACTCACATCATTTTATTTAATCTTTATTACTAGGCCATAATTGGTATCTCCAATTATCCTGATCAAAGATGACAAAACTCAAGTATGACTTGTTAAGTAATTTACCAAAGGGCCATACAATTAGGGGCAAGTGGGGTTGAAGCCAAGTTAAGGTTTGCCTTGACTTGTCAAAGAGGTTGACAGTGGGGACGGGAAACGTGAGAAGCCAACAAGAGTCTGAAGTCTCGGGGGCATTTTGGGGGGGACATCACAGTTTCTCTGGCTCCAAAACCTGGAACGTCCCCTTCTCTACCTTCCAGCTGCAGTGGTGACTCAGGCCCAAGAGTCAAGTTTGGAGTAGCCCAGTGACTCACTATCTAGCCCATGTTTTGACTAGTCCACGACCAGACTGGCTTCCTTCCTACTTCCTAGATCTACAGAGCAGCTTCCTACTTATACAGAGCAGCTTTGAAGGAAGTGAGAATGGGATGTCCCCACCCCATCCAGCAAAAGAAGAGTCTCTGCTAAGAGATACCACCTGCACCGTGGTCAGCTAGTGATGCCACACTGCTGAGCATCACCCCTGCCCCGCTCCCACAACCTGCCTGGAAGGAGGCGCTGCCCTGGCCCCCACCCCCAAGAGCCTCTGCACAGGCACTCAAGGGAGATTCTCATCACCCCCATCTCTAGGCCTGCCGCTCCAAGACAGAATAGCTGCTCTGTCCAGGGCAAAATGTGCTACTTCAGGCTTGTACTGCTGCTGCTGCTTCAAAGACAAACAATGGTCCCCAAGAAGGCAGCTGTGCCAGCCCCAGTCCTCTGTCCATGCATACGAGGGGCAGGAACAATGGGCCACTGAAAGCCAGCACGCCTGGGCCATGTGCCCAGGCTGGAGGCCCCTCTGCACCCTGGCCTACCAATACACTACAAGTGCAGAAAGAAGAAAGGGGCAATTTATAAAAACGTGGAGGAATTTCTCACAGTTCCATCATGTGCTTAGCCCAGTATGCACCTGCACACGTGTAGACACACAAAGACACACTCACACCACCCACACCGTGCTTCATCACACCAACTCAAGATGCCTTTGCCAATCCAGGTTATAGTTGGAGAAGCGTTCCTGGGAGCTGGGGATGATGGGGTTTTCGTAGGTTTTGTCCTTAGAACTACATTGAAGAAGTCAAGTTCTCACTTTCTAGAAGCAGCTGTATCTCAGGGCTATAAATGAAATCAATGGCCATCCAGAAAGCCAAAGTACAAAGGTCACCATGAATGACCTGAAGTGATACATGCCAAAAATGACCTCCCCTGGGCACCTCGCCAAGCCCATTTGTTCAGAAAACCTTTACTGAGCTGCTTCTGTATGACAGACCCTGTGCCAGGTGATTATGAGGGACAAAACAGGCCCAAGTCCTACCCTACTGAAGTGTGACTTGACAAGAGGAAGGAAAAGACAGGAAAGATTGTCTCATTGCTTTTGCTTCAAATATTCTTGATTATAACATAGCCATGGTAAGAAGCCCCCACCTAAAGACCAAAGATTTAAAACTCATCAGTAGCTGGCAAAGATATTAGGCAACAAGACTAAGAAAATTTCAATGCCCTCTGACTGTTTTTCTATTTTGCTTTATAAAAATGATACTTGAATAAACTACAGCTTCCCTTGCAAAAGGGACCAAAGTTTTAGAGCAAATTTCCTGAAAATCAGACTTAACCTTTGGTTAATATTTCATTCAAAGATTCAAGTCAAAATTTAACCTCACTATTCTGGGACTAGCCCTTGACGACAGTTACACAATTTTGTGAATATACTAAAACAAAAAACAAACAAACAAAAAAATCCCACCAAATGGTACATTTCAAAGGGGTAAATTTTATGGTACTTGAACTATTTTTCATTAAAAAAGTTGAACCCCATCAAAACAGCATGTCCTGCTGAGTGCCATCCTGCCGACTAAGCGGAAAATGGCCCCACAAACAGGCACCAAAAGGAGGAAGGCCTTCTTGGTTTCCATTTCTCCACGTGTATGGGCTGAATTTCAGTTCTGCATTGAATATTCTTAAAGCAAATCTTAGGAGCTGTCCCTCCGGACAGCAAACTTGGCCAGGACAAGGAACTCCACTGGCAGATCACCATCCCATCATTTCCAAAGGGTGTCGGATCAAAGGCTGGAAGGGAACGTTTTCATGCATGAGCTCAAATCTAGGATCAGCGCACACGTCCCGGAACGCTTCCCCAAAGACATGCTGACTCTTTGTCCAGGCTTGGCCACAGCTGAAGTTCTAACTACACCTGTCCTGGGAGTTAGAAGGAAGTTCATTTTCTTTTTTAGGAAGATGCTGAAAGTCACAAAAATGGATGAAATTCATAGAAAAACTAGACCTAATAGGATATTGATTGCTTAACAAAAACAGGGCCCTGCCACAGCGACAATCGTGGAGACTCTAAATTATGTAACACCTGCCAACGCAGGTGACACAGTCGTCTAAAAACTGTCCACACTTCAGAGAACCCCAGGAAATTCACCAGTCAGGAGAGTATTGGGGAATTCTGTTCAGCTCATCGTTTCCATCCAAAGATATCAGCCCCACTTGATCCTCTTTCAAAATTCATCTCCTTCTTCAGGAATTTTTTCTGATTATGTAATACGGAACCTCTTTCTATGACTCCCACATTTTTGAGGAGAAAATGAGGGTGGGGAGGCAGGTGGGAGGAAGATGTAACCTTCCAGGAGAGTAACCCAGGCATGTCCTTCCTTTCTCCTTGATACGCTGGCACCTGGGGGCAGGAGCTGCCACCCCTGCAGGCGGTGCTCAGAGCCCGCGGGACAGGAGCTCAGCCTGGGTTCCCCACGGGGGGCCAGGCCTGACGCCAGTCTTTTTACACAAAATCTGCCTCGCCTGCTTTTCAGCCCTTCACAAACACATGACGTCACCTCAGCCACCTCAGGAACGCGAATTCCTACTCCCCTTCAAGCAAGCGTTATGTAAGGAGACACTGAGGCTTTCACCTCACTTGGAGCCTCTACCCTCCATATCTCTTACCAAGACCTCTTAACACAGCAGTCATCAGCTCCTCTCAAAGCTGTTCCCCGGGAAACAAAACGCTGGAACACCTTGCCAAGTCTCACTTTTTACCTGCAGATTGCTTTTCTACAGACTCAGTAATGGGAGGCCTATCGAAAATGTTTTTTTACGGGAGCCCAGAGAAGGGAAAGGAATTTCTGGGGATCACACAGTCATTTAGCTGCAGATCTAGGCCTGAAACCCAGGCCCCCAGGTTTCCTAAGCCAAAGTCCTTTCTTACTCTACTCTTGTTGCAAATATTTATTTGAGCGCCTTCCAGGTGCTCTGAAAGTACAAAGACAAAAGTCCTCCATCAAAGTTAGCAGAGTAGTCAGGAACTACTGAGTTAGGAACTGTAGTCAGGAACTCTAACAAACACAGAGCAATAGCAATATAAATAAATGAGGTATGCACATAGTATTTTGAGAGCAGAGAGAAGTCACATTATCACCCTCAAACCACTTGCTATATATCACATCTTTCAGAGGCTGACTGAAAGTTATTACTAATCTCCGAGTAGTTAGTATGTCAAAAAAAAAAAAAAAAAGCCATCAAGCTACTCTTAGTAAACTAGAAAACAGCAAATATTCTTCCTCACAGAGAGTGATTGATGGCCTTTTTTCTCTTTACTTGACTGAATATGACACAGAAACAAACCTCAGTTAATCCAAACTATCAACCAACAAATAGCTACTAAGCTTCCAGAATATGAGGATTTGACATATTTTTCTTCCTTGCATCTATATCCTCCCTTAAAAAAGTTGATTTCATCTCTGTCCTCTCCAAAGTTAGTGGATGTAACCTCCAGGCCCTGTTTAGGAGCTACAAAACCTGGAGACAACGTCAGTCTGAGACAGTGCCACCATCTTGCCACCACAAGAGGAAAGCCCTTTTCAGAATGGAGCCGACCTAGCGGAAGCAGAGCTGAGATATGCAAAAGGGGAACTTGGGCCCTTGAATCAATCATGGCTGGATGCCAGCCCCTATTCCTGTCAATTTCCATAAGCCAACTTATTCAGTTTTTCCTTAAAACAGTTTGCACTGGGGTTCTGGTATCTTGCAACAAAGGATTCCTACTGAACAAAATAGGAAATTCTCAAGTATTCAGAAGCATGAAAGTCCTTGTCCTCAAGGAACTTGCAATCTAATTATGAAAACATGATCAAAACATATAATACTTTTCCAAAAAATATGTAATTATTTACATATTATATAATTATGCAAGATACATAATTAAATGTATAAATTTTATGTTATTATATACTGAAAGAATGAAACTGTGAATAAATATTACAAATACAAATAAAGTACTTGTTTTATTTTCTTGGGCTACAGACATTATTTTCTTGGGCTATAAAATCACTGCAGATGGTGACTGCAGCCATTAAATTAAAAGACATTTGCTCCTTGGAAGAAAAGCTATGACCAACCTAGACAGCATATTAAAAAGCAGAAACATCACTTTACCGACAAAGGTCCGTCTAGTCAAAGCTATAATTTTTCCAGTAGTCATGTATGGATGTGAGAGCTGGATCATAAAGAAAGCTGAGCAACGAATAGATGCTTTTGAACTGTGGTGTTCGAGAAGACTCTTGAGAGTCCCTTGGACTGCAAGGAGATCCCGCCAGTCAATCCTAAGGGAAATCAGTCCTGAATATTCATAGGAAGGACTCATGCTGAAACTGAAGCTCCAATACTTTGGCTAATATGAAAAACTGACTCATTGGAAAAGACCCTGATGCTGGGAAAGATTGAAGGTGGGAGGAGAAGGGGACGCCAGAGGATGAGATGGTTGGATGGCATCACCAACTCAATGGAGATGAGTTTGAGCATGCTCCTAGAGTTGGTGATGGACAGGGAGGCCTGGTGTGCTGCAGTCCATGGGGTTGCAGAGTCAGACACAATCGAGCAACTGAACTGAACAAATTTTAAGAACTCAGAGCAGTGGAAGTAACATTGTTAAAATAAGACTCCTTGAGAAAGACTAAACTCCTTAAGAGGGAGATACTGGACAGAGCAGGGCTCCAAATCTGTGGAAGAAAGGAGACGCTAAAGAGAGAAAATGCGAACAAAGAGAAGTCTGAATTAGTATTCTGAGAAAAGGTGAAATTTCAACAAATGTAAGGAAGTGGAGACAATATTCCAGAAGAAGAGAAAACATAAGCCAGGAGATGGGAATGTTTGAGTGCGGCTTCTTTGTAAGACAGGGAGGAGGCTGGCCTCGCCAGAACAAAGGCTAACGGGAGGGCCCAGTCAGAGATAAGGGTGCACAGAGAAGCACCTCCATCGGCTAACAGGGAAGTTTGGATTTCAAGAGGCCAGAAATGGACCTAGTGAAAGTTTGTGTCATGATGCAAAAGATCAAGAGTGGAGGAGGTCTTCTGGATGGGTTTCCAGATCTTTGATGGAGTGAGCATTAACTCACAATCCAGGCCGAATAGTACAGAGGTCAAACCAGTAGGAGAATCCCAGGAATGGAGAAGCCCTACACATACTGACACTAGTAATAGTCCATACTTAATCACTGCTGCTGCTGCTGCTAAGTCGCTGCAGTCGTGTCCAACTCTGTGTGACCCCATAAACGGCAGCCCACCAGGCTCCCCCATCCCTGGGATTCTCCAGGCAAGAACACTGGAGTGGGCTGCCATTGCCTTCTCCAATGCATGAAAGTGAAAAGTGAAAGTGAAGTCACTCAGTCGTGTCCAACTCTTAGCGACCCCATGGACTGCAGCCTTCCAGGCTCTTCTGTATGGGATTTTCCAGGCAAGAGTGCTGGAGTGGGGTGCCATCACCTTCTCCGAATCACATACCTGATCACTAGTAATAGGACACACTTTAGAGCCAGTGATCCTGAAGCTGGTGAGTTCCTACGCTGTAGTGAGCACACTGGACACACGAGAGACACAAACACACGTTTGTGTTCAGTAAGTGTTTGAGTGGCAGGAAGGAGAGGTGGTGGAACCTGGAGTGCTGGCCTTTCTGGCTTTTCCTTCACTACAGTTCTCTGTGTCGAACTTTACGTTTGGCCATCTTCAAAACTGTCTGCCCTGGGCAGTAAATCACCCAAAAGTTATGAAAACAAAGACGCTTTCCTCCCCTTGCATTAACTCCACACTACCTAAGAACAATGCATGCAACTTTGGAGACAAAGGGAAACCAGCCAGAGAGAAGGAGGGGGAGAAAAACAGCCTTGAGAGTTTCCAGAGGACGTCGATTCATTAACTTTCGAGCCCCCAAGTGAAGACACAGAAAGCAACCTCGTAAAGCCAATGAGATGAGAGGGTGTGAAGGGGAATATCTCAATGAACTTTAATCATCAGGATTGCTCTTGGCAGGCCGCCTTGGTTCTTTCAAGTGACTCAATAGAAAGTCAAAGACAAAAAGCTCCCAAATGAACAAGCTGCCACACCAAACGCCAAAGTAGTAATTTCAGCTCCTAGGCCTTGCCTGAGATGTTTAAGAAACAGAATTCCTGAGGTCCAAAGTCTAGAATTAACTTGTACTACAAATTATAGATTTGGAATGCGATGACCAACAGCTCCTCTGGCAAATGTCACCTAGTCTGCTGCCCCTGATTCATTGCTAGAGGTAAAGTGGAAGTCAATTCCCAAGGATCATGATAATTAACCAATAAGTCTAGCAAATATTTCTCTTATACCATCTCTGTGCAAATATCTGAGTGACAGACAGCTCACTGAAGAAAATATAAGGCATGATCTTGCTCTCAAGAAGCTTATAATCCATTTGGAAAAAAAGACTAAATGTAAAAGCATTCAACTATATAGGACTGTGCTAAGTGCCAAAATAATGGCCCCGAATCATGCTCAGTGTAAACCAGAGTCAGCCTGAGTTAGTATTCAGGCGTTGAATTGGGGAGGATTGGTAAAGAATCAGCCTGCAATGCAGGAGACCTGGGTTTGATCCCCTGATTGGGAAGATCCCCTGGAGAAGGAAATGGCAACCTGCTCCAGTATTCTTGCCTGGAGAATTCCATGGACAGAGGAGCCTGGCGGGCTACTCTACTCTCACAGAGTCAGACACAACTGAGCAATTAACACTTTCATTTTCAAGGGTGATGGAGGGCTTCCCTGGTGGCTCAGATGGTAATCTGTCTGCAATGCAGGGGACCTGGATTTGATCCCTGGGTCAGGAAGATCCCCTGGAGAAGGGAATGGTAATCCACTACAGTATTCTTCCCTGGAGAATTCCATGGACAGAGGAGCCTGGTGGACTTGAGTCCATGGAGTCACAAAGAGTTGGACAGGACTGAGCACAACACACACACTCACAGGAAGAAGGGCTGTGATTACTAGAGCAAAGGTGAGGAGACAGAAATGGGCACGTCAAGCCTAGGAGGCGGTGTGAGTATAGCACAGTGTCTTGAAGGTTTACTCACAAGAGTATGGAGAAAAAGAGCAGGGTGGAAAAGCAAGAAAGGGCCCACGTGCTCGATGAGCTGATCCGCTGTTCCAAAGGGATCTTTAAACTGTGGACAAAGCAAGGTCTTGAAAAGCAGAAGGTCAGCACAAGGAGAGCCAAAAACCCAAGACTTCCCTACTAATCAACTTCTGAAAAGATCAAGTGTCAATTTCAACCTGTTCACTACAGTAATGCACAACAGTAAACTATCTGCTGCTCAAGGTTCCAGTACAACTGAATGGAAAACCAACCAGGTCAGTAGTAAAATCCAGACCCTAAATTCCTAGAGAGCTGGCTCTGGGGGATTTACTTCATTCTGTGCAAGACCCAGCTTGGCCTACGGTATCTGCACACTGTTTAAGATTTAGTTCCACTGGCAAGGACTAAGTCCCTATTAGCTGTTGAGAAAAGGGACAAAGATGACTACAGAGGATCAGGAGATTCACTTGGCTTTTAAAGTACCTATGGAACTTCCTATTTGAAAATGCAGCTTTGTTTTCCAATCTGGAGTTCTCAGCAGAGGTCAGGTCTGGAAGGAGACATTTGCAAGTCACCACCAGCAAGTAGATGGGAATGTGACATTAACCATGAAAGCGAATGTGGCTGCCCATAGCAAGCATGGAGAACAAAAGATGCAGGTCTAAGCCTGGGGACATCCTCATGGAGGGGGAAAGTAAAAGAAGAGGAGATAGAAAAGTAGACTGAGAATGGAAACAGATGGATCAAGGTGTCAATAACTGCAAATCACTTAAAGAACACAGCGGGGCAAACAGTTTGTTAACCTGGCTATCATGACTGACAGCCTGCTACGCATCACCACGCAAGACCAAACAATCAGCTCTCACGAAGCTGTCCCAGCCTCTGAAAAGTTCCTTACATCCGCGCTCTCTTCTTCCCTTTCTCCTCATTCATGCTTCCCTGTGATGGCTCTCACAAATCAAGTGGAAGCTTTTGCCTCTATAGCTCTGTTTTCTGGTACAGGGGTCCCCGACCTCCGGGCTGTGGATCAGTACCTCCTGTCAGATCAGTGGTGGCATTAGATTAGAAATAAAGTACACAATAGATGTAATGCACTTGAATCATCCTGAAACCATTCCCTGCCCCTTTGTCCATGGAAAAATTGTCTTCCTGGTGTCAAAAGGCTGGGGACCGCCATTCTAGTGAACCCAGACTAAGACACTGTTCTAGCCAGATGCTGGATGGATAATCTTTTTCTTGATGAAACTTATTCCCCAATGAAAGTATCTGCTTAGTAGTCTTGAGAATAGCTAACATTCATGGATTCAGCATATTTGTGAAGTGATTGGATAAAAACTGATGCAATTGACTACAATTTGTTTTCTGTGCAAAGGTAAACTGACTCTACAAAAGTTATGGGAAGGTATACAATCAGTAATGATCAAAGATGCCATTTATTAAATACTTTCTATGTGACTCATAGAATGTTGAGTCACCATTTAAGTGTAAAAGTATGTTTTCTCATTTAATCCTCAAAACATCCCCGTGGGATAAGTTTGCAGTAAAGCAGAATGGTTAAGAACCCAGACTTTACACTCAGAAAGACCTGGCTTTCTCTCTAGCTCTGTCACATGCTAGCTGTGTATCCCTGAATAAGACACTTAATCTCTCTAAGTCTGTTTCATTATCCATAAAATGGAGTTTGTAACAACAGCCACACGAGCGGATTATTATGAAGAGTAGAAGAGATGATGTAGACAAAGTGTTTACTATATGCCAAGTATCTAGTACATAGATGGGGAAAAAACAGAAACAGTGGCAGATTTTATTTTCTCAGGCTCCAAAATCACTGTGGACAGAGACTGTAACCATGAAATTAAAAGACGCTTGCTCCTTGGAAGAAAAGCTATGACAAACCTAGACAAGCTTACAAAAAAGCAGAGACATCACTTTGCCAACAAAGGTCCATATAGTCAAAGCTATGGTTTTTCCAGTAGTCATGTATGGATATGAGAACTGGACCATAAAGAAGGCTGAACAGCGACAAATTGATGCTTTTAAACTGTGGTGCTGGAAAAAACTCTTGAGACTCCCTTAGACAGCAAGGAGATCAAACCAGTCAACCCTAAAGAAAATCAACCCTGAATATTCATTGGAAGGATTGATGCTGAAGCTGAACATCTAAAACTCTGGCCACCTAACGTGAAGAGGTGACTCATTGGAAAAGACCTTGATGCAGGGAAAGATTGAAGACAAAAAGAGAAGAGGGAGGCAGAAGATGAAACGGTTAGATAGCTTCACCGACTCAATAGACATGAGTTTGAGCAAACTCCGGGAGATAGTGAAAGACAAAGAAGCCTGGCACGCATGCTCCAGCCCATGGGGTCACGAAGAGTTGGACACGACTGAACAACAAAGTATCTAGTAAGATTCCACTAAAAGTCACCCATGATTCCTCCCAATTCCCAGATGGGACCAGAGAGGCTCAGAGAGATTAGTTAACTGCCTGAGGTCACCAATATAGTTACAGATCAGGACAGGATTGGAACCTAGTGTGTTTTCTCATTTAATCCTCAAAACATCCCCGTGGGATAAGTTTGCAGTAAAGCAGAATGGTTAAGAGCCCAGACTTTACTTTCAGGAAGACCTGGCTTTCTCTCTAGCTCTGTCACATGCTAGCTGCGTATCCCTGAATAAGGGATTCTAAAACTGGGGCTCTGGGAAGATCCTCTGGAGAAAGGAACAGATACCCACTCCAGTATTCTTGCCTGGAGAATTCCATAGACAGAGGACCCTGGCAGGCTACAGTCCAAGGGGTCGCAAAGAGTCAGACATGACTGAGCGACTTTCACTTCACTTCACTTCAACCACTCTTCTACATTTTTAAAATTAAAACTTAGATATGGACTCATTTTGTTCCCTTTCATACTGGAATCCTATCATTCTAGTTTGGTTAACAAAAGAGATACCTGAATTTCTTCAGCTTTTCATACAAAAGTCCTCATTCTTATTGCCTTAACTCTGAATGTTTAAGTATTTGGGGTGGAGTGGAAAACACCTTTATATCATTTCTTCTTGAAGGAAATAGTAACAAAAAGTCCATGCCCACCTAGAGATACCATCAACTGGAGAGGCAGCAGAGTAAAATCTGGGTTACCATTCAACTTCCTATGAGGTTGCTTGGCACACAGAAAGTACCTACTAAGTGGCATCTATGATCATTATTGATTGTATATGACTGGCCTGCCTATAACTGGAAAACAGATAGCTTGTGCTCAAAATGCCAGCTCCACCACTTCATAGCTATGTGACCCTGGGCAAATTACACTTAACTTCTCTGTGCCTCAATGCCTCCATGTGTCAAAGTTCATTACCTCTTAGAGTTTTCATGAGTTAATATTTGTAGAATAATTAGAATAGTTTCTGGTACATTTTAAGTACTATGTTTTTGTTAAATACATAAATCAGATTTATCTCATGGATTCTTTAGAAGGTATACAAAGTGATAAGAATTAAATAGAATAAATTGGTGGCTTTCTAATTTTTACAAGCCAACACCTACACCACAACAAGATATCATGAAAATAAATATGCCATAAAGTCTGATAATTTTTATATTTTACACACTAGTTGTGGCCCACTAATTTGATCTCCTGACCTAGTAGGTCTTGACCTGCAGGTTTAAAAAGCTCTGGAATAAACCACATGGCTACCAAAGGCAGAACTAGAACAGAGTCTTCAAACGACTCATCTCCTTCTTCATGGTTATTATTAAATCAGAAAGGACTCAAGTTTCACTTCTTGCTTGAAAAGAAACTGTAAATTCTGGGTCCTTCTCCTATCCCTTCCACATTTCACATGAACACTGGAAACTCAGAGAACACCAAGGAACCAACAGATACTTCCTGTCTGTACACCTCCTGTCTCCGTTGTCCCACCCAGCATGTCACCACTGTGCAGCAGGGAGAATTCCCTGGCCTGTCCTTTGAGTTTCACCTTCCTGATTTTCAGGTCCAGCAACTGTAAATCACTTTGCTGACAAAGGTCCGTCTAGTCAAAGCTATGGTTTTTCCAGTAGTCATGTATGGGTGTGAGAGTTGGACTATAAGGAAAGCTGAGCACTGAAGAATTGATGCTTTTGAACTGTGGTGTTGGAGAAGACTCTTGAGAGTTTCTTGGACTGCAAGGAGATCCAACCAGTCCATCCTAAAGGAGATCAGTCCTGGGTGTTCATTGGAAGGACTGATGCTGAAGCTGAAACTCCAATACTTTGGCCACCTCATGCGAAGAGTTGACTCATTGGAAAAACCCTGATGCTGGGAAATATTGAGGGCAGGAGGAGAAGGGGACGACAGAGGATGAGATGGTTGGATGGTATCACCGTCTTGATGGGCATGAGTTTGAGTGAGCTCCGGGAGTTGGTGATGGACAGGGAAGCCTTGCGTGATGCCGTCCATGGGGTCGCAAAGAGTCAGACACAACTGAGCAACTGAACTGAACTGAACTGTAAATCAACCATCACACCTTCCAAGCAAAAATGCCACTGATTTAACTCAACAAGGCAATGTCATTACAGATGGATTATAAACAGAACAGATGAAACTTACTAATGATTAAGTTGGGGAAAAAAGAGTTCTTATCTCCTAGAGATAAATACTGAAATATTCAAGGATGAATAATGTCTGGTATTTGCTTCAAAGTGATGGAGGGGTGGGGTGGTGGTGGCAGCAAACATATAGATAAAGCAAGACTGGCCGTGAACTGAGGATTTTCGAAGCAGGGTGATAGGGATATGAAGTTCATAACACTATTCTCTCTACTTTTGTGTATGTTTGATATGTTTCATAATTAAAGGTTTTTAAGAATCTAATTAATGGCATGTAAAAAAAAAAAAAAGGCTTAAAAAGACTCATAATAGAGGCAAAAGAAGATCAGCAAAACAGAACAAATACCCAGGGATATTGTACACAGCAATTTCCTTAAAACAAAAGAACTAAATCTGTGGGAGAAAAGGGATATGACACAGCAGGAAATGTACATAAAATAATCAACATTAAGACAGATGCTGTTTAAATTTCTGAACTTCAAGGATAAAGAAAGGATAAATTTAAAAATCAATGGAGATAAGAAACAAATTGTCTAACAAAGTACGGGGGAAAATCAGAGTATCAGATTGTTTTCAGATTTTTTTTTTTCCGGAAAAAATCTCAATTTTTCCAGATTGTTCCAGATAACCCTCAAGGCTAGAAGAAAATGGAGCTGTATTCTAAAAGGATTCTAAGGGAGAGCCACAGTGATCCAAGAATATTATGGCAAGCCAAGTCACCTCAAGTTCAGGTGTGAAAAAGGCTCAGACATTTGCCAACTTGAAAGATCTCAGCTTATACAGACCCATGAACCCCGCCTGAGACAGAAATCCTGCACACAGTAACTCAACCAAAACAAGACCACAGGAACGAAGAAGTGGCGATAGAACAGACGGTAGATACAGCTCCAAGACCCTAAAAATGGGGGCACGCGGGTCAGGACATAGATGGTAGAAACACCGCCAAGGAAAAGATTCAGATAAGCTATAAAAACTGGGAGACGGGAAAGAGAGGTACAAGGAAGGGCAAGAATGTGAATCACCTAACCCTTCCAGGCAAGTGATCAGCCAGTCTGTCAAGAAGTGAAGATTCAGCTTAAAATGTAGTTTAAAATATTAGCAATGACTTCAGCCTCCTAATGATTTTCACAATCATTTTCTTAACCTTAGACAGAACTTAAGGACTGTGATCTTTTGTGGAAAAGAAACATTTAGCTGAAGTTTCTTTCCTTTCACTTCAGTTTCTTTTTCTTCTGTAAAATGAAATTCAATTGTTTTTATTTTTAAAGCACATATGGCATAATGCCACTCTTTTACAATTATTTCGCTCTTGCCAACCACCATCCTGTTTCCGTGTGTCGAATGTGTGCACTGGAAGGGAAAGTCCACGCGCCTGGCACCAAATCTCCCACCCCCACCCTCCCTTCCCCGACCTCCCTGTCTCAGCTCCTAGCCTAGGTTCATCTTTCCACCTGCACACTAGAACCCACCCCTCCTTGCTCACCCAAGTCCCTTGCTGCTAAAATTACACACATATTCGTATCATTTCCCTCTCTCTGCTGGATTAAATCCATAAGCAAGCAAACATGCTATGTTCCCCCCATCTAATTGAAAAAACAAACTGTTACTTGATCTCCTCCTTCCTCCCCAGGTACTTCTTTTTATCTTGTCTTGTCTTTACAATAAAATCCAGAATGCTTGTCCATACAATGGTTGTCTTTAGCTCACTGTAACCAGGCTTTTGCTTCTTCCACTCCCATAGATGATGATCAAAGTTGCTAAGTCGTGTCCAACTCTTTGCGACCCCATGGACTGTAGCCCACCAGGCTCCTCTGTCCATGGGATTCTCCAGGCAGGAATACTGGAGTGGGTAGCCTTTCCCTTCTCCAGGGGATCTTCCCAACGCAGGGATCGAACCCAGGTCTCCCACACTGCGGGCGGATTCTTTACCAGCTGAGCCACAAGGGAAGCCCGTTCCATTCGCATGGTGGCAGTAGTGACCTCAACGTTTCCAAATGCAGCCAATTCTCAGGACCCGGCTTTCTCTACCACCCCCAGGCCTGGACAGAGGGGATTACTCTCTGGGCCTGGAACACCACCCTCTCTTGATATGCCCCTGGACTCACATTCTCAATCTCCTTCCCTCCTTCCTCCTCTCCCAGCCTTCAACTGCTGACACCCCAGGTTTCAGTCGAGGGCGTCTCTTCCATCTCTACTTGTTTCCCAGCAGACCTCTCCTGGTTCTGCGCCTGATGATTGCCAAATCTGTGTCTCTAGTCTGGACCTCTCCCTGAGTGCCTGCCTCCTATAATGGACTGAACATTTCTTCTTGGATGGCTGGCAGGTACTTAGAGCTTAACATGCCCAAAGCTGAATTCCTGATACACACCCTGATCTCCATGTTCCCCGTCTAAGTAATGACACCACCATTTACTTGCCAGGCCTAAAAAACTAAAAATGTATTAGTGATTCTTTTCTCTCAAACTCCCAATCCAACTCAAGAGCAAATCCTGTTTGACCTATCTTCAAAACGCAACCAGAATCAAATCACTTCTAATGCCCTCTTCCATTCCCGAGTCCGACCCGGCATCACTTCGCCAGTTTCCTGAGTGCTCCTGCCGCCGCCACCCTCATTGCCCTATGATCTATTCCCTGCTTATCACCCTCCAACACCTTCACCTGGAGGAAAAAAGCTGCGGGCTTTCTAAAACCTTACATGGCCCAGCCCCCTGCTGTCTCTCCAGTCTCTGTGTTATGTTCTCCTTAGACACTAGTCTCCAGCAACACTGGCCTCTTATTCACAGCACGTGCCAAGCACATTACATACGCTTTGCCTTGGCCTGAAGCACACCCCCCTCCCCCCACCCCCCGGCCACATTCACACGGTCAGCTCCCTCACCTCACTCAATTCTTTTTGACCAGGTGTTGGCTTCTTAGAGCAACCATGTGGCCACTTCATTTGCAAGAGCCCCGGACACTCTCTCTCTGCGCCTTTATCTCATTATATTTTTCTTTATGACGCTTATAAATCTATTCAGTTATTTATCATTTCCTTCTCCACCAGAACATACACCCATGAGAGCATGGCCTTTGCTCAATACTGATCTCTGGTGCCACATGCCTCACACATAGTCAACACTCAATGTCTACTCACTGAATGAATGAATGTAGAGCTCTTTTGGTGTAACGGTAGTTGGAACAATTTATTGCTAACTTCTTTGAGGTTTTCAGTTTAGTGTATTTTTAATAAGCATCTTTTATTTTATAAGGAGGGCTTATTTTATAAGGAAGCAATATTCCTTTAAAAATTAAAGCAGAAAACCAGTCAAAAATCATGCAAAGGAGAGATGCATTATCTAATCAGGTCTGCTATATTTGGATGTGTGTTTTTGCCCCATTATTTATGATAGCCACAGAAGAGTTTACAGTGTAATGCCCTCAGGGCATTTTTCATAATTAATGAAACTTTTTAGGAGGAAACTTCACTGGAACAAAAGTTTTAATTGCCCAGGGCTGACCAAAGAGTGTGAAGACAAGGCTCCCGGTTTTCCTAACTATCTCTTCTCACTATAATATCATATTGCTGCCATAATCTAGATGCCAGAGTCTGTTAGCACCCTGCAAACCAAAGTATGAGGTCTTCAGTAATACAGAGAAAATATAAGTATCACTTTTGAACAAGCTGACACTTCTGAACATGTAATAACCAGGGTCACAGAGTCACAGGGGCCAGTGAGAAGATAAAAAAGGGTCTCTGTGAGCTCCAGTGACACACACACCACCAGGAAAAGTTCTTGTCCCTCCTACCAACCCACAGCAACACCAAGAAATGTCACTCAGCAAACGGAGTGACCTGCTTCTTCCACCTCCAGGAGGTCCCGGGGAAAGTGGATGGCACAAGCCCTCCCCCTTGTCTCTAACGAGTGAGGCCCGAGTGGCACATGAGCTAGGCTGTGTTTCGGTGTCCCTCCCTTACACCCCTCACCTCCAGTATTACCTGCCTCTTCTGCTCTTTCCACGATGAGGAAAGAAGCAGCAATAGCCTGTGGACTAGTGATTAAGCGTCATGGACGTACTGTAGAAAGTAGGAGGTGGTGGTTGTTTAGTTGCTCACTCGTGTCCGACTCTTGTGACCCCAGGGACGGTAGCCCGCCAGGCTCCTCTGTCCATGGGATTTCCCAGGCAAGACTACCAGAGTGGGTTGCCCTTTCCTTCTCTAGGTGATCTTCCCAACTCAGAGATTGAACCTGGGTCTCCTGCATTGCAGGCAGTTTCTTTACCAGGGAAGCCCTACTGTAGAAGGTGAAAGTGAAAGTGAAAGTCGCTCAGTTGTGTCTGACTCTTTGCAACCCCATGGACTATACAGTCCATGGAATTCTCCAGGCTAGAGTACTGAAGTGGGTAGCCTTTCCCTTCTCCAGGGAATCTTCCCAACCCAGGGATTGAACCCAGGTCTCCTGCATCGCAGGCAGATTCTTTACAAGCTGAGCCACCAGGGAAGCCCACTGCAGAAGGTACCCATCCCAAATAGGATTCAAACCTTGGTCTCCTAACACATCCACCTACGTTTTCTAAGGCTGTTGACCAATCAGTAGACTGTGAATCCCAAGCAGTTGACAAATGGGTTCTAGGGTCTTCACATGACTAATGGCAGTCAGAGTAGTGACTTCATTATTTTATATCAATAATTTAATTGTTTTCCCAATTCTTCCTTTAAAATTGGACAGTTTAGAGCCTCTGTATATCACATGACTGTGCGTAATTGTTAGTGGTGACAGGTCAGATATCATTAACTAGGTCAAGGTGATTTTTACTTCTATTTCTTTTCAAGGTGATCTTTTTATTGTGGTAAAATATACCACAATATTAAGTTTATCATTTTAGCCATTTTTAAGTGTCATGTTCTGTGGCATTAAGTACATTCACATTGTGCAACCATCGCCACTGCCCATCTCCAGAACTTCCACCTTCCCAACCACAACTCTATACCCACTAAACACTGACTCCTCATTCTCCCTTCCCCCTAACCCCTGGCAAGCTCCATTTAGGCCAAGGTGGTTTTGAGCACTCTGAATTTTTCTCATTTTTTAAATTCTTCGCCACAAAGAATAAAATTTATAAACATAGTAGGCTATGAGTTAAAAACAAGAAGCATAAGAACACTAATGATGAAATACAATTGTCAATTAGTAGAATAAGAACAGTATTAAGTCATCCAATTCACATTAAGATGATCTTCACAACTTACTATGGAGCATTCATCTGATTCAATCTTATGAAGCCAATACTAACAACAGAAGACCTTGGAATAACTATTACCAAACTGACTTTTCAATTGTCAGAAGAAAGGCATTCCGTGCCTAAAGTGTGTTATTCCCTGGAAGAGATGCAGTGGAAACCATCTGTGGTAGTTCACCATTTAGAAACTTTTAAAATTATGTTTAATAATGTCATTTTTTTAGAGTGCAAAATACAAAAGTTCTAAACATTAGGTCAAGAAATCAGGTTTTTCTTATCTTTAAAAAATAAATTAGTAAGTCAGTAAATTTCCAACTACATTTTAATGAAGTTGGCCCCAAGTTAAGCACAATATTTTATCTTTAAATTTATTTTGGCACATTCTTTCTTTCATAATTTATTTAAATAAATTAAATATTGCATATCATCTGCTAAGTGAGAAAATAATAAAAATTATTTATCGATATATATATATAATGGAGGCTATTAAACTTTGTCTATGTTAAAATAAACTACACACTATAATTTTAATAATGTTGATATAAAAGAAAACATTTTATTTAAATTCATTTATTGTAGTTTGTAAAAGTGACAACAAAAAGGAACAAAACTGGGTCATTTGTAGAGCTGTGGAATGATCTAAAGACTCATTCAGAGTGAAGTAAGTCAGAAAGAGAAAAACAAATACCACATGTTAATGCATATAAGTGGAATCTAGAAAATGGTATAGATGATCTTATTTGCAAAGCAGAAATAAAGACAAAGACAAAGAGATTGGACATATGGATATCAAGGGGAAATAGGCAGGGGGTAAGTTGAATTGGGAGGTTGGGACTGACATATATACACTCTTGATATATTATGTATAAAGTAGACAACTAATGAGAATCTACTGGATAGCACGGGGAGCTCTACTCAACGCTCTGTGGTGACCTAAATGGCAAGGAAATCTGAAAAAGAGCGGATATATGTTTATGTATAGTGATTCATTTTGCCGTACCAAATAAACTAACAAAACATTATAAAGCAATCATACTCAAATAAAAATTAGTTTTAAAAAAGTGTCATTACCTTTTAAATACTTGAGGGGATTCACAAAATTATATTACTCTGAAAGGAGTTCATAAATCCTAAAATGTTACAAAACACCAGTTTAATATAAAAGTCTTTTTGATCACACTCCAGTAATTGTAACCAACTTCTTTCCTCTTGACCCGGGCCTGCCTTCTCAAGGACACTAACCTACTGCAGAAAGACTATAAAAGTTATCGCACTGTGATGAGTCCTGAGTCGGGGGAAAGAGGGTGCTATAGGAATACACAGGAGACAAGCCTAACCTGGTCTTGGGCTCAGTAAGTGGCTCCAGAGGCCTTGGAGAATCAGAGTTAGCCATGCAGGACCAGAAAGAACAGTTATGTTCAAAGGCCCAGAGGCCAGAGAAAAGAAGCCACATGCAAGGAACTGAAAAAAAAAATCTGAGACATTCAGAGTAGCCGAAGCATGGAGTTTAAGTGAGAGAGTGAAAAAAATAAATAAATAAATAAGACTGATTAAAAAGAGAGGCAGGGATCAAGCCCTGGAGAGTACTGCAAATAGTCTGAAGAAGAATGGAATTTTTCCTAAGAGCAATGGGAAGCCATTAACACATGGACTAGAAATTAGATAAGCAAACTACAGTGTTTTTAATGACACGAGTGTTCCACTCCAACAGAGAACCAAAGTAGAAGGGAAATGTGAGACTTTTTATTTTCGGAGGATTCAAGGTTTTTAAGACTCCTCTTATAATGTGTCCCTTAATCTGAATATTCCAAATAAAGCAAAATGCAAATACCCCACAAAACACAAAAAGCCTCATGCTTTCAAATATTAGCTCCCAAATAACCATATGCTCTGATCTTATGAGTAGATCAGTGCCATCATTCAGATATTAGAGGCAGCAGAGGGTATCTACATGAATCAGTAGATTCATTTGGGTCTCTGGGTTTCACTTTACTCTTCTGAGAAATTGTGATAAAGAAGTATTTATCCTGTGCCTACCCACCTCACACTCTTTGAAGGCCACATCTCAAAACAATTAAGTGGAAAGGATTTTACCAACTGTTTTTATTCAATCCCAGAAACAAGACGTAAATGCTTCAGAAAGTACAGTTAAAAGGCTGCCCGATCATTTCACACCTCTGAAAAACTCTCCACCGTTCAAACCTATAGATGGGTGTACCCACAATTTGTCAACGGGAACAAAATTCAGAGCAAATGTCAGCTGACGATTTAAAAAACAGTAAGCTAAACACAATCAAAACTAAAGAAAAGACATTAAAACTCAGCTCTTGATTCAATCTGGTTCCACAGACTGCCCTATGGGGCAGGCTTGGTCCAAATGCAGCTGAGTAAATTAGTCTGCATTTGGAAGACCTGGGTTCTAGATCTGTGACGTGCATAAATTCAACTAATTTGTCAAATTAGTCATGATCTTATATGTCCCCAAAAGTTTTTGCTGATTTTAGACATGAAAGAGAAAATAAAAGCAATGTGTTGTGGGTTCCATCAGAGAAAAGCACTCAAGTTCCCACTGTTTTATCCAGATTTTTAAAGGACATTCTAGAAAATAGTTTTAAATTACTTTATGCATCTCCAGACTTTCTGGGCAGAAAGTGAAATGTGAAAGTGAAAGTCGCTCAGTCATGTCTGACTCTTTGCGACCCCATGGACTACACAGTCCATGGAATTCTCCAGGCCAGAATACTGGAGTGGGCAGTATTCAGATCCTTCTCCAGGGGATCTTCCCAACCCAGGGAAGGGATCAAGTAAAAGAAATTTATTTTAAAAATATATTTTTAAGACATTAAAATATGTTTAGAGTAAATGGCATAAAATAGCACAGTAGCCTGAACCCAATGCGCTTAAAAATTTCATTTTCCTTTCCAATAGAGTAACTTCCCCAAATTTTAAGGAAAAAAACAAACCAAAAAACCCCTATTTTAGTTCTTTATTATTAAATGGCACATTTCTCAGAATGAAAGGCTGAGAGCACGGTTCCTTAATTCATAAGACCATTTCATGCACACTCTCTGTTATGACACTCGGCACAGTGTGCGGTAATTAGCAATTTACATCTGTCTTCCCTGCCAGGCTAGGAGCGCCACAAGTCCAAGACCATGTCTTATTCATTGTTACATCCTAGCACCTAGCGCACAACTGCATAATGCTGAGCTGAAATAAATGTAAATGAGCTGCGCTTTCCCTGTCTTCTACCATGAATCTCTGGCAGATTCCAACAAAGCCTCCGAGTTAACTCCGTGCAAATCCTGGGTCAGCCAGGCTCACAGTGAAGATTTCTGCTTAACTGCAGTCTTCCTTCCCTTCCCTCTCCACCTCCAGAGGGAGTTCCCGCTGGAAATTGCACAACTCTTTGTGCAGAGAGAAACAACCAGCTTAGTTCCTGTTGACCTGAACAGCATCATTTTCTGACATAGTAACTTCTGTATCTTATTGAGGAGTAGCAAACCCAATCTGGGTTGTTTTTCTGGCTAAAAACTGTCATTTCAATTTCTACTTTTATCTCACAGAGCTAGAGCCTTCCTAGGCACTCACTTCTCTTCTGCCCTCACGAGATCCATAATAAGGAATACGACATTTGGACAGGCTAAGACAGTGTTTTTACCTTTTTCAACTGTGACCCATAATGAGCAGTCCATGTTATACTGTGCCCCAATACCCACACATGTGCACGCACACACATGTACACACACACTTACACACATACATATACACACATATACACATACACACACACATGCATACACACTCCTAAAAATTGGTGCATTATTTATTCTTTCTATATTCAATTCACTTGCCTATTTCTCTACCCTATTTTTAATACTATTATTCTATTCACATTTTCAAAAAGCTGGTGAGTGGTGGACAAAATTGGTTTAATGACCTGTTTGGCAAAGTCAACTTTTCTACACACAGAAAACACTAGTCTGTGGTCAGGGCCCTGGTCAGTGTTTTGAAAATCTGTTTGGCGACTTTAGGCAGTAACACAACAGCTCTTGAAATCAGAAAAAATAGAAAATCAGGTCCACACAATGAAATTCTCATCCTGTGGATCACAACAAACTGGAAAATTCTTAAAGAGATGGGAATGCCAGACCACCTGACCTGTCTTCTAAGAAACCTGGATGCAGGTCAAGAGGCAACAGTTAGAACCCTACACAGAACAACTGCCTGGTTCCGAATTGGGAAAGGAGTCCGTCAGGCTGTGTATTGTCACCCTGCTTATTTAACTTCTATGCAGACTACATCATGTGAAACGCTGGACTGGAAGAAGCACAAGCTGGAATCAAGATTGCTGGGAGAAATATCAACAACCGCAGATATGCAGATGACACCACCCTTATGGCAGAAAGCAAAGAGGAACTGAAGAGCCTCTTGATGAAAGTGAAAGAGGAGAGTGAAAACGCTGGCTTAAAATTCAACATCCAAAATACAAAGATCATGGCATCTGGTCCCATCATTTCATGGCAAATAGATGGGGGGACAATGGAAACAGTGAGTGACTTTATTTTTGGGGCTCCAAAATCACTGCAGATGGTGACTGCAGCCATGAAATTAGAAGATGCTTACTCCTTGGAAGAAAAGCTATGACTATCCTAGACAGTATATTAAAAAGCAGAAACATTACTTTGCCAACAAAGGTCCATCTAGTCAAGGCTATGGTTTTTCCACTAATTATGTATACATGAGAGTTGGACTATAAATAAAGCCGAACGCTGAAGAATTGATGCTTTTGAATGGTGGTGTTGGAGAAGACTCTTGAGAGTGCCTTGGACTGCAAGGAGATCCAACCAGTCAATTCTAAAGGAAATCAGTCCTGAATATTCATTGGAAGGTCTGATACTAAAGCTGAAGCTCCAATACTTTGGCCACTGATGTGACAAACTGACTCACTGGAAAAGACCCTAATGCTGGTTAAAATTGAAGGCAGGAGGAGAAGGGGACAACAGAGGATGAGATGGTTGGATGACATCACTGACTTGATGGACATGAATTTGAGCAAGCTCCAGGAGTTGGTGCTGAACATGGAAGCCTGGCGTGCTGCAGTCCATGGGGTCACTCAGAGTTGGACACAACTGAGTGACTGAACTGAACTGAATGGCCCCAAGGGTGACACGTGTGTACTTTGGGGGCTGGCTTAAGAGATAACAGCTTAGATTTCCAATTGTGAAATTTAACAGGACTCAGCAGCAAATATCTAGCCTCTATGTAATAACAATTCAGGATCCTGAGCCTGCTTCTCTGTGGAAAGGGATCACTCTACAAATAAAATAAGGAAAGTTTAAAAAAGCTTCCCCATTGGTCTTCTCCTCCATGTCACTGAGGAGGAGATGGTTAGATATATTTCCCAGCAGCAAACTCAGTCCCCAGTCTAACGGAAACCTTCAGGCCACGAGGGGGCAATTTCAGAAGGTTGAGGCCTTAAAACAATTGAAGAGGGAACAGGTTAATCTGTCAGTCAGTCAATTCAGTTACTCGGTCGTGTCCAATACTTTGTGAGCCCATGGACTGCAGCATGCCAGGCTTTCCTGTCCATCACCAATTCCCGGAGCCTACTCAAACTCATGTTCATTGCGTCAGTGATGCCAGCCAACCATCCCATCCTCTGTTGTCCCCTTCTCCTGCCTTCAATCTTTCTCAGCGTCAGGGTCTTTTCCAATGAGTCAGCTCTTCACATCAGGTAGCCAAAGTATTGGAGTTTCAGCTTTAGCATCAGTCCTTCCAATGAACATTCATTTCCTTTAGAATGGACTAGTTGGATCTCCTTGCAGTCCAAGGGACTCTCAAGAGTCTTCTCCAACATCACAGTTCAAAAGCATCAATTCTTCGGCACTCAGCTTTCTTTATAGCCCAACTCTCACATCCATACATGAATACTGGAAAAAGCATAGCTTTGACTAGACGGACCTTTGTTGGTAAAGATGTTCAAACTGGATTTAGAAAAGTTAGTGGAACCAGAGATCAAATTACCAACATCCGCTGAATCATTGAAAAAGCAAGAGAGTTCCAGAAAAACATCTACACTTGCTTTATTGACTATGCCAAAGCCTTTGACTGTATGGATCACAACAAACTGTGGAAAATTCTTAAAGAGATGGGAATGCCAGACCACCTTACCTGCCTCCTGAGAAATCTTTGTGCAGGTCGGGAAGCAACAGTTAGAACTGGACATGGAACTACAGACTGGTTCCAAATCAGGAAAGGAATACATCAAGGTTGTATATTGTCACCCTGCTTATTTAACCTATATGGAGAGTACATCATGCAAAATGCTGGGCTGGATGAATCACAAGTTGGAATCAAGATTGCCAGGAGAAATATCAATAACCTCAGATACGCAGATGACGTCACCCTTATGGCAGAAATCGAAGAGGAACTGAAGAGCCTCTTGATGAAAGAGAAAGAGGAGAGTGAAAAAGTTGGCTTAAAACCCAACATTCAGAAAACTAAGATCAAGGCATCTGGTCCCATCACTTCATGGCAAATAGATGGGGAAACAATGGAAACAGTGAGAGACTTTATTTTGGGGGGCTCCAAAATCACTGCAGATGGTGACTGCAGCCATGAAATTAAAAGACACTTGTTCCTTGGAAGAAAAGCTATGACCAACCTAGATAGCATATTAAAAAGCAGAGACATCACTTTACCAACAAAGGTTAATCTGTAGCTGGTCATAATCCATACATCCAGAGCAGCATCACTGCATAAGGCAATCTCGTATCAGTCACTGGCTTCTCAACCCAGGCAATTTTCTTCACTCTCCCTTCCCGCCCCCACCCCCAACTCCTGAAAAACACATTTTATGAGGAAGGAGAGGCAGGAGGAAGGCTGAGGATTAGATTCCTTACATCTAAGCCCCTAAGGCAACCTGAATTTACTGAAGCCACTCTCCCGGGAGGGGGCATATTGTGACCAAGCTTCCTGCAGTACCTCCTGCCATCTGCAAAATTAAATTAAACGGTCCTTCGCTTTTGAAATCCTGCCATCAGTGTACCAAAGGGAACATCTGAGTACACCAGGCGGAGATGATGGCTTTTCCTCTTTACCAACATACACAAATCATTAGGAGATTAAGTCTCTGAATAGCTAATGTGCATTTTCATAAAGAAGGAGAAGTTAAATGCTCAGTCTAACACCCACATAGAAGGGGTTGACAGGGGCTGGGACTGTACTTGCTGCTGCCTTGGGAAAGTGATTAAAAGCAGGGCAGACAAAAAGCTAATGGCTTTTTAACCTCACTTTCAGCGGTGTGGGGTGGGGTGGTGCAGAGGCAGGGCAGGGGAATGGACATGGGAAACCCAGTGCCAAGAGCTAAAGGGCTGCTGTGGGTCTAGAAGGCCTGGTGAAGACCCCTTAGAGGGAAGCGTGCCCCCCACCCCAGCCCACCCGACCCGACGGGAGCTGTTCTGGACCAAGGACTCAAAGGCCCGCTGTCAACACACTGCAGGTGCGTGCTCAAAGCCAACTGGGATCGAAGCAGACCAGGTATTCCTGGCAACTGTGTCCTTTCTGCTCTACCACAGTTTCCACTTTCTGACCCTAAAACCCAGACAAAAGATTCTGACAGTTTTATCAATGAATCTCCCCTACCTTGCCCTGACTGAACAAAGTTATTTTCACACCCATCTAGTCTCAATTCCAGTATGCCTAAATTTGGAACAATGGAAGCAATTGGGTGAAAAGAAACAAAGAAAGAAAAATTCAGGAAATGAAAATATTCAGAGCAGCAACAGATAATCTGAAAAGTAACTCAGACTAAATATAAAATTACACACAACTCATATTTAATTCACAACACTTCAATCTAACAAATCTTTATCGAGCACTTAGTACTACATTCTGTGGGCAAAGACAGAAAGTGACAGGCCAGAGTCCTGATCAGTGTACAACCCAGCAGGCTTTCATTCAGGCATCAAGAGGATACTCTGGGGCAAACCTTGCAGAGGCCCTTGGTTAGGGACAGACAAGAAAGAGCTGACACCTGCCCCCAGGTCATTCTGAACAGCTTCTTCGTACCTACTCGCCACCCCACCCCCACAGTGGACAAAGAGGAAAGTCAAGTGGGCAAGGCAGAAGCCGTGAGGATTCAGAGGGCTGCCAGCAACACTTACATGTTTCTTGATGAGCCATCTGGCAGGAAGGATGGTGGAAAGAACTTTTACATCATACCCTTCTTTGAAAAATCACAATCTTAAAGGGCTGCTGCTGCTGCTGCTAAGTCGCTTCAGTCGTGTCTGACTCTGTGTGACCCCATGGATGGCAGCCCACCAGGCTTCCCCGTCCCTGGGATTCTCCAGGCAAGAACACTGGAGTGGGTTGCCATTTCCTTCTCCAATGCATGAAAGTGCAGTCATTCATTAAGTAGCTTTTAAACTTCCAAAGTATAAGTCTGTTTCTCTCCCTTTTCCCCTATCCCGTTCTGAACAATACAGAATTTTCAGAGAGAATAAGGAAGAGCAGTACGTCTTCAAGGAGCAGCGAGCTGAGCGCCCTGGGCTCCACAGCAGGTTCCCACTGGCTGTCCGTGGTACACGGCGCCACAGGAGGGGGCGCAGCGCGTGGCAGCGTACACGTGCCAATCACAGTCTCCCAGTTCACCCACTCCCTTCCCCCACTGGATGCACACGTCTGTTCTCTACATCTGCTCTCGCCTCCTGCGCTGGAAACTCGAACATCTGTCCCATTTTCCTAGATTCCACATCCTTAGATGGGCGGAATGGTGGGGGTGGAGTGGGAGAGAGGTCCATGACAGAAGGGATGTATGGATACATATAGCCGATTCACACAATTGTACAGCAGAGACTAACACAACATTGTAAAGCACTTATATTCCAATAAAAAGAAAAATTAAAAAGTACCTCTTGATCTGGGATAGAGGAAAAGATACTAGGGTATCAGATTGACTGGGTGAAAGAGTGAGGAAAACATCATAGAAACTGGGAGCGAGGGAATTCTTCAAAGCTCCCTGCCCCACTATGTCTGTCTTCCCAAGCCTGACATCTGGTTGTCGTCATAGAAACACAATATGATATAACACACACAAAATGGCACCAATTGGAACAGCTCATAAATTCCCATCTCTCAATTTCAGAGGGGGTTTTGGAAAATGAAAAGTCTCCCCAGAAGCCTGAATGCGGAGGGTCATTAAATCTAGGACAGTCTCTTTTGAGCCTCAGGAGGGGCTGCTCCAAGGTCTGGGTCAGTCTGCAACTGAAGCGATATCAGCCCTCTTTGCCAATTATTTCTTCTGGTGTTACCCACTAGGAACTGGCCAAAAGCACAAGTCCAAAGCCTTTAGGTAGAAGGATTCTCACTCCAGATGCCAATTACTCTCTGAAAAATTCAACAACATGAATAATCAGTGTTTCACAACAAAGAAGCTCTAAAAATACAAGGACACAGAGGAAGCCAAGGTGACAGAGCTGGAATTCTGGTGCAAACACACATCCCCAGCATCCTCTTCCCCTGTCCAACAGCAGAAGCTGACCATGCATCGGAAGGAAAACCCCTGTATAGTTTAGTACACACCACTCCTTCTGTTATTCCCAGAAACTATCCTCCTTGGGTGTGTGTGTGTGTGTGTTACTTGCTCAGTAGTGTCCAACTCTTTGTGACGCCATCAACTGTAGCCCTCCAGACTCCTCTGTCCATGGGATTTTCCAGGGAAGAATACGGGAGTGGGTTGCCATTCCCTTCTCCAGAGGATCCCGACCCAGGGATGAAACCCGGGTCTCCTGCATCGCAGGCAGATTCTTTACCATTTCAGTCACCAGGGAGGTGACCAGAGATAAAGGTCCTCCAGAGAATGTGGTGCCTTCTCCCATTCTGCAAGGCTTTAGAGCCAGCCTGGGCCTGCCCGCTGTTTTCAGGAGCCCTTATAACAGACTTAGACAGCATATTAAAAAGCAGAGACATTACTTTGTCAACAAAGGTCCGTCTAGTCAAGGCTATGGTTTTTCCAGGAGTCTTGTATGGATGTAAGAGTTGGACTATAAAGAAAGCTGAACGCCAAAGAATGGATGCTTTTGAACTGTGGTGTTGGAGAAGACTTTTGAAAGTCCCTTGGACTGCAAGGAGATCCAACCAGTCCATTCTGAAGGAGATCAGTCTTGGGTGTTCATTGGAAGGACTGATGATGAAGCTGAAACTCCAATACTTTGGCCACCTGATGGGAAGGGCTGACTCATTGGAAAAGACGGTGATGCTGGGAAAGATTGAAGGCAGGAGGAGAAGGGGATGACAGAGGATGAGACAGTTGGATGGTATTACCGATTCAATGGACATGGGTTTGGTTGGACTCCAGGAGCTGGTAATGGACAGGGAGGCCTGGCGTGCTGCAATTCATGGGGTCGCAAAGAGTCGGACATGACTAAGTGACTGAACTGAACTGAATATATAACACAGGGTTCCATATCTGTGACCCTCTGTGTTCCAAATCCCAGATCCTCAGAGATGTAAAAACTGGAGTGAAGGAGTTTGTGGCTGCAAAGACAGAGAGAAAATGATAGTTTAAAAGAAAAGGTTAGGGCTTCCCTGGTGGCTCAGTGGGTAAAAGAAAAGGTCGGGGGTTTCCCTGGTGGCTCAGTGGTAAAGAATTCGCCAGCCAACGCAGGAGACCTGGGTTTGATCCTTGATCTAGGGAGATCCCGTATGCCTCACAGCAACCAAGCCGGTGCAGCACAACTGCTGAGCCTGTGCCCTAGAGCCCATGATCCGCGACGAGAGAAGACACTGCAGTGAGAAGCCCATGTGCCACAACCAGAGAAAAGCCTGGACAGCAACGGAGAGCCAGCACAAACAAGAATAGAGAAATAAAGAAATTTGTTAAGAAAAGGTTAAAGTCTCTCTTGATAATTATTTCCTTCATTTTGCTCTCCTGTGTTTTCCAAATTGTCTATGATAAACATGTTGCTTTTCTAATTAGAAAAGAGGAATAAAAGTCACTGAAAACGTTTTTGAAAATCAGCACAAGCACTATATAGAAAGTTCTGAGGCAGTCCCTAGGAATGACCCATGGTGGGGGTTGGGGGGAGCAGGGGATGGGATGTTGAAAGTGAAAGAAGGCCCAGTTTTTTAAAAAAGGAGAAAATCTAGAGGGTTGGGCAAGGGTGGAAATTTCCTATGATTTAGTGTGCACACTTAGAAAAAATTTAATTTATAACAGAAGGCACTTGGTCAGTGTGGTGCCGAAGAGGAGACTCAGCATAAAGGGTCACTGTGGCTGGGTGTGTTCTGAGAAGACAGATGTCTACCGTGACCTTTCTACCCAGGTGTGTCACGCTATAAGACCCTGCTTGACTAAAGACCCCTAAAGTGTTGGGGCTTCTCTAATGTCTCACAAGCTTGCCTTCTGTTTTCAGGAGGGTCAGAAACAGCTCTTGGCCACCGGCAAGCAGATCAGTCAGGAGGACGCTCCCCCTCTGGTGAGACGGCCCTCGTCCACCACTGTTCTGCTCTCCTCATGGCTCCAGAAACATTAGGACCTCATAGTTCTTCATCACCTTCTCCTGGGAGAGGTTTCCAATGTTAATTCAGTGCTACATGGGCCCGGGCGAGGAAGTGCACACCACAGTGAGGGGAGAGAAAGATGCCAACTTCCGACAGAAATACCTGTTGTCTTCCATCTCAGAAAACTCTGCTGGCAGGGAACAGTACAGAAGGGTTTTGTAGTTGTTGCAAAAAAGCTAAAAAGCACACTCCAGAAAAACGGCCAATCTTATTGGGATACATCCACTCCTCCACGTTTTTTAAGAGAAGGGAACCAAAGTCCTCCTTCCTGAACTCTTGGCCATTTTCACCAAGGCCTGAGGGCTATGTGAAAGTTGCTCAGTCGTGTCCAACTCTTGTGACCTCATGGACTATACAGCCCATGGAGTTCCCCAGGCCAGAATACTGGAATGGGTAGCCTTTCCCTTCTCCAGGGGATCTTCCCAACCCAGGAATCGAACCCAGGTCTTTACCAGCTGAGGGGGTTCTTTACCAGCTGAGCCACAAGGGAAGTTCAAGAATACTGGAGTGGGTAGCCTATCCCTTCTCTAGCAAATCTTCCTGATCCAGGAATCGACCTGGGGTCTCCTGCACTGCAGGTGGATTCTTTACCAGCTGAGCTATCAGGGAGCCCTCTCCCAGAAAAGATGTAATTCTTCCTAGTTGGAGCTCAATAGTCAGGTCAACATCTACTGTTACTGGCTAAAAATCTGGAATCATAGAAGGAAAGTTTCCATAGGTTCCTCTCTAGATAAAAATTTACAGCTGCCTGTGACAAGACCCTGCTAGGCCAGCAGAACCTGAGAACTGAGAAACCCTGAAGAGAAGTTAAGACTCTCAACTCAAACAGCACCACTAACCCACCCTGCACCCCGGGTGCTCACAGATCTACATGGGCATTTTTCGGTTGCCATGGTGACTGGAGCTGTGCTGCTCACATTCAGTCCAAAGGGACAGAACTATGCCCCAAGTGCCAACAACATCTCTGCTAAGAATTCCTGTGGACAGTAGAAGTGGTCTTGTTTTGTTCTGTCTTGTGTTTCCCTAAAGGAGTATAACAGTCACACTTCCCAGCGGTAGACACACTTACCCCTGACCCTGCCTTAAAGTTCTATACCTCTAAGGAAAGCACTGTTAATATTTTCTTGTATATCTCGAGATATATCTTATGTGTATACAAACGTTTGTGTATATGCACCCCCCCAACCCCTCTCAAGTTTTTTTCATTTAACAGTATATCCTGGAGATTTTCCACAATAGCACTCCACTGGATGGCTGTGCTTGTGTTTATTCTACTAGTTCCTTTTTGATGGTCCTTGTTATTGCTTTCAAGCTTTTGCCACCATAAACAATGCTGATCTGAATATAGATATGGGAATAACTATAGAATAAAGTCTTAGAAGGGAATTGTTAAGTCAAAGGATAAGCACATTTTAAATTCTTTCGGAAACTGCCCAGTGAACAGGATATAACTGCCTGCTTCCTTGTACCCAGAGAACACAACGTATTAGCTTATGTTTTTCTCCAATATGTGAAAAATGATTATAGGCTACAGTTATAATTTAATTTGTATTTCCCTATTATGAGTGAGATCTAGGTATCTTTTCCTGCATCATATGTTGCAATGTCTTTGTGGTTTTTTATTTGTTTGAATCAATGGTTCATGCTCTTTGCTCATTTTTTATTTTAGATTCTGAACTTTTTTCATATTTTGCTGACTGTGAGCACTTTATCTATAAAAGAAATTAGCTCTTTGTCATGAGCACCAAATATTTTTTCCAGTTTATTCTTTTGACTTTATATTTAACCATGTAGAACTTTCAAAATTTATCCATTTTTTCTCAAAAAGCTTCTGAATTTTCTGTATCATGCTTAGATTATATTCCATGGTTTTAAAAAGCCATGTTTTAGTATTTTTATGGTTTCATTTTTCACATGTATATTTTAATACATCTAAAATTTACTTTCATACAAAGAAGATAGGGACCCAATAAAATTTACTTTCTAAATGGTTACCGAGTTGCCTCAAAACCAGTTAATGAAAAATCCATTCCTCTCGTCCATCCTACCAATTTGAAATTGCACGTTTACTCTATGCTAAATTTCTGTGTCTATGTAGATCTGGTTCTGAATTCTCTATCCTGTTTTTCTAGACTCTATTTTTAATCTGGAGATGGCAAAAACAAATCTAAGGAGCAAACTTGACATATCATACGGAAAAGGAGATGGCTTCAGTGGTCTAGAGACAGTGTGCACATACGCTGGAATTTAAAGTCACTCTCCCCAGTGACTAAGCTCAATATTTCATGAGACTTTACCCTACACTTTGTGTCTTGCTTGTAAACAGTTCATACTTTGAAATGTAGGGCTTTTATGAAAGTGTGACATACACATAGAAAAGGACACAACTCTTAAATATCCAGCTTAAAGAGTTTCCAATAAGGGGAACCAAACCACACAACTGGCGCCCAGATGGAGAAACAGCGCCCTGCTTACCCATAAGTCCCCTGCACTGCTCTCTGGCCATTGCCTTCCCCCAAGGGGACCGCGATCCTGATCACTATCACCATAGATTCCTTCTGCCTGCTTTTAAACTTCACATATCCATGTTGCAGATTGCACACACATATTGACATATATAAAAACTTCATGTCCCATATATGAAGTTCATATTACACATGTAATATTATATGTTATGCTGCTGCTAAGTCGCTTCAGTTGTGTCCAACTCTGTGCGACCCCATAGACGGCAGCTCACCAGGCTCCCCGTCCCTGGGATTCTCCAGGCAAGAACACTGGTGTGGGTTGCCATTTCCTTCTCCAGTGCATGAAAGGGAAAAGTGAAAGTGAAGTCGCTCAGTCGTGTCCGACTCTTCGCGAGCCCATGGACTGCAGCCTACCAGGCTCCTCCGTCCATGGGATTTTCATGAAAGTTAAAAACAGGCAGAACAAAACCTGTAGTGGTAATAACTGTGTATGTCACTGTATTGTATAAATTTATAACTGAAATTTGCTGAGAGTAGAATTGAAACATTCTCATCCTACCACAACACCCCAAAAGGATAAAGATGTGAGGTGATGAATGTGTTAATTAACTAAATAGGGGGGTGGAGGGTGGGTCACAACAGATACTTGTATCAAACCACCATGATTTAAACCTTAAATATCTTATGATTTTACGTGTCAATTATGCCTCAATAAATCTGAAACAAAAATGGAATGCAAATTTTTAATGGGATCATATGCCGTGTGCTCTTGTTTTGTGCCTCTTCTGTTCAATAGCATGATTACAAGATTTATCCTTGTTTCATGTACTTTTATTTCATATATTCTAACTGACAACTGCAGCAGTATTCTGCTGTGTGAATACAACACAATTTATATTTATCCTCTCTACTCCTGATAGGCATTTTATTGTTGTTTGAGTCTTACAAATAATACCGCTAAGAACATCCTTGTATGTGTCTTTCCGTCATCTTGCTAATTTTAGTCTTTCTGAATCCTTTTGCTTTAAGTACGTCTCTCATATTTAGCAAAGAGTTGTACTTTGCTTAGGAGCCAAACTGAAAATACTTTCTTTTTATTTAGGTGCATTTCAGCTCATTTATATCTTTATATCACTGATATTTTCAGTCTCAACCCTGTCATATTGTTTTACACTATCTTTACTGTTTCTACTATGCTACATTCATTTCACAGTCTTTTTTTTTCTATTTGGGAGGGTAGGCATTTTTGTTCTAGTGATTATCTTTACACTAACCCTTTTTGTCCAGAGCCCTCTTTTCTCGCTTAGTCTTCTTTATTTGGCTTGTCAGTTTTCACCCTTTGTCAAGCTTGTCAACTTCTGAACTTTTACCTGTTAACTTTGTAACAATCGTAATGTCTTCTACATCCATGCTTCCCTTCTCTTCATTTTTATTTGCTTTATTTCTATTTGTCAGAATATATATATATATAATTTACATATATTATTCTATTACTACTCTGTTCTTATCTATACCTTTTCTTTTCTCTATCTTTAATTATATTCCATGAACACTTTGAAGGTATCAATCCATTCTTTTTCTTTCTCCAGTCGAAAATTCAGTGTTCCGTTATTTGGATTCTCTGTGGATGTTTCTATCATCTGTTATTTCTCTTGTTTTCATATCATATTTTCATATCATTTTATGCATTTACTTATTTTTTTATTGTCTATTGAATATTTTACATGAAAAAATTCTAGAAATAATTTAAGACACAGCCATCTAATCAGGATCCTTAATCCAATTAGCCAGTTAGAGGGTTTGAAGCTGGGCCTCTGTCCTTGGGAGGGCTGGCAATTTCTAATTCAAGCTTAGTCCTAAAATTCAGCCATGCAGAGTACCAACCCAAAGCTTGGGGTATTTACTAGAGCCTACTCTCCTTGGCAAGTCCTGAATAGAGTTTTTTACCCCTAGTCCTATAAGTAAAAGTTCTAATAGGTTTCCAGACTCTCCGTTGCATCTTACAGATGCCCCTAGAAGGAAAGTTGCCCCAGGACCACTCTCTGAGTGTTCCTGTTCTCCAGAATCTTGACCCGGTAATGTCTTACTGATTTCAAACAGCTTTTGTAAATTTTGGTCCTATTTGTTGGCTGTTCTATATGGAATTGTCTTGTCCATGATACGCAGAAGTACTCCAGTGAAGAAGCCTGGAACCAAGAAGTGCATAGCTGGTGAAGTAAGCACCCTAATGATGACATCGGGGATGCCTGGCTCCGTCTGTTACTCTTCACTGAATTAGCATGGCACTTTGTATCACAAAATGGCAACTAACCTTCTCGGCGTCACACCATATTCAAGCAATAAAAGGCATGGATCAAGAAAGAAATGCTCCACACCAGCCTGGTCTATTTCCCCTTCAATATACTCTTTCTTTTAAATTAATTGCTCAGTTTTGGCCGCGCTGGGTCTTCCTGACTGTGCGGGCCTTTTCTCCAGTTGCGGCGGCTTCCCCTGTGGTAGAGCACGGACTCCAGGGTGCTCGGCTTCGGTGCTGTGACCCCTGGCCTCAGCAGGTGCGCCCGCTGGTCTCTAGGGCTCCGGCTCAGCAGCTGTGCTGCAGGTGCCTAGCTGCTCCGTGGCACATGGGGCCTTCCTGGATCAGGAAGCAAACCCATGTCTCCTGCACTGGAGTGGGTATTCTTACCACTGAGCCACCTGGGAAGCCCAATTTATTCTTTAATATGTAAGAATTTTTGTCCTTTGAGTTCATTTTGCCCTATTCATAATGTCACCTCTCTTTTGTAATAGGAGACTATGGACAAGTCATATAACCTCTAGAGGCCTCAGTTTCTGTCAAATGAGTGACCTGTATGAGATGATCTCTAAGTTCCTTTCAGCTTGAACATTCTTAGATTCTATTAACTCACTTGTCGTATTAAGAGAAAAGTATAAAAAACCACCAGAATTCACCTATTTAGGAGACAAGAACTAGAGTCTGAAGACACAGAATGTCCAGAGCTTTATCCCCTAGATAGAAAAGTCTCAATTTACGTTAAAGCAACATATTGACTTCTAGATTTAAAAATTAGGTTGGAGAGAAGGAACTATTTTCACTTTATGAAAAATAATGCCAATCTCCTAGCAGGTCTTATTATAATGTTTTCCTAATACTTCTACATCATTATTTGATTTACAGTAATTCAATTTGCTCACAACTTTCAAAAACATCTCTAAGCTCTTTTTGTTCATGCCCAAGGACTGTTATTTTATTATTATTTTCCTGAAACACACCAACACTCCTTGGCTTACGTATCACCAAGAATATCAGACATTCCTTCCTTTTTGGTATTTCTCTGACCACCCTTCTGTGACATTTGGAGCAATTTTTGGAGTGCTTCTCACACCCAACCCAAAACTCCAGCCACTAGTGAGCATTCAAAGGAAACACTTTTAAACTCCCAACTTGAATTTTTATATATTTACTTTTTTAGAGGTGCGCTATTGAGAGATTCTATATATTTGGTTAAAAGAAATATGAAAAGATTCCTTATTTTACCCCATCCTTCCTCACATTCCTCATAACAACCCCCCTGCCAAAAGGGGGTACAATTTGCCTACGTTATGCCAAATATTTCAGCTTTATTTTCACCATGGAAAAACCATTAAACTAGCTGAATTATTCATGAGACCCTAGGTAACATGATAGTTGTTTTTGGCCTTAGGCTTTAATACTTTCAGTCTTCCAACTCATTTTAGAGTTTCTGAATGGGGCTAACAAGGGACTTTGCTATACACATCATTAAATTGTTGGCATGTGTCCTGGCACAGAAATTTACACTGTATAAATGTACCCATATATTTGCAGGTATGCAGAGTAGTTCTTACTTTTACCCATTCTTCCTACTTCCCTGAAGTTTCACCCAGATGGGATTTTCAGAGCATGTGCCAACATGAAATGACTGATACACTCAAGATGGTAAAAAAAAAAAAGTCTGGGCTCCAGCTTAGAGATTCTCAGTCTACCTCCGAGGACCAGCATAAGACTAGTTTGACTGAGGAAGCGCAAGCATCACCATGCCCAACCCTCTATATCCCTTTTCATTGAGATTGCAAGAGCATTTTTCTGAATTTGCTCATAGAATTCAGCAACCCATACTCTTCTAAATCCCAGAGTTTTTCAATGAGTTGATTCTCCCATTAACTATTATTTAAACACGCCTCCTCTCCGGACCTTCCTTCCTTCTGATTGCTCTGGTTTACCCCAAACAAACCGGAGAAAAGAAAAGCAGACAAAGCTCTCCTTCCCCATTACAACTCCAAGCACCACTTTCCTGACTTCTTCACACCAAAGCAGAATCGGTGTTGCCCAGTCTTGGACCAAGAGATTTCTTCCAGTCTTATGGTCACACGAAATACATCACTGCCAGTTGGCAGCGGAACCAATGTCCCTCAGCAACCAGAACTGAGCTCTATCCCTATGCTTTTGTTCAGAAAAATTACAACCAGTCCCCAAACTTGCACTGGGGACATTTATGGAAATTTTAATTATTCCATCATCCTATTTTCTTTCAAAACTGTATTAGGTAAAATATGAGGATTATGCATCCATCTCTGTTCCGTTTCTCCTCAGGATAAGAAGCAGGTTAACTGGACCAGTGTCCAGCAAGCACCAGATGTCATATGGGACAGTCTGATTGCTGAAGATGTGTGCTTGCCACAAGGGGCTCAACACAACATACAAACAAAACTCAGATTTCATCTCCCAGTAACCCAGTGGGATACTCATGAGTTTCCAAAGATGAAAAGCAAACTGATATCATTGGTTGTCATTTTATTTGGGAATAGTCTAGCTATTTAACTTAGTACTATGATATATTTCTCTCTTACCTTTAGAGTTATTTCTTTCCTAAGGCTTCAGTGAAACTGCTCTGGAAGCACCCAGAGTCTAAAGAATATCAGGAACTAAAAAACACTAACAAGAGCTCTGAGGGGTTCCCATTTCTTTCTCATGACCTCTCTGCTCTCTGGAGACTTGTCTATCCCATGATTTTGTTCATTTGCTTTCATAACACCTATCTCAATTTGTAATTATCTTTATTCATTTGTTTACTTATTTATTATCTATTTCCCTCAGAGAATGTAAGCTCCACGAGGGAAGAGGTTTGTCTGTCTTGTTCACTTATATATCCTAACTTAATCATACCCAGCCTATAGCAAATACTCAAAAACTATGTGTTAAGTAAATGGTGAAGCAGTGATAATGGGCTGGGTTCTGCTGTGTAACAAACACTCCCCAAATCTCAGTGGCTGGACGTGACAAAAGCTCATTTCTTGCTTCTATTGTGTGTCCAACACGAGTTAAAGGGGGGAGAATATGTCCATCGCTGTAGTTCAGGGAGCCAGACTGACAGAGCATCTACCTGGTCACAAACGTTCACGTCACTGAGGCATGGGAAAAGAACATTGCTTTGTCTTATACTGACAAGTGTTCTTGCCTCCAAGTACCATGCAGAGCCACACCTGCTGGCTGAGCAAGTCACATCTAACTTCGAAGGGACGAGCAGGCGTGAACATGAGCGCTGGGAGCCCGTGCGCTCACACGGAGCACAGAGCGCGTCGAGACTGCTCCCACCTTCGTGGGGACTGATAACTGCAGGAAATGAGTGACAGTTTTTGATGTCATGTTTTCAGATGACCAAAAAACACCAGAAACAAAAACAGAAAAACCTCACAGAAATTCCATTCACAGATTTCCTTTTTTTAATCCAAGTAATACCTGTGAGTAAAAGCAATAAGCTGGCACCAGCAGTTAGGGCCACAAAGACACAGTTGCCCCTGATTATCACGGAAGGCCAGCAAACGTTCTGACCCACGTACAGAACTTTCTCTAGAGCCCAATCTCTCGGTATTTCCTGCTGATATAGAGCGTGATTTCATTCCTGCTAGACGGGCCTTTTTTTATCTCCACCAGTCAGGCTCTCACAGTGAGATAACCTCCAGTCACAACTCTCTCTCCAAATGAATTCCCAAGTTGCCATGGTAACTAACACCTTCCTCCCAACTGTCAATATGTTTCCCAATCTTAAAGGCAGCCCTCTTGATTTACTGCCAGAAGTACCAGTCTCCTCATGCAAGACTCCTTCCTTCTCTTCACATCTATAAAGGAGCCCCTTCAGAAGACTCTCCACTAATAATAGTAGCAGGCGTCACCTAGAAGAGTCTACTTGTGTATATTATCTCATTTAATCATTAAAAAAAAAAACTCTGTACATTAGATATCATTCTCTGATTTTATACATTAAAATGATTATAAATTTATTCTACACGTAAAATGATTATTTGGTCAAAGGGCAAACTATGATTTGAACACAAAATTCTCTGACCAGACGGTTTCTGAGGCATTCTCCCCAGGCACAGCCCTTCTCCAGCTCAGGGGAGCACCCTCGCCTGCCTGGTTCTCTCCGCTCTACCCCTGCGACTTTTTCCGAAAGGACTTTCTACAGTCCACGACAGTTCGGTTCGCTTTAATATGAACCCTACTTCAAGTCCAGGGGCAGTGTGAGGCTAGTGCTGGTGAACACTGAGAAGGAAAAGGCCTCGTTCCTCTGCTCTGGTCTCCTGCTCTAGGGCTTTGGCGGGCAGGAACAAGGCAACGGGTGTAAGTGTTCTGTACGGAGAATGAAGGTGAAAGGCCACTGCTCTGAAGACGTTAAGGCCTCCGCAATGCGACCAGGCGCCAAAGAACGTCCGTAAGGTGGGACTGCAGCCAGGCCTCCTGGCCTTGCCTCCTCGGGTTCCTCTGCAAGCCCCTCTCCCCCATGTGACCCACAGCCCACAGTGCTCCCCTAAACACAAACTGAAGGACGCACAAAGCAAGCACTGTACTTACTTCTTAACTGATCCATCCCCTCCCCCACGCCCAACACACAGGCGGACTATGTTAGTTTTGTAAATAAGAGCGGAACAGTTACCCTCCCACGGTTATTTTTCCAGTCTGCCATTTTTAAACCACTCACCTGGCAGAAAACTGTGCTTCCCCTGGCCAGCAGCTATGTGTAAAATGGGTCTGCGTCCTTATTTTCACACCAAAGATAACTCATTCCTTAGCAGAAGGGGGAATGTTCTAAATAAGACAATTAGCAAGTTACCTAGGATCTCCGCCCACTCCACAGAGGCTCACAAACAAGAGAATTAGCTCAATTTGTTGTCTATAATAAACAGGAGCTCTACCCACCACAGGGCCCCAAAGGTTGGTACAGAATGACTCATCCCAAGTAGTAATGGCTACTACGATGGCCCAGTGCCCTATTTTATAAAGCCGAGTGCTGAAATTCAGAAGACGCTCCTCCCCCACCCCATCTTCCCTCGCATACTTCTGCATATCAATCCATTAACAATTCGAAGTGTAATTTATCTTATTCACTATTATCCTTTTAAATTGCTCTACAGCTGCCACAGCAGCAATTGCAGTGATGAGTGATTCAGACTTCTTCAGTACAGGGCCTTAAAGAGGTTTCATTATTAAAATTTCCTAAGGTTTTATTATTAAAATAAACCTGAGATAGAGCAGTATGCTTCCATGGGGCAGTCATACTTCTGATTCTTGAGTTAGGAAAGGATGCTGGTCCCATTACCAATGTCTCACTCATGAATTCCAGTAACTGGGAATTTATCAACCAATAAAAGCAACTGGCATCCTAGGAATAAGGAGTAAAATCTTATTTTAAGTTGCACATGCAGTGCTGTGCACTTCTTTAAAAAGCTGTCTTTGTTCACTGAGATAGGGCTTGTGGCAGCAAATACTGGAAACAATGCAAGTGTCCATATGGAACTAGGAGCGGCCAACCACCCAGTGGAGCACTATGCAGCTCTGAGCAAAGAAAGCGGAAGCTCCTTCTGTACCAGCATGAAAAGATCCCCAAGACATACCATTTAGGACAGAAACCAAGTTACAGAACAGATTATATAACACTTTTCCTTATCATGAAAAAACTCTACAGATAACAAATACTAGAGAGGGTGTGGAAAAAAGGGCACACTCCTACTGTTGGTAGGAATGTAAGCTGATGCAGCCACTATGGGATCAGTATTGAGGCTCTTCAGAAAACTAAAAATAGAATTGCCGTACAATCCAGCAACCCCACTCCTGGGCATATATCTGGACAAAACTATAATTCAAAAAGAGCAGCGCTATTCACTATTCACAGTAATCAAGACATGGAAACAACCTAAATGTCTGTGGTCAGATGAATGAATAATGACGTGACACACACACACACACACACACGCGTGCGCACACACGAATGCTACTCAGCCACAAAAAAGAATGAAACCACGCCATTTGTAGTACCATGAACGGAACTACAGATTAGCATACTAAGTAAAGTAAGGCAGGAAGAGAAATACGAATATTACATGATACCACGCATACGTGCAACCTAAAATATGACACAAACCTATCGACAAAGCAGAAGCAGACACATAGATAGAGAGGACAGATTTGTGGCCGCCAAGGTTGGGGGTGGGGGGACGGGGCCTGGGGTGAGGAGATGCAGACTATCACACAGAGAACGGATGGACACGGTCCTACCATAAAGCACAGGGAACTGTATTCAGTGCTCTGGGTGGGAGAAACCATAATGGCAAGGAATATACAGAATAATGTATATACATGTACACCTGAGTCATCTTCCTGTACAGCAGAAATTAACACAACACTGCAAATCAACTATACTTAAAAAAAAAACAAAACAACTCAATGACAACAAAGAACAAAACAAAACAAAATAACATGCTGCCTTTTTACAAAAGAGTAATGGGGGAATAAGAATATATCTTCCTATTTGCTTGTGTTTACATAAAGAAATACTGCTGCTGCTGCTGCTGCTAAGTCGATTCAGTCGTGTCCGACTCTGTGCAATCCCATAGATGGCAGCCCACCAGGCTCCCCCGTCCCTGGGATTCTCCAGGCAAGAACACTGGAGTGGGTTGCCATTTCCTTCTCCAATGCATGAAAGTGAAAAGTGAAAGTGAAGTTGCTCAGTCGTGTCCGACTCTTAGCGACCACATGGACTACAGCCTACCAGGTTCCTCCGTCCATGGATTTTCCAGGCAAGAGTACTGGAGTGGGGTGCCATTGCCTTCTCTGAAAGAAATATTAGACTGATATTTAAGTCACCACTGTGTGGCATATAATAAGAGGCAGGGGGTCTACTGAGCAGACCAAAGTTGAGATGGAAGTAATTTTTCTCAACATACACATTAAAAAATAATTTTCCATGTTTTTAATTTACCTTTACTACCTACTTCATTCGGTGGTAGTAAGGGTTAGGAGGAGATTCAGTTTCCTCCACTTTGGGGTTGAGTGACCAGGTTTCAGACTTCTTATCTGGGATTGCTGGGCATCGCTAACCTCAGGACAGTAATAATTTAGGTGAGAAGAACAGGACTATCACTTGACTGTTTCCCTAAGGAAGGAAAACTGATAAAACATGAGGGCCCATAAAATTTGAACATTATACTTAAGACTGGGTTACCTCCTCCTAAAATATGCAAACAGCAGAAATGTGACGCCACTAAGAACAGGCGTGAGTGAGGGCAGCCTCCGCATTTTTATAATTCTGATTTTATTCTTGGGTTTTCATAATGGACTTTTGTGAAGAAGGGAGATTCATATCCAAGTGTAGGACTACAACTATCTTAAGGCCACTTTCAATACAAGTGCTCTTTTTATAAATCGCTTCTGTGGTTTCCCTTTCCTAGACGAGAAGAAAGAAGGGAGAAGCAGAGGGGCACATAGGGGTTTATTTAGCTTTGTGGGTTAAGAGGATTAGCACCAAAGTGAATAAAATTCAGCCAACTGTCTAACCCTGGGGTCAGAGACTTCCTGCTTTAACAAAACACCTAGGATAACTAAGACCTTCCTACCTACCCAGATCCTCAAGGAGATAAATGCAGGCACAATCAACTGCAGAGTTAAAAGGCCACAGATGTTCCATGTTAGCAGGGAGTCTGGGAAGGAAGAGCCCCCAGAGCTGCCCCAGTCACCCCACTTAAGAGAAAGAGGTTGGCATCCAAGAGAGTGGGAAAGGCAGGCCCTCATGGGAGCCTGCCAGTCTCCACAGAAAAAATATCCTGTGATCACGAGACGACCAGACTAACGGATGCAAACTGTCCAGACAGCTCGTGGACTTCGCCTCTTCCCTAGATCCAAGTCTGTAGAGGAAATAAATGCCCTGAGTTTTAGCCCCACCCTCTTCTCGGGAAAGCCTCTGTCTGCTGATGACTCCAATATGCCTGGCACCACCAGCCCAGGCTCATGCCATGAGTTCCAGACCTCTTGCAACTCCCTTTTGGATGTCCCTACCTGGGTGTCCCAGGTTCCCCATGGCCTTCTCCCTGGCAACATACATCCTTTCTAGCTCCCCTCTCTGCCTCAGTTAATGGCAGAGCCAGGCACCAAAACACCTAACCCAGGGAGCTGAAGAGCATCCTCCCGTCCTTCCTCCTTGTCCTGAGTTCTATCCGCCTCATCGATAAGGAGCTGTACTGATTTTTTAACCTCCTAAATATCTCTCAAAGCCTTGCTTCCTTTTCATATCACTACAATCTCATCATTCATTCAACAAAATTTAAAGATGACAGATAAGAGCTAGGTGCTTTTAAACAGAATAAAAGTAGAATGACCCTGCTTTCTGGTGTTCAACATTTAGTCATTTCTTGTCTCAACTATTCTGATATACTCTTTCTCGAATGTCTTCTTAAACATAAATAGATCATTGAATTCAGAGGTCAGCAAACTTTTTCTATAAAGGGCCAGCCAGTAAATATTTAAGGCTTCTGAGCCATATGTTTTCTGTCACAACTACTCAGCTCTGCTCTTGTAAGGTAAAACAGCCATGGGCAATCCGTAAACCAATGGGCACGATTGTGCTCCAACGTGCTTTATGAACAAAAACGGGCAGCAGGCCAGCTTTGACCCATGGGCCACAGTTTGCCAATCTCGGACTTAATTAATTGCAGTGCTTTTCACCCCACTGGAATGAATCCAAATTCCTCCCGATGGCGCACAAAGCCCTCCAACCTCACCTCAGCACCACTTGCCCTTCCTCCTACGCTCCACCCAGATCTTCTTTATGGGCTTCAAACATTGTGCCAACACGGCCCCGTCTCAGGGTCCCCGCCTTTGCTGTGCATCCCATCAGACCACTCTTCCCCACTTTTTCCTGCAGCTGCCTCATCTCCAACGTCGATTTCTCAGAGAGGCCCGCGCTAACTATCCCAATAGGTCTGCACCTACCCCAATGCCCAGTCTAACTTCCATTTATTTATCTATTTTACTAAAATTACTTATCACCATCTGAAAAATATCATTTGTTACATATATATTGTCTGTCTATCCAATCTCACACCACCTCTAGCATGTGGGCTCCCTGAGGGCACAAACCATTTGCTTTGTTCACCCCGAGGTTCCCAGTACCTAGAACTGTGCCTAGCACTAAGCAGGGACTTCATAAGCATCTACTGTCTGAACCTTACTGCCGCCAGCTTTCCCCTTCTAAATCACTGGTATCCTCACTGCCACCATGATCTTTCTAAAATGTAAACTGAGTCACGTCACTTCCCTGCTTAAAATAATCCCATGGTTCCCCACTGGCTTTAGGATACAAATGTTAGGTATGTTTCAAGACTACTATAGCTCTTATCACAACTGATGCTCTCCTGTTAAGACTGCAAACTCCAGGTGGCAAGGACCATGTCTTGTTCATCTTTTCATTTCAGGTGCCCAGCAGAGTGCCAGGAATTCTGTAGGCCCACCGTGAATGTAGAACAAAATCAATCAACCAAAAAGAGCATAGCAACTACTATAAGGCTAAATTAGAATTCAGTAACTCAATAAATACCACATTTAAAGCCAATAAAGGGGATTCCTTGGTGACTCGGTGGTAAAGAATCCACCAGCCAACGCAGGGTTCATGGGTCCAATCCGTGGTCCGGTAATATCCAACATGCCCGTGGGCCACAGCTACTGAGCCTGCGCTCTAGAGCCCGGGACCCGCAGCTACTGAAACCCGAGTGTCCAAGAGCCCATACTCCTCCATGAGAGAAGGCACTGCAATGAGAAGCCACACGTCACAACTAGAGAGAAAGTCAGGGCAGCAAGGAAAACCCAGCACAGTCAGAAAAAAATAAAAATCAAAGAAAAAATACACTTAAAGCCAATGAAGCAAAACTGTGTACAAGACTTCTCCTGGTTTTCCTTGGTAAGCAACCTGGGTGGGGGTCATGCTTATAATTCTGAATCTAGCTTTGGATTTTGTCATCCAGATTTTACCTGGCAGGCGGCCAGCCCCTCACCATTTTCTGAAAGAATGGTAGGAGGAGGCAGAGAGAGAAGTAAAGCAAATCTACCCATGCTGTTTTCTTGTGAGCAGCTCTGGTAAAAGGGTTAGGAAAGGCAGCAAAACGCCTGAGCCAAAATGCAACTCAGGGAGTCTCCCTCCATGGATTTCAAATGTCCACATTCTCTCTGTCATCTATTAGCAAAGAAAATCCAATGCTGGCTATTTTGCTTTATAAAATAGCCCATGACATCTAGGGAATTTCTGCAGAACTGTCTTACCAATAGAATGGAAATTGTTACTTCTAGAAGAATTTCCATTAGCCCTTTGAAATCCTTCAACATTCATTAAGGCCAATGAGTTTTCACCTAATTCAATCTGATGGGTGCAAGAACAGGGTCTTTCTAGGGAATACAGACTCCCAAATTGTTCAGCTGGGAAGTAAGGGGAGAATTTATTACTCGAAATCAAAGGGAAATGAAAAGAGGCCAACCCAGAATGTTATTACTCTCTTTCTCAGGTGGGGGACTGAGTTCCAAGTCTTTCTGCTCCCTTCACATGGCCTCCTTACTCAGCATCTAAAAGCTTTGAGTCTTGGGCACACCCAGCTAGGTTCTCTTCTAACGTAATACAATCTGCTTCAGCAAAGCCATCTCCAGACTCCAGAAATGATAGGCTATAAATTACTGAGTCTCCCACTGGCTATAATGAAGTGCAAGTTAGTGCCGTCCTGAACGACCACTTCACATGCTGCTGCTGCTGCTGCTGCTAAGCCACTTCAGTCGTGTCTGACTTTGTGCAACCCCATAGACAGCAGCCCACCAGGCTCCCCCGTCCCTGGGATTTTCCAGGCAAGAGTACTGGAGTGGGGTGCCATTGCCTTCTCCAACTTCACATGCTACTCTGTAGTAAATTTGCCTGAGGGCTGAAGCAAGCACGAAGCAGAGCTAGATCCAGGCTGACTCCGTTTTGAGCCTAGCTCCTCTCTGTTCACCAATGCATCCAGCTGCAGAACCCAAGGAGGGGAGCAGAGGGAACACGGCTCTTGGGTTTCTCAATCTTAATGGCTCCCTAAAGAAGCTAAACTAAAATATCAAAATGAGTAAATGTTCTCTTACACAGAGACCCTCCAGAGATCCACAAAACTGCATTCAAGACAGGTAGGTATACAGTCAATCTCGAGGATAACATTGACTTTCCTCTCAAGTTAAGTACAAGCGATCTGTTAGACTTGAGACCATTCAAAATTCCTGTCAAGGATCTGCCAGTATGGGAGCCGAGAACCAACCATTCACTCGGCCTGGCTGCCCAGTCTCTTTACAAGGCCATCTCCTCTTACTGTTCCATTTAACAAAATCGGAGCCCCTTGACTATTCTCAAATCTCTTTGCCAATGGTACAGGGTCAGAACATCCTACTTTCTGGCTGAAAATCAACAGGATAACCTACCAAACACCACTCTGAAGGTACTGAAATCCATGGATTACAAGAGGAAAGAAAAAGTTAAGAATAAGTCAGCCAAATACATGCTGTACCAACAGCACCCTCTAACCCCCAGCCTACTCTGCCTAATCCTACCTGGGTTGGACTCACCTCATGAGACAGACCTATAGAGTCTCAAAGTAAAACAGGAACAGCTGAGCTGGTTCTTCAACACCCAAGAAGCAGCAGTAAATCTTTAAGACCAGACAAGATTTTGATGAGACAGGGAGAGTTTCAGATGAATGAAATGCTGGGAAGTGGTGGAACACAGGGCCCACAGAGGGCAGAAGTTAAGCTGAGTCCAGATAGAATCTTGCTTAACTGGGTATTAGGCATGGGCTCAGGTAACTATTCCATCTTGGGATGTTGGCACACAGAGGCCAGCCAAATTCAGGGTGACGGAAGCAAGAGTGTCAGAACCAGGGGGTAGAACACAAGATTCTCAGAAATGAATCATTACCAGAAGGAGGCAGAACTCCACAGTGGGTGACTATTGATCCACGGATTCTCAACAAAAACTTCACACTGGCTACGAGCAGGGAGCAAGCTGTAGTCCCCAAGGAGGAGGTTGACACATAACAAAAGTCATTTAGTTTTAGAGCTCAGACTGTGTACTCTACTAGAAGAAATCAAAGCCCCTTGAAGAGACAGCTCATTCCACATCTCGGGCAGAGCCTGGAACATCTTGTGCCAGAAACCAAGGAAGCTATCAAAGTTCAACGGGGTCACGTCAAAAGAACACGGGATGGGGCTTCTTTGGTGGCTCAGTGACTGTAAAGAATCTGTCTGCCAATGCAGAAGACACGGGTTTGATCCCTGATCCTGGAAGATCCCACACAGAGCAGCTAAGCCGTGCACCCCATCTACTGAGCCTGTGCTTTAGAGCCTGGGAGCTGCAGCTACTTAGCCTACGTGCCGCAACTACTGCTTCTGCCTAGAGCTGCCTGCTCAACAAGAGAAGCTATCTTAATGAGAAGACTGCACACGGCAAAAAAGAGCAGGCCCTGCTCGCTACTAGAGAAAAGTCCAAGTGGCAGTGAAGACCCAGAACAGCCAGAAACAAATAAAGACAACATTTTTTAAAAGTTTAAAAGAACATGGGATGAACTTGAAAGGATGTCCACTGATGTAAGATAAGACAATGTGAGCGTCCAAAACAACAAATAATGAAGTAATGGATTGAAGCACATCCATTACATAATAAATCTGTGAGTTCATGGTAATATTTTTGAAAAAACCAAAAAAATGGTTGGTCACCATCAGAAATTACTAGCCATTAACTCATTATTCTGAAAAATGATTTTAGAAGGTAGACAAGGTGAGGAATTAAGTAATTATTTAGCATTTCCTGCTGCTGCTAAGTCGCTTCAGTCGTATCCGACTCTGTGCGACCCCATAGACGGCAGCCCACCAGGCTCCCCCGTCCCTGGGATTCTCCAGGCAAGAACACTGGAGTGGCTTGCCATTTCCTTCTCCAATGTATGAAAGTGAAAAGGGAAAGTGAAGTCGCTCAGTCCTGCCTGACTCTTAGCGACCCCATGGACTGCAGCCTACCATGCTCCTCGGTCCATGGGATTTTCCAGGCAAGAGTACTGGAGTGGGGTGCCATTGCCTTCTCCGTAGCATTTCCTATATAATGGCAAATGTTTAAGGGGTTTGGGGAAGATGAAACCAATTTGGCAAAATGGGAATAACTGTTTTATCTGGGTGCTGGATAAACGGAGATTCATCATATTTCTTGTGTGTATATTTAAACCCTCTCCCTGCCATGACCAGCACCACCAAAAAAAAGAGCAATTCAGAACTGGAGTCAAGCAGCTGACGGTTTAGGCAAGGCCTCTGCCTCTAAGAGAGACTAGAATATGAGGGGCAAGTTTAGCCCTGATGGGCTGAGTCAACTCGCAGGATTTGTGCTAAGTTACAGGGGCTTTATGGGATCCAGCCCTGGATCCAGAATCCCACATCCCAGGTCTGGCTGGCAGCATGGTTTACCAGGTGGTGGATCTGAGGCTGCTTATAGAACTGACTTTTTAGTCATAATTGGCTCAGGAACAAAAAAGGAAACTGGTTTTGAAAATGGAGCCCTTAAATAAGTTCAACCAAGGGGAAATCGAGAAATTATAGGCTGAGAAAGCTAGCACAGAAGTATGCGTAGGATAAGGGTAAAAGTCACATTGACTCTTGTGGTCTGGACTCCTTCACCAACAAAAAAGAAACAAAAAAAGGCCTATCAGTGCCCAACTCACCCCTCTGCACATCTCAGGAGCCACTCACAGCAGCAGCAGAGGCCGCTGACTAAAGATGACGTCCTCACACCCGTCCAGCTGTGAGTGTCCAGACAGGAGACTGGCCTCAGTGGCTCAGAACACCCCGCCCTAACCACCATTCAAGTAACCAGCTGGGAAAGCATTCAGAAAACCCGCATCCTGACACACCACTGCCAAACAACTTAAACAGCAGAGAACAAACCTTCTAAACATCAACGCTGGCTGCCAGGAAAAGTTTTGTGGGGACAATGAGGAGAGAGGAAAAGCAGACCCCTGGGAACCCCTACAACCTGGTCTCTGAGCTTCAGCACTTTCAGACGTGGAATCCGTCTGCCTCTGGGGCCCATGGAGCCCCTCCGGCAGGTGGGCTCCTTACATCTCCTCCAAGATAAATGAGCAGGCAAGCTGGCCAGAAAGCCACTCAGGGGCATGCCTCTTTAAAGAATCTTTGTAAGGTCAAAGAGGAATGGGTCTACAGGCTGTGTGTATTCCTCACAGATGCTGGAGATGAGGTCAGACTCCCTTTCCAGATGTGTTTAACACTTTGTGGTCACTCGTATTCCTGACACTTAGAGTCAGTGCTGTGCTGATTTAACTGATTCCAGCTCAGGCTGACCCCAGCCCCCCGGCTCTGGCTACCATCAGCTGAGACTGTCATCTGTACTCTACTCTTTCAGAGTCCTAAAACAGCTCTTCACCTGTTCCTCCAATTCCAGTAATAATGTCTGCCAAAAGAATGGGGGACAGCGGGTGGGGGCGAATGGAGCGGGGGGTGGTAAGTTTGCTAAGGAAAATACAATTAACATACTACCAACAGAGCAAAAAGAAAAGCTGGGAAAAGACCATGTGGGTTCACATTTATTTCCCAGGCTGGGTAAATATCCTTTTGCTTTTGTCTGAATGAGCAACCAATTCCAACTGCTACCGGAGAAACAAAAAGAGAAAGCAAGAAAGAGGCGGGTTCAAATCTCAAAGTATAACTTGTAGCATAGAAAACAAGAATGGATAAGAATTCCATTTCTTGGTTCCTGAACCCACAGGCTGAAGAGCTGTCTCTGCCCCTAAGAATCGGGGCATTCTGTATTTGATGTCAGAATCCAGGACAATCCCAGACAACCCAAGATATCAGAGTGAGTTCCACTAACGTCAAGATTGTTCCTCTAGCTCTCTGGTAAGAAAATGTACAGTAACCAAGATAAGAGACCCTCTCACCACCCTTGTTGTGTGAATTCAACTACTCTAGGTCCATCTGTCCATATCGAGTGCTCCTGTGAATCACTGCAACCCAGATCTAAGAATCACCCAAGCCCCAGAGGGCTAAATGCAACCTTACAAAATCTGGAGATGTAGAAGGGAGAATTCACTGGTGCTCAGCAATTCCATTAGCCCAGCCTGAAAAGGAATAATTTGTAAATAGAGTAATACTTCTGGTTCCTAATTCTAGGTCTTATTGTTTTGCTCAGTGTCTCAGGACACAGATCTAAACTTTCTGGCCTTTATTATTTTGCCCATCTCATGTAAGAAAACCAAGGTAAAATAAATTTTGCAACTGAACCAAAATAAAGCTTTTTAAGGTAATAAACAATAACACAAATAATAATATATTTGATAGGTACAGTCAACGAGGCCACCAAAAGTGGAATTAATATGCTACATTCTTCATATATGATCCAAGTGCTTTCTAAACACCAACCAGGGCACCTTATATCACAAAAACCGATGACAAGAAATTAATAAATTTAAGCTTTTTTTTCTACCATCCCAATTACAGCTTGGTCAGCTCCCAAACACGTTCTAGCAAATGCTGGAGGAGTTTTTCTCTCTTTGAGGGTCCTCTCTCACTTAACCCTGCTTAACAAAAGACCACACACACACTTAAAAAGAAGATGGAGGCAGGCCAGCTTCAGGACACATGCTACATGGGGGAACTGACTGTGGCAAAGAGAGGGCTCCACACCCCTCCGACGAGTCCACAATAGGCTGGCTAGACACAAACGCCCGAAATAAGGAAGTCCATCGAGAAAATGAACAGTTGGCGAGATCAAGGCTTCTGGCCTAAAGGGCTTGCAGCTGGTCTGGCCATTCATCAAAAACTCTGAATTTAAATGGAAGACACGTTCTGCCTGTGACATGTAATAAAACAACTGGAGCGGCAAAGGATCTCGATTCTGGTTTCCTTTCCACACTACACGGCTCCTGCCAATGGAAGAGCGAGCCTGCCTGTGCTGCTCCTGGCACGTCTGGGGTAGTTCCCATTCACACTGGTCAGTGTTTGGGATTTTCCACATATCGAAGGGTCATCATCCATCTACACTAACCAGGAAATGCAGATAAAAGCTCCAGTTTGGAGTCTGGAGAGAAACTGTCAATCTGAAAGTCTGGGAACTCTCTGAGCCAGAGGAGACTAGATGTAGTCAAGACTATGAAATCAGATGTCAGAGGTTTTAGATTGACCCTAACAAGTTTTGACTCTGGGTAATTCACCTCCTCTCTCGAGACTTTTATTCTCACATCAGTAAGAGAGAAGTACACCTAATGGTCTTTCAGATCTCTTTCAATCTTAACATCCTCTGACTTTATATCTGAAAACTGATACTAATAAGGCTAAAGCTGTGGGCTTCCACCCTATAGGAGCCAGTTGGGATGATGCTAAACTGAAACTCCCTTCCATATAAATAGAGCCAATCCAACCATGTGTTCCCCACACCAGCCATCAGAGAGATGTGCACCACTGGCCCAAGAGCCCCCTCTACAGAGAAAATTCACTGCGTGATTCAGCAACAGGCTGATTCATTCATCCAACCAAAAAACATTCACTGAGCACCATCTAGGTATTAGGGCTATGGCCGTGAACAAAACACGCAAAATCCCTTCCCCTGTAGAGCTCATATTCTAGTCAGGGGAAAGAGGAATCAGACACTAATTAAACAGGAAGTACAAGGTGAGGGTACATTTAATAGAGAGTGGTCAGGAAAGACCTGTTTTTGAACAGAGATCTAAGGCACTGAGCCATGCAGATCCCAGGGGAAGAATGTTCCAGGCAAAGGGAAAAGCAGAGCCTTAAGACAGGACTAGGTCCAGGATGGCCGACATTTTAAAGCAGACACCATGAACCCAGCACTGATGAGGAGGAGTCAGAGGGGGAGAACAGTAGAAGGCAAGGCCAAGTAGAGTCAGGGCCCAATCATGTATGGAATGGAAAAAGCACGGGTGGTTTAGAACCAAGGAGTAACGTGATCTAAACTTCCTTTTTAAAAGATTGCTCTAGCTGTTGCATTGACAGCAGACTGAAGAAGCAAGAGTGGCAAGCAAGAGGCAGGGAGACCAGTTGGGAGGTTGCTGAGATCGTCCAGGTGAGAGGCGATAGCAGCTGAGCCCAGGGTAGCAACAACTGGGGGCAGAGGGAAGGGTGGAGGACAGAGGATGACATACTACGAAGTGCTCAGGACACTGGGGGCCAGGACTTTGAGACATCTTGAACTACTGTAGAATCTAATGACGCTAAATGACACTACATTCCAACATCTACTGTAATATCTTGAGACTTAGGGGGTTATTCATCTCTGTCATCCAGTGTCCCACATGGTACCCAACACAGAATGAGTATACAGAAAATGCTGAAGGAATAATGTGAACTAAATATATTATGAGGTCAGAAGACCTGCACTTGGATAGGTCATCAGGAAACAAAAAGCATTTGGCATTAGACGTATTTTACTAACTGATCCACTAACTAATGGATCCTTTCCCCTGCTTGAACCCATCTCTTTTTGTAAAAAGTTCCCCTTTATAACTTTGCAGTGCTAAGTAGGGAAGCTGACTGAAAACTTCGTATAATGCAGCTGAGAATCTGAACAACATGGCTATTTTCCTAAGTGGCCCATATGTAATCACACCCCCTTAGCACCTCCCATCTAAAATATAGGGAGAAATGTTTCATGAGTAATCTCATATATTTTAATGAATACTGAGTCATGAGGGTAACTAGAAATGTATGATTATGAACAACAACATCATTACAAGATAGAAGAAATCAGTTCAGTTCAGTTCAGTCGTTCAGTCGTGTCCAACTGTTTGCAACCCCATGAACTGCAACATGCCAGACCTCCCTGTCCATCACCAACTCCCAGAACTTATGCAAACTGATGTCCATCGAGTCAGTGATGTCATCCAACCATCTCATCCTCTGTTGTCCCCTTTTCCTCACACTTCAATCTTTCCCAGCATTAGGGTCTTTTCAAATGAGTCAGTTCTTCGCATCAGGTGGCCAAAGTACTGGAGGTTCAGCTTCAGCATTAGTCCTTCCAAAGAATACGCACGACTGATTTCCTTTAGGATGAACTGGTTGGATCTCCTTGCAGTCTAAGGGACTCTCAAGAGTATTCTCCAACACCACAGTTCAAAAGCATCAATGCTTCTGCACTCAGCTTTCTTTATAGTCCAACTCTCACACCCATACATGGCTACTGGAAAAAACCATTGCTTCGACTAGACAGACCTTTGTTGGCAAAGTAATGTCTCTGCTTTTGAATATGCTGTCTAGGTTGGTCAGAGCTTTTCTTCCAAGGAACCAGTGTCTTTTAATTTCATGGCTGCAGTCACCATCTGCATTGATTTTGGAGCCCCCCAAAATAAAGTCTCTCACTGTTTCCATTGCTTCCCCATCTATTTGCCATGAAGTGATGGGACCAGATGCCATGATCTTTGTTTTCTGAATGTAGAGTTTTAAGCCAACTTTTCCCCTCTCCCCTTTCACTTTCATCAAGAGGCTCTTTAGTTCTTGTTCACTTTCTGCCATAAGGGTGGTGTCATCTGCGTATCTGAGGTTATCGATATTTCTCCTGGCAATCTTGATTCCAGCTTGTGATTCATCCAGCCCAGCATTTCTCATGACGTACTCTGCATATAAGTTAAATAAGCAGGGTGACAATATACAGCCTTGACGTATTCCTTTTCCTATTTGGAACCAGTCTGTTGTTCCATGTCCAGTTCTAACTGTTGCTTCCTGACCTGCATATAGGTTTCTCAAGAGGCAGGTCAGGTGTCCAGTATTCCCATCTCTTTCAGAATTTTCCACAGTTCATTGTGATCCACACAGTCAAAGGCTTTGGCATAGTCAATAAAGCAGAAATAGATGTTTTTCTGGAACTCTCTTGCTTTTTCCATGATCCAGCGGATGTTGGCAATTTGATCCCTGGTTCCTCTGCCTTTTCTAAAACCAGCTTGAACATCAGGATGTTCACAGTTCACGTATTGCTGAAGCCTGGCTTGGAGAATTTTGAGCATTACTTTGCTAGCATGTGAGATGAGTGCAATTGTGTGGTAGTTTGAACATTCTTTGGCATTGCCTTTCTTTGAAACTGGAATGAAAACTGACCTTTTCCAGTCCTGTGGCCACTGTTGAATTTTCCAAATTTGCTGGCATATTGAGTGCATCACTTTAATAGCATCATCTTTTAGGATCTGAAATAGCTCAACTGGAATTCCATCACCTCCACTAGCTTTGTTCATAGTGATGCTTCATAAGGCTCACTTGACTTTGCATTCCAGGATGTCTGGCTCTACGTTCGTGATCACACCAAACTAGTTATCTGGGTCATGAAGATCTTTTTTGTACAGTTCTTCTGTGTATTCTTGCCACCTCTTCTTAGTATTTTCTGCTTCTGTTAGGTCCATACTATTTCTGACTTTTATTGCACCCATCTTTGCATGAAATGTTCCCTAGGTATCTCTAATTTTCTTGAAGAGATCTCTAGTCTTTCCCATTCTATTGTTTTCCTCTATTTCTTTGCAGTGATCAATGCTTTCTTATCTCTCCTTGCTATTCTTTGGAACTCTGCATTCAAATGGGTATATCTTCCCTTTTCTCCTTTGCCTTTAGCGTCTCTTCTCAGCTATTTGTAAGGCCTCCTAAGACAACCATTTTGCCTCTTTGCATTTCTTTTTCTTGGGGATGGTCTTGATTACTGCCTCCTGTACAATATCACGAGCCTCCGCTCATAGTTCTTCAGGCACTCTGTCTATCAGATCTAACCCCTTGGATCTATTTGTCACTTTCACTGCATAATAGTAAGGGGTTTTATTTAGGTCATACCTGAATGGTCTTTGAAAAGACCCTGATGCTAGGAAAGATTGAAGGCGGGAGGAGAAGGGGACGACAGAGGATGAGATGGTTGGATGGCATCACCGACTCAATGGACATAAGTTTCAGTAATCTCCGGGAGTTGGTGATGGATAGAGAGGCCTGGCGTGCTGCAGTCCATGGGGTCGCAAAGAGTCGTACACAACCGAGCAATTGAACTGAACTCAACTCAACTGAATGGTCTGGTGGTTTTCCCTAGTTTCTTCAATTTAAGTCTGAATTTGGCAATAAGGAGTTCCTGATCTGAACCACAGTCAGCTCCCAGTCTTGTTTTTGCTGACTGTATAGAGCTTCTCCTTCTTTGGCTACAAAGACTATAAACAATCTGATTTCAGTATTGAGTGATGTTCATGTGTAGAGTCTTCTCTTGTGTTGTTGGAAGAGCATGTTTGCTATGACCAGGGCATTCTCTTGACAAAACCCTGTTAGTCTTTGATCTGCTTCGTTTTGTGCTCCAGGGCCAAATTTGCCTGTTACTCCAGGTATCTCTTGACTTCCTACTTTTACATTCCAGTCCTCTATAATGAAAAGGACATCTTTTTTGGGTGTTAGTTTAGAAGGTCTTATAGGTCTTAATGGAGAAGGCAATGGCACCCCACTCCAGTACTCTTGCCTGGAAAATCCCATGGATGGAGGAGCCTGGTAGGCTGCAGTCCATGGGGTCGCTAAGAATCAGACATGACTGAGTGACTTCAATTTCACTTTTCACTTTCATTCATTGGAGAAGGAAATGGCAACCCACTCCAGTGTTCTTGCCTGGAGAATCCCAGGGACAGGGGGGCCTGGTGCACTGGCGTCTATGGGGTCGCACAGAGTCAGACACGACTGAAGCGACTTAGCAGCAGCAGCAGCAGCATAGGTCTTAATAGAACCATTCAACTTCAGCTTCTTCAGCATTACTGGTCGGGGCATAGACTTGGATTATTTTGATATTGAATGGTTTGCCTTGGAAATGAACAGAGATCATTCTGTTATTGAGCTTGCACCCAAGTACTGTATTTCGGACTCTTTTTGTTGACTATGATGGCTACTCCATTCCTTCTAAGGGATTCCTGCCCACAGTAGTAGATATAATGGTCATCTGAGTTAAATTCACCCATTCCAGTCCATTTTAGTTTGCTGATTCCTAAAATGTCAATGTTCACTCTTGCCATCTCCTGTTTGACCACTTCCAATTTGCCTTGATTCATGGACCTAACATTCCAGGTTCCTATGCAGTATTGCTTTTTATAGCATCGGACTTTATTTCCATCACCAGTCACATCCACAACTGGGTGTTGTTTTTGCTTTGGCTCTGTCTCTTCATTCTTTCTGAGGTTATTTCTCCACTGATCTCCAGTGGCATAATGGGCACCTACCGACCTGGGGAGTTTCTCTTTCAGTATCCTATCTTTTTGCCTTTTCATACTGTTCGTGGGGTTCTCAAGGCAAGAATACTGAAGTGGTTTGCCATTCCCTTCTCCAGTGGACCACATTTTGTCAGAACTCTCCACCATGACCCATCCATCTTGGGTGGCCGCACACGGCATGGCTTAGCTTCATTGAGTTAGACAAGGCTGTGATCCATGTGGTCAGATTGGTTAGTTTTCTGTGATTGTGGTTTTCATTCTGTCTACCCTCTGATGGCAATGGCAACCCACTGCAGTACTCTTGCCTGGAGAATCCTGTGGACGGAGGAGCCTGGTAGTCTGCAATCCATGGGGTCGCAAAGAGTCGGACACGATTGAGCGATTAAACTTTCAACTTTCAACCTTCATCCCCTGATGGAGAAGGATAAGAGGCTTATGGAAGCTTCTTGATGGGAGAGACTGACTGAGGGGGAAACTGGGTCTTGTTCTGATGGGCAGGGCCATGCTCAGTAAATCTTCAATTTTCTGTTGAAAACACACAGGGCTGTGTTCCCTCCCTGTTGTTTGACCTGAGGCTAAACTATGGCGGCGGTAATGAGGATAATGGCGACGTCCTTCAGAAGGCCCCATGCAGGCACTGCTGCACTCAGTGTCCCCACCTGCAGCAGGCCACCGCCGACCCTCACCTCCGCCGGAGACTCCTGGACACTCACAGGCAAGAAAGGACACAAGTCAAATCTGTACTAGTCCTTACAGGAAGCAGCCATCCTTGAATGTGCTTGATGCCCTTCCTCTGAGAAGCTGAGGACAGAAATTTCTAGACCTCCCCCCACCCCAAATAGCACTGCTGAAAAAGGCAATTCCCAACTAGAGAAACTTCTGTGTCAAGGTTACCCTTAAGAGTCCCAAGGTTCTTAACCCACAGAAACTGACAGTGTGAAAAATATAGGAGCAGAAAATTCAGCATCAGGAGAAATAACAATAAAGGTGTGTTTTTATAAACCACATTCTGGCAGCAGTTTTTTTTGGTGAAGACATTGATCATCTTGAAGGGCTAAATTAAAATCCATCAGTAATCAGGAAGTAAGTGTGAGAAACATCTTATTTACCAAATGAGAAAAAGGAGGAAGAAAGATAAGACAAGTAAAGTGGCGGAGACCAAATTACACTGTAAGGGAAGCTGCAACATTTGGGAGACCAAGTCCTAGAAGGATTCATCAGCTCAGCCGAAAATCATCTGCTGTGACCTTGGACTAATTGTTTAACTTCTGTGCCTCTGTCTCCCATCTGTGCCTGAATCTCCCACTCACTATAAGGACAGCAAATGATTTCAGACTCTCCTGTTTTGACAGGGATGTTATAAAGCTGAGATCTTGTCTCTGGAAGCTCCAGGGTTCCTGGAGAAAGACACTCTACAGACAGAACAATGTCTTTGGTAAGATAATTAAGGGCTTGGGCTGCTCTTAGAAACACCCCCATATTATGAAGGATCTCAGCATCATAGCTCCAGAGTTGGAAAACCAACACACTGCATAAATCCCAAAGTCAGGGTCGGGGTCAGCCTCTTACATATGTAATAACTACATTCAAGTGTTTAATGAACATTTAGTGATACTTTTAAATCACCAGGATCTTCCTGACATGACCACACTGTTATCTATCTATCAGGAGAGATGGTGTGCAAGGTATGAGATCAAGAACCATCATCAAGAACCCCTGGGCAAGTTCTGACCCTCAATTTCCACCTCTGTATTATGGGGCTAAAAGTAAAGAGGAAAAAAATGAAGATATTAAATGCTGCTGGCACAGCCCTGGACTCATAGAAGGAGCAAAATAAATGCCAAAGCCCTCCTCCCTCGTGGGGCTCTGCTCAATAAATAACAAGTGCTGCTAATCCTTTAATCACAGATCCAGAAAGAAAAAAAAAAGAGAGAGAGAGAGAGAAACAGGAAAGGGTTCACCCATAAACTGCCTTTATTATCTGCCTTTATTCTCCTGTGACCCCTCGACTGGAGCAGAGTAAACAGAGTCAACTTTAATCAGGACCATAATGTGGGATGTCCCAGGTAGGCTAGACTCCTAAACTCAGGACAGTTAGGAGGAGACTGGTTTTTCATGGACTGCCCCCTACCTGGCCTACTCAACGACAGGAGCAGACCCAGTCCTTTGTTCCAGCTTCCCAAAGAAATCCATTACCAGGCACACGTGGCTCCAGTGGGATGTCGGGTCAGAGGCTTTCTATTCCGGCGATTGTGGTCTAAGAATAGAATTCCCAAGCACGAGGCAAATGGATTCACAAGGATTGTGTTCATCCACCATTCAAGTCACCATCTGAGGACTATTTAAAGCACAAGGCCAGTGAGCCACACTCTGAATGGGAGACAGAGAAGGGGAAATGAGAGGGCATGTTTTTAATACAGTTCTACAACTTGTAGACCCAACTTGGGACCCATGAGCCATCCTCACCAGTTCAGATTGGTTCAGTTCACTTGGCTCCCTGTCAACCACTGAGTAGGAAATGTCAAGGTCATTTTACAAATGGAAAAGTGGGAAGCATGGAGGGACGGGCATGTGCATTGCTAAGTCCATTGCTAGTAACAGACACAGCTGAAGCTGATGTGTGCTTCCATATGCCAGGCCCTTCCTGGCCGTCCACCTTTACTTGCTCTAATCTCACAACCTCCCCACAAGGTAGGCAGTTATTTTAATAGCTCACATTTTATAGTGAGACTACTGAGGTTCTAGGAGATCAAATGATGTGCTCAAAGTGATGCAGCTTATACATGGCACAGCCAGGATCCCAAGCCAGGTCTGTCTGGAGTTTTGTTTGTTTCTAGTTACACCATACTCCCTCTCTTGGTTTCTCTCTGCTAACTTATGAGCCCAAGGAACCTATCGTCCAAAACCAAACTAATGTTTAGACACTAGATCTCATGCCTTATTCCTGATGTCATCAATTTGATGAGCAAAGAGAATTAGGCAGTATAAGGCCAATAGCAGCATCTTGAAGGACAGAAACCAGACTATAATTTCAACTAGCTAGACAAAACAGAGAAATTCCACATCAGAGGAACTTCTACCAGGAAACAACAGAAGATCTTCAGCCTCTGAAAAAACTTCATCTCATCATTTCTCCTATCAAGACACCTTTTCACTTCAGCTGGCTTTACATATTGCAATCCACATGGAGTTTATGAAACCAAAAACAAGTTCTTTGGGATAGCATCAATGTAAATATTTTATTTTATTTTGTGAAGCCATTTCCCTATCCAGCCTTCCTGGTACATAGCTCATATCAGACTTCACATTTCTCAGAACACACCCAAAGTGACAACCTCGGGCCTGACCACGTTCAACAAAACTGATTGCAATTGTTGGATCAGGGGTAAGATCAATTCTCTAGCCTTGTGTTTCTATAGCTCTTAGAGAAAGTTACCTTCATTGGGATTTTTGGTGTCACATAAATCATCAACAGCAGCTAGGGGGAAGAAAGCATGCATAAAAATTCAATAACAGACATAAGTCAGAAAAGGTAAACGTGACACAATCCAACCAAGTGGGGCACATTCTCATGATCCCTTGGAAATGGCTTTACCTGAAGGCTTTACCTGAAGTTTACTCATCAAACTTAGCATCAGGATGGTGAGGTCTTGCATTCACAGGGACTCTGGGCAGTAACCTTCACATTTTTTCAAGCCAGGTCTGCAAGGTCTGCTGCTGATGTAGTCACCAACTTCCATGGAGAAGCTTATAATTCTGTTTTATCCCCTCTTCTTCCCCATCATACAAGTATGCATACTCAGTCGTTCAGTTGTGTCCAACTCTTTGTGACCCCATGGACTGCAGCCTGCCAGGATCCTCTGTCCAAGGGATTCTCCACGCAAGGATACTGGAGTGGGTAGCCATGCCCTCCTCTAGGGGATCCTCCTGACCCAGGGATCGAACCCAGGTCTCCCTCATTGCAGGCAGATTCTTTACCCAAAACAGTATACCCGAACTCAACTTCTTTAGACCTGCGTCTCCTGTGTCTCCTACATTGGCCAGTGGGTTCTTCATCACTGAGACACTTGGGAAGCCCCTTCCTCCCCATCAGATGATGCTAATTGGCACTTGTCTTAACTAAGGAGGCTAATTTGTAGCAGTGATATAGCGTGACAACCGGCAAATATGGGGACCTCACATAGTCTAAGCACAGAGATACCACAAACAGGAACATGCTGTGAACCAGTTGTCAAGTCTATAACTGGTGTTTTCCCTATATTCATTTTGCACAATCTTAGTCAGATCAGGAAAGAGGTAAAAGTTGATTCTGAGGTTCCCATGTACCACTCTAAAAGAAGAAAAATTTTTCTAAGAGGGGTGACCTGGCTATAATAACTCTGGGGGTGGCTGAATGGACTATGGGTTCTGAGTAAGAAAGAAAGAAAGAAAGGAAATGATATATATTTTTTTTCATTTAGAGAATGAGGAAGTAAAATAGTTTCTATACAGGCCCTACCCTTTTCAGAGAGTCTATAAATTGTAATGCCACAATTTCAGGCCCTCCTTGAAGAAAGCCCATCTAATATTGGATTCTACCTAAAGACACGCTCTTGTAAATGTTGGTTTGGAGCTGTTGTCAGTGTTAGACAATAAGCAAAGATTTCCCTGGTGGTGCAATGGCTAAAGTCTCTGTACTCCCAATGTAGGGGGTCCAGGTTCAATCCCTGGTCAGGGAACTAGATCCCACAAGCTGCAATTAAGAGTTTGCATGCTGCAACTAAAGATCTCACATACAAAGAAAATCAAAGATCCCGGCTGCTCCAGCCAAGACCTGGTGCAGCCAACACATAAATATGTTTAAAAAATAGACAACAAGCATACAGGGAGGGAACTGAATACATTTACATCACCTCCCCACGCCCAGTCTAAGTATGTTCATAATAAAGATCGGTAATGGTAATGCCAGTGACAATACAGATCCTGGCTAACACTGCTGCTGCTCTGCTAAGTCGCTTCAGTCGTGTACGACTCTGTGTGACCCCAGAGACGGCAACCCACCAGGCTCTCCCGTCCCTGGGATTCTCCAGGCAAGAACACTGGAGTGGGTTGCCATTTCCTTCTCCAATGCAGGAAAGTGAAAAGTGAAAGTGAAGTCGCTCAGTCGTGTCTAACTCTTTGTGACCCTATGGACTGCAGCCCACCAGGCTCCTCCGTCCATGGGATTTTCCAGGCAAGAGTACTGGAGTGGGGTGCCATTGCCTTCTCCTGGCTAACACCATCACTATCCTAATCCAGGAAAATGCTACCTGGAAACATTCTCCCTATCAATCACACCCTCAGACTGGGAAGCTGGGCGACTGAGTCCAGCTTCCAGACCCTGATAGATTCAAATCAGCTGGCAGTCACTGGGCAACTAGAAAGTAGCTGGCATCCACTGTGGCTATATACACCAGGCATTTCTAGTCCTGGTCTTACAAAGGAAAATCAGGTTCAATCCCAATGTGAGAGACTAAACAATGAACCAAAGAACACAAGTTTCTGAAGAAGGTTGAATCCAGACAGCCAAGGCACCCCTCTCTGTCTCAGAGGCTAAACCACTCAAGAGCAAAAGGAGGAGCTCCACCATGCAAATGCAGATGGTTCCTGTGGAAGAAGCAGGACAGGTTGGAAGTCTACTTCCCAAGCCTTTCTCTTTCTCTCCAGACGCCTTAGCAGAGAAAGCCATCCCCTCCTCCATCTCAGTGTGAGACACACAAGTGTAAAATTTTCTACCAAAAGAGGAAGGTGTGGAGGACACTAGCAGTTACATGAGTTTCTCTGTGACTCAGAGCCCCTGACTCTAGCCTGGGGCAGCCAGAGTCCACATTCAGAAACATCTTGTCTCCGGTTCTTCTCTAGGTTAGAGTCCCAGCTAAGAATAGCGCCCCATTCATGCCGCTGTGTACACATCCTTTTCACTTGCTGTTTTCTCTTATATATGCATGAAACCCTGTTCTTGTATGCTCTCCAAGGTAAACAAAAATATTTTTAAATGGGCACAGAGCAGTGGTTTCATTCCCTGTCCAGTCTACAAAAAGGCACTGCGCTGAGCAATTCCACTCCAGAGCTGAGTGTCACAGGAACATCTGGGGCACAGGCTCCCTCTCTGAAGCTCCAAATGGAGACCCACACTCAGAGACGGGAAGCTGGTGGCAGTGTTCAGGAGGCACTATGCCTGCCCACAACCTCATTTCTATGCATGTCTTAAGCGTTAAGAAGACCAGAAGGCCATAAAACTGGTCTCTTTGTATTGGGTTGAGTCATGTGAAATTACCTACAAAATGATGATTTCATATCATTTAACCTAATAGAATCCTAAAAAGCAAACTGGACATTGCAATAAGCAAGAACGTAAAACCCATTGTTTCCCAGGTGGCTCTACCCAAGACTGTATCCTATTAGTCTTCAGGAGCTACAGCATTTTGCAGGTACATTAAACGCCATGGGGCCCCTTGTTAAACAGACCTGCCATTGGTAACAGACATCCTCTCACTCATCTGTTCCATATCTGAACCATATCCACATTCATATCCACACCCATAGCCATTCCTGGCCCTCAAGAACTCAGAGAAATAAGCAAGTAAATGGGAAAACAGAGCACAGGCTAGAACCTGCTATTCTACAGAAAAGCACAAAATCAGAGCTCTAAGTGTAGCTCAGCTGCAACCTCTCTCACACTGAATCTGTCTGGTTGTTTGTATGTGGGCTTCATAATCAGACACTGCACTCGAGGAGGGAAGCGTGTTCTGTCTGGGAACCCCTGGCATCCATCACAGTTCTTACACGTAGTCGGTGCTCAATGACGTCTGTCAAGTGACTGAATGACTCGTAGGGGTTGAGTGGCCTCTCTGTAAAATGAGGTGAGTTAGTGTTTCTGTTAAGAACTTCAAGGCTCTTATATCTTAGACCAGACTACTAATTATAGCCCTAGAAGGGTAAGAGCAGACTCCTGATTATAGAACTAGAAAGAAAAGCAGAAGAAAAACGAAGAGGGGTCACTATACTTTGTAATCAAATAAGTCTAAAATTATGAATTAAAAAGCCTGCCTCTAGCTGAGAGTATGGCAGCATCATTTTCTCTCTCAATAATATCTGTTAATTTCAACTGATTTCCCTTACTTTGTAAGTTTAAGACCATCAACAACAAAAGGAGTGAACAGTGTTTTATGAACTAAAGCAAAGGGACAAACCCAAACCACTTTCTATTTGTCTTTCGGAAAGGAGTATTCACTGGTGAGGGGAAGGGGAGTGTTATTCCTTCTAGGGGCTAGAATACCTTTCATGAGTTCAGAAAAAGAAAAAGAAATCTAATTCATATTGTGTACCAAAATATGTACTTAAATGTTGAACTAAAAGATCAAGCTGAGGGAAGACATTAGACTGACTGTCAGGTGGTCAGAGCTAAAGGAGGTAAAACACACACACACGCACATAATGTTTGTAAAACTCCTCCCAGACTTAAAAAAGGCACTTGGGTCACCATTTAAACCTACAGAGCAATTATTTCTAAAAGAAACAGCAGGTAGCAAACTAGCCTCAAAAAATTTCATCTTTCAATGTTGAATATTTTGGTGTAGGATCAAGAAGGCTTTCTCTGTCTTCAAATAATCAAAGCTCTGGAAAAAGGGCAGCACAGAGGTCTTCCCAATATGGAATCTTTCATCTATACATTTTACTTCTAAAGAGGAGAGACTGGTCCGAGCACCACACTGCTTTGGAAGTAAAGGAAGTCTTTATCCTAATGAATTGATCTCATCAATTTAACTGCACATTTGATCCCAAGCCCCTTTGTGGGCCTGATGACCCCAGAGAGGCCCTTAAGTGAAGCTGTCCCCAGGGTGGTGCAGTCCATCACGGCCACCAGCAGACAGGAAAGGGCCACTAGGGAGACTCTAATTTTATTATGTAAATCACAGGAAGCCACATTCAGATCCTCTCCTCGGAGCAGCCTCCTTATTTCTACCCAGTGGCCATCAGCCCAGGAAGAGAAAGAAGTCCGTCAGCATAAACGAAAATGACAGGGCTGGCTGCTCCCAGCTGACAGCAGACATCCCCCACAAGCATCCAGCTGAACACTCAAAGTTAGGTTTCTCTTTTCTCTCTCACACACATTTTAGTTCATTTTTTCCCAAGGAATGTAAGAGGCAACGTAAATGGCAAAGAGGGTTGAGGTCAAGTTCAGAAGTTCTGTGGGAAAAGCATAGACTTTGAGTCAGACTTTGGAATCCTAGATCTCAGTTCCTAGGATTTATATGACCTTGGGCATATTACTTAATTTCTGTAAGCCTCAGCTTCCTGTCTGTAAAATGGGGAGAATGATCCCCAGCTCTCAAGGCTCTTGTAAGGGTCTGTCTAGGGGAGCTTTTAAGGCCAGTGGTTTTGTGAGGACTATATGACTTCATTCTGTCTCAGGAAAGCAGAAACTGGATATGAAACTGAAGAAAAGTGATATACAGATATGGCTGAGGCATGAACACGTTCTGCTTACACGTACGACCAGGATGCCAGCGTTTCAGGGAACCAGCTCTGCGGGTTTAAGGCCAAACTTGAGAACACTTCCACGATGACAGGCGCAACACATTTCCACAAACAGGACCCACATTATGCAACATTCTCGCCCTACTCTCAAATTCCTGAGTTGGCCAAGTTTATCCAGTTCAGAAAACCCAAAGACTCCTAAGACCAGTCATCAATGTCTTTCTTGCCAAGGAACATAAAACAATCCAAGTAGGATCAGTAGGATCTAGAGAATTCATTCTAACATGAAATCAACCTTGCTAATAAATAAAATCACTCTCCTCAATCAAAATCTATACTCTTGTCAAGACAACTGTCAAAAATTGTAATTGCTGCAGACAAGTAGGGAAAAAAATGGCCACACAGCAGCATAAAAGCTTTTTGGCTGAAAAGTACATCAAGAATCCTTTCTTTTAAGTTCCGGACCAAGGTGTCTTTATATTAAGTTAAAGGCAACCATGAAATCAGCTACAGCTTTTCCTTTGGGAGTGGGGAATAGAGAAAGTGGTCTCTGAATGCTGTCTCCTTCCAGCCTGCAAAAAAGGGACAAGTCTGACATTCAGATGTAGCCTTGACAAGAAATTCTGTTTGCCAGCTCATGGGCATTTGGTTTCTTTGCTGTTCCTGTCGCTGTTCTTCCCCTCCTAACCAACAGCACTTTTAAAGATTCACTTCTGTCTGTGAGTGAATTTGTGAAGACAAGCTTTGTGTTATCTGCGTGTATGCTCAGTCCCTTCAGTCGTGTCTGACACTGTGCAACCCTATGGACTGTAACTCTCCAGGATCCTCTGTCCAGGGGATTCTGCAGGCAAGAACACTGGAGTGGGTTGCCATGCCCTCCTCCAGGGGATCTTTCCGACCCAAGGATCGAACCTGTGTCTCCTGCAATACTGGCAGATTCTTTTAACCACTGAGCCTCCGGGGAAGCTCTTGTGTTATCTGCCGGGTCCCAAAAGTGCAGACAGACCAAGGACCCTACCTTTCTCTTAAATTCAGCTCAGAACCAATCTCATGCCAACAGCTACGAAAATTATTTCCATGGTCACCTTTCCAAAATGGAGCCCTGCCACCCTCTGCCCAGCTCCCAGCCCAGGCTTCCAGGACCCACACTGATGTTTGTGTTGGTGATTGCAAGCAGCCTGTTCATACACATCCAGACCAGCGAAGCAGGCGTTCAGATGGGCCCTCCAAGCAGTGAAAGGCCTGGAGGGAAGTGACGGGAAGGACCCAGGGTCCCGCAGAAGCTTGCTCTCACTTACCATCTTGGCCTTTCCTTACCATCTGCCAGGAGCTGTTCAAACACTCTGAGCAACGTGCAGTCACAAGGATGCTTTTCACTCTCTGAGTCCAGTGAGTGCCCACCCTGGTTCCCAGAAAGCCAAAAGCAAGTACAGCTTCTCCCTCTAGGCCTTCTCTTTAGATTCAAAGACTCCTTTTACCCTACCTAGAGAGACCAAACTCCCCAAATAAGAAGCAGCACTCTGAAAACAAAGTACACTCATCGTTCAATTGTTCCAAGATGAGGCCTTCCAAAGGTTCCACATCTGTAAGAATAAATAACACAACATGCTTTGTTGTGTCTCCTTTCTAGGTTGTGATAATTAACTGAGATAATATACATTTAGCACAGTGCCTGCCACATAGTAAACACTCAGTAAATACTAATTATTATTGATATTATTTTTATTATTCTAAGAATGAAGTACAGCTATTATTCAGAAAGACCTTCCTAAAAGATATGTCATTCTAACCCAAGGGCAAACCCATGATAAATTTCAGTCTCTCATGCAAACAGAAGGAACAAGTACAACAAACAAATCTAAACAATAGATATTCTGAAGGTTCTTATTGGGATTTTGAGTACATTGTGTGCAGTGATATACATATAGATCCATTTATTTAGAAAGAGCTGTCTGGCACCAACTAAGTGTACAGTTCATTTCAGTTGTCACTCAGTGGTGTTTGACTCTTAGGGACCTCATGGACCGCAGCACACCAGGCCTCCCTGTCCATCACCAACTCCCAGAGTTTACCCAAAGTCACATCCATTGAGTTGGAGATGCCATCCACCCATCTCATCCTCTGTCGCCCCCTTTTCCTCCTGCCTTCAATCTTTCCCAGCATCAGGGTCTTTTCAAATGAGTCAGTTATTTGCATCAGGTGGCCAAAATATTGGAGTATCAGCTTCAATATCAGTCCTTCCAATGAATAAACAGGACTGATTTCCTTCAGGATGGGCTGTTTGGATCTCCTTGCAGTCCAAGACTCTTCTCCAACACCACGGTTCCAAAGCATCAATTCTTCGGTGCTCAGCTTTCTTTATAGTCCAACTCTCACATCCATACATAACTACTGGAAAAACCATAGCCTTGACTAGAGGGACCTTTGTTGGCAAAGTAATGTCTCTGCTTTTTAATATGCTGTCTAGGTTGGTCATAGCTTTTCTTCCAAGGAGCAAGCATCTTTTAATTTCATGGCTGCAGTCACCATCTGCAGTAATTTTGGAGCCCAAGAAGTGTAAATTTTCTTACTGATTCTGTGTGTGTTTGTATGTGTATATACACATGCATATTTAGTATAGTACTGTACACATAGTCAAAACCCAGAACCTTTGACTGTGTGGATCACAACAAACTGGAAAATTCTGAAAGAGATGGGAATACCAGACCACCTGACCTGCCTCTTGAGAAATCTGTATGTAGGTCAGGAAGCAATAGTTAGAACTGGACATGTAACAACAGACTGGTTCCAAATAGGAAAAGGAATACGTCAAGGCTGTATACTGTCACCCTGCTTATTTAACTTCTATGCAGAGTACATCATGAGAAATGCTGGGCTGGATGAAGCACAAGCTGGGACCAAGATTGCCAAGAGAAATATCAATAACCTCAGATATGCAGATGACACCACCCTTATGGCAGAAAGTGAAGAACTAAAGAGTGTCTTGATGAAAGTGAAAGAGGAGAGTTAAAAAGTTGGCTTAAAGCTCAATATTCAGAAAACTGATATCATGGCTTCTGGTCCCACTTCATGGCGAATAGATGGGGAAACAGTGGAAAGAGTGGCAGACTTTATTTTTGGGGGCTCCAAAATCACTGCAGATGGTGACTGCAGCCATGAAATTAAAAGACGCTTACTCCTTGGAAGAAAAGTTATGACCGACCTAGACAGCATATTAAAAAGCAGAGACATTACTTTGCCAACAAAAGTCCACCTAGTCAAAGCTATGGTTTTTCCAGTAGTCATGTATGGATTTTAGAGTTTGACTATAAAGAAAGCTGAGAGCCAAAGAATTGATGCTTTGGAACTGTGGTGTTGGAGAAGATTCTTGAGAGTCCCTTGGACCAAAAGGAGATCAAACCAGTCAATCCTAAAGGAAATCAGTCCTGAATATTCACCGGAAAGACTGATACTGAAGCTGAAACTCCAATACTTTGGCCACCTGATGTGAAGAACTGACTCATTGGAAAAGATCCTGATGCTGAGAAGGATTGAAGGCAGGAGGAGAAGGGGATGACAGAGGATGAGATGGTTGGATGGCATCACCGACTCGATGGACATGAATTTGAGCAAGCTCCAGGAGTTGGTGATGGACAGGAAAGCCTGGCATGCTGCAGACCATGAGGTCGCAAAGAGTCGGACACGACTGAGCAACTGAACTGAGCTGATGGGTCAGGCACTATATTAGGCAACTAGAGATACACTGATAAATAAGACATGGGCCTTGTTCTCCCTAAACTTAGGGAAAGGAATTACAATTATAGCTGCTAAGGTAAAATTTCATATACAAACACTGGATGCAAAAAGAGGAGATATACACAGATGATGCTGTCTTAATTAACTTGCCAGCTTATGCGAAATACTTCAATTACTCTCTAGACTTACACTAGCTGGGTTGTTAGTAGTGGCCTTTTTCTTTAGTATCTGCTCCGTTCTGTCCCATCAGCCAGGCTGGGTGCTTCCTTAGGGTCAGTAGTCTGTTCACAATAGGTACACTTATTATTTTAATTAAGTATTATATAAAGTGACTAAACATGAAAAAAAAAAGGTGTTTCCATGAAAAATGAATTGAATGCTTTGGCAAGACTTAATGAAGGCAGACTGCTAAAAGAAATTGCTGATGAATTAGGTATGGGCAAGACAACAGTAAAAAACTGTTTTGGTGGGACTAAAAAATCTAGAAACGTTATCCATTTTATAATATTATGCATTTATCTCAAGTGTATTAAAGAACTCATTTTACTTAAAGAGACAATTTGGAAATCACAGATGATGTGTTAAAGGTACAGTTTATGAAAGAAAGTCAGCAGAACTCTACTCAGAAGACCCTCACTAAGAAAAAGCCCTGGTCCACATCAAAAGATTTGTGAATGTATGTGTATTTATTTACAAATTTAAATAAGATGCTTAGGGATTGTGTCTTTTTTTTCTTTTTTAAGAATCTCTGCTGTAACTGACTTCTGGGGCTGACTGACCAACTGCTGGTCCAATTACCACACGTAAGAACGTGCCCCCACACTACTTGCCTGTTTCTCTTAGGCTGATAGCAAAATGGGTTTATATCCCCTTGGTCCAAACTAACCGGGTAGCAGAGAAGGCCGACCTGGGGTTTTATAAAATAGGTCTCTCAAACAAAATGCAGGTGGAATTTTAGCCATACTTTCAGAGACGGAGATGCTAACCTTTGTAAGCATGAGCTGCACTCTGACTACTCATAGCCTGAAGCATGGGCCAAGCGATGAAATATGTCCCAAAGGCCAGGCCAGCCTTGGTCACAGCTCTGGACACAGCTTGTTCGTTGATTCAAGTATCTCACGTTCCAACCTGGCATGTGATGTCATCTCTGCAAGGAGAAGTGTCTCAGATGATGTTTTATTGAGAAAAGTCCTACATATCAAGGAGGAGCGAGATCCATTCCCAGAACCCCTTGATAGTCAGTCTAATACACTTCTGTTAATTTGCATAGAATGCTGGATTTCTGTCCCACATCACAAGATACCAGGCACTGAAACTGAACCAACATCATTAACTTCCCACCAGCGCTTTATGCCATCAAGATGCGATCTGTCAAGGGAGGCAGCACAGCGCCTCATGTTAAGAGAAGTCTGCGGGAACAGAAAACCGAGGGAAAAGGGAGGCTTCAGCAGAGTTTCAGCCTCCTGACAATATTTTTAAAAGACTTATTTAACATACACAGGATCTCATTGATGGAGGAGAGAAAAGTATCAACCCTTTTTTTTTTTTCCTTTAAAGACAAAGGAATGGTTCAAGAGGAGGGAAAAGAACTGGGAAAGCCTTTGTATATTGAGAGCTGAGTTTATTTTTATTTTCTTTGCCAACAGAGGCAAGGTAATTCTATAAGCATCATTTAACTTTCTCACTAGAAACAAAATAGAGTAAGGCAGTTAATGCCTTGTATTCTACATCTCCCATTCCCACTCCAGAATCACTGCTTTCCCCCAGAAAATTAAATTGATTCTCACACAATGGCACCCAAATGTGTGCTTTCAAAGGCATTTCCCAAAACTAATGGGATCATCAATGAGAGGATGAGTAGCTATTTCCCATTTCAATTTGGAGTCAGAAAATCTGTGGGTCTCTAATTTCCTTCATTAGGGGTGGGCCCTGATGACCTCAAGGATCCCTCTCCTTCCAAAGGAATAAAAGGAAATGAGTTTCAATGACAGCTGTTAAATTTTAGGTCAGGTATCAGCAAGAAATTCTTAATCTGAGGGCTGTCAATCAATGGAACAGCTTTCAAAATAGGTTGTGGAATCTTCTTCCCTGGAGACAGATAAAAATAGGCTAGGCCGCCACCATCTGTCTTGGTAGGGTGCAGCCCTTCCAAGAGGCGGGTGAACAAACCCTGCTTCCCTCCGAGGGAGTCTACAAAGAAGCGATTGGGTTGTTGAGGGAAAAAGGAGAGAGGGTGAAGTCCGTCCGGGCCTAGTTGTAAAGCTGGGGGTTAGGTAGCTGAGAATCCCTATGGAAAGGGAAGATTTAAACTGAAAAGAGGAAGCTATGAGGGCAAAATGACAGGAAATAACTGCACAGCTCTGAGCTCTTTGGGGAGAGCTGAACCAATCTGCTTCTCAGCTACAACAGTTCCATTTGGTCCTGGGGACGGTGAGCTCAGCCGCAGATCCTTGGGGAGGGTATTATTCTGCTCCCTAGCTCCCAAACGAGTGTATACATGAAGCCTAAGAGAAGATGGGAACTGTCAAATAAATCCAACATCTCCCAGGTGACCAGCAGCACCCACAGAGCATTTCCAAAAAATTTTCCTTTAAAAGGCACTCTCTTCTTTGCTTGGCCACCTGAAATCCTACCCACTTCCTGTATTTCCTTCATTGCTATGGAAAGCTCTCTTGGGGCATGAAAAGGAATGAAACCTTCACAGACCTTCAGAAACCTAACTCCAGTGGGAAATGCAAGAAACAGCATCACTGTGGCCTGGAACCTCTGCAGAACTGGAGCTGTCCCTCTCTCTGCAGACGTGAGCCAACCTTTGACCCCATCTCTGTGCAACCACATCAAATACGCACATTTGGGGCTCTCAACTAAGTCTCTGTTCTGACACTGTTTTCCCACAGCACACTGGAGTCAGCCATGTGGCGTTGTCACAGGGGCCTTTGGGTACCCCACTTTGCTGGTAGACACAACACAAGACGCCCACTGTTTTCTCAGCCCATATAGTACAAGAGGCCCCTGCAGGAGAGCAGTGAGGTCAACGAGTCAACACCAGGGACTCACCGAGCTGAGGTCCTCAGCAAACTAGAGATGGAGGTGAGGGATGGTCACCAGCTGTTGAGAGCTAGACAGTTAAGGGCGTGCAAGGTAAAACCAGTGCCCGAGGCTCAGTTCTTTAAAGAAGAATTTTTTCTGGTGGGGGTTGCCAGCTAAGGAGAAACCTGAAGCTCAAGCATGCAGCCTAGTGACTTTTTCCCCTTTCAGCAAAGCCAGAGAAATTTGCAAAGATAACTAGGAGAAAATCAATACTGCAGAGCCCCAGATTTAAGAGGAGCCTTTGCAGAGGAGAAATCTGAGTCTGTTCTGTCCTTCCCGCTGTCCTAGTCAGATGAGATGGTGCTTTCACCCTCACAGAAGATAACTAGACTTACCGAGAAGAACGAGGAGACAATGGATAGAAAAGTGCCCTATAAACCCACACATCCCAAAGCAAATGAAAGAATAAGACTGTCATCATTGCTAACACACACAGGCTGTCCCCCAAATGGGCGGTGAAATGTCACCTCAGAAAAGTGAGACTGCGTTCTGAGTCACCTCTGCAGACGCTCTAGGGGTTCTGCGAGGTAGGACATCACCTTCTATCTTGTTGGTCTGGGGGCAATGCCAGCTATAGAAAGGGGCAAGCACCTTCCCTTCCTTTGCTGGGCACCACACAACAGCCTGGCCAGACATCCGAACCCTCTGGAATGTGCCAGACACTCCGATCAAAATCCAGGACTTAGGATCCGCATTTCCACAAGTGTCTCTCCTCAGAACCCAGCTCAGGGGCAAAGGGAGAGTTCTCTCCCAGACCCGCCCTGCAGAACTATGAAAACTCAGGGCTTGCTCATTTTTCAGAGCTGGGATCGTCAACACATTGGGGATTCATTCATGAGACATGGGATTTGGATTGCTGGAGGCCTTGGGGAACCGCAGCTAAGCAGCAGCGAGCTGGTTCCCATGGAGGAGACTGAGCAGGCAATGCAGGAGTCGGGCGTCCTCCAGAGGCAGTCTCCTCCACCACCCAGCACCTCCGGCTCCCCCCGGCAGGCTACAGGGAAACCAGTACAGATGGGTGAGTGGCGTCCTGTTCTGCAAGCTCTACTAAGAAGGAGAACCCACTTGAACTTTCTGTAGACTGGAGCTGGAAAAAGAAGGGAAGGAGGCAACAACAATGGAGTAACCAATCCACCAGCTTCCCATTCACTCAACTCAACACGATAAGGCTGGCAGGCTGCCAGCCTGTATTCTCTGCAGCAGGATAAAGCTGAAAAGGCTGTGAAATCAGAGTGTGGGACAATGGAGAGAGCACTGGATTAGACATCAAAAGATCTTAGAGGGGGGATTAGTTAATGCAAACGAGCCAGAGGGAATCTGGGGGGATATAGAAATCCTCAATACGTTGAGCACGATTGTGGTTACACAAGTGTGTACACTTGTCAAAACCCACCAAACTCTAGGTTTTAAGCAGGTGAATTTTCTAGTATATAAATCACACCTTAATAAAATCTTTTTTTTTTTAATCTGCATTCTAAAATTCTGAAAGTGAAAGTGAAAGCCGCTCAATCGTGTCCAACTCTTTGTGACCCCAGGGACTGTAGCCTGCCAGGCTCCTCTGTCCATGGAATTTTCTAGATCAGAATACTGGTGTGGGTAGCTCTTCTGTTCTCCAGGGGATCTTCCCAACCCAGGGATCGAACCCAAGTCTCCCGAATTGCAGGTGGATTCTTTACTGTCTGAGCCACCAGGGAAGCCCAAAAATACTGGAGTGGGTAGCCTATCCCTTCTACAGGTAATCTGCCTGACCCAGCAATTGAACTGGGGTCTCTTGCATTGCAGGTGGATTCTTTACCAGCTGAGCTACAAGAAATTCTAGTTCACCCTTATTAATTGTGGGACCTTGGACAAGACACTTACCTACCTACTGCTTCTCTTTCCCCATCTATTAAATGGTTTTAATAATTTCTGCCCTGCTTACCTGACAGAATTTTAAGGTCACATGACATCATATATGTGACTCAGTTTCAAAAAGCACAAAATGCTCAGCTGTTATGAGGTAACTACAATCATGTTTGCTCCCTGACTCTTGGGATCTCCTTACGATCTATTTCCTGACGATCTGCAGGTGTGGAGGGAAATTCTGTTCTATTTAATAGCTGATGGCTTCAAAAACCTTCCCTCTGGAAAACTCTGACCTGAGTATTCTTCCCATTTACCCACCTCTTCACCATGTAAAGGTCAGTTACTGCGAGAGTGGGGGCCCTCCTGGTTCCCACAGATAAGCGCCCAACATGGAGCACGGCCACCCAGCCAGAACACAGACACCATGGCAGATACCACTCTGGAAGCACGCACCCTCCTCTTCCTGGGGAAACTAGTGGGCTGGCATCTTACACGTGCCCACAGGGCACTCTCAGGCAGGGGAAAAGGAAAGAAAATGCAGGATCTTCTCACAGAAAGATAAAAGGGAAAAAACTTGGAAGGCTGGGAGGTTAGGTACAAACCCACTCAGCTAAAATTAGCTAAAAGAGACTGAGATCATCAAATCCAACTCTGTCATTATCAAAATCAGAAAACTAATTCTCTCAGAAGGCAAGAGTTCAAGGCTAAGCAAAACTGGTACGTAGGCTCAGGCGCAGGCGCTTCAGCCTCCTGGCTCTGGCTGTATGTCCATGGGTACTTTTCCCTGAGGTGCTCTGTTTCCTTCCCTAATTTGGCATCTAGCAGACCTGGACCCTTATCAAAACCTCTTACAGGAAACAAACACAATCTCACTCTCAAGTATAAATAAATAACACTTTCAAGTAAGGGAAGGAAAGAGACCATAAACCTGTTTTTGTGACAGGTAAAGCCAAGAGTGGAAGAGACACCTTCAGCCCACTCCCCACCACAGCGGACCTTGACAACAGCCCCCAGTCACACCCAGTAGCCAGTTTTCTGCCCAGCCTCAGACAAATGGAGAACTAAAGCTTGAAACCATTCCAGATAAGTTCAAGAGGCTTTACAAAGAAGTTCAAGTGGGCCTGCAGAGATGTGGGTCTTATCTACAAGCCTGCCATATCGTCTTGCAGAGCTTGGGCTGTAAGTAGCAACACTGCCCCACAGAAAGGTGTATTATCCATCCTGCATTAATGGGAATCAGAGATCCACATACAGTCCTGCCGCTCTTTCTTGCAAATGCTCCTTTTTAATCCATCTTGAGAATACCATTCATTCTGGGATAAAGAAGACGTGGTTTATCTATCTATCTATATAATGGAATATTACTCAGCCATAAAAAAGAATAAGATAATGCCATCTGCAACAACATGGATGAACCTAGAGATTATTATACTAAGTAAAGTAGGTTAGAAAGAAAAAGACAAATACCATACGATTATCACTTACATGTGAAGTCTAAAAAATAGTGCAAATGAACTTATTTACAACACAGAGACAGACTCACAGACATAGAAAACATGGAACCACCCGTTTTCTACCCAGCAAGTAGCACAAGCTTAAAAACTGATAAATAAATCAGACACGCCATTCCCCTGCAGATGCCCTCTATGGCTTCCCATTGCATCCATGGGAATCAATGCAGAGCCCTCTCTAGGCCAGCCACGTGGTCTGACTCTGCGTGCCTTGTCCGCCTACTCCATAGCCCTCTCCCACCTGCTCTCTACCTCTGGCTGCACAGACCCCGCCTCTGTTCCTCAAACATACACAGCTCTGTGGACCTTCAGACCCTGGCAGCCTTGCTCCCTCGCCCCAGATCTGCCCTTACAAGGTCAGCTTGGGAGTCATATCCAAGAGGCCCTCCTTGACCACACATGGGTTAAGTAAGCTCCACCCACACCAGTCCCTGCCAGCCACTCACAAACCTGTTACCTAATTTCTTTTATTTTTTGGGGGGGAGTGGGTGGGGAGAGCACACCACAGAGGTTGCAAGACCTGTTCCCCAACTAGGGATTGAACCTGAGACACAGCACTGAGAACTTGAAATCCTAACCACTAGACCACCAGGGAACCCCAATACCACCTGATTTTTATTTCCTTCAGAACACCTTTCATTACGCTACTAATAGATCCATTTGTCTCCTTACTGTATATTTCTCCCACTAAGATTACAGCTCCATGAAAGCAGAGAGTTACTCTATCTCATGGTATCTCCATTTCTAGCACCAGACCAGAGCCCAGTGCATAGTGGACATGCACCAATGCATGTTGAGTGCATGAATGAATGAATGAATGAATTAACATTTTAAACAACTCAAATTGAAGTCTCTTAAAAACAGGGTAAGGCCCTCTGGTGGGTCCCACAGAGACAGTGTCCTAGTTCACTCCAGTACTCACAAGAAATGCCAACGCTGGCACACACTTCACCAACAGGGAAACACATTTATAAGATGCCGAGGTAAAATCAAGAGCCTCCATCAGGCATTTCCATAATTAATCATCGGCGTTCACAGGCTGAGTTACCTCTAATACCAACTCTAGCATCGATCTGAAGGAAACCTATTCATTTAAACTGACAAAAACATGCTGTCGTTTTCATTTCCATTACAAAGCATGCCAATGTATTAGAAATACTTTGATTGATTGGACATCTTTCTCTCAATCCAAGTGGCAATTGATCAGCTTACCAAGGGACAAATAAGTTCAACAACTCAAGACAAAAGCAGAAGTCTTTCCTCTCTTTCTTTTTCTTTCTTTCTTTCCTTACGAGGCATAAGTAAGATACTATATTTAAGATATAGAAAATTACTAATATGTAACTTAGGAGACATTAAACTGTGACACCGTCATCCATTTTGTTTGAAATAAGGTAAGATACATATACATGTACGATATGAACGTGTTATGTATATATATATCGATCACATATATATGTGTATCGATACATATATAGATATACTATCTATGCAACTAGAAGAACTAGAACAATAAGTAACCAGAACTCCTACTGTAATCGCCTGTGGAATACACAGACACCACAGTCCAGTGAGTGATGTACCAACTCATCTCCATCAACACCTAATTCCTGCTCCTACAGAGAATAAATGAGATGACAGAACTAAAAGTGCTTTTAGTCTCTGAAAGACAGAAGCCATTGAAATTCTGAAATTACAAAAAAAAAAAAAAAAATAATAACCCAAATATGGTCTCTGAGGGAGGAAAAAAAAAGACACTGCATAAAAAGAAAGGCAAGGTGTTAATTGCTGAAGAGTCCTTCAGGTTGAAGAGAGCCATCCTTCACTACCATTCTGTCTTCCTTTCCAAGGATCCCAGGGGATCAGTTCTACCATCGCAATCAGGTTGTTTATTCAGCGGCTTTTTGACAGCCAAGATGCTAGGAGTCGCTAGGCGTTCAGGTGCAATCCAGCCAAGCAGGCCTGCACAGGTTTCTACCACACCCAGGTTTCAACTTGGGAGAAAATGAAAATGACCAAAAGAGTTTTAATGAGTTGTTAATGATTTAAGCATTCATCAAGATATTCTTGCAAGATAAGACAGAGAAGACCTTCAACAGTAGTGAATGCCATTATACAACTTTGGCACAAATTTAGGAAGCTTCTAAAATAGGACTAAGACTGCAAGATCCTAGGTCCAGCCTTCTGCCCCCACTCAGAAGCAGCCCCCATTACATCCTACCTTATACCCTTCCTTAAAAAAATATCTTATTCTCTTCTTTAAACGTCCTTGAACAGAGTATTCAATAGCCTTTCTTCGTAGTTTCATTCTGTTGCTTCACAAGCACCCGGCTTCTATCTAGTGTCAGCCCTACCTCGCGACGGCTTACATCTGGACTGCAGCAGCTGCTTGAGTTACAGCCCAGTCCAACTGTTGTTGTTTAGTCGTGTCTGACTCTGCGACTCCACGGACTGTAGCCCGCCAGGCTCCTCTGTCCATGGGATTTCCCAGGCAAGAATACTGGAGTGGGTTGCCATTTCCTTCTCCAGGAGATCTTCCCAACCCAAGGGATCGAATCTGAGTCTCCTGCTTTGGCAAGTGGATTCTTTACCGCTGAGCCAGCTGGGAAGCCCTAGTCCAACTGTACCATAGACTAAATCTGAGGAAGCCAAGACTAAACTTGAGTTATTTCTATAGACAAAAGTACAGTGGTTGACATTAAAGATTACCTAATTGAAGGAAGACTGATTTTAAGCAGTTTAATAAACTGCTTTTGAACTGTGGTGTTGGAGAAGACTTATGGGTCCCTTGGACTGCAAGGAGATCAAACCAGTCAATCTTAAAGGAAATCAATCCTGAATATTCAATCGAAGGACTGACACTGAGGCTGAAGTTCCCATACTTTGGCCACCTGATGCAAAGGGTCTTAGAAAAGACCGTGGTGCTTGGAAAGATTGAAGGCAGGAGGAGAAGGGGATGACAGAGGGCAAGATGGTTGGATGGCATCACCGACTCAATAGACACGAGTTTGAGCAAGCTCTGGTGATGTTGAAGGACAGGGAAGCCTGGCGTGCTGCAGTCCATGGGGTCGCAAAGAGTCAGACACAACTGAGCGACTGAACAACAAAAATAAACTCCATGCTCACAGGGTCCCACACTTGATATATTTTTCAGAAACACCTCCAACAAGATAAGAGGTTGGGAAATGGTTCCCTTGGCTAGTTAAAAAAGAATATCATCTTAAAAAAAGAAAAGGAAAAAAATCACCCTGAGGAGCCTGCAGACATACATCATTCTTTTAGACAGCATTTTTGCAAGTAGATTTGATTTTCTTTTCCAAATGTATCCAACTTTGGAGGTTTCAAGATCAAAATAGAGGAAGGTCTATTTTGCCCAAGAAGAAGATCCTTCAATTCCCCATTCCCGGCTCCAAAATAAATTAGTCACTTTACATTAAGTCAAGACACTGAGATTGCTATTAAATAAGAATGATTCTAGGTCATAAGTAAGATTGCTTTTTAAACTATCAACAATAGTATATATTAAATGTCCAGCACTGGGCAAAACATCAAGGGCAGGTACAAAAGAAAATAGAGTTTCTGGTCACCCATACCTAACAATGCAGAGATATCCCTTAGTTAATTTACCAATAGAGTATGCTGCATAATAAGAGTCTCTGTAAATTTGTATTTGAAGTTCAAACACATTTCCCCATAAAAGACATGTTTCAGTTCTCAGGCTGGTAAGAAACTGACTTAGCCCACAGTGTGAGTGAAATATCCAGTATGTGCGAATGAAACACGATATAGAAAAGCCAGTGTAAGAATAGAAATACTGACACGTATATGGCGCTTTGTTAGCTACAAAGGGTTTTTCATAAACAGAAACTTCACCGTGACTCTGTGTATCAACAGTTGAGGAGAGGGAGGCATAGACAGCCTAGAAACTTCTTCGAAGCCACGGAGCTACTGAGTGGCAATAGGACTCTTCACTGGCGCCAAACTGAGTAAGAAGCAGGTTGTGGAGGGCTTTGCTTTCTTTGTTGTTTAAGACTGATGCCTGAGAAAGAAAAAATTTCATTTGAGAAAGATGAGGAAGTAAACGGGAGCTTTTGAGGACGCCACAGGAGGCTTGGGGGCACTTTCCGAAGCTGCCAGCGCTGACCACACTGGTGTGTTACGGCTTTCCTCTCACTGTGAGCCGTGTGGAGGGGTTTCTCCCCTTCAGGCTCATCACTAGTCCATCCATTACGAGTAAGGTATGCTGGAGGAGGGCGTTCAGTTTGGGTTTTAACTCATGAAGCATACACCAACACCAATAAAGATCTGGAAAGATCTTTGAGAATGCATAAGCACTGGAAAAGAGAAGGGAAGGAAGACGTGTGATGAAGACAACCTTGTGCATGAGAAAGACTAAGGCAGAGGGAAGGCAAAGGGGATGAGGGCTGAGGGAAGCCGTTATTCTATCAAGAGACGACGGGCTGGTGTAGAGGCTGCGCTCACCTCTGCACCATCCAGCCTGGGCAGCTTGGCTGGAGGCAGACAAAGGAGGGGGCAGCAGCTGCCACAAGCCAGCTTTGCATAAATCTTAGTCCCTGCTCCGCAGCGAGAGTCTCCAGTTTGAGACATCTATGAAATTAGCAGATGACAATACAAATAATCACACATCTATACCTTTCACAAAAATCCCTATAACTGAATAAAAGTGTGAAGAGTTTCATTCATTCATTCACCCAGTAAACATTTACTGTGTGCCGAAGCATCACACCAGCTGCCAGAGAAGCAAACAAAAACAGACAGTCCCTGCCTTCAAGGAGCTCACAGTTTAGCATGTGAGAAAAGGACGTGAATAAATGAATGCAGAGAAATACAGCTGGTATGACTGTATTTGAACACGGACTGCAGCATCGGCATGTTCGCTTTAAGCGCAGATGGAGGACAATAGGTTCCCCGATACGATTTACTCGGCAGACTTACTGGTTACCATTTACCCATCTGTACAGAGGCACGCACTGATATTTAGGCCAAATCTACATTATTAATCACATACTTGCCTGCTAAGTCACTTTCTTGATGCCTACCCTGCCCAAGTTGCTGTTTTGTTCCTAAAGGGGAAGAATGGGTGTGCCCGTAAGTCTCGCCCAAATTGTGCAAGAGCAAACCTAGACTTGGGGCGCTGCAAAAGAGGCTTGCCATTACATGGCATGCCATTTCAAGCGTGGCCCCGAAGGTGACTCACCTTAACAGACATCCGGAGTCAAGCCCCAAAAAAATAAACTCCAGGAGACTGTCCACCAGTTTCTGCCACAGCAAACAAAGTCTTAACGCATACTTGTTTGCACCATGTAATTTCCAAAGCAGGTGCACAAACATTATATTATTTAATCAGCAGAGCAATCCCTAGGTATGATTATTACATGATCATCTTATATTTGAAGAAACTGAGGTCAGGAGAGGTTACAGATTTACTCAGGGCCATGGAGTTAATGCAGGAACCTGCATGCCAATGGAGGAGATGCAAGAGACTCAGCTTTGGTCCCTGGGTCAAGAAGATCCCCTGGAGTAGGAAATGGCAAACACACAAGTATTCTTGCCTAGGAAATTCCATGGACAGAGCAGTCTGGAGGGCTATGGTCCATGGGGTCATAAAGAGTTGGACACGACTGAGCGACTGAGCAAGCACACATGTAGTTAACGCAAGGGTCAACTGGACTGGTGTGCAAGCCTTCTAAGCTCCATTTGGGTAGTTTTTCCCCTACCAAACTGTTTAAAATCCAGTTGCTTAAAATTCCCAAGCCAGCTGTAGGTAATCCTGGTTTCTCAGAAAGGAAAAAAAGAGGAGGATAATAATTCCTACAGTCTCCTTGGATCCAGCACATTGATGAGAAGCAATCATAGGCCATTCTGTTCAAAACAGAAGTAACACTAAAAATTCAAAGCCTTTGGAGGTGATGTTGGAATCCACTTAGGGCAACTGCCAATATCACAAATATATTTTCCCATAAACAGCTTTAGCCTGATCTCTCTCAACAAATTCCACATCACAATCGCTAATCAAGCCCTCTATCTCATCATTCCAGAGTTACTCAAATTAAGACGATCAGCCACTTCTGCTTCCACACCTTGAAACAGCATGGGCACCACCCAGCCATGTAGTGCTGAACTCGGCCTCTCCCACACTCCCTGGGATGCTTTTAAAATAACTTGTTCCTTTGCCAGCTCTTCATCAACAATGGGAGTTCAGGCTGTGGAGGGTGGTGGCCGGGTTGGACTTGACTTTTCTTTAACTCACAGGCTGACCCTCAGATGGGGCCTCTAACTGAATCTCGGGGCAGGAGAGAGGCTTATCAGAGAACAGGGGAGCTCAGAGCTCCAGTTTTCCCTTTCCTTGTTTAGCCGTATTCATTCCCTACTGGGAGTGGGTAAAGAAAATGCTATTAATTCCTGAACACAAACAGTAAGTCCCCTTCAAGGGAGAGCATTTCTCAAACTGAAATGCAAAGAAGCTGCAAATGAGGTCAGGTGTTTGGCAAGTACGCGAAGTGTCATCTATGTCACGGTTTCTCTGCAACATTCCCAATTTAGAAGAAAGGAAAATGACAGATTTAATGAAAGTGGGGTGGAGGCAGTGGGGAAGGGATGGCACTGCCACTTGCCTGATGCAACGCCTGCTTGAATGGAACTGTCACCTCCAACTCAGGATGTCTAGAATAGCTCTCCCTCTCTTGGCAAGCGCAGCGACCCTGACTTCCCCTTGTCTATTCCTGCCACTGCCACCATCATCCTCTCTGCCTACCAAGCTGGAAGCCCCAGGCACTCCTGATTCTCACCTTGGCCCTGGCTCCCACACCCAGCTCTGCAGCCTATTCTCTCACCTGAGTAGTGTCTCCAACTATAATGCACACAAACATGGTGCTGACGGGAAAAGAACAAGCAGGCTTGGCAGCCTAACAGACCTGGGCCTCAGTTACCACCCACCCCAGACACCCATCACCTCGGATCACCTGTCTGAGCATGGCTTGCTAGTGCAGTAAATGGAGAACTGTATTCCCCCTGTCGGTGACATTAAGAATAGGTCACATTTAACAACTGTGGTGTTGGAGAAGATTCTTGAGAGTCCCTTGGACTTCAAGGAGATCCAACCAGTTCATCCTAAAGGAGATCAGCCCTGGGTGTTCATTGAAGGACTGACGCTGAAGCTGAAACTCCAATACTTTGGCCACCTTATGCGAAGAGCTCACTCATTTGAAAAGACCCTGATGTTGCAAAAGATTGAGGGCAGGAGGAGAAGGGGACGACAAAGGATGAGATGGCTGGATGGCATCACCAACTCTATGCACATGAGTTTGGATAGACTCTGGGAGTTGGTGATGGACAGGGAGGCCTAGCGTGCTGTGGTTCATGGGGTCGCAAAGAGTCGGACACGACTGAGCGACTGAACTGAACTGACACAACATACTCAGAGCACCAACCTCCGGGCTAGGCAGACTAGTAGCGTGCAGTGTGTGGGCAGGAACGGGTCTCCCTTTCCAGCCCAGAGCAACTAAAGAGTCTCTCTGAAGCAGGCCTGCGTGGCCCTGTCCTTCAACCCAGACAGCCTCATTGTTTTGACCGCTCCAGCGCATGGCAGACTCTGGCTAATCTTCAAGATCATCAAAGTCCATGTAGCCCCACCTCACTCTCCTCTGCTCCAGCCAAAATCTACTCACTCACTCACTCAGCAAACATTTTTGGGTGCCCACCACATGCCAACACGCTGCTGGATGCTGGGAACATGGAAATGAAAGGCTGCCCACCTTCGAGCAGCTCACAAGCGCCTTTCTGGTAGGGAGTGCGTGTCTCGGGAAGGGGCCTGGGGCGGGGTGAGGCTGGATAGAACCATCATTGTATTTCGGTGTAGGAAGTGAAGCGGGGGGCGAGCACGGCAGGGCTGTGGGAACGCACTCAGGGAGGCGCACACATGGCCTCTGTTCTCGCCTCCTACTCCCCAGTGAGCCAGATCCTACTCTGAGAGTCAAGATCCTATTCATTCTGGCCCACACCTCTCCCATCTCTGAATTCCTCAAGTTCTTATCAATACTACTCATTTTCAGTCATCCACTGGCTGATGTCATTTCTCGTATTGCTGTTGGCTAAATTATTTTTTAAATTATTTTTTGCATACGCTGGCTGTTTTTCGCCACTGCTTTAAGCAACTGCAGAGGATACCTGCTAGATTCTAGATAATTCTAAATCTCTTGTGGAACCAATGCACTAATTATGGGTAACATAGGTGATATATTCAGGGTTACTGACAATCACAAAATCCTATATTTATTTGGCAAATACATTCTCCCCTCACTGCTAGGTCCTGACTTCTGCATGGCTTACCCTTGGAATTCAACCCAAAATGAGAGAGGAGACCTCCAGCTATCTCTAAAACACTTTCCAACAAGAATTTGCCAAAACTATAGTTTTAAAACCTTCAAAAAAAGTTTTTAAATGTAAGAAGCTCTTCAAATAAAGTCTGAGGTGGACACTCAACATAGCAACCCTAAAAGCAGAGCTGATGGTTGGAGACATGATGAGAGCCTGCAGCTGCCTACTCAGGGGGCAGGCATCCAGCTCTGCACTAACAGTCCCTGTTGCACGTCCCAGGATTAAACACCACTAAGCACGATGGCAAGCTCATTTTGCCCACAAATATGTGTAAACTCAATACACGGCCAAACGTGACGTTACAGATTAATGGAGGAAGAGATGGCTCCTTCCAACAAGCAGAACCAGAACAAATGGTTAGCCACACAGACCAGAAAAGAAAGTTAGATCCCAACCTCACACCACTCACAGAAAGAAATTCTGCATTTATGCAAGTCAGATTTGTGACAGGTGAAACTTAAAAAACATTCAAAAGAACACAAAGGAGAATATCCTTATGATTTCAGGATAGAAAAGGTTATGTGTATGTGCATTCTAAAATAAGCCCAAGCGATAAAGGATAAGCTAGACAGATTTGAATATATTAAAATTTTAAATTTCTTATACATCAAAGAATCCAATAAAGACTGAAAAGTTAAGCCAACTCTGGGTGAAGGTATTTGCAAGCCATATCACCAACAGAAGATAAGTAACCAGAATATATAAGAAACACCCACATGTCAATAACAAGTAAAAGCAAGACCACCTAAAAAAGCTGTTTCTAGACTTTAATTTAATAACTACTCTGGGTATGTTTCCAGCTCAATTCTCCTAGAAAACACAGTGAGGTGGTAACTTGTCCCAGTTAGAAACATTTATATTTTATTAGAGTTTATAGTGTCTGTTACCATATATTATCTCAGTTTATCTACACAGCTCTAGGATGGAAGCAGAACATATATTATGCTACTTTATTAATAAGGAAATTAAGACTCAAAAAGTTATCAGTTTTAAGAACATATATCACTTCCTAAATGAAGTCACTCAGTTGTGTCCGACTCTTTGCGACCCTATGGACTGTAGCCCGTCAGGCTCCTCTGTTCATGGGATTCTCCAGGCAAGAATACTGGAGTGGATTGCCATTTCCTTCTCCAGGAGATCTTCCCAACCCAGGGATTGAACCCCGGTCTCCCACATTGTAGACATTGCTTTACCGTCTGAGCCACCAGGGAAGCCACTTGCTAGTGAATAGCAAAGTCTAGATTCTTCACCGTCTAATCTATAAACTTTTCATTAAAAAATTTGCCTACACTTTTTAAAAAACATATCTTACACAAACATCTGTACATGAATGTCCACAGCCACTTTATTCATAACAGGCAAAAACTGGAAACCACCCAGCTGTCCCTCGGTGGGTAAATGCGCATCAAACTGTGGCACATCCATACAGTGGAAAGCTAGGCAGCAATAAAGAGGAATCAACTGGTGATACACTCAGCAACCGAGGTGGATCACCAGAATCTTAAAGGGAAAGTGAAAGTGAAGTCGCTCAGTCGTGTCCGACTCTTTGCGACCCCGTGGACTGTAGCCCACCAGGCTCCTCCGTCCATGGGATTCTCCAGGCAAGAATACTGGAGTGGGTTGCCATTTCCTTCTCCAGGGGATCTTATGCTGAGTGAAAAAAAAAGCCAGCCTATAAGGCTGTATACTATATGATTCCATTTATGTAATAATCTTGAAATGATAAGATCATACCACAGGGAACAGACCAGTAGTGCTTCCAGGAGTTAAGGAATAAGGACTAAGGGAGGTGGGATGGCAGGAAGTGGGAGACAGGACTGTAACAGGTCAGCCTGAGGTGATGAACATTAGTGATCAACTGCGCAGCACTGTGACTATATCAGTGTCAGTGTCCTGACTGTGACACTATACTGTCATTTTGCACAGTGTTAACCATCGAGGGAAACTAAATTAAAGGTATATGCGATCTCTGCGTTATTTCTGATGATTGCATGTGAATGTATAATTATCTAAAAATAAAGTATTTTATTTAAAGTATTTTAAATAAATCCCAGGAAAAAAAAAAAAGCAAAAAGGCCTGAAATCACTCTGCCCTGCTATATGGTACCAGTTAAAGGTTAAATAAGATAAAGCATGGAAAGGCATTTCTCAGACTGTCAAGTGCTCTATTAACACCAGGAGGTAATCACAATCCATTCCCTGCCCCTGGCCCCCACCAGCCTTATCAATGTTCAGTTCAGTTCAGTTCAGTCGCTCAGTGGTGTCTGACTCTTTGCGACTCTGTGAACCGCAGCCCTCCAGGCCTCCCTGTCCATCACCAGCTCCCGGAGTTCACTGAGACTCATGTCCATCGAGTCAGTGATGCCATCCAGCCATCTCATCCTCTGTCGTCCCCCTCTCCTCCTGCCCCCGATCCCTCCCAGCATCAGAGTCTTTTCCAATGAGTCAACTCTTCGCATGAGGTGGCCAAAGTACTGGAGTTTCAGCTTTAGCATCATTCCTTCCAAAGAAATCCCAGGGCTGATCTCCTTCAGAATGGACTGGTTGGATTTCCTTGCAGTCCAAGGGACTCTCAAGAGTCTTCTCCAACACCACAAAAAGTTACTCATCGTCAGACTATGCTCTCCCTCCTGGGCCTTCTATATCCCTCCACTGTAGTCCTACCACACATTTGTATGATCTGTCCATGCCTTTTAATAGGCTGGAGCTCCTTGAAAGCTAAAACCTTGTTATTTACTTCTATATGCCCACAACCTAGCATATACAAAGCACACAGTAGGTGCTCAATAAACGGATGCTGGATTGAAATTGGCTCATGATTTCCTTGTTCAATACAAGGTGAACCCAAACTGGTGGCACTGAGGAGGGGAGGGGACTGGGAAGAACACCTTGGCAGCCGTGAGCCAACACCGTGAAAGTTTCGTCAGTCACCTCCTCCTTCCCCCGAGTGAAGCAAAGGGCTGTCCACAGGGTGTGGCAGCGGAAGCAAAAGCATGAGTTCAGTTCATCGCCTCCTTTTTTTATCTTGTTTCAAGTTCTGCAAATGAAGGAATTGACTGTTTGTAGTTTGGGTCACTGGAACAAGATGGAAAGGTAGGCTCCGGTGTACTCTTCTGGAAAAGATTTTAAAGGTTAGCTGACAGACCTTTTCCGGACATGATTGGACTGAAGAATTGCCCAGGGCCAGAAGAATGTACTAAATGATCTGTCAGGATCTCTCAGAGACCTCACACTCTCTGCCTAGGCAAACAGGTGTGGCTGGTGGGGTAGGGAGGGGGTTCCCGTGCCCTGAAAACAATGCTAGCTCCGTACTCCTCCTCCAAACAGTTTCAAGCATTAAAAAAAAGAAAAGAACACAAGCAAGTGCTCTGTTGCTCCTAACGTTATCGGATAATTTTTCAAATTCTTACTCAATTACATATCACAGTCTTATCTTCAATCTCCACAGGCCAAACACCCTGCTTTTACATCATGCCCACTGAGCCTGCAGAACACAAGTACCCCTCCCAAGTAATTCCAGCTCTCATGAACATGAGATCGTTTTACATTGAGTTTTGTTAAGAGAGAGAGAGAGAGAGAGTGTGTGTGTGTGCACGCATTGTCTCCTGTGAGGAGCAAGAAGACTTGAGGCAACAGAAGGTTAAAAACTTGGGAGGTTTGTTTCCGCCTGGATAATGATTAACCTTTTGCTGGTGAATCCAGAAGAGCCAGCATTTCTGGACCAGCAGTCCTGCTCCCTGGCCCAAGTGGGAGAAAGCTCATGGGCACGCATGCACCATCAGAAAGAACTAACTGATCAACCCACGTCAGACTGGCAGTGGGGGCACTATGGCCATTTTAAAGGCTAGGTTTAAAGACTAGGCGTTTTAAAATTGTGTTGTCACTGGTCTTAAAATATCCAGATCAAGAACCTCTTTAATCAAAGCAGCAGATATCATCTACCCAAAACGCTTCAATGTTTGTTTAAAATTGCTGACCGCAAAAAGCTGAGATAACTTACATCACCACAAATCACTGAATAAATAAGAGCGATCAAGAGACACAGCACAACTGACTCCAAGGATGTCCAAAACACAAAGCTTATTAATGTCATTTGAAGATGAAACTTACACTCATATGTGAAATCTAATTTTTTTTAATTATATAAATGACAAAACAGCAACAGACTCCCAGATTTCGAAATTAAACTTATCATTACCAACAGAGGAACATGGTAGGAAGGGATAAATTAGGAATTGGGGATTAACCCATACATGCAATAGATAATCAACAAGGACCTACTACAGCACAGGGTCCTCTACTCAACATTCTGTAACAATCTATATGAGGAAAGACTGAAAAAGAATGAATATGTATATGTATACCGGAATCACTCTGCTGTTCACATGAAACTAACACATTCTAAATCAACTATACTCCAATAAAATTTTTTTAAAACAATGAAACCGTAAACCAGAAGTAGGAGAAATAAGTAGGAAGAACTACGATATCTGTTCTCTGGTTTCTAGCCTTCTCTCAGGACAACTATCAATGCGAAAGCTCTGTGTGTCAACTCATTTGAAGATAACCACTTTGGATCATATGTCCTAAAAATGACGAAGCAAGGAACCAGTAATCCATCTTTCTACTTTATAGCCGAGAATCCCAAAGGTGGAAGGGCTCATCCAACACGATGCAGCTCCATGGCCCCACAGCCCTCCCTCCCTGTGAATATTTTTTTAAACGCCATAATGATAAAAATATGAGCTGTCATCATTATTAGTAGTACTCATTTTAAAGCAACAGATTGTTACTTAGCCTGTTCATTAGGTGGGGAGAAAACAAACAATCGTGGAAACACTTCCATTCTGTGTCACAGCGTACCTCACCACACTTCTCAAAGGAACCCCTTTATTGACAAGGGCCTACCATATGGAGAGGAACAGAAGATGCAAGAGGCCATCCTGTATCCTGGCAGAGCCTGAAGTCACTTACCCAAAGCCCAGATGTTTGCATCAAGCCTACTCAGTTCCACATCCACAACACCTCCCCTAGTTTGCCCCAGCCCAGATGTCAGGAATTAAAAACCTCTCACTTCCTTATTTCTTTCATTTTAATTAGAGACAATCACCCAACTTCCCTTTTCTTTTAAATTCAAGCTTTGCACACAGCATAAGTGACTATAATACCAAGAGTTATACAAGTTCCCTCTCTGGCCCACCAACATTGATGAGGAAACTATTATCAGGAGAGGATTTTCTCAGTTTGTAAGTTTCTGAGCTTACTGGAATCCCTAGGTTTACTAGATTTATCCTGATTAAAGCATTTATTGTCCCTAGTAATCCAATCACAAGCCCACCTCAGGGCCCATCAAGTCACTATCAAAGTGTTAGTCACTCAGTCTGACTCTCTGTGGCCCCATGGAGTGTAGCCTGCCAGGAACCTCTGTCCGTGGGATTCTCCAGGCAAGAATACTGGAGTGGGTTGCCATTTCCTTCTCCAGGGGATCTTCCCCACCCAGGGATCGAACCCAGGTCTCCTGCATTGCAGATGGATCCTTTGCCATCTTAGCCACCAGGGAAGCCCTTCAAGTCACTACCCCTCCCCTCAATTTCACACCTGGTGAGCCACCACAGGGTCCACGCTGCGTGTATGCAGTAGCCACACAGGCATGGCAGGCCCTGAGACTGGGGAGAGTGTCATTCAGAGAATACAACGGGTTTTGTACTTACACATGTGCCTGCTTAATAGGGCCAAAACTGTCATCTTCAATATCTTAAATAAGCAAAAATAATGAGCCATGAAAGCTGGGGAGGACCTCAGAAATTTTCTAATTTTATTTTCTTAGATGGGAAATCAAATAGGTGTATACTAGGCAGAGACTTAGAACACTGCATTTAGGACTCCTTTTTTGCATTAAGATACTAGGAAATGAGAACAATCAACTAAATGTCTACAGCATTTCACAGTTTCAAAGGCATTTCAAATGAATTCTTTCATTGGCGCCACACAACAATGTTTAGGCGGCTTGGTTCCCCACTCCGCCTTTATCACTGACTAGCTACGTGCTTTGGAGTAAGTTGTTTAGCCTCCCTGTGTCTCATCTGTCAATTGGGGATAATAATAGTAGCTACCTCATAGGGCTGCTGGGAGATTCATGAGTTAAGACTGTACCTAAAGCACTTAAAGGGCTTACCGGGGGGCTCAGTGGTAAAGAATCCGCCTGCCAGTGGAGGCGACGAGGATTTGATCCCTGGGTCGGGAAGATCCCCTGGAGAAGGAAATGGCAACCCACTCCAATATTCTTGCCTGGAGAATCCCATGGACAGAGGAGCCCGGCGGGCTACAGTCCATGGGGTCGCTAAAGAGTTGGACAGGAGTTGGCAACTAAACCACAACAAAAGCACTTAAAACACAATTGCCAGTCATCTTCAACAACACCATCAATCATCAACTGTTATCCTGATTTTACAGATGAGGAAACTAGGAAGTTTGAGACCTGAAGTGAGTGACCCCCAAAATCACAGCAGTAAATGGCAAAGCCAATCGAGAACCAAGGCTTTCTGACTCCAAATCCAGCACTGTTTCCCAGGGAACCATGCAGTCCTGTAGTCCAATGTGTCATAAAAAGATACTGCTCAAAAAAAAAAAAAAAAAAAGATACTGCTCCAAAACAGGTACCTCAGTCAAGATGCTTCCCCGAAGAGCAGCTTACTCTGACAAGAACTGGTTCCACTATCCTCAACCCCCAGCCCAAATAAACAAATAAACACAAGAAAAACACCACTGGGGAAAGGAGCCCATCTCCAAGGGGGTTCGATATTTGGAGAAACTGTTGTCCACACTTCAGAAACAGGATGTATTTCTCAAAGCTCTTGGCACATCCCCGGCTCCGAGGCAGCGCACGCTGCTGGCCCCCTTTGTTTTCTGGGCTGTGTCTTCCTGTGGAGCCCGTGGCTGGTGAGGTCACCTTCTCTAGGGAGAGCACTCAGACCCTATCCGTCACACTTGATTCGAAAGGCAGAGTCTGGGCTCAGGCAGCAAAGACATAGTCCCAACTTTCTCAGTGCCTTCCAGGTCACCTGCCTGCTGATTAGCACATTTTTAGAAGAAAGGTCAAAAAAAAAAAAAAAGGCTTTGCCTTCTCCCTAACAGATGGCATCCTAAAATACCCACAGAAATGGAGAAGGCGCACATCCCAGCTGCTTCTCCTTCCTCACGAATATATATTTCAAGTTCACAACCCTTCATTCACAATGTATAAATAAAGTCAAGGGTACTTAATCCCAAATGGCTCGCAAAACCAGAGGAGAGCGTTTTTCTGTTTGTCCCTTTGGGCCTGTCTTCCCCTTTTACCGTTGATCACGCAGCTGCTTCCAGTGAGGCAGCAGCTCTCCAAACCCAGGCATCAAAGAAGTATCCCAACAGTTCCTCTTCAGGTCAAGTCTGTTTTAACTAACTCCTCGTCAAAACACACCAAAACTTTCTCAAATTTAGACTTGGAATATTGGTTTTGAATGATGAATAAATCCTGGAGAAATGGAGAATGTGTTTTGCTTCAATTACAGAAAATCTTACTTTTGTTTTCAACTCTTTGGAATTTCAGAGTTAATATTTTCCTAGATTTTTAAGGAAAGAGACATGATTAAAGAACTCAAGTATAGCTCTAGGGCCATGATTCTAAAGGGAGAGAGCAGGAAGTAAATAAGGAAAACTCACCCTCACTGGGGAGCCTCCATAGCACAGTATAGTTTGTACCTGTCCCTGTCTAATGATATTATTCACAGTGCTTGAGCTACTTTGAATTTCAAATAATATTAACACAGGAGAAGGTTTGTTGTTGGAATAGGGAGAGAAATGCAGAAGCAAGGCATCCTGGCATTGCCACATCCAACCTCAACTCAGAAAAGGGTCACGTTCAATTTATAAGCATTTATTCATTTCCATGCCTAGAAACATAGAAACAAATAAAAGACAATTCTGTCCACAAGGTACTCAGCTAGCTGTAAATAATGAGGTGTAAATGAAGGGATTACAATGTAATATGATGAGTGCAATATAAAAAGAAGCGCAAAGAAACTGCTGAGGAGACGCTGAGGGTGGGTTGATCAGCCCTGTGCAGAAACACTAAGGAATCCTGCTTAGAATCCTGCCCAGGGTTACTATGCAGAGAGTAAGGATAAGCAGGGAAGACTTCTTGGAGGTGGTGACATCTGAGCTGGGTTTTAAAGGATAAGTTTTCCAGGTTCAAGGAAAAGGACCCATTTGAAAAGAAGACACAGCATGGATAAAGCATGAAGCATGAAATAACGTAATGCGGGAAGGAAACGAGAGGCAGGTTAGCCTTCTAGTAGTATAAAATGTGAGCGAGGTAAGCGGGCAGTGATGGATGTCAACAGTCTTTCATGCTATGACCACAACAGAGCAATTAGCTTGTTTTCTTAAAAAATCACTTTGGTGGTATTACGCAAGATTTATTGTTAACATCAAGTTAAGAAACTATTTTTTGTTTAATACTACCTATGGTAGTCCAGGTCATTCATTTATGCGTTCATCATTACAGCCGGTATATATATATACTAAGAGCCACCATTTAGGCTACAACCCTATTCCATCTGAAGGGACTCTCCTCCCCCCACATAATATGAGTTACTTATTTAGCACTTAATATTTGCCATACACGAAGCTAGGAATTTTACACACATTCAGAATAAACCAGCAAGGTAGGTCTTATTATCTCCATGTCACAGAAGAGGAGGCTTGAAAGAGAAGTTAAGTGAACAAGGATGTAGGGGAAGGCGGTGATGCTGACATGATTCCTGTTAAGGGCTACTTTCAAAGCCTATGCTCTTTGCATTGTACTCCCAAACCTCAAAACATTCCCACCAGAAGCCTAGGAGAGGAGAGAAGACTGAAAGACAAATACTAAAAACCTTAGGCAGTATAAACTATAGTCCTATGTGAGTGAGTGAATTAGAGAGAGGGGTCATTTCTCATCAGTGTGACCAAAGAAGGTATTCCAGAAAAGCCGGGCTTTGTTAGAAGGGTGAGGTTTCAGTAGGTGGAGATGTGGGGCTGAGCAGGCATACAGAAGTATTCTGAGAACAGCACTCAGAACAGCACTCAGAACTTGACTTGGGAGGACTTCACTGGTGGTCCAGTGGCTACGACTCCGTACTTCCAGTACAGGGGGCCAGGGCCAGCCCTGGTCAGGAGATGGGATCCAGCACGCTGCAGTAAAGACTGAAGATCCCATGAACTGCAAGCAAGACCCAGTGCAGCCAAAGAGATAAATTAAATGAATAAATACTTTTTAAAAAAGAAGAAAAACTTGACTCCGGTGATGGCCAAGGCTCTAATTCGTGTTCCATCATTCACCAGCTACAAACCCTGGGTGAGTCACTAAATTTTCTACCTCATTTTCTTCATCAGCAAAAGAGGATAATAACAATATATTCCTCCTACAGTTGGTGTACATTCCAGTATTGTTGCCTAAGAAATCCCATGGACAAGACGATCCTGGCAGGCTACAATCTCTGGGGTTGCAAGAGTCGGACATAACTTAGCGACTAAACCACTAAACCACCACAGTTGGTATAAAATTAAGTACATCAAACCCCAAACAAACAGCAAAATATTAGTTAATAATATACGCATCTGAAGAATGGCAAATAGTCCAGACAGGCCTCTAATTCATTTTAAATAAAATGGAAAAGTATAGTTGAAATGATAGGTTGCAGCCGTATTGAGGACCAAGTAATGTTCACCTTGGAAAGTTAGTCTCTATTCAATGGACAATAGGGAATCAGTCATTAGGGGAAAGAAGCCATATTCAGACAATTCTGAGCAGATCTCCCCAGGGGGCTCCCGGGCCTTCCCCTTGGCATCTGGCTTATCTGTGACCCCTCAGAAGAGGCCTGGGCCCAGGGAACTAGTTAAGCAAGGACTATAGGAAAAGAGATACTGTCACGCTTCAACCTGTAACATATCCAAGATTTTTTTTCTTTCTTTCCTTATCCTGTGTCCTCCCTCCCAAACACACAGTAATGGCTACAACATAATTATTAACTCCACTTCCCTGTGAGACTGTTTTTATTTACTAAGGTTAAATAAAATTTCCAGGCACCAATCTAGGTGGCTTGGATCATCATTTATTCATTACCTTTTAAAACTTGGTAATATTCAGCTTTTACTTATTAATTTTTAGCCTAATGTCCTTTCTATAATATGGTATTACACTATTCATTTATTAACACAATATGATGAAGACATTTTCTGGTGGTTTCATTCATTTATCTTGATTGTAATAGTTTCATAGGGAAATAACATGTCAAAGTTTATCAAATGTATACCTTAAACATGTGTGGTTTATAATATGTCAATTAAACCTCAATAAAGTTGTTAAAAATATAATTAAAATTTAGTCACTTATGCAGTTATTAAAAGGTATAAAATTTTTATTAATATACAATGCTTATATTATGAACATAAATATATATTCATAATATGGAACTATGAATATGTATTTTTTAACGCTAACTCGAAAAATTTAATTGAGACAAGTGATTAGTATGTAGAAATGTATATGCAGCCTGTAAAACTTCAGTGTAGATAAGATTTTTCAAAAATAAGAATATATGTTCATAGCAGCATTATTTGCAATAACCAAAAGGTAGAAGCAATCCAAGTGTCCATGGATGGATGATTGGATTTAAAAATGTATATTATACATATAATTTTAAAATGTGGATTATGTATATAAAAAGGAAGGAAATTCTGACACAAGGATGAACATGTGTCTACAATATGGATGAACCTTTAATACATTATGCTAAATGAAATAAGCCAGTCATAAAAGGATACATCCTATATATTCCACTTACACAGGTACCTAGAGTCACCAAATAGAGATGGGGGAGGGGGACAGTTATTGTTTAATAGGTCCAGAGTTTCATCTCTGCATTGAAGAGTTTTGTGGATAGATGGTGGTGATGGTTACACAACAATGTGATCGTAATTAATGCCACTGAACTGTTTACCTAAGAATCATGAAGACGGTAAATTTTACGATATGTGTATTTCACCACAATTAGAGAGAGAGAAGAGAGTTCCTATACGTTATTGTAAATTCAGTAAAGGTGTTATTTTGTCATTTTCAGAAACATTTTAAGTGCTCTCATTATTTATTTTTAAATCAAACAACTTTGAGGTAACTTTCCCAGATTCCCCCAAAGGCCAGTTCTGTAGCTCACACCAGTTAAAACTATTCACTTGAATTTTATTGCTAGTAGAAATCAAAATATCAATTTCTTTTTCCACACAACATGACATTATATTTTCCTAACAAAGACCTCGAAGGTCTAGGGTCTAAGGTAATCGTGACTCTCGTGAAGAAAACCTCTCTTCTGGAAGGAGCCCTCTACGGGTGCCACTGGCAGCCCGCGTTGTCCAGTGAACGGCAGGCGTTTATGAGTCAGGGGCTGGGCACCTGTTGATTTTAAAAGGGTGTGGAACCTACATCGCAGGGTCAAGTCAGACTCTGTAAATTTCATAACAGAGCAATGATCAGGGCTTGTCCAGGCTTTCAACCTATGTGGTACATAACTACCAGATGGGGTTCTCCAAAGGAAACTTCTGTTTCCATTCCTCAAGAGAGTGCCTGAAACTGGAAAAGTTAAGGACTCCTCACGAACCCCATTTCTAACCATTGCTGCTCTGCACAGCACACAGCAGGCCCAGCTCCCTGCCTACCACCTTCCCCCAGGGCCTTTTAACTTGCAGATACAGAGTACAGGACTAGAATTTCTGCAAGAGCTCCGTTTTCTTCCAGGAGCTCACCTCACCATAGAGTCCTATCTTCCTGAGCAGGGGAAGAGGTGCCTTCCATCACCTCGCAGGAAGATGACGGCATCTGCTTGGGGATTCCAAGGAGATGTTTTACTGCAGCTTTTCACAAACTGATTATATTTAAAGCTCCCTTGAGAGATGGGGGCTGGGAGGAAAGAAGCTTCTGAAAAGACCTTTGTTGGCAGGAGTGAAGAACCGCTCACACCTCCCCAGAGAAAAAGCTTGTTTAAATACCAGCAATCCACATTCCCAAGTGTGTGTGCACATACAATATGTCTAGAGTTTTAAATTTCATCTGCTCTGAAAGGGTCCTGAAAGGGTTAAACTGTTCTAGGCAAAGGCCTGAGGCTTTTCTATCAAAATGCTCCAGATGGAAATTACAAAATTTCACTTCTCAGCTCTGTGGTGCACACACACTGTTCTTCTAAGACATTAAAAAAAAAAAAAAAAAAGACAAGACCCCTAATGTTCTCAAGAAAGAGAATTTGACGGCTCAGCACACAGTGCCACTCTGTTTCAGATGGTTCCTCCTAGAATATCTGCATTAACTGTCGATCTCAAGCTTCCTGGGGAATGAAAAATTCAAGGTATGGAGAGGGTATAGAAAGGAGCCTTGAACAAGGTCAGGACAATAGCTGGGAGGGTCTGCCATGAGGTGAGCTCATCCAAATACCAGCCAGATTATCACCTCTCGTGAAGGTTATGCCCTGCACCTTACCACCTTTCGCTGCTCCAATCCCCAAAACTGACAGACTAGGGGCCAAAAGGCCTCGGGTTATAATCATGAATCTGTCAAGAATTTCCAGAGATTAATGTATACAAAGTGCTTTGTAAATTGAGCCATGTACAAGTACTAAGAATATTACTGCTTTCGAGTTAGAGATTGAAAGGCATGAACTTTCAAAGGAATCTGAACACCCACAAAGCAGAAACAATGATGGTTTTTAAGAAGGCAGCTCCAAGGCAGGCTGACTAAGGAGGCACGCCCCTCATAAAACCACACTGGGGTAGGGCTGGGGCTGCAGTCTCAGAAGTCCTTCAGGGCACATGCAAGCAGGTGGTTTAAAGGGAGCCAAAACCACAGACAGGCAGGGTTCCCCAAAGTCCATTAAGGGTCCTCTTGATTTAAACCATTCTGACTGAAAAGCAAGACTCAGGACTCTGGCCAGAGATACACAGAACAACAGTGACCAACAGTTAGACAGTTTACCTGTTCACTTTTCAGAATGAGAAACAGTTCTCATTAAGAGATCAAACCAAGATATTTTTCATTACTACTGGAGGAACTTAAACTAGAGCCCAGGTTTTATTCCTGGACTCCTTTCTTACCATTACAACTGGCACTTTGGGAGTGAAGAGGCAATGCGGACTGAATGTTCATCCCAATTAAGCAGACCATACTGTTTCTGGTGGCTCAGGTGGTAAAGAATTTGCCTGTAACGTAGGAGACCCAGGTTCAATTCCTGGGTCGGGAAGATCCCCTGGAGAAGAGAATGGCAACCCACTCCAGTATTCTTGCCTGGGAAATCTCACGGACAGAGGAGCCTGGCGGGTTACAGTCCGTGGGGTCCCAAAGAGTTGGCTATGACTGAGCAACTAACACTTTCACTTGACTGTCACTGAGCATTTACAACTGCCAGATACTGTGTTAAATGATCTTGATACACTATCTCACTGAATTCTCACAACCACCTAGGAAACATGTATTACGCTGCCTGTTTTTCAAGTCAGTATCCTGAGGCTTGGACAAGTCATGTAACTTGCCCAAGGAGCGAGGCAAGCGAGCGGCAGCATTGAAATTTAAACCTGGATCCCTTTGACTCAAAATCTTGCGCTCTTAACCATCAGACCAAAAAACTAATTTTCTTTTTTATCCTGGCATCTGTAAGAGAAGTGAGACTGGCAGCACTATGAGTCCCACACAGACCATAAAAAGCTGAAACATCATAAATCTGACCAAGGGCTTCCAGTTAGCAGGGGAGCAGAGCCAACCCAAAACCCAGGTCCTTTGTCTCCAAGTTCTACGGAGAACACAGATCTCCAAGATCTTCCACAGGGAACACAGACTCTAGTTGGAAAGCTTCAAGAGGCAGAGGACTTCGTCTTGTTCACAGCTACGTTACCAGTGCCCGAACCCATTCAAGACACTCAATAACTAGCTGATGAATAAAGAAGTGGAGTCCCGCTGCTGTGGTTTGCCTAGGTGACCTTGGAAGGACTTCTTTATCCTCTCTGGACCTTGGTTTCTTCATGTAGTGAATAGAGAATGAAGTAAGATTCACCTCCAGGTTTTAAGTGAAGATTAAGTGAGACAATTCTTATAAAGCACTTGGGACAGCTTGGAACACAATGACCACACAGAACATAATCTATTATTATCACTATTTCTACTATTATCCATTAACACATTTTGGCTTTTTAATTGACCCTACTCTGATATGATCAACAATACATTGACCCTACTCTGGTCAAATGACGTTTCATAGTAAATATGAATAGAAAAGAACAGATAATTGGGAGTCGATAACCTGCTTCTAGTTTCAGATCTACTACCACCTAGCTGTGTGACCTTGGACAGGCCTCTTAATTTCTTTCCACTTGCCTGAGCTACAAATGAGGGACTAAACCATTCAAATCAGTCTCATAAGCATTCATCGGGCACATTCTTTGAGTAAGCCATCATGCTCAGCCACCTATAAAATTCCATGATGCCGAATAGTGTCAATGAAAAAATATCAGTGCAAAGCAAAGCGGTCCCCTGCCTGTGGCAAGGCTGAAGAGAAACCCCAAATAGTCAACTGCATTACATCACCTCAGAAAGCAATGTTTGTAAATATACCAAGTGTTTAATTTTGAGAAACTTGTGAGAAATCCTTCACCAATAGAGAATCAGCAGATACAATTCAACACCTATCGGTCCTGAACCTTCCAAAAAATAAACGTGTGAAATCACTTTGCACCTGAGTCAAATGGCATGCTTCTGGAGAGAAATCTGGGAAAGTCAAAGTTATTAACACTCCTCCCTATGGCAACAGTTAAGAATAGAAGGTATTAAAAAAAAAAAAAGGATGACATATCTGGTTAAAACTGGGATTCCAACAGCAAATGCAGTACATCTGGACAGGACACTGAGGCCAGTAGCCTATTGTTTACAGAAATAGGCCGGGATTATGAACAGTGACAAGAGGCCAAGACCTCAATTACACCTCACAGCCACACCTCTCCCAGCCCCAGCTCAGCTGAAGCTATCCATCAGTCAGCTCCCCCAGTTCTTTGCAGCCCAGTGGATAGAAGGTCCTTCAGGGTACCTCCAGCATGGACCACGCTGATGACATTAAAAAATCCCACAGGCACAACGTGGACCTCAGACTACCGTCCAACCTTCCAAGAGATAAAGCAGCTGCCCATTTCAAACTCTTGCCCTACTCACACCCCCAGCAATCCTAAGAGGGGAGGCATGGCCCTTCCCAAGTCCTCTAGGATAGGAAAAGGTCTCCTTGCATTGGCGCAGGGAAAGAAGGAGGGGCCCCTCCCTCTGCACTCTGAAACAAAGGAAAACCCAGAGCTCCAACCATGTGGTGTAACAGTCAAGGCCACCCACCTCTCCCACTCCCCAGCTGAGGTCTCAATGGGCTAGAGCCACATGGCTCTTTCTAGTGACTGGCCAGGAAGGGACAGTGCCTTATACAACCATACGCTGGGGCTCTTTAACAGGCAGGAACCCCTTCTATGGGTATTGCTGGTTAAAAAAGGCGATCTGGGAAGGGGTTTTGATTCATGCACCAAGTCAGGCAAAGGAAAAGACATGCCGACAGGTCTTGCTTTCTCTGGGTCCACATTTCGCTTTACCCCTCATAATTTTGCAGAGAGGTATGAGGGCCTTTAAACGCCTGTGTTCTGGAGCAGAAGACAACAGCACAGAAGGGTTAAACAATTATGTCTTCCCATTCTCCAGAATCAGCACCACCCAGCAACATCCCAACTCCATTCAGGTTTAGGTGAAGGTGGAGACTGGGCGTGAGTGACCTTATTCTTTCTGTTCTCGGATCTCAGACAGAATGCAGGCAACCAGAGACCAGGCAGGTGCAAGGTGCACCCAAGGTGGCTACAGACTTCCTGTGCCTGATGGCATAGCAAATACCATGTTTGGATATAGTGCATCAGATTAAAAAAACCAGTCTCTGCCAGGGCTCTCCAAATGGTACACCTTCTCAAGGTTGCCTTTCTCTGCCTGGACGCCTCTTCAACCTCTGAAATAAATTCCTAAACACCTGTCAGATTTCAGCTGTCCTTCAAGGAAACCTGACCCAGACACCCAGAGGCAAATTGCCGCCTTTTCTCTCCAAGAACCTCCTGCCCCTCCCCCCATCCTATTTAGCCTAGGGAAAAAGACTACCAAAATAATGACCAGCCCTACAGACAACTGTAAAGTCCACTCCGAAAATGCCTTTGCAGAGCCTATGGCCCTGCCACGGACAATCCCTCGGAGGCGCAGACCCACCTAGGAAACCACTTCTAGGGTCAGCCTGCCCCCACCTGCTCCACCCAAAGAAATGAACACCCTGCAAATCAGGGAAATGTATGTCTCCATGGTCTACAGAGAAGATGCATTTTGCTATTTTTCAAAGCCCTTACCTTTGACCTGAGTATCGTACTCTGCTATGATCTCCTTATCCTTTTTGAATTTGGCTGGAGACGTCATGTTTTCCTTCTTTCTTCCAAATTCGAATTGTGAATTGATAGATCCACGGGAAAAATCCAACCGCCGAAATCAATACCTCCAAGACCGTTTCTCCAGAGGGCAGAAGGGGCCCCCCGCGGTGGTGTCCAGCGCTCCGGGGAGCGCGGGCTGCGGGCTGGGCAGGCGGCTACGGCGGGCACATGCAGGCGGTGGGCGCTGGGGCCGGGCGCGGCGGCAGCTGGTTCCTGTGCTAGAGCCCGAGCCGCAGCCTCAGCATTAGCCGGGAGAACTGCAGCGCCCGGAGGCTGGCCTGGGGTCTGACATCAACGACACAGGCGGGGAGTGGAAGTCCTTCCGCACAACATGGTGTGAGGGTGCGGGGGTGTGGACTAGCCCAGCTGGGTCCCCGGGAGAGAGTGGGTGCGTATCGGGGTGCCGGGGGAGGGCTGGGCGTGTTTCACGGGGTTTTGTTGCACAGGCTCGAAGATGCTGCAAATCAAATCCCAAACGGGAGTCGCAGCAGCGCAGACTGGATCGGAAGTCGTTTGCTCCGGTTCACTTGCCTGTAAATGCAGGGAAAAAGGGGAGGGGGCTATCAGCCCCAGTGCAGATCCTAATCGCTGCGGGGGTGGGGTAAGGGACGCCGCTCCCAGCCTGGCCTGGGCCCATTCATCTCAGCCAAACGCCGCCCGGCCCGCAGAGCCCTGCGAAACGAGGTGGGGAGGAAGGAAGCTCCCTCCGGATTTTGTTTTAAGGCTGAAAGAAAACACTTTGGAGCAACGGCCTTCGCGGGCCTGGGGTGGGGACTGCGGCGGGAACGCGGGGTTCCGGGCGGGGACTGCGACACCTCAGTGGCCTCCCGAGCCTTGCCAGCGTTAGGCAGCGGCAGCCGGAGAGAACCCTCCCAACCCTGCCTCCGACGCGGCCCCCGATCCCGGGCGGGGGCAACTGCCTGGACTTCAAAGGGGATCAAAGCCGGGAAGGGACAAGTCACCCGGGCACAACTTTTCTTCCCCTCCGCCCCTCCTGCCAGTTGTTTTGTTTTGGTTACTAGCTTCTCTTGGCAGCAAAATGTTGGGTTGGTGGGGTGGCGGGGGGGGGGGGGGGGGTGGGGTGGGGGGGGTTGGGGTAGTGATCTGCAGGAAAAAAAAAAAAAAGGCTACTCGGTGTGGGACACATCCAGGAAAACAATGTGGTCGGCAGAAGCAGGAAACGGGTTAGAGGCTAGGGTCTGAGTCTGGAAAACCGGGAAGGCAGGGCGGGGGCGGGGGGTGCGGAAAGCAGCCACCGCCTCTCCCAAGTCAGGGACCACGGCGACTCTAAATGCCACCCCCAATTGATCACCCAAGCTTAGAGATCCCAGACACCGCACCCAATCCCAGGCTGGGGGGGGGGGGGCGGGGGGAGGTCTTTGAGGTTCGCGGCCCCGACTCCTGGCACCAGGAGGTCCCCGAGGAGATTCCGCTCGGACCCAGGCCCAGGAGGCGGGAGAGACGAGGACGCGAGTGCAGAGCGGCGCGTCTCGCTCCGGGACGCGCCGCGGCGGCGACCCTCCCTCTTTGGCCGCCCCTTTCCCCTTCCGCGCCGGGAGTCTCCCACTTCCCGCGCCTGGAGAAAGGGCCGCAGCGAGGGAGGAGCAGGGAGCCGGAGCGGCGGCGTGGTGCTTCAGACGGGCAGGAAGCAGGGGGAGGAGGGGGTGTGAGAGGTGGGGTCCGAAGACTGCACGCGAACAGGGGATGAGTGGAGCTTCTGCACATGCTTGATAGGCGGGGAGCGGGCAGAGGAAGGGCTACCTTGGGGGTGAGGGGGGAGTTAAGAGACTACCGTGGGCCGCAGTGGTACGGGCGGCGCTACGATGTTAGCAACTCTGGGGACGCAGAGGCAGGTCCGAGAAGGCGAGTGCGTGAAGAGGGGCCCGTTCCGGGCGGGCCGGGGGGCTGAGGCCGGAGAAGAGCCCAGGAAACAGCGCGGAACACCCGTCTTTCTGGGTCCAGGGCTGTGACTGGGCTCTCCGCCAGGGCTTGGAGACAGAGGCAGAGGGCAGTCGTTGGTCACGGATGATGCCAACGACGCCTGCCCAAAGGTGCACCGAGGCTGCCCGTGTGCAGGGGTTTTGGAGGAGGGGCCTGGGAGCTCGCGCCGCGGCGCGAAAGCCAAGGCAGGGTCCCGGGCAGGACGGTGAAGGGCGGAGACGCAGCCCTAAAGAAGCACTGTGGGCTGCACCGGGAGACGGGGAGTGGGTCCGGAGGGAGGGGGGCTGAGGGGTTCCGGGCGGCAGCGCGAGGGCGATGCCGAGAGCCTCATCCGCGCCCTCTCCTTCCCGCCTCTGCCGCCGGGTCTGTCCAGTCCGGGCTCCAGTCCCGCGGCGGGCGAGAAGAAAAGGGAGAGGGACGGAGCCTTTACCTGGCTCTGACGCGACGGGTCCTGCGCCCCCGGCTCCGCTTCCCACTAGGAGCTCTCCTCCCCTCTCGTCCCCGCCACCCGCTTCTACGCAGATCGGTCCCCTTAGTCCCCCGAGGAGCCTCTGCCAACTCCACAGGACCCCGCCGGGAAGCAGGGCCCACCCTCCTGCCAATCAGCGCCCGCTTTCTATCGACCGATGGGGCCCACAGCCAATAGGAATAGCTGATCCCGAGAGGCCAGGAATGAGGAGGAGGAGCTGGCCAAACCCTGGAGGTGTGACTAGCACCGTCGAGGCGTGGTCACAGAGTTAAACTCCTCCCCGGGCGGCCGAGCCCCACAGTAGAATGGAAGGGCGGGATTAAGAGAGAACCAACAGCCAAACACACACTTCTGAGGGGAGGCGCGGCCGATTGGACCGGGGGAAGAGAGGCGGGGCATTGTGGAGAATTCTAGCCAATGCAGAGTAGAGCGCGGCGGGGCCTATGGAACGTCTGCCAATGAGAAGGGCGGTGGGCGTGCCTTGTTCTCTCACTCGGGCTAGCCGAATCCTCGCGAGCGGACCAATGAGATCAGAGGCGGGGCCAAGCTCTGCCAACCAGCAAGCCGAGTTTTATCTAGGCACCGTTACTGGGGCGGGGCGTCGGCGTTCCTGGCCACTGAGATCGCCTCAGAGGCCGGCTCCGGAGCCTTCCAATGCGGGACGTGGGCGAACTCTAGTTCTCCCAATCGGTGCACGGCGCCGGCCGATTCAAACTGACAGCGGGTTGGAAAGCCCGAGAGCGGAAGAGCGAGCAAAAAGCGACGTGTGCGGTGGCAGAGACCCCCCCAACGCCGACCGAACCCGCAAAGAGACCTCTGCCCCGCCCTGCCGACAGCCCCCCGCACTCTGGAGCGGCCGCTCGGGAAAGACGAGGGATCGGCGGGAGCCGCGAGGGAAAGCGGAGGGGAGGGAGACGCAGGAGGAACGACGCGAGACCCCGCACGCTGAAGCCTGGGGGCTGTGCCAGGAAACAAGTGAAGCCGGGGTCTCGAGAACTGGCAGAGAGGAGGAGGGTGGCGGGAGGGTTAAGGGATACCCACACTCGCCTGTGGGAAAAACTGAGTGGGTTTCTGAATCCTGAGGAGAGGAGAAAGATTTCCACAGAGGAGACGTGGGTAGGGAACCTTAGCCCCGTATCCGAGAGAGAGAGGAATCGGAGCGCTCCGAGCGAGAGGGCTTGAGTAGGAACCTGTAGATAAAATCCTGTCGGCGAGAAGCTAAGGGAATTGCAAAAGGAACTAAAGAACAGACGATCCTTCAAATAGGAGAGGAAAACTGTAGAGAAGTTCCCCGAGGCACCTTGCAGCTTGCCTGCTTCCCACTTCAAACTCCTCTCCCTTCCCCCCGAAAGTTAAAGAGAAAGGCAAGATTGTTACTTCTCTGTTCCTACTCATTAAATATTACTTTTACCCTTGAACGGGAAAACAGAAAAGAACTCATATCCTTCTCAATTTTCGGGCTTAGAAAAGCTTGAGGCCTCACAATTTGCTTTTTAGCCTGGGGGAATCAAACTAGGGAGGGTATTGCTCCAAAATCCCACACCTCATCCTCCCGAGACGCCATGTCTACCAGCAGCTGTAGTTTCAAGGACCGGCGCGTGTCCATCCTGTGTTGCAAATTCTGTAAACAAGTGCTCAGCTCTAGGGGAATGAAGGCTGTTTTGCTGGCTGACACTGAAATAGACCTTTTCTCTACAGACATCCCTCCTACCAAGTAAGTCATGCTAGTGGCGGGCAGCGGTAGCCTTTAACTAAATGGGAAAAGTGTATGGCTTGAACCTCTCGGAGTCAACAAGGAGGTTATCATTTTGGTGTTCCAGCCACTCCCAACAGTCTGATGATCCCCCTTGGAGTTTAACTAAGGGGGCAGACTGTCTGGACAAAGTCTGTGGTTTAACCAGAGTGGTCAGTCCTGATGTAATGTTTCTAGTTCAATTATAGTCATGTGATCCCTTAAGTTGAATCCCTGGCCCTACCCAACCAACCTCTCACTGGATCAAGTCCATGACTTGAGAGGCTAGGTAATTTAAGCAAGATTCTCTGTACTGCTGGAGAAGAAAGATCATTTAAGTTTTTTGTTTTTATTCATAAACTTTCACTCCAAAAAACATTTCCTAGTTTTCTACCTTTTTCGGGGCGGGGGCAATGGGCATGCTGAATCAGATCCGTTGTCCACCTAATTCAATACTCTTTCCTTGTAATCTCCCTCACTCTGAATGAGCAAGTCATACAGATCTTTATGGGATGAAATAGAGACAGCCCTAAAATAATCTGTGTCTCCCATAAAGCCTACTTTAGATATTATGCATTTGTTTGCATACTTAAATCCTTTTAAATTCTGTTTTCAGTCACTACCCACTTTTGGGTGTAGAATCTTTAAGAATTTGCTTCCTGTTTAGAAAAATAGCCACTTTATTTGATTTAAATATACTTTTTTCTAACTCAAAAAGGTACTTTCTATAGTCAACATGTATGTGCCTATACATGGTTTTCAAGATTTTACTCTTTATTGAAACTTTGTCACAAAAGCAAAAGAGAAATTATCCAAAATATACATGGACAGCTCTTCTTTAGACACAGAGCCAGATGAAGCACACCAATAAACAGAATACTTTAAAATGAATTTCATGATGATGATAGAAACTTTTTAAAAAATTAAATATACTCAAAGCTGTGAACGTTCCTCCCTTGAAATCTTGTCTGCATTGGTTTGAGTGTAGTCATGCATAATGGCAAAGCTAAAGGCCCTCATTTAGTATAGAGATAAATGGATTATTATAACTACCTCTGTCTGTGTGTGTATGTGTTGCAAAAAGAAAAAGCACTAGACAATAAATCTGGACCCTACATTGCAAAGTTTCAGTGATTTTTTGTTTTTTATTTTCAGTAACACATACAGAAACAACAGTTTTAATTATTAACCCATTTGTCTTTGCACTAGCTATGGTAAGTATAGAATAGTTATAAGGAGGGCTCACGTATGTGAACTGTTAATATGACCAAGTCATTTCTCTTTACTACTCTTCCATGTAGGGCTTACAATGGTGTTGGATTAACGTACTAAGATGTGTGTGAACCAATGAATGCATAAGATTTTTTGACTGGAAGGTTGGTCATATTTATAGTGAGCTCACAAATATTTATTTGCCCTTGCAACATATACTATAGTTCTCTTACAATTTCTCTTAGTGTCCCTTTCAGCTCCTGTCTATAAAATTCATGCTAAATCACAATCAAAAGTACATATTGTGGCAAGGGTATGGAAAAATTGGAACCCTAGTGCACTGTTGGTAGGAATGTGAAATGATGCCACTACTAGGGAAAATAACATGGCAATTCCTCAAAAACTTGAAAATAGATTTACCATATGATCCAACAATCCCACTTCTGAGTATATATCCAAAAGAATTTAGTGCAAGATCTAGAAGAAATATCTGCACATTCAAGTTCTTATTGTTTGCAATAATCAAGAGGTTGAAGCAGCCCAAATGTACAGCAATGAATGAATAAACAAAATGTGGTATATGCATATAATGAAATATTATCCATCCTTTAAAAGGAAGGATATCCTGCCTCTTACATGTTACATGGATGGACCTTGAAGATGTTATGCTAAGAAAAATAAGTCAATCACAAAAAGACAAATACTGTATTATTCCACTTATCTGTGGTATCTAAAGTAGTCATATTCATAGAAACAGAAAGTAGAATGGTGGTGGCCAGGTTCTGGGGGAAGAGGGAAATGAAGAATTGTTATTTAATTGGTATAGACTTTCAGTTTTGCAAGATGAAAAAAGCTTGTAGATTTGTTGCACAAAAAAATGTGAATACACTTAACACTTATGAACTATCCACTTAAAAATGGTTAAAATAGCAAATTTTACTTTATGTTTTTCACAACATTCTTTTAAAGGTACGTTTGACTATCTCTAAACTTTTCCATCTAGTGCAGTGGACTTCATTGGAAGATGCTATTTCACTGAAATCTGCAAATGTAAACTGAAGGACATCGCATGTTTAAAATGGTAACGTGTGGCAATATTCCAAATAGCCCTGGGTTTGGGAGATGAATGTTGACACTGAAGTACAGAGAAAGGTTCAGTGGGCTGCATCAAGCAGTGGTTATCACCCATGCAGTGAACAGTTGAAAAACCATTTGTTACTTAGAACTGTCTTTTAAAAGTCTTAATTCACTTTACATTTGTATATGACTTTATAATTTTTCGAAGTGCATTAACAAATACCTGCTTTAACTTTCAGAAAATGGCAGTGTAGTTTGGGGGGTGGGGGAAACACTTAGATTTACAGTAATAAAAGTCAGGTTTGAGCCTTGGTCCTATCCTTATTACCTTGAGTAAATGTGTTAAACCTCTGAACCTCTGTTTCCTTATTTAATTTTTATCTCAAGAAGATATCTTGAGATAAAAATTAAAATATTTTTTGTATTTACCTATAGAGTTGTTGTGAATATCAAGTGAATTATGAATGTTCAAAGGCTTGGTAAACTATAAATTACAACTCAGATGAAAGCTGTTACTATAATTTTTTGAGAGGCAAACAGACTTGAGTATAATTAATCCTATGGGATTCAATCCTAGGGAAAAAACAGTTGAGATTTTCTCATTTAAATAGGATTGGGATTATAAATTTTGATCATTTGAATTAGCAAACTCTTTGTGTGGTCATGACTAATTTCTTTCATTCATTCATTTAAACTGTCTATTGAGGTCCTACCACGTGCTCATCATTGTTCTAGAGGCTGAAATCCAGCAATAAAGAAGACAAAATCAAAGACCTTTGAACATTTTATTCTGGTAGGAAGGCCATCAATCAATCAATAAGATATTTAAATAAATAAGATCTTGAATAGGGTGGGAAGTACTCCAAAGGAAATAATAATAATAAATGATAGAGAATAATAAAGGTTGAGAGAGTAGGTAAGAGTTATTTTAGATAACATGGTCAGGGAAATTAACATTGGAATTGAATCCTAAAAACTGAGCTAAGTGGAGCCAAAGGAAGAATGTTCTAAGCAGAGGGAACAGCCAAGGCAAGAAGAACATATCAACTAATAGAAAAGACAATGGACAGTGTGGCTGAGACATTGTGAACATTAGGTGAGAGAGTTTGGGTAGATTAGAGATGTACTCAGAATCCAGATAGTCCAGAGCAACACCATCAAATAGAAGTGTGCAAGCCACATATGTAATTTAAAAATTTCAAGTCACTTCTTTTTATTTTTTATAAAAACAAATGAAATTTATTTTTAAACCATTTTATTGTTTTTAATTTATGTTTGGCTGCACTGGGCCTTCGTTGCTGCACACGGGCTTTCTTTAGCTACAGCGAGAGGGGCTACTCTCTAGTTGTGGTGTGCAGGCTTCTCATTGTGGTGGCGTCTCTTGCTGTGGAGCACAGGCTCTGAGGCACACTGACTTCAGTAGTGTTAGCACTCAGGCTCAGCATCTGGGGCCCGTGAGCCCTAGAACGCAGGCTAGGAGCTACGGCTTGTGAGCTCTAGAGCATGGCCTAGTACTTGCAGCACACAGCTTAGCTGCTCCACAGCATGTGAAGTCTTCTAGACCAGGGATCAAACCCGTGTCCCCTGCATTAGCAGGTGGATTCTTAACCACTAGACTACCAAGGAAGTCCTGAAATTAATTTTATTGGACATTTTACTTAACCTAAATATCCATTATCCAAGTATTATCATTTCAATATGTAACTAACATGAAAAATTATTAATGAAATATTTTTACATTCTTATTTTTATTTTTTATTCTTAGTCTTTGAAATCAAGTTTATTTTTTATACTTCCAGCACATTTCAGTTCAGGCTAGCCAATTCAAGTGCTCAGTAGTCACATTTTGGATAGCACAGATCTACACTCTGGTTTGGAGAAGGGATAGGCTACCCACTCCAGTATTCTTGGGCTTCCCTTGTGGCTCAGCTGCTAAAGAATCCGCCTGCAATGAAGGAGACCTGGGTTCGATCCCTGGATTGGGAAGATCCCCTGGGGGAGGGAAAGGTTACCCACTCCAGTATTCTGGCCTGGAGAATTCCATGGACCGTATAGTCCATGGGGTCCCAAAGAGTCGGCACAACCGAGCAATTTTCACTTTCACTTTCAAACTTTGGTAGGAAAGGTCTTTGGGTTTTCATTTTTGGCCAATGGAAAGCCATTGAAGGAGTTTTAATAAGGGAGCAAAATGATCTGAGGTGTACCTACAAGAATGTTAGCTCCATGAACACAAGGGCTTTATTCCTAGCACCTAGAACAGTACCTGACACGTAGTAGATGCTCTGTAAATATTAGCGGTATGAGTGGATGAATGAATGAATATGGGTGGTAATTAAAACTGTAGAATTTATTCTTGTAATATAGCCTTACAAATAACTGTCAGTCTAATGCAAGAACAACTTTTGCTTTCATTCGTTTGCCTTTCAAGAAGATTATGATTAGAATATGTTTTAGGTGGACTGGTACCTTTTACAGTAGTTTTATAGGGCGTCACAAAAATGACTGACTCACATTTCATAGGGTGGGAACAAGCTATAATAGGAATTTTTACAACTCAAGGTATAAGCAGTTCATGTTGTCATTTAAAAAACAAAACAGTGCTAGCTAAAATGTTCCCTGTATATTCAGTCTATTTAAAGTGATCAGATAGGGAAGAAAAACCTATGGAAGAGTGAGGTGTTTCTAATAAGAAGGATAACCCTGGAGACAGTAAAAACTTTTGAGACTTTCTCTAGGAGCTGTGGATTTGCTTCATTTCTGAATTCCTTCAAAAACACTGAGACTAAAATTAGAGCAGCCAGCTTGTGTTCAGTTTTCATGGGCTCATGCTGTCTTCCTACTCCTCCATCTGTTGAAACAGTTTTTAGGTGCTGGCATGGAGCGGGAACATATAAGAACCCAATTTACCATAGTCCTGGGGAGAGCAAAAACCTTTTATCCACACATCAGGGTTTATTTAATGTATTTTGTCTGTACAGCCCATCAATTTTGGACTAATCACAAGCTTAGGGCAACTAGAAACTAACTTCTGAAGGGACAATGCATAAAACAATACTAACAAAGAAATTGAGAATATGTTACTATTATTTCATTAAAGACTCTTTTCCCATTTGACAGTAGAACTCTTAACTATTATTACAGTAACTCCCATCCCAAAGATCCCAGAAAACGAGGTTGTTAGGAGGAAATGAGATCTTTATATGGTCTGTCTATTTACATTAGCACATTAAAAGGTTTGCATGGTCGGATATTACCTTATATATAATAATATTTACTTTCCTTTTTAGTGGGAACATTGTAGGTTATCACGTGATTGTTCCATGTTGTTCCTGCCTTCTTTCCTGCAACAACGGACACTTCTGGATGTTTCACAGCCAGGCAGTTTATGGTATTAACAGACTAGACTCTACTGGTAAGAAACAATTTAATTCCTGTAACATTTGTCTATCAATATTTGAGTGAACCTCTCCATAGATCATTTCAGGATCCCATCTGAGACTTTCTCACCTGGGTTGTATCCACTAGAGTAGAACTTTGAAAATTTTATCCCAAACATTTACTTATAGAAACAAATACTAGCCAGAACTCATTGCATTTCTGTTTTCAAGATCATATTTCAGTTCAGTTCAGTTCAGTCGCTCAGTCGTGTCTGACTCTTTGCGACCCCTTGAACTGCAGCATGCCAGCCCTCCCTGTCCATCACCAACTCCCAGAGTGTACCCAAACCCATGTCCATTGAGTTGGTGACACCATCCATCCATCTCATCCTCTGTCATCCCCTTCTCCTCCTGCTCTCAATCTTTCTGAGCATCAGGGTCTTTTCTAATGAGTCAGCTCTTCGCATCAGGTGGCTGAAGTATTGGAGTTTCAGTTTCAACATCAATCCTTCCAATGAACACCCAGGACTGATCTCCTTTAGGATGGACTGGTTGGATCTCCTTGCAGTCCAAGGAACTCTCAAGAGTCTTCTCTAACACCACAGTTCAAAAGCATCAATTCTTCTGCACTCAGCTTTCTTTATAGTCCAACTCTCACATCCATACATGACCACAGGAAAAACCATAGCCTTGACTGGACAGACCTCTGTTGGCAAAGTAATGTCTCTGCTTTTCAATATGCTATCTAGGTTGGTCATAACTTTCTTTCCAAGGAGCAAGCGTCTTTTAATTTCATGGCTGCAGTCACCATCTTCAGTAATTTTGGAGCCCAGAAAAATAAAGTCAGCCACTGTTTTCACTGTTTCCCCATCTATTTGCCATGAAGTGATGGGACCAAATGCCGTGATCTTAGTTTTCTGGATGTTGAGCTTAAAGCCAACTTTTTCACTCTCCTCTTTCACTTTCATCAAGAGGCTCTTTAGTTCTTCTTCACTTTCTGCCATAAGGGTGGTGTCATCTGCATATCTGAGGTTATTGATATTTCTCCCGGCAATCTTGCTCCAGCCCAGTGTTTCTCATGATGTACTCTGCATATAAGTTAAATAAGTAGAGTGACAATATACAGCTTTGACATACTCCTTTTCCTAATTGGAACCAGTCTATTGTTCCATGTCCAGTTCTAACTGTTGCTTCCTGACCTGCATACAAATTTCTCAAGAGGCAAATCAGGTGGTCTGGTATTCCCATCTCTTTCAGAATTTTCCACAGTTTATTGTGATCCACACAGTCAAAGGCTTTAGCATAGTCAATAAAGCAGAAATAGATGTTTTTCTGGAACTCTCTTGCTTTTTCGATGATCCAGCAGATGTTGGCAATTTGATCTCTGGTTCCTCTGCCTTTTCTAAAACCACCCTGAACATCTGGAAGTTCACATATTGCTAAAGTCTGGCTTGGAGAATTTTGAGCATTACTTTACTAGCGTGTGAGATGAGTGCAATTGTGCGGTAGTTTGAGCATTCTTTGGCATTGCCTTTCTTTGCATTTCTGTTTTCAACATCATATTTAAGAACATCAAACTTGGCTGGATTTCTTGGTCTTTTAAAATTAATATTTTAATTGCTCTAAATTGCTGCTTTGATATATAATATGGCTCCAGAAAATTTTGGAATAATTTAGATTTGTCAGCCAATTGTATGTATGGGTGTGTGTGTTTAAGAAAAGGGAAGAGGCTAGGGTCACTGGGAGCTGGGGGGAAGGATAACTAGGTGAACTGTGTTTGGTGATGTTACTTCAGGATAAAAACAGACATTTTGACATCTATATTAATAAATTATGATGAAAGTTTAGTCAAGGAAAATATTTAATACCAATATGTTGAACTGATTATTTAGTAGAAAAATATACAACAAATTCTTAAAGCATATCTACATAATACATTTTATATTGTCTGCAACCTGTCAGTTTTGCTATAGGACACATGTTCTCAGTGTCTAATACCTGCTTAACACACCAAGGTGACTTTTAGTGAGACTTTTTTTAGTGGGAACTAAAGTTTATAGAACTTTAGTTTACAGAAAAAGTTTAAATAATGTGACAATCTAATTTGGCACTAACATTCTCAGGTTTTTAAATGTATGTTTTAGTTTCCTTCAGAACTTATATTCTTTTTTGTTTCTTTTTTTAAGTATGATTTGCCTTCACAGACTACGAGATCTTGAGTTGTTAGCTGGGTTGTTAGGGTCTTTAAACCTTTCAATTATGCTTGGGTTTTGATAGACTCTTTTAAAAAAAAAAAAAATCACCTGACTTTCATTTGTGACTCTCAACCCATCATTTGGAGGCCTTAATTTAAGGCTCTAGAATGTTAAGAAGGCCATTTTTGAGCGAAGACTTCTCTGAACTCCCCTAAGTGAGATATAGGCTCCTAATTTAGGCCTCCAGTTTTACGTTTGTGTTGCTCATGGAACATATTAAAGGAAGTTTCTGCTTTGATACTGTTTTTCCTGCTTCATAGAATTCAAAACATGGGGTGGAGGTTTTTCAGTTTTGATTTACTTTTTAATATTGGTCAATTTTTCAAAGAGAAAAGCCCAGCATTTTTCCATTTGCATTGAATCTAATCCATGAGAAACAGATGTATCACAGGATTTCCTTCCTCCTTGTTAACAGTGAAAGGAAGGTGCTGCTTCTGTCAGATCCAGTCTCTCAGTTTATTTTTTTTCTCCTTTGAACTAATTGTGCCGAGCCACTCATGTCTCTGAGTATTGACTCCAAGAATATCAAACTTCTCCTCTGTAACCCTAATATTATGATTTGAAGGAAGATTTTTCTAGATGCTTCATATAAAACAGAATTGCTCATGGCATTGCGACTGTCCTTGAATCACCTGAATCAGCAACATCAAAGGAATCTGTACACAAGCTTTATAAAATTCTAGAATGTTTAGACTGAAAGGGCCTCAGGAAGTCTATGTTCTAGGTTAGCCTTCACGTGTAGACCTGATTTCCTGAGACTCTCTTGAAGGGGCTTGGGAGACCTCAGTTCAAATTCCCTGGAATTGGCAAATGCCCTCAAACATAGGTTGTGTTCAGCTCTCCATTTACCTTTATGCATTCTAATTGTCCCTTAGATTTCAGCCTAGAGATTCCTTACTATCCTGTCATCTGTTCAAAAGCAAAACGTCATTCATTCTTGGGGGAAAAGAAGTGCTTTTATTGTAAATGATTCATACATACAAAAATTATATAAAATAATATGATAGACATCATTATGCATCAAGTAGATGCTAATTTCTTGCCTGGTTAAGTTCCAGTATCTCAGCCAAGAGAGACAGTTAATTGTTTTCACTGTTTAACCATGTAGCGGTGCACATCTTTGTGCGTGTCTCCTTGGGCACCTGTGCAAAATGGACGGTTAGAGAAAAGGATGAGTGATGGGCTAAATTTAAGATTGTATTTTTTTTTAATTCATACAATGGAATGTCCAACAGAAATAAAAAGAAATGAGCTAAATAAGCTAAATCTACACATATGGACATAGGCAGATCTCAAAAACATAATATTGAAAGAAAAAAGCAAATTAGAAGAGATACATATAATACTATAATGTAAAAATTTAGATACACAAAATAATAATGTATATTGCCTATGGTTATATACATTTGTAGTTAAAGTAGTAAACACATCCATTATACTGTTAGTGGTGGAAACTGGATTGAAACCAAATCTCCAAACCCTGGCTTATTCCATTCCACCACGTGGCCACTATCTCAAGTCAGTGTCAAAGTGTTACTCACTAAGTTGTGTCTGACTCTGTCACCTCATGAACTGTATAGCCCACTAGGACTCTGTCCATTGGGATTTCCTAGGCAAGAATACTGGAGTGGGTTGCCATTCCCTTCTCTAGGGTATTTTCCCACCCCAGGGATCAAACCTGGGTCTCCTGCTTTGCAGGCGTATTCTTTACCACCTGAGCCACCAGGGAAGCCCACTGTGTAGTGTGGATATGCAGAGTTGCTGAGTCCTCCCTGTGTCCATACTGACAACTGGACAGTTGAGATTTGCTTTCTTATTGGCTCTCCATGATGTCAGTTAATAATAGTATTTTTTTTCAACTTAGTGCTTTCAAGTTATAATACAATGTGTGTGTGTGTGTGTGTGTGTGTGTGTGTGTGTGTTAGTCACTTGATCGTATCTGACTCTTTGCGGCCCCATGAACTGTAGCTCACGAGGCTCCTCTGTCCTTGCAATTCTCCAGGTAAGAATACTGAAGTGGGTAGCCATTCCCTTCTCCAGGGGATCTTCCCAACCTAGGGTTTGAGACCAAGCATTACAGGTGGATTCTTTACCACCTAAGCCACCAGGGCAGCCTAGTTCATATTATAACTGGCTCCAAAACCCTACTTTTTTTAACCAGAAGAAAGGCACCAGCAGCTCCATCCTTGTTGAGGAGATGGGGAAACTTATTCAAGTCTTTCCGTGCATCCTCCAAAGAGATACTTAATCTAAAAAGATCTTATGAGATTTCCATTCTTAAAAATCATTAAAATAGATTTGAAAATTATCAGTGTAGAGTGATTATGACATAATGTAGCTGGAGGCAAGGTTTGAGTAAATCAACTCCTGAGATCGTTTTGAGTTCCAAGATTCTAGAATTGAAGCCCTTAATTAAAAGAGTTTAAAGAATGGTTATGTTCTAGATGTTAGATAGTTTTAATATCTAGGTATCAATCATGTTATTTGCAGTTCATTTTTTATTAGCTTTTCTCTTAACTGCTAACACTATGATTTCATATAAGAATGTTAACATAAAAGGTTTTGTATATCTTGTTCTGAGTTGTGACAGTAGTCAGCACAAAATAATTTTGTGACCTTTTGTTTTCAGGTGTAAATTTCCTACTTTGGGGCAACTTGCCAGAGGTAGAAGAGAATACAGATGAAGACATGTTAGATATCTCAGCGGAGGAGTGTATTAGATGACTACAATTATGATATATTCAATATGTAATATTATAACTTTTTCTTTTGTAAAAAATATATTAATGGACCAATTTAAAAATTGTTAGTAAGGATTTATCAATGATTTCTTTTTTCGGAAGACAAAAATGGAGCATTTGTTGATTTATTTATTTGTTGTCTCAAATTAATTACCTGAGTTTATTGAACCAATATAGTTCTTTTCTTCTACATCTGCTTCTACTTCTACCCTTTGTCTTTCCACCCCTCTTCCCAGTATAGATGTATTCTTAAATTCAAGTAGAAGAATCTTTTACATGTTGTTCTGCTATCTTCCAATCTGGGCGAGTTTTTCTTACAGTTAGATGTCAGATGCCATTAATTTTACATTCCTGAATAAGGGACGTTAAATACCCACACGTTTACCACCATGCTTATATCCATGCATAGTCCATGCAGATAAGCATGTATATATATTGGAAGCACAGCTGGGAAGTAAAGCTTAGCAGAGAATTTTTAAAAATAAAAATTTGGTTTCCATGGGTACTGGTTATCACATGTTATATTGGCGATAACTATGTTAATATGGAGCAAGACTGTGAATCAGCAAATAAAACTCTAAAATGTATGGAGAAATCCTCTTGATTCCTCAGCATGATGCTGGATAAATGAATTTGTCAGAAGATTTTCAATATGTACTGTTTACTAATATTATTTATTTACATTCTTATAAAGTCATATGGATATTGTATTGTGAAAGCCTTTTAACCTCCATCTTTAAGTTATCCCATTCTCTAGAGCTTTCTCTGTAAATAGAAAATTTTAGATTAGTTGTCTCAGTCCCAACACTTAAATAGAAAACAAAATTAAAGAAGTGGTTTGCTGAAGCCATTGTACATTATAAAGGTTTTTTAAATTTTGTTTTGTTTAACTGTATTCATAGGCACACAGGAATAGGAAAATGGGATAGTGCTGGTATCTTGTTTTATGAACTGCTAAAATCAGTCTGTCATCTTAACTTATATTTCAACCAAAGGCATTTTGTCAGTAGTGATACCGAAACAGACCAAGTTATGATTTTGTAAATAAAGTTTTGTTCTAAAAATGTCCAGCCTTGTTTTAATTTTCCAATTTTATCCACATTTCTTAAATAAAAATATATAGAAAAATATTTCTTATTGTAGCCTAAAAACATAAAGTATTTAATATGAGGTAACATTTATTGCATGCTGACCATGTAAGTGCTTTACACATTTAATTCACTTACCATTATTATTTCTTTTCTACTGATAAGACAGGTGAGACATAGAGAAGTTAAGAAGCTTGTCTAAGGTCACATAACCAGCCAGAGGTGTGGCCAGATTCAAACGCAGACAGCAGACTGACTCTAGAGCTCCTGTTCTTAATCTTCATGCTGTTCCCTCTGAGCCCCTTCAGACGTGAATCAGCTATGATTTGATTTAGCTGGGACACATGCTGGGTAACATCTACCTTTTTTGTGCCCTAGGTGAGGGCCTAGTGACTGATCAAGGCTGAAAAAACTCACTGGGTCTTAGGGTAAAACTGACCTGTGGCACTGCTTAATCATTTGCTATATAAAGAGAAAAGATGCTTCAAGAAATGCTGTTACTAGCACTGGAAAACTTTTCCAAAATTCTTCCACCCTGACCATCAGCATTGACAGAAGTTCACCAAAAGAACCAAAGAGATGAGTGTGGAACAATTTGGTGTTTTGTTTTGTTTTTCGTTTAACCAAACGTCTCTTAAAGAATTTCAGGAGCAAGGTGGCATAATGGATAAGATAAAAAAGTAAACTGATACTACGTTATATACTACTTTAGTTAATTTGTTTAATTAGAGAAGAAAAGTTTAATGCTAGAGCTGAAAATGTGGCAACTTTAGAATTCAACAGAGCTCATCTGGCTTCCCTTCTGCTCATGCCTTCAAAGGCTATGGTTGACTGAGAGGCTGTTTGAAAAGCAAAGCAAGACAGAGTTTCACTGATTGAAGCAAAACCCAAATGCATTTCCACTCCAGCTGGAGAGGATTTCAAATTAGTCAGCTACCTTTTGGCTAACTGGGTTATGGGAGGGCCAGTTCTAAGCCAAAAGTGAATTAATAATGTTTTATATAGAGAAATACATTCATGACACTTTTTAAAAATAAGAGTAAATTACATGCTCTCTGCTAAGACTGAAAAGCTGAATCTCATATGGAGATATCACATACACTTTCCAGACCTAACATAATTCCCAGGCCTAGAAAATTTGTTTACGCTTTGGTCCTCTGCTGTTAATAATATTTGAATCAATTCAACAAACCTGTATTGTACTCATATGGTGTGCCAAGAATTGCACAATGACAGGCTCACCTATACCCCTGTGGAGTATTCAGTAAGTTTGAGAAAGGGTAGAACCTTATGAATCTACTTAATGAATGGGATGCTTAAATTTCAATGACTCCATAAACAAAAGAATAATCATTCCGAGTAGTAGGAGAGAATAGAAGTTAAGAAACACAGAGAAAAAACCACTTGAGCCAGGCTTTGAAGCCCATTTGGGGCTTGCCAGCTAGGATGAGTTCTGGGCAGAGAGCAGTATCAATCAATGGGCTGGAGTTTAAGAGTATCTGGTTTATTTGCTAAACTATAAGTGGTTCCCTATGCCTTCCAAGAGTTGTCAGTTCAGTCTTTCAGTCGTGTCTGACTCTGCGGCCCCGTAGACAGCAGCCAGGCTTCCCTGTCCATCACCAACTCCCGGAGTTTACTCAAACTCATGTCCATAGAGTCGGCTATGCCATCCAACCATCTCATCCTCTATCATCCCCTTCTCCTTCTACCTTCAGTCTTGCCCAGCATCAGGGTCTTTTCCAATATGTCAGTTCTTTGCATCCGGTGGCCAAAGTATTGGAGCTTCAGCATCAGTCCTTCCAATGAATATTCAGGACTGATTTTCTTTAGGATGGACTGGTTTGATCTCTTTGCAGTCCAAGGGACTCTTGAGAGTCTTCTCCAACACCACAGTTCAGAAGCATCAGTTCTTAGGCGCTCAGCTTTCTTTATGGTCCAACTCTCACATCCATACATGACTACTGGAAAAACCGCCTTCCTGGGTCGGGAAGATCCCCTGGAGAAGGGCATGGCAATCCACTCTAGTATTCTTGCCTGGAGAATTCCATGAACCGAGGAGCCTGGCAGGCTAGAGTCCATAGGGTAACACAGAGTCAGTTCCTAGTATCCTTTTTTTGATACACTTAACAACTTGACCGTGGAAATTATATGTGTTGCCTTAGAATGTCTTAGAACATATATAAATCTTTAAGCCCTGAATTTCCTCTCTTTCTTGAAACATCTGGTCTGCAGTGGGACACTGCCTTTCTTCCCTCTTCCATCTTGTCATCCTTGGAAGCTTCATTACCCTATGGTCTCCTATCTTGTCATTCTTGAAGTTCAAGGAAGGGGCAGTGAGTCATCAGCTCACCCACTATGACTTTTGTTGTTGGTTTTGTTCCTTTATCTTTTTTCTCAAGTCAGTTTCTCAAACTCAAAACCAGGTTCTGGTGATGCATCTTGGGTGGGGCCTAATCTTAAAGCCATAATGTTTTGAGTAATCCCTAATTCTAGAAACCAGGTCTTTAAATACTGCTAATCTAAGAAGTCTACCTTACAAAGAACTGCTCATTTGACCTCTGAGTCACATGTGGCTGATAAAGAATAGCCTATATTACTTTTCTTTGGTGAAGGGGAAGTGATCATAATACATAAATCATGATATACAAAACAACTATTATTTACAACAAAAATGGGGAGTGGGAAAACTTAGGAGAGCACATTGATCAAACAGTCTTGCTTCAGCGAGGAATTGCTCGATGAAGGCTTTCTCTATTCTAACATTCATGCTTATAAAAGGAAATAGTTTCTTTTTCTGCCTTTTTTTTTTTTTTTTTTTTTTACTTTAAAAGCAGCCTAAACCATAGTTTCTTTCTTGCCTGGTATTGAGTGTATGCCAAATCTACCCTAAACTGCACAGATGGAAAAAATTAGTCTATGTCTGTGGTACCTCTGGGGTTGAATATTTTTAGTACTTAAATCTTAGCTAAAGATTCTTTCTTCCAAGATTCTCTCATAGAATCATTTGATTATCATCCAATGGACAAACTTACTGAGATAAAAATTAATAATATCTGTGTTGTATATCCCTTTATATTTTACTGTGAGCATTCACACACAGTTTAATGTAATCCTCAGGATAATTGGGAGTTACATTTTAGAAATCAGGAAAGAAAACCTTGGTCTCAACACCCGGAGAGTTAGAAGAATTTAAATTAGAATCTTGATCTGCTCATCTTAGTTTTGGATTCTTTCCTACCTCCCTAACCTGCCTTAAACCTAAGGTCTGTTTTTCCCTCACTAGCTATGAAACTTAGGACAAATTCTCTTTCACTTTTAGCCTCAAAACCTAGCTACTTTCATTAGTTAGTCCATCCAACAAATATTTATTGAGCACCTACTGTGGGCAAAATAGAAACTGAGAATCCAGAATGAAATCAGGCAAAATCCCTGCTCTCATGCGGAGCTAACATTTTGTTGAGGAAAAGAGGAAACTGAATTAACATTTATTAAGGATTGCTGGGAGAAATATCAATAACCTCAGATATGCAGATGACACCACCCTTATGGCAGAAAGCGAAGAGGAACTAAAAAGCCTCTTGATGAAGGTGAAAGAGGAGAGTGAATAAGTTGGCTTAAAGCTCAACATTCAGAAAACAAAGATCATGGCATTCGGTCCCATCACTTAATGGGAGATAGATGGGGAAACAGTGGAAACGTGTCAGACTTTATTTTTCGGGGCTCCAAAATCACTGCAGATGGTGACTGCAGCCATGAAATTAAAAGACGCTTACTCCTTGGAAGGAAAGTTATGACCAACCTAGATAGCGTATTCAAAAGTAGAGACATTACTTTGCCAACAAAGGTCTGTCTAGTCAAGGCTATGGTTTTTCCAGTGGTCATGTATGGATGTGAGAGATGGACTGTGAAGAAGGCTGAGCGCCGAAGAATTGATGCTTCTGAGCCGTGGTGTTGGAGAAGACTCTTGAGAGTCCCTGGGACTGCAAGGAGATCCAACCAGTCCATTCTGAAGGAGATCAGCCCTGGGATTTCTTTGGAAGGAATGATGCTGAAGCTGAAACTCCAGTGCTTTGGCCACCTCATGCGAAGAGTTGACTCATTGGAAAAGACTCTGATGCTGGGAGGGATTGGGGACAGAGGAGAGAAGGGGACGACAGAGGATGAGATGGCTGGATGGCATCATGGACTCGATGGACGTGAGTCTGGGTGAACTCCGGGAGTTGGTGATGGACAGGGAGGCCTGGCGTGCTGCGATTCATGGGGTCGCAAAGAGTCGGACATGACTGAGCGACTGAACTGAAGGATTTACTGTACACCAAGCACCATTCTAAGGGTTTGACACGTAGCAACCCTAAGAGGTAGAGGATCTTCACGATACAGTTCAGGAAACTGAGGTGTGAAGACATCAAAGAACCTGCCCAATGTCACACAGATAGCAAATGACACCACTCTGAGATTTGGGAAAAGCCAGAATAGGTTAGCTGAATGACTATGGCTCCCTTTTGTTTTTTAATGTGGTTGTCTTCCATCTGAGTAAAGTCAAGCTTTCCATCAGAAATCTTCTTTCCCTTAATAGGTTTTTGATTTAAGTTAGATGGGAGACTTGGTATGCCTGTAAATGATAAGAATGCTAATTTTACATATTAGAGAGAAAGAAAAAAAAAAAAAAACCTAGGCAAAACTGTTAATTTCCAGCATTTCTAATCTGGAAACAAAGTCTTTTTCATTAATCCAGATTTTTATCTTACAAGCAACAAAATACCACTAGAGAGTAAATACTTGGTCTCTAAACTTTTTTATGTCTCAAATATTTCATAATAGAAAAGTGAATTAAATGACCACCTTTTGCAAATTGTTCTGGTCTCACTGTTTCTTACATGCTTGCATTTAAAATCTTTTTATATGGAATTTCAGAAGCAGTCTTGCCTCAGATGAGCACTATTGGATCTTCATAACAAGATTAAGTATTTATTATGAGAGGAGCAAAAACAGGTATCAGATCCATAGTCAAAATTTGCCTTTTGAGACTTGTAGAAGAGTGGATTGACAAATATCTAAAGATTAATTGGATTTGCCAAATATGGGTACCTTTGAAGTTTGCCCACCAGAATGCATATCTACACCTCCATTCACACAACCTACTCCATTTGGAAAGGAGCCCATGGTAAGAGTAGGCATATGGGAATGATTCACTTGGAGAAAACTGTACCCAGAATATCAAAACAGTTTGCTTTCTATCTCTTATCCTTGCCATAATTTTTCTACCCAAAGGAACCACCTGCTATTATGGCTGTGACACCTGAAAAGCTTTCTGGAGATTGCTCATGTGGGGGTGGATTTCCAGGCTGTTCAGTGGTATTTTAAAAAATGTTTTTTGGAGAAAAATATTCTCAGAGACTGGAACATTGCCTTGTCTTATCAAAATCACTCTGTAGTCTTGTTCATAAATACATTAAAACATTGAACTACAGATGGGATTCAGTAGAAGACATACTGAGCTAATTTCCTTTGCATGATGTTACCCAGAGAAATCAAGCTGTCGGTATCCCGAAGAACAAGCCCTCAAAGAGACATGGTGGCCAAGGCCATGGGAAGCAGGAAAGATGGAAGAGCTTGCCCTTCCAAAACTTCTTTCCTTCCTCTCAAATTCATCTTTTTAATGAAAATTTATTACATAAGAAATTGAATGTGTTTGACTCAAGATAAATGCATAGTGATAGTCAAATTGGCAAGTACCAGAAAGAAAAAAATCTTGAAATATAAATCTTTCTTGGGACTTCTTTGGCGATCCAGTGGTTAAGACTTCTTCCAGTACCCAGGGTGTGGGTTCAATCCCTGGTCAGTGCCTAAGATCCCATAGGTCCCATGGCCAAAAAACCAAAACATGAAACAGAAACAATATTGTAACAAATTAAATAAAGACTTTAAAATGGTCCACAAAAAAATCTTAAAAAGAAAATAAGTCTTTCTTTATACTCCAGCATATGTTCATGAAAAGGAATGACAGAAACAGGGTTTTAGACGTACAGAATGTCATACTCTAGGCTAACTAGGGACAATCATTTCTTTTTTTTTTTTTTTGGACAATCATTTCTAAATGATGTCTTTCCTTTATCAAATTTTAGTTCAACTATTTAACAAATATTCATGACCCTCCCTTAAGTGCAGGTATTATACTAGGTGTTATAATAGGAAACAAAACATTTAAAAAAATTCTTCCTTTTGTGCCTTTCAGCAGTACATAGGCTAAAAAGCTAAAAATTACATTTTGCAGACTCTCTGCCTCTAGAAATTAAAATATAATTTACTTTTTGCTGCTGCTGCTGCTAAGTCACTTCAGTCGTGTCCAACTCTGTGTGACCCCATAGATGGCAGCCCACCAGACTCCCCTGTCCCTGGGATTCTCCAGGCAAGAATACTGGAATGGGTTGCCATTTCCTTCTCCAATGCATGAAAGTGAAAAGTGAAAGTGAAGTCTCTCAGTCGTGCCCAACTCTTAGCGACCCCGTGGACTGCAGCCTACCAGGCTCCTCCATCCATGGGATTTTCCAGGTAAGAGTACTGGAGTGGGGTGCCATTTGCGTAAGTCTTGAATTCGGAACTAACTTAAGTGGGAAAAGGCAATGACAGCACATTAATTATTCATTTTGCTAATGTAAAATGACTGTGATTTAGCTCTGCAGCCAGCAGATCTTGTAGCAACGTCCCGATGCCCAGATCATGGCTAAGGTAGTGTGTTTCTGGAATTAGAAAGTGGCTGATGACTTCCTGACTCTTAGATTATGGCAGAAGTAGCATTTCCCCTGGCAGGCCAGTTCTGCAGTATTATTCTAGGAGTCGTTCCTAGAAGCCTAGCCTAGAGCATACCCCTACAGCCCCTCAAAGGTTTTACAAGTCTTATTTCACTGACAATTCAGTTATTTTTGCTGTTAATGAATGCCCCCCAAACATAAGTTGGTTGGGCACTTCTACTATTTCACTTGAGCTCAAGTGGTTGCATGTAGCTGTCAGCTCTGCTAGGCTGGAAGGTCCTACCTAGATGGCCTCCTTTATATGTCTGGGATTTTGGTAGGGATGCTGAAAAGTCTAAGCCCTCTCGCTTTGTGTGCATTTCCATCTTTCACTTATTTAGCTTAAGCTGCTTTATGTGAAAGCTGCCTTCCATGATGGTAAAAATGAAAGCTGCAAAAACTCTTATGGTTAGGTCTGGGAGTCATACAACATCACTGCTGTCTCATTCTATTGGCCAAAGTTAATCAGAGGGCTAGCCCCGATTTAAGGGAAAGGAAATATAGACTCCATTTCCTTTTGGGAGTTGTGACAAAGTTGCATTGCAAAAAGGTATATAGGATGGGAAGGATTTCTGTAGCGTGAATCTACCACAATTACGTTAAATTCCTTTCTGCTTCAGGTAACTAGACTGGCTTCTATTATCTGCAACTGAACTCTGATTGAGGCAGGAAACTGACACAGCAGAGAGACCAAAAGGAGGCTGCTGTAGTAACCCATGGAATAGAGGAAGATCTGGAGCATATTTAAAAGAGCTCAAAGGATTGGAAGTGAGTATGAGAGAAAGCGAGGAAGACTGAAGGACAGAATCAAGAATTTGTGATCTCAGTTACTGAGATGAGAAAGAACAAATTCAGAGAGAAAATTAGAGTTTGGTTTTTAATATGACTATTAGACACCAATCAGGCAGTTAGATATTGGATTCTGGTGTTTGAGGGAAGAGGTGTGGGCCACAGATACAAATTTGAGAACTATTTGCCTATAAAAACTTCTAAAGGCATGAGGCTTGAAGCAATTGAGGGAGTAGTAAGCGTAGACAGAGAAGAGATCGAGCCTTGGAACAGCAATGTTGAGACAAAGGAAGGTGAGTAGAATCCATTTTTAGTGTATATCGGAGTCCCTGGAGACGCTTGTTAACAGTGTAGACTCCAGGGCCTACTGCCATTGATTCTGATTCAGAACACGCAAGGAGGTCAGGCAGTCTATGTTGCTGACAAGTTTTTTAGGTCATTCTGAAGTGCGTAATTTGTGAGTACCCTTTGAAAAACACTGAAATAGACTACCATCGATCTAAGAAACCATTTTATAGGTCCTTAAAATTAAAAAATACTTTTTTCTCCCTCCCCACTTTCTCTTAAGGATCCTACAGGAAAGACTTGTGAGACTCTGAGAGGGAAAGTTGGGCTTTCTCTTTTTTCTAGTTGTCTTTTACAGGGTGGTTGAAAGTGAACTGAACTCCTGCTAGGAAAAGGAGAGAGGATATAGGCCTAATAATAATGTCTGCCCTTCAGGAGAAGCATATTCACCTTTAAGTATTTAATTCGATGCCCAATGATAACCCTTGACGAAGCAAAAACCAAAAGCAAAGTCAATATTTATTAGTCCCCTAATTACAAGTAGCAAACACTCCTTTTGTATCTTGGGGAGAGACAAGCAGTCATGTTCTTCCCCATGTTTCATTGAAGGCTTAGAGAAGATTAAATGAAAAGCAAATGCTTAGCAGCCTGTTACAGCTTTTACTCCTCTCTCTGTCAAAATTAATGCTAATCAGGCCTCTGTAAAGGGAAAATGCCCATCACTGTTTATACTGTCATTGATACCAGACTGAATTCTTACTGACAGTGAACCTGTGTTTCTCAAATATAAAAATGTGTGAATGTATTTCCACTTGGACCTCATCCGGGACTGTAAATCAAATGTTGTTGCTGGTGAATTTAAATGGACATATTCTCCCTTTCGCAGTTCAGTGGTTATAAGAGGCCCTGAAGCTCCAGGAGCCATGTGCTAGGATAATGATTACATTGATTAAATGCCAATTACTTCTGGACACTTTTCAAAGGCTTCTGCTGTGGAGCTGAAGCTGGGCTCTCTGTCTCATATTAGATCAGATCTCCATAATCCTAGGTGATAGCTGGTCTGGGATCTCTGGCAATTACCTGTGTCATGTACTCTAATAAGCAGCATACTATTATAACAAGTCTCCACACCCTCCACGAAGCATTACTCAGACTCTGTCCCCCCAGCCCCCACCCCCTCACATGAAACTGAGCCTCTGACCCATAGATGATTATTAAGTCACTCTGGTGAATCACCCTCAGTGGTGTGGGGGCAGCCCTCCAGCCAGAGCTCGACCTTTACCACAACCAAGTACTTGTCTGGAGGGGTGATGGATCCTATCAGCCCAGCCAGAGGTCAAATTACCTGTCTCTCTGTTCCACGTGGGTATCAATCTTCTGGCTGGCATCTAGCCAACAGTCGTTTCTCCTATTTAGCACGTGCTTCCATTAGCAAATACTTAAAAAGGGTCCCTGATGGACAGGGAAGCCTGGAGTGCTGCAGTCCATGGGGTCACGAAGAGTCGGACCCAACTGAGCAACTGAACTGAACTGAGAAAGGGTCTATGTTTGAATATTGTCCTTAAGGAAATTCTTTCCAAAAAGTTCTGGATTTACTCACCATCAAAGGCTGATTTTGCCACCATCTTTGAAATATCCAGCAGACTATGAGAGAAATGGAAGGACTGAAGGCTGAGCTAAGACAGTGGCTAAATCATCAACTTGCTGTGTGACTTTAGATATCTTATTTCAAAACAAGGGGATTGAGCAATTTGTTAGAACTGTAAGATCCTTTCCAACTCTAGCATTCTACGGGTTAATTTCATTTCTTTAAAGCAAAATTATTTTTATTTAGCATTTACTTTTTAAAATTCTAAACTAAGTTGACTAGTCAGTTTTAATATTTTAGTGTTTTCTTGATCACAAATTATTATATGCTATCCTGCCTGTCTCATAGGTCTATGTTAAAATTTAAATGACATCATGACTGAAAAGACATTTTTTAAATCATTAGAGATAATATGACATGAGTTAGTATTACATTATGTGTTATTACATGTTATTATTCTACGGATTAATTTTGTTTTTTCAGAGAGATTCTTATTCATTTGCCAGAGGCAATTGTGCTTGTTTGCTCGGGCTGCTGTGACAAAGTACCACAATTGCGTGGCTTAAACAACATACATTTATTATTTCACAGTTCTGGAGGCTAGAAGTCGGAAATCAGATTTTGGGAGGGTTGGCTGTTGCTGAGGGCTGTGAGAAGGGTTTGTTTCGGGCCTCTGCCCTTGGCTTGTCTTCATCTTCATGGTGTTCTTCCTTGACGTATGTCGGTCTCCACATTTTAGCTTTTTATAAGGACACCAATCATAGTGGGTTAGGGCCCACACTAATGGCCTCATTTTAACTTTATGACTCTGTGAAGGCCCTTTCTCCAAATAAGGTTATATTCTGAGATATTGGGGGTTAGGACTTTACCATATAAATATTTGGGGAACACAATTCAATTCATAACAACAATTAAATATCAACCATTGGTAAGAGATAGAGAATAACTATTTGATTGATTTTAAGGCTGATGACCAACAAGGGCAAAATCAGCTAGCAAATTAGTATAGATTGTCGAGTTTATTTTTTATACTCTAATTGTGTAAACCTACGGAGAAGGCAATGGCACCCTACTCCAGTACTCTTGCCTGGAAAATGCCACGGATGGAGGAGCCTGGTGGGCTGCAGTCCATGGGGTTGCTAAGAGTTGGACACGACTGAGCGACTTCACTTTCACTTTTCACTTTCATACATTGGAGAAGGAAATGGCAACCCACTCCAGTGTTCTTGCCTGGATAATCCCAGGGATGGGGGAGCCTGGTGGGCTGCCGTCTATGGGGTCGCACAGAGTCGGACATGACTGAAGCAACTTAGCAGCAGCAGCACACCAATACTAATCTTTATCTCCACATGTGGATTTTGCTTAAGAATCTGCTCTGAATCCCTTTGTACCTGAGATTCTTAGCTTTGCTGTATTTTATAATGTTTTTATTTGTTTTTATGATTGAACGAGAAACTTCCTGAAAAATTTCTATGACTATTTAACCAGTTATTTCTCAAAGAAGCCTCCTGGGAGTTAACAAGTAGGCAAGCCATTATTCAATTAAATGCCTGTTGAGGTTTGACTGAGTTTGGCTCTCAGAGGATATAATTCTGAGTGGAATATGATTTTCCGTGCCTATATGTGACTCCTGATCATATAATGCATGTAATGCTATTTCTATATAAAGAAGAGAAAAAAGGGATGCATTAGATCCTGCTGACTCATAGCTGTACATTTGGCTTTAGTAGAAATAAAGGAAAGAGCTCACTTGATATGAACCAGGACAGAATGGGGTGGAATAAAGTATTGTTTTCAGAGCCTCTCCAGCAAGGAAATCCACTAGGTGGAGCAAAGGACCAGGAATTAGCTGACCAGGAGCACTCACAGGCATGTTTGCAGCTATTCGTTTTCCTCTACAAAACTCAGACAAAGGCTGAGGGAAATGTGAGTTTCTGAAACTTCTTCTCATCAGATGCTCCTTGCTCATTAAAATGGATAGTAGTCCACAGAGGAAAGAAACTCAGCTCTGCTGAGCTGGATGCGATTACTGAACACACAGGAGGCACACCCATCTTGGACTCTTCCCCCATGGCTTGGCTCGCTTTACACATTTCCTTTCTGCTTTCATTGGTGGCAGATGGAATTTGGGGCAGACCTCTTACCCAAGCTCCTGTAGTCCAAAGATTCTGTGCTTAGATCATATATCTTCTTCCTGCCTGCGATAACCCTCCTAAAGTTTTGGTATCAAACTGGTTTCTATTTAAATATCTTCTCTTTGATTCCAGGCCTTTGGATTAACACTTCCGTCCTTAGATTCCAATCTTATCTTTTTTTCTGAGTTTATGATTTGTTGGTTAGCTGAGCAGGGGCCAGGAACTTGACTGATATTTATCTGAGAATGTTTAAGGTGTAAATGGAGACTGTCCTTAGCTTGCCATCAGAGTTTTGTCCCTTTTGGAAAGCAATGTCTTTGCATTCAAATCACAGGGGTTAAATGTGTCTCACTCCACATCTACTATCAATGGAAGACATGGTGTTTTTTTTTTTTTATATTAAAATCATCATTCCAGAACTACACAGGTCCAAACACTTGCAGGGGAAATGAAGAAGGATGTAAATTCCAAATCCAAAATTACTCTGTTTTCCATGTCTATGACTCTGTGGCAGGAGAGTTTATTGAAATATGAATTTCTCTGTCTTCTTCCTGTATTTTCTCTTCTCCTTTGATCTAAGCAAGTTAGAAAGGCCCTCAGTAATTACTCACCTTAGAGATTTTTTGCAGAATGATCTTCCTGTACTGAGATAAAACCTGAGTTCACTGAAGAGAGTATTCAGCATGCCTTTGAAGGTAGCAGGAAAAAGGAAGGAGAAAATCTCCCAAGAATACACAGAAGCCCAAAATGTAGAGGTGAGAGTGGGTAAGACTACAAGCTGTGGCTGGAGAGTCTTGCACTGGGTCAGTAGACATCTCTCAGGTGACCAGGGTTGGTTGACAACTGGCAGGGTCTCTACCATGCAAGAAAGGCCCCAGGACCTTGCACAATCCTTGCACAATTATTGGAGCCCCAATAATGACTAAGACTATATATTCTGCCAAGAAAGCTAGATGGGGACTTGGAATCAGATCTAAGTTGATTCAAAGAAAACACAAACATACTTGCACCTCTGAGTTTCTTTCCTAAGCTTCATATTGGCTACACTATAATGAAGAGTTCGTCATGGAGGTCTGAAATCGCACAGGAGCTATGACCAAACTAGCAGCTTATTAAAAAGCAGAGACATTACTTTGCCAACAAAGGTCTGTCTAGTCAAAGCTTTCGTTTTTCCAGTAGTCATATATGGATGTGAGTGTTGGACTATAATGAAAGCTGAGCACCAAAGAATTGATAGTTTTGAACTGTGGTGTTGGAGAAGACTCTTGAGAGTCCCTAGGACTGCAAGGATATCCAACCAGTCCATCCTAAAGGAAATCAGTCCTGAATATTCATTGGAAGGACTGATGCTGAAGCTGAAACTCCAATACTTCGGCCACCTGATGGGAAGAATTGACTCATTTGAAAAGATCTTGATGCTGGGAAAGATTGAAAGCAGGAGGGGAAGGGGACAACAGAGGATGAGGTGATTGGATGGCATCACTGACTCGACGGACACGAGTTTGAGCAAGCTCTGGAAGTTGGTGATGGACAGGGAAGCATGGTGTGTTGCAGTCCATGGGGTTGCAAAGAGTCTGACATGACTGAGTGACTGAACTGAAGTATAACTTAGCAGCTAAGACTCTGGTCTTAGAGCAAAGGTGTCTGGGCTCAAATCTCAGCTCTGTCACCGACTAGGTGTGAATTCTTGGGCAAGTTATTCAGTCTCTCTCTACCACAATTTTTACCCTCTGCAAAATGGAGATAATAATAGTACCCATGCTACAAGGTCCTTGTTGAATTAAATTTAAAAGTATGTGCAAAGGGTTTAGAAAATCAGTGCCTGACATACAGCAAAATTCAATACATGTAAGTTATTATTCCTATAGAATTTTTGTGTCACTATTGTGAGTGTTGAAATTTTAATTAGTTTTTGAAGTATACATACAAATGGTACACAAATCTAAATGCTAAAAAAAGTATACAATGAAAGATAAGGGTGTAAAAGAAAAGCTGGTTTCTAGTTTCTCTCCCCAGATGCCACCTGTGTCACTCATTTCTGAATATTAAACAAATGGGATTACCTGCATATGCTTCTGTACCTTTTCTCCCTAGAGCAGTACATCATGAAGATAATTCTTTAGTGGTATCTTATTATACGGATGTTCAGTTCAGTTCAGTCGCTCAGTCGTGTCCGACTCTTTGCGACCACACGAATCGCAGCACGCCAGGCCTCCCTGTCCATCACCAACTCCTGGAGTTCACTCAAACTCATGTCCATCGAGTCGGTGATGCCATCCAGCCATCTCATCCTCTGTTGTCCTCTTCTCCTCCTGCCTCCAATCCTTCCCAGCATCAGAGTCTTTTCCAATGAGTCAACTGTTCGCGTGAGGTGGCCAAAGTACTGGAGTTTCAGCTTTACCATCAGTCCTTCCAATGAACACCCAGGACTGATCTCCTTCAGAATGGACTGGTTGGATCTCCTTGCAGTCCAAGGGACTCTCAAGAGTCTTCTCCAGCACCACAGTTCAAAAGCATCAATTCCTCGGTGCTCAGCTTTCTTCACAGTCCAACTCTCACATCCAGCTTATCAAATTATTTATCCAGTCTTCTTCATGGGCGTCTAAGTTTCTTTATTTCTTTTCTGTTACAAATAATTCTGTAATAATTATCTTTATACTTACATCTTTGAGCACATGTCTGGAAGATTGTTGTTGTTTAATCGCTAAATCGTGTCTGACTCTTGTGACCCCATGGACTGTAGCCCACCAGACTCCTCTGTCCATGGGATTTCCCAGGCAACTGGAGTAGGTTGCCATTCCCTTCTCCCTTCCCTTCTCCATTCACATTAGGGATCAATTCACATCTCCTGCACTGGCAGGCAGACTCTATCGTTGAGCCACCAGGGAAGCCCACGTCTGGAAGATCTGTGGGATAAATTCCTGGAAGTACAATTACTGTATCCAAGTAATTACTAATCCGTGTGCCCTACAAAATTTGATAGATACTGTAATTTGTCTTCCACTAGGCAGACTAAACTCTTAATACCTTTACATGTAAATGCAAACAGTGGAAGTCATTTTAAAATTTGGCCAATCTGCTAAGCATCCTCTTGTAATTTTTATTTGTATTTATCTTAAGAGTGAGACTGAGCTTACTTTTTAATATTTCAAAAATCTCATTTTCTTCCATTGTGACAAATGATCTAAGATGGACTTTTGGAAGTGCACATGATACATTTTCTGGTTTTATGAAGATCCTTCTAGTCTCATCACTAGGAAAAAATATTTCTGCCATCACAAGCTGTCTGGCAGCTCCATTATAGGATTTCGTCTGAATTCTTTGAGGTTGTCCCTCAATTCCACTGTATCGCAGCTAACAGGGAAGGCTCTTATTTCCTTTAACATACTCTGTAGTGGAAAGCGCCCAGGGATCAAAGGATGGAAGTGATAAGATGCTTCCTTAGATGCGTTTCCAGAGGCTGTCACCTGCTCAGAGGATTGGAGGATCCAAGAGCAAAAGAACTTGAAAGAATCTTTTACATCCAAGACACCCCAGTGAAAGCATTCAGAGGTGAGGGAAGAAGAAAAATAAAATCGTACAAAATGCCTGAAAAATTTTAAAATTATTCTCTTGTGCTATTACACTCTCTACGGCTTTTCTGTGCAAGTATTTGGTGAAATGAGAACAAATCAATCATGTGTCAGCCATTTATCAAAAGAACCTCGGGGAGACCATGAGCTCTGTTGTCTCGGCTGTTATCTGGAAAGGAAGAGACCCCAGGAGAGCTGCACAGTCAGAGCTCACAATAAGCCCAGGAAGAAAGAAAAAATCAGCTGTAGGAGCTGCTCTGTTTGACACACACTATTTCTTTTCCAGGAAGGAAACACCGCCAACTAGGAAGTCAAGTCCAAATTTAGGATTTAATTAATCTCTCATTTGAAAAGCACGATTGAGATAATCAGTGACCACTCTAAGTCAACCTAAGTATTAGCACACTTAGGTCTGTAAATTACCCAGGTGAATTGCTATTCCAACCATAAAATGGGCAGAACCACACATTTCAGGGATCATCTAATTCACCATTTTATAGATGCAGGCATCTAAGATAAGAGTCATCAAGTGACTTATCCATGGCTACTCTGTGGAGAGTGGGTATCATTGCTAAAATGCGAAAGGAGGCTCCCCACCATAGTTTAGTACATGGCTCTTTCCATCAGTAAAACCAGGCACATGTGTATTCAAGGTTCTTATTTCAAACATGTATTTAACAAACAAATCTGTATTAGTCTGCCCAGGCTACTATAACAAAATAATAGGGGTTGGGTTGTTGAACAACAGACATTCTTTGTCGCAGTTCTGGAGACTTGACGTCCAAACTCCAGGTGCTGGTGGATTTGGTTCCTGGTAAGGGCGCTCTTCTTGGCTTGCAGATGGCCACCATCTTGCTGTGTCCTTACATGGCAGAGAGCGAGCTCTGGTCTCTTCCTCTTCTCATGACAGCACTGATCCCTTCATGAAAGACCCACTTCCATGACCTCATCTAGTCCTAATTACCTCCCAAAGGCTCTGCCTCCAAATGTCATTGCACCGGGGGTTAGGGCTTCAACATAGGACTTGGGGGAGAGGAAGAGAGGGGGGCGGGGACACAGTCCAGTCCATAGTGACATATATGTATGTGCTTTTGCTGCTTGCCTCTTCCCACCAGGAAGTAGGCTCCGTGAAGGCAGGACTCGTTCTGTTTTTTTGACATTAGTATTCCCAACATAAAACAGTGTCACATATTAAGCCACAATTATATTCAATAAACACTTGTTTATTTGTAATGGATTTATTGAGTGCTTACTACATGTCAAGCACAATTCTAAGTATATTACATCAACACACAGAATCCTTATATAACCTTATAAAATGGATCCTATTGTTCCCTCAATTGATATGTGAGGAAACAAGTACCAGGAGGATAAGTAGTTACCCTGGTTTCACAAGCATGGAAACAAGGCAGTCTGGCTCCTTAGCCCATTTTCTCATCCGTTACACTATGACCAGAGTATAATTTCCCCCGGAGCTACTGGGATGACTATGGAGTTGAAAATATGCGTGGATTTTAAGTACAATATTGACTGAGGTGTTAACATTTTATCGTAATATTCTGTAGTTGCTAGACCTGCTTCTGATAATAACACCTCAAAGTCTCTAATACAAGCACTATTGTTCTGGCGTGGGCAGTGTTTCCATCGTAGCGTTGCCATCCAGGCTTAGATTATAGACATGTGTTATCGACTGATCTCATGCTTTAGGTAGTCACGGACAGGGGTTCCCTTCTACTCAGATTCTTCGACTAATTTTCCATTCTCAGGGAATTACCATTGCTGCAAAAAGTGATAAATGAGGTTGTTTATGGAAAATGAACTGGGCGGGGGGCATGACTGGGGCTCAGGAGAGAAGACCTTCAGAGTCCTAGAGCCATGAGAGCATCAGGGGAGCGTGACGCAGCCTAGCTGTAAGATAGTGTCTTCTGGCTGAGAAGGCCAGACATTCTAGGCAAATAACATAAGTTCCATGTTTATTAGGAGAAGGCAATGGCACCCCACTCCAGTACTCTTGCCTAGAAAATCCTATGGAGAGAGGAGCCTGGTAGGCTGCAGTCCATGGGGTCACTAGAGTCGGACAGGACTGAGCGATTTCACTTTCACTTTTCACTTTCATGCATTGGAGAAGGAAATGGCAACCTACTCCAGTGTTCTTGCCTGGAGAATCCCAGGGACGGGGGAGTTTGGTGGGCTTCTGTCTATGGGGTCGCACAGTGTCGGACACGACTGAAGTAACTTAGCAGCAGCAGCAGCAGCAGCAGCCATGTTTATTACAGGCTAAGCATTTTCATATTTTGTGCTAAGTCATTCCTACTTAACCTCAAGATGTGGATATAAACAAGGAACGAATACCTCAAAGCTAATAAGAGGAGGATCTAGGATTTGAAAACAGGCCTGTGTGACTTCAGAGATTTGCTGTGTCTGCTGCTCCATTCTGTCTTCTCTGCAGGGAGAGCTCCATCCTCTAAAACAGCGAGCTGGCCACCCCCAACATCCAGTCACTCTTTAAGGTAAGTATTTGTAGTCCTTAGGAACTGAAAGTGTTTTGCCCAAGCAGGAAGCATATTGTACCATCATTACACCAGCATCTAAATGAAAAGTAAAATTCCCCAATGAACCAGAGTCATATTTCTAACCAACCTCCAATTCTTTTCTGTGGCAGCTGCAGAGTCCCTTCTTTTCCCTGCCTGCATCTGTCTCTGTTTCTCTCCTTGAATAGTTATTTGAGATTTATTTTCACTTGAAATATCTTAGTGATCAAAGTATACTTTCCCTTTTCTCTCTTTTTTAAACAGCTTTCAGATAACTTTACATATCATAGAGTTCACCCATTTAAAGTACACAATTCACTAGATTTTAGTGTATTTCTAGAGCTATGCAACTGTCATCAGAATCTAATTTTAGAACATTTTCATCACCCCTAAAAGAAACCTTGTATTCTTTAGAAGCCACTCCACAATCACCACCTCCCCAGCCTTGGACAACCACTAATCTATTTTCTGACTCTTGATTTGCTTATTCTGTACATTTCCTATAAATGGTGTCATACGTTCGTGACTGCCTTCTTGCACTTACTTAGCATGATGTTTTGGAGGTTCATCTGCGTTACAGCACACAGCAGTACTGCATTTCTTTTTATTAAATGCAATATTTCTTAAAAAAAAAAAAAAACCAAAGAAACCCTTTTTCATGCATAAATTTGTTCTGAATTTAGATTGACCTCTTCAGAGAGCCCAACCCTGAAGAGAGCCTGTTTCCTGGAGAACCAACAAGGGCACCATCAGGACAGGAATCCTATTCAAGGAGAGACAGATTCCAGCTTCATTTCCAGGCCATGGTCCACAGAAATCTCGCGATTCCTTGGAAGGACAGGGATGGCAGCAAAGGATGACATTTGGGTCTTTAGTAGCCCAGGCTGATGACACTGGCTTCACATTCTGCTTGTTTTTGTTCTCTTGCTGAGTTTAGATTTTTATTATTTATTTATTTTAAAAATTAAAATGTGCTAAACATAGTTTATTTTTAAAGTAATTTAAAATAAAGTGTAAACATACATTAAAGAAATCGTGGCAATTCAGATAAGAGTTTAGATTTTTAGATGGAAGGTTTTTGCTAAAAGCTGCTTCTCTCCTTTGAAAACCATCTGAAGCTCCAGAAGCTTCTTGCTATGAAAAGGCTTGATTCTGCTGCCACCTGCTGTCCTTAAAGCCAGAAACAACTATGGAAACGATGAGGTCTTTTTTTCATCTGAATTTGCTGGGCTTGTTATATATTTAGGCCTCTTTTTTTTTTTTTTTTGCAGAATTTTTATTTTTAAAAAAACCTACTTATTTTTTAAATGAGGGATAATTGCTTTACAGAATTTTGTTGTTTTCTGTCAAACCTAAACATGAATCAGCCATAGGTATACCCACATCCCCTCACTCTTAAACCTCCCTCCCATCCCACCCCTCTAGGTTGATACAGAGCCCCTGTTTGAGTTTCCTGAGCCATACAGCAAATTTCCATCAGCTACCTATTTTACATATGGTAATGTAAGTTTCCATGTTACTCTCTCCATACATCTCACCCTCTCCCACCTCCCCTCCCCACCTGCAGTGTCCATAGGTCTATCTTCTATGTCTGTTTCTCCATTGCTGCCCTGCAAATAAATTCATTGGTACCATCTTTCTAGATTCCATCTATGTGTGTTGTTGCTGCTGCTGCTAAGTCGCTTCAGTCTGACTCTGTGCGACCCCACAGACGGCAGCCCACCAGGCTCCCCCAACCCTGGGATTCTCCAGGCAAGAACACTGGAGTGGGTTGCCATTTCCTTCTCCAATGCATGAAAGTGAAAAGTGAAAGTGCAGTCGTTCAGTTGTGTCCGACTCTTAGCGACGACCCCATGGACTGCAGCCTACCAAGCTCTTCCATCCATGGGATTTTCCAGGCAACAGTACTGGAGTGGGGTGCCATTGCGTTAGTATATGATAATTATCTTTCTTTTTCTGACTTACTTCACTCTATATAATAGGCTCTAGGTTCATTCATCTCATTAGAACTGACTCAAATACATTCTTATTATGGCTGAGTAATATTGCATTGCATATATCTACCACAACTTCTTTATCCATCATCTGTCAATGGACATCTAGGTTGCTTCCGTGTTCTAGCTATTGTAAATAGTGCTGCAATGAACAATGGGATACATGTGTCTTTTTCAATTTTGGTTTCCTCAGGGTAAGGAGTGAGATTTCTGGGTCATATGAGGAGCCTGGTAGGCTGCAGTCCATGGGGTCGCTAAGAGTCGGACACGACTGAGCGACTTCACTTTCACTTTTCTCTTTCATGCATCGGAGAAGGAAATGGCAACCCACTCCAGTATTCTTGCCTGGAGAATCCCAGGGATGGTGGAGCCTGGTGGGCTGGCATCTATGGGGTCGCACAGAGTCGGACACGACTGAAGCGACTTAGCATAGCATAGCATAGCATGGTGGTTTTATTCCTAGTTTTATACGAAATCTCCATACTGTCTTCCAGAGTGGCTGTATCAATTACATTCCCACCAACAGTGCAAGAGAGTTCCATTTTCTCCACACCCTCTCCAGCATTTAATGTTTGTAGACTTTTTGATGTTGGCCATTCTGACTGGTGTGAGGTGATATCTCACTGTAGTTTTGATTTGCATTTCTCTAGTAATGAGTGATGTTGAGCATCTTTTCATGTGTTTGTTAGCCACTTGTATGTCTTCTTTGGAGAAATGTCTGTTTAGGTCTTTCCCCCACTTTTTGATTGGGTTGTTTGCTTTTCTGGTATTGAGTTGTATGAGCTGCTTGTATATTTTGAAATTAAGCCTCTGCCAGTTGTTTCCTTTGCTATTATTTTCTCTCATTCTGAGGGTTGTCTTTTCACCTTGTTAATAGTTTCCGTTGCTGTGAAAAAGCTTTTAAGTTTAATCAGGTCCCACTTGTTTATTTTTATTTCTATTACTCTAGTAAGTGGGTCATAGAGGATCTTGCTTTGATTTATGTCATCGAGTGTTCTATGTTTTCTTCTAAGAGATTTATAGTTTCTGGTCTTACATTTAGGTCTTTAATCCATTTTGAGTTTATCTTTGTGTATGGTGTTAGGAAGTGTTCTAATTTCATTCTTTTACATGTAGCTGTTGAGTTTTCCCAGCACCATTTATTGAAGAGGTTCTTTGTCCCATTGTATATTCTTGCCTCTTTGTCAAAAATAAGGTACCCATAGGCGCATGGGTTTCTTTCTGGGCTCTCTATCTTGTCCCATTGGTCTACATTTCTGTTTTTGTGCCAGTACCATACTGTCTTGATGACTGTAGCTTTGTAGTATAAGCTGAAGTCAGGAAGGTTGATTCCTCCAGCTCCATTTTTCTTTCTCAAGACTGCTTTGGCTATTTGGGATCTTTTGTGTTTTCATATGAAATATGAAATTTTTAGTTCTAGTTCTGTAAAAAATGCCTTTGGTCATTTGATAGGGATTGCATTGAATCTGTAGATTGCATTTGGTAGTATAGTCATTTTCACAATAATGATTCTTCCCACCCAGGAACATGGAATATCTCTCCATCTATTTATGTTGTCTTTGATTTCTTTCATCAGTGTCTTATAATTTTCTGTATGCAATTCTCTGGTCTTCTTAGGTAGGTTTATTCCTAGATATTTAATTCTTTTTGTTGCAATGGTGAATGGAATTGATTCCTTAATTTCTCTTTCTGATTTTTCATTGTTAGTATATAGGAATGCAAGCAATTTCTGTGTATTGATTTTATATCCTGCAACTTTGCTAAATTAGTTCTAGTAATTTTCTGATAGTATCTTTAGGATTTTCTATGTATAAGTATCACGTCATCTGCAAAGAGTGAGAGCTTTACTTCTTTTCCGATCTGGATTCCTTTTATTTTTCTTTTCTGATTGCCTTAGCTAGGACTTCCAAAAATATGTTGAATAATAGTGGTGAGAGTGGACACACTTGTCTTATTCCTGATCGTAGAGGGAATGCTTTCAGTTTTTCACCATTGAGAATAGTGTTTGCTGTGGGCTTATCATATACAGTCTTTAGTATGCTGAGGCAGACTCCTTCTATGCCCATTTTTTGAAGAGTTTTAATCATAAATGGGTGCCAAATTTTGTCAAAGGCTTTTTCAGCATATATTGAGATTATCATATGGTTTTTATCTTTCAATCTGTTAATATGGTGTATCACATTGATTGATTTGCATATATTGAAGAATCCTTGCATCCCTGGAATAAACTTAACTTGATCATGGTGTGTGAGCTTTTTGATGTGCTGCTGAATTCTGTTTGCTAGAATTTTCTTGAGGATTTTTGCATCTATGTTCATCAATGATATTGGCCTGGTTTTGACATCAGAGTGATGGTGGCTTCGTAGAATGAGTTTGGAAGTGCTTCTTCCTCTGTAATTTTTTGAAAGAGTTTTAGGAGGATAGGCATTAGCTCTTCTCTAAATGTTTGATAGAATTCTCCTGTGATGCTATCTGGTCCTGGGCTTTTGTTTTCTGGGAGATTTTTGAGTTTCAATTTCAGTGGTTTTAATTGGGTTGTTCTTAATTTCTGTTTATTCCTGGTTCAGTCTTGGAAGATTGAACTTTTCTAAGAATCTGTCCATTTCTTCCAGGTTATCCATTTTATTGCCATATAGTTGCTCATAATAGTATCTTGTAATCCTTTGTATTCTGCATTGTCTGTTGTAACCTCTCCTCTTTCGTTTCTAATTTTGTTGATTTGATACGTCTCTCTTTTTTTCTTGATGAGTCAGGCTAAAGGTTTGTCTATTTTATTTATCTTCTCATAGAACCAGCTTTTAGTTTTATTAATCTTTACTACTGTTTCTTTCATTTCTTTTGTGTTTATTTCTGCTCTGCTCTTTATGATTTCTTTCCTTCTGCTAATTTTGGGGGTTTTATTCTTCTTTTTCCAGTTGTTTTAGGTGTAAAGTTAGGTTGTCTATTTTATGTTTTCTTGTTTCTTGAGGAAGGATTGTATTGCTATAAACTTCCCTCTTAGAACTGCTTTTGCTGCATCCCATAGGTTTTGAATTGTATTTTCATTGTCATTTGTTTCCAGGAATTTTGTGATTTCCCTTTTGATTTCTTCAGTTACCTGTTCATTATTTAGAAAAGTAATGTTTAATCTCCATGCTTTTGTGTTTTCTACAGTTTTTTTTCCTTGTAATTGATATCTAGTCTCATAGTGTTACAGTCAGAAAAGATGCTTGACATGATTTCAATTTTGTTAAATTTACTGAGGTTTGATTTGTGACCCAAGATGTGGTCCCATCTTGGAGAATGTTCTGTGTGTACTTGAGAAGGTGTGCTGCTGTTGCTGCTAAGTCGCTTCAGTCGTGTCTGACTCTGTGCGACCCCACAGACGGCAGCCCACCAGGCTCCCCCGTCCCTGGGATTCTCTAGGCAAGAACACTGGAGTGGGTTGCCATTTCCTTCTCCAATGCATGAAAGTGAAAAGTGAAAGTGAAGTCGCTCAGTCGTGTCCGACTCCTAGCGACCCCATGGACTGCAGCCCACCAGGCCCCTCCATCCATGGGATTTTCCAGGCAAGAGTACTGGAGTGGGGTGCCATATTCATCTGCAATTCGGATGGAATGTCCTGAAGATATCAATGAGATCCATCTGATCTAATGTGCCATTTAAGACATGTGTTTCCTTATTAATTTTCTGTGTTGTGATCTGTCCATTGGTATAAATGAAGTTTAAAGTCTCCTACTATTATTGTGTTACTGTCAGTTTCTCCTTCTGTTATGTTATGTCTGTTAGTGTTTGTTTTATGTACCGAGGTGCTCCTATGTTGCATGCATGGATATTTACAATTGTTATGTCTTCCTCTTGGATTGATTCCTTGATCTTGACATAGTGTCCTTCCTTATCTCTTGTAATATTCTTTGAGGTCTATTTTGTCTGATATGAGGATTGCTACTCCAGCTTTCTTTTCATTTCCATTTGCATGAAATATATTTTTCCATCCTCTCACTTTCAGTCTATATGTGTTTTTAGGGTATGAAATGGGTTCCTTGTAGACAGCATCTATAAGGGTCCTGTTTTTGTATCTACTCAGCTAGCCTGTGTCTTTTAGTTGGAGCATTTAATCCATATACATTTAAAGTAATTATTGGTGTGTATATATATATATATATATATTCCTATTGCCATTTATTTTTAATTGTTTGGAGTTTGTTTTTGTAGATCGTTTTCTTGTCTTGTATTTCTTGACTATGTCAGTCCCTTTAACATTTGTTGTAAAACTGGTTTGGTAGTACTAAATTCTCTTAACTTTTGTTTGTCTTTAAAGCTTTTGATTTCTCCATCAGTTTTGAATGAGATTCTTGCTGGGTAGAGTAATCTTGGTTGATGATTTTTCCCTTTCAGTACTTCAAATATATCCTGCCACTCCCTTCTGGCCTGCAGAATTTCTGCTGAAAGATCAGCTGTTAAACATATGGGGTTTCCCTTGTATGTTATCTGTTGCTTTTCCCTTGCTGCTTTTATTATTCTATCTTTGTTTTAATCCTTGTTAGTTTGATTAGCATCTGTCTTGGTGTGTTTTTCCTTGGGTTTATCCTCTATGGGACTCTTGGCACTTCTTGGACTCGATTGACTATTTCCTTTTCCATGTTGGGGATATTTTCAACTATAATCTCTTCAAAAATTTCTCATAACCTTTATTTTTCTCTTCTTTTCTGGGACCCCTATAATTTGAGTGCATTTAATATTTCCCAGAGGTCTCTGACAGCAGTTATTTCCACCATTGTATCGCCCAGCTAGCTCACTGATCCATTCTTCTGCTTCAGATATCCTGCTATTTAGCCTCTTCTCTATGTCTGGGTCTTTATGTTCTCTACCTAATAGTTCTGTTCTCTTGAAAATGCATCATAAGAGTGACACACTGAAGCTTTGTCGATAGAAAAGTAACACATAAACTTTTTCCCAAATAAATCAGACCTCAGGTATGGCGGCAGTGACAGGGGCCATGGATCCTCCCCAAATAGCTTGTCAATGGAACATGAGCACATGTGAGTGGCTTTCAGTCAGCCTCAGAAATGACAGGAGAGATGAGACAGTCTAAGACTCTGTAGTTGTGTGGCTCAGGCCAGGTGGTCAACGTGATCTAGCACTGATGTTAATGTGGCCTCACTGGCACCCCTGGGCATAGGAGGCCCTGCAACATGTGGCTTACATGCACATGGGGACACTGAAGCCCGGAGAATTCAAGGAACTTGCCCAAAGGCATCAGCAAATAAGTGGTAAATAAGCCAAATGTCCTACACCTCTGCAAACTTTCAGATTTGGCTTCTGAAAGGGATCCTGTTAAGTGAAACCTGAAGAAGTGACTTCCTGAATTGTTTTATGAAGCGTGACCTTGAAAAGAGAAGCACTGACAGATTCTGTGTTTGAGATCAGCTTCCCACAGCAGGGCATGCAAAGTCCCAGGAGGCCCATTAGGGGAACATACCCAGACCAGGATTTTACCAGCTGTTCTGTAAAAGAGGTCTGTGCTGCATACTAACCATGCAGACTAGGTCCTATCTCTGCGGGTCCCAGAGGCATGCCATCTACCTGGACTTTCCTCTTGGCTTCATTTGGGCCCAGATGTGACAAAGACCCAAATATTGCCTGCCCCAGGCTCATCTCAGAAATCTCATACATCATTTGTTCAATCTGTCAACAAGTAATTGCTGCTGCTAAGTCGCTTCAGTTGTGTCTGACTCTGTGTGACCCCATAGATGGCAGCCCACCAGGCTCCCCCATCCCTGGGATTCTCCAGGCAAGAATGCTGGAGTGGGTTGCCATTTCCTTCTCCAGTGCATGCAAGTGAAAAGTGAAAATGAAGTCGCTAAGCCGTGTCTGACTCTTAGCAACCCCGTGGACTGCAGCCTACCAGGCTCTGAATACTGAAGTGGGGTGCCATTGCCTTCTCTGAACAAATAATTACTCAGTTCCAATTTTTAGTCCCAGACAGTCCTAGGCTTGAGATGGATAAACAGAGAAAACCCACTGGCTCTGCCTCCAGAAGCTCTCAGTCCAATAAGGGAAGCAGATGGGCAGATGGGTAATCACAGCATGATCTGATAAGTGCCATGAATAGGGAATCTTGGGGTTAGGGAACCCAGGGGAAGGGCAGGTAACACAAATTGGGGAGAGGTTTTTATGGACATTTTCCTGAAAAAGGTGACAAGCTCTAACTTGAAGGACAGAGAAGATGTCATCCCAAGGAGGAGCGTCAGCATGTTTCAGCTGAGTCTCAGCTCAACAGGATAGGGCAGTCCACAGTCCCTGTGTGCTGGTTGGAGCTGCAGGAGATGAGATTTGAAAGGCATGCAGGACCTTTTATGCCATCTTCAGGCCTGGTTCCTCCCAAGAGCAGAGCCTGGAGAAGGACTGGTGTTCAAAAAGTCCACCTTGTGATGAAATTCCTGAGGAGCTGGAGTGAGAAACCTAGAAGGTGAAACAAGGAAGGAGGGAGAACTAACCCAAGGGCATGTGTGGAGCTGATCGCCCCTGAGATCCTTGATCCCACGAAAGATCAGAGTTGTCTGCCTGAGAGATGAAGGGGAGGATGTTTATGCACCAGCTCCTGGCCCTCACTGGACAAGAGCTGCTGTCTCAGGGGGTAACAATTCCTTTATGATTCCCCCCTCACATGCACAGTGTAGTTGGGCAGGTTCCCACAGAGGTCCACACAACATTTGGAGAAGGCCCGGGACAGAAGAAAGGAAGGGACGGCCGAGGAGGGCTGGGATCAGGTCACATTTGCACACAGCTAGTCGCTGCAGCAATGGCTGGAATAAAACAGCAGGTCAAGAGGATGTGAGAAGTGTTTACCCTGGCAGCAGTATGGAGAACAGTTTAGAAAGGATTTAGATGAGAACTGATGTCTGTAGATGAGCTTCACAGGCTTGTAATTGCACGTGAAAATGGTATGTGTATCGCATCCAAGTGATTGTTTTAGCCGAGAGTGTTCAGAGTTTTCATGGAGTCCTCAAAGGAGCCCGAGGCCTGCATGGAGGAGGGCAACCATTAAAGCATGACTGGCATCTCTTCTGGCCTGGGAGTCCAGTCGAGTGCAAAATTTCAGAGGAACAAGTATTTGATGCCTTCCAATCTCCCCACCTACATCACTAGAAGGGGAAGAAGGACAGATATCCCTTGCATGTCTTGGAGTTGTTGATGGGCTCTGAATGCAGCAAACTTAGGGTGTAATGGGGACACAAGGGGCCATGTCCCACCACGTGGCAGATGGCCACGCTGGGCACATGACCGAGTAAGTGAAGCTAGTGACTCTTTCTCAGCCTCCCTAGGCACGATTTGCATCGCAGGCACTGGCTGCCCGGGGTTGGGGACTTTTTGAGGAGAGGTGATAGATAAGGTAGGCTCCTTCATCACTCCAAACAGGTGCCTATTCAAAAGCAGGAGCCTTCACTTCTGACTTGTACAGGCCGCTAAGGGATTAGGTCCTGAGTTTAGTATTTAATCTATTCCCTCATCTCCGTTTTATAGGTTGGTTAAAAGCAAAAGCTGCTGTCATTTTTTAAACTAAAGTGTCACGGGTTACAACCGGAACACCATATGCATTAAGTAAAGATAAGGTTCTGACTGTTTTGTTTCTAAATGAGATAAAAGGTTTCAGGCTGCTATTTGTAAGTGCTTTTCAGCAAACTCTGGGTATAGAGAGTCTTCATTCCTAGTAAATGAAAAGCCAAACAGAATAGGCTGTTATAGGGTCCACCTGAACCCACTTGCCTTGACCCTGCATCACAGACATCTAGGGTCCAAGTTCCACACGCAGGTGTTGTAGAGGCAGTATGGATTTCTTGCTCTGAAGAGTCCTCTGATTTCTTGGTTTGGGTCAGTTTTATGTTTTGTTTTGGAAGACTGGAAGGCAGTCACTTAAAATGGCCTTGACCTATAGTCATTGATCAGTTCAAGCATGTAATATGATTTCAACAGCAAGCAGACTCAGACGAGGTAGCGGGTGGCTGACCACCTGAACCGGCAGCAGGGCAAGCCTGTGTAGCCATTTTCAGTCCAGTTGTGATTGTATCAGAAGCTGACTCAGAAGGCCACAGGAAGTTGAGATTCAAGTACTTCCCAGAGAAGAGTAAAGCAGTGTTTCCTTAACTAGTGTCTCGTGATGCCTGACAGCATGTTGTCACAAGGGCTTCCATACTTAGAGTGGGATTGGCATCTACTTCATTTTTTAAAATTCTGTGAAAGTGGCTCAACGTCAGAAAACAAGCAACTCAGGACTTCCCTGGTGGTTCAGTGGTTAAGAATCTGCCTACCAAATGCAGGGGACATGGGTTCAGTCCTCGGTCCAGGAAGATTTCACACGCCACGGGATAACTACGTCCATGCACCATGACTACTGAGGTCCATGCTCCAGAGCCCGTGTTCCGTAACAAGAGGAGCCACCGCAGCGAGAGGCCTGTGCACAGCAGCAAAGGCCAAGTGTAGCCAAAAACACAGAAGTAAATTAAAAAAAAGTTTAAACAAACAATTAAAAAATGGGGACCTAAATAAGCATTTCTCCAAAGAAGACATATAGATGGCAAACAGGCACATGAAAATATGCTTAACATCACTAATTATTAGAGAAATGCAAATCAAAACTACACTGAGGTATCACTCCATACTGGTTAAGATGGCCATCATCAAAAGTCTACTGATGATACATGTATAGAGAAAAGGGACTGTTGGTGGGAATTTAAATTGCTGTATGTACTATTCTCTGCGATGGAGAATAGTATGAAAGTTCCTTACGAAAATAAAAACAGAGTTACCGTATAATCCAGCAATCCAACTCCTCAGCACATATCCAGAAAAGATGAAAATTCTAATATGAAAAGATACATGAATCCCAGTGGTGATAGTACTCTTTACAACAGCCAAGACATGGAAGCAACCTAATGTCCATCAACATATGAAAAGATAAAGAACATGTGACACACATGTACAATAGAATATTACTCAGCCATAAAAAAGAACGAACTAACACCATTTGCAGCAATATAGATGCACCTCGAGATTATCAGTGAGCCAAAGAAAGATAAGACATGATAAAACTTATATGTGGAATCTAAAAAATGATGCATATGACCTTATTTAAAAATGTAGCATAGGGAACTAAATTAAATACATTATAATACCTATAATGGAAGATAATCTAAAAAATTTTATATATATATATAAAATTGAATCACTTTTTTGTACACCTGAAATTAATACAACATTATAAATCAACTGTACTTCAATAAAAAGTTTTTTTTGAAAAGGAATTCTATTAAAGTAAATCCATTTCTCAGAAGCAAAATGAAAGAATAACACATCAAGCCTTGAAGTTCAGTGTCCACTTTAGAATGTAAACCCCAGACCAACACACAGACATGTCTTTTAAAGACTTACTTGTTAACTAATCTTTCCTTTTCATTCAATTAATGTAAAGTAAATCAAGAAGCCTGCATTGTTCGTTAATGATTAACAAACAATAATGTTAAGATTATAGTGAAATGAACATTATAATGCAATCCTTGAGCACATGCTGATTTAAACAAAATATTTGTATTTAAAAAATCATGTCATTACTACCTAACTTTGTGTAGTAGCACTTCTCATTCTTTTTAGCCATCTAGATGCTTTGAACACTCACTACATTTGGCAGCTCTTCCATCTAGTGAGACTGCCTTTTGAAAATGGCCACATTTTCCCAGCTTCCCTTGAAGCCAGAGGACGAGGCTACGGCTCAGGCTCCTCCCATTAGTGTCCTTACACATGATTTCAGTGTGGATGACACTGTCAGAAAGATGAGGCTGTGGTAGAATTCACTCAAATGGTGGCAGAGAGACATCCGGCTTCTAGACCAAGTAGAGACAGGGGCTTGGCACAGTGTTCCCACCCAGCTTTCAGCCTGTCCAGTGACAGGGACAGCTGGATTGGTGCTGGCTACCCTGATTCTTGACTAGACGGACCTTTGTTGGCAAAGCAATGTCTCTGCTTTTCAATATGCTATCTAGGTTGGTCATAACTTTTCTTCTAAGGAGTAAGCGTCTTTTAATTTCATGGCCGCAGTCACCATCTGCGGTGATCTTAGAGCCCAAAAAAATAAAGTCTGACACTGTTTCCACTGTTTCCCCATCTATTTCCCATGAAGTGATGGGACCAGACGCCATGATCTTCGTTTTCTGAATGTTGAGCTTTCAGCCAACTTTTTCACTCTTCTCTTTCACTTTCATCAAGAGGCTTTTGAGTTCCTCTTCACTTTCTGCCATAAGGGTGGTGTCATCTGCATATGTGAGGTTATTGATATTTCTCCCGGCAATCTTGATTCCAGCTTGTGCTTCTTCCAGCCCAGCATTTCTCATGATGTGCTCTGCATATAAGTTAAATAAGCAGGGTGACAATATACAGCCTTGACATACTCCTTTTCCTATTTGGAACCAGTCTGTTGTTCCATGTCCAGTTCTAGCTGTTTCTTCCTGATCTGCGTATAGGTTTCTCAAGAGGCAGGTCAGGTGGTCTGGTATTCCCATCTCTTTCAGAATTTCCCACAGTTTATTGTGATCCACACAGTCAAAGGCTTTGGCATAGTCAATAAAGCAGAAACAGATGTTTTTCTGGAACTCTCTTGCTTTTTCCATGATCCAGTGGATGTTGGCAATTTGATCTCTGGGTCCTCTGCCTTTCCAAAACCAGCTTGGACATCTGGAAGTTCACGGTTCACATATTGCTGAAGCCTAGCTTGGAGAATTTTGAGCATTACCTTACTAGCGTGTGAGATGAGTCTAGTCAAGGCTATGGTTTTTCCATTGGTCATGTATGGATGTGAGAGTTGGACTTTGAAGAAAGCTGAGCTCTGAAGAATTGATGCTTTTGAACTGTGGTGCTAGAGAAGACTCTTGAGAGTCCCTTGGACTGCAAGAAGATCCAACCAGTCCATTCTAAAGGAGATCAGCTCTGGGTGTCCTTTGGAAGGAATGATGCTAAAGCTGAAACTCCAGTACTTTGGCCACCTCATGTGAAGAGTTGACTCATTGGAAAAGACTCTGATGCTGCGAGGCATTGAGGGCAGGAGGAGAAGAGGATGACAGAGGATGAGATGGTTGGATGGCAACCCCGACTCAATGGACATGAGCTTGAGGAAGCTCTGGGGGATGGTGAAGGCTAGGGAAGCCTGGCACGCTACAGTCCATGGGGTCTCAAAGAGTTGGACAGAACTGAACAGCAGCAACAAAATTAATTTAATGAAGTTGGTTTTCTAAAGTGTTCAGGTCATCACATACTAATTGCATTTTAGGAACATTTTGTTCTTTGTAAGTAAATGTTCCATGCAGGTTAATCTACCTTGTGGGAATAAATAGCAAAAGGAAAAGAAGGGACTGAGCTGCTAGTAAGTGTGATGCTTACAAAAGACATAGTAATCATGATTTTAAGTGCATTATTTACAGTTGGGTTCACAATATATCTCCATTAAGTTAATATAAATCTAGTAAGTACATAATACAAATGACTAACTGGAATAGTGGTTAATGAGGAACAGCAGGAGATTACACCCCAGTAAAAACTAAATGTAAGTTTATGATATCAATAATCTTTTGGCCAAAATGAATGAAATGTTTCTTCTACAAGTTTGAATGAATGTTTAAGGAAATATGGAAGTGTCTCTACTTACTTTCAATATATTTTCCTAACGAAGGTTTAATGTTGATTTCTTGGAAATAAACATGGGATTTCTCATCTTCTCTTTGAAATAATGCAAAATTCTCAACTGATATGTGGATAAATGCAAGTGAAATTTGGTAGTACACTGCTATTCTCCAATATAAATTTTACAAATCTTGAATAAACTGCATAAGAAGACAGAAGAAGGAAAGGAAGGAAGAGAAGAGATGGAGGAAAGAAGGGAGAGGGGGAAGGAGGGTGGGTGAATAAGGCACAGTCTTGCTTCACCATGAGTTTGTTGCCTAGATGAAATGGCTCTGCTAAGCTTGATATTTTGATCCTTTCTGCTTTGATCTCACAGAACTCTTTTATAATAATAAGACTTTCTTCGACAGTAACCAGGAGATGCAAGATATAAGATCATCGAACAAAGTTTGTTGTCACACCCGGCACTTCACTCCACAATATACATGAATTTAGGACATCCCAACACACCTTATTTCTATACTATCAGTTCAGTTCAGTCGCTCAGTTGTGTCCAACTCTTTGCATGGACTGCAGCACTCCAGGCTTCCCTTTCCATCACCAGCTCCCGGAGCCTACTCAAACTCATGTCTATTTCGTCAGTGATGCCATCCAACCATCTCATCCTCTGTTGTCCTCTTCTCCTGCTACTTTCAATCTTTCCCAGCATCAGGGTTTTTTCCAATGAGTCAGCTCTTTGCATCAGGTGGCCAAAGTATTGGAGTTTCAGCTTCAGCATCAGTCCTTCCAATGAATATTCAGGACTGATTTCCTTTAGGATGGACTGGTTGGATCTCCTTGCAGTCCAAGGGACTCTCAAGAGTCTTCTCAAACACCACAGTTCCAAAGCATCAATTCTTTGGTGCTCAGCTTTCTTTATAGTCCAACACTTACATCCATACATGACTACTGAAAAAACCATAGCTTTGACTAGACAGACCTTTGTTGGCAAAGTAATGTCTCTGCTTTTTAATATGCTGTCTAGGTTGGTCATAGCTTTTCTTCCAAGGAGCAAGTGTCTTTTAATTTCATGGCTGCAGTTATCATCTGCAGTGATTTTGGAGCCCAAGAAAATAAAGTCTGTCACTGTTTCCATTGTTTCCCCATCTATTCATCATGAAGTGATGGGAACGGTTGCCATGATCTTAATTTTTTGAATGTTCAGTTTTAAGCCAGGTTTTTCACTTTCCTCTTTCACTTTCATCAAGAGGCTCTTTAGTTCTTCTTCACTTTCTGCCATATGGGTGGTGTCATCTGTGTATCTGAGGTTATTGATATTTCTCCCGGCAATCTTGATTCAAGCCTGTGCTTCATGCCTGGCATTTCTCATGATGTACTCTGCATATAAGTTAAATAAGCAGGTTGACAATATACAACCTTGATGTACTCTTTTCCCAATTTGGAACCAGTCCGTTGTTCCATGTCCAGTTCTAACTGTTGCTTCTTAACTTGCATACAGATTTCTCAGGAGGCAGGTAAGGTGGTCTGGTATTCCCTCTCTTTAAGAATTTTCCACAGACTGTTGTGATCCACACTGTCTATAAGTCACCCTTATCAGAAATATGGATAAGATAAAAAAAGAAACACAAGCCCAATGTAGGTTTACATTATCTTGCCTAAAGAAAGCTTCCCTAACTACAAGATGTTGAATTGCCCATCACTGCCCTGGAGGTTATTTCACCCTAGGACAAGGCACTACAGTTAAGTTCAGTAAGAGTGTTCACCATTCATTTTTTCATTCATTCATTTTTAGTAAAATGGAGGATAGCAATTCTGAAAGAGGAAGTAGAAAAGTGAGCCACTATAATACCTTGACTTCAGACATGCTACAAGGCAGATTAATTTTAAGAAAGAGTACTTTCAGAATTTAGGAAATGAGAAGTTGATTCTCTTAAAAATGTAAGACATGGAACCTATTCTTCAAGGTGGAAACAGAAAATCCACGTATGGAATCTCAATCTCCAAGCATAGAACCTGACACTCCTATATGAAATATGGACTGTCAAGCGTTGATTAAGGTTTTTTTAGGTCTAGTATTACCTCTCCAAGCATATAATCTGATTTAGGTCTAATTTTACCTTTCCAAGCATATAATCTGATCCTCTACATGATAATCCACTGAACAGGCAAGGGACTTAGATCTCCCAGCATAGAACTTTGTTCTCTAAGCATGAAAACCTATAAAGCAGGTATAAAATATGTCCCCTCAAAGTCCTGCCCATCTGCCACCACCCACTTCAGACACAGAACATCCTGTCATGGATAAAAATGAGCTGGTACAGAAGGCCAAACTGGCCGAGCAGGCTGAGCGATATGATGACGTGGCAGCCTGCATGAAGTCTGCAACTGAGTCAGGAGCCGAATTAGCCGAGGAGGAGAGGAGTCTTCTCTCAGTTGCTTGTAAAAATGTTGTAGGAGCCCATAGGTCATCTTGGAGGGTCCTCTCAAGTATTGAGCAAAAGACGAAAGGTGCTGAGAAAAAAACAGAAGATGACTCGAGAATACAGAGAGAAAATAGAGACCAAGCTAGGACATATCTGCAATGACGTACTGTCACTTTTGGGAAAGTTCTTTTTTTAAATTAATTTATTTTAATTGGAGGATAATTACTTTACAATATTGTGATGGTTTTGCCATATATCAGCGTGAATGGGCCACAGGCACATATCTGTCCCCACCATCCTGAACTCCCCTCCTATCTCCCTCTCCACCCTGCCCCTCTGGTTTGTCCCAGAGCACTGACTTTGTGTGCCCTGCCTCATGCATCGAACTTGCATGGGTGATCTATTTTACTCGTGATTCAATGCTTTTCTCTCAAATTATCCCACCCTTGCCTTCTCCCACGGAGTCCAAGAGTCTGTTCTTTACATCTGTGTCTCCTTTGCTGCCCTGTATGTAGGATCATCGGTACCATCTTTATAAATTCCATACACATATATATGAGTAGCTGCTGCTGCTGCTAAGTTGCTTCAGTCGTGTTCAACTCTGTGCGACCCCATAGATGCCAGCCCATTAGGCTCCCCCGTCCCTGGGATTCTCCAGGCAAGAACACTGGAGTGGGTTGCCATTTCCTTGTCCAATGCATGAAAGTGAAAAGTGAAACTGAAGTCACTCAGTCATGCCCAACTCTTAGCGACCCCATGGACTGCAGCCCACCAGGCTCCTCCATCCATGGGATTTTCCAGGCAAGAGTACTGGAGTGGGTTGCCATTACCTTCTCCGATACATATGCATTAATATACAGTATTTGCCTTTCTCTTTCTGACTTACTTTACTCTGTAATAGGCTCCAGGTTCATTCACTTCATTGGAACTGACTCACATGTGTTTCTTTTTATAGCTGAGTAATCTTCCATTGTGTATATGTGCTACAGCTTTCTTATCCATTTGTCTGTGGATGGACATCTAGGTTCCTTCCATGTCCTAGCTGTTGTATATAGTGCTGCAGTGAACACTGGGGTTCATGTGTCTCTTTCAGTTCTGGTTTCCTTGGGGTGTACACCCAGCAGTGTGATTGTTGGGTTGTATGGCAGTTCTGTTCCCAGTTTTTAAAGAAATCTCTACACTGTTCTCCATAGCAGCTGGACCAGTTTGCATTCCCACCAACAGTGTAAGAGGATTCCCTTTTCTCCACACCTTCTCTAGCATTTCTTATTTATAGATTTTTTTTGGATGATGGCCATTCTGACCAATGTGGGATGATAACCACATTGTGGTTCTGATTTACATTTCTCTAATGAGTGATGTTGAGCATCTTTTCATGTGTTTATTAGCATCTGTATGTTCTCTTTGGATAAATGTCTGTTTAGGTCTTTTGCCCACTTTTTGACTGGGTTGTTGTTTTTCTGGTATTGACCTGTGTGAGCTGCTTGTATATTTTAGAGATTAATTCTTTGTCAGTTGTTTTGTTTGCTATTATTTTCTCCCATTCTAAGGACTGTTTTTTCACCTTGCTTATAGTTTCCTTCATTGTGCAAAAGCTCTTAAATTTAGTGAAGTAGCTCAGTCATGTCTGACTCTTTGCGACCCCAAGGACTGTAGCCTACCAGGTTCCTGCATCCTTGGGATTTTCCAGGCAAGAGTACTGGAGTGAGTTGCCATTTAATTAGGTCCCATTTGTTTATTTTGTTTTTATTGGAAGAGCTCTTGATCCCCAATTCTTCCCAAGCAGAGAGCAAAGTCTTCTGTTTGAAATGAAACAAGACTACTACTGTTCCTTGGTTGAGGTTGCTGCTGGCGATGAAAAGAAAGGGATTGTGGATCAGTCACAGCAAGCATACCGAGAAGCTTTTGAAATCAGCAAAAAGCAAATGCAACCAACACATCCTATCAGATTGGGTCTGGCCCTTAACTTTTCTGTTTTGTATGATGAGATTCTCAACTTCCTGAGAAAGTCTGCTTTCTTGCAAAGAGAGCATTTGGTGAAGCCATGGCTGAACTTGATGCATTAAGCGAAGAGTCATACAAAGGTGGCACGCTGATAGTGCAGTTACTGGGAGACAACTTGACACGGAGGACGTCGGACACCCAAGGACTTCCAACGTGGCTTGCCTCATTCTGAAATTTACACAGTGGACCATTTGTCATCTGTGCTGTCCCACAAATAGCTTTTTGTTAATGATTTATGACAGGTTCATGCTACTTCTATATGAATTTCCCATGTGATTTTTGTGTTTAATATTAAGGGTATAGAGCCAGTTAACATTTAGGGAGTTACCTGTTTTCATCTTGAAGCGGTCAATATGGGGCTGTGGAATTTTTACGCAAGTTATAAATATTTGGCACAGTGCTCTTGGCACATTGTGGCTTCACAAGCGCCAGTGTTAAAGCTGCTTCCACGTCTAAGCAAAGAAAACTGCCTATTTATTGGCTTGTTCTGTGGAGAATAAAAGGGCTAACTGGTTCCAGTCGCAGGTATAGTTGTGGGTCCTTTTAGGTTTGGAGCGCTCACAAGGCTGTAGAAGTGGATATCCCACGGATATTGCACGTTAAGCTATGTGACATGTGTGGAATACTCAGTTTCAGTGTGCACACCGTTGACTACAGCTACAGAAGTGTTCCTTCGGTTGTGACCCAGTTTACTCTGGATAAGGGCAGGAACGGTTCACGTTCCATTATTTGTAGAGTTACCTGCTATTCGCTTTCATTATTTTTGCTACATTAATTTTACTTGCATTTAAATGTATTAGCAACCTAAGAACAAATGTACAAGCAAAGATGCAGTAAAAGTAAATTGCTTGATATCTGTTACTTCATGGATATCAAGTGCAGCAGTAAAACAAAAAACCCCATGTATTTAACGATCTTTTTAAGGTTTTTTTTTTTTTTTGCTTTTGTGGTTTTTTTTTTTTTTTTTTGATACTTGCCTAACATGCATGTGCTATAAAAATAGTTAACAGGGAAATAACTTGAGATGATGGCCAGCTTTTTTAACATCTTGTGAGATTTTCATGAATAATCCAAGCATAATTATTAAGAACATGTGTATTATTAAGTTCATGTAAGTGGAATAAAAGTTTTATGAATGGAAAAAAATATGTCCCTTCAAACATGGAACATGGCTTTCCAACTATGGGATTCAGCTCTCCAAACATGGAATATCTCTCCAGGTGTGAATCCTGCTTCTCCAGGCATAAAATCCAATGTATGTGGGTCCCAATATCCAAGCTTGGAAGCTGGTGCTCCGTGTGGCATATCACTCTCCAGGATGGATCCTGGCCCTGCAAACATGGATCCTGGTACCCCACACAGGACTCTATCCCTAAAACGTACAGAAGTGGAATAGCACACAATAGGTGGAATCTCAATCTTCCAGTACAGAATGTGGCTTTATCAGTGTGGAACCTGGCACTCCAGACATAAACACTTCAGTGTTTCAGTCATAAAAGTTGGCTGCCTAAGACGTGGAAGTTGGTCACCCAGGCATGGCGTGGAAGCTGGCAATCTAAGTACTGAATCACAATATCCCAAAATGGAACCTGATGTTCCATGAAAGGAATCTCAATCTCTAAACATGGAATAGTCCCCAAAGCATGGAACATAACAGTCAGTGTATGAAATCTCGAATTGCAAGTATTAAATTATGTGTGTTGGTGGTGGTGGTTTAGTCACTAAGTCGTCTGACTCTTGTGATCCCATGGACTGTAGCCTGCCAAGCTCCTCTGTCTGTGGGATTCTCCGGGCAAGAATCCTGGAGTGGGTTGCCATTTCCTTCTCCAGGGGATCTTCCTGACCCAGGAATCGAGCCCAAGTCTCCTGCACTGCAGGCAGATCTTTACCAACTGAGAGGTTAAGGCTGCCTGTCCAGTCAAACATTGTGTTGGTCCATAGGACCCAAGCCTACTGACATGGAACTTGGGCCTCCAGGCAGGAAACCTAAACATCTAAGCATGAACAATTGCCCTCCTGGTACAGAATGTGCCCTTCAGACATGGAACCTGGCCCTCCAACGTGGATTCTGAATTCCATCCCTGAAGACTCTCTCCAGGTGGGAGCCTGCCACTCTAGTTGTAAAATCCAGCACTCCGGGGGTTGGAACCTCTACGTTTATATATGGATCCTGACCCTTTAGGCATGGAATTAGGCCTTACAGTCATTTCACGGAAGCCTATGTGAAAGCACTCTCTCCAAGCTTGGAACCTGGCCTTCTAGGTTAGAACCTGAACCTTGAGGCAAGTCATCTGGCCCACTGAGCATGGACCTTAGTCACCCTGGCTTGGAACCTTCCATGCCAAATATGGAACCCAGAATTTTAGGTAGGTCACAAGGATACAAGGTCTTACATTCATAAGAACTGATCTGTAGAAGTAGAATTTGGTTCTCTAAATAAGTAAGTAGGCATAAAATGTGAAAACAAAACAAAACAAAACAAAACCCTGAATTTCAGACTTTGGAAATGTAAATCTCAAAGTAGTTATTTGACTCTCCATTCACAAAACTAGAACCTGGCATTCCATATGTGGAATCTCAACCTCCAAGCATGATACGGAACCTTGCACTCCGTGTTTGAATTTCAATGTCGAAACATGGAACATGGCCATACAAGTCTGGAGGCTGGAATTCCAGATATGGAATCTGGTATTTCAGTCATAAAGTTTGTTTCTCCATGCATAAAAACTGCCCTACTAGGCCTGTAAGCTGGCACACTAGATATAGAACCAAAGCTCCTATGTTCTACGTCAGGCCATTGGACATGGAAGGAGGCCTTTCAAGCACGCCAAAAATCACTAAGGTGAAAAGTGAAAGTCACTCAGCCATGTCCAGCTCTTTGTGACCCCATGGACTGACTATACAGTCCATGGAATTCTCCAGGCCAGAGTACTGGAGTGGGTAGCCTATCCCTTCTCCAGAGGATCTTCCCGACCCAGGAATCAAACTGGGTCTCCTGCATTGCAGGTGGATTCTTTACCAACTGAGCTATCAGGGAAGCCCGCCATAAATTACTAAACTGTGATATCATTCCCTCCCAGCTTATAACCTGGCTTTCTGTGGCATTCAGGTAGAACGTGAATGTCATCTAGCCTACCAGTATTGAACCTGGTCATCTAGGCCTTGAATCTAAACTTTTCAAGTCTGGAATCTCAACCTCTGAGCATGGAGCCTGCACTACTAGCACTGAATTTGGCACTTTATGTATACAGAACACATGATGGTTAATTTTTTGTGTTACCAGTCTGGCTGCAGAGTGCCCAGATCAAACATTACTTCCAAATATGTCTCCAAAGTTATCTTCAGAAGAATCCATGAATTTAGTTAAGCAGATTGCCCTCCCTAATGTGAGTGGCATCATCTAATCTGTTGAGGGCCTGAATATAATAAAAGGTGAAGAAAGAGGAAGTCATCCCTTTCCCCTCAACTCACTGCTTGAAATGTGAATTCTTATCTCTTCTCCTGTCCTCAGATTGGGATTTACATCTTTGGCTCCTTGGTTCTTGGACCTTCAGACTCAGACTGAATTATACCACTTAGTTTTCTGGATCTCTAAATTGCAGTTGGCCAATCATGGGAGAAGGCAATGGCACCCCACTCCAGTACTCTTGCCTGGAAAATCCCATGGACAGAGGAGCCTGGTAGGCTGCAGTCCATGGGGTCACTAAGAGTCGGACACGACTGAGTGACTTCACCTTCACTTTTCACCTTCATGCATTGGAGAAGGACATGGCAACCCACTCCAGTGTTCTTGCCTGGAGAATCCCAGGGACGGGGGAGCCTGGTGGGCTGCGGTCTATGGGGTTGCACAGAGTCGGACAGGACTGAAACGACTTAGCAGCAGCAGCAGCAATCATGGGACTACTTAACTTCCATAATTGCATCAGCCAATTCCCCATAATAAATCTCATACACATCTATGTTATCTATGTATATCTGACAAAATTCCATTTTCTGGTTCTGTTTCTCTGGACAACCCTAATACAGATTTTAAAATCAGGTGTTTTCTAGAAAAACAGAATTTTAAGAATGAGTTTTCTGAACTGGTTCTAAGATTTCTAGAATTGACTCTCTGATAAGAATGAAGATGCTAAAGACTAATAACTCTATTTCCTGTAGTAAACAAAGTACTGATAGTCCACAGTGTGAACAGCTTATAGACATATGCAAAATATCTGCATATCTAATTAACCGTTTATAGGAAGCAAGGGACTGGTGATTCCATATATGATACTTATTCATTTTTGCTTTTTATTGACATATAATTTACATACAATATTGTGTTAAGTTCAGCTGTATAGCCAAGTGATTCAGTTATACATATGTATATACTTTTTCAGATTCTTTTCCATTATTATAAGGTTATTACAAGATATTGAATATAGTTCCCTCTACTTTATAGTAGGTCCTTGTTGGTTATCTATTTTACATACAATAGTGTATATTCGTTAATCCCAAATTCCTAATTTAGCCTTCTCCCTCCCCTTTCCCCTTCAGAAACCATAAGTTTGTTTTCTATGTTCGTGAGTCAATTTCTGTTTTGTAAATAAGTTCATCTGTATCATATTTTTAGATTCCATGTATAAGTGATATCATATATTTGTCTTTGTCTGATTTACTTCACTTAGTATGATAATCTCTAGGTCTATCCATGTTGCTGCAAATGGCATTATTTTATTCTTTTTTATAAGTGAGTAATATTCCATTGTATATATGTATCACATGTTCTTTATTCATCTGTTGATGGACATTTAAATTGGCTATTGTAAAGAGCACTGCTATGAACATTGGGCTGCATGGATCTTTTCAAACAAGAGTTTTTGTCTTTTCTGGATATATGCTGAGGAATGGGATTGGTGGATCATATTGTAACATTTTTAATTTGTTAAGGAACTTCCATGCTGTTCTCCATAGTGTCTACCAATTTACATTCCCACCAACAGTATAGAAGGGTTCCCTTTTCTTCACACCCTAACCAGCATTTATTATTTATAGAGTTTTTGATCATGGCCATTCTGACCAGTATGAGGTGATACCTCTTGTAGTTTTGACTTGTATTTCTCTACTAGTTAGCAACACTGAGCATCTTTAACATGGCAGTGATGTTGGCCATCTGTATGTCCTTTTGAGAAATGTCTATTTAGGTCTTCTCCCCATTTTTTTTTCTTTATATTGAGTTGTATAAGCTGTCTGTATAGATTGGTTCCATCATTTACAAATATTTTATCCCATTATGTAGTTTTCTTTTCATTTTATTTATAGTTTCCTTTGTTGTGCAAAAACTTGTAAGATTGATTAGGTCCCTTTTATTTTTGCGTTTATTTCTTTTGCCTTGTGAGATTGACTGAAGAAAATGTTATTACAATTTATGTCAGAGGCTGTTTGCCTATGTTCTCTTTGAGGAATTTATGGTGTCATTTTTTTTTTTTTTTTGGTGTCATGTCTTATATTTGATTCTTTGAGCCATTTTTAATTTACTTTTGTGTATGGTAATGAGGGAGTGTTCTAATTTCATTGACTTACATGTGGTTGTTCAGGTTTCCAAACACCACTTGCTGAAGAGACTGCTTTTTTTTCTTTGTCAAAGATTAAATGACCGTGTGTGGGTTTATTTCTGGGCTCTCCATTCTGTTCCATTCGTCTATATGTCTACTTTCGTGGCAGTACCATGCTGTTTTGATTACTGTAGCTTTGTAGAAATTCTCTGAAGTCTCTAGCTTTGTTTTGTCCCTCAGGATTGCTTTGGCAATTCTGGGTCTTTTGTGGTTCCATATACATTTTAGGATTATTTGTTCTAGTTCTGTGAAAAATGTTACGGGTAATTTGATAGGGATCACATTAAATTTGTGGGTTGCTTTGGGTAGTATTGCCATCCTAATATTAATTCTCCCAATTCAAGAGCATTGGCTATTTTTCCATCATCTTTAATTTCCTTTATCAATATTTTACAGTTCTCTGTATATAAGTCTTTCACTTTCTTGATCAGGTTTATTCCTAGATATTTTATCTTTTTTGATGTGATTTTAAATGAGACTTTAAAAATTTCCTGTTTCTAATATTTCATTGTTAGTGTAAAGAAATGCAGCAAATTTCTGTATGTTAATTTTGTATCCTGCTACTGTGCTCAGAGAAGGCAATGGCACCCCACTCCAGTATTCTTGCCTGGAAAATCCCATGGACGGAGGAGCCTGGTAGGCTGTAGTCCATGGGGTCACTGAGAGTCAGACACGACTGAGCGACTTCACTTTCACTTTTCACTTTCATGCATTGGAGAAGGAAATGGCAACCCACTCCAGTGTTCTTGCCTGGAGAATTCCAGGGACAGAGGAGCCTGGTGGGCTGCCGTCTATGGGGTCACATAGAGTCGGACACGACTGAAACGACTCAGCAGCAGCAGCAGCAGCTACTGTGCTGAATTCATTTATCAGTTCTAACAGTCTTTTGTGGAATCTTCAGGATTTTATTTATAGAGTATCATGTTATCTGCATATAATGACAATTTCACCACTTATCTTCCTATTTGGATACCTTTATTTCTTTTTCTTGCCTGATTATTGTGGCTAGGACTTCCAATACTGTATTGAATAGAAGTGGTGAGAGTGGGCAGCCTTGTCTCATTCCAGAATTTAGCTAAGAAGGCTTTCAACTTTTCACTGTGGAGTATTAGCTTGGCTGTGGGTTTGTCATAAATGGTTTTTGTTATGTTGAAATCTGTTCTCTATACCCTTTTTGGTGGGAGGGTTTTTTTTTTTATCATGAATGGATATTGAATTTTATCAAATGTTTTTTATGCACCTATTGAGATGATCATTTGATTTTTGTCTTTTCTTTTGTTGATGTGGCATATATGATACTTTTGAACATTTTTTGAAAATTAAAGAATATAATTACATTGGTTGGTTGCTCTTAATGTTGCTGCACAGAGTAGTGAAAGAAAAGCTGAGCTCAGGGACTCAAATTCCCAGCCCAAGCATCATATAAATGACTGAAGAGCTCTACATGTGTGGTCAAAGAGATCCTTATCTCCTGTAGCCACAGGACTGTAACTGCTGAAAATCAAACATGGAACATCATCCTGAGACTGGCTGAACTATAGTGCCAGTCAAACTCCCAGTCCCAAAAGTGAAGGTTTTGGTTAGGAGGATATGGGATTGCATGAACTGTGATTGAAGTTTATGGAAAGATTCTTATGAAGGTGAGGACATTGAGCCCCTAAAGAAAGTTGGTCCTACATGCATGCGACCTGGTCTGCCAGGCACTCCATCTATAAAATCTGGACTTTGAGGCATTGGTTTACTTCTCATAGATGTGAATTTTCCCTTATGCATATAATCTGGTCCTTCAAGTGAAACCTGGGCCTATAGACATGGAACTTGGCCTTCTAGGTGTGGAATCTGACTTTAGGCTTGCAAAGTGTTTCCTGATATGGATCCCACCTCTCTAGGCATAGAACCTGGTTCTCTGGTTGTGGAACCTGGGCTTCTATATGTATACTTTAGCCCTCTATATATGGAATTAGGCCTTCTGGGCATGACATGAAGATGAAACATCTCTTTCCAAGTTTGCTACTCAGCTTTCTGGGGGGTGAACCCAGAATGTCATGGAATGTCATCTAGCTCACAAATGAGACAATTCAGGCTCACAATTAAGTGATTTTTCCCAAGTTTAAACAATTGATTTTCACTAGCTTGGGGGCTGGAATCTAAGACTCCTACTTTCCAGCCAGTGCTCACTGTACAGAACAAGTTCTGTTTATCTCTCCTGTCTCCTAGAGAAGGAAGAGAACTAGCAAGAGTCAGACTCTGCCCTGTCTGCCTCCATGGACTTCACCACTTTGCATTTCAGGCAAAGACAGAATCAGACAGGATTGTCACTGAGATCAGGCCAGCCCTGGCATTCTGTTCTCTGCTTCTGTTTTGTGATTTCTCTTCTAGGGGCTTCTTCTCCTTGTCTTCAAGCTATGTGAAGCCCAATCAGTGTGGGGCAAACCGGGCCGTCTGAGCAAGGAGCAACCAGAAGATTTGCTTTGACCTACCTTGACCCATCCTCCCTCCTGTTGTTTCCTCCATTATTTCAGGAAGGAAGATATTCTTTATTTGGTTGAAGTTTCCCAATCAACTCTGAAAATCAAATACCATTTTAAAAGATCTTGACTTTGGAAGTTAGCCTTGCAGCTGCCTGGGACCCCTCATAATCTGCCTCTGTTCAAAGGCCTGACTTTGTTCTCCACTTTACACCTCTTGTCTGCACCCCTTCTTTCTGTTTGGTTGGGGCTGGTTGCCCAAGGATTCAGATCTGGTTGCTGCCTGGGTTTGAGCAGAGGAGAGAGTTAGAGCCAGTAGGCTAACCTCGGGGTGGAGGAAATCCATAGAGCATCTTCTGTCCTTTCGTTCAAGAGCCACCACTTTGAGCTCTTTTCCCTTCCTCTATCTGAAAAATAAATAAATAGAAGTTTGTCTTGATTTTTCAACTTTAGATATTATATACTTATTTCCAGCCATGGTAGATGAGTCTTTCACACATTTAGGGGTGCTGACATCCTCTCTTCCATCTACCCAATATAGTGTTTAGGCTTTTATGACCTTGAAATTCTGTTGACCCCAGAATATGTAGTATGTCTGATTATGTTGCTTTTCTTTTCTAGATTTTCTCCATAAAGTTTCCACATTTCTTTCTTTTTTCTTGTTCTGTTTGCTTTGATTCTCACCTCACCTCTTTTTAAAAAACTTTCATTTATTTAATAAACAGAATTGGCCTGGAGTCACAAATAGGTTCTTTGTATATGTGTGTGACTCATCTGTTTGATTGCTTTTTAAATTGCAGTATATTCCAATCCCAAAGAAAGGCAATGCCAAAGAATGCTCAAACTACTGCACAATTGCATTCATCTCACACGCTAGTAAAATAACGCTCAAAATTCTCCAAGCCAGGCTTTAGCAATACGTGAACTGTGAACTTCCAGAGGTTCAGGGTGGTTTTAGAAAAGGCAGAGGAACCAGAGACCAAATTGCCAACATCTGCTGGATCATCAAAAAAGCAAGAGAGTTCCAGAAAAACATCTATTTCTGCTTTATTGACTATGCCAAAGCCTTTGACTATGTGGATCACAATAAACTGTGGAAAATTCTGAAAGAGATGGGAATACCAGACCACCTGACCTGCCTCTTGAGAAACCTTTATGCAGGTCAGGAAGCAACAGCTAGAACTGGACATGGAACAACAGACTGGTTCCAAGTAGGAAAAGGAGTACATCAAGGCTGTATATTGTCACCCTGCTTATTTAACTTCTATGCAGAGTACATCATGAGAAATGCTGGGCTGGAAGAAGCACAAGCTGGAATCAAGATTGCCAGGAGAAATGTCAATAACCTCAGATAGGCAGATGACACCACCCTTATGGCAGAAAGTGAAGAGGAACTCAAAAGCCTCTTGATGAAAGTGAAAGAGGAGAGTGAAAAAGTTGGCTTAAAGCTCAATATTCAGAAAACTAAGGTCATGGCATCTGGTCCCATCACTTCATGGGAAATAGATGGGGCAACAGTGGAAACAGTGTCAGAATTTATTTTTGGGGCTCCAAAATCACTGCAGATGGTGATTGCAGCCATGAACTTAAAAGATGCTTACTCCTTGGAAGGAAAGTTACGACCAACCTAGATAGCATATTCAAAAGCAGAGACATTACTTTGCCAACAAAGTTCCATCTAGTCAAGGCTATGGTTTTTCCTGTGGTCATGTATGGGTGTGAGAGTTGGACTGTGAAGAAAGCTGAGCGCTGAAGAATTGATGCTTTTGAACTGTGGTGTTGGAGAAGACTCTTCAGAGTTCCTTGGACTGCAAGGAGATCCAACCAGTCCATTCTAAAGGAGATCAGCCCTAGGTGTTCTTTGGAAGGAATGATGCTAAAGCTGAAACTCCAGTATTTTGGCCACCTCATGCGAAGAGTTGACTCATTGGAAAAGACTCTGATGCTGGGAGGGATTGAGGGCAGGAGGAGAAGGGGACAACAGAGGATGAGATGGCTGGATGGCATCACTGACTCAATGGACGTGAGTTTGAGTGAACTCCGGGAGTTGGTGGTGGACAGGGAGGCCTGGCGTGCTGCAATTCATGGGGTCGCAAAGAGTCGGACACGACTGAGTGACCGAACTGAACTGAAGTAAACTGATAGTTGATTTCAATGCTGTGTTAGTTTACAAAGTTCTGTTAGATTCAGATATCTGAATCATTTTGCAGTATATCTGAAACTAACACAACTATATATATATTCCTTTTCAGATTCTTTTATTTATAGGCTATTATTAAGACATTGAGTATAGTTCTCTTTGATGTATAGTAGGTCCTTGTTGGTTATCTATTTTATATATAGTAGGTGTATATTGGAGAAGGAAATGGCAACCCATTCCAGTATTCTTGCCTGGAGAACCCCATGGACAGAGGAGCCTGGCAGGCTGCAGTCCGTGGGGTCACAAAAGTCAGACACGACTTAGCGACTAAACCACCACCACCAGGGTGTATATATTAATTTCAAACTCTTAATTTATCCCCCTACTTGCCCATTGGTAACCATAAGTTTGTTTTCTATGTCTGTGACCCTATTTTTGTCTTGTAAATACTTTCATCTGTATCATGTTTTAGATCCCACATATAAGCAGTATCATTTCATCTCATTTTTTTTCTCTCCAAATCTTCATCTCCTTACCTATTCTTTCAGGCACTTTCTTCTCAAGGATCTTCCATGCAGAGTCTGCTGTCAAGGAAACACTTTACTGTGTTTGAAAAACAGTCCTGCCTACTGAAAGCCAGGGCTACTTGAGTGAATTCAGTAAATCTTTATCATTTCTTTCCATAGTCATGTGTTGAGGGTTTACTATGTGACAGATGTTAATAATGCAGATAAAAGTAAAATATAGAGTCGTAAATGGCAACCTGCTCCAGTATTCTTGCCTGGAAAATCCTGTGGACAGAGGACCCTGGAGGGCTACAATCCATGGAGATACAAAGAGTTGGACACGACTCCTTGTGCCAAAGTAGTGACTTTAGCTCTTTCCCTTGCCTGGGGTAGGGTCTCTCTTATACTCAGTACCCTCAGTAAATGTTTATTGAGTACATGATGGGGACCCGTTTATCAGTCCCTTTTCGCTCATTTCACCCCTATTCGGCTTTCCTTAGGTCCCAGGCAAGCTGCACTCCTAGCAAAAGTCCTTTCTCCCAGAGCTATTTCCAAGGTTGTCAGAGTACTGGGAACTAGCATAGAATGGCAGATGGAAGCCTGCGCATCCATCCCATCTCCCCATCCATGAAGCCTGAGACAGTCCTTCTCCTCTGAGCCTTTGTTTCACTGACTATAAAACTAGGAAGCAAAGTCTCCCTTCTCTTCTCCTTTGTGTGCAGTTTAGAACAGGGTGAAAGTTCTTGGCCATGCAAAGCTGCACGAAGCATACTCGTTTACTCTTCAGAAGGATTTAGTTTCAGCTCACATGTTTGTGAGCTGAAACTCACTCTGCAATTATTTTCAGTGACAAAGGGTGTGTGAATGCACCCCTTCTCTTGCCCTGAGGATGTCCGCACCTGCTCACTCAGGACAGGCTTTGCCCCCGCTGCCACCCTCCCTCCTCAGGTCTCTGGTTACCTGCCAGAACCATTTAATCTAACTCTCCATCTGGGCAATAGATTAAAAACCCCCACATAATGCAAAGGGCCGCTGCAGATGGCCGTGCACCTGGGACTCCTGAGTCCTGAGCCACCGGGCCTGGCTTTGGGCTTCCCTGCCTGGCTGGCAGTCCCGGAACCTCCGACTCATCTAGCAGGGAGCTGCAAAGTCGGCCCCTCATTAGAACAACCTCCAGCCCAAGTCCGCTCAGAGAAGAGGTGGGAGGTGTTAAATCGATGTGTGTTACTTAATATCTGCTGAATTAGCCCACACAGGGCACAAAGGGGACCTCAGCTCTGGTGATCGACATCCTCTCCCCTCACTCAGCATGGCTGGCTCCTAGTTTTTCAAGCTTTGGCTTCAACATCAGTAACTTTTCTGTCCAAGATCATTCCCCTTTGCATGCCCTTATTCTCTCTTACTCCTAAAAACTTGCTCTTAATCTCCAATTTACTTTTAATTGTACATTATTGGTGTGTGTGCTTGTGTTCAGTCACTAGGTCATGTCTGCCTCTTTCGATCCCATGGACTGTAGCCTACCAAATTCCTCTGTCCATGGGATTCTCCAGGCAAGACTACTGGAGTGAGTTGCCATGCCCTCCTCCAGGGGATCTTCCTGACCCAGGGATTGAACCCTCATCTCTTATGTCTCCTTCATTGGCAGGCAGGTTCTTTACCACTAGCACCAGTACTCTTGCCTGGAAAATCCCATGGATGGAGGAGCCTGGTGGGCTACAGTCCATGGGGTCGCTAAGAGTCGGACACGACTGAGCAACTTCACTTTCACTTTTCACTTTCATACATTGGAGAAGGAAATGGCAACCCACTCCAGTGTTCTTGCCTAGAAAATCCCAGGGACTGGGGAGCCTGGTGGGCTGCTGTCTATGGGGTCGCACAGAGTCGGACACGACTGAAGCACCTTAGCAGCAGCAGCACCACCTAGGAAGCCATGTTTATGCTATCAGCTCAGTTCAGTTGAGTCGCTCAGTCATGTCCGACTCTTTGCAACCCCATGAATCGTAGCACGCCAGGCCTCCCTGTCCATCACCAACTCCTGGAGTTCACTCAAACTCATGTTCATCTAGTCGGTGATGCCATCCAGCCACCTCATCCTCTGTCATTCCCTTCTCCTCCTGCCCCCAACCCCTCCCAGCATCAGAGTCTTTTCCAGTGAGTCAACTCTTCGCATGAGGTGGCCAAAGTATTAGAGTTTCAGCTTTAGCATCAGTCCTTCCAAAGAACGCCCAGGGCTGATCTCCTTTGGAATGGACTGGTTGTTTATGCTATGTTTTCCCCTAAATAGTAGCTCCTGGAGGGAGGGATTATGTCTGTTTTCATCAACCAGCCTCTGACACAATGCATGGTACACAGTAGTTGCTCTGCAAATGTGTGCTGAATGTCATATGAACAAGTGTCAGAAAATGAGTTCAGGTCAGAGCACTTCAAGAGTAGCAGGACCTTTTAGAGCAGTGATCTCAAACTTCGTTGCCTGTTACAATCCCCTGAGGGCTTCCTTGATAGCTCAGTGGTGAAGAATCTGTCTGCAATGTGGGAGATGTGGGAGATGTGGGAGATGTGGGAGAAGCAGGTTTGACCCCTGGGTGGGGAAGATCTCCTAGAAGAGGAAATGGCAACCCACTCCAGTATTCTTGCCTGGAGAATCCCACGGACAGTGGAGCCTGGTGGGCTATAGTCCATGGGGTCACAGAGAGTCTGACATGACTGAAGTGACTGAACAAAATCACCTGAGAGGGGATTAGAAATCCCCATAGCAAACATCTGGGAGTGAGACCCAGCCACCAATTTGGTTTATAAAATTGTCAGGTGTTTTCAACGTGTAGCCAAGACTCCAGTGCTTTAGAGCAGAGGCTCTTAAATGGAGTCTCACACCGGCAGCAGCACCACCACTTGGGGACTTGTTAGCAGGGCGAGTTCCCGGGTCCTCCCCAGATGCATTGAGTGGGGACTCTGATGGCAGGGCCCAGCAACCTGCTTTTAATGAGCCCTCCGGGTGATTCTGCTTCAGGCACTGCTTTAAAAAGTGTTGTGCTGTCTCTGCTTATCTCATCTGGTCTCCTTTTGTGGGCATCACCAGTAGGAAAATGGGGTGATCTTTAGTAGGGGGGCCACCGTCCCAGTTTTGGAAGAATGTCCCAGATTTACTGGAAATGCTCAGTCCTGGCAACCAGGGCAGGTGGCCTCTCATCTCTTTAGAACTTGTTAAAACTCAGATCCCAGATCCACCAGACAAGTTGAATACAGTGTGATGAGTGCATTCATGACCTTTGATCCAACATCCATATAACAGCTCTCCTAAGTCTTGGGGACAGATACAAGGCCGTCAGATATCCTGGTCTCCATGGCTCCCACTTCAGATATCTGCAAAAGCAAACACTGCTGGGCCTTACTCAGAGCCACCTCACTGCGAGCTCTGCATGGATAATTGGCTTTGTTTTTTTTAAAGGGGGTACATCAAGGCAGTTAAAATATTCTGAGAAACACACTATCACTTTCCTAGTCACATAAAGAGTTTGGAAGAGAACGAAAACAGAACTTTCTGTCCAGTTCTTTTACAAGCAACAAAACAATGACATTTGCAGGTTGCAAAAGCCTCATCACAGAGTATCAGGCACTTCTATATTTTTTTCTTTTCTCTTTAAAATGTATTTACTTTCAAATTTTCCAGTTAGCTTGGTATGCAATAAAAAGCCCAGAAATTTGGCTTTAGGTTAAAATCACAAAGCTGGATCATCCAGACTTCCCAACAAACTAACATTTATGAATGAATTTACAACCTAAATTAATGAAATCAAAAGACGCTCCTTGGAAGGAAAGCTATGACAAACCTAGACAGCATATTAAAAAGCAGAGATATCACTTTGCCAGCAAAGGTCCGTATAGTCAAAGCTATGGTTTTTTTTCAGTAGTCATGTGAGAGCTGAACCATAAAGAAGACTGAATGCTGAAGAATTGATGTTTTCAAATTTTGGCGCTGGATAAAATTCTTAAGGGTCCCTTGGATAGCAAGGAGATCAAACCAGTCAGTCTTAATATTCATTGGAAGGACTGATGTTGAAGCTGAAGCACCAATACTTTGGCCACCTGATGTGAAGAGCTGACGCACTGACTGCAAAAGATCCCAATTGGGAAAGATTGAGGGCAGGAGGAGAAGAGGGCAGCAGAAGATGAAATTGTTAGATAGCATCACTGACTCAATGGACATGAATCTGAGCAAACTCCGGGAAGTAAAGGACAGCGGAACTTGGTGTACTGCAGTTCATGGGGTCACAAACAGTCAGACACGACTTAGCTCATTTAGCAGGGAACTGCAAAGCCAGTCTCTCATTACAGCAACCTCCAGTCCAAGTCCGCTCCAAAAAGAGGCGGGAGGTGTTAAGCTGATGATGTGTTACTTAATATCTGCATAACAACAACAACCTAAATGGCTGAGGAAGTCAAAGAAAGAACCACAACCTCCTTTTAACCCAAAGCCTGGTTTCACAAGTGAGTTTAGGCTTTCTAATTGTCATGGCCAGGATCATTAGGAGGCAGTTTATGACCAAGGGGAAAATGGTGACCTGCCTAAGTCTCTGCCATGCCACCCACCCCAAAGCCACAGTCACTCAGCTGGGGCCACTTAAACACATTGGCAGGTGCTCCCAGACCTCATCCTGCCTCAGCAAGGAAAAGTGAACACGTTCAATTCAGCCTCAGGTCAGGCTTGAAGAGTCCTGACCATCAGATTCAGGCTATATCCATCTACTAATGTCCATTAGGTGCAGGGGCCGTGTTGTTGGTGGCAGATCCTGGGACTGATGAAATCCTAGGAGGTCTGGGGGGAGGGCACCACCAGTGTCAACATCTCCTTTTGACAACAGAGGAAACTGAGGCTCAGAAAGGTTGATTGGCTGGAAGATCACATATCTATCATTTTGCAAAACTAGGACTGGAATCTGGTGTTCTGACTTCAACGCCAATTCACAGCTTCCTCAAGTGCAGCAATCAGACCCTTAACTTCTGTTGTTCAGTTGCTAAGTCGTGTCTGACTATTCGTGACCCCCATGGACTGCAGTACACCAGGCTTCATTTTCCCTCACTATTTCCCAGAGTTTGCTCAGATTTATGTCCGTTGAGTGATGCCATCTAAACATCTCACCCTCTGCTGTCCCCTTTTCTTTTTCTCTTCCATCTTTCCCAGCATCGAGGGCTTTTCCAATGAATCAGCTCTTCGCATCAGGTGGCCAAAGTATTGGAGCTTCAGCTTCAGCATCAGTCCTTCCGGTGAATATTCAGGGCTGATTTTCTTTAGGATTGACTAGTTTGATTTTTTTGTACTTCAAGAGACTCTCAGAAGTTTTCTCTCGCACCACAGTTTGAAAACATCAATTCTGAGGGAGGAGCTAAGATGGCGGAGGAGTAGGACGGGGAGAACACTTTCTCCCCCACAAATTCATCAAAAGAACATTTAAACGCTGAGTAAATTCCACAAAACAACTTCTGAATGCTGGCAGAGGACATCAGGCACCCAGAAAAGCAACCCAACTCTTCGAAAGGAGGTAGGGAAAAATATAAAAGACAAAAAAAGGGACAAAAGAGGGAGGGACGGAGTTCCGTCCCGGGAAGGGAGTCTTAAAAAAGAGAGAAGTTTCCAAACACCAGGAAACCTTTTCACTGCCGAATCTGTGCCGAGCCTTGGAAGCACAGAGGGCAACATAACAGGGAGGAGAAATAAATAATTAAAACCCACACATTGCGAGCCCTACGGTAACTCCCCCAGCGGAGAAGCAGCGCAGACGCCTGCATCCGCCATTAGCAAGCGGGGGCTGGGCAGGGAGGCGCGGCGCGGGCTGCATCGCAAGGATCTGGCCTGAATACTCCGAGCACTATCTGAGGGAAATAATTTGGGCTAGCAAACCAGACTGTGGGATATCTACCACGCGAAAAGCCAGCCCTAACCTATGACACCGCCAGGCCCGCGCACAGAATAAAGGACTGAACAGAGATAGCCGGCGGCAGACCATCCCCCTCCGGTGATAGGCAGCTAGAGCCGGAAGGGGACAATCGCAGCCCCAGAGAGACATTATCTATGAAACTGTAAGCAGGCTTCTTTGCTAACTAAAACTTCTTGGGGGTCTGGACGGTCAACATCTGCCTGAGAAGGTGTGCCGGTGCGCAACTAGATAACCAAGCGGCGGGGAGGCGATAAATCGCAGCAATCGCGCACGCAAAACACCTCATCACCTGAGCTGCTCGGATCTGGGAAGGGCACAAAACGCAGGCCCAACCGAGAGTCTGCGCCTCTGAGGACTACCCGAGTGCCTGAACCTGAGCGGCTTGGACCTGGGAAGTACAGGCAGCCCAGGGCCGGCCACGGATGGTTCACGGCGGAGCAACCTAGAGCCTGAGCAGCGTGGGCAGAGAGGCTACACGCGCCGTGAACTGGGGGCAGACCCAGTGTGACTGAGGCACTGTGAGCACACACCAGTGTTATTTGTTTGCAGCATCCCTCCCTACCTCCCCTCAGTGCGACTGAACAAGTGAGCCTATAAAAAAAAAAAAAAAATTTAAGTCCTCTATTATTCCTTTAATTTCCACTTTTATAACCGATTACTTTGCCAAAAAAAAAAGAAGACCCTATTTTTTTAAAGCAAACTTCATATATATATAATTTTTTAAAATAATTTTTTGACCTTTTTTTTCTTTTTCCTTCTTTTCTTTAACATTGTATTTTTGAAATTCCAAACTCTACTCTAGATTTTTAATTTTAGCTTTTTAGTATTTGTTATCAATTTTGTACCTATAGTTTTTTTTTGTTTTTGTTTTTATGTAATTTCTGGGACCCTTTTTTATTTTTTCTTTTTCTTTTTCTCTGTTTCTTTCTCTTCTTCATTTAAATAACATTGTATATCTGAAATTCCAAACCCTATTCCAGATTTTTAATTTATGCATTTTGGTATTTGTTATCAATTTTGTACCTTTATTCTTTTTTTTAATAATTTATGCGACCTTGTTTGTTCTTGTTTGTTTTTTTTTCTCCCTCTCTTTCTTTTTCTTCTTCTTTTTTTTAACATTGTATTTTTGAAATTCCAAACTCTACTCTAGATTTTTAACTTTTGCTTTTTGGTATTAGTTATCAATTTTATACCTATATTTTCTTTATAATTTTTGCGACCTTGTTTGTTTTTGTTCGTTTTTTTCTCTTTCTTTTCCTTCTTCTTTTCTTTAACATCGTATTTTTGAAATTCCAAATTCTACTCTAGATTTTAAATTTTTGTTTTTATGTATTTGTTACCAATTTTGTACCTTAAGAACCCAATCTTCAGTATCCATTTTTCACTAGGGAGCGAGATTACTGGCTTAACTGCTCTCTCTCCCTTTGGACTCTCCTTTTTCTCCACTAGGTCGCCTGTGTCTCCTCCTTAACCCCTCTCTACTCTACCCAACTCTGTGAATTTCTGTGTGTTCCAGACGGTGGAGAACACTTAGGGAACTGATTACTGGCTGGATCTGTCTCCCTCCTTCTCATTCCCCCCATTTATCCTCCTGGCCACCTCTGCCACCTTCTTCCTTCTTCTCTTCTCTGTATAACTCTGTGAACAACTCTGAGCGGTCGAGTTGTGGAGTGCACATAAGGAAGAGATTACTGAATAGCCCACTCTCTCCTCTATTGATTCCACCTCATCTCATTTGGGTCACCTCTAACTCTCTCCTCACTCTTCTCTTCTCCATATAACGCTATAAACCTCTCTGGGTGAAACAAGTTTCAGGGCAAGACATACCAAGCAAATTCTCCAGCAGCAAGGAACACAGCCCTGAGCTGCAAGATACAGGCAGCCCAAAGTCACCCCAAAACCATAGACATCCCATAACTCATTACTGGACATTTTATTGCACTCCAGAGAGAAGAAATACAGCTCCACTCACCAGAACACCAACACAAGCTTCCCTAACCAAGAAACCTTGACAAGCCACCTGTACAAATCCACACAGAGCAAGGAAATGCCACAATAAATAGAACTCCACAAACTGCTAGAATACAGAAAGGACACCCCAAACTCAGCAATTTAAACAAGTTGAAGAGACAGAGGAATACCCAGCAGATAAAGGAACAGGATAATGCCCACCAAACCAAACAAAAGAGGAAGAGATAGGGAATCTACCTGATAAAGAATTCCGAATAATGATAGTGAAATTGATCCAAAATCTTGAAATCAAAATGGAATCACAGATAAATAGCTTGGAGACAAAGATTGAGATGATGCAAGAAAGGTTTAACAAGGACCTAGAAGAAATAAAAGAGAGTCAATATAAAATGAATAATGCAATAAATGAAATTAAAAACACTCTGGAGGCAACAAATAGTAGAATAACAGAGGCAGAAGATAGGATTAGTGAATTAGAAGATAGAATGGTAGAAATAAATGAATCAGAGAGGATAAAAGAAAAACGAATTAAAAGAAATGAGGACAGTCTCAGAGACCTCCAGGACAATATTAAACGCTACAACATTCGAATCATAGGGGTTCCAGAAGAAGAAGACAAAAAGAAAGACCATGAGAAAATACTTGAGGAGATAATAGTTGAAAACTTCCCTAAAATGGGGAAGGAAATAATCACCCAAGTCCAAGAAACCCAGAGAGTCCCAAACAGGATAAACCCAAGGCGAAACACCCCAAGACACATATTAATCAAATTAACAAAGATCAAACACAAAGAACAAATATTAAAAGCAGCAAGGGAAAAACAACAAATAACACACAAGGGAATTCCCATTAGGATAACAGCTGATCTTTCAATAGAAACTCTTCAAGCCAGGAGGGAATGGCAAGACATACTTAAAGTGATGAAAGAAAATAACCTACAGCCCAGATTATTGTACCCAGCAAGGATCGCATTCAAATATGAAGGAGAAATCAAAAGCTTCTCAGACAAGCAAAAGCTGAGAGAATTCAGCACCACCAAACCAGCTCTCCAACAAATACTAAAGGATTTTCTCTAGACAGAAAACACAAAAACAGTGTATAAACTCGAACCCAAAACAATAAAGTAAATGGCAACGGGATCATACTTATCAGTAATTACCTTAAATGTAAATGGGTTGAATGCCCCGACCAAAAGACAAAGACTGGCTGAATGGATACAAAAACAAGACCCCTACATATGTTGTCTACAAGAGACCCACCTCAAAACAGGGGACACATACAGACTGAAAGTGAAGGGCTGGAAAAAGATTTTCCATGCAAATAGGGACCAAAAGAAAGCAGGAGTAGCCATACTTATATCAGATAAAATAGACTTTAAAACAAAGGCTGTGAAAAGAGACAAAGAAGGTCACTACATAATGATCAAAGGATCAATCCAAGAAGAAGATATAACAATTATAAATATATATGCACCCAACACGGGAGCACCGCAGTATGTAAGACAAATGCTAACAAGTATGAAAGGAGAAATTAACAATAACACAATAATAGTGGGAGACTTTAATACCCCACTCACACCTATGGATAGATCAACTAAACAGAAAATTAACAAGGAAACACAAACGTTAAACGATACAATAGACCAGTTAGACCTAATTGATATCTATAGGACATTTCATCCCAAAAGAATGAATTTCACCTTTTTCTCAAGCGCACATGGAACCTTCTCCAGGATAGATCACATCCTGGGCCATAAAACTAGCCTTGGTAAATTCAAAAAAATCAAAAAAATAGAAATCATTCCAAGCATCTTTTCTGACCACAATGCAGTAAGATTAGATCTCAATTACAGGAGAAAAACTATTAAAAATTCCAACATATGGAGGCTGAACAACACGCTGCTGAATAACCAACAAATCACAGAAGAAATCAAAAAAGAAATCAAAATTTGCATAGAAACGAATGAAAATGAAAACACAACAACCCAAAACCTGTGGGACACAGTAAAAGCAGTCCTAAGGGGAAAGTTCATAGCAATACAGGCACACCTCAAGAAACAAGAAAAAAGTCAAATAAATAACCTAACTACACCTAAAGCAACTAGAAAAGGAAGAAATGAAGAGCCCCAGGGTGAGTAGAAGGAAAGAAATCTTAAAAATTAGAGCAGAAATAAATGCAAAAGAAACAAAAGAGACCATAGCAAAAATCAACAAAGCCAAAAGCTGGTTCTTTGAAAGGATAAATAAAATTGACAAACCATTAGCCAGACTCATCAAGAAACAAAGGGAGAAAAATCAAATCAATAAAATTAGAAACGAAAATGGAGAGATCGCAACAGACATCACAGAAATACAAAGGATCATAAGAGACTACTATCAACAATTATATGCCAATAAAATGGACAACGAGGAAGAAATGGACAAATTCTTAGAAAAGTACAACTTTCCAAAACTCGACCAGGAAGAAATAGAAAACCTTAACAGACCCATCACAAGCACGGAAATTGAAACTGTAATCAAAAATCTTCCAGCAAACAAAAGCCCAGGTCCAGACGGCTTCACAGCTGAATTCTACCAAAAATTTAGAGAAGAGCTAACACCTATCCTGCTCAAACTCTTCCAGAAAATTGCAGAGGAAGGTAAACTTCCAAACTCATTCTATGAGGCCACCATCACCCTAATACCAAAACCTGACAAAGATGCCACAAAAAAAGAAAACTACAGGCCAATATCACTGATGAACATAGATGCAAAAATCCTAAACAAAATTCTAGCAATCAGAATCCAACAACACATTAAAAAGATCATACACCATGACCAAGTGGGCTTTATCCCAGGGATGCAAGGATTCTTCAATATCCGCAAATCAATCAATGTAATACACCACATTAACAAATTGAAAAACAAAAACCATATGATTATCTCAATGGATGCAGAGAAAGCCTTTGACAAAATTCAACACCCATTTATGATAAAAACTCTCCAGAAAGCAGGAATAGAAGGAACATACCTCAACATAATAAAAGCTATATATGACAAACCCACAGCAAACATTATCCTCAATGGTGAAAAATTGAAAGCATTTCCTCTAAAGTCAGGAACAAGACAAGGGTGCCCACTTTCACCATTACTATTCAACATAGTTTTGGAAGTTTTGGCCACAGCAATCAGAGCAGAAAAAGAAATAAAAGGAATCCAAATTGGAAAAGAAGAAGTAAAACTCTCACTATTTGCAGATGACATGATCCTCTACATAGAAAACCCTAAAGACTCCACCAGAAAATTACTAGAACTAATCAATGATTACAGTAAAGTTGCAGGATATAAAATTAACACACAGAAATCCCTTGCATTCCTATACACTAATAATGAGAAAACAGAAAGAGAAATTAAGGAAACAATTCCATTCACCATTGCAACGAAAAGAATAAAATACTTAGGAATATATCTACCTAAAGAAACTAAAGACCTATATATAGAAAACTATAAAAACACTGGTGAAAGAAATCAAAGAGGACACTAATAGATGGAGAAATATACCATGTTCATGGATTGGAAGAATCAATATAGTGAAAATGAGTATACTACCCAAAGCAATTTATAGATTCAATGCAATCCCTATCAAGCTACCAACAGTATTCTTCACAGAGCTAGAACAAATAATTTCACAATTTGTATGGAAATACAAAAAACCTCAATAGCCAAAGCTATCTTGAGAAAGAAGAATGGAACTGGCGGAATCAACCTGCCTGACTTCAGGGTCTACTACAAAGCCAGTCATCAAGACAGGATGGTACTGGCACAAAGACAGAAATACAGATTAATGGAACTAAATAGAAAGCACAGAGATACATCCACGCACATATGGACACCTTATCTTTGACAAAGGAGGCAAGAATATACAATGGATTAAAGACAATCTCTTTAACAAGTGGTGCTGGGAAATCTGGTCAACCACTTGTAAAAGAATGAAACTAGACCACTTTCTAACACCATACACAAAAATAAACTCAAAATGGATTAAAGATCTCAATGTAAGACCAGAAACTATAAAACTCCTAGAGGAGAACATAGGCAAAACACTCTCTGACATACATCACAGCAGGATCCTCTATGACCCATCTCCCAGAATATTGGAAATAAAAGCAAAAATAAACAAATGGGACCTAATTAAACTTAAAAGCTTCTGCACATCAAAGGAAACTATTAGCAAGGTGAAAAGGCAGCCTTCAGAATGGGAGAAAATAATAGCAAATGAAGCAACTGACAAACAACTAATCTCAAAAATATACAAGCAACTCCTACAGCTCAACATCAGAAAAATAAATGACCCAATCAAAAAATGGGCCAAAGAACTAAATAGACATTTCTCCAAAGAAGACATACAGATGGCTAACAAACACATGAAAAGATGCTCAACATCACTCATTATCAGAAAAATGCAAATCAAAACCACTATGAGGTACCATTTCACACCAGTCAGAATGGCTGCAATCCATAAGTCTACAAGCAATAAATGCTGGAGAGGGTGTGGAGAGAAGGGAACTCTCTTGCACTGTTGGTGGGAATGCAAACTAGTACAGCCACTATGGAGAACAGTGTGGAGATTCCTTAAAAAACTGGAAATAGAACTGCCTTATGATCCAGAAATCCCACTGCTGGGCATACACACCGAGGAAACCAGAAGGGAAAGAGACACATGTACCCCAATGTTCATCGCAGCACTGTTTATAATAGCCAGGACATGGAAGCAACCTAGATGCCCATCAGCAGATGAATGGATAAGAAAGCTGTGGTACCTATACACAATGGAGTATTACTCAGCCATTAAAAAGAATACATTTGAATCAGTTCTAATGAGATGGATGAAACTGGAGCCTATTATACAGAGTGAAGTAAGCCAGAAAGAAAAACACCAATACAGTATACTAACGCATATATATGGAATTTAGAAAGATGGAAACAATAACCCTGTGTACGAGACAGCAAAAGAGACACCGATGTACTGATCAGTCTTATGGACTCTGTGGGAGAGGGAGAGGGTGGGGAGATTTGGGAAAATAGCATTGCAACATGTATAATATCATGTATGAAACGAGTCGCCAGTCCAGGTTTGATGCACGGTACTGGATGCTTGGGGCTGGTGCACTGGGACGACCCAGAGGGAGGGGAGGGGAGGGGATGGAGGAGGGTGGAGGGTTCAGGATGGGGAACACGGGTATACCTGTGGCGGATTCATTTCGATATTTGGCAAAACTAATACAATATTGTAAAGTTTAAAAATAAAATAAAATTTAAAAAAAAAGAAAGAAAAATCAATTCTTTGGCCCTCAGCTTTCTTTTTAAATTTTTTTTAATTGAAGGATAATTGCTTTACAAAATTTTGTGGTTTTCTGTCATACATCAACAAGAATCAGTCATAGTTATACCCATGTCCCCTCCCTCCCAGACCTCCCTCCCATCTCTCTTCCCACCCCACCCTTCAACCTGTCACAGAGCCCCTGTTTGAGTTACCCTGAGTCTTACAGTAAATTCCCATTGGCTATTTGTTTTACACATGGTATTGTAAATTTCTATGTTACTCTCTCCATACATCTCCCCTTCTCCCTCCTCTCCTCCCAGCTTGTCCATAGGTCTGTTCTTTATATCTGTTTCTGCATTGCCACTCTGAAAATAAATTCATCAGGGCCATCTCTTCAGATTCCATATATATGTGTCAGTATACAATATTTATATTTCTCTTTCTGACTTATTTCACTCTGTATAATGGGCTCTAGTTTCTTCCACCTCATTCAAAACAGATTACAGCCGTAATACTATGGCTAAGTAGTATTCCATTGTATATATGTACCGCAGCTTCTTTATCCATTCACCTGCCAATCAACAGCTATGTTGCTTCCATGTCCTAGCTGTTGTAAATAGTGCTGAAGTGAACATTGGGGTACATGTGTCTTTTTCAGTTTTTATTTCCTCAGAGTATATCTCTAGGGGTGGGATTGCTAAGTCATATGGTGGTTTTAGCTGAAGGTGAACGGTTCTATGAAGACCTACAAGACCTTTTAGAATTAACACCCAAAAAAGATGTCCTTTTCATTATAGGGGACTGGAATGCAAAAGTAGGAAGTCAAGAAACACCTGGAGTAACAGGCAAATTTGGCCTTGGAATACAGAATGAAGCAGGGCAAAGACTAATAGAGTTTTGTCAAGAAAATGCACTGGTCATAGCAAACACCGTCTTCCAACAACACAAGAGAAGACTCTACACATGGACATCACCAGAAGGTCAACACCAAAATCAGACTGATTATATTCTTTGCAGCCAAAGATGGAGAAGCTCTATACCATCAACAAAAACAAGACCAGGAGCTGACTGTGGCTCAGATCATGAACTCCTTATTGCCAAATTCAGACTGAAATTGAAGAAAGTAGGGGAAACCACTAGACCATTCAGGTATGACCTAAATCAAATCCCTTATGATTATACAGTGGAAGTGAGAAATAGATTTAAGGGACTAGATCTGATAGATAAAGTGCCTGAGGAACTATGGATGGAGGTTCGTGACATTGTACAGGAGACAGGGATCAAGACCATCCCCATGGAAAAGAAATGCAAAAAAGCAAAATGGCTGTCTGGGGAAGCCTTACAAATAGCTGTGAAAAGAAGAGAAGCGAAAGCAAAGGAGAAAAGGAAAAATATAAGCATCTGAATGCAGAGTTCCAAAGAATAGCAAGAAGAGATAAGAAAGCCTTCCTCAGTGATCAATGCAAAGAAATAGAGGAAAACAACAGAATGGGAAAGACTAGAGATCTCTTCAAGAAAATTAGAGATACCAAGGGAACATTTCATGCAAAGATGGGCTCAATAAAGGACAGAAAAGGTATGGACCTAACAGAAGCAGAAGATATTAAGAAGAGGTGGCAAGAATACACAGAACTGTACGAAAAAGATCCTCATGACCCAGATAATCATGATGGTGTGATCACTGACCTACAGCCAGACATCCTGGAATGTGAAATCAAGTGGGCCTTAGAAAGCATCACTACGAACAAAGCTAGTGGAAGTGATGGAATTCCAGTTGAGCTATTCCAAATCCTGAAAGATGATGCTGTGAAAGTGCTGCACTCAATATGCCAGCAAATTTGGAAAACTCCGCAGTGGCCACAGGACTGGAAAAGGTCAGTTTTCATTCCAATCCCAAAGAAAGGCAATGCCCAAGAATGCTCAAACTACTGCTCAATAGCACTCATCTCACATGCTAGTAAAGTAATGCTCAAAATTCTCCAAGCCAGGCTTCAGCAATACGTAAACTGTGAACTTCCAGATGTTCAAGGTGGTTTTAGAAAAGGCAGAGAAACCAGAGACCAAATTGCCAACATCTGCTGGATCATGGAAAAAGCAAGAGAGTTCCAGAAAAACATCTATTTCTGCTTTATTGACTATGCCAAAGCCTTTGACTGTGTGGATCACAATAAACTGTGGAAAATTCTGAAAGAGATGGGAATACCAGACCACCTGACCTGCCTCTTGAGAAATCTGTATGCAGGTCATGAAGCAACAGTTAGAACTGGACATGGAACAACAGACTGGTTCCAAATAGGAAAAGGAGTACGTCAAGGCTGTATATTGTCACCCTGCTTATTTAACTTCTATGCAGAGTACATCATGAGAAACGCTGGGCTGGAAGAAGCACAAGCTGGAATCAAGATTGCTGGGAGAAATGTCAATAACCTCAGATATGCAGATGACACCACCCTTATGGCAGAAAGGGAAGAGGAACTAAAAAGCCTCTTGATGAAAGTGAAAGAGGAGAGTGAAAAAGTTGGCTTAAAACTGAACATTCAGAAAACAAAGATCATGGCATCTGGTCCCATCACTTCATGAGAAATAGATGGGGAAACAGTGGAAACAGTGTCAGACTTCCTTTTTTTTGGCTCCAAAATCACTGCAGATGGTGACTGCAGCCATGAAATTAAAAGACGCTTACTCCTTAGAAGAAAAGTTATGACCAACCTAGATAGCATATTCAAAAGCAGAGACATTACTTTGCCAACAAAGGTCCATATAATCAAGGCTATGGTTTTTCTAGTGGTCAGGTATGGATGTGAGAGTTGGACTGTGAAGAAAGCTAAGCGCCAAAAAATTGATGCTTTTGAACTGTGGTGTTGGAGAAGACTCTTGAGAGTCCTTTGGACTGCAAAGAGATCTAACCAGTCCATTCTGAAGGAGATCAGCCCTGGGATTTCTTTGGAAGGAATGATGCTAAAGCTGAAACTCCAGTACTTTGGCCACCCCATGCAAAGAGTTGACTCATTGGAAAAGACTCTGATGCTGGGAGGGATTGGGGGCAGGGGGAGAAGGGGACGACAGAGGATGAGATGGCTGGATGGCATCACTGACTTGATGGACGTGTGTCTGAGTGAACTCCGTGAGTTGGTGATGGACAGGGAGGCTTGGCGTGCTGCGATTCATGGGGTCGCAAAGAGTCGGACACGACTGAGCGACGGAACTGAACTGATGGTGGTTTTATTCCTAGCTTTTCAAGCAGTCTCCATACCATCTTCCATAGTGGCTGTATCTGTTTACATTCCCACCAGCAATGCAAAAGTGTTCCCTTTTCTCCACACTCTCTCCAGCATTTGTTTGTGGACTTTTTGATAATGGCCATTCTGACTGGGGTGAGGTGGTATTTCATTGTAGTGTTGAGTTGCATTTCTCTGATAATGAGTGATGTTGAGCATCTTTCATGTGCTTGTTCGCCATCTGTATGTCTTCTTTAGAGAAATATCTCTTCAGGTCCCATTCCCACTTTTTGATTGGGTTGTTTGCTTTTCTGGTATTGAGTTGTATAAGCTGCTTGTATATTTGGAAATTAATTCTTTATCAGTTGTTTCCCTTGCTATTATTTTCTCCCATTCTGAGGGTTGTCTTTTCACCTTGTTTGTAGTTTCCTTTGTTGTTCAAAAGCTTTTAAGTTTAATTAGGTCTCTCTTTATTTTTGTTTTTATTTCCATTACTCTAGGAGATAGGTCATAGAAGATCTTGCTTTGATTTATGTCATCAAGTGCTCTGCCTATGTTCTCCTCTAAGAGTTTAATAGTTTCTTGTCTTATATTTAGGCCTTTAATCCATTTTCAGTTACCTTTGTGTATGGTGTTAGGTAGTGATCTAATTCGGAGAAGGCAATGACAACCCACTCCGGTACTCTTGCCTGGAAAATCCTATGGATGGAGGAGCCTGGTGGGCTGCAGTCCATGGGGTCACTAAGAGTAGGACACGACTGAGTGACTTCACTTTCACTTTTCACTTTCATGCATTGGAGAAGGAAATGGCAACCCACTCCAGTGTTCTTGCCTGAAGAATCCAAGGGTCGGAGGAGCCTGGTGGGCTGCCGTCTGGAGGGTCACACAGGGTCAGACATGACTGAAGCGACTTAGCTGCAGCAGTGATCTAATTTCATTTTTTTGCACCTAGCTGTCCGGTTTTCCCAGCGCCACTTACTGAAGGGGCTGTCTTTGCCCCATTGTATACTCTTGCCTCCTTTGTCAAAAGAAGGTACCCATAGGTGCATGGGTTTATCTCTGGGTTTTCTATCTTGTTCCATTGGGCTATATTTCTGTTTTTGTTTCAGTACCATACTGTCTTGATGACTGTAGCTTTGTAGGATAGTTTAAAGTCAGGAAGGTTGATTTCTCCAGCTCCATTCTTTTCAAGACTGCTTTGGCTCTTCAGGGTCTTTTGTGTTTCCATATGAAATGTGAAATTTTTTGTTCTGCTGCTAAGTCACTTCAGTCATGTCTCACTCTGTGCAACCCCATAGACAGTAGCCCACCAGGCTCCCCCTTCCCTGGAATTCTCCAGGCAAGAACACTGGAGTGGGTTTCTATTTCCTTCCTCAATGCATGAAAGTGAAAAGTGAAAGTGAAGTCGCTCAGTCGTGTCCAACCCTCAGCAACCCCATGGGCTGCAGCCTTCCATGCTCCTCCATCCATGGGATTTTCTAGGCAAGAGTACTGGAAATTTGATACATATTGCATTGAATCTGTAGATTGCATTGGTAGTATAGTCAGCTTCACAATATTGATTCTTCCCACCCAGGAACATGGAATATTTCTCCATCTGTTTATGTCGTCTTTGATTTCTTTCATCAGTATCTTAATAGTTTTTCTTATACGGGTTTTTTGTTTCCTTAGGTAGGTTTATTCCTAGATATTTAATTCTTTTTGTTGCAGTGGTGAATAGTATTGATTCCTTAATTTCTCTTTCTGATTTTTCATTGTTAGTATATAGGAGTGCAAGTGATTTCTCTGTATTGACCTTGTATCCCATGACTTTGCTGAATTCGCTGATTAGCTCTAGTAATTTTCTGATAGTTTCTTTTGGATTTTCTATGTATAGTATCATGTCATCTGCAAACAGTGAGAGTTTTACTTCTTTTTCAATCTGGATTGCTTTTATTTCTTTTTCTTCTCTAATTGCTGTAGCTAGGACTTCCAAAACTATGTTGAATAATAGTGGGGAGAATGGACACCCTTGTCTTGTTCCTGATTATAGAGGGAAAGCTTTTAGTTTTTCACCATTGAGAATAATGTTTGCTGTGGGCTTTTCATATATGGCCTTTACTATGTTGAGGTAGGTTCCTTCTATGCCCATTTTTTGAAGCATTTTTATCATAAATGGATGCTGAATTTTGTCGAAGGCTTTTTCTGCATCTATTGAGAGGATCATATGGCTTTTATATTTCAGTTTGTTGATATGGTGTATCACATTGATTCATTTGCATATATTGAAGAATCCTTAGATCCCTGGAATAAACCCGACTTGATCATGGTGTATGAGCTTTTTAATGTGTTGTTGAATTCAGTTTGCTAGAATTTTGTTGAGGATTTTTACATCTATGTTCATCAGTGATATTGGCCTGTAATTTTCTTTTTTCGTGTTGTCTTTTCTTGATTTTGGTGTCAGGGTGATTGTCGCCTCATATAATGAGTTTGGAAGTGTTCCTTCCTCTGCAGTATTTTGGAAGAATTTCAGAAAAATAGGCATTAGCTCTTCTCTGAATGTTTGATAGAATTCCCCTGTGAAGCCATCTGGCCCTGGGCATTTGTTTTTGGGGAGATTTTTGATCACTGCTTCAATTTCAGTGTTTGTAATTGGGTTGTTAATAATTTCTATTTCTTCCTGGTTCAGTTTTGGGAGGCTGATCTTTTCTAAGTATCTGTCCATTTCCTCTAGGTTTTCCATTTTATTAGCATATCAGTTCAGTTCAGTTCAGTCACTCAGTCCCCAAACCCATGTCCATTGAGTTGGTGATGCCATCCAAACATCTCATCCTCTGTCGTCCCCTTCTTCTCCCACCCTCAGTCTTTCCCAGCATCAGGGTCTTTTCAAGTGAGTCAGCTCTTTGCATCTGGTGGCCAAAGTATTGGAGTTTCAGCTTCAACATCAGTCCTTCCAATGAATGCCCAAGACTGATTTCCTTTAGGATGGACTGGTTGAATCTCCTTGCAGTCCAAGGGACTCTCAAGAGTCTTCTCCAACACCACAGTTCAAAAGCATCAGTTCTTCGGCACTCAGCTTTCTTTACAGTGCAACTCTCACATCCATACATGACTATTGGAAAAACCATAGCCTTGACTAGATGGATCTTTGTTGGCAAAGTAATGTCTCTGCTTTTGAATATGCTATCTAGTTGGTCATAACTTTTCTTCCAAGGAGCGAGTGTCTTTTAATTTCATGGCTGCAATCACCATCTGCAGTGATTTTGGAGCCCAGAAAAATAAAGTCTGACGCTGTTTCCCCATCTATTTGCCATGAAGTGATGGGACCAGATGACATGATCTTAGTTTTCTGAATGTTGAGCTTTAAGCCAACTTTTTTACTCTCCTCTTTCACTTTCATCAAGAGGCTCTTTAGTTCTTCTTCACCTTCTGCCATAAGGGTAGTGTTATCTGCATATCTGAGGTTATTGATATTTCTCCCGGCAATCTTGATTCCAGCTTGTGTTTCATCCAGTCCAGCGTTTCTCATGATGTACTCTGCATATAAGTTAAATAAGCAGGGTGACAATATACAGCCTTGATGTACTCCTTTTTCTATTTGGAACCAGTCTGTTGTTCCATGTCCAGTTCTAATTGTTGCTTCCTGACCTGCATACAAATTTCTCAAGAGGCAGATCAGGTGGTCTGGTATTCCCATCTCTTTCATAATTTTCCACAGCTTATTGTGATCTACATTAAACATATTAGCATATAGTTGCTCATAATATTCTCTTATGATCCTTTGTATTTCTGTGTTATCTCTCCTTTTTCATTTCTACTTTTATTGATTTGATGTTTCCCCCTTTTTTTCTTGATGAGTCTGGCTAGTAGTTTGTCAATTTTGTTAATCTTCTCAAAGAATCAGCTTTTAGTTGTATTATCTTTGCTATTGTTTCCTTCATTTCTTTTTCATTTATTTCTGCTCTGGTTTTATGAAGGAAGATCTCCTTCCTTCTGCTGACTTTGGGGGTTTTTTGTTTTGCCTTTTCCAGCTGCTTTAGATGTAGAGTTAGGCTGTCTATTCAATACTTTTCTTGCTTCTTGAGGTATGGTTGTATTAATATATAAACTTCCCTCTTAGAACTGCTTTTGATGAGTCCCATAGGTTTTGGGTCATCGTGTTTTCATTGTCATTTGTTTCTAGGAATCTTTTGATTTCTCCTTTTATTTCTTCAGCAACCTCTTTGTTATTTAGTAATGTATCGTTTAATCTCCATGATTTTGTGTATTTTACTTTTTTATTCCTGCAGTTGATATCTAATCTTATAGTGTTGTGGGTCAGAGAAGATACTTGATGCAATTTCAATTTTCTTAAATTTACCTGAGAGTTGATTTGTGGCCCAAGATGTGGTCTATCCTGGAGAATATTCCATATACACTTGAGAAGAAAGTGTATTCTTCTGCATTTGGATGGAAAGTCCTGAAGATATCAATTAGGTCCGTTTGGTCTAGTGTCTCATTCAAGGTTTGTGTTTCCTTATTGACTCTCTGTTTTGATGATCTGTCCATTGATGACAGTGGGGTGTTAAAATCCCCTACTATTATTGTGTTGCTGTCAATTTCTCCTCTTATGCCTGTTAGTGTTCGCCTTATGTATTGAAGTGCCCCTATGTTGGGTGCATAGACATTTACAATTGTTATTTCTTCTTCTTGGACTGATCCCTTGATCATTATGCCGTGTCCTTCTTTATATCTTATGATATTCTTTAAAGTCTATTTTGCCTGAAATAAGATTGTCACTCCAGCTTTCTTTTGGTTTCCATTCGCATGGAATATTTTTTCCTTCCTTTTACTTTCCGTCTGTATGTGTCTCTACGTCTGAAGTGGGTCTCCTGTAGGTGGCATATATATGGGTCTTGTTTTTGTATCCATTCAGTCAGTCTGTATCTTTTGGTTGGCGCATTTAATTCATTTACTTTTAAGGTAATTATTGATATATGTGTTCCTATTGGCATTATCTTGATTGTTTTGAGTTTGTTTCTGTAGGTCTTTCCTTTCCCTTGTGTTTACTGGCTATGTAAGTCCCTTTAGTATTTGTTGCAAGGCTGGCTTGGTGATGCTGAATTCTCTTAATTTCTGCTTGTCCATAAAGCTTTTGATTTCTCCATCAGTTTTGAATGAGATCTTTGCTAGGTATAGTAATCATGGTTGTAGGATTTTCTCTTTCAGCACTTTAAATACATCCTGCCATTCTCTTCTGGCCTGTAGAGTTTCTGCTGAAAGATCTACTGTTAATTGTATGGGTTTTCCCTTGTATGTTACTTGTTGCTTTTCCCTTGCTGCTTTTAATATTCTTTCTTTGTGCTTAATCTCTGTTAGCTTGATTAATATGTGTCTTGATGCATTTTTCCTTGGATTTAACCTGTAGTGGACTCTCCGCACTTCTTGGACTTGATTGACTATTTCCTTTCCTGCCGGGAGCCAGCATATTGCATATTGAGTGCAGCACTTTCCACAGCATCATCTTTCAGAATCTGGAATAGCTCAACTGGAATTCTATCACTGCCGGGAGCCAGCATGAGGAGCTCCACCCATGACAAAGGTCATGAGGAAGGAGGCTCGGCATACACAAAGGCGGGATCGAGCCTCAGAAGTCCCCTTGGAAGTTCTCGAGCATCTACCCTCAAAACCAGAGTCTGCTTACTTTCTGCTTTGTGCTTTCACCTACACCTCTGACTTTACGGGGGGCTGTCCCCCACTACCTCTCTCTGAAAAAAGAGTTAGCTTACAGCTCCAGTTAATAATTCCTGGGTGTGACAGTGTTTCAACCTACAAACTCCTTTGGAAATCCTCTAGCCTGCCCGAATAGGTTTTTCCGGCCACATGTGATTGTTCAGAGCCTCCCAACTGTGAGAGGCAGGAGATGTTCTAAACTGTCTAAACACAGATTCATTTAAGTAGTTAAAAGATCAATTAGAAATTGTATTGGTGAAAGGTTTTTTCACTTATTGGGCCAATGTTTGCTGCTAAGTCTCCATACTCCTTACCTACTGTGTCCTTGGCAGTGTATTGATTGATGTAATGGGTGTATAGACATGTAAGTAGTAGCCTCAATGTTTGTAACCTTGGACCCTTGAGTTAATTCTTTTCTTGATTGAGCCCACCTCACCTTTGCCCTATAGGAATGCAGCTTTGTCCAATACTATTTTGGAGGCTGGTGCCTGACTTTAGAATAATCACCTTTAGAGAGAAATAAGTTTCTTAAAATGGTAACAGGCCTCCTGGCCAGAAGATGATGTAAATCACCTGAACTTTTGCATATGATAAGTTTGAAAGCCTGGCTTCAATTAGGACCAGGAACTGCTGTCCTTGCATGACTCCACCCCTTCCCCCATTATCCTCTATGCATAACTTAAGGTATAAAAACTACTTTGGAAAATAAAGTGCGGGCCTTGTTCACCGAAACTTGGTCTCCCCGTGTCGCTCTCTCTCTCAAATTCTGGCTGAGTCTCCATCTGGAGCGCGGAATCTGCCATGCTTGCTAATTATGCCTGGGCTTCTAAGATCTGACTGGGGAGGCCTCAGTGTCTCCTCTCCTTCGGGAGAACGGAAGGACGCCTGCGGCCTACATAAGTGGTGCAAACTTCTTGTCTTGAAGTTTTATTGGTCTCCCGTGTAAACCAAGCTACTCAGCCTCTTTTCTCCACTGAATTTCCTCACTGAGCTATCCTCATTCTATTACTCTTTATATCTTTGATAAATATTTAAATAAATAGATCGCCGACGCCGTCCCCGCTTTGAATACCCTGGATCAGCCGGGGCTGGGCCCCGGCACTTTCCCATGTTGGGGAAGTTTTCAACTATAATTTCTTCAAAAATTTTCTTAGTGTTTTCTTTTTTTCTTCTTCCTCTGGGACCCCTACAACTCAAATACTGGTGTGTTTAATATTGTCCAAAAGGTCTCTGAGGCTTTCCTCAATTCTTTTCATTCCTTTCCCTTTATTCTGCACCTCAGCAGTTATTTCTACCATTCTATCCTCCAGCTCATTTATCCATTCCTCTGTCTCAGTTATTCTGCTATTGGTTCCTTCTAGAGTATTTTTAATTTCAGTAATTGTGTTATTCATCTCTGTTTTCTTATTCTTTATTTTTTCTATGCCCTTGGTGATTGTATTAACTGTGTTAAATGCTTCTTTCATTTTCTCCATTCTACTTTCAAATCTTTGGAGCATCTTTACTATCATTATTCTGAATTCTCTTTCAGGGAGATTGCTTATTTTCTTCTTGTTTATTTGGTCTTGTGAGTTTCTACCTTGCTCTTTCATTTGTGTCATATTTCTCTGCCTTTTGATAATTTTTTTTTCTTTTTTCTAAACTTCTTCACTTGAGGTCTCCTTTTCCCAGGCTTTAGGGTTGTATTACTTCTTCCTTTTGATTTTTGCCCTTGGAGGGAAACATTGGTGGGGTGGTTTGTGTTGATTTCTTGTTGGGGGTGACGTGCCTGTGTTCTAGTGGGAGGAGATCAAGTAGGCAATTACGGAAATGCTGGGACACATACACACACACTCCCACACATACAGTTATAACCAAAGTGTTCTAAAGAAAAGAGTACAGGAGATTGACTTGGTGAGAAAGGGAAACCAGAGGAGATATCAACCAATAGAAAGCAGAGTTAGCTAATGCTCAATCTGGAAATCTGAGCATGAGTGGAAGGCCGACTGGGGAATATAGCATAGAGAGCTCAACCATTTAACTTACCTGGTGAAAGAAGAAAGAGTAAAAGAAAAAAGAGAGAATAAAAAAAGAGAGAGAACAAAGAAAGAGGAGATGGGAGGGAAAAGAGAAAAGGAAGGGGTGGAGAAGAGAATTAAAAAAAATAAAAACAGAGAGAGAAAATAAAAAAATTGAAAAGCAAAGATGAATAGACCTGTGTGGAAAAGATTTATATATATTCAGGAATAGCTACAGCTGGTAAAGAACAGTAGGAAAAGCAGTTGACTATATCCAAAATAAATCCAAAAAACTCATTAAGAAAAAGAAAAAAAAAAGTGAGGAGAAAAAAAACCCTAAAATGAATTTTTTTTTTCTTGCTTTTTTTTGGACAAGAAACACAAAGAAGAAAACCCCACAGCACCGCAAAAGGCTAATGTGATGGTGGAAATATGTTGGGGAGTAAACAGTGTGATTTATAAAAAAGAATCTTAAAATGAATTTTTTTTTTATAACAACAACAACAAAAAATAAATAAATAAAGAGAAAAACTCCACAGCACCACTAAATGCTAGTGTGAAGGAGGAGCTATGTTGGGGGAATAAACAGTGTGATTTATAAGAGAAAAGGAAAAAGATGAAAAAGGGAAAAAACAATTTTAAAGGATTTTCAAGGTCATAGTTCTTGGTTGTGGAGTCTGCCTCTGTGGATGGGGTTAGGTTAGTGTCCTGTGATGTTTGCCTGGTTGGCAGAGCTTGTGCCTGTGTTCTGGTTGATGGAGCTAGATCTCAACTCTCTGAAGGGCAGTGCCACGTCCAGTAGTAGGTTTTGGAGTGTCCATGGGTTCAGTATGCCTTTGGGCAGTTGTTCTAGCTTTCGTGGTGTTGCTGCTGCTGCTGCTTAGTCACTTCAGTCGTGTCCGACTCTTCGCGACCCCATAGATGGCAGCCCACCGGGCTCCGCCGTCCCTGGGATTCTCCAGGCAAGAACACTGGAGTGGGTTGCCATTTCCTTCTCCAATGCGTGAAAGTGAAAAGTGAAAGTGAAAAGTGAATGTGAAGTTGCTCAGTCGTGTCTGACTCTTAGTGACCCCATGGACTGCAGCCCACCAGGCTCCTCCGTCCATGGGATTTTCCAGGCAAGAGTACTGGAGTGGGGTGCCATTGCCTCCTTCAATGCATGAAAGTGAAAAGTGAAGTCGCCTAGTTACTCATTATTGTTACCAGTATCACCACTATTATTCTGCTACTACACTATGAACTCCTATTAACCTTCAGAATTACCATTACTATTGTAATTACTATTTTAGCACCTGCCATGCTCTAGGCACTGTCCTAAGCTCTGCTTGAGCATAATTCTGTTTATTCCTTCCAATAGCTTCATCTAATAGCCTCACCCTATCAGGTGTGGATTGAGATCTAGAATGGTTAAGTAACTTGTTGGGTCTCTTGGCAGAGGCTTGAGCCTTGTGCATGGGACTCTGAGGCTGCACACTCCAACCACCATAACATAATGCCCTTCTCTCAAATTTTAGTGTCTGGAACCCTCCTTGTCCCTCCAGGTTGAATTCCTGCCTTGATTAATTGTCTGGTAATGAAGTTCCTGGAATCAGGGTCTTCCTTCATTTCTCCTGATCCTCTGGGTCACTGTCTGGTGGTCTCTGACTGCCAGGTCCTGAGATTAGATTCCTGCCACCCTCAGCTCACAGCCATAACCTCCTTCACTGGGGCCTGTCAGCTACACCCTCTGTGGCTGCCAGAGCCCTCTTTCTCAGTGCCCACACTCTCAGATGAAATTTTTCCTCGGCCTTAAGAGTGGAGTCCTCTGAGATGTTGCCCCTTCTCACGGCCAGCATTACCAGCTGCTCCTCTCATCCTCATTTTGGACGGACATGGAGTGAACCCTCTCCAAGTCTCCTGGCTTCATTCTGGTGGACGAGTTCAATCTCTAAATCTTCAGTGTCTGGTTAGACCATCTTCCTCTCACAAAGGCCTAGAATTCTTTGTTTCTTAAGTCACTTTATTGAGATACAATTGACATACAAAAAGCTGTACATATTTAAGAACACAACTTAATAAGCTTGCAGATAGCTGGTTAAAACCATGAAACCATCCGTACACCCCATGTCATGTTCATCTCTTCAAATTTTCCTCCTGCACTTCTTACCTATTATTATTTGTTTGAGTGTGTTTCAAGAACACTTAAGGCAAAGTCTGCCCTCTTGGCAAAGGTAAGCCCGTCACTGTTCACTACAGGCCCCGTGCCGCCCATTGTGTCTCTAGGGCTCACTCATCTTGTCTTAACACAACCGAAGCTTAGGAACCTTTGACTACTGCCTTTCCCTTTCTCCTCCTCCCAGAACATTTCATTCTTACCTTCTTAGGAAAGAGAGTAGAGAGGACTGTCATATATTTACACGGAGACGTAATCCTGCAAATGTTTCTGCGCATGCCTGCCATCTTATCAGAACAAAAGCCTGCCGGGCATATGTGTCCTCTTTTGACCCTCCATCCAAGCCATAAGGAGGAGCTGTCTCCCTGGGCAGCCTAGGGGGCCGCACCCTCCCCTCAACACCAGCAGCTTGTCTTGGGGGAGACTTAGGTAAACTAATCATTATAGTAACTGTGCTATGTTTTCATCTACAGAGGTCTTCAGCAAGCAGGTGGACTCAGAGAGAAGAGAGGGACTAAGCCTGCCTGGGTAAGTGAAGGAAGGCAGCCTGGAGGAGGTAACATTTGTGATGAGTTATAAAGGAGGGTGAGAATTCTTAGTGTTTTAAGATTTCTCTGTGTTAATTTTACTATCAATTTATAGATTTTCATGTTTAGTGAAAATTCCACACGACCGAACTTTTTAGTCAGTAAGTTCCACATCCAATTTTGAACTAATGAGGGAATGGCAAAAGAATATAAGGTATGGTCACAATCTTTCAGGCGTTTACTATTTTGTTAGCAGAGAGCATACTTGCATGTGTAACATCTACTTATTATTTAAGTAATTAATAAAAAGATTGGTGTTGGGAAAGAATGACTCAGTTCGTATATTCCCAGATTTTTCCTCTCTCCAAACTATTTGTGTATCATCTACGTATTAATGGATAAACATTTGCCTAGTTGCAGCAAGCGGGAGCCATTCTCTAGTTGTGGTGTGCAGGCTTCTCGGTGCTGTGACTTTTCTTGTGGCGGAGCCTGGGTTCTAGATTTGGGAGCTTCAGTAGTTGCTGCACAAGGGCTCCGCAGTTGTGGTGTGGAGGTTTAGTTGCCCTGAAGCACATGGGATCTTCCTGGACTGGGATTAAACCCATGTCCTAACCACTGGACCACCAGGGAAGTCTCTTTTGTCACCATCTTTATGGAGCTTACAGTTCTGCAGTTGAACAGACCTGGTAGGAAAATATCATCATTTGAAATATAATTTCAAGAATCTCAAAAGTGAATTGAGTATTTTGACAGGTTAATCTGGGCATGTGTCCTGAGAAAGGAGAAAGGTCTTGAGTTGTTTGTTACTGAAAGCTGTCCTTATTGAGATTCCCTGAAAAGATGACCATTTACTAGAATCTCTGACTACTATTCATTATCCAGGCTTGTCTTTAGACTGCTGCAACGACAGCTGTGCCCCCTTGCTGGGTCACATTGCTTATGTATTGCATCTGTGACTCAATGCCACTTGCTTTGCAATGGATGCGTGCATGTGTGCTCAGTCACTTCAGTATCTAACTCTTTGCAACTCTATGGACCGTACATAGCCTGCCAGGCCTCTGTCCATGGGGTTTCCCAGGCAAGAATACTGGAGTGGTGGCCATTCCTTCTCCAGAAGATCTTCCCAACACAGGGATCCTCCCAACCCAGAGATCAAGTCTCTTATATCTCCTGTTCTGGCAGATGGGTTCTATTACACCAGTGTCATCTGGGAAGCCCTTGCAATGGACAGGTCTATGTTATCGATGCTTTTCTATTAATCTGGCTTTGGTAATGCCAAACTGTAATGTACATTTGGAAGACCATTCTTTTAGAGAGGACCTAAGAAAGATAAAAGTAGAAACTGAGCAGGAAGGGTTTCAAAGTTCTTTGGCCTGAGTATGCCAAGTTGCCCTACAAGGGAGCAAGAACTAGGTGAGAGTCATAGAATGAGATCTAGAAAGGGAAAGGGCAAAGTATTAGATGCATTCACACCCTGGGGAAAACTACCGTGTGGATCCAGAGTACTCTAGGCACTGGCTAGATCCGCTCTGTGAGTCCCGGGTCATGCCCAGAGCGACTAAAACTCTCGTGTTACAGCCACTGGACTCGGCCAAATCTCCCTGCCTGCACTGGGTTCCCACTACACCACCACTAGGAACGTATGCCCTTGATTTAAAGCAGTTACAGCACTAGAAAGAGAGTTAGTGGCTCAGTCATGACCGGCTCTTTGCAATGCCATGGACTGTAGCCATGAGCTCCTCTGGCCATGGGATTTCCCAGGCAAGATAGTGGTGTGGGTAACCATTTCCTTCTCCAGAGAATCTTCCTGACCTAGGGATTGAAGCCGGGTCTCCTGCACTGCAAGCAGATTCTTTACCATCTGAGACAGAAGGGATGCACTAGACATTTTCTTTTAAAATCTGAGAGAAGTAATGCTTTGTGGAAATGATTTTCAAATTTAATTTTTTTCTTAACAGAAAACTCTTTTGTTCTTAATAATAAACCTGCTCTGGCTGAAGCAGGGTGGAGGTCTCCTTCCCCCTCAGCTCACCCTTGCCGCTCCCTGAGACATTTGTGCAGAAGCCTGAGGCTGCTGGGAACACTGTTTTAAAAGCTTTGCTGCCAACAAACCAACCATACAAATTTATTCTTGAGACAGTTGGGGAAATTTGAATATGGACTGAGTATTCATTTTGTTAGGTATGATAATGGTATCACGGTCATGTGAGAACAATGTTCTTTAAATGTTTTTTATTGTGGTAAAAGTCGCATGATATAAAACACACTGTTTTAACTATGTCCTTATTTTTTAAAGCTTCATATTCCACGATGTCTGGAATTTTCATTAAAAAGAAGTAATTATGACAGAATGAAAAATAATGTTAAATCAAGGTGGTGGGCATAGGGTTCATTATAACATCCTTTCTGAAAAATGAAGCAGCGCTTAGCACTGTAGGAGTCCCAGGCATCATTGTGGGAACTGGTCTATCGGTGCAGTTTTCCTCTGAGATCCGGGTGAGGGGGGGTCTGCTGTGTCCTCTCCATTTACTCACCACTTGTGGGGGGCTGGCAGGACACCCCGCTAGACGGAAAGGTAAGGGGCACATAGCATTCTTCACCATGTGGGCACGTCCTCCCCGGTGTTGGCCCGCCACCGCCTGTCTCCTCTGAGTAGGCAGGATGCCCTGCTCTAACCCCACACCTGCTGCCTCTAAGGAAAACCGAGCTGACGAACGTGCTCCTTCCTTTTTCCCCCGCTCCTTTCCCTCTCCCAGGTATCCAGGGATCCCAGGAGGGTTTCTCATGACCAGGAAGCTGCGAGATGCCTGCTGGGGCAATGCTGCCCTTTCACTTCAGGGCCTCGCTTTAGACGGGCCCAGTGCCAGCTCTGTTCTCACCTCTCCTTGCTCTGCCCTCTGCCACAGTCAGTGCAGTAAGCTGTGAATCGTACAACCCGAGAGAGAAGCATAGCCCCTCAAGCAGAGCAAGAATGCCCTCAGGCACCTCTGTTGCAGTGGTGGGGTCATCTGGCTTCTGCTAATATGTTTCTGTCTAAAATTCTTTCCATAAACGTTTACAGAATGCTCCTCTGTGTCAGGTACAGCGTGAGGAACTAATGGGCAGAGACCAGTAACATCTCCCGGGAACAGTGAAAAGCTCAGGAGCAAGTGAAGCAAGAAATCTCCTGCAGCCCAGGAAATTTAGACCCGCTGGTCTCCAACTGCAGACCCTGGAGCCCCTGGGACTGAACAGATCCCCGTCACCATAGCAGTGAAAGGTGGCTGACTGGCCAGGGAGCCCGTTGCTTCTTGAGATGCCATTTGTCAATATTCTGGTCCTGAGCTTTGCACGATGAGGAGCTCAGTTTTATTAATTCAGGTCCTGGGGGATTCAAGCCTGCGTTCCAGGAGACTGATCTACAAGTGAGCAATGAGTGAGCATGGCTGTCCTGTGACCAGAGTATTCACATCTGCTTCCCAAGACACACGTTTCCCTAATGGAGCTTATACCAGGAGGCTGATTGGCGAGAAAGAATCAGCCCAAAGGAAGGGAGTGACTATGAGGAGATTTTACTCAGGGTATGTGAATAGAAGAGGTCACGGGCAAGCCTCCTTGGATGTTTTTATACCCAGAATACCCGTGAGCGGGTTCTTCTCAAGATGCGCCTCTTTGTAAACACCTGTTCTTTTTTTTTTTTTTTTTTTGGTCAAGGTCCGTGGTATGCGGTATCTTACCTGCATGGAACGGGTGGAATCCTGCAGTGGAAGTTAGCCACTGGACCACCAGGAAGTCCTGACTAAACAACTGTTTTTTTGTTAGCCACTTATAGCACCATTTCAAAAGATGACAGCTTTCTTCGTATTAGTTTCATTCCAGTTATGCTTTCTGGAGGTTGTCTTGAGGTTCTGGGGAAGGGGAGGAGACTTAATGGGAAATGCCCCAGCCCAAGGCTGTCTGCAGTTCTGTAGGTTCTGGCATTTCTACACCAATGTATGGAGGTGGGAGGGGTTGTGGGGAGGTTTGCAGCCTGCAGGCTCTTTCTTTCATCTGGTTCTGTGCAACATGAATAGAGGTTATATCAGGGCTTGCCAGCTTATATGCAGCAGGGACCAGGTGTGTAGCAGAGTGAATCAGGCTGAATAAAAGAATAATCCCAATAGCAGTTTGAGCATAAATATGCTTCTTAATAGTCTTCTCTATAAGAAAAAAGTAGCACAGGTGTGAGGATAAATGGCAGCTGATGCTCAGTAGAGAGGGGACAAAGTAAGTCCTGGGGACAAGGTGAATCTTGGGGACTCTGGCAACCTGGAGAGAGTGCCTCCCTTCTCATGATGACCCAGCAACTGTGGCCTTCTGGGAATGAGGTCCCGACATTACCAGATGCAAGTATTTTCAAGAAAAGTTAGTACTCTGGATTTTAGGTGAAATCACCTGATTTTTTTTAGAATATTGGCAACCAATTCAAAGTTTTAAAAAATGCTCCTCTAAACAAACCAAACACGTCAGGGCCAGATTCAGTCAGCGAGCTGGATGGCAACTTCTACTGCCTGCAGGATCTTAGCTCCTGGACCAGGGTTGGAACTCCCCCCACCACCCTCCCCCTTCGCAGAGGAAGCTGGGAGTCCTAACCACTGGACTCCCAGAAAAGTTCCTTCTTTATATTTTTTAAAGGATCCTATGATTTTAGAAAATGCTGGTTTTAAAAATTAAATAGGCAGAAAAAAGTTAAGCAGGTATTTGTTGTTTTCTAATTGTAGGTGTTATCATGGCCTTTTAGATCCTAATGTGTCTTTGGATCTCCAACTCGGGCTCTTGACTTCATGGATACAAGGCACCCCCCCAATCCCCCCAGTGTCTAAAGAGGCCAAGTGTGTCCATTTCCAGTTGACATTTTGGCCAGGGGCATTTTCTGGCCCTTTCCCCTAAGTTAAGGGGTACTCTCTTCTGAGGTCTCAGACCCCTGTGCGGCCAGCGCTGACAGCAATGGAGCGGACAGTGGAGTCAGCCTGGAGTCCCCGCTCTGGAGGAATGCTCACAGTTCTCATCTGGCTCATTCATCTAAAGCCTAGAACCATGTGGACTGAGTTCATCTTCATCTAGAAACTGTGGTTCCTCTACACCTGTCAGTCTCGCCTCCTATAATCACTTTCCTTCTTACTTTTATTCTATGTTCATCATCCCATGTAAAATCTGGCTCAAAGCTCGCCCCTCAAACTCTCTCCCAAAGTACCCCCTGACTTATTTCTACCCACCTGGCCTCCGTAGCTGGTTCTGACAACTTCACAGAAAGACTAAGCCCATATTTAGGCCCCAGCAAAGCAGAGGAACCAAAAAGAAGCAAAAAGCAGCTCTAGTGAATTTCTCCAGAATATTACAACTGGAGACTCAGAAAACTTTTTAAATTTCAGGACTTAGTGAGCTTCAATGTTGTTTTATTCTGAATTACACTCAGAAAGATCATCCTCTTTCCAGGGCTTGGGGCCTCCATTAGCATGAATGGAATCAATTTTTTCATTTCATTACTATTACATACTTTTTATTAGTTTGTCATCTATAGCCTTCAAATTTTCAAAAGGAATTGGTGACTGCCTGCAATAAAAAAAAAAACAAAAACAAAAAACCTACATCTATGTGGGGTTGACGTGTGGCATCTATCTCTCCTTTTCAGCACCTCCAGCCCTTATCTCACTCTAGGCTTACTGCCAACACCTCTGAACAAATCTCCCACGTCCATCTTCCCAATCAAGTCCATTCTGTGCATTGCTGCCAATTCTTTCTAAAATACATGGTGATTTTGTCACTGTCCTGCATTTTTATCAGCTCCACCTAGATTGTAAATTGCCTAAAGATACAAACTACACACATTTATATTTCCTGTGTTGCTGTGATTCTCAGATTTTATGGGGAACATATTTAAAATGTGACTCCCTGTTCTTGCAATTAAAGATGGATATGGTAGGACTAGAGTGAGGTCAGGACCCTGCCTTTTGTTTCCAGACAAGTACTCGCAGGAGACTGTGGCGCTGGGGGTCCATAGACTAGAAACTGAGAATCATTCTCTTTTAAATCTGGCAGGGACCTAATAAATGGGTAAAAATTGAGTTTAGTTGCTTTTAAATCAATGCACCTCTATTTCATCTTCTCTGAAAAGATTTTAGTCTCCCATTTCCTTCACTCCAGCATCTGGTAGAATGCCATTGATTAGTTTCACACTGAAGTGATTTTTTAAAATATTCAGAAGAAAAAAGAGGAGGAAGGAGCTTATAAATGGCTTTCACTGCACACCTGGAGAATTATCAAGGTGATAAATGGTCCTGTCAGTGATGTCTGGGTATAACCCAGGTGCTTAGATCACTGAAAAAGGGTCTTTTGCATCTCTGCCTGCCCACACCATCATTTACCCCTCTATAGGAGACTGCCAAAAGAGGCTGCAGTTAATGGGAAATATATTTTAAGCCCTAATTTCCAAACTTTGCTCTCACTCTCTAAACAGAGAAAGGGAATAAGAGAGGCCAGGAGGAGCAGCGGAGAACAGTAGCAGGATTAAAAACTAATATGACATGTGTTTGATTGAACACCTACTGTGTGCTAAGCTGCCTTAGGCACCACACACAGGTAATCAATATCCTCACAGTAACCCGCAAGTAGGTGTTGACTGTCCCATTTTGTAGAAAAGGAAACTGTTTGCCTTCCTCCTGTGACATTGCCATGACTCAAGCAAAGGAAACTGGGAAAAAAACAATGCTTGAAAAGATAACCACACATTTCAGAGTCAATGCCTGGGCACGTTTGTAATGATGATTTAGAAAGGGAAAGGGCCCAAGAGGGGAAGGAAAACTCAGTCTGAAGGCTCTTCCTAAAGGCATGGGAAATGACCCTTCCGATCCCAAGTGCTCACGGGCTGGCTTTACCTTACCCCAAACAGTCTTGAGGTGCTTGGGGATCTGTGATCTGTTCAGTTCATTACCAGCCACAGATGACTTATTAAAAGTAATTGACCCTGTCTTGGGCACAAATTCCATTTAATAGGTTAATATGACAAATCTCAAAACAAAACAAAACCAAAAACAGCTCTCTGGCTCAGACCAGCCATCAGCAACACTGTTGTAATCCCAGGCTTGGAATCCCTGCTCCTCCTGGGTGTCCTCTTCACCTGGCCTTCTGAGCTGTGGTCCTGCTGGCCCCCAGGGAGAGCCCCTGTCTGTGGTTCCACACACTCCTCAGGTGGTCCCCGGACTCCTGCACTCCCACCACCCCTCCCCTCCCCAGGCTCTCCTGTCCCAGGACCGACACACTGGCCTGTGTGGCAGGGATGTCACTCCACGTACACCTGCTGACCACTCTGGGGGCCTCCACAGCCAGCCCGCTGAGCGCGGCCCCGGGGTCAGGATCTGATAGAAGAAGGTCACCAGTCAGAGTGGCCTCCACTCTGTGTCCTCCGGCACAGCTGGTGGCAGGGCTTTTCCTGTTCGTAAAAACTCCTCTCCTGAGGCTCCCAGCCCAGCGGGCTTCCATCCCTACCATGCTGTGCTGCTCTGAGTCTCTCATACACACACCGACTGTCATCCTTTCCTCCTTTGATGAGCGCCTTTCCCATCTGGGACAATGTCTGCGGTGTTGAGAGAGGTACCCATCCCCAGCATCTCAAGGTCTGGGCCTCGTGAACAGCCATCGGCCTCAGGGCTAGCCCCCTGCCAGCATCAGCCCCATACAGCATTTTTCAGCTGAAAGGAAAAACACAGCCAAGGTACGTGGGCAGAGGCAGCAGTGTGGATGTAAGGGGGGACAGCCTGACAAGAGCAGAAGGTTCATGGACGATGGTGGGAGAGGCCAGGCTTAAGACACTGGATTTTATTTAATAAGCACAAAACCATGTGGCTACATGCACAGGGAGGAGTTGTGAACAGTGTTTCAGGGTAAATAATCAGGAGGTAGAAAAAGTGGGGTCATTTGAGAGGTCTTTGGAGGCAAGGAGCCCGACTTGGGGCACATGCTCTGGAGCAGGGCTACCTGCTCCTCAGGATCTGGGGAAGATCGTCTGAACCCACCCCACACACCGCATAAGGCCCAAGGCCCTTGCTTCCCCCGAGCACCTTGGGTGCCACCATCTATCCCTGCTGAATGCTCATTCTGCATCTTCCTCTCTACCCCAACCTTGACCAAAATGTAGGATGCAATCTCTTCTCCACCCTCTTCCCATCCTCTCAAATGTCCTCCTACCAGGCAGGTTTATGTAGCGGGATGAAGAGGACATGGGGAGGACAGATGTACATCAGAGAACCCTGGAGCAGATAGCTAAAATGAGACTTCCCTGTTCTCAAAAGGCCCATGTGCCATTTCTGCTGACTCAGCACTAGCCTTCACCTGTGATATCCATCCTTTCTCCCTCCTTTTCCCTTCTCTCTTCATCACTTTCCAAATCTTGGCTTATTTTTTATGCTGGTGGGTCAACCATCTCTTCCTTACTGCCTTTCAGATCGTACCATCAGGGTCTTACCTCTATCTCCCTGAAGTTTGCTAAGTTTTTTTCTAAGCCAAGTCAGATTCTGTGTAAGAGAGACTCTGGTGCCAGTTTATGAATAACAATTTTTCTTGGAACTCCCACCCCCAATTTCACCCCTAAGACAGCCCCTGGAGCACCTTTGAGAAACTTTCAGGCTTTACCTTGATGTCGACTTGAGAGTCCTTCCATGTTTAAAGCTCCCGTGTCTATGGTTCCTGATTTTCAATTCTGTGTGGCTGGTTGAAAAAAAAAAAAAAAGAAAGAGGCAGAAATACAAAGTTGAGAAGCAGGTTGGCTTACAGCAATGATTTTTACAAATTCTACTCTCGGAATCCCTTTATATTACTTATGAGGACTCCAGATATCTTTCGTTTTTGTCTCTTGTCTCAATTTTAATGTCCTGGTGATCTTGGCATGGAATAACAGACTGGTTCCAAATCGGGAAAGTGAAAGTGAAAGTTGCTCAGTCCTGTCCAACTCTTTACGACCCCGTGGACTGTCCGTGGAATTCTCTAGGCCAGAATACTGGAGTGGGTAGCCTTTCCCTTCTCCAGGACATCTTCCCAACCCAGGGGTTGAACCCAGGTCTACCACATTGCAGGCGGCTTCTTTACCAGCAGGGCCACAAGGGAAACCCAATAGGGAAGGGATCATCAAATCGGGAAAGGAGTATGTCCGAGCTGAACTGTCACCCTGCTTATTTAACTTATATGCAGACTACATCATGTGAAATGCCAGGCTGGATGAAGAATAAGCTGGAATCAAGATTGCTGGGAGAAATATCAATAACCTCAGATATGCAGATGACACCACCCTTAAGACAGAAAGCAAAGAAGAATGAAAGAGCCTCTTGATGAAAGTGAAAGAGGAGAGTGAAAAAATTGGCTTAAAACTCTACATTCAGAAAACTGAGATCATGGCATCTGGTCCCATCACTTCATGGCAAATAGATGGGGAAACAATGGTAACAGTGACAGACTTTATTTTGGGGTGGGGGGTGGGGCTCCAAAATCACTACAGATGGTGACTGCAGCCATGAAATTAAAAGACACTTGCTCCTTGGAGGAAAAGCTATGACCAACCTAGACAGCATATTCAAAAGCAGAGACTGCCCACAAAGGTCTGTCAGTCAAAGCTACAGTTTTTCCAGTAGTTGTGTGTGGATGTGAGAGTTGAACAATAAAGAAGGCTGAACACTGAAGAGTTGATGTTTTTGAACTGTGGTGTTGGAGAAGACTCTTGAGAGTTCCTTGGACTGCAAGGAGATCCAACCAGTCCATCCTAAAGGAAATCAGACCTGAATTTTCAATGGAAGGACTGATACTGAAGTTAAAACTCCAATACTTTGGCCACCTGATATGAAGAACTGACTCATTGGAAAAGACCCTGATGCTGGGAAAGATTGAAGGCGGGAAGAGAAGGGGACAATAGAGGATGAGATGGTTGGATGGCATCACCAACTCGATGGACATGAATTTGAGTAAACTCTAGGAGCTGGTGATGAATAGGGAGGCCTGGAGTGCTACAGTCCATGGAGTTACAAAGAGTTGGACACGACTGAGCGACTAGACTGAACCGAACTGATCGTGGCCTAGTAATTAGGTCTTGTGAACCTTATTATCCATCTCCTTAAAAATAGGACCGGTATAACCATCTGAAAGAACTATGGTGAGAATTCAGTTCAGTTCTGTCGCTCAGTCGTGTCCGACTCTTTGTGACCCCATGAATCGCAGCATGCCAGGCCTTCCTGTCCATCACCAAATCCCAGAGTTTACTCAAACTCATGTCCATTGAGTCAGTGATGCCATCCAGCCATCTCATCCTCTGTCGTCCCCTTCTCCTCCTGCTCCTAATCCCTCCCAGCATTAGGGTCTTTTCCAACGAGTCAACTCTTCGTGTGAGGTGGCCAAAGTATTGGAGTTTCAGCTTCAGTTTCAGTACTTCCAATGAACACCCAGGACTGATCTCCCTTAGGATGGACTGGTTGGATCTCCTTGCAGTCCAAGGGACTCTCAAGAGTCTTCTCCAACACCACAGTTCAAAAGCATCAATTCTTCGGTGCTCAGCTTTCTTCACAGTCCAACTCTCACATGCATACATGACCACAGGAAAAACCATAGCCTTGACTAGATGGACCTTTGTTGCCAAAGTAATGTCTCTGCTTTTGAATATGCTATCTAGGTTGGTCATAACTTTCCTTCCAAGGAGTAAGCGTCTTTTAATTTTATGGCTGCAGTCACCATCTGCAGTGATTTTGGAGCCCAGAAAAATAAAGTCAGCCATTGTTTCCACTGTTTCCCCATCTATTTCCCATGAAGTGATGGGACCAGATGCCATGATCTTAGTTTTCTGAATGTTGAGCTTTAAGCCAACTTTTTCACTCTCCTCTTTCACTTTCAACAAGAGGCTTTTTAGTTCCTCTTCCCTTTCTGCCATAAGGGTGGTGTCATCTGCATATCTGAGGTTACTCATATTTCTCCCGGCAATCTAGATTCCAGCTTGTGATTCATCCAGTCCAGCATTTCTCATGATGTACTCTGTATATAAGTTAAATAAGCAGGGTGACAATATACAGCCTTGACGTACTCCTTTTCCTATTTGGAACCAGTCTGTTGTTCCATGTCCAGTTCTAACTGTTGGTTCTCAACCTGCATATAGGTTTCTCAGGAGGCAGGTCAGGTGGTCCAGTATTCCAATCTCTTTCAGAATTTTCCACAGTTTATTGTGATCCACACAGTCACTCAGATGGTAAAGCATCTGCCTACAATGCAGTAGACCTGGATTCGAACCCTGGTTTGGGAAGATTCCCTGGAGAAGGAAATGGCAACCTACTGTAGTACTCTTGCCTGGAAAATCCTATGGACTGAGGAGCCTGGTAAGCTACAGTCCATGGGGTTGCAAAGAGTAGGACACGACTGAGTGACTTCACTTCCCTTCACTTCACACAGTCAAAGGCTTTGGCATAGTCAATAGAGCAGAAACAGATATTTTTCTGGAACTCTCTTGCTTTTTCCATGATCCAGCGGATGTTGGCAATTTGATCTCTGGGTCCTCTGCCTTTTCTAAAACCAGCTTGAACATCTGGAAGTTCACGGTTCATGTATTGCTGAAGCCTGGCTTGGAGAATTTTGAGCATTGCTTTACTAGCGTGTGAGATGAGTGCAATTGTGCGGTAGTTTGAGCATTCTTTGGCATGCCTTTCTTTGGGATTGGAATGAAAACTGACCTTTTCCAGTCCTGTGGCCACTGCGGAGTTTTCCAAATTTGCTGGCATATTGAGTGCAGCACTTTCACAGCATCATCTTTCAGGATTTGAAATAGCTCAACTGGAATTCCATCACCTCCACTAGCTTTGTTCGTAGTGATGCTTCCTAAGGCCCACTTGACTTCACATTCCAGGATGTCTGGCTCTAGGTTAGTGATCACACCATCATGATTATCTGGGTCGTGAAGATCTTTTTTGTACAGTTCTGTGTATTCTTGCCACCTCTTCTTAATATCTTCTGCTTCTGTTAAGTCCATACCATTTCTGTCCTTTATTGAACCCATCTTTGCATGAAATATTCCCTTGGTATCTCTGATTTTCTTGAAGCGATCTCTAGTCTTTCCCATTCTGTTGTTTTCCTCTTTCTTTGCACTGATCACTGAGGAAGGCTTTCTTATCTCTCCTTGCTATTTATTGGAACTCTGCACTCAGATGCTTATATCCTTCCTTCTCTCCTTTGCTTTTCGCTTCTCTTCTTTTCACAGCTATTCGTAAGGCCTCTCCAGACAGCCATTTTGCTTTTTTGCATTTCTTTTCTGTTAACCAGGCCAAGGCCCTCGGCGGCGGCGGCGGAGCGCGGTGAATCTCCGATCCAGTTTCCAAAATGTGGCGGCTCTTGGCCACCCTCAGCTGCCTGCTGCCATGGGGATGATCTTGATCCCTGTTTCCTGTACAATGTCATGAACCTACGTCCATAGTTCATCAGGCACTCTGTCTATCAGATCTAGTTCCTTAAATCCATTTCTCACTTCCACTGTATAATCATAAGGAATTTGAATTAGGTCACAACAGACTGGTTCCAAATAGGAAAGGAAGTACGTCAAGGCTGTATATTGTCACCCTGCTTATTTAACTTATATGCAGAGTACATCATGAGAAACGCTGGACTGGAAGAAACACAAGCTGGAATCAAGATTGCCAGGAGAAATATCAATAACCTCACATATGCAGATGACACCACCCTTATGGCAGAAAGTGAAGAGGAACTCAAAAGCCTCTTGATGAAAGTGAAAGAGGAGAGTAAAAAAGTTGGCTTAAAGCTCAACATTCAGAAAACGAAGATCATGGCATCCGGTCCCATCACTTCATGGGAAATCGAAGGGGAAACAGTGGAAACAGTGTTAGACTTAATTTTTCTGGGCTCCAAAATCACTGCAGATGGTGACTGCAGCCATAAAATTAAAAGACGCTTACTCCTTGGAAGGAAAGCTATGACCAACCTAGATAGCATATTCAAAAGCAGACTTTACTTTACCAACAAAGGTTTGTCTAGTCAAGGCTCTGGTTTTTCCTGTTGTCATGTATGGATGTGAGAGTTGGACTGTGAAGAAGGCTGAGCACCGAAGAATTGATGCTTTTGAACTGTGGTGTTGGAGAAGACTCTGGAGAGTCCCTTGGACTGCAAGGAGATCCAAGCAGTCCATTCTAAAGGAGATCAGCCCTGGGATTTCTTTGGAAGGAATGATGCAAAAGCTGAAACTCCAGTAGTTTGGCCACCTCATGTGAAGAGTTGACTCATTGGAAAAGACTCTGATGCTGGGAGGGATTGGGGGCAAGAGGAGAAGGGGACGACAGAGGATGAGATGGCCGGATGGCATCACTGACTCGATGGACATGAGTCTGAGTGAACTCCAGGGGTTGGTGATGGACAGGGAGGCCTGGTGTGCTGCGATTCATGGGATCGCAAGGAGTCGGACACGACTGAGCGACTGATCTGATCTACCAAGAGCTATGGTAAGAACTGGGGATATTGTTATCACCAGGGATGAATAATAGATGCCCTGACCATTTCACGCTACTTACTTGTATGCACTAACAATATAGATTAATGAGCTCCCTGCCACTGCCCTCTGTTAGTAGGTCACTGAATAGGTAAGTGTGGATGAGAAGAGAAATAGGGCGGTATATCTCTAACATGGGCTGTCACTTACGCATCCGCCTACCCAACCTGGGCAGGAAAACTTGCCGTGGGGCTCCCTGGGCTGCCGGGCACAGCATGAGGGCTTGGAAATGTGAAGGGAGGATGGGGCAAGAAGTAAAGGAAAAGAGGCACAGAGATCCCGACAGCAGGCTTTAAAGGTGCTGAAAGCAAACCGCCCTCCTCCTGCGTAGCTGAACAGAGGTTGGGCAGGGGATGTACGTGGGCCTACTTAATGCCGAGACTCTACTTCCCTGGGGGTGTGGGGAGCACTAGAGGAAAAAGCAGGATTCAGCAGCTGTCCCCCACCTTCCTGATCTCATGAGCTCAGCAGCTGTGCCCCACCCCAGGCCCCCCTTTCCAGGGCTCCTAACCTCAAACAGCCAAGACCACTAAGTTGGCTGGGGACCAGCTTACTGGGAAACTAGAAAGATATGCTGTGTATTTTATCCTCAGTGAGTCACTGCTTTCATTTCATTAAACTTCAAAGAAATTTATTTAAGAGTTCTGATAGCCACAATGAGCTTGTAACCAAAACCAAGACTTTCTCATGAACTGATGATAATTAATGGGGAAAGTTTCAACCGTCCCCTCATAGGTGTCAAAGGCGGTGTTATCTGAACATAAAAGAATCACTTCCTGTTCTAAAAAGCCACCCCAGAGAGCTGAATACCTCTGGGAGACAGCCCTAGCCCCTGTGACAGTGTCTAGCACTAATTCTGCTTCACCTGCTTGGAGCTGAGGACTGCTCTAGGGTCAGGCTTGCAAAATATGCATATTGTATAAAAGGCCTCCCGATTTTAGCTGCTTGCTATGTTTCTAGTTGCCAGGATGCCTGGGCACTGGGTCCCCCCATTTGCATCTCTCACAGCTACATATTCAGGGGGTATGGTCTGAGAGGTTCCCAAACATACTACATACAGGTAACTCAACCCTGGCCCTGTGGGGGTGTCAGAATTCTCTGCAGGATTAGTCACTTCTCTGATCTACTCTTTAGAAAACCTCTAAAGGTAAATTATATACTGTAAAAATAATTACAGTAGTCTCTCTACTTCAGTGAATATTTTTAAATGTCTACAATTAAGTTGAGAAATAAAATAAAACCTTACCTGCTGGGGATAATCCATTTATTTGTTTGTGCTCATTAAATTCTGAATTAACATTCAACAAAAACTTACTGGCCTTCCAGTATGGGTCAAGCAGTGTGTTATCAGCTTGAGTGCTAAAGCATTTGCCCTTTAGCAGTGGATCCAAATAGAATTTCTGTGGCTGCTGCTGCTGCTGCTGCTGCTAAGTCGCTTCAGTCGTGTCTGACTCTGTGCAACTCCATAGATGGTAGCCCACCAGGCTCCCCCGTCCCTGGGATTCTCCAGGCAAGAACACTGGAGTGGGTTGCCATTGCATTCTCCGTCTGTGGGTGAAGCCTCGACATTTTACAATTTGTCAGGAGGTCGCATGTACAGTCAAGGTGAGAATCACTGTCCTGAGGGAGTGATGGGGCAAAGAGCACACGGACAGACTTGGCCAGGCTCTCAATTTTGATATCCGTGAGGTGTTGAGAACCTCACTCATGTCTTTGGCTTTCAGGCTGGACTTACTTCTGGACAAGGAGAGAATGGGATTTGATGGTCTCTGAGTTCCTTTCCATCACTCCTAAGTCTCTTGGTCTGAACCAAGGTGTAAGTCCCTTTCAACTCCTACATTCTAGGACTTTTCAAGATGTTTTGTGGTGAGAGGAACTGGAAGCTTTTGGAGAGTCCCTGAGTTCATTACCTGTTCAGATGCCTCTCCCATTCTCTATACCAACTTATTTTACCCACTGGGTGTCCATCAGTCTCAGGGTTAAACCAACTTAACGGAAGACAGTGGCTACAACAAGGCTATAAAGGTCCATTAGTCCCCGTAATGCCCATCTTTCCCAGACTGCTTCCTCCATCTAGACACTCATGGGACAGTGAATCAAGGGTTACCCAGGGAAGCAGAAAGGCCAGTGCCTGGTGGATGACGAGTGTGAAGACAAGGAACCAAGCATCTCTCTGAAGTGCCAGCTCTGGCAAGTAACTCAGCATGCTAAGGGTATTCTGAGTCCCAACCAAGAAGACGCCTCTGCATGCTAGGCACCCAGAGGCTAAGGAGGAAAATAACCCTTATCTACTTTCTTCCGCCCAGGTCTTAGTGTGATACAAGAGGAACACACATTCTCCATTCTTCACTGGCCAATAATAATGTGGGAAGAATTTGGAGTTCACCATTCTGGACAAAATGGAAGATTATTAACAGAAGAGTTATTGATAAGTATACAAATAAATTTTATTTTCCATTGTAGATCTATTTCTGAAAATATTATGTTCAAGTTGAACATATGAAAACAGAACACTTCTTTCTTCTTTACTTGAAGTGGCACCTAAGAATTTCAATTGTGATTCTCTGCATCTTAGTCTACTAGTTATAACGCAGTAGCCAACATTCAAATCCATGGAAGCAAATCTTTTGTAAAGGATTAGATTAAATCATTTGAGGATGAACCAGGTCTTTCTTAAATTTTTAAATATTTTGAGTGAGAGACTTTATCAATCTTTATTACTCCTTACAGATTCAACTTTCAATTCATACAAAGTCAGCCTCAGATGGAGACTCACTATTCCCATTACTCTATTGGAAGATTGCTGAGCTTAGTCGCTCAGTCATGTCTGACTCTTTGAGACCCCGTGGACTATAGCCTGGTGGAGGCTCCTCTGTCCATGGGGATTCTCCAGGCAAGAATACTGGAGTGGGTTGCCATGCCTTCCTCCATAGCACGGCAAAGAGCAATATATATATAGAGAGAGTTGCTGTTGTCAGTTACTAAGTCACGGCCTCCTCTTTGCAACCCCATGAACTGCAGCACTGCAGGTGCTTCTATCCTCCATTATCTCCCAGGGTTTGATCAGATTCATGTCCTTTGAGTCAGTAATGCTCTCTAACCATCTCATCCTCTGCTGCCCCCTTCTCTTTTTGCCTTCAATCTTTCCCAGAATCAGGGTATTTTCCAATGAGTCAGCTCTTCACATCAGGTGGCCAAAGTATTGGAGCTTCAGCTTCTGCATCAGCCCTTCCAGTGAATATTCAGGACTGATCTCCTTTAGGATTGACTGGTTTGATCTCATTGCTGTCCAAGAGACTCTCGAGTCTTCTCTAACTCCACAGTTCAAAATCATCAGTTCTTTGGAGCTCAGCTTTCTTTATAGTCCAACTGTCACATCCATACATGACCACTGGAAAAACCATAGCTTTGACTAGACAGACCTCTGTTGGCAAAGTAATAATTCTGCTTTTTAATATGCTGTCTAGATTTGTCATTTGAGAAGGCAATGGCACCCCACTCTAATACTGTTGCCTGGAAAATCCCATGGACGGAGGAGCCTGGTAGGCGGCAGTCCATGGGGTCACTAAGAGTCGGACATGACTGAAGCGACTTAGCAGCAGCACCAGCAGCAGATTTGTCATAGCTTTCCTTCCAAGGAGCAAGCACTTTTTGGTATCTCATGGCTGTAGCCACTATCCTCGGTGATTTTGGAGCCCAAGAAAATAAAATCTTTAAACTATGTGCATGTAAAAAAAATGAGGATATTTTTAAAATTACAAAGTGAAGAGGACCTACCTTAAGTATGATATTTAATGATGAAACTTTAGAAGCATTTTCACCAAAATCAGAAATCAATGTTGTCTGCTATTCAACATTGTAGTGGAGTCTTAGCTATTATATTAAGACAAGGAAAAGAAATAAGAGTTAAACAGAATTGGAATGAAAGACAAAAAAAGATTCCTGTTTAAAGAGAACGTTATAAGCATAGATAGTCCAAAATGATTTACTAATAAAAGGGTGTGCAGCAAATGGCTAAATTTAAGAGCAAGTTAAAAAAAAAATCAATATTACTCCCAAATACTGGCAATAACTGACAAATAATAGTTATTAGAAAATATGATAGGACAAAATTCTATGTAGAGTGGCAACAGAAATTACTAGGTACACGGGAGTAAACCCATGAAAAAGTGCCTGCTGATCAGTTGCTTAGTCGTGTCCGGCTCTTTGTGGTCCCAAGGACTGTAACCTGCCAGGCTCCTCTGTGGGAAGCCATTTATGAAGACAATTATTAAATATTATTGGAGGACATAAAATAGATCTGAATAAAATTATAAATATGTCAATTCTCCCCCAAAATAATCTCCAAATTCCATGCTTTCAAATGAAAACTCAACAGAAATTTTTGTGGTACTAGACAAACTGATACCTAACCTCATAATTTCCAAAATGGTTTGAAAATAAGAACAAGATGGAGGCTTGTTGGCTTTTCCCCTATACATTAAAGTTTATTATGTTCTAAAGATTTATTATAAAGCTTTAGAACATAAAACAGTGAAATAATAGAACAGGGATAAAAAATAAAACAATGGAACAGACCAGAGACCCCAGAAATAGCACCGTATACAGATTTTGAAGCTTAATGTATTATTCAGGTGACAGCAGGAATGGAGTACTCAGTAAACTGAGGACTGATTTGTCATGTGGGGAAAAAGGGAAGTTGATTCTTATCTCACACACACACAAAATAAATTCTAAATGGATTAAGACCTAGAAGATGAAAACCAAATGTTAAATGGGTTAGGAAAAAATACGGGACCTCTCTGTTCTTGAGATAGGGAACACAAGTCACAAAAAGCAGAAATGATAAAAGAAAATACTGATTTCATTAAAATTTAAACTTTCTTTGTAACAGATGATCCCATAAACAAAAGATAAGTGATAAATTAGAGAAGATATGCAATGTATCAGAATACATAGAAGATTCATATAGAGATTTCCTACAAACTGATAAGAAAAACCATCTGATCAAAAATTGTGCAGATGATATAAACAACTCACAAAAGTCCAAACAACAAATAAACACATGGCAAGATACTCAAAATAATTAATAGTCAGAGAAATAGAAAATACAAGCAACATGAGATGCTATTTCATATCTATCAAATTGGTGAAAATTAAAAGTCTGACTGTGACGATGGTGGAAAACTCAAATGCAACTGGTGGGAGACTAAATCGGCACAACACATTTAGAGACAAAATTTAAGATATGGATCTATCTAATTGAAAATTCATACACTGTATGGTCCAATAATACTTAAATCAAGCATATATATCTGTATGTACACCTGAGAGAAATTCTCACACATGAACATAAGGACACGTATATAAAGAATGTTCATTGTAGCATTAAAAATTAAATAGCTAAAAAAGCTGAAAATAACCTAAAATTATGAATAAACAAAATGCATTATATTCACATACTTCAATAGTGTGCATGAGAAACTGAATAAGCTAGATCTATGTATTACCATGGGCAGATTTTAAAAAGCAAGTTCCAGAATGGTACATATGGTTTGATATCATATGTTTAACTATATATAATTTTAAATGAATACATTGAGAAATGAATAGGAGTAAGAAGATGGAGACAAACAGCCCTTTTGAGTCTCGCTGTCAAAGGGAAGAGATTGTAACAGCTGGAGGTGAGGGTCTACTGTCTGAGGTGGGTTATGTATATGTTTTGTAATGCAACCCACTCCAGTACTCTCGCCTGGAAAATCCTATGGATGGAGGAGCCTGGTAGGCTACAGTCCATGGGGTCGCTAAGAGTCATGACATGACTGAGAGACTTCACTTTCACTTTTCACTTTCATGCATTGGAGAAGGAAATGGCAACCCACTCCAGTGTTCTTGCCTGGAGAATCCCAGGGTCGGGGGAGCCTGGTGGGCTGCTGTCCACGGGGTCGCACAGAGTCGGACACGACTGAAGCGACTTAGCAGCAGCAGCAGCAGAGTTTGTTTACCTGAAAATGGGAATGATCCCGCAGAAAGACTTAAAAAAAAGATTATTCACAAAGAACAAAATCTGCGAAGTTAGGGTTCTGGGCTGCACAGCACAAAAGGAAGATGCTAATATATTTTAGGTGAGAAATGGTGAGTGTTTGAACCATGAAGGATGAGCTGGAGATGAATGTGCAGGCTGTGTAGGATGGAGGCGAGTCAAGAAGGGACCTTAATTGGATACATGGGTGGACGGATGACACTATAAAGGAGGGTCTGGTTTGATTAAAAGGCAAGACAAGAGCACCTCTGGTATGATGATGGGCCCTGGCCTTTCTGAGAGTAGCGGACGATGCTGTTGTCACTCCTAAGGAACTTCTGCTCTGGAGTCCACGCCCAGTACCACCGCACTGTAAGCTTCCTCTGGGCCCTGGTGGTTTATTTTTATTTGCACCCATGCCTCTCACGGATGTTAGCAAAGGCCGCTCTGGGAAAAGCACTGGGTCTAGTCCTGCCTCCATTGCTTCACTAGTTCTGTGATTTTCTAGAGCGAATCCTGTAACTTCCACCACCTCCGTTTTCTACCTCCCAGAGTGGTTAACTGCCTTGAGGTGACCGCTGGTGAAAGACTCCGGAAAGCCCTCCCCTGGACCCCGGTTCCCCAGCACCGACTCGTCCCACTGCGTCCCACTGCGCTCTCTCCGCCGCTGCCTCCTCTCCACCCACAGCCTCGCCTTTATTTTCTTCCCGCCTTTATGGCTCCAAGTTTCCACACAAGCCTGCAATCAGACGACACCGCCAACGGCCCAGGGCTCCGTCTGGGGCGCTGCCTCGCCCACCTGGTCACCCTTGGGGGACTACCTAGGGGACAGGGACCCCCCACCCCCCACCAGCGCCGCCGGCCTCGGGGTCCCCGGTTGGTGGGCGCCCACCACCCATCCGCTGGGCGCGCACCGGTCTCGGGAGACAGTCCAACGGTTCCAGGCGCGAGCCAAGGGGAGCTTGTCTGTCCGCGGGCCCCGCCGGCCGCTGAGCGCTCGTCACGCCGTCCGCTTCTCTGGCTCCCTGTCTGTCCGGGGTCCACCTGCCCCTCTGTCCCTCCTCCCGGGCCCTCCCTCGAATCCCCACCCAGCCAGCTTCTCTGGGCCCCGCGGTTGGTCGCTTATGGGTGTCACTCCGCCCTCCCCGGCAGGAGCCACGCGGCGCGCAGGGGCCGCTGCTCTCGGATGCGAGCGCATAAAGCCTGCTCGAGCCGAGCCGCCAGCCGGGGCGTATGGGCTCAGCGGCGTTTTCCAGCGATTCCTCTGGCCAGGAGCGCTCCTGCAAACAGGTTTAGGGGCACCCGCTTCCCGCTTCCAGGAAAGTTTTGAGAAAGTGGATTTGAGGTGCATTGGGGAGTGGTGCCAGCTCCCCCAGCCTTCTTACCCTTCCAGAAGGCTCGCCTTGCACAGCCTGGCCCATTCTACCCTTCCTGACTCCTCGGCTCCCTGACGCTTGCTTCCCTTCGCTCCCGGGTTCCCCTTCCCCTCTCTGGGCTCAGCATCTTCTTCCTTACCTCATCCTCTCCATCCCTGCCCTCTTAACTCCTGCCACACAGTCTCAGCCTCCTTCTGGTCATCCCACCCTTCCCCTTTCTTCCATCTTTAACCTCCTCCTGTCCACTCCGTCTCATTCCTCCGGCCTCTCTATTTGCGCTCACACTCAGCGTCCATCCCCGCCTCCTCGCGCGTTTTTCTCCCAGCAAACTTCCATCATGGATTCCAGGCCTCCGTGGACGGCTGCTCCTACCCCGGGGAGCACCTTCTCTGCTGCCAACGCCACCACACCCTGGCTGGGCCGGGATGAGGAGCTGGCCAAGGTGGAGATCGGCGTCCTGGCCACTGTCCTGGCGCTGGCGACAGGGGGCAACCTGACGGTGCTCCTGACGGTGGGGCAGCCGGTCCGCAAGCGCTCCCGCATGCAGGTGTTCGTGCTGCACCTGGCCCTGACCGACCTGGGCGTGGCGCTCTTCCAGGTGCTGCCCCAGCTGCTGTGGGACATCACCTACCGCTTCCGGGGCCCCGACCCGCTCTGCCGGGCCGTCAAGTACCTGCAGGTGCTGAGCATGTTTGCCTCCACCTACATGCTGCTGGCCATGACGCTGGACCGCTACCTGGCCGTCTGTCACCCCCTGCGCAGCCTCCAGCAGCCCAGCCGGTCCACCTACCCGCTCATCGCAGCGCCCTGGCTTCTGGCGGCAGTCCTCAGCCTCCCTCAAGTCTTCATTTTTTCCGTACGAGAGGTGATCCAGGGCTCTGGAGTGCTGGACTGCTGGGCAGACTTCCGCTTCCCTTGGGGGCCACGGGCCTACATCACCTGGACCACCCTGGCCATCTTCATCCTGCCAGTGGCCATGCTCACAGCCTGCTACAGCCTCATCTGCCACGAGATCTGCAGGAACCTCAAAGTCAAGACGGAGGCTGGGCAGGCCAAAGGAGGGAGCTGGGGCACTGGGAACAGGCCCTCCGCTCGTGGCCCGGTGGCAGCCCCGCGGGGGCTGCCGTCCCGGGTTAGCAGTGTCAGTGCCATCTCACGGGCCAAGATCCGAACTGTGAAGATGACCTTCGTCATTGTGCTGGCCTATATCGCCTGCTGGGCGCCTTTCTTCAGTGTCCAGATGTGGTCTGTGTGGGATGAGAATGCCCCCGATGAAGGCAAGTGTGTGGTCTGGTTGGAAAGCTAGAGGTGGGAGCAGGAGGTGGAAAGATGCAGAAAAGAGAGAAGGAGGGTATTAGGACAGGGCCACAGTGGCTCCCAGAGCCAGGCAGGTAGCAAATGGGTGAAGCAGTTAAAAATGGTGTTCTGGTGTGAAACGGGACAGTTCTAGTATGCATTCATTTTGAATGGTTTCTATCAATCCCTTCAAAGCTGTTTGAAGATCTCATTCAGTATTACGTGCGTGTTACTCACTCAGTTGTGTCTGACTCTTTGTGACCCCACAGACTGTAGCCCACCAGGCTCCTCTGTCCTTGGGATTCTCCAGGCCAGACTACTGGAGCAGGTTGCCATTTCCTTCTCCAGGGGGTCTTCCTGACCAAGGGATTGAACCTGTGTCTCCCGCATTGCAGGCAGAGTTTTTACCATCTGAGCCTCCTTCCCAGGTGGCTCTAGTGGTAAAGAACCCGTCTGCCAATGGAGAAGACTTAAGAAACACAGGTTCGATGCTTGGGTCGGGAAGATCCCCTGGAGAAGGGTATGGTAACCTGCTCCAGTATTCTGGCTTGAAGAATCCCATGGACAGAGGAGCCTGGTGGGCTACAGTCCATAGGGTCGTACAGAGTCGGACACGACTGAAGCGACTTAGCACGGCAGCACAACACAGAGGCTGCCATGGTCAGGCCGGTAACAAATGGGTGAAGCATTAAAGATGGTGCCTGTCCCAGTGTGAAAAGGGACAGCTGCAACTCCCATCCAATCAAAACATGCCACGTGAGTACCTTTAAGGTGAAATTTCCATATTCTACAATTTTGGCAACTAATTTAAGCATTTTAAAATAGTATTTGGCCCTAATGAAGATATGACCATGAGTAGATTTGGCCAAGCAACTGACAGTTTGCTAGACTGTTTGAAAGGGATTTTCAAACGATTTGGTCCAGATGGCAGTTTGTGGCCCATGAAGTGTGTCTCTCAGCATTCTTCCCCCACTGCACCTGAACAAGACTTTGAACTCCTTTTCAACAGCCATTTTCAATTAATTAGCCCTGGGGCACAACCCTGAAATTCCAAGATCAACCCTTTTGTCTTGTTAATGAGAAAGCAGAGGCTCAGAGAGGCTACCTGACCTGCCCAAGGCCACACAGCTAGGAAGTGGCAAAGTGAGGATAGAACCTAGGCCTGGAATCTCCTCATTTCTTTCCTCAACTCCATGCCCCCACTTTCCAAATTCTAGCTCTGGAAGTGATGAAGAGAAGGGCCTTCCTCCTATGTAAAAAACAAAGTGGGACCTTCCAACAGGACTGTGTCCCAACTGGGACGTGGGAGGCCTGTTTCTGGTCATTTTTTGGAGTGAGATAGATGGCAGCCTAAGTTTCAGATACTGCCAACTTGGGGTGAGGCCATTTGGGGGTGAGGTTGTCCTGAGAAACGTAAGTGCTGTTTCTGGGCAGCCCAAATGCTGGTGAGTGGTATTCAAAGACATCTGTTCCTGCTCCCCTAGGAACATGAGGGTGGGGACAAGAGTGTGGTCACCTGTCAGAGTGACTGTGCTCTCTGGTGCAGCAGACTCTTCACGCGCAGCTCGGGGTGTATGATGGGTGCAGCACATGACTGCCCCAGGGACGCCCTGTGGACAGTTTGCTCTGGAAGCTTCCTGAGGACTCACTGACCAGCAGACCCAGACTACCACTTCCTACCAGCTCTTAGAGTGATCCCCCTTCCCTGTGCTATTGTTTCTAACCTCAATCTGCTTGTCCTAGGGCACGCTCAAGCCAAACAGGCTCAAGCTAAGCATCTTTTCTGGAAAGATGAAGTAAGGGGAAGGTTGCTCATGACATTAACACAACTCTGCAAGAGAGTTCAGCGAGATTCATGTTGATGTATGGCAGAAACCAACACAATATTGTAAAGCAATTGTCCTTCAATTAAAAATAATTTTTTAAAAGCTAAAAAAAAAAAAAGAGAGAGTTCAGCAATACTGAATTGTAACAGTCCCATTGTACCCCTTCTTAACTACCTTTCAGACACTAGTGTGGACCAGAGGCTATTTATAAAGTTACCCTTTAAGCAATATTACCCCTAACCTGCTCCAGGGACTGCCCCCATCTCTAGTCAAGGACAGAATAGAAGGAAGGAGGGCTTTCTATGTGCCAAGCACATTTAGGCCTTGTGCTACTTAGGGGTGACCTTCTCCCCTTGACATCTAAGTAATCTGAGCTTCAGAGAGGTGAAATAACTGGTCCAAGGTGCTACTTCTAGTAAGAGATGGAGCCAAGAATCAAATCAAGGTCTCCTTAGGCCAAACTTTATCCAGACTTTTATTGTTGTCTTATTCCCAACAATCCTAGCTGAGCTGGTGACACCAGGGATGAGAAGGCCGTTCGCCCTTTATCAAGGAACCTACAAGAAGCTTTCTTGCTTGCCTCCTGTAGTCACCACCATCATCATCCTGTCCCTCAGACCCATATATAAATGATTTATCACTTATCAAGGGTCTCTCCAAGTAAGCAGTACAGGAACGAAGTGTCCCTCAGAAAACCGGAAGCCCTTCGGGGACTCTGAGTTGAGCAGACATTCACTACTTTAAACTTGCTTTCCAGTACATCTAGCTTCCCTCCACGGCATGCTGGCCTCCTGGCCACTCATCCCCGAGTCTTTGGCAGGAAGCTGTCTCCTTACGCTTATCCATACCCCCTACCGTCAGTGGAGCTTCTGCCAGGCCGGTCTGCAGCAGGTCTGCCCTCCAGGACTGAGCTGGAGCCTCCGAAGACTCCAGGGCTCCAGGCGCGTCTCGAGCCCCTACCTGGCCCTGGCTCGGGGGCGCCAATTCAAACAGATGCTTCTCAAGTGAAGAAACCTGTGGAAACCCTCAGTCTCTGGCCTAGTCTAGGCACTATACATATACTGATGGAGCAGATGGGATGAATACACCCCTTAGCCAAAGCAACTTCTCAAATGTCTGCAGCCCCTGGGTATTCAGTTAACTGGGGTGCAGGCCAGACGCCTTCATGCTGCAGGAGCCTGGGTTTGTTGCTGAGGCTGGTCCCCCCCTCTGCTTACAAGTGCTCCCTCCTTGCTCTCACTTCTGTGCTTCCCAACTCTGTGATTCATGCCTTCTCTCAAATATCCTGACCCTGTATCTTCCCTTCCTTTGGGCTGCAAGTACCACACTGGAGAGCACCCAAGGACCCAGCATATCGGAAGCTTTCACGACGCTTTACAGAGCAGGCACTTGAGCTCTGCCTTTGAGTTCATTGGTTGAAATGGTGGCAGGGTGCAGAATTGCTGCTTTAAAGAGGGAAGACCTAGGATCAGGTCTGGGCCATAACCCTTAATTCCTTCCAGCTCTGCCATGGCACTCAGTGATTCTACAGCCTCCACCAAAGAGCTGGGCAACTCAGTGTGCAGCCCGTGCCGTAGCTTAGCCATGGTGCATTTGGCAGAAGGCTGGGGCCCATCTCAGCAGCTTTCCTGTTGGCATGAGAAGTTTCATTTAGTTTTCCGAAAGAGTATTACATCTGTAAGGAATTTTATCAGAGTCTTTGAAGGCTCGCATTTTGACTGTCCAGAAGAGAAAGTAGTTTTCCCTGCAGAAGGGACATTCTCTGGATGTAATTTCTGACAAGAGAGAACAGTACTGGCCAGGAACGAGATGCCTGGATGCCCTGTACCTAGAAGCTGCACAGTTGGAGATGGCTTCATGGGACCTCTAGGCTGTCAGGCTCCACTGATAGGCTACCAGGTCCCCAGCACGGTCGATACTCACACGGGCAATAACTGAATGACAGAATGACTGGGACAGACCCAAAGGGCTCAAGGAGCACAGAACTCAGAGGGCAGTGTGTCCCCGTATCTATGACCTAAGTGGGAATGCAGTGTGCCCAAACTTGGCTGGAATCATGGTTATTTTTCCTGCAGGTTTTATAGAAATTGCCTCACCTGTGCTCAGCATCCATTAAGGGATTCACGATTCCGGATTTCAGAACAAAGATAGTGATCCAATTCGGGCTGCTCCTGTCGCTGACTATGTCTGTGCCTCTAAAGTCAGCTTAGAGCAAGCCTCAGCTCCTGTCATCACCCTGTGGCACAAAATGAATAAATAAATCAGTGAGGGAAAACCCTGGAGTCAGGAGTCCCAGCTGTGATCCTTTCTGATTATAGAACCCCACGTGGTCCTCCTTGGGATTCAACTTCCTCCTCTGTTCTGTAGGGAGCGGGACTCTCTCCCAGGTCCCTTCCAGCTCTGAAATCCTTGTGCTTCTCCCTTGGCAGATTCGACCAATGTGGCTTTCACCATCTCCATGCTTTTGGGCAACCTCAGCAGCTGCTGCAACCCCTGGATCTACATGGGCTTCAACAGCCACCTGTGGTTGCATGCCTTGCGCCGTCTGGCCTGCTGCAGAGGCCCTGGGCCCAGGATGCGCAGGCGGCTCTCCAACGGCAGTCTGTCCAGCCGCCATGCCACCCTGCTGACCCGCTCCAGTGGCCCGCCTGCCCGCGGCCTCAGCCCCGGACTCAGCAGGAGGCCAGGGCCCAAAGACTCCCTGCGGGGCGCAGAGCAGGTGGAGGGCGATGCTGCCACTGAGACCAGCATCTTTTAAGAAGCACTCCCCAGAGTCTGGTGGAGGATCTCTGCCCATCTCAGCACTGCCCAGCCTGATGCTCTCCGTGGTCTTCTACAGTTAGAACCTTTCACGACTTTGCAAGATTGGAGATGCGTTCTCTAAGGACACCCTAACCAATAGGCCCTAGAAGAATTGTTGGATTTTCATGACAATGACATTTATGCCCTTTGACTCAGCTTGAGGCAGGGTGAGGAGGCCAGAAAGGCCGCTCCTGTCTTTGGTGTCATAGCTGCCCACCCAACTTCACGTGCTGGGAAACAGGGAGACTAAGACTGTCTGCTTCCTTGATCCTGCCGTGTTCACAGCATGTCTGGGGACCAAGTGTGTGATAGATGTGGTGCTGCAGATCTGGGCTCTCCTGCCTGAGGATCCACAGGCAGCAGGGATTCAAAGGCTGGTATCTTATCTTGTTTGTCCCACCCTAATCTGACGAGTGCATCCCAGTTCAGCCAGGAGAGGGAAGGAGTGAATAACTGCAAAGAGGACTGTATTTGAATCCTGAGATGGGTGTGTGTGGGAGGGGGCTTTGAGAGAGGCGTGCTTAATGAAGAGAAGTGAACAGGTGTGGGGGCTTCGCCTGCTATACTCACCTGTCTACCGAAGGGAGATGAGGGGTAGCACAGCGCTTGGTAACTGGTAAAAACTCTGCAAATGCTGCTTATCTGCTCCCAAATACCCTCATTTATAGTTAGGATGGGTGACAAGGCAAAGTACTACATATTCTCAGTGGAATGGCCCACTGGGTTGAATGTGGGAAGAATGAGTGAGGAGAGATGGAGATGAAAATGGTCACCAAATTCTGAGTGGGAGGAGGTCTTGGGAGCAGCAGGGATTGGTTGCACATCCCCCTCCCTTCACGGGGTCCACGTGGCTCCTGCCTCTTGGGCTGCGTGGAGGGGACATCCTTTGAGAAAGCATGACTTAGTCGTGGCTCTGGATTTGTTTGAGGCTCTTCAGAGCTTCCACACAAATCACATGCTTGCCACGATCAAGTCAGGAGCCCGGATGGGGATCCCAGCTCTGCCTGGTGGTATCTGTACGACCTTGGGAACTTACCTCCCTCTCTGGACCTCAGCTCCTTGCCTGCAGAATAGAGATGCTCTTCAAGGTCTTTCCCAGCTCAAACTTTTCATGACTCGCAAGACTGGAGAAGCACTGAGGACTTCCTACCCATAAGCTCTAGAAGGATTGTTGGATCTTCGTGATAGTGACATTTACGCTGTTTGACTTGGTTTTGGTGGCTTTGGGTCCTGCCGCGGCCGTACCATTCACCTTTGCCAGCGGTTCAGCTCAGTCGCTCAGTTGTGTGCGGCTTTTTGTGGCCCATGGACTGCAGCAGGCCAGGCCTCCTTGTCCATCACCAATTCCTGGAGCTTGCTCAAACTCATGTCCATCAAGTTGGTGATGCCATCCAACCGTCTTATCCTCTGTCATCCCCTTCTCCTCCTGCCCTCAATCTTTCCCAGCATCAGGGTCTTTTCCAATGAATCAGTTCTTCGCATCAGGTGGCCAAAGTATTGGAGTTTCAGCTTCAGCATCAGTCCTTCCAATGAATATTCAGGACTGATTTCCTTTAGGATGGACTGGTTGGATCTCCTTACAGTCCAAGGGACTCTCAAGAGTCTTCTCCAACACCACAGTTCAAAAGCATCAATTGCCAGCAGTTACATGATGCTAATGCCAAGAGAGCCTGGCCGGTGGAAGTTGGGACTTTGTCCTGCTCCTCATTATCTCCAGTGGCATTTATACCTTGGAATAACCTCCTCTCCACGATTCTGGTTCTAATCTAAGTGATGGTCTTGATGGTGGGAAAAGCATCAGCTGAAGTCAGGCCCTGGTTCTACCACCACAATGCCACCAGTGACCTTGCTCTCTTCACTATGTGCTTAATCACTCAGTCCTGTCTGACTCTTTGTGACCCCATGGACTGTAGCCCACCGTCCTCTGTCCATGGGATTCTCCAGGCCAGAATACTGGAGTGGGTTGCCATGCCCTCCTTCAGGGGATCTTCTCAACCCAGGAGTTGAACCCAGGTCTCCTGCATTGCAGGCATATTCTTTACCATCTGAGCCACCAGGGAAGCTCAAGAATACTGGAGTGGGTAGCCTATCCCTCTCCAGGGGAACTTCCTGACACAGGGATCGAACTGGAGTCTCCTGCATTGCAGGCAGATTCTTTACCAGCTGAGCTACCAAGGAAGCTCTCTTTGTTATGAGGGTCAAATAGGACTGTGGGTATGTAGGCAGTTTGTAAACCCATGAAACTATACTACTGTGGGGATTGATTGCTAATCTAATTAAGAGTGCCTGAGAGCAGCACTAGGGAACAGAGTCACTCTCTGCCCTCCACTCCTAGGGAAGGTTTGAGGGGTGACTGTGGCTTTGGGGATACACTTCTTTAAGAGGCCACTTAGCTCTAAGAAGTCTCCTTAGGTCTCCTTAAGAGAAAAGAACTAAGCTGAGTGTCATGAGTGAGCAAAGCATCCCAGCCTTTCAACACTAGAGAACTGGAAACTGGGATGCAGGCCCTAATGGGATCAAGGCTCTGGGCAGATGTGGGAACCCACTATCTCTCTTCACTGCAGCTATTGCTCATGTCAGCCCTTGACATCCATCTGCTTCTTCCGAGCCCATCTGTCCTGATGGAGCTGGGCTTATGAACCTCACACGCCAGCCTGAGCTTTTGAAGTTGCTCCTTCCTCTGTTTACATTAGCCTCCCTCACCTCAGACCACAGTTTCTGACCCTAGTGCCACAGTAGATAGTAAGTAAATCTTTGCTCATCACGACATCTGGGAGGTAGAAGGGATACTGGCCTTGTAACCCAAACCTGGTTTTGAGTCCCAGTCTCACCTCTTTTCTACCTGTATGAACTTGGGCAAGTTATCTAATGTCTCTGAGCAAGCGGCACCTCATTTGTTAAACAGAAGTAACAACGTCTGCCTTGTGGGAGGCATTTGTGAGGCTGTAGACTGTACAACACTCTTCTGATGCTAGAGAGGATGGTGGCCTGGCTCTGGATCCCATCCAGTGGGTGGCTTCCAGGGCACTGGACCTGAGACTCTATAGTAGAGAGGAGAGAAGAGACCCGGAATCAAGGTTGGCCAGAGCCCCTCCCATGCCATGTGCTTTCTGTAGCTTGCTTGCTTGTGAAGTCACTCTGTTGTGTCCGACTCTTTGTGACCCCATGGACTGTAGCCCACCAGGTTCCTCCATCCATGGGATTTTCCAGGCAAGAGTACTGGAGTAGGTTGCCATTTCCTTCTCCAGGGGATCTTCCTGACCCAGGGATCAAATTTGGGTCTCCCACATTGTAGGCAGACGCTTTACCATCTGAGCCACCAGGGAGGTCCTTCTATAGCAAGGAGTAGCAAATAATCCCACTATTATATTTCCAGATTTCCTTTACACAAGGGGGATTTACTTGTGATGGTGGCTTTGAGACCCTCACTCTTTCTCCCATGGAAAGGCTGCACTTGATATTTTCCAGAAACCTGGTGCTATTCTGTGATGAGGCCAATGGGGAACAGCTGGACACCAGGCTGGGAGCCTCAGGAGTCTATTCCAGGAGGCTCCTGAAGGAAATGGCAGGATGATGTCTGGATCTATGGTTGATGTCTTTTGCAGTCTGTGTAGGAAGCTCTCCTAAGCATTTGGAGACAGCAGTAGGGTCTTGGGTAGGGTGGAGGAAGGTGGGTCACCATGAGAAGCAAGAAGGAGGTCCCATGCTCTCTGTTGTTCAGTCTCTAAGTCATGTCTGACTCTTTGTGACCCCATGGACTGCAGCACGCCAGGCCTCCCTGTCCCTCACCATCTCCAAGAGCTTGCTCAAACTAATGGCCATCAAGTCGGTGACGCCATCCAACCATCTCATCCTCTGTCGTCCCCTTCTCCTGCCCTCAATCCCTCCCAGGATCAGGGTCTTTTCCAAGGTGGCTAAAGTATTGGAGTTTCAGCTTCAGCATCAGTCCTTCCAATGAATATTCAGGACTGATTTTCTTTAGGATTTACAGGTTTGACCTCCTTGCAGTCCAAGAGACCCTCAAGAGTCTTCTCCAGCACCACAGTTCAAAAGCATCAATTCTTCGGCACTCTCTGACAGCTCACTCGGATAAATTGAGCTGTACTGTCCCTGGGCTGAGCACCTTTGTGAATTGTTTATGCCGTCCTGTGGACTCTGTGAATTACTGTGCTTCAGTCCTGTGAGCCCATGTGGAAGTAGAGGGCTGTGGTGGGGGAGCGGGGCAGGGTACTATGGGGTGGGCAGGGTTGAACATGGCAGGAGGAGGTTAATTGCTTGACTGTGGGCATTTCTCAGAATGGCTTTCTATGTTGTTTGATCTATGTCAGTAATTTTCTAGATGACTTTGTGTTTTGTATGTAGATAAGTATTCCTATCTACTGAGGAGCCATAGCTTCCATCTAGGCCACAGCAACTCACTCTTGAGTCCAGAGCCCAAAGATGTGGTTGAAACTGGCCAATAAAACTGCTTGATAACCAGCAAATTTCTTTGCTTCCTACGGGCAATGACAACAAGGTATGTGAGCTAAAATAAAATTGTGATAGCTTTGAGCAGAGCAGGGCCAGGGGAAATGTCGAGGTGTGGTGAGCCACCTTCCCGGTGCCCCTCACCCACTTGAAAGGGAAAGAAGACAAGTCACCTGGGATTTGCCCTGGGACCACACGATGGCAGTTTGGAGCTAAAAGTGAGTCTGACCCAGAAAATGACCCACAGGGGCCTGCAGGGAGTCTTCCCAGCTCTAATGCCACACTAAGTTTCTGTAAGGTTCTAGAGTCTTGGTCTTGCATTTGACCCAGCTCTCCTGAGAGCTGACATGCTCTCAGGAGCTTACATGCACTTCTTTCTCCCAAAGTCCACAGAGGATGTATTTAGCAAAGAGGGGCAAAGAGCAAGAGGTTCTTCTGCAAGTTGAGGGTCTGAATATAGAGATTCTTGTCTGAAAGGGTGAGTGCATGAGGGAGCTAGTGGGACCTCAAAAAAAAAAAAAAAAAAAAAGAAGAAGCCAATAAGTTGGAGTCATTATGTGTTTGGTTTAGAGGCCAGGGTCTTAGGTTAGAAGGCCTCTTGAAGCGCCCCTGGGTCAGGGCAATAGTCCTGGTTCAGGAGCAAATACCCTACAGGTGTTGAGCATAAAATACCTCTTCACCCTGTGGATCTTGCTGGTAGATAAGACAGTTTACCTCACGGAATTCTGCTGCAGTTCCATGGTGGGCAGTGGGTGCTTGCTCCTTTAGAATAAAGCTTCATGGAAGACAGGTCACATTTAGTCTGGTCCAGTATGCATTCCCAGTTCATCACTGGCAGGTAATCAGCCTTCTACTGGCTACCAGTAGCAAATCAGGTTACCCTGTGGTAAGACAGTTTTAGAGCGATTTGTGTCCAGTCCTTATTCACAAAGGAACTGAGAATGGGGCAGCGTAATTCTTCCCTGGAGGTTCTGATGATATACAGAGAAAGTGTACATATGTTACTGGAGAAAGTGACTTTATTGTACCAGAAACTACTCCTCAAAGGGTGATTCAGTTCAATTCAGTTCATTCACTCAGTCGTATTCCTTCCAAAGAAATCCCAGGGCTGATCTCCTTCAGTATGGACTGGTTGGATCTCCTTGCAGTCCAAGGGACTCTCAAGAGTCTTCTCCAACACCACAGTTCAAAAGCATCAATTCTTTGGCGCTCAGCTTTCTTCACAGTCCAACTCTCACATCCATACATGACCACTGGAAAAACCATAACCTTGACTAGACGGACCTTTGTTGGCAAAGTAATATCTCTGCTTTTCAATATGCTATCTAGGTTGGTCATAACTTTCCTTCCAAGGAGTAAGCGGCTTTTAATTTCATGGCTGCAGTCACCATCTGCAGTGATTTTGGAGCCCCCCAAAATAAAGTCTGACGCTGTTTCCACTGTTTCCCCATCCATTTCCCATGAAGTGATGGGACCAGATGCCATGATCTTCGTTTTCTAAATGTTGAGCTTTAAGCCAACTTTTTCACTCTCCACTTTCACTTTCATCAAGAGGCTTTTGATTACCTGTACATAAAACCATTTATGCAGATTTAGGCAGCTAACCCTTTAAGCACATGGAAGTGTGTGTGTGTATATATATATATACATATATATATATATATATATATTTTTTTTTTAAGGCCATTTTATTTCTAGCTGTGGCTAGCAATGTGGATCAAGTCAGATTATTAGCTGGCCCCAACCGTTATCTTATTGGCCCAAACTCTCCTGTTCACTTTTCAGACCATCTAAGTCACCTGCATTGTTGATGGTCAATCAAATCTCTGCGAGTCACTTGGAGTCGTACTTTCACCTCTATTCTTAAACAGCACCCTCAAAGAAGGCCTCCCCTTATAAGCAACTGGGGTGAGTGCTAATGTTAACCTCTGTGATATATTTATTTGCCTTGAAAATCATGCCTTTGAAACCAATCCTAGCACAGTTCGTTACGCCCCTTCATCAGGCGGGCAGGGGCATTCTCGTCTCTCTTTCCTCTGACGTCAAATTCCTGCTTCCCAGTATCATCACTGCTTCTGAACTCAGACATTTCTCCATGCAGTTCAGTTCAGGTTGGTCCCTGAAGAATTTATCGAGTGCCTGCCTGCATTGGGTCAGGCCTGCTCCCTGTCCTTCTGCCTCTTTTTACATCCATCCATCTACCCTTTTTTCTAAACTGAGGTCAGAAACCATCACTCTCTAGTTACTTTTTCTGATTAGGTCCATCTGATCTTAGCATTCTTATACGCAATCTAATCATTGATGAGCTCTGGTTTCGTTGCTCTGTGTTAATTCTCCTTTCTCATGTGTTGTAGTATACATGTTCTTGCCTGTCTCCACATGGAGGTCATGCACCACCTAACCTCATCTAGGTGCTAAAGCCTTATTTTTATGTGTGATCCTCCCACCTCGCAGGGCCTACTCTGGGAGAAAGCAGAAGGCAGGCACTCTGTCCATGCTGCCACAGCTGTCATCTCTCCTGGTGTGGAAAGTGTCTTGGCAGCATCTCTGCCCAGTCTCTCTTGGGTGTGCTATAACCTATCTTAATCTCTTGAGCGTATTTTGAATTTTCTTTTTTCCGTTTTAAAAGAGATCAATAAGAAGTAGAATTTTGCTTCTGGATGCAAAGATAGCGTCACTGTTGTTGGCTTTGGCGGTGTTTACTCTTCATTCTGTTTCTTTAATCAGTAGAAACTCTTTTTCCCCATTTAGAAAAGCTCTAACAAAATTGACAGACGTTTGGCCTGAGTTGTCAAGAGAAAAAGAGAGAAGGGCCAAATAAAATCAGAGGTGAAAAAGAAGTTCTAACCAACACCACAGAAATGTAAAGAATCATTAGAGACTACTGTGAACTATACTATATCAACATACTATATGTTGATAAAATGAGCAACCTAGAAGAAATGCACAAATTCTAGAAACGTACAATCTTCTGTAATTGAATCAGGAAAAAATAGAAAATATGATCCAACCAATTACCAATAATGAAATTGAATCAGTAATTTTCAAAACTTCCAACAAACAAAAGTCCAGGACCAGACAGCTTCATAGGTGAGTTTTACCAAACATTTAGAGAAGAGTTAATGTTTATCCTTCTAAAATTATTTGCAAAGAAAGTAATGCCTCCAAACTCATTCTACAAGGCCAGCCTCACTCTGGTACCAAAACCAGAAAAAGATATCACAAAAAAAGAAATTACAGGCAAATATCACTGATGAACATAAATGAAAAAAATCCTCCATAAAATACTAGCGAAACATCTAATAATACATTAAAAGGATCATATAGCATGATCAAGTGAAATTTATTTCAGAGTTGCAAGGATTTTTCAATATTCAAAAATCAATCAATGTGATACACCACATTAATGAATTGAAGAATAAAAATCATGGGATCATCTCAATAGATGTAGAAAGGCTTTTGAGAAAATTCAGTATACCTTTATAATAAAAACTTTCAACAAAGTGAATATAGAAGAAACATATTTCAACATAATAAAGATTATATATGACAAGCCCATAGCTAACATCATACTCAGTAGTGAAGAGCTAAAAGCATCTTTTTTTTTTTTTTTCTGAGGTTCGGATACCTGGGCAGGGGCACACCTTACGGCTGCCACTCCCCGGGACCCTCACCAGAGCCTGCCCGCCTGCACGCACTAGCTAAAAGCATCTAAAAAAGTTCTACGATTAAAAAAAAAAAGACAAGGTTGATCACTCTCACCACTTTTAACCAACATTGTATTGCAAGTCCTAGCCATAGCAATTAGACAAGAAAAAGAAATGAGGAATCCAAATTAAAAAGGAATAAGTAAAATTGTCACTGTTTACAGATGACATAATACTATACATGGAAAAATCTTAAAGATTCCACCAAAAAACTACAAGAGCTCATCAATGAATTTAGTAAAGTTGAAGGATGCAAAATTAGTATGCAGAAATTGGTTGCATTTCTATACAATAACAACAAACGATCAGAAAGTAAAATTAAGAAAATTATCCCATTTACAGTTGTATCAAAAATAATAAAATATTTAGAAATAAACATAACTAAGAAAGTAAAAAGCTGTAATTGGAAAGCTGTAAGACACTAATGAAAGAAATTGAAGATGACACAAACAGAAAAGTATGCTGTGCTCATTGATTAAAAGAAATAATCTTGTTAAAATGACAATGCAACCTACATACTCAAAACCATCTCTATCAAAATATAAATGGAATTTTTCACAGAACTATAACAAATAATTCTAAAATTTCTGGGAACACAAAAGACCTCGAATAGCCAAAACAACCCTGAGAAAGAAGAAAGCTGGACGTGTCACAATCTCTGGTTTCAAACTATAATCCAAACCTACAGCTATCGAAACAGTGTGGTACTGGCACAAAAACAGACGCGTAGATCAATGAAACAGAGCAGAGAACCGGAAATGAACCCGCACTTATGTGGGCAATTAACCTACAACAAAAAAGGCAAAAATGCAGAAGCGGGGAAGGACAGCCTCTCCAATAAATAGTGTTGGGAAAACTGGACAGCTACGTGCACAAGAATCAAACTGGATGGCTTTCTCACACTAGGCACAAAAGTAAATTCAAAGTGGATTAAAGACTTCAATGCAGAACCTGAAACCATACAACTTTTAGGAAAAAACAGGCAGTACACACTGTGGCATTGGTCTTAGTAACAGTGTTTTTTAAACACATCACTTCAAACAAGGGAAACAAAAGCAAAACTAAACATATGAGACTACATACAACTAAAAGACTTTGTACCATAAAGGAAACTATTAACAAATAGTTTGAATTAATGAATAGAATGAAAAGACAATCTACTGAAAAGGAGAAGTTATTTTCAAATGATATATCCAGTAACAGGTTTATACCCAAAACATACAAAGAACCCATACAACTCAACAAAAAATGATTGAAAATGGCAGAGGATATGAATAGACATTCTTCTAAAAGAGACATGCCAAAACATGAGCATATGAAAACATGCTCAACATCACTAATCTTCAAGGGAAATACAGATCAAAACCACAATGACATGTCAACTTACATCTGTCAGAATGGTTGTTATCAAAAAGACAACAAATACGTGCTGAGGAGCCCACGCTTGTGCACTGTTGGTGGGAATATAAACTGGTACAGCTGCTATAGAAAACAGTACAGAGATTCCTCAAAAAATAAAAAGTAGAGATAACATGTGATCCAGCAATTCCACTCCTTAGTATTTATCCAAGAAAATGAAAACACTAACTGAGAAAGATATATATACCCCTATGTTCATGGCAGCATTATTTGCAGTAGCCAAGATGTGGAAGAACATGAAAGCTCATCAGTAGATGAACAGATAAACAAGATATAAATATATATACGTGTGTGTGTGTTGTGTGTGTGTGAATATATATTCAGTGATAACAAGAATGAAATTTCACCATTTGCAACAATACGAATGGACCTAGAAGGTATTAGGTTAAGTGAAATAAGTCAGACAAATACTGTGTGATTTCACTTATACGTGGGATATAAAAAAACAAATGAACAAAAATAACAAAACATAAACAGAGTAATAGATACAGAGAACAAACATATGGTAGCCAGAGGGGGAAAGGTGAGGGGAGGGAGAAATACATGAGGAAGATTAAGAGGTACAAACTTCCTGTTGAAAAATAAATGAGTTGCAGATATGAAATACCCAGTGTGGGGAATATGGTCAGTAATTATATAATATCTTTGTATGGTGACAGAGGGTGACTAGACTTATTGTGATCATTTTGAAAGTATGGAAGTATACCATTTCTCAAGGTGGCAGAGGAGTAAGACTTGGAGATCACCTTCCCCCCCAGAAATACATCAAATTTATGTCTGCATGCATGGCCCAACTAAGCCCAGGTACCACAACTACTGAGCCAGCACTCCCACCAGCCACGACTACTGAGCCCGTGTGTTGCAACTACAGAAGCCATGAGCCTATGCTCTGCAACAAGAGAAGCCAGCACAGAGAGAAGCCTGCATACTACAACGAAGAGTAGCCCTCTCTTGCCACAGCTAGAGAAAGCCCATGCACAGCAATGAAGACCCAGTGCAATCGATAAATTTATCTATTTATAAACAGATAAATCTTTAAAAAAAAAAATACACCTGCATGTGGAACAACTTCCACAGAACACCTACTGAATGCTGGCAGAAGACTTCAGATTTCCAAGAAAGGCAAGCTAATCTCCACACAACCAGGTTGGGAGAAAGAAGGAAAGAAAAAGAAAATAGAGAGACAAGGGAATCAGGATGGGACCTGTGCCTCTGGGAGGGAGCTATGAAGGAGGGAAAGTTTCCACACGCTCAGAAACCCCCTCACTAGTGGGGATGGGGGAAGCTTCAGAACCTCAGAAGAGAGTGCGGCAGCAGGTGTGCAGAGGGCAAAGTGGAGAGAATTTTGCATAGAGATCAGCGCCTACAGCACCCCTGCCCCAGCCTGAGATGCTTGTCTACATGCCCGCTGAGACGGGTGGGGGCTGGATGCTGAGACTCGGGTTCAGAGGCCAGACCCCAGGGAGAGGACTTCCATGATGACAGTCTGAGGGCACAAATACAACACAGCTACAGGAGTCCAGGGGAAAGCCTGGACTTGCCAGAGAGAGGAGAGCACATTAGCACGGGGTACACGAGGAGAAGGGCAGGCCGGTCAGGGATGCTGTAATTCCGTGCACTCACAGAAGCTCCAGAGGAGGGGTGAGCTGCAGCTCTGACCCAGGAGGTGGACATGACAGCTGCCCCACTTCCACTAGGCTGAGAGTGGGCACAAGCCACTGTCCACTCCTTCCCAGGAGCCTGTGCCGCCTGGCGTCACCGAGGGAGCTGTGCCCTGGGGTTGATTCCCCTGGAGAGTACAGGCCCTGCCCCAGGCTGTAGCACCTTCTCGGGGCCTCTTCCGATGAAGGCATTCCCTGCACATCCCCAACGTGTCTGCTGCGTATGTCCCTCTCCCCAGCCTGAGTGGGCAAGTGAGCCCTAACCGGCTGCCACCTTCCCCTCTCTTGTCTGGGTGGAAAACCAGACGCTGGAGGGCAGCATGCAAACAGAGGTGGGCCAGAACCAAAGCTGAGCACCAGCTGTGTGACCAAAGGAAAAGAATGCAGGAGCAGTGAATGGAATCTCCACAACTGGTATGGGAAGCCCTGCATCCGGAATATCTGAATAAATAATGCCTTCCCACATTTGAGGCTGTGGATATTGGGGACAATTGTGGATTTTGGAAAAAAGGACAAGCTGGAGTAAGGCCAGACCAGAATCTGAACTGGCCCCACAGTGCCCACTGCACATCCAGAGACCTTTCTAAGGAGGAGAAGGGCCGCAGTTGTAGGTCTATTACTACTCTTCCTTTTTTGTTTTTCTATCGCTGTTCTTTTTTTATTAGTCATTTGATTTTTATGCTTTTATTTTTAAGTACTTTTTTTTTTTTTCCAATTTCCACAGTATGTTTTCATTATATTGCTTTTCCCCCTTGGTTTTGATCTTCTTTTTAAATATATTTTACCTTGATCTATCTTTACTTTACTTCTTTGATGTTTTGTATTTTTTTCCTTCTGCCTTCCTCTTGCTTTTTTTTTCTTTTGATTGTATGGATGTGGTTGTTTTATGTTTTCTTTGCTTTTATTTTAGTTTGTTTTCTGCATTTGATTTAATCTTGCTTTTGTGTTTTTGCTAGTTTAGTTTTTACTGTTGGTTTTCATTTATTGGTTTGATCACTTTCTTCTTTTTGTTTCTTCTCTTTCTCCTTTTTTTTCTCTTCTTTTCTTTTAGTTAGTGTGAGTGTGTGAATTTCTTTTTGTGGTTTTTTTTTTCTGTGTATCTTGTTTTATTTTGTCCCTTAATTGGGGACATAACTTTCTGCTTTTTCATGCTGATTAATTTTCTGTAATGATATTCTTCTTGCTTCTTCTGTCTGCCTTCAGATGGAGGAGGCTAAGAAACTTGTGTAAGCTTGATGGGAGGGACTGGTGGTGGGAAAAACTGGGTCTTGCTCTGGTACATAAGGCCTTACTCAGTAAATCTTTAATCCAATTATCTGCTGATGTGTGGAGTTGACTTGGTGTTTTGTCTGTCTTTTCTTTGTTTGATTGACTCATTTATCTTTTTCTTTCTCTTGTCTGTGCAGCTTGTGGAGTCTTGGTGCTCCAGCCAGGGGTTGGGCCTGAACCTCCAAGGTAGGTGATCCGAGCCCCGGATGTTGAACACCTGACCCGATTGAATATTAGGCAGCGAGGATTCTCTTAAAGGCCTCCATTTCAACATTAGGTCCTGGATCAACCCAATGGCAGACAGGCTGCCTAAAGCCATAATAAGCTCACAAATACCCTAAAACACACCATTGGACATGGCAATGCGCATCAGAGGAACAAGATCCAGCTCCACCCACGAGGACACAGGCACCAGTCCCCTCACCAGGAAATCTTCACAAAGCACTAGTCCAACACCATCCACTGGGAACAGACTCTACAAGTAAGAGGACCTATGACCCTGCAGCCTGCAGAAAGGAGATCCCAAACACAGCCAGTTAAACAAAATGAGGAGACATGCAGCAGATGAAAGCAGCAAAGTGAAAACAGACAGGAACAATAAATGAAGAGGAATAGGTACTCTACCTAAAAAGGAATTCAGAGTAATGGTAGTAAAGATGATCCAAAATCTCAGAAATTGAATGGAAGCACAAATAAGCAGAATGGAGGCACAGATTGAGAAGATACAAGAAATGTTTAACAAGGACCTAGAAGAAATAAAGAACAGTCAGTGATGAGCAACACAATAACTGAGAAAAAACATACACTAGAGAGAACCAATAGCAGAATAACTGAGGCTGAAGAACAGATAAATGAACTGCAGGATAGAAAAGTGGAAATACCTGAAACAGAGTAGAGTAAAGAAAAAAGAATAAAAAGAAATGAGGATAGTAACAGAGAGCGCTGGGAAAACATTAGGCAGACCAACATGTGCATTATAATGGTCCCAGAAGAAGAGAAAAAGAAAGGGTATGAGAAAATATTTGAGGAGGTTATAGTTGAAAACTTTCCTAACATGGGAAAGGAAATTGCCAACCAAATCCAGGAAGCTCAGGGAGTCCCATACAGGATAAACTCAAAGAGAAAAATGCCAAGACACGTATTGATGAAATTAACAAAAATTAAACACAAAGAAAAAATATTAAAAGTAGAAAGGGAAAAGCAACAAATATCATGCAATGGCATCCCCATAAGGTTAACAGGTGGTCTTTCAGCATAAACTCTGCAGGCCTGAAGGGAATGGCAGGATATACTTAAAATGATAAAAGGGAAAGAACCCACACCCAAAATTACTCTACCCAGCAAGAATTTCATTTAGATTCACAGAAATTAAAAGCTTTACAGGTAAGCAAAAGTTAAGAGAATTCAGTACCACCAAACCAGCTTCACAAAAAATGCTGAAGGAACTTCTTCAGATAGGAAATACAAGATGAAGAAAGGCCTACAAAAACAAACTCAAAATAATAAAGTAAATGGCAATAGGATCAGATATATCAATAATTACCTTAAATATAAATGGATTAAATGCTCAAACCAAAAGACACAGACTGGCTAAATGAATACAAAAACAAGACCCATATGTATGCTGTCTACAAGAAACCCACTTCAGATCTAGGGACACATACAGACCAGAAAGTGAGGGGCTAGAAAAAAATACTCCATGCAAATGGAAATCAAAAGAAATCTGAAGAAGCAATACTTATATCAGATAAAATAAATTTTAAAATAAAGACTGTTACAAGAGACAAGGAAAGACAATACATAATGATCAAGGGATCAATCCAAGAAGAAGATATAATAATTATAAATATATATGCACCCACTATAGGAGCACCTCAATATATAAGGCAATGCTGCTGCTGCTAAGTCGCTACAGTCGTGTCCGACTCTGTGCGACCCCATAGATGGCAGCCCACCAGGCTCCCCCATCTCTGGGATTCTCCAGGCAAGAACACTGGAGTGGGTTGCCATTTCCTTCTCCAATGCATGAAAGTGAAAAGTGAAAGTGGAGTTGCTCAGTTGTGTCTGACTCTTCACGACCCCATGGACTGCAGCCTACCAGGCTCCTCCGTCCATGGGATTTTCCAGGCAAGAGTACTGGAGTGGGGTGCCATTGCCTTCTCATAAGGCAATGCTAACAGCTATAAAAGGGGAAATTGACAGTAACACAATAATAGTGGGGGGCTTTAACATCCACTTTATTGAGCCCATCTTTGCATGAAATGTTCCCTTGGTACCTCTAATATTCCTGAAGAGACCTCTAGTCTTTCCCATTCTGTTGTTTCCCTCTATTTCTTTGCATTGATCACTGACGAAGGCTTTCTTATCTCTTCTTGCTATTCTTTGGAACTCTGCATTCAGATGCTTATATTTTTCCTTTTCTCCTTTGCTTTCGCTTCTCTTCTTTTCACAGCTATTTGTAAGGCCTCCCCAGACAGCCATTTTGCTTTTTTGCATTTCTTTTCCATGGGGATGGTCTTGTTCCCTGCATCCGGTACAATGTCACGAACCTCAGTCCATAGTTCATCAGGCACTCTGTCTATCAGATGTAGGCCCTTAAATCTATTTCTCATTTCCACTGTATAATCATAAGGGATTTGATTTAGGTCATACCTGAATGGTCTAATGGTTTTCCCTACTTTCTTCAATTTCAGTCTGAATTTGGCAATAAGGAGTTCATGATCTGAGCCACAGTCGGCTCCTGGTCTTGTTTTTGTTGATGGTATACAGCTTCTCCATCTTTGGCTGCAAAGAATATAATCAATCTGATTTCGGTGTTGACCATCAGGTGATGTCCATGTGTAGAGTCTTCTCTTGTGTTGTTGGAAGAGGGTGTTTGTTATGACCAGTGCATTTTCTTGGCAAAACTCTATTAGTCTTTTCCCTGCTTCATTCCATATTCCAAGGCCAAATTTGCCTGTTACTCCAGGTGTTTTCATGCAAAGATGGGCACAATAAAGACAAGAAATGGTATGGACCTAACAGAAGAAGAAGATATTAAGAAGAGGTGGGAATAATACACAGAAGAACTATACAAAATAGATCTTCATGACCCAGATAATCATGATGGTGTGATCACTGACCTAGAACCAGACATCCTGGAATGTGAAGTCAAATGGGCCTTGGAAAGCATCACTACGAACAAAGCTAGTGGAGGTGATGGAATTCCAGTTGAGCTATTTCAAATCCTGAAAGATGATGCTGTGAAAGTGCTGCATTCAATATGCCAGCAAATTTGGAAAACTCAGCAGTGGCCACAGGACTGGAAAAGGTCAGTTTTCATTTCAATCCCAAAGAAAGGCAATGCCAAAGAATGCTCAAACTACCGCACAATTGCACTCATCTCACACGCTAGTAAAGTTATGCTCAAAATTCTCCAAGCCAGGCTTCAGCAATATATGAACCATGAACTTCCTGATGTTCAAGCTGGTTTTAGAAAAGGCAGAGGAACCAGAGATCAAATTGCCAACATCTGCTGGATCATCGAAAAAGCAAGAGAGTTCCAGAAAAACATCTATTTCTGCTTTATGGATTATGCCAAAGCCTTTGACTGTGTGGATCACAATAAGCTGTGGAAAATTCTGAAAGAGATGGGAATACCAGACCGCCTGACCTGCCTCTTGAGAAATTTGTATGCAGGTCAGGAAGCAACAGTTAGAACTGGACATGGAACAACAGACTGGTTCCAAATAGGAAAAGGAGTATGTCAAGGCTATATATTGTCACCCTGCTTATTTAACTTATATGCAGAGTACATCATGAGAAACGCTGGACTGGAAGAAACACAAGCTGGAATCAAGATTGCCAGGAGAAATATCAATAACCTCAGATATGCAGATAACACCACCCTTATGGCAGAAAGTGAAGAGGAACTAAAAAGCCTCTTGATGAAGGTGAAAGTGGAGAGTGAAAAAGTTGGCTTAAAGCTCAACATTCAGAAAACGAAGATCATGGCATCCGGTCCCATCACTTTATGGGAAATAGATGGGGAAACAGTGGAAACGGTGTCAGACTTTATTTTTCGGGGCTCCAAAATCACTGCAAATGGTGACTGCAGCCATGAAATTAAGACGCTTACTCCTTGGAAGGAAAGTTATGACCAACCTATATAGCATATTCAAAAGCAGAGACATTACTTTGCCAACAAAGGTCTGTCTAGTCAAGGCTATGGTTTTTCCTGTGGCATGTATGGATGTGAGAGTTGGACTGTGAAGAAGGCTGAGCACCAAACAATTGATGCTTTTGAACTGTGGTGTTGGAGAAGACTCTTGAGAGTCCTTTGGACTGCAAGGAGATCCAGCCAGTCCATTCTGAAGGAGATCAGCCCTGGGATTTCTTTGGAAGAAATGATGCTAAAGCTGAAACTCCAGTACTTTGGCCACCTCATGTGAAGAATTGACTCATTGGAAAAGACTGATGCTGGGAGGGGTTGGGGGCAGGAGGAGAAGGGGACGACAGAGGATGAGATGGCTGGATGGCATCACTGACTTGATGGACATGAGTCTGGGTGAACTCCAGAAGTTGGTGATGGACAGGGAGGCCTGACGTGCTGCAATTCATGGGGTCGCAAAGAGTTGGAGACTACTGAGCGACTGAACTGAACTGAACTTAACATCCCACTCACACCGACAGTTCATCCAGACAGAAAATAAGGAAATACAAGCCTTAAATACATTAGTTCCCTAATTGATATCTATAGGACATTCCATACAAATGCAGCTGAGTACACTTTTTTCTCAAGTACACATAGAATGTTCTCCATGATAGATCCTAACTTGGGTTACAAATCAAGCCTTGGTAAATTGAAAGAAAATTAAAATTGTATCAAGCAGTTTTTTTCTGACTAGAATATTGTGAGATTAGATATTAATTACAGGAAAAAAATGTTAAAAAAGACAAATACATGGAGGTTAAACAATATGCTCCCAAATAACCAAGAGGTCACTGAGGAAGTCAAACAGGAAATTTTAAAAATACCTAGAAACAAATGACAGTGAAAACATGACAACCCAAAAGCTCTGGGGACCCTAAAAGCAGGGCTGAGAGAGGATGTTATAGCAGTACAAGCCAATGTCAAGAAATGAGAAAAACATCAAATAAACAGCCTAAACTTACATCTAGAGCAACTAGAAAAAAGACCAACAACAAATAAATCCAAAAGTTAGTAGAAGGAAAGAAATTATAAAGATCAGAGCAGAAACTAAATGAAAAAGAAATGAAGAAAGCAAAAGCAAAGACCAGTAAAACTACAAGCTGGTTCTTTGAAAAGATATATATAATTGACCAATCATTGGTCAGACGCGTCAGTAAAAAAGGGAGAATACTCAAATCAGTAAAATTAGAAATGAGAAAGAAGTTGCAACAGACAATGCAGAAATATGAAGGGTCATAAGAGACTACCATGAGCAACTATATGCCAATAAAATGGACAACCCAGAAGAAATGGACGAATTCTTAGAGAAGAATTCATCTTCCAAGACTGAATCACGAAGAAATAGAAAATAAGAACAGACCAATCGCAAGAACTGAAATTGAAACTATGATCTAAAATCTTCCAACAAACAGGAATCCAGTGCCAGATGGCTTCACTGGTGAATTCTATCAAACATTTAGAGAAGAGTTAACACCTATCCTGCTCAAACTCTTTCAAAGAAATTGCAGAGGAAGAAATGCTCCCAGATTTATTCCATGAGACCACCATCACCCTGATACTCAAACCAAAGATATTACAAGAAAATAAAATTGTAGGCCAAATCACTGATGGACTTGACTCAAAAATCCTCAACAAAATTCTAGCAAAGAGAATTCAACAACACATTAAAAGTATCACACACTATGATTTAAGAGGGTTTATCCCAGGGATTCATAGATTTTTCAATATAAGCAAATCAATAAATTTGATACACCATATTAAAAAATTGAAAGAAAAAACATATGATAATCTCAATATACACAGAGAAAGCATCCAATAAAATCCAACACCCGTTTATGATGAAAACCTTCCAGAAAATGGGCAGAGAAGAAATTTACCTCAACATAATAAAGACGATATATGACAAACTCAAAGCATACATTATTCTCAGTGGTAAAAAACTGAAAGCATTTTCTCTAAGATTAGGAACAAGACAGGGGTGCCCATTCCCACCACTATTATGATATAGTTTTGGAAGTCAGAGAAGAAAAAGAAATAAAAGGAATCCTGATTAGAAAAGAAAAAGTAAAACTCTTACTGTATGCAAAAAACATGATACTATGCATAAAACATGGCATCCGGTCCCATCACTTCATGGGAAACAGATAGGGAAACAGTGGAAACAGTGTCAGACCTTATTTTTGGGGGCTCCAAAATCACTGCAGATGGTGACTGCAGCCATGAAATTAAAAGACACTTACTCCTTGGAAGGAAAGTTATGACCAACCTAGATAGCTAATTCAAAAACAGGACATGACTTTGCCAACAAAGGTCCCTCTAGTCAAGGCTATGGTTTTTCCTGTGGTCATGTATGGATGTGAGAGTTGGACTGTGAAAAAGGCTGAGTGCTGAAGAATTGATGCTTTTGAACTGTGGTGTTGTAGAAGACTCTTGAGAGTCCTTTGGACTGCAAGGAGATCCAACCAGTCCATTCTGAAGGAGATCAGCCCTGGGATTTCTTTGGAGGGAATGATGCTAAAGCTGAAACTCCAGTACTTTGGCCACCTCATGTGAAGAGTTGACTCATTGGAAAAGACTCTGATGCTGCGAGGCATTGAGGGCAGGAGGAGAAGGGGATGACAGAGGATGAGATGGCTGGATGGCATCGCTGACTCGATGGACGTGAGTCTGAGTGAACTCCAGGAGTTGGTGATGGACAGGGAGGCCTGGCGTGCTGCGATTCATGGGGTTGCAGAGTCGGACATGACTGAGCAACTGAACTGAACTGAACTGATGCATAAAACCCTTAAGATGCCACCAGAAAATTACTAGCCCTAATGGGTGAATTTAGTGAAGTCGCAGGATACAAAATTAATACACAGAAATCACTTACATTCCTATACACTAACAATGAAAAATCAAAAGAGAAATTAAGGAAACAATCACATTCACCATTGCAAAAAAAAAAAAAAAATTACCTAGGAATAAACCTGCCTAAAGAGACAAAAGACCTGTGTACAGAAAACTGAGACACTGACCAAAGAAATCAAAGATGACACAAATAGATGGAGAGATACACCATGTTCTTGGATTGGAAGAATCAGTATTGTGAAAAAGACTATACTACCCAAGCAATCTACAGACTCAATGCAACCCTTATCAAATTACCAAAGCCATTTTCACAGAACCAGAACAAAAAATTCTACAGTTTGTATGGAAAACAAAAGACTAGCCAAAGTAATCTTGAGATAGAAAAAATGGAGCTGGAGGAATCAACCTTCCTGACTTTGGACGAAACTGGAAGGCTGTAGTCATCAAGACAGTATGGTACTGGCACAAAAACAGAAATATATACCAATGAAACAATATAGAAAGCCTGGGGACAAATCCATGCACCTATGGGCACCTTATCTTTGACAAAGGAAACAAAAATATACGATGGAGAAAAAACAGCCTCTTCCCAATAAGTGGTGCTGGGAAAACTGGACAACTACATGCAAAAGAATGAATTTAGAATGCTTCCTAACACCATTCACAAAAATAAACTCAAAACGGATTAAAGACTTAAATGTAAGGCCAGAAACTATACAACTCTTAAAGGAAAACAGGCAGAACACTCAACATAAACTGTAGCAGATCCTCTTTGACCCACCTGCTGTAGTAATGGAAATAAAAACAAAAAGTAAATCAATGGGACCTAGTTAAACTTAAAAGCTTTGCATAGCAAAGGAAACTATAAACAAGATGACAGACAACCCTGAGATTGGAGAAAATAATTACAAATGAAACAACTGGCAAAGAATTAATCTCCAAAATACATAATCAGTTTATGTATTTATGTATTGAGCTATGTATGAGTTATGTATTGAGCTATCAGTAGCTCAATATCAGAAAAACAAACAACCCCTCAAAAAATGAGCAGAAGACCGAAACATATTTCTTCAAGGAAGACACACAGATGGCCAATAAACACATAAAAGGTGCTCAATATCACTCATTGTAAGAGAAATGCAAATCAAAACTACAATGCTGTATCTTCTCATGCTGGTCAGAATGGCTATCATCAAAAAATCTACAAACAGTAAATGTTGGAGAGGACGTGGAGAAAGGTGAACCCTCTTGCACTGTTGGTGGGAATGTAGACTGATACAGACACTATGGAGAACAGTATGGAGATTCCTTAAAATACCAGGAATAAAACCACCATATGAAGCATAATTCAGAAGACATGTGTACCCCAATGTTCATTGCAGCACTATTTACAATAGCAAGAACATGGAAGCAACCTAGATATCCAACAACAGATGAATGGATGAAGCCGTGGTATGTATACACAATGGGATATTGCTAGGACATAAAAAAGAACAAATGTGAATCAACTGAACTGAGGTAGATGAACCTAGAGCCTATTATACAGAGTGAAGTAAGTCAGAAAGAGAAAGACAAATATTGTATATTAATGCATATATATGGAATCTAGAAAAATGATACTGATGAACCTATTTGCAGGGCAGGAATAGAGACACAGACATAGAGAATGGACTCATAGACACAGCAGGGGAAGGAGAGGGTGGGATGAATTGAGAAAGTAGCATTGATATATATACACTACTACTCTGTTTCATACTACCATGTGTGAAACAGAGAGCTAGTGGGAAGCTGTTATATAAAACAGGGTTACCAGCCTGGTGCTCTGTGACGACTTAGAGAGGCAGATGGTATGGGTAGGAGAGGGGCTGAAGAGGGAGGGGATAGATACAGATATAGATATAGATATATAGTTATGACTGATTCCAAATTTGCTGGCATATTGAGAGTACTCATATATGCCAGAAAATTTGGAAAACTCAGCAGTGGCTACAGGACTGGAAAAAGTCAGCTTTCATTCCAATCCCAAAGAAAGGCAATGCCAAAGAATGGTCAAACTACCACACAATTGCACTCATCTCACACACTAGTAAAGTAATGCTTAAAATTCTCCAAGCCAGGCTTCAACAGTACATGAATGGTGAAATTTCAGATGTTCAAGCTGGATTTAGAAAAGGCAGAGGAACCAGAGATCAAATTGCCAACATCCATTGGATCATTGAAGAAGCAAGAGAGTTCCAGAAAAACATCTACTTCTGCTTTATTGCCTACACCAAAGCCTTTGACTGTGTGGATCACAACAAACTGTGGAAAATTCTTCAAGAGATGGAAATACCAGACCACCTGACCTGCCTCCTGAGAAATCTGTATGCAGGTCAAGAAGCAACAGTTACAACTGGACATGGAACAATGGACTAGGTCCAAATCAGGAAAGGAGTACATCAAGGCTGTATATCGTCCCCCTGCTTATTTAACTTATATGCAGAGTACATCATACGAAATGCTGGCCTGGATGAAGCACAAGCTGGAATCAAGATTGCTGGGAGAAATATCAATAACCTCAGATAAGCAGATGACACCACCTTTATGGCAGAAAGTGAAGAGGAACTAAAAAGTTTCTTAATGAAAATGAAAGAGGAGAGTGAAAAGGCTGGCTTAAAACTCAACGTTCATAAAACTAAGATCATAGCATCTGGTCCCATCACTTCATGGTAAATAGATGGGGAAACAATGGAAACAGTGACAGACTTTATTTTCTTGGCTCCAAAATCACTGCAGATGGTGATTGCAGCCATGAAATTAAAAGATGCTTGCTCCTTGGGAGAAAAGCTATGACCAACCTAGACAGCATATTAAAAAGCAGAGACATTACTTTGCCAACAATGGTCCATCTAGTCAAGGCTATGGTTTTTTCAGTAGTCGTGTATGAATGTGAGAGTTGGACTATAAAGAAAGCTGAGCGCAGAAGAATTGATGCTTTTGAACTGTGGTGTTGGAAAAGACTCTTGAGAGCCCCTTGGACAGCAAGAAGATCAAACCAGTCCATCCTAAAGGAAATCAGTCTTGAATATTCATTGCAAGGACTGATGCTGAAGCTGAAACCCCAATACTTTGGCCACCTGATGTGAAGAACTGATTCATTGGAAAAGACCCTGATGCTAGGAAAGATTGAAGGCAGGAGGAGAAGGGGATGACAGAGGATGAGATGGTTGGATGGTATCACTGATTGAATGGACATGAGTTTGAGTAAGATCTAGGAGTTGGTGATGGACAGGGAGGCCTGGTGTGCTGCAATCCATGGGATTGCAAAGATCTGGACATGACTGAGCGACTGAACTGAACTGATGACTGATTCACATTGTTGTAGGGCAGAAAGCAATATGACATTGTAAAGCAATTATCCTCCAATCAGAAAAAAATAAATTTTTTAAAAGATGAGGGAAAAATGAGAAAAAAAAGAAATATCAAATCACTATATTGTGTGACAGGAACTAGCATAGTGCTGTAGGTCAGTTATACTTCAGAAACAAATTCATAGGAAAATAGAGATCAAATTTTTTGTTATCAAAGGCAGAGGGTTGTGGAAGGGGAATTGGTTAAAAGCAGTCAAAAGGTACATAATTTCAGTTATAAAATAATAAGTATTAAGGGTGTAATGACAATATGATAAATGTGATTAACATTTATGAATGTTCTATGTGAAAGCTGTTGAGAGTAAATCCTAAGAGTTCTCATCACAAGGAAAAAAATTTTCTATTTCTTTAATTAATTTTGTATCTATACAAGATAATGGATGCTCACTAAACCTACTGTGATAATTATTTCATGATGTATGTAAGTCAAATCATTGTGCTGTACACCTTAAACTTACACAGTGTTGTATATCAATTATATCTCAATAAAATTGGGGAAAAAGAAAGGAAAGCCTTCTAAGGAGATGTGATAGTCCCTCCAGGCTGCCATCAAAAAATATCATAGAGTGGTTGCTTATAAACAGCAGATATTTATTATTCATAGTTTTGAAAAGTGTCAGACTAGTTGGTGAGTGTCTTTTTCTGGGTTGCAGGCTTCTCATTGTATCCTCATATGATGGAAGGCACTAGGGAGCTCTGGATTTCTAACAGCGCTAATCTCATTCAGGAGGGTGCCTTCCTTATGATCTAATAACCTCCCAAAGGCTCCATCCCAGTACCATTATCTTGAGTTAGGATTTCAGTATATGAATTTGAGGGGAACACAAACCTTCAAGCTGTAGTGGGAGAGGAATAACAATGATAGTTAAATGTATAGGGACATGTAGATGGGCAAAAATTTCCAAAACTCAAACAGGAACAATGTCTTCAGATCATCTTGGGGAAGAGGAACCTGGAAAGATGAAAGCTGCCCCACCCTCACAACACCCTAACCCCTTTCTCAGTACTGGGGCTAGAAAGGTCGTTTAGAGTCAGCAGATTTCGGAACACAGTTGATGAATAGTTTCTATGGTGTTTGAATTTGGCCAGGAGTATTTCTAAAGTTTCCATTTTTTGAGATGTTTGCTTAGCTATTGTGAGCATTTTTTTTTTTTTTTCCATTTTGTGTCTTAATTAGCTGTTGGGAAAAGTAAGTTGTATATTTATCTAGTCACTGCTTACAGCATGTTATTAATTTAAAAACACTTAATTTTTTTGAGGTTTTCTAGGACTAGCATATTGCAAACAATGACAAACTTATCCTCCTCTCCCATAGGTACAGCCCTCGTTTGTGTTAACTGTTTGACTGCACTGATTAGAGTTTCTAGAGCTATGTTGGAGAGTAAAGGAAATGGTAGGCTTTTGGACATTCCCACTTTGTTTATGATTTAGTGAGACTGAGTCTAAGGCCTTACAGTTAAACGTCATGTCATCAGCTGGTTTCAGATAAATTATACTTAATTAGGTTAAGAAAGTGTTCTTTTGCTACCAAAATTGGTAGTAAAAGTAAAAACAACAGCAACCACAAACCAAGAATAGGTATTGAATTTTATTGGATTGAATTTGGAAATTTTTTTTTTTTTAATAACATAAAGATGGCTCTGTCATCTTTAATTCCTAAGAACTAGCAGATTCAATGGAGAAGGCGATGGCACCCCACTCCAGTACTCTTGCCTGGAAAATCCCATGGATGGAGGAGCCTGGTAGGCTGCAGTCCATGGGGTTGTGAAGAGTCAGACACGACTGAGTGACTTCACTTTCACTTTTCACTTTCATGCATTGGAGAAGGAAATGGCAACCCACTCCAGTGTTCCTGCCTTGAGAATCCCAGGGACGGGGGAGCCTTGTGAGCTGCCGTCTATGGGTCGCACAGAGTCGGACACGACTGAAGCGACTTAGCAGCAGCAGCAGATTCAAGGGTGAAATGGTGAGCTTTTCAAGCGCACTATTTAAAGTTCTGAGGGCAGAGCAGGCTTACTCAGCAAAACCCAACACTCAAAAAGGAACGGCATGCAAGGTTACGCCAGAGGAAAAGAGGAACTGGTGGTTGCTATTTATTTAAAATTTTTAAGGAAGTTGTTTATTCCCAATGATTGAAGAGATCAGAGAGGCATTTAATCATTAGACTGTCAAACAGAACTCTACTACAGCTGATTAAAATATTTAAAAAAATTTTTATGGAGAAAGACTTCATCACTTTCTCTACTGATATGCTCCAATGTTTTCATGCTTAACCTGGAAATTCTTCCTGATCTGAATGTTTCTTGCTGAGATACAAGCTTGTTTTTCCTCCTATGCCTCGTCTTAAAAAAAAAAAAAACAACAACAGTAATTTTGCTATAAAATAAATGCAAGAATTCATAAGGAACTGCACCCCATTAAAAAGCCCAGGATTCACATGACCACTTGAGTGTATTCCACTGGCTCAGAGACAGCAGGGTTCACAAAAGTCCAGAAATCGGGCTTTTGCCTCTTTGGGTTGACATTGACATAATCTGTGGCTTCTTTTATGTTCTCATAGTCCAGGACAGAGTCATTTCTTCGATCTCCAGGGGCTGCAAAGACTACTTGTGTGTAGTTGACATCCTTGGTGACCTTGGGGGAAAAAGCAAAGAAATTTGGGTCAAAATTCCTACCACGTTTGGAGAAAGTATTCAACTCAAAGAGGCCCGCCCTGGGCCAGATGGGAAAGATGGGTCCCAGGTAGCCGTGTCTGAGAGCAGGGCCAAGGCAATGAGAGAGATTGCTCCTTGTACTTGCGGCAACGAATGGCTTAAGGAAGAAAAATGTGGAGACTCTCCAAGTGAGGTCGGGACTCAGGGTGGACTTTGGCCAGTAACTGGGTCATGGGGAGAAGGGGATTTCCTGTGAGCACCTTCATTGTTTGAGCCCACTCAGACCCAGCTTATGTGGATGCTCTGTGTTGTTGGTACAGGCCTGTGAGTGAAAACCCGACCACCCTCACCAAAGCCTGCTACAATGACTCCGTGGCCCTCCTTCCTTGCTCCCGCCTCTGTAGCCCAGGTGACCCCAGACTGCTGGAGTGTCCCTTACCTGGGAGGTGGTGGGAGGTGAGCTGTTTGAGCTGTCAGAGCTATCTGAGGACGTGTCACTGTCATCTAGGGAAAAAATAGAAATTGTTTTTCTTCTAAAGGAAGCCAGAAGGTGTTTAGAGAGTATAGAGGTGATGGAAGGAAGCATGAGACAAAGACAGAAGCAGAGCCAGCAACTCAAAGTGGAGTGGGGGAGAGAGATCAGTGTCCCCCAGAGAGAACAGGGGAATGGAGCAGAGAAAGTGGAAACCTCTGGAAACAGCCAGGAACAGATCCAAGAGTCCAGGCCCTGCTGTACTTCCAGCTCCATCTAAAAGTAAATACCAAGCCCGCAAGGCTGCCCTGTGCTTGATAAAGACTGTCTGCTGGAAGGGGAGTAGGCGGGATGTGCTGAGCCGCTATGGCCCAAGGCAAACAGATCTGGCCCCAGAAATCACAGGCATGCTTCTAATCTAAGCCCGTCACTAACTCCAGGCAGATTACATTCCTCTTTGTGCCCTGATCTTGTCCCCAGTGACAGCGAGGGTTGGACAAGGATCTCTGAAGTCCCTGCCAACCACCGCGTCTCTGACTGCAGCCAGGCTTCAGGGAAGCTTTGGGATCAAGGGTCATGGTGAGGCCAGTGCCTCTCTGCCTCCTCTGAAACCCTGAGTTCATGCAAGTGGCATCTTCTGCGTCCCTCATGCATTGAGGCCTTATCTTGGTGGGGAGGAAGCCTGACAACCAGATTTCTCTAACGGAAAAGATAAAATTTAGAAGGATGGAGCAAACTTAAATCAACCAAAAGATAAAGCAGTGGAAAGGGTAGTCTCTGGTGAGTGAATGTCTTGTTGTGGAAGCGGCAGTTTCCACTGTGTGAAGAGAGTGGCCTGGCGGGTCTCTCAAGCGGGGAGAGAGAGAAAACAGCAGGAGTGTGGTGTTCCTGTTCGTCCCCTTGCCGGAGGCAGATGTAGATGTGAACCGTCACCAAGACTCAGGTTTATTAAAATGCCCAGATCCCATGGCTGGGAGCAGACAGAGGTGGTTGAAATCTGGGCTCTAACTAATGGCGGGCAGAAGATAAGACACCACCGTGTCACAAAGACAGGGGCAGAGACAGCCCCAGGCCTGAACTAAGACCTACGCAAAGCCCACTGCGGCTGCCACACCGCACAGGATGGGGGGCCTTCTCAAAGCAGGGGCCTGGCTTGGCCTGCACTGGGGAGTGTGTGAGGAATCCTCCGGCTCGTGGTTTGGGCAGGAAGACTGGGGCTGCTGCGAGGAGGCTCCCCGATAGTCCAGACAGAACAGAAGCAGCGTCATGACACGTTCTCCTCGCAGCAGTACTCACGCCGGTAGCGGGGCTCAGGCACCAGGACGTTCCTCTCTGCCCGAGTCTCCTTCCTCTCCTCGGCAGCAGGCGGGCAGCAGTGAGTTGGACATAAGCTGGGGGCCTGGGACCTGGCCCCTTTTAGTATGCGCTCGATTTCCTTGGCTACCAGGGACAGGGCAAGAGTCAAAAGTGAATGTTCTCCTGGTCGTGCACATCCTGGATCTGTGAACACAGCTCTCCTGAGGGAACACTCGTCCGACAGATCTCTTCAAACCTCGGCCCTCCTCTGCTCAGAACCCTGCAGTGCCCCTCGCCTCACTTGGAGTAAAACCTACAGTCCAAGCCGAAGGCCTCACTCCCCTTCCCCTTCCTGCCACACCGCAGCTCCATCCTTCCTGCCACACCGCAGCTCCATCCAGCCGGGGCCCCTCTGCTTCCGCCATAATGAGCAAATCTCCCGGCTTCTCGACGTTGTAGGCGTGGCTCACTTCCTGGCTTCCCTCAAGTTTAGACTCAAACGTCAGCATCTCAGGGATGCTGGCTCCCATCCAGTTCATACCTCCCTGCCTTGCTTCATCTTTTTCTCTATACTTCCCGTGCCCTGACACACATTTTACTTGTTCGTTTGTTGTATTACCCACGGAATGCAAGGTTCATATCTGCACGGATTTTTATTTTGTTTCCTCTTGCACTGGATAAATGAATGAATGACGAGAGAAGCTTAGATTTACATCATCCTGCTCAATGCCTTGTCTTAGCACAGCCCAAGCAGTGTTATTTTATTTCCCCTAATTATAATGTCTTCCTCAGACAGAGCGTCCTGCTTTTCACTGCGAATCAGCTCAGAAATTTAAGCTCATATCTTAGTCTAACCATACTCCTTTCTCTTGTAATTCAAGGCCATTTCTACAGGTCCCTTGGCGGTGATGAAGGAAATTTACTATGCTCAGGTTCAGTGAGCCCAACCTCAAGAGCATCACAGAAGCTTGTCTCTAGGCAGGAGGTCTGGGTAGCAAAAGGACTCTCAGCCATCATTCCCAAACACAGATGGGCTGGGTCAGAGCACAGATAACCCACTAAGAGGTTGGTGGAGTGACCTGGCTAGTGATTCCTCAAGTAGGATTTCAAGTGATACTTGGGGGCTCATCTTGCTGTGGGCTTGGGAACGGTCCCTGAGAGGGGCCAGGAGGGAAGAGAACGCTGAGCCAGTTACCCATGTGCCTGCTGAGCAGGTAGTTGATGACTGCGAGGAGACAGGTCTGCAGGATCAGCGACACTACTGCGATCACTACTCCATGCCAGACCTCCATGACCCTGTTGGGAAATGAGGAAATCAGGTGAGAGGTTCTGGAGGTGCTGAGATGGCTGCAAACCCATCCCTGCCCCAAGCCAGGGGCAGCCTGCAGGTACTGCTGTTGTGGCTTGAGTCCCTTTCCTCTTGAAAGGGAAGGCTTCAGGGCCCAGGGAGGGTGATGTGCACAGGAAGTGATGTTACTGACACGGGAACCTGAGCTGGCTCTCTCCAGACCACTCACTGAGCCAGCATGACAAGCTCCTGGCAGGGCTGCTGTGGGTCGCGAGTGGGGCGCGGGCTCTCTCCAGTACCTCGTCTCCACGCAGCACCCCCGGCAGGATGGCCTGGAGACCTGCAGTGGGTCAGAACTCTTGGGCAGTCTCTGCTGCTGGGGAGTCCTTTCCTTTCCTCTCCCCAGATTCCAGTTTTTGAATCTACAAAACAGGCAGTAACAGTATTAGTGTCTGCCAGCCGGTAGGCACTGGCTTGCTGCCAGCCCCAGGGCTGAGCACCCCCGCAGCCCAGCCTTCCAAACTGATCCACACAATCCTAGGACCTAGATGTCACTGCTCTCCTCTTATAAGGAGCCACGTGAGGCCCAGAGGGCTGAGGGACATGTCTGAGGCCCTACAGTCAAGCCTGGTTTGAGCTCTACATCCAAGCCTACACCCCCAACATTCCGTCTCTTCTCCAGAGCCTTGCCTGCTACTGGAAGCACAGAGGAATCCCATAGGAGCGAATACACTGGGAGAGATTCTGTGAAGCATACCAATGTCTCACACACACACACACAGACACACACGCACCCACACTGCTGAAAGGAAATAAATTAGGAGTTTGGGATTAGCAGATACAAACTACTATATATAAAACAGATTAAAAAAAAAAAAACAAGGTCCTACTGTATAGTACAGGGAATTATATTTAATAACCTGTAATAAACCATGATGAAAAAGAATATATATATATATATATATATATATATATATATATATTCTGAATCATTTTGCTGTACTCCAGAAACTAACATGATTTTGTAAATCAACTATACTTCAATTAAAAAAAAATTTTTTAGTGTCAAAAATAAAGACCACAGCACTGAATATGGAGTGTATTATAAAACAAAGCCAAGATGGTTTCAAAGCTTTTGAAATGATCTTTACTTAGCACAAGATGGGCCATACGATGGCCCATTGTCCTGCTGCAGACGATAAATGCTGAAAAGCCTTTTATTGCCGATAAAGCTTATTTTCTCAATCTGGGTTTCCAAGTGTTAGGGGTAGTGTGGAAAGTCCTGCCTTTGTTACTTCTATCTGTAGTTCTGCACTGGGTGGGCCTATCCAACATCCAACTGGGACTAAGTTTGGAGAGAGAGGAGGCAGTAGCTGAGGAGGGAGCCTGCGAGGTTTGCCTCCACCGCCTCTCCAGGGCTGGGTGTTGGCCAGCCTGGAAGCTGCCAGAGAGAAAAAACTACCTTCTCCCCTACGTCCTTTACCAACCAACAAGCCACTCTTTGGGAACCACCTTTCTTGTGTAAGGTCGAAAGTTGGGAGCAGACTTCCCTGGTGGTCCGGTGGTTAAAGAAGTTGGCTGCCAGTGCAGGAGACACAGAAGAGCCCACGTGCCACAGGGCGACTGAGCCCGCGTGCCTCAGCTCCTGAGCCCCAGAGCCGCGTGTCGCCGCTGAGCCCGCACACTGCAACCAGAGAGGCCAGCGCACCGAGCCCTGCTCCCGCAAGAGGAGCCACCACAGTGAGAAGCCCGCACACGTAACCAGAGAGGAGCCCCTGCTTGCTGCAGCCAGAGAAAGCCTACATGCCGCAGCGAAGACCCAGAGCCGCCAAAAGCAAAGCAAGGAGAAAAATGGGAGCAACACGTGCCCAATTTAGTCATCATACTTAGCTTAAGTCCCCTCTTTCTGACATAATAAGTTCTGATGTAATAAATTCTAGACACTTCCTCCAAAGGAACCTAACTCTATCCACTCTTTACTTTTCTAGTTAAATGAGCAAAGTATACCTAACATCATCACTCTTAAAGAATGCTATTTAGTTTGATTTATAAAGATGGATTCAGCATCCAGACATGAGTTCTTCACTACATACAGATTCGGCATGTGAGATGGGTCAGGAAGATGGAAAGTGGGAACGTTCTAAGTAGGGGAATTCCCCTTACCCCGCTTCATCCTAGCACCCACCACTCTGGTGCCGAGGAGCACCAGAAGGTTATCTCTGGAGAAGGAGTTTCCTGTGGTTCCTTCTGCAGGAGTGTTGCATTAACTCACTTTTGTCATGGCATGAGGGGGTCACTGGGAGCAGGAGGTGGAAACTGATCCAGATGGCAAGCCAAGTGAGAGGGGACCCCAGGAAACTACCTACCTCCCCCCTTTACACATGGCCATCACCAGACAGTTAGTATCAAAATCATATTGATTATGTTCTTTGCAGCCGAAGATGGAAAAGCTCTATACACTCAGCAAAAACAAGATCAGGAGCTGACTGTGGTTCAGATCATCAGCTCCTTATTGTAAAATTCAGGCTCAAACTGAAGAAAGTGGGGAAAACCACTAGGCTATTTGGGGATAACCTAAATCAAATCCCTTATGATTACACAGTGGAGATGATGAATAGATTCAAGGGATTCGATCTGGTATACAGAGTGCCTGAAGAACTGTGGACAGAGGTTCATAACATTGTACAGGAGGTGGTGACCAAAATCATCCCGAAGAAAAAGAAATGCAAGAAAGCAAAGTGATTGTCCAAGGAGGCCTTACAAGTAGCTGAGAAAAGAAGAGAGGTGAAAGGCAAAGGAGAAAGGGAAAGATACATCCAACTGAATGCAGATTTCCAGAGCCTAGCAAGGAGACATAAGAAAGCCTTCTTAAGTGAACAATGTAAAGAAATAAAGAAAACCAATAGAATGGATAAGACTAGAGATCTCTTCAAGAAAATTAGAGATACCAAGGGACCATTTCATGCAAAGATAAATAAAGGACAAAAATGGCAAGGACCTAACAGAAGCAAAAGAAATTAAGAAAAGGTGGCAAGAATACACAGAACTGTACAAAAAATCTCTTCAGTTCATTTCAGTCAGTCAGTCGTGTCTGATTCTTTGTGATCCCATGGACTACAGCACACCAGGCCTCCCTGTCCATCACCAACTCCTGGAGTTTACTCAAACTCATGTCCTTTAGGTCAGTAATGCCATCCAACCATCTCATTCTCTGTCATCCCCTTCTCCTCCCACCTTCAAATTTTCCCAGTATCAGGGTCTTTTCCAATGAGTCAGTTCTTTGCATCAGGTGGCCAAAGTATTGGAGTTTCAGCTTCAGCATCAGTCCTTCCAAAGAATAGTCAGGACTGATTTCCTTTAGGATGGACTGGTTGGATCTCCTTGCAGTCCAAGGGATTCAATAGTCTTCCCCAACACCACAGTTAAAAAGCATCAATTCTTCAGCACTCAACTTTCTTTATAGTCCATCTCTCACATCCATACATAGCTACTGGAAAAACCATGGCTTTGACTAGATGGACCTTTGTTGACAAAGAAATGTCTCTGCTTTTAATATGCTATCTAGGTTGGTCATAGGTTTTCTTTCAAGGAGCAAGCGTCTTTTAATTTCATGGCTGCAGTCACCATCTGCAGTGATTTTGGAGCCCCCAAAAATAAAGTCTGACACTGTTTCCACTGTTTCCCCATCTCTTTTTCATGAAGTGATGGGACCAGATGCCATGATCTTAGTTTTCTGAATGTTGAACTTTAAGCCAACTTTTTCACTCTCCTCTTTCCCTTTCATCAAAAGGCTCTTCAGTTCTTCACTTTCTGCCATAAGGGTGGTGTCATCTGCATATCTGAGGTTATTGATATTTCTCCTGGTAATCTGGATTCCAGCCTGTGCTTCATCCAGTCCAACATTTCTCATAATGTACTCTGCATATAAGTTAAATAAGCAGGGTGACAATATACAGCCTTGATGTACTCCTTTCCCAATTTGGAACCAGTCTGTTGTTCCATGTCCAGTTGTAACTGTTGCTTCTTGACCTGCATACAGATTTCTCAGGAGGCAGGTCAGGTGATCCGGTATTCCCATCTCTTGAAGAATTTTCCACAGTTTAATGACCCAGATAACCGGGATGGTATTGTCACTTACCTAGAACCAGACATCCTGGAGTGTGAAGTCAAGTGGGCCTTAGGAAGCATTGCTACAAACAAAAATAGTGGAGATGATGGAATTCCAAGTGAGAAATAGATTTAAGGGACTAGATCTGAATGACAGAGTGTCCGATGAACTATGGATCAAGGTTTGTGACATTGTACAGGAGACAGGGATCAAGACCATCCCAAGAAAAAGAAATGCAGAAAAGCAAAATGGCTGTCTGAGGAGGCCTTACAAATAGCTGTGAAAAGAAGAGAAGCAAAAAGCAAAGGAGAAAAGGAAATATATACCCATTTGAATGCAGAGTTCCAAAGAATAGCAAGGAGAGATAAGAAAGCCTTCCTCGGCGATCAATGCAAAGAAATAGAGGAAAACAACAGAATGGGAAAGACTAGAGATCTCTTCAAGAAAATTAGAGATACCAAGGGAACATTTCATGCAAAGATGGGTTCAATAAAGGACAGAAATGGTATGGACCTAACAAAAGCAGAAGATATTAAGAAGACGTGGCAAGAATACACAGAAGAACTGTACAAAAAGATCTTCATGACCCAGATAATCATGATGGTGTGATCACTCACCTAGAGCCAGACATCCTGGAATGTGAAGTCAAGTGGGCCTTAGAAAGCATCACTACGAACAAAGCTAGTGGAGGTGATGGAATTCCAGTTGAACTATTTCAAGTCATAAAAGATGATGCTGTGAAAGTGCTGCATTCAATATGCCAGCAAATTTGGAAAACTCAGCAGTGGCCACAGGACTGGAAAAGGTCAGTTTTCATTCCAATCCCAAAGAAAGGAAATGCCAAAGAATGCTCAAACTACCACACAATTGCTCTCATCTCACATGCAAGTAAAGTAATGCTCAAAATTCTCCAAGCCAGGCTTCAGCAATATATGATCTGTGAACTTCCAGATGTTCAAGCTGGTTTTAGAAAAGGCAGAGGAACCAGAGATCAAATTGCCAACATATGCTGAATCATAGAAAAAGCAAGGGAATTCCAAAAAAATCATTGACTTCTGATTCATTGGCTATTCTAAAGCCTTTGACTGTGTGGATCGCAATAAACTATGGAATATTCTTAATGAGATGGGAATACCAGACCACATTACCTGCCTCCTGAGAAACCTAAGGACAAGAAGCAACAGGTAGAACTAGGCATGGATTAACAGACTAGTTCAAAATTGGGAAAGGAGGACAAGGCAGTATATTGTCACCCTGCTTATTTAACTTATATGCAGAATACATCATGTGAAATGCTGGGCTGGATGAATCACAAGCTGGAATCAAGATTGCTGGGGAAAATATCAACAACCTCAGATATGCAGATAATGGCAGAAAGTGAAGAGGAACTAAAGAGCCTCTTGATGAAGGTGAAAGAGGAGAATGAAAAAGCTGGCTTAAAACTCAACATTCAAAAAATAAAGACCATGACATCCAGTCCTATCAGTTCATGGCAAATAGATGGGGAAAATATGGAAACAGTGTCAGATTTCAATTTTCTTGAGCTCCAAAATCAATGCAGATGGTGACTGCAACCACAAAATAAAAAGACGCTTGCTCCTTGGAAGAATAGCTATAACAAACCTAGACAGTGTATTAAAAGGCAGAGACACCACTTTGCTGACAAAGGTATGTACAGTCAAAGCTACATTTTTTCCAGTAGTCATGTATGAATGTGAGAGTTGGACCATAAAGAAACCTGAGTGCCAAAAAATTGATGTTTTTGAACTGTGGTGCTGGAGAAGACTCTTGAGTCCCTTGGCCTGCAAGGAGATCGAACCAGTCAATCCTAAAGGAAATCAGTCCTGAATACTCATTGGAAGGACTGATGCTGAAGCTCAATCTCCAATACTTTGGCCACCTGATGTGAAGAACTGACTCACTGGAAAAGACGCTGATTCTGGGAAAGATTGAGGGCAGGAAGAGAAGGGGGTGACAGAGGATGAAATGGTTGGATGACATCACTGACTTAATGGATATGAATCTGAGCAAACTCTGGGAGATAGTGATGGACAGGGAAGCCTGGTGTTCATGGGGTCGCAAACTGTTGGACATGACTTAGCAACTGAAGAACAACAACAAACAAACCCCTCCCCTAAGTCCCAGGACGGATTGATAGACAATCTGATACTCCCCAGTGATCAGCTAGCTCTAGAAAGAAAGTTCAGTGCAAAGTTACATGCACAGGATAAAATTTGCAGAGCCAGGAGGCTGGAAATGAAACACCAGAGTGATGAAGTGAGGAGGCGAATATTCACGAAAAACAATGATATTGAAAAATTAGTTGACTGGATTGAAGAAAGGGCATCGATATATTTTAAATACCTGATCTAGTCTTATTTTGGATAAGCCATACTTAAATTTCTACAGATACCGATTTCTCAAGCAAATTTCTCAAGGAAGCATGTTAGTCACTCAGTCGTGTCTGACTCTTTGTGACCCCATGGACTGTAGCCCACCAGGCTCTTCTGTCCATGGAATTCTCCTGGCAAGAATACTGGAGTGGGTTGCCATTTCCTTCTCCTTCTCAGGGAAATTTTGGTACTAATCCTGATTTCTGGGGCAGACGTAAAAAAAACGATTTGATGTTACCAGGAGAGCTTTATTGAATCAAAAAAAAGCATGAAAGTCACGGGAAAGGGCTGGAAGCAAAGCCGGTGTGCCAGGAAATCAACAGTTTCTTTTTAAAAGGCACTCTTATGCTTTAGGAATGCTGACTTCATATTAAATGCCTCATTTGTCCTTAATCGCAGAAGTTATTCCGCTTCTTCCACTGAAGGGGTTGGTAGGGATACCACTAGGGCTGTATTCTGAAACCATGCTCTAAGTTTTCATTTTTTTAAGGCTCCTCTCTATTTATTAAAAATCAAACAACTAAGAGGCATTTGTAATTAAAAAAATTAGAAGTGCAAATAAGCAAAGCATTTCATAAAATGAACCCAAATTTCATTCCATAAAATTATCTTTGTGTTTTCATAAATATATGCACTTTGTACGTGTATGGAAATATTTGTATACACAATCTTTTTGAAACAAGGCACCATACTGAGTAGTTCCTTTTCTGCTTTGCTTAATAGATCATAAACTTGTTTCCAGATCAGAAAAACCTCTGTTAAAAAACCCCAATCTGGGCGCTCACTGGCCAAATTTGACACCTAGATGATTTTATTTGATAATGTACTTTAAAGATTTGTACATGGATGCCCTGAGGAAAGTCATGTACTTTTCAGTCCCTGACTGATCCCTGAAGGCATTGGAGTTTGCCTTCAGTTTTATGGCATCACTGAAAATGATTAGTATTCTACTTTACCAGTATTTCTTACTATTCTTCAGTTTTATGACATCACTGAAAATGATTAGTATTCTACTTTACCAGTATTTCTTACTATTCTTCAGTTTTATGACATCACTGAAAATGATTAGTATTCTACTTTACCAGTATTTCTTACTACTCTTCAGTTTTATAGCATCACTGAAAATGACTAGTATTCTACTTTACCAGTATTTCTTACTACTCTGGACATTCAGAGGCACACAGCTCCTTGTCTAAAACTGCTTGTGTACTGCCTGGGAGACCACGATAACAGATGTAACAGGCCAAAATGACCCCTCACGTTTCCAAATGTCTCCCTGAGGCAGTCACTTTTGCCCCCAGTTGAGAATCACTGCATTAGATAAATGTTACATTATGTTAAAAGCATTATCTTATTTGGTCTTTTTATTCAGAACAGTATTGCCTACACTTCCTCCTTTCATTTTAATATATTATGAGCATCTTACTCGCTAAATGACACACTACCTGTGTCCTCAATAGCTAAGATAAAAGTCAATACGGATCCAAGTTCTGTTCCCTTCTAGGTGTGAATTATTGAACTTCTCAGTGTCTTAGTTTCTGTACCTGTTAAACGGGGTTAAGGATAGTATATACCTCACAGAGTTCTTGTCGGGGCTTGGGGAGTTACGTTTATAGAGACCTAAATACAGTGGCAGGCATGTGGAAAGCACTCAGTAGTTACCAGGTATTATTCAACCCTAAAACACTGCACCAAGTTGGTGACTAGAGCGGAGCTATAAAAATTCGGTCTGTGTATTTTTGGAAGCTTAGACATTCGGTTTTGAGTACAGTTTGAAGATAAAATCTTGGCAGGATGAGGTTTGAAAATGATGACAGATGCCATTATTTAAGTGGCTAATGGCCCCTAACCGCAATGAGCAGGTTGTTCCTTGGGGGCTAATTGCAGGTTGCTGATCAGACAGTCGGCAGAAACATCTGCTCATTTGTGTACACACCCCAAACAACTGGGAAATGAGCAATTTGAAGTAATTAAGTTGTGAAAAAAATGCCTGGACCATGTGAGAGTTTGGTACGCCTCGCTCCACCATCAAGATGTGACTGTCCTGCCCTCTTTCAGGTTTGGATACCCAGCCCCATGTGAATGCAGTGTCCTGCCAACTGCCTGCAAACCACAGGCCAGCAGAGGGCCGAGAGCATTTCTTCTGTTTTCTTTGAACCTGGTGGAAACCCTGAGGCTGGATTCACATTCTTATTTCCCCCTCTCCTGCTAAAGGAGCTCTCTCGTGGCCTTTCTAAAAGGTACACCCCTAAAAGAGGTGAAATAATAAAAACACAGCTTTTCCTGTCTGATGCCATGCTTTCTTTGGATAGATAAATTCAGAAAGAGCACAACAGAAGATGATTTATGTAAACATCACATGGATTAAAGTAATCGTAATCAATATTGCTAAGCAGACTTGATCAATCTTTTAAAATTAAGTAGCTTTTATGTTTAAAATGGATAAGCAATAAGGACCTCAGTTCAGTTCAGTTCAGTTCAGTCACTCAGTCATGTCCGACTCTTTGCGACCCCATGAATCGCAGCATGCCAGGCCTCCCTGTCCATCACCAACTCCCAGAGTTCACTCAAATTCACATCCATCGAGTCGGTGATGCCATCCAGCCATCACATCCTCTGTCGTCCCCTTCTCCTCCTGCCCCCAATCCCTCCCAGCATCAGAGTCTTTTCCAATGAGTCAACTCTTCGCATGAGGTGGCCAAAGTACTGGAGTTTCAGCTTTAGCATCATTCCTTCCAAAGAACACCCAGGGCTGATGTCCTTCAGAATGGACTGGTTGGATCTCCTTGCAGTCCAAGGGACTCTCAAGAGTCTTCTCCAACACCACAGTTCAAAAGCATCAATTCTTCAGCAAAAAAAATAAGTAGCTTTAAAGATTTTTTTATAAAGTGTTTATAAAAAGATTTTGGGGAAATTTTCATTAATTTATTGTCTTTAAAATGAAGAATTTGAGCTCTAAGATAACAAGACAGGGAGATGAGAGCCAGGCTCCTCCTCCTGGCTCAGTTACTTGCTACCTGTGTGACCTGGGACAGGTAGAAATTCTTTCTACGCCCAGCACTTGTAGTACTCCTAAGGCTCTTTCTGGCCCTTAACATTCTGTTCTTTAAAGATGGAATTACAGTAGGGGAAAGGAAAGTGTAGTTGGATGGAAATGGAATATTTTGAAAGAAAAACAATACATATTTCTATTTTATATCATTCAGTCTCCTTCACTCTACTAGACTTTTGTCCTCTAATTGAATATGCAGTTTTGAATAATCAAGAAAAGAATGAAACATAAATAAGCCAAACTAATAATAGCTATAACCACATAAACGGAGGAAGCCAAAAATTGTGAAATTCCTGACATTTTTCTGTGTGTGGAAATATCAATAAAATTATCGATTTCCTAGAAAAATATAGATTAATGAAATGGACTCCATAAGGCACAGAAAACTTAAACAGACTAAAAGCAAAGCAAAATAACAAGAAAGAAGTTTGGGATCCGAGTTTGGTACCTCTCGAGCAGCTAAAGGCAGAGAACTTGGAGTCAGATAGTCTGGCTTCACATCCCAGCTCATCCTCTGCATGAGTTGGGTCTAATTATTTAACCTCTCAAAGTCTCTGCTTTCTTACTTGTAAGATAAAATCAATAACCACTAATTCTCAGGGTTTGATTAGATGAACATAAATGATACCCACTTCTGCAGATGAAGTAAGATGAGGTACGTAAGTTATTCTAGCTTTTGTCACATAGTAATAAGCATCCGATAAATGACAGCTATTATTATTTGAAATTAAAAGCAGTATAAAAACTATCTATTCAAAATCTGCATCCAGATAGTGTTACAAATGAATTTTTGAAATTTTAAGGAACATAGGGCACAGAAAATAATGGAAGGCTCTCCAGGCTTATCTCGTTTATGAATACAGAGGTAAATGCATGATTATATCAAAAGTTGCTCCACCTTGCTTATAGTTTCCTTCATTGTGCAAAAGCTTTTAAGATTAATTAGGTCCCATTTGTTTATTTTTGCTTTTATTTCCATTACTCTGGGAGGTGGGTCATAGAGGATCCTGCTGTGATTTATGTCAGATAGTGTTTTGCATATGTTTTCCTCTAGGAGTTTTATAGTTTCTGGTCTTACATTTAAATCTTTAATCAATTTTGAGTTTTGTGTATGGTGTTAGAAAGTGTTCTAGTTTCATTCTTTTACAAGTGGTTGACCAGTTGTCCCAGCATCCTTGTTAAAAAGATTGTCTTCTTTCCTTTGTATGTTTATTCTTGCCTCCTTTGTTAAAGATAAACTGTCCATAGGTGTGTGGATTTATCTCTGGGCTTTCTATTTTGTTCCACTGATCTATGTTTCTGTCTTTGTGCCAGTACCATACTGTATGGTGACTGTGGCTTTGTAGTAGAGCCTGAAGTCAGGCAGGTTGTTTCCTCCAGTTCCATTCTTCTTTCTCAAGATTGCTTTGACTATTCAGGGTTTTTGTATTTCCATACAAATTTTGAAATTATTTGTTCTAGTTCTGTGAAAAATACCATTGGTAGATTGATAGGGATTGCATTGAATCTATAGATTGCTTTGGGTAGTATACTCATTTTCACTATGTTGATTCTTTCAATCCATGAACATGATATATTTGTCCATATATTTGTGTCCTCTTTGATTTCTTTCATCAGTGTTTTATAGTTTTATATAAAAAACCTTTTCAGTGTCCTATAGTTTATAGGTCTTTTGTTTCTTTAGTTATAGTTTATAGTCAAGGCTATGGTTTTTCCTGTGGTTATGTATGGATGTGAGAGTTGGACTGTGAAGAACACTGAGCACTGAAGAATTGATGCTTTTGAACTGTGGTGTTGGAGAAGACTCTGGAGAATCCCTTGGACTGCAAGGAGATCCAACCAGTCCATTCTGAAGGACATCAGCCCTGGGATTTCTTTGGAAGGAATGATGCTGAAGCTGAAACTCCAGTACTTTGGCCAGCTCATGCGAAGAGTTGACTCATTGGAAAAGACTCTGATGCTGGGAGGGATTGGGGGCAGGAGGAGAAGGTGATGACAGAGGATGAGATGGCTGGATGGCATCACTGACTCAATGGACGTGAGTCTGAGTGAACTCCGGGAGTTGGTGATGGACAGTGAGGCCTGGCGTGCTGCGATTCATGGGGTCGCAAAGAGTCAGACACGACTGAGCAACTGAACTGAACTGAACTGAACTATAGTTTATAGTTTCTTTAAGTATAGTTTATAGGTTTTTTTGTTTCTTTAGGTCAATTTATTCCTAAGTATTTTATTCTTTTCATTGCAATGGTGAATGGAATTGATTCCTTAATTTTTCTTTCTGTTTTCTCATTGTTAGTGTATAGGAATGCAAGGGATTTCTGTGTATTATTAATTTTAAATCCTGTTACTTTACTCGATTCATTGATTAGCTCTGATAATTTTCTGGTGGTGTCTTTAAGGTTTTCTATGTAGAGGATCATGTTTTCTGCAAACAGTGAGAGTTTTACTTCTTTTTTTTCAACCTGGATTCCTTTTATTTCTTTTTCTTCTCTGATTGCTGTGACTAAAACTTCCAAAACTATGTTGAATAGTAGTGGTGAGAGTGGGCACCCTTGTCTTGTTCCTGACTTTAGGGGAAATACTTTCCATTTTTCACTATTGAAGATGATGTTTGCTGTGGGTTTGTCATATATGGCTTTTATTATGTTGAGGTATGTTCCTTCTATGCCTGCTTTTGAACAACAAAGGAAACTATAAGCAAGGTGAAAAGACAGCCTTCAGAATGGGAGAAAATAATAGCAAACAAAGCAACTGACAAAGAATTAATCTCAAAAACATACAAGCAGCTCATGCAGCTCAATTCCAGAAAAATAAATGACCCAGTAAAAAAATGGGCCAAAGAACTAAACAGACATTTCTCCAAAGAAGACATACAGATGGCTAACAAACACATGAAAAGATGCTCAACATCACTCATTATCAGAGAAATGCAAATCAAAACCACAATGAGGTACCATCTCATGCAGGTCAGAATTGCTGCTATCAAAAAGTCTACAAACAATAAATGCAGACAGAGTGTGGAGAAAAGGGAAGCCTCTTACACTGTTGGTGGGAATGCAAACTAGTACAGCCACTGTGGAGAAACAGTATGGAGATTCATTAAAAAACTGGAAATAGAACTGCCATATGACCCAGCAATCCCACTGCTGGGCATACACATTGAGGAAACCAGAATTGAAAGAGACACATATACCCCAATGTTCGTTGCAGCACTGTTTACAATAGCTAGGATATGGACGCAATCTAGATGTCCATTGGCAGACGAATGGATAAGAAAGCTGTGGTACACATACAATGGAATATTACTCAGCCATCAAAAAGAATGCATTTGAATCTGTTCTAATGAGGTGGATGAAACTGGAGCCTATTATACAGAGTGAAGTAAGCCAGAAAGAAAAACACCAATACAGTACATATGGAATTTAGAAAGATGGTAATGATGACCCTATATGCGAGACAGCAAAAGAGACACAGATGTAAAGAACAGATTTTAGGACTCTGTGGGAGAAGGCGAGGGTGGGATGATTTGAGAGAATAGCATTGAACCATGTATATTACCATATGTGAAATATATCACCAGTCCAAGTTTGATGCATGAAACAGGGCACTCAAAACCAATGCACTGGGAGAACCCTGAGGGATGGGATGGGGAGGGAAGTGAGAGGAGAGTTCAGGATGGGGGACACATGTTCACCCATGGCTGAGTCATGTCGATGTATGGCAAAAACCACTACAATATTGTAAAGTAGTTAGCTTCCAATTAAAATAAACTAATTAAATTATTTTTTTTTAAAGTTACTACAGGGAAACTAGGCTCCCTAACTTCAGACTCTACTACAAATCTACAGTAATCAGGGGGCTTCCCTGATAGTTCAGTTGGTAAAGAATCTGCCTGCAATGCAGGAGACCCCAGTTTGATTCCTGGGTCACGAAGATCTGCTGGAGAAGGGATAGGCTACCCACTTCAGTATTCTTAGGCTTCCCTGGTGGCTCAGCTGGTAAAGAATCTGCATGCAATGCAGGAGACCTGGGTTTGATCCCTAGGTTGGGAAGATCCCCTAGAGAAGAGAAAGGCTACCCACTCCAATATTCTGGCCTAGAGAATTCCATGGGCTGTATAGCCCATGGGGTCGCAAAGAGAAGGACAGGACTGAGCGACTTTCACAGTAATCAGGACAGTATGGTACTGTCACAAAAACAGACATAAAGATCAATGGACCAGGATAGGAAGCCCAGAAATAAACCCACACACATATGTCAACTAATCTATGATGGAGGAGACAAGAGCATAGGATGAAAAAAAGACAGTCTCTTCAATAAGTGGTGCTGGGAAAAGTGGACAGCTACATGTAAAAGGGGTCGCTTCCAAGCATGGAAGCAACCTAAGTGTCCGCCGACCGTCCACAGAGGAACACATAAAGAAAACGTGGTGCATGTATACAATGGAATATTGAAGTCACTCAGTCGTGTCCGACTCTCTGTGACCCCATGGACTATATATATAGCCCACCAGGCTCCTCCGTCCATGGGATTCCCCAGGCAGGAATACTGGAGTGGGGTTGCCATGTCCTTCTCCAGGGGCTCTTCCCCACCCAGGGAACGAACACGGTCTCCTGCATTGCGGGCAGATGCTTTACCCTTTGAACCACCAGGGAAGCCCTCGGCCATAAAAGAGAAGGAAACAAGGCCATTTGCAGCAACATGGATGAACCTACAAATTATCATACTACAAAATATCATACAAAGTAAGTCAGACAGAGATATTGCTTATATGTGGTATCTAAAAAAAAATGGTACAAGTGAACTTATTTACAAAACAGAAACAGTCACAGATATAGAAAACAACTTACGGTTATGAGAGGGAGGGGAGGGAGAGATAAACTGAGAGATTGGGATAGACATATGCCACTCTGTGCTGTGTGCTCAGTCACCCAGTCATGTCCAACTCTTTGTGACCCCGTGGACTGTAACCCACCAGGTTCCTCCATCCATGGGATTCTCCAGGCAAGAATACTGGAGTGGGTTGTCCTCCTCCAGGGGATCTTCCTGACCCAGGGATTAAACCCACATCTCCTGCAGTTCCTGCATTGCAGGCAGTTTCTCTAACACTGAGCCACTGGGGAAGCCCCACACATACACACATATCCACTCTTTTTTATTTTCTTTTCCTATATAAGTCATTACAGAGTATTGAGAATTGTTCCCTGTGCTATATAGTAGGTTCTTATTAGTTATCTCTTTTATATATAGTAGTGTGTGTAGCAAGAAGGCAATGGCACCCCACTCCAGCACTCTTGCCTGGAAAATCCCAAGGATGGAGGAGCCTGGTAGGCTGCAGTCCATGGGGTCGGTAGGAGTTGGACATGACTGAGCTACTTCACTTTCACTTTTCACTCTCATGCATTGGAGAAGGAAATGGCAACCCACTCCAGTGTTCTTGCCTGGAGAACCCCAGGGACGGGGAGCCTGGTGGGCTGCCGTCTATGGGGTCGCACAGAGTCAGACACTACTGAAGCGACTCAGCAGCAGCAGCAGCAGTATGTGTATGGGGCACAGTGGTAAAGAAACCATCTGCCAGTGCAGAAGCTGCAGGAGATGTGGGTTTGATCCCTGGGTCAGGACGATTCCCTAGAGAAGGGCATGGAAACCCACTCCAGTGTTCTTGCCTGGAGAGTCCCACGGACAGAGGAGCCTGGTGGGAAACAGTCTATAGGGTCACAAAGAGTCGGACGGGACTGAAGCGACTTAGCACGCACACATGTGAATATGTGTGACTGATTCTCTTCGCTGTACACCTGAAACTAACACAACATTGTAAACAAACTATACTCCAATAAAAATTTAAAAATAAATTTAAGTTACTCCAGGGATATCCAGGAGATTAATTATTACAATAATGAAAACTAAGGTTGAGTGTTTTCCATGTGGCTTTTATCTTCTTGCTCTACAAGAACGGACATCATCACCATTTCCTAGATGAGGACACTGAGGTTGTCCAAGAAGTGAACAATTTGCCCTTGTGCCCCCACTGGAAGAGTCTTTTTAATTCAAGCTCATCTGACTTAAAAGTCTAAGCCTCGATCATTTAAGGAACTGCCATTTATATACTATAAATACATGGATAAATCAAAAAATTTAAACTATGATCACAGTAAAATGCCAAAAAACATTTGATAAAATTGAATACTCATTCATTATTACTATTTTTTAATTAAATGTTTTAAATTGTATTGGAGTATAGCCAATTAACAATATTATGATAGTTTCAGGCGGACAGCAAAGGTACTCAGTCATACATATACATGTATCTATTGTCTCTCAAACTCCTTTCCATTCAGGCTGCCACATAACACTAAGCAAAGTTCTCTGTGCTACACAGTAGGTCCTGTTTTTCATCCATTTAAAATATAGCACTGTGTACTTGCTCATCCCAAACTCCCTAACTATCCCTCATTTCTTTATTTCTTACGTTATTAAAGTTCAAATGTGAGGATTGCTTCTTACTCTAATAAAGAATATCCCTTCTATACCAGCAATCAACATCTTACCAAATGGTAAAATATTTTAGCCGTTATTTGAGAATGAAGATGTCTGCTGTAACCATTTTAAAAAATTAATCCTAGAAATTCTAATTCCTGGAAGTTCCTCCAATCTATAAAAATAATATTGAATATTTATTGAGCAGGCTCTCTGTGGCTGACACTTTTACATATGTCTACTCATCTGCTTCTCACAACTACCTAGGTGGTAGGTACTATTATTATTACTTCCATCTTACGGAGGACAGAACTCAGACACAGAGAAGTTAAATGAGTTGGCCAAGATAATGAGAAGAGTTAATGAGGCTTTGTGCCCAGACAGGCTGGTGCTGGAGCGTCAGCTAATAACTTATGCATGAAAGAAATGGAGCAAGTAAAAGTCAAGTTTATCCTTATTTGCAAAAGATGTGATTTTATACCTAGGAATCCCAAAAGAATCAATTGAAAAACCAGTGAAATTAATGAGACTGCTCAGGAAAGTCCTAAGGGCATGACAAATATTCTAAAATTACCAGCCATTCTTTCTATTTTTCTATAATAGAAAATAGAAGTGGGGACAGGGGGAACGAGGAGCCTTATCAACCATCACAACAGATAGTGCTAAGAATTATTTTAATTATAAGAGAATTATTTTATAGAAAATTCTAGAAATTTACTGAGAAACCTAAAAGACTTAAACTAATTGAAAGACATCTAATGTTTCAGATTGGGAAGTTAGAAGACTAAAAAAACTGCTTTGAAATTGATTTATTGGTCCAATACAATTCCAATCAAAATTAGAGAGAGAATTTTTTAAACCTCAAAATTATTCAAAAATTTATTAGGAAAAAATAATAACAAGCCAGAAAGGCTGGAACATAATTTGAAAAGGAATTGTAACAAGGTGGGTTCCCACCTTTTTAAAACCATTTTTAAAAAGTAGTGTAGACTTGCAAAATTATGTTTAGAAAAAAATTAATCTAGGGAAAGAGTCTTCCGTGAAAAATTACAAGACAGTTATATTTAGCTTGTACTTTATTGTATATATGTAGTATACAATATACAATATGATCACAACTCTGTAAAAAAATGAATATAAAAAGAATAAATGTTTTTAAAGAAAAAAACTCTAGATCATTAAAAAAAACTATGTATTAGATTACCCCTCAATTCACATGATTCTGTTCATCAAATCCAGAAAATTCATTGACAATAATTTTGCATATTAAATATAAATTTTCTCATGAACATACATTTATGGAACTTAAATTGGGGAGTCTGTTTAAATGTGCTTTCTTCAAAATGGGGAAATGGGAGAAAACATACCTAAATATTAAAAGTTAGGTACTGAAATGTTATGGATGATTTTTTCTAATGAGGGGAAAAAAAGGTATTTTAAGAGTGTAAAAACAAGTCCAGAAATTCTGAGTAGCTTAAATTAACATGAGACCAGATTTCTCTACATAAATGTCTTATTTACATCTAAATTCTATCTCACCATGTTAATAGAACATTGAGATAGTAAATTAAATGTCTGAATTTCAATGAATCAAATATTTATTGAGTGGTCTGTGTGTGGTCCTGGATGAAATACCCTTGGCCATGAAAAGGGGAGAATGCTATCTGAACTTCCAAGAGCTCATGTTATACTTGGAAAATCAAGACATTAAGGTGTAAAAAAAAATCAAAAAGCACAAGAAATGCTGTGATGAAGCATGATGAATCGTCAGAAGACGTGCATAAGGTGTAATGTTTTAGAAGAAAAAGAGATGCCCATGCAATAGAATCTTCATAGAAGGGCCACTGAGATGGATGGATGGGTGGAGAATGGAGACCACAGCACTCCAGCTGAAGCTATCTGCCAGCTCTGGCTGTAGAGGACAGCTGTAATGGAATTGCTTGTCTGCAACAAAGTTCACTGTATATTGACCACATGGGAATAAGGGGATATGGGGGAAAGCTGGGTATGCTCCCCAGAAACCTCACAAGCAAGGGCAGGGAAATGGTGAGAAACAGGGACTCAGTGGTTAGGTGAACCGGGCTGGGGAATCCCAGCTCTGGCCTTCCTAGCTATGACTTGCTTTCTGTCTTCTGGTCCCAGAATTTTATGGGGATAATGAGGATGTCAGTTGTTTCCTTTTAACTCAAGTTGTGTGCTTCCTATATGCCAGCATCATTCAAAACATTTTGAATAAATTATCTTGTTTAATTATCTTAACCCTCAAAATAAGAACGTTATGAAGTAGATACTATGGCTGCCCTGCTTTTGCATAGGAGAGAACCAGGCTTTAGTTCCCCATGAAGGGGAAAGAATTCAAACCCAACACTTAAGTGCTTGGCATATAGAGGTATGCAACAGGGGGTGATCCTTAGACCAGAAAGAGGGGTCAATCCCTGTAAGTTGGCTTACCGATATAAATGCACCCATTTCCACAGGCCCTCACTCATGATTTTCAGATGGGAGGTATAAGCAATCCAATTAACAAAGCTATATGGTCCTGGGAGATCCTTGGTGCTACGTGTGTCCCTAGGTCCAGGCACCAGGGAACAGAGAAGGTCAAAGCACTGTGAAAGGGAGGAAACAGGGCCTGACAAACCCCACAGAGAAGACGACAACAGAGTTAGGGTGTTACCTCTGTCTTGCGTATCAGAGGAATCGTCCCTAGATTTGCTTCAGCTCTGGTCACCATGGTAGGGACCTCACCCTACGCAGCTGGGACACATCTGGAATATGAAATGAAAAACCAGGTCAACATTGTAGCTCAACTTTCTAGACTCAGCTACCTTGGACACCTTGCTTCCTCTGTCTGAGCCTCGGTTTCCCTGACTAGAAACTAAAGGGGATGAGTTAAACAGATTTAGTTCTGACATTTTATTGTTTTAGAATTCCCTTAAAGTGACATAGACGATAAGACTCAAATTCACAAGAAATAGCAACTGTGAGTCTCAATCAGCCAAGCCACATCTCCAGTCACGTGGCTTTATAGGTGCAGGCACTTCCAATTTTTAGGAAGAAAACAAATCATCCTAAATTTCTGATTAGTAATTTGATGGAAAGCCTTTTTACAAACAATTACTTGAGATGATGGACAGGGAGGCCTGGCGTCCTGCGATTCATGGAGTCGCAAAGAGTCAGACATGACTGAGTGACTGAACTGAACTGAACTGAACTGAACTCACTGACTTGAGATGATTGCAACTTAGAGACAAGACTAATTCAGCAAGACAATTGCAAGTAACTTAAGCAGTATTCAGAAGTCATTTTGCTAGTTCTGCAAAGCTCCAGGTAAATTGGAGGGGCCAGCCAACAAAATTTTATAGAATTGACCAACTAGATTTTAAAGAAACTGAACGCCTTCTACAGGGTATGCTCAGTTTGTGAGTGCTTTAGTGGCTGGAACCAGGTCTAGTCCATACTTAGCTCCGCGATTCCTGGCACAATATTTAGACTCTAAATTTTAGAGGCAATGTATGGGGAAAAGCACTTTGTATTAATAACATTCTGTACACATTGCAATTCAATCTGTTTCCATTAATAAATACTGTTTAAGCTTGGTGGGGAGTGGGGCACTTAATGTCCCTGAGCCTAATTGCCCTCCTCCGTTAATCAGAAAGCCAAAGGCCTCTCTCACAGGATTTGTCAAGAGGGATAAGTGAGACCATGGAAGCTTCCAGCCCTGTTCCTGCCTCACTGCTGGGTCTCAGGGCCACAGGCTTACCTCCTATTCTGTTCAGTAGGACCTCATGCTCAGAAGGGCCCCATGATGGGCCTAGAGCTCTGCTGTTGCCATCTTTAAATTCTTAATAATTTTTAAAAGAGGAACCCCAGATGTTTATTTGCACTGGGCTCTGCTGATCATGCAGCTGACCCTACTCAAGGTGTTGTACTGGGTAGGGTTGTCGAAGCCCACACAACAAGGCCCATACAAGGAACAAGAGCAGGATCCCAATTACCACGTCTTCCTTGAATGCCTAGTCTACACTCCTGAGCTCCCCGGGCTGCAGAGACGATGGCAAGAGGCCTGCTCTAAAAACACTCTTCTGTGCTGAAGTCCTCCAGAAGAGCTTTCTGTCACCAACTTCAGTCAAATCACTCAACACCTTTGTGCCTCAGTTTTCTCAACTGTAAAGAGAAACTATGAATAGCACCTGTATTTTCAGAGCTGTTGTGAAGATTGAATGAATTAATCTACATGATGCTCTTAGAGCAGTTCCTAGGACATAGGAAGCTCTATGTAAGGGTCAACTATTGTATTTTGCTGTCATTGTTGCTGGCTTTTCTTTGCCTGGATGTTTGCATGGCTTTTCCTGGTCTGGATGTTTGCATGGCTTTTTTCTTTGACAGCATACATTTTCTCATTCTCATTCATAACATTTTTAAACTGCCAGACTGGTTTGTTTCCCACAAAACATCCCAGTTCTTTGTAGCTCAGAATGAGTCTTAAGGGAAAAACTCACGTAGCGGGGTATTCTCTGTGATCTGGTTCACAGATGACTTGAAAAGAGTCATTAATTTATAGCTACTATTGCTGGAGCACCGGACTGGGCGCTAAATGTCCGTTGTCTGTGATCCTCATAGCAATACTGTACCATGGCTGGTTTTATACCCATTTTGTAGATGAGGAAATTGAGGCTTATAAACATTCTGCAAAGTTCTTTGGATCTGGTTCTGTCTGCCTCCAAAGTCACCTTCCAGCTGGAGCCCTGAAGGCTGCTGCTGCTATTGCCAACAGATCTCAGGTCTCAGGAGCAAGAGGCTAATTAATGTCCAGGGACTTCCTGGGCGATCCAGCGGTTAAGACTGCATGCTCCCAATGCACAGGTTCAATCCCTGGTTGGGGAACTAAGATCCCACATGCCTCCATGTGCGGTCAAAAAGAGAGAGACACTGAGGTCTGTGAAGTGCACGGTGCCAAATCTTAAGCTCACTCCAAGAGGATGGCAATTGAATTCCACACCCTGGCATCCTAGCGCGTAAACAAAGAATCCGCTCTGAAATTTGAGTACATTTATATTCACAAACAGACACACATCCCTTTAACTAATTTTAAATCCTACTGCCCAGATAATACTTACCCCCAGGACCATGAGAAAGGTCTGGGCCCAGCCTGTGTTTCAGCGGTGTCCTGATGGAAACATCTCCCTCACCACCCCCCAGCCCCACCCGGAAGCTTGTCAGCCACTGGAGGTCAGTCACCAATGTTTCATCATTTCCAACGGGGCGGGGGCATGCTACTCAAAGATAATGATCTAGCTCGGTTGAGAAAAGCAGGGTGAAGCAACAGATACCACCTCCTATCTCTCTTGGCAGGGCTCTGCCCTTCTGCTCCGTGCAGTTTATGTCTGTGGAGAGTAGTAGTCTCTTTCCCTCCGTGTGAACACAAATTTAAATACCACGAATACATGCATGGCCTGGTGGAGTGGAAAGGGCACTGCAGGAGGAGGCAGGAGGCCTGGGTTCAAGGCCCAGCTCCAAGGCTCAGCTCTGGCACTCATTTGCTTGCATGAACTCGGACGAATCACTTTCCCACCAGCAAGCTCATGTTCTTCCTTTATGAAATGAAGAAGTGGGTCTCTACAAATCGGCAAAGGTCCCTTCCCGCTTGCTTCACCTCCAAAACTGTGTGTGCCGTGGCCGTAGCTCATTTCAGAGTGTGTGTATGGGATGTAGGCAACTGGTCAAGATGATTTTAAGCGCTTTGCCATTAAACGCTGAACAGGGCCAACCTGAGACGGCTGGGGCAGTTTGCAAGACAGACAGTGCCAGCAAGGGAAGGAAGGCTGACGGCAGGCTTTGGGTGTGGGGTCTCAGGCTAACCCTCCGAGACTAAACTGAGGACTGAAGAACAGGAGGAGGATAAAATGACCCTGGTGTAAAACAAAGAAAGCAGAACTTTGCAGGCCTCTGTGATGTCACCTCCCTGCTCTGGACAAGATAACCAGTGTGGAATAAGAGCTCCTGAATCAGATATATTCAGATTTGAAAACTGGCTCAGTTACCCGATAGCTGAGTGACTTGGGAAAAGTTACTTAACCTCTCTCAGTTTTTTCACAGGTTAATAATAAATTTTAATTTTAAAAATTTCATAAGGTTTTTTAAAGTTAATACAAATACATGGGCAAAGTACTTAACAGATGCTCTTTTCTCTGGTAAACAGCTCATCATGCTCAGTTGTATCCGATTCTTTGCGACCCCAGGGACTGTAGCCCGCCAGGCTCCTCTGTCCAGGGGATTCTCCAGGCAAGAACACTGGAGTGGGCTGCCGTTTCCTCCTCCAGAGGCTCTTCCCAACCCAGGGATCAACCCCACACCTCCTGTGTGTCCTGCATTGCAGGAGGATTCTTTACCTACTGAGCAATTGGGGAAGCCCCCTGGTAAACAGCATATAGCAGCTATTAATATTTACATTTTTATTCTTTAAAGTTAAAAGTCCACCTCTCGGGCCGAGCCCTGCTCCGTGTTTCCGCGTCTGCAGTGTGTTATCAGTTCACTGTGGAAATATGTCTGTAGCTAGTTTTCTTTTCTCTCATAGCTATGTTAAGAATTATTTTTGTTTAATCACTAAATTGTGTCTGATTCTTTTGTGACTCCATGGACTGTAGCCACCAGGCTCCTCTGTCCGTGAGATTTCTCAGGCAAGAACACTGGAGTGGGTTGCCATTTCCTTCTCTAGGGGATCTTCCCAACCCAGCCACCCAGCCACCAGGGAAGCAATAGGAAGCAACATTCTTACTCAAAGTTTAGGAATGCATGGGCATGCTGGAAGCTTTACAGAATAACTTCCTAACTGGCTTTTCCACACCCTTCAGGTTCATCCTTACACTGTCAACAAACAGCTCTCTGCTCCTGAGTGTCAGGGTCTTCTGCTACTTAACTCTAGCTACAGTTAACCTACGGGAATCAAGCCAAGATTTTGACTCACTACATTGTTTTCTCTTTTATCTGAACCCAGGATAGATATGTCAGCATCCAGGGCTGTGCAGGATTCACTCTGCTCTGCTCTTCTGTGTGGACCATTCTTGGACCAGAACCTTCCATGATGCCACTCCAAGGCTCACAGTCCCATGTAGCTGGGCATCCCTGGATGTGAATCCACCTGCCAGTGCAGGGGACATGGCTTCCATCCTTGGTCCAGGAAGATTCCGCATGCTGTGCAGTAGCTAAGCCCATGTGTCACAACTACTGGGCCCGCACGCAGCAGCTACAGAAGCCCACGCAGCTGGAGCCTGTGCTCCGGAAGAGGAGAGGCCACCACGACGAGATGTATACCCCACTCGCCAGGGCTAGAGAAAGCCCGTGAGCAGCAATGAAGATCCAGCACAACCATAAGTACATAAATAAAATATATTTTTTTAAATGTAGTTGTTAAGGGTCTTTGCTGTTGCCGCTGCTGCTGCTAAGTCGCTTCAGTCGTGTCCAACTCTGTGTGACCCCATAGACGGCAGCCCACCAGGCTCCCCGTCCCTGGGGTTCTCCAGGCAAGAACACTGAAGTGGGTTGCCATTTCCTTCTCCAACGCATGAAAATGAAAAGTGAAAGTGAAGTCACTCAGTCGTGTCCGACTCTTATTGACCTCATGGACTGCAGCCTACAAGGCTCCTCTATCCATGGGATTTTCCAGGCAAGAATACTGGAGTGGGGTGCCATTGCCTTCTCCTAAGGGTCTTTGAACACGACATATTGTGATCTTCTGTGTGTGTGCTCTCACTGGGATAGTCTTGTAACAGTAGAAAGTCTACTTGATTTGGACATCAGTGACTTGGAGATCACAGGCCTTTGCCCTCTCTGGACTACATTTTCTTCATATACATTTGCAAGGAATTTGATTAGATCATCCATGACTCTGCTGTAAATCCAGGGTCTATGTATGATTCAGAGGCAGGAGATAGATGGGTCCCAGGCTGAACAGTTTCTCCCCTGTGGACAGAAATTCCATAAAGGCAGAAACTCCATAAAAGCAGGATGATGAAGGAGGCTGGACCCTGCCTAGATAAGAGATACAGATCACGTATTACTCATTCTCGAGGTTAAAAAGAGCTCCCTGACTACACATGCACAGAAAGACTACTTGGAGGTCAAAAAGGGAGGGAGCGTCACCTCATAGTAAGTGATGTTGTAAGTGATGTCAGGCCTCTTTGCTGGAATCCATCTGGGCTATGAGATGTGTGTGCACGCATGGGAGGACCTTGAGATAAACCAAATATGGACTCAGAACCAGCAAAGCAAGATGACTGGTTAAAAGAAACCCAGAAGAAATGCCCCATGAACGTGATCCAATTGCCACGATGGTGCGACTCTCCGTCTGAGCCGGCTCTTGAGTCCATCCACACGCCCTATACCATTGTTTCTTCAAATAAACAATTTATTTGTTTCACTACTTCTGTCTCTACATGGAAATTCGTTTCTACACAGCTGATGGGCCAGGGCCTTGCCGCTGGCCTCTGACTCTGTGGACTAGTGGCTGAGATTCAGCACTCTCCCTGCTGTTGCCCAGCCTCAATCTCTGGCCAGAAATGAAGCCCTGCTTCAAGCAGGGGCCTCAGCTGCAGGCCGAGGCCACCCAGGATCAACTCTACCGTGGCCCCAGTCACCAGAACTCTGCTGGCTTCTAAGGTAGTCAAGCAGTGTTTGTGGCATATGTAAGTGAGTGAATGCATTTAAGCATTCTGTTCCTTATACATACCTAGAGTTTGCCCACACCTCACTGCCTAACTACATGCAAACACTTGCTGAAGATGAAATAATGATTTTCTCACAAAAGCCCTTAGCCTGTTCCTTCCCAGAGGTCATGGTCAGTGGATTTCTGCTGGAGCTCCTTGGGAGGTCCATATCCAAGCCCCTGTCTGCTGAGCTCCAAGTGATACGGTCCTCACTCTGCTTTGAGCTGACATCTTTAAAGGCAGGACTCAAGAGGAGATCAGACAGTGATAAATGAAGCTATAACATCTGTAACATCAACAGGAAGCTATTTCTGATAGCTTATCACCTGGTGGAGAAGGAGCGGCTGATGGAGGTCGATAACTCACTTTCACCTCCCACCCCTTATACATTTTGTAAGACCACATCCCTCCCAGGCCTTGCACGCCCTTGCACGACACCTCCAATATTCGTGGGCCGCAGCGTCTCACAGAGAACATAGCTACTTTCTGCAGGAAAGTCAATTATCTCTCCCCATTTTTAAGGGAGAAAAAATGGTGGGTCAAGATTAAGGAATTTTTCTAAAATCTTTTTTTATTATCATTTTATTTTTATTTTTTGATTAAGGAGTTTTTTTAAAGAGGAAAAATGTTTGTTTCAATCATCCTCATACCATTTTGCATGATGCTTTTCTGGCATACTTGTGGGTTTTTTGAACCAGTTTCCCAAATTGTTTTCCACATTATGACAAATGAGCTTTTAAAACCCGCAATTCCGGTTATGCCCCTCTCTGCTAACAACTCCTCAGTGGCTTCCCACTGAACTTAGACCCTGAACGAGATCCACCTTATCAGCTGCACCTCGGGTATTTGTCTTTGTTTCTTCACACTCTTCCAGGCTCCCTCCCACCTTGGGGTGTCTGGCCATGTGGATTCTTCTGTACCCAAAAGGTTTTCATGGCCTTTTTAACAGTTGCCTAATACCCCGCCCTGCTGTGTGCGTGCATGCCAAGTCGCTTCAGTCGTGTCTGACTCTTTGCAGCCCTATGGACTGTAGCCCTCCAGACTCCTCTGTCCATGGGATTCTCCAGGCAAGAATACTGGAAAGGTTGCCATGCCCTCCTCCAAGAGGTCTTCCTGACCCAGAGATTGAACCCACTTCACTTACGTCTCCTGCACTGGCAGGCGGGTTCTTTACCACTAGTACTACCTGGGAAGCCCCCTCCCTGCTCACCCCCACTCCCCTCCCAATCCCCTGCCTTGCTTACATATCCCTAAATTCCAAAGCATTCTTTGGACGATCAATCAGTTGTTTCCAGTGTTTTTACTACTGAAGCAACACAGTGATGGGTAACTTTGTACACAGTGATTTTGCTGCTATTGTTGGTAATTTTAGATTACTTCTTTCGAATAAAGCTGCAGAAGTAGATGTCCAAGCCCAAGGAAAGTGACTTTCTGGCCTTTGCGTCACACAGACCTTTGGCTTTCAGCATGTGTGTTCCTTTAGCTGTGCTTGAGCGTGTCTATTCCACTACAACCTGGATAGCAATTATATAGTGTTACTTCCATGCATGCTTTAGTTCATTTTTTAAAAATCTGTTCATCAGTAATAAAATGTTCTACTATTCACTGAGCACCAATATATGAAGTTGCTTCAATACACTAGCTCCTTTAATCCTCACAACAACCATACAAGGAAAATACTATGGATACTGTTTTAAAGTAAAGAAGCTGAATATTGGGATGGTTTGTTGCTGTTCAGTCACTAAGTCGTGTCCAGTTCTTTGTGACCCCGTGGACTGCAGCATGCCAGACTTTCTTATCCTTCACTATCTCTTGGAGTTTGCTCAAAAATCATGTCCATTGAGTCAGTGATGCCATCCAACCATCTCATCCTCTGTCATCCCCTTCTCCTCCTGCCCTCAATCTTTCCCAGCATCAGAGTCCTTTTCAATGAGTTGGCTCTTCTCATTAGGTGACCAAAGTATTATAAATGGGAAGGTTAACTTTCCCAAAGTCAGAGAGTTGTAATAAGTAGCAGAATCAGGATTCAGATTCAGATCTTGTAATATTATCTCAAAATCTATTTGCTTTGTGTATTATTTATCTACCATCTGCATCTTCCAACTAATAAATGTTCTCAACAGTGAGTTTTGTGGACCCTGAACTCCCCAGAGCGTCAGGTGCAGTGCAGCACCCCAAGTTCATGTGACAGCATGCGTGGAGCTTCCAAGTCCAGTCGCTCAGTTCCGACTCTTTGTGACCCCACGGACTGCAGCACACCAGGCTTCCCTGTCCGACACCAACTCCCGGGGCTTGCTCAAACTCATGTCCATCAAGTCAGTGATCCCAGCCAGTACCTATCCAGAATGAACAGTCTGCAAGCAGAAGACTCCAGCCTCCTGGGCACCTCCACCTCCACCACTTCTCCCCTTCCTTTTAGATAAAAATTTTTATTGATTAAAAGTCTTCCTCCATAAACTGAAGTTAAAACTCATTGACAGATGCCATCCAATGCCCACCTCACAGAATTGTTCAAGATTCAATGAGCCCACATGGGCTCTATTTACCCATATGAAACACTCTGCAAATACCAGGCTTTATTATCTTTTTAAAATAACATAGGAAGAAGTGAAGAGTGACTGATAATGAGAAAAGGTTTCTTCTGGGGTGATGAAAATGCTCTAAAATTGTGGTGATGATTGCATACTTCTGTAGAATCATGAATTGTATGGCATGTGAACTCTATCTTGATAAAGCTGATATTTTATCAAATAGCAAGGGTTTTGCTACTGTGGTCAGTGTGTTATTCGCTCTGAACAGTCCTGCCACTCATTCATGCTACAGATATTTCTTGGTAGTTGAAGATGCACCTGGCTCTGCATTTAGGACCCAGAGAGAAAGAAGACAGACATGATCCCTACCCTCAAGCAGTTGGGATCATAGACTTCAGATGAGAAATTACACTCAGATGTGGTGAATGCTATCTCCTGGAAAGTTAAAGGGAACTGGGGAACAGCAGAAAGGCTCATCACAGTCTTCAGTCAGAGAAGGTCTCACTCTGACCTAGGGAATGGGGGAAGGGTTACAGGCAGAAGGAAGAGCGTGAGTAAAGTCTCAGTGGGGAGAGAGAGAACCAGAGCATCTGGAAAACTCAGAGCCAGCCGAAATGAAGCAGGGGGGGCGGGGGTGGGGGCAGCAATGAGGAGCAATGGGGCCAAGGTGGTGGGTATGGGTGGGGTCACAGAGGGCCTTGTAGACTCGGCTAAGGAGTTAGGATTTATCCAACAGGCAACTGGAAACTGCTGAAGGGAAGCTGATTAGCTGAAGAAAGGTGAACTGATAAATGCCCCTGGCAGTTTGTTTTTGAAGAACCCCTGGTTGCAAAGTTAGACTAGAGAGAGAGAGAGAGAGAGAGGTAATTAAACAGATTTTTTGAACATGTAGGATGTAGAAGTGATAGGATTTGGTGGTTGAATTACTTGGAATGGAGGTGGGAGAAAGACAATTGCAAGGTGACTTGGATTTTTCCCTTCAGGCCATGGGGGACTGGCGGGGAGGGAGAGAGTGGCGGGAGAGCAGCAGGCTCCTTTCCGCGACGGTCCTGGCGAGGATGCACACACAGGGGCCGGGACACACGGTGCGTGAGGACCAGGCCCCGAAGCGAGGCCGACTCCGCCTGCTTAGCGTCGCTACCCAGCTTCTCTGTGACCCATTTCTTGAAGATAGGAATAATAGTAGCTTTCTCAAGTGCTGCTGTGAAGCTTATATGAGTTATTATATGTGAGGTACTTCAAATGTCTCTGTTAAGACCGCATTAGTGTTTACACACAGCTAAGACTACGAAAGTATTTTTCATTTTTATTGCTGTCATACTTCAAGAGGTGAAGTCCAGTAAGCAGGTAGATGAGTGTCTACCGATGTCTACAGTTGGAGATGTAGATTTCAGGGGCATTGGCAAGTAGATGGCATTAACACCTTGGGGAGCAGAGATGTCTCCTGGCAAAGGGTCAGGAGAGGTCCCCGAGATGTTCTATCAGGGACAGGTGGAGCTTGCTAAGGACACTCTGAAGGCCTGGCAAAGACACAAGAGGAAAGGGGTGGGAGTGCCCGATGCCAAGCCTCAAGAACATCCTTCTAACTCTGTGGGGCCTCTGACTGTCCCCCCACTTTCCTTACACAGTCAAGATGGCTCCAGCTAGGTATTTCCAGGGAATATTGGTGAATTCAGTAAATCTAGTTTTTAACATCTATGCCTAGAAACGGTAGCTTCCCCGATGGCTCAGTGGGTAAAGAATCCTGCAAAACAGGAGACATGGGTTTGATCCCTGAGTCGGGAAGATCCCCTGGAGGAGGAAATGGCAACCCACTCCAGTATTCTTGCCTGGAGAATCCCATGGACAGAGGAGCCTGGAGGGCTACCATCCAAAGGGTTGCAAAGTGCCCAACATGGCCGTGCACGAGCATGAGCCTGACTCCTCTTAGATCACTGGCTCTTAAGGAAGTGAAAAATTAGGGACGACATGATTTATTTATTTGTTGAGTTCCCATTTATGAGGAGATGTTGCTGAGTAGTACTTGAGGTGGGTTCTTAAAAACAAAAATGTGTTAACGCACAGTGGCCATGCTCTTTTAATGATGATAAAATCGTCCTGTTGGTCTAGTCTATTGAACAGATCCATGAGAAATAACTCCTTGTAACATAATCAATTGTCATATAATCAGTGGAGAATCATCCTTCACCTTTTCTGCAGCATCTTACAATTTACAGAACGTTTTCATAAACACCATCGGATGATACCTATCTTCAAAGGAGTCACAGATTATTTCCATAATCTGTGAAATTATTTTCACCATCTAACAGATGAGAAAATCAAGGTTTAAAGAAATTAGTTAACTTGTCAAATGTTGTACAAGCTAAGTGAAGGATCGAGACTGATAGCTACGAAGAGAGTGGTGAATGTAGTGGGTAGGGGGCAGGTGGCAGTCAGAGCTGTCCATCCTGGAAGCAGGCACTAAAGGGGTGCCTTGTCTGCAGAGGATTTAGAAGATAATAAAACCGACTAAAGGCAGTCTGCTTTTGTTATCACTATGCACCACTAATTTCAAATACTGTCAGTAATAAAATATTCCTCTCTGCTGGGCACTGAGAAGCTGGTCTTTTCTATCCTCTGATAGAAACGTTAACAGAGCAAGTGAACCACATTTCCAGTCACAGAAAGAGATTTTTCTCAGTACTTTGCAAAGTGTTTCATACTGCAAATCCCTGTTCATGTTAAAGCAAACACATTTTCTTGGAGCATGTTCAGAGTCCTCCAGAACTGTGCTTCCCCAAGACAAAGATCAACCACCACATGACCAAGCGTCTAGAAAGAAGTGTCTCAACCTACTTTACAGAATTTCTGAAGAATCTTCTAAAAGAGCAGCACCCATTCGCTGTCTCAGCAAAACACATTGAGCAACTCCTCTGAGAGTGATGCAAGGCAGGAGCCGTGGGTGTGAGTGGGTTCGTCCACCAGGCCAAAGGGCTGTGGACAACTTGCTTTGCAGGTGAGCTGGAGGGACTCGTCTCAGTGCCCACACCCTGGGCCTCCTTGGAGTGTGCATCTCGCTTGTACTCTGGGCTTCAGCTGTAACTGTCCAGAATTCTCCCATCCTAACTGAGAAATGCAGCTGCTCGCTTATCATATGTGAAACAGATCGCCGGTCCAGGTTCAATGCATAAGGCAGGATGCTCAGGGCTGGTGCACTGGGATGACCCTGGAGGATGGGATGGGGAGAGAAGTGGGAGGGGGGTTCAGGATGGGGGACACATCTACACCCATGGCTGATTCATGTCGATGTTTGGCAAAACCCACTACAATATTGTAATTAGCCTCCAATTAAAGTGAATAAATTTAAAAAATGAAATAAGATCACAAAGGCTAATTCAGCAGCAGAGAGTTCTAGCTGCTAGCAGGCCAGACTTGAGGGGTTCCCCAAACTCTTTGATGCTAAAACTCAATGCTCTCAGTGCTAAAACAGAAACAATCCAAGGCAAATCAAGATGGTTGCTCAGTCATCCTTCTAGTTGCTGAGACTTTTAAATCATCTGGGGGGCAGGGGGTGCTTGTTTTAATTTGTTGAAATCACCATGGGTCCCAAGGCTGGGACATGGAGAGGCTGGTCAACATCTTCATCTTAGCTATGTATTGGAACCACACAACAGGCTCCAGAAAAACCTAGAGCAGGGTTTTTCAACAGCAGCATGACTGACATTTTAGGCAGAACAATTCTATTTTGTAGGGGGCTTTCCAGTGCATTTTGATAACATCCCTAGCCTCTATATATGCCAGTAGCACACACACACACACCACTCCTCTGTGACAATAGAAAGTGTCTCCAGATATTTTCAGATGTCTGGGAGGGGGAGCAAAATTGTTCCAGCTGGGAGCTACTGCTCAGAGAGATGTCTCTGGCTGCCTCACTAAATATGGGGCTCAGTCCCCTCAGTCATGTCCAACTCTTTGTGACCCCACGGCCTGCAGTTCCCCCAGGCTCTTCAGTCCATGAGCTTCTCCAGGCAAGAATACTGGAGTGGATTGTCATTCCCTTCTCCAGGAGATCTTCCTGACCTAGGGGTGGAACCCGCATCTCTCATGTCTCCTGCATTGACAGGCAGGTTCTTTACCACTAGAGCCACCTGGGAAGCTAAAATGGGAACTGTTGGGTACAAATCAAGGCTGGAAAAGGGAAGTGTCCTGGCTTCACAGCCATTCTATTTGCCACATACAAGACTAATAATGACCACTGTTCACTCTTGGGTAGAATCAGAAGCAGAGTTAGGCTGAGATCCCCCTTTTGAGGCAGGAGGTAGGTGCCCCTTCCCCCAGTGTAAAGCAATTGGAGAGTCATCCCCTGCAAGCTGAAACTCCAAAATATCAATAGCAGGACAATTGAGAGAGGAAGCTGGGCCCTGCCCAGATAGAAGAGACCATGTATTTCTCATTCTCCAAGTCAGGACACCTCCCCGACTACACACGCGCAGAAAGGCTCCTTGGAGGTCAAAAGGAGAGTGATCCTAAGTGAAGCTCCGCCCATAGGCTCTTCGGTGGAATCCATCTCTGTTAAGAGATGCATGTGCACACACAGGAGGACACTGAGATATACCAAATACGGACTCTGAACCAGGCAAATCAGAATGACTGGCCAAAAGAAACCCAGAAGAAATGTCCCATACAAATGATTTAAACCACCACGACAGTGTGACTCTCTCTTTCGTGTGTCTATCCATAAGTACTGTACTTTTTCTTCCTAATAAATACTTTGTAACATTACTTTCCATCTTTGTGGAAATTCTTCTGCTTCAAAGCTGAAGGGGCAGGGCCTTGTCACCGACCACTGGTCTAGTGGCCGGAATTTGGTGCTCTCACCGCCGTGACCTGACCCCAACCTCTGGCCGGGAACAGAGGCTTCACGGCAAGCCGTTCCAGGCCCACACCACCCGAGATCCCTGTGACAGTGCCTCCTGGGCAGGTGGCCCCTTAAAAAAGCCTTCCCACAGGATGTTACAAGGATTACTTCCTGTCCTATGGAATGCTCCCTAGGAAAACAAAAGAGAGCTTTATTCATGAAGGACTTTATTCATGAAGTAGATTACATATTGAAGCCTCTGAGAAGTCTCACCATAAAGGAAGCTGTTTAAATTTTACAACCCAGATTCATGCTGAGGTCAAACTACCCATTAAATACCGTTGTTAACCTCCCAACTGTAGGTTCTTCCGAAACTCTGGTCCCCTCCCTGAGATTTCTGAGAATTTTCAGAGAGTTTGCGTTCTTGTGTTCTCTTCCGGCTCTGAGCTCAGCCTTCCTCTGAACAGTCCAGCTCATTCATATTGCACCTCTTACCACTTCCCTTTATTTCTGCTCTATGCTGACCTAGATGTAGACTTTGGTTCCCTTTCCATGGTGCCCCCTTCCCCTAAATACCCGCACCAGGAATTGTTGTGTTCAGTGGGCTTTACCAAGGTTTATGGTGGTGGAAATCTTTATGTGATTTTAGCTCCGTTTGGCCTCCAGACTGCCCTCGCACCTCCCCAAGGCACCGTACATGCAGCCTCCTCCACTCCCACCCCGATTCTGTTCCCACTTTATTGTACAAAACAACTTTGCTTTCCCCTCCTTATTGGTCTTGGAATTGCTTTTGCACTTTCAAAATCTTGTGAACAGGTGACCACATAATCTATCATCCAAACTATGACAATTTAGAGAATGAAAGGGGATCTAATAATAATTTTGCTGGGACCACAGTTGTACACCAGGAAAATCCCCAACAAATCAGGGTACCTGGTCATCATAGAGCTGTGTTAAAGACAAAGGGTTGCCTGCTCTTGAACTTTCCCATTATCAATAGAAAAGAAGGCAGAGGCTTGGAAATCTTTGTGTTTCCTTCCTACTTTCATCTCCCCTCTCCAGTCCCTATAGATGGAATGGATCCATAGAATAGGTGTTTTCTTAACAATGTGAACCATGTCATCCTCGAAGATGAAAGTGGCTTCCATAAGCTTTGTTTTTAAATGAAATTTTCTTTTCTCCATTGCATTTGTGTGCTAAGTTGCTTCAGTCATGTCCAACTCTTTGAGACCCCATGGACTGTAGTCCACCAGGCTCCTCAGTCCACGGGATTTTCCAGGCAAGAATATTGGATTGGGTTGCCATTCCCTTCTCCAGGGGATCAACCTGACCCAGGGATCAAACCCACATCTCTTGTCTCCTGCATTGACAGGCAGGTTCTTTACCACTAATGGATTTTTAACTTATTCATCAGTCCCAAACTTATTTGTTCATAGACCTCATCTACTCTCTTCATGTCAACACCCTTTAAAACCTCCCATAACTGGAAGAACGTACTTTGGGAAACTTTCAACTCAGCGGTAGTGCAGACCACCCACAAAATAGCCTTGGAGGATGACAGGATTAGGGTGGGGTAGAGACCAGGAGTACTCTGTGAATGAAGGGACTATCTGGAGATTAACAGATGTGAGCAACAGGAGTGTAGAGAGTGGTATAGCCAGAGGCATGCTCGCCAAAGGACCACTGTCTCTATACTCACACTGCATGGAGCATGCTGCGGGAAACACTGCCTTGGAACACTGATTCCCAAACTCAGGTGCTGATCCATTGCACAAGCCTCAGGCCCCCAAACTGCCCCTCCTCACTCCAGACACACTAACATCCTTGCTATTCTTGGACCATGTGAAGTACGCTTCCACCTCAGGGCCTTCGCATCTGCTGTTCCTTCTCCCTAACACGCTTTTCCCCATTTATCCTCAGGTCTCACTTTCTCACTTCCTTCAGGTCAAATGTCAGCAAGGTTGCACCTGACCCTCTAACACAAAACAGCCACCCACTCCCACCTGGTGTTCCCGACCTCCCAAGACTTGCTTTATTTTGGTCCACAGCACATGCTACCGTGTGGCAGTCTGGATACTTGTTTGTTTATCTGTTCATTGCCTGGCCCCCCTCTTAGAAGGTAAGTGCCGTGAGAATAAGGTTTTGTCTGTTGTATTGTTGAATACTGCTGTGTTCCCAGGGACTAGAACACGGTGATGTTTAATGCATGTTTTTCAATGGAGGAAAGAAGGAGTGAATTGGTTGCAAAGTTTCAGACATCTTCCAAAGCCTCAGGAGCAGACTCTGGTCAGCAGTAACATGTACCCACTTCCACTGACTGCTTCTTCCCCAGCTCCGGTCCCAAGTGGCACTGCATTCTCTGTGGAAGCTTGGCAAGTCTCACTCCTCTAGGAAGAAGCGCTTCACGTGGACCTGCAGCTCCCCCATGCCACCTCCTTCCACACTTGCTGCATGGCCCTGGAAAGCTGCTGTGAAGACGTGCATGGTGATCAGCCACAGACCTGAGTGTGACGCACACGTTAACCTCTGCAGGGTGTCAGTTCCTTACAGGGCAGCACAGCAGAGACGAAGTCCGGGAGCTGGTCCCTGAGTGGGGTGAGCCCTGCTCCTCAGCCCTGGCCTTATGAGGGGCAGGGGAGAGAGATGGCTCTTCTTTCGGCCAGTCTCTCTCAGGAACCTGCCTCTGGCTCAGAGTGGCTGAAATGACTATGTCCCTTGTCACTCAGATGTCACCCCTTTCCATTAGAACTGCACCTTGCTTCCAATAAATTAGAAGAAATACCAAGTCATTTACCTCCATCAGAATACATATTATGGTTTTTAAGCATGGGCGTGCATGAACACACACAGGCACGTGCAAAGACACACACACACACATGCACACATATACACACATATCTAGAGCAAAAGCCGCATCAGGATACAGATAGGCACAGGTCTGACTCTCCACTCTGAAGCATCTCACGAGCCTCTCATCAGTGAAATACAATGGAGGCATATTCCACGTGGTCTGGTGATGTCCTCCTGGGGCGGTTGAAAGGGGGCACGTTGGCATAGACAGCGAAGTCATCCTCTTTCCTGGGTGCCAGGTTGATCACGTTGGAATATATGGCATCGGCATGGCAGGAAAGCTCCTTTAGAGACAGGATGCAGGTTAGAGACACCAGTGATTCCAAAGACAAAACAGGCTACCGGGGTCCCTACAGGACAGCAAGTGGAACCTCGGGTTCTTGCTGAGCAAGCTCTGATCTTCAAAAACATTTCTTTTAGGGCTGTTCTCTGCCTCATCACCACAATGCCTGTGTGGTGCCTGCCTAGGAACAGCATGAAATCCTGGCAGAGATAACCAGGAGACCCTCTAGGTATGACTCAGCCATTTCCTTACCAAGGATTTGTGGAGAAAGTTGGTCTGATGCTTCTGTTGTTTCTTAAATAGTCCTAGAAGAATTAATAAATTCAGAGTCAGTCTAAGTTGGGGTGGTAGCCATCTTTCTTTGATTGCTGGACTTAGGGTTGAACTTCAGAATGCAAAGCCACCACGTTCAACCCATTGGCCCTCTGAGACTGGGCTAAGTGCCCAGGAAGAGACAGGGAGAGTGAGCACTGTTTTACCCTTTATGATTTTCATTATTATTTAGATATTACTTGGTATCAAAATTTATTTTAGTTGATGCATTTGAACCATGTCTGTTCAGATTGCTCATGTGTGACTTTTAGCATAAAGAGTTTGTACCATAAACAAATCTTGTTGCTCTGTGCTGAGTCCCTGGCTACTCCAGAGAACAGACCTACAGCCTCCCTGTTCTCCCCTCCCCCAAGGCTGCCCCAGAGGAAAGACACCCCGTTCCTGCCCTCAGTTTCCCCCCTGTCCTCATACTCAGCTCCAGGGCCAGCTGGTCAACTCACTCTCATGCCTCCATTTTTTCAGAGTCACGGACAAGAGTCCCACCAGGAGCAAGATGAGGGCCACGACACCAATGGAGCCAGAAACAGCTGTGGCCGCTGTGTCTAGGCTGAGGGAAGTGAACGAGAGAATGAGGACACTTCAGTGCCCTAGCCGGCTGTGGGGACTATCCACAAGGTGGCCCTGGGGCCTCCCCACTGCTGGGCTTCCACCTCCCCAACAGCCAACCATCTCCTGCCTCCATGTCGACCCTCTTCCCTCTGCCCCGATCTCCATGCCAAGGTCCCACCCACACCAGCTCCCACACTGGGCCAAGCAGACCCCCTTCCAAGATCCCTGATACTCCTCCAGGGGCCAGCCCTTCTTTCACCCACCTGCTGGGTAGTGTGGGGCCTGACGTTGAGGTGGTGATGTTCTCTGCAGAAAGGGAAAGGAAATTTGAGAGTAATTCTTTAACACATGCTATAGACTGAATTGGAGAAGGCGATGGCACCCCACTGTAGTACTCTTGCCTGGAGAATCCCACGGATGGAGGAGCCTGGTGGGCTGCAGCCCATGGGGTCACAAAGAGTCGGACATGACTGAGCGACTTCACTTTCACTTTCACTTTCATGCATTGGAGAAGGAAATGGCAACCCACTCCAGTGTTCTTGCCTGGAGAATCCCAGGGACGGGGGAGCCTGGTGGGCTGGCGTCTATGGGGTCGCACAGAGTCAGACACGACTGAAGCGACTTAGCAGTAGCAGCAGCATAGACTGAATGCTTGTGTCCTGCCAGACTCATGTGTTAAAATCCTAACCCCCAAGGTGATGGTGTTTGAAGGTAGGGTCTTTGGGAGGTGAGTAGGTCAAGAGGGTGAAGCCCTCATGAACGGGATTAGTTCTTCTATAAAAGAGACTCCAGAGGGTCTCCTTGCCCCCTTCAAACCTGTGAGGACACCGCAAGAAGACAACCATCTAAGAACCAGAAGCGGGCTCTCACCAGACATTGAATGTGCCAGGGCCTTACCTTAGACCTTCTGGCCCCCAGAACTATGAGAAATGTCTGTTGTTTATAAACCACCCAAACAGTAATTTGTTATAGCAGCTGGAAATGACTGAGACAACACATACCCAAATGAGCTCTATGGGACCCTAAACAGTAATATTAGCTACCTTACACTGGGGGCTGGATATACACCCGGCACATTCATTATCTTATTCATTCTTCATAGACAGATAATAAGCTGGAAGCAATCATTATACCCACCTCACAGTAAGGAAACCAGCCCGCAGAGATCAGACTTGCTCAAGGTCATAGAGCTAGACAGTGGCAGAGATCAGACTTGAACCCATATCTCTCTGACCTGAGTTAAACTGCAGCTTGCTATCAGGCTATTGTTGTACTCCTGAGTTCTGCCATTCTTACAAAGGGTCAACAGCCATGGCAGGATGTCCAAAAAAAAAAAAGACAATCAGGAGGATGCAGGCAACCATCCCCAGGGAGGCGCACATGTGAGGGATGGGGAATGGTCAGGACACCGGGCAGTTGGAATGGAACCAGGCAGAGGTACCAGCTGTTACAGCCTGCCCATGTTTGGTGAGGAGGTGATGGTGTTATCATCCACACTTCAAAAATTTCTCCTGCATCAAGGGATGGAGACACTAAACTTATCCCCTCTCCATTCAGTCTGACCCTGGATTCTCAGAGTTAGAGGGAATCTTAAAACACATGTAACCCAATCTCCTACTGTATAGATCCTCAGGGTCAGTTACTTGCTGCTACTAAGTGCTGGAGTCAGTGCTGGAGTCCATGTTTTCAATTCTAAACTCAAAGCTTTCTTGCCTGTACTTAGGCCTCTTCCTATTCCTTCCCCCTTAAAGCAGAGCTGCATGGTTCAGCGCAGCTCTCCAGACACATCTTGGGAGCTGAGATGCAGAGACTGCTGCTGGAGTGGGGAAGAGGGAACCTACTGGATCACTAGGGCAAGCTAATACCCACTGATGATACATAATATCTAAAGGCAGAAGTACTGCACCAAGAATTACAGCTCCTGGAGCACGAAGGCTGGGTGGATTTGGGTCAGGTACCTCCATGGTTCACTTCCTCTTGGCCTTCTTTCCTGTCCCCCTTCTAAGTATGACAGCTGGCTCACCAAGTTTCTCTTTAACAGACCCTGCCCACTGTCTGGGCAAAGGGTAGGGAGGGGACTTGGAAACCAGATCTTCCAGTGCCCACAGCACCAGCAGGGAATTACTCAAGATGAGATACCGAGACACAGGACTTGAGTGTGTAGGCGGTGGTGAATGTCGTACAAAAGCACAGAGTGATAAGACAGGAGCCTGGGGTACCAGCTGGAGGGTGCTGGCCAGGCAGGGCACATCTGTTCTCAGCAAGGAAGACCGACAACATGAGAGTGTCCATTTAGGGCCCGAAAAGGGCAAAGGCCTGTCCTGGGAAGGCCGAGGAAGGTCGGTGGGCATAACAGCATGAAGGATGACGTTGTGAAAGAATCTGAGCTTGAGGGTCCCGTGGCCTGGTCTCAGGTACTCAAGAGAAACTTGTGTGATCTTAGGACAGTCATGTCACCTCTCTGAGTTTCATTTTCCTCATCTGTGGGATGGTCATAGTGTTGTTCAAGAACTAAATGGTCAGACTATTATTTAATAGAAACTAGCAGCCACTTTCCCAGAGCTGGCATTTTGCTCATCTTACCCAAGCCGAGCAACTGAGTGGTGGTGTCTAGGACTTACCGCTGGAGTCCTGGAACATATGGTCGGTCAAATTCATCTTGCCCAGGGGTCCACCCAGAGGTTTTTGTTCCGTATACTGATCTTCCCAGAACAGGGGGTTCCTATTAGCTCAAAGCAGAGTTTCTCAGAGGTACTTAGCAGCCGCTGGCAGACACAGGCCCCTGGGAATCGGCAATTCTCTTCTCCTCCCTGTGTTTCATTCTTCCACAGGAACCTGTCTGATGCAGAGAACGTTAGACTCTCACCTCTGGAAAGGAGGGCCTCAGGGCCCTGAGATAATTTCTTTCTCTTAAAGAGGCCATCTTCAGACAGGCCTTCCCCAAGCACACAGTCCAAAGTCAGCATCCCAGCCTCTCTGCCTCATCGCCCTCTGATCTCTTAACTAGAATGTGAATTTACCACAACCACTGATTAGTTCGCTTGCTTACTGTTAGTCTCTTATCATAAGAACATAAGCTCCACAGGAACAGAAAGCTTCCCTGTTGTGGTCATCGCCATATACTTGGGGCCTAGAACAGTGCCTCTCCAATTAATAGGTTCAACATACATTCGTTGAGTGAATGAATGAATAAATGCCCAAGATTCTTCCGAGGAACCCAACCAGGGTCACTCAGCCTCTATCAGAACCTTGGCAAGTCTCCACCACAGACTTTCAATCCCTTCATTGATGGTAAATCTTTATCCTTTGAAGGAGAAGTTGATTTAAGACAGTCCAAAGACATCTGGGCTTCCCTTGTAGCTCAGTTGGTAAAGAATCTGCCTGCAGTGCAGGAAACCTGGGTTTGATCCCTGGGTTGGGAAGATCCCCTGGAGAAGGAAATGGCAACCCACTCCAGTATCCTTGCCTTGAAAATCTCATGGACAGAGGAGCCTGGTGGGTTGCAGTCCATGGGGTCGCAAAGAGTTGGGCACGACTGAGTGACTAACGCTTACTTACTTAAAGTCATCTGAACCAACCAAACTGGATGATAAAGTAGGTGATGATTGATCTGGGAAGTGCCGATTGTGGAAGTTGAGGCACTTTGTCTGCAGAACCAAGAGCAGTGTCCCAGCAGAGCCTGGAGGAGGTGGCCCCGCCTGGGTGCGTGGAGAGCCGAAGGGGCCGGGGTGCAGAGGACACTGCCCAAGAGCTGCCATCACGACCCCTGCTGTGGGTGGGAAGTGGGGAGAGATGGTGTTTAGCACCAAATGAAAGAGGATCTGTCCCCCTCCACCCCCCACCCACGGCCACACCCCCACAAAGAGACCTGCAGGAGACATCAGGAAACCCCCTAACAAGGCAGGAGTCAGAGCCCAGAGCCCAAATGACATAGATGAGTCACTAAGCCTGTCTGGACTCAGTTTCCCCCTTTGGGGAATGGGGCGAGGGTGAAAAGAATAAGGTAGGACTACAAAACGCATCACTGGCTCAGTGGACATGAGTTTGAGTAGACTCTGGGAGTTGGCGATGGACGGGGAGGCCTGGCGTGCTGCGGTCCATGGGGTCGCAAAGAGGTGGACACGACTGAGCGACTGAACTGGACTGAACAGAATGACTAGTTCCTCCCCTTCTGGTGTCTTCTTTGGATGTTTTGGATAATTTTTTTAGTTTGGGGCTTCTGAAAGTTTTTATTTTATTAGGAACATTCATATGACTATAAACTTAAAAGGAACAGAAAGATAGTCCTTGAAAAGGTGCTTTTCTACTCTTCACCCCAGGCAGCTAGTTCCTCTCTCTGGAGGCAACCAGCAAACATAGGGTGTTCATGTTTGCTCATGAACACCTTACGTATATGAGCAAACACACACACACACACACACACACACACACATACACACACACACACACAGACGTATAGATGCATACAAGCAATACAGTTTTTTTCCTGTGGATGATAGCATACTATATATATTAATCTGCCTCTTGCCTTTTCATGTGATACACATTGGAGTTAATTCGTTATCAATATGTAAAGCTCTTTCTCATTCTTTTTTTCATCTGCCAAGCGTTCTACTCCATGGATGTCCATGGTTTATTTAACTGGTCTCCTTGTGGACATTAAGGCTTTGTTTCCAATTTTTACTCTTCAGAGGACGGTGCAATTATTAAACATATTCAAACATCATCTGCACAGGTATGAATATATATATGTAACATTAGCTTGTTAAGGCAGCTTTGAAATCCAAATATTAAGAAGTCAGTGTTTCTTTTTAAAATCCAAAAATGAAATGTTACCCAACTTACTACCCAAGTAATTTGCCAGATTTCAGTTCACGTTGCCATTGGCTATTTCCCGAAATCAAAATGCTCCTCAAAAAACAAAGATCTGAAAGCACTAAGGATATTCAACAGAGCTGCCTCATCTCAGGAGGCTGTCCTCTATAAGAACCAAATGCCATCAGCAGAACAAGTGCAGTGTTTCCCCGGGTGACTATGAGGGTAGAATAACTCGCAATGGCACAGATATTTCCAAGTGCTTCAAACAAGAGTTACTGAGACCCAATCCATACTCTAGAGTGCTGCAGTCCACGGGGTCCCAAAGAGGCGGACGTGGCTCAGCGACTGAACAACTGCAATCCATAGTCTGCTTAACATAAGGAGACCAATGGTCTAACGCAGCAGGCAGTTCCCAAAGTGTGGTCTGGGAATATCCTAGGGGTTATCCTGGGGGTTCCAGAGAGCCTTTCAGAGGTTTGGGAGCATAAAAACTCTGTCATCATAGTGCTAAGAGGTTAGTTGCTATTTTCACTCTCGGTGTTTCTCAAGGAGGTTTCCAAAGGCTACGTGACATGTGATATGGCAAAGACTGACTGCAGAAGCAGATCTGAGAATCTAGTTCTCTTTTACCAAGCTAGATATTAATCATGAGATTGGCAAAAATGTCAAGCAACACTTTTGTTCTCACTAAATTTTTCATGATTTGGAATATATGGTTAATTTTTCATAGAAGTGTGTTAACTGTATTAATATGTAATGGTTATAGTACTTCTTTAAAAATTAGTTAAGACTTATTTTTAAATTGTCAGTTTTAATTCCTAATGTGGTAAATGCAGATGGATACAGCCTGCTGCTGCTGCTGCTAAGTCGCTTCAGTCGTGTCCGATTCTGTGTGACCCCATAGACAGCACCCCACCAGGCTCTGCCATCCCTGGGATTCTCTTGAAAGAATACTGGAGTGGGTTGCCATTTCCTTCTCCAAGACCAGCTGTTCTCAGATTTTTTGGTCTCAGTGCCCCTTTATACTCTTAAAAATTTGCTTATGCAGGCTGTAAAGCAAATTTTTAAGAGTATAAAGGGGCACTGAGACCAAAAAATCTGAGAACAGCTGGTCTGAGTTTCTTCACCGTAGGGTGGGTGTGGGCACTTTACCAAGGGTGTGATCAAGGAGCACAAACCAAAAGATGCAGGAGAAACAGAAACGGGCTTCTTCAAAGAGCCATATGTGTCAAGGAGAACAGATAATCTCTTGGAAAAGAGAACTCTCTGGGGCCTCCTGGCTGGCACTATGGCAGCTGTGTAGACAGGCTCTGCCAGCGAGGACAGAGCCCTGGTATGGGGGACAGGCTCTGAGGTGGGGTGACCGGAGAGAGGAAGCAGAGCTTTTGTGCCAGACTAAGCTGCTGACTGTGTACCCCTTGGATTCCGGGGGTCACCTGTCCTGCCCCAGACAAATTCACACTGCTGGCTAGGGCCTGAAATTCTAACGAAGTGTTTCATTCTCTTGGCCAAAAGGCAAATTCAATCCCAAACAACGTTAAGTGCTCAAGCTTACACACTTGAACACTTAGATGTTATTTAGATTCATTAGAAGGTTGCATTTTATTAAAACAAAAATGTGTATCCATGCCTGGGTTAGGGTAGTTGAGTGAGGGATGGGGGAGGCGAGCGCAGGATGGAGGATAGGAAATAAGTCTGGAGGCCAAAAGTTATTAAATAAATGGACCATAAGAGCTATGCCTGGACCCATGATGGCAGAGCGCCACTAACAGAAGAGTTGGATCAAGCTAATTCTGGGAAACTAAAATCAAAGAAAAGAGTCCAATCCAGCCAAAATTTTAAAAAATTTTATGGTATGTACCCAGCAGAACAAAGCAGGCTACAGGGGTAGAGAGGATTTAGACATGGGCCCTGGGCTCAGAGAGTGGTATCCCCTGTCCTCCCAGCCCAATCTGCCAGGAAAGGTCTCCACTGACGCCCCCAACAGCTGTAAGAAAAAGCAGGTGTGTTGTCAGTGCTCAAGTGATGTACCAACAAGGGACTATTGGATCAGAGAGGAAGGACAAACCATTCCAAACTTGGGCAATGAGGGAAGGCTGCATGGAGGAGGTGCCATTTGTGCTGATTCTGAACAATAGGAAGGCTTTCTATAGGCAGTGCTGAGGCTCTGGAAGTACCGTGGCGCCAGGAGCAAAGGAATATGCAGTCATTTCTCCCTTGGTGAATATCTGAAATTATTCACAAGAGGAGGAATCCTGGACACCTGAGGCTGAAGGGAAGCTATCACCTAGGATGGTGGAAGGAAAGAGGGCCAGAATCTGGGGAAACACGGTGTGGGAAAGACAGTTCACAGACGAGAACTCAAGAGCCCTGTGTGGACCAAGATCAGGTCTGATGCGACTCAACCAGCCCACGGCCAGCGCCTGGAACATAGCAGGCCCACAGTAAATGCTTGCTGTGTGAGGGAAGGATGGGACACACTCCTTTTCTCCAGTCTGGCCAGACATACTGCTGTAATCAAGTGGGGTCCTCAGGAGAAGAGGGGGGAGGGTGTTCAACCAAACTTCCCCCTGGCTTCCGCTGATGTCACTATTCTCACCATTTCTGGGACTTCAACCGCTTTTCTGGTTGTTTTTGCAAATTTTCATTTCTCAAAATAGAAACCCTGTGTCCTCTTGAGGTTTATTATAGAGCCATTTATTGGATGGGAGTTGCTGTAAAGATCATATTTAGGTTTTCAGTTTGCACAGTGGCTTATTTGCAAGCTTCAGTTACCTTAACATTTGGCTTCCTAAGAAAATGAGGATGTTAACCCCTTAGGCTCCTACAGAAGCTCAGCACTGGACCTGTAAAATCAGCAACTGTCCACAGGTGACTTAACAGGAAATGATTTCAAATTCATTGGAATTACTGGCTTTTACTGGCTCTGGACATGTACTTCATTCGATTTTAAAACAATACAATTTTTAAGGAAAGCGTATTTTATCGAGTACAAAATGGAAACACATCTCTCATACACATCTCATGATTTCATTTACGATTCAGAACTGGGAACATCTCCCTGGCCTCCACGCAGCAGTTTGAAGGATTAGGCATACGACTTATCCCCATTTGTAGATGAATTGACAAGGATTCCCAGGGAATGAGGAGTGAATTGCCCAATGACTCTGCGAACCTCAGGAGGAGCATCCAAACACATGTCTCAGGATCACTTAGCCTTTCCTTCATTTCCTACACAGGTTGTTTCTCTGTATGTGGGCGCACTTTATTGGCTGTACTGGCCATAAAAATGTTTAGAGTAGCCAAGGATGGTTGCTCAGGTTGTTTATTGCTCAAGGTCATGACATCTAAGGAGACTACTCCCATCATAGATATCTTTGACTACTGATTTCAAAGGTAGGTGATTTATATCCTTACTACAATAATTTTCTGAAAAATAACAATAAATTATCTACCAAAAATCCATTTATTATGATAATTTTCTGACAGATGGAAATAAAAAGACTCTTGCTTCGTAAGTAAAGCAGAAAGAGGTTGATGAAGACCTCGTTAACTGAAAACATCTACAATGACTAGTGCTTCCAAACAAGGAGCTGCTTTTCCAACTGCTGTTTTGATTTTTATCTAAAAAATTTTAAATCCTATATAAGTATTTGTGTATTGGCTAAATTTAAAATTTTGCCTTATAATTCAAATTGTCCACCTGAACAGCAGTTCAGAGTTGCTAATTTTAATCTACCAGATTTTAAATATGATATAACTCACTTTTGTAATAATGAATGTTCATTTCCGTTACATATATACAAAATAATTGTGCTAGTGCTCATCCAGTCATGTCTGATTCTTCAAGACCCCAAGGACTAGAGCCTGTCAGGCTCCTCTGTCCACAGGATTTTCAAGTAAGAATACTGGAGTGGGTTACCATTTCCTCCTCCAGAAGGTCTTCCCAATTCAGAGATCAAACCCTTGTCTCTTGCTTGGGCAGGCAGATTCTTTACCACTGAGCTACCTGGGGAGCCCTACAAAGTAATTATGTACATCCATAAATTAGAGATTGCTGTATAATGATTACCCTGAAATGGTTACCACAGTAAATTTAGTGAACATCTATATCTCATACAGATACAAAATTAAAGAAATATAAAAGAAATTTTCCCTGTGAAAATATCCTAAGTAAATCTTAGGATTTACTTACTCTCTTAACGACTTTCATATGTAACATACAGCAGCATTAATTATATTTATCATGTTGTACCTTACGCTGTAGTACTTGTTCCTTTATAACTGGACGTTTGTACCTTTTGACTGCCTGCATCCAATTCCCCCTCCTCCACCTCCATCTCTGGTTACTATAAATCTGATCTCTTTTTCTATGTTTGTTTCTGAAGTATAATTGATCTGTAGCATTATGTTAGTTCCTGTTACACGGCATAGTGATTTGATATCTCTATACATTTCAAAATGATCACAATAAGTCTAGTCACCCTCTGTCACCATAAAAAGATACTACATAATTGTTGACTATATTCCTTATACCATGCATTTCATACCCATGACTCATTTACTTTGCAAAGTCAAGGTACTTTGTACCTCTTAATCTCTCTCACCTATTTTTCTCCCCCCCTCCCCCTCTCCCCTCTGACAGCCTCTTTGTGTTTGTCCTCTATATCTATGACTCTATTTCTGTTTTGTTATCCTTGTTAATTTGTTTTGTTTTTAGGTTCCATATGTAAGTGAAACCATACAGCATTTGTCTTTCTCTGTCTTGCATATCTCGCTTGGCATAATACCCTCTAGGTCCATTCATGTTGCTGCAAATGGCAGGAGTTCATTCTTTTTACAGCTGAGATAATAGAATAATAATATTCTATTACTTTCCTTCTGCCCTATATAGAAGAAATTTCTTTAGGACAAAAATTAACTGCAGTTACATTTCATAGCTTGCTACATAATATTTTTAAAAGTTACACATTCTAAAATGAGAAACTAAGCTCATATATTATTTTCCCCATGATATTGGAAAGAAAAAAGGTATCAAACCCAAAAACAGAAATTGAAAACCTGCCTACAGAAGGAAAGAAATAAAATGATTTGTGGACTTCCCTGGTGGCACAGTGGATGGGAATCTGCCTGACAACGTAGGGGACACAGGCTCGATCACTGGTGGGGAAGATGCTGCATGCCATGGAGCAACTAAGCCCATGCACCGCAACTATTGAGCCCACGAGCTGCAACTGCCAAGCTTACACGCTGCAACTACTGAAGCCCTCGAGCCTAGAGTCTGTGCTCTGCAACAAGATAAGCCACCACACCCGGAGTCCCCTCCGCACTGCAGCTAGAGAAAGCCCATGCAAAGCAACAAAGACTCAATGCAGCCAAAAAAAGGAGAAAATGGTATGCATTGTTGAATAAAACTAGGGAGAGAAAAGGTGAAATAACAAAAGGATACAGATAAGAGTTCAGAGTCATAGATTTCACGGAATGTGTCACAGAAACGTGAGCAGGATCTGTATTTACATTTTCATTCCATTGTCAACCACAACTGATAGATTTCAAGGAAAACTAGAAAAAAATGCAAAGAACCCAAATAAATAGCCTTGTAGTTTGAATGTGAAACAAAGGCTCACTCTTGTTGAAAACTACCCATCTCAGGTAGGAAATGTTTACTTTACATAAGATGATGCAGATTGGAAGTTTAGGGAAATATAATGGACAAAAATTCTTCTAAATGGTGAGGAAAAAATACACTAGATTCTGTTTGCATACATGTGTGCTCAGTCGCTTCAGACCTTTTGTGACCTCATGGACTGTAGCCCTCTATTCATGGAATTTTTCAGCAAGAATACTGGAGTAGATCGCCATTTCCTTTTCCAGGGGATCATCTCAAAACCCAGGTCTCCTGCACCCTCTGCCTTGGCAGGCGGGCTCTTTGCCATCGCACCACCCGGGAAGCCCAGATTCTGGTCACTTTATTACATTTCAAAGGATTTGCATGTTGCCAACACTTTGAGAATGAAATAGATCAACTGGAAAATAAGAAAGAGCACAAAGATTGAGAGCATTTACCACTATTTTTGTGTGTGAAGAATCTGAAATGAACATTAATAGTAGTATTGCATATTCAAATTTCAAATCTGATTGGAAAAAATATGTGATTATTAAGGCTGCAAAACAGATTCTATATGATAAAGAAAATATTGGCATTCTCTTGTTGAACACATAATATACACAATTATGTCTTTAGCAAGACATTAGCATTCAGAGGATCACCCAAGAAAATATATGAGTGTTCAAATGAGATTCTTCATTTACAGAAATCATGAAAGGATAATAGCAATAGAGAGAACATTTATCCAGGATACAAACACCAAATAGCATACACACTGTTTAGTGAATGAAAAAACAAAAGTCAAATAATTAAAAAATAGGAGATTTGTTGACCAAAACAGTTTTGAATTCTTAAGAAATGTTAACAATGAATAATTCTTAACAAATGAATATTGTTAAGAAATGCCTCCTGTGAAAACTATATGCAGGTCAAGAAGCAACAGTTAGAACAGGACATGGAACAACGGACTGGTTCCAAAATTGGAAAAGAGTACATCAAGGTTGTATATTGTCACCCTGCTTATTTAACTTATATGCAGAGTACATCATGCAAAATGCTGGGCTAGATGACGCATAAGCTGGAATCAAGATTGCTGGGAGAAACATCAACAACCTCAGATATGTAGATGATACCACCTTGACGGCAGAAAGTGAAGAGGAACTAAAGAGCCTCTTGATGAAGGCGAAAGAGAAGAGTGAAAAAGCTGGCTTACAACCCAACATTCAAAAAACTAAGATCATGGCATCCAGTCCTATCAGTTCAGTTCAGTTCAGTTCAGTCGCTCAGTTGTGTTCGACTCTTTGCGACCCCATGAATCGCAGCACGCCAGGCCTCCCTGTCCATCACCAACTCCCGGAGTTCACTCAAACTCACGTCCATCAAGTCAGTGATGCCATCTAGCCATCTCATCCTCTGTCATCCCCTTCTCCTCCTGCCCCTAATCCCTCCCAGCATCAGAGTCTTTTCCAATGAGTCAACTCTTTGCATGAGGTGGCCAAAGTACTGGAGTTTCAGCTTTAGCATCAGTCCTTCCAAAGAACACCCAGGACTGATCTCCTTTAGGATGGACTGGTTGGATCTCCTTGAAGTCCAAGGGACTCTCAAGAGTCTTCTCCAACACCAGTCCTATCATTTCATGGCAAATAGATGGGGAAATGTAGCAGTGTCATATTTCATTTTCTTGGGCTCCAAAATCAATGCAGTGACTGCAGCCATGAAATTTAAAAATGCTCACTCCTTGGAAGAAAAACTATGCCAAACCTAGACAGTGTTTTAAAAAGCAGAGACATAACTTTGCCGACAAAGGTCCATAAAATCAAAGCTATAGTCAAAGCTGCTGCTGCTGCTGCTGCTGCTAAGTCGCTTCAGTCGTGTCCAACTTTGTGTGACCCCATAGACGGCAGCCCACAAGGCTCCCCTGTCCCTGGGAGTCTCCAGGCAAGAACACTGGAGTGGGTTGCCATTTTCTTCTCCAATGCATCAAAGTGAAAAGTGAAAGTGAAGTCGCTCAGTCATGTCCGACTCTTTAGCGACCCCATGGACTGCAGCCTACCAGGCTCCTCTGTCCATGGGAGTTTCCAGGCAAGAGTACTGGAATGGGGTGCCATTGCCTTCTCTGATAGTCAAAGCTACTACTGGTTTTTCCAGTGGTCATGTATGGATGTGAGAGTTGGACCATAACGAAGGCTGAGCACCGAAGAACTGATGCTTTTGAACTGTGGTGTTGGAGAAGACTCTTGAGAGTCCCTTGGACTGCAAGGAGATCCAACCAGTCCATCCTAAGGGAAATCAGTCCTGAATATTCACTGGAAGGACTGATGCTGAAGCTGAAGCTCCAATACTTTGGCCACCTAATGTGAAGAACTGACCCATTGGAAAAGGCACTGCACTGATGCTGGGAAAAACTGAGGGCAAAAGGAGAAGGAAGGGGTGACAGGGTGAGATGGTCGAATGGCAGCACTAACTCAACGGACTCGAGTTTGAGCAAACTCAGGGAGACAGTGTGGACAGAGAAGCCTGGCATGCGGCTGTTCTTGGGGTTGCAGAGAGTCAGACACGACTGAGCAACTGAACAGCAACAGCAAGAAATGTTAAATATTACACAGTTAAACATCTAAGACATGTCTCTTGATGTAAGCCATGTGAAACACTTATTTTTAGATTTGTAAATTTTCAGAATGCCAATATATCTATATGACATTAAAGAAATTTTTTTTGCACAGCAAATTATATAGCTAGAGGAAGATTTTTAGTAGACTGTCAACACCATAACAAGAGAACACTGAATCTAGGCCATAATCATAATTGAGGGGCAGATACAACAATGACAAAGAAGTTATGACAAACTTAATGGATTTCAACATAAAATCCCCCCAAAGTTCTAAGGCTGCCTAGAACATTATTTAAGCCTAGTACTAAGTAATATAGCAAAAGTTCTTTCAACATTGTCAAATGCTGTTATATTATCCAAGAACTGCGAGACTTCAGAGAAACATCGGAGAGCATTGAAAGCAGTGTAATCAGACTTGAGACAACCATCAAATAAGTGATGAAAAAGTCAATTGAAAACATTGTGACTTGAAAAACTCAATTAGAGGCATTATGGGAAAGTCTTTCAGAAATCATTGATATTAATAAAAATATAGATTTTTAAAAATAGGCCAAAGCTATACCCTCGAAAATATATTTTTTAAAATATATTTGTTCAACACTAATTTGGCATAAAATTTACAACAACATAAATATGAAAAAAGCAAAACTTAATGTACACAATATATTTGAAAAATCACAGGGATTTAAAAATGCTTTAAAAAAACACAGTTTAACCCAATTCATAAAACAGTTAATGAAATATTATTGATGCCAAACAAATTGTAGTCTTTTGACATTGATGCCAACTTCTCCAAAATAGAAAATATTAAATAAGGGAAAGAGAAGACTCATTTTATCTGTGAACCTAGGACAGGTCCTTTTACAATCCAAAGGTCAACATCAAAATAAAAAATTCTCTTCTATTAAAATAGCGGAAACAGCAATAGCTCTTTAAAAGATGCAATATTCTAGACAACGTGTATAATTTGAAAAAAAAAATTATGAAAAGTATGAGCTTCTACAACCATTAAAAATACATGATTAAGGGAATTCTCTGGCAGGCCAGCAGGTAGGACTCCTCGCTTCCACTGTGGGGGGCCTGGACTCTATCCCTGGTCAAGGAATACGATCCAACAAGCCACACAGCACAGCCAAAGCCAAAAAAAAAAAAAAAACAGGCCAAAATGGAGGACCATGGTAGCAAATGCGCCAACGATGAGACATTGATGTTAGAAAAATCTAGTTGACTCACATGAAATGCGTCAATGCATTTGCATCTGTAATATATTGGGCACACTTTACTAACACCATTGTAGCTCTCAGGATATAATAACCTTGGCAATATCAGTCACCAGTGGAAAACATAGTTTCTCACAATTAAAATTAGTAGAAAACTACTTAGCATCTTTCACTACTTTTTCAGTTAACACCCACAGTGTCACAAGGAACACTGTCAAATCTAGTGACCAAGACACTGGAACGAGGAGGGCTGACATTATCACAGAAAGTGTTATTATTATTATCAGGCATAAATCTGCTTGCTAACGGTCGGTGCCTCCCAGCGACTGCCGGCATGTCGTCCAAAGGCCTTACACAGGCTGTGACGCCTGTCACCACCTGGCTGCCCGCATTTCCAGCCTTGTCGCTTAGCAGTTTCTTTTACACTCAATACCACCACCAAACTGATCTTCGTTTCCCAGACCCTGGGCCATCCTTCCCTGTATGTAGGCACCCGGATATCTTCTTTGTCTCCTATTTTTCCACCAGGACTAAAGTGAGCTGTCCCTTCCTCCAGGAAGCCTTCTTTCTCACCAGTCTCTACCCCTCAAGGTCACTAGGCCAAGAGACTCTCCTACACTTCATCTCAGACCACAGCACTCGTCACACACAGCTGAAGTCTTCTGTAACCTTGTCTGGCCTCCCCACTAGACTGAGACCCCTCCCCAAAGGAGCCAGGACTCACCAATCATTGCATGCTGCTGGAAACCCAGACTCGGGCACCTGCCTGATGCTCAAGAAATGTTTAGACAAACATGCATGCAAATGGCCAGTTACATAAATAAGTACAGTTAAATAAGTACTATCTCACTAACAAATAAAGTAAGTTAAAACCATATTTTTTAAAAATGAAAATTCTCAGTCTTGGCTAGTGTTCTGGACACTCTCTGACAGATGGGCAAATTGTTACAATCTTTGTGAAGAACAATTTGGTGATATGTATCAAAAAGTCCTGGACATGACCATACTTCTTTGACCCAGCAACTCCACTTAGAGGAATTTATCCTGAGGAACTTGCCAAGGATGTGTGCAGAGATTCAGCCCTTAAGACAGGTGACTGCCAAACCATTTTTAAGGGCAGCAGTGAAGACACATCCTTGATACTCAGAGATGATGGACTTTTGTGTCAACTGTGGGACATCCATAAAGTGGAATAAGATTTAACCATTGAAGTGTTCTGTGAAAAGATGCTCACGTCATATTGCTTAGTCGACCAAAGGCAGATAAACACAACAGAATATCAAACACTCTCCATCAAAATGAACACATCGTATGTGTGTGGGTCTGTGTGTGTGCACTGCGTGTTCTTCATTTCCCCACCTAGCAGTATATTACGGCCATCTATGGGTCCACATCTTGGAAAGACAAACACCCAAAGGCTAGTGATGATTTTCTCTGGGTGATGAGCTTCCTCGTGACTTCATAGGCTCCTTTCTTACTCTTCTGTGCTCTCTAATTTTTCTGCAGTAAATGTCATTGTGTTGAGAGAGAAGAGGAGAGAGCTTCCCCCACTCCCCAGGGCATCAGGCCCTCACAGGAGTGATGATAAAAGGGAATAGAGTTAGAATTAGGAGAGTAGGGTTGGGGGGGCAGATGAGCGGAAAACTCTAAGGCCTCCAGTACCATGATAACGGAAACCTTGGGAAGTGAAGGTAGTTCTTTAAAAGAAGTGTTCAGAAGTGAATGGAATGGCCAAAGGCAGCCCAGGCATAATTGAAGTTGCCCATGAACCCAGCAGCTGGAGGAAAAAAAAAAATATTCTCCTGACAGTAGAACTTCTTCTCACAACCCCTAGCTTTCCCTTTCTATTTATGGAGCATCTCTCCTTGCATCTAACAAAGCTCTAATTTATCTTGCAGTTCTGACCTCTTTGTAGTAACGTCTGCTACTTCTAATGTAGGTCAGTGAAGCAGTTTGCAATGAACCTGTTTTCCTGCCCGGAATATATTTTGATATGTGATGAGCAAGGGTTAGACCATCTTCATTTTCCTGGGATCTATTTTAAAACACATTTCAGTAAATGTCACATTAATCTAGTGCACCCAGAGCCTGATCCTCACTGCAGTCACTTTATTTATCTCATTTTGAAATCCAAAAGCCATATGCAGAGGAGATGTTAAGTAAATACCTGTTGTGAAGCAGGAGGGACCGCTGTGAAACAGGGAGCCAGGGAGGGAGCTAGGCAGAGCTCCATCAGTGGCTTGGGAAGACTCTGCTGCTGGAGCAAGGACTCAGGTTCTAGCCCCCTATCCTCCAGGCCTCCTCCTCCATCGTCCACCAGACACCCTGCCAGCTTTCCTGGCTTTTTCATTTATGTGTGCATCCCAGAGGAAGGACTTGCCACATCACTGGTGCATTGTTGGGGACGGGGCGTGAGGATCCTACCAGGACCCCATGAAGGCCTCACGGCACCTCCAGCATCACCCTCCTGGGTGCTGTCTCTCCATCACCCTTCTCACCACCTCCCTCATCTTTATCCCCACCCGGCACACCCAAGGGCACACTGCCAGGATTTCAAGGTGCGTTCAACTAGAGACGCGGCTGAGTCCTTAGAAAGGTGTGTTGACTTTCTCCCCATCGCTCTGTGGACCCCTGAATGGGCACGTGTGGGCCTCACTCCTTTCTTCCCTGTCTTTGAGGACGGAGAGCTCTTCCGTCAGCTTTAGGAGCAGGTGAGAGGGCTGAAAATGGCAAGTCAGCAAAGAGGTGCCACCCTGCCACGCCTTGTTCATTCAGCACGAAATGAGCACCTACTATGTGCTCCCTGCCTTGAAAGACTCTCAACCCCGTTAAAAGCACACAGAATTTCCCTCCACATTTTCTCAAACTGCCAAACTGCTCCCTGGGGGTGGTGACGTGCCCGTGTAGCCTTGCTAAGATTAAGCCTTGTCACTTTTGTCTTTGTTTTTTCAGCCATTTTTCCCGTTTCTGAAGGTCGTAGTCTTTTAAGGGTGCCCTGGTGGCTCAGACGGTAAAGCGTCTGCCTACAGTGCGGGAGACCAGGGTTCAATCCCTGGGTTGGGAAGATCTCCTGGAGAAGAAAATGTCACCCCACTCCAGTACTCTTGCCTGGAAAATCCCATGGACAGAGGAGCCTGGTGGGCTACAATCCATGGGATCACAAAGAGTCAGACACAACTGAGCGACTTCAAAAATATAATAATAATAATTAGCTTCAGCAAAAGTGAAAAACATCTTTATCTTGTTCTTCCCATTGAAGCTGCTGCCTCACAAGTTTAGGTTACCCACCCATGGTCTTTTCTTATGGATTCTCACAGAAAAACTTAACTTGAAGGTAACTTTGACCAAGTCTGTTGTCAACATGCTGAAAGATGTTTTTAAAAGCTAGTTTGTGGTTTGTTTTTCCAGAAGTAACTTACTAAACTTTTGCTCAAATAAAATGTTTCCCTCCTTTTATTTACAGCCACACAATATTAGTAAAGGGTCCCGAACTATGGGTCCCTAAAATATGTTGCGGAGAAGGCAGTGGCACCCCACTCCAGTACTCTTGCCTGGAAAATCCCATGGAGGAGCCTGGAAGGCTGCAGTCCATGGGGTCGCTGAGGGTCAGACACGACTGAGCGACTTCACTTTCACTTTTCACTTTCATGCATTGGAGAAAGAAATGGCAACCCACTCCAGTGTTCTTGCCTGGAGAATCCCAGGGACGGGGGAGCCTGGTGGGCTGCCGTCTATGGGGTGGCACAGAGTCGGACACGACTGAAGTGACTTAGCAGCAGCAGAATATGTTGAGCAATAGACAAATCACTTGCTGCTAATAATTGCACTTAAGAAAGAAATGGGTTTTATTATTTCAAAAAGACACACAGCACCCCAGTGTTCATAGTGACATAGTGACATTATTTACAATCGCCAAGATAGGGAAGCAACCGAAGTGTCCATCAACAGATGAATGAGTAAAGAAGATATATATAATATATAATAAATACATATAATGGAGCACGACTCAGTCATACAAAAGAACAAAATTTTGCAAGTTGCAGCAGCATGGACGGATTTGAAGGCATTATGCTAAGTGAAATAAGTCAGAGAAAGACCAGTACTGTGCAGTATCACTCATACGTGGAATCAAAAAATACAACAAATGAGAGACTATAACAAAAAAGAAGCACTCGCAGATACAGAGAACAAACTAGAGGTTACCAGTCGGGAGAGGAGGCGGGTAACATGAAGGTAGGAGAGTGGGAGGTACAAATTGTTGAGTATAAGATACTCAACAAAGGCTCCTGGTGCAACGTGTTGTACAATGCGGGGAATATAGCCAATATTTTGTAATAGCTGTAAATGAAAAGTAACCCTTAAAAATCAAATAAGAATTTTTAAATTTAATTTAAAAAAAAAAGAAAGAAGTAGGTTTTGAAATCCTTCCTAACAGTTCTTTCTGTCACTTTTTCCCACCCCACCTTGGAACTCCAGAGCCAAGTTTCAAAGGGGTTTAAATAAAGGGTTTATTCCCTGGCTCATTTTTTTCAAATGTCAAGGCCTCAAAGACTGTCAATGAATTAATTTAAGACTCTGCCAAGTTGGAAAGATATTCACCCTGAAATCCATTTAGAGGAACTACCTACTGCAGGATAATTCAATTCACCCTTCAGAGACTGGGAACAAGAAACGGCAACTCATTTGGAAAATTAGCCTTCCTAGGTCTTCTTAGGAGAAGGCAATGGCACCCCACTCCAGTACTCTTGCCTGGAAAATCCCATGGACGGAGGAGCCTGGTGGGCTACAGTCCATGGGGTCGCTAAGAGTCGGACACGACTGAGCGACTTCACTTTCACTTTTCACTTTCGTGCATTGGCGAAGGAAATGGCAACCCACTCCAGTATTCTTGCCTGGAGAATCCCAGGGACGGGGGAGCCTGGTGGGCTGCCATCTATGGGGTCGCACAGAGTCGTACACGACTGAAGCGACTTAGCAGCAGCAGCAGCAGCAGCAGCAGCAGGTCTTCTTAGCAGCAATCAGAGGGCATTGAATAAAGAGGTTTGAGTAAGTCCTGAGTTGGGGGTTGGGGGCTTAGGAAGCTTAGCTGCCTAAGCTAAGCTTAGGGGAGCATGGGAGCTGCAGCTGGCCGAGCCCCGGGCTGGACCTGACTCACTCCTTAAGATCAGCTCTGACATGAGAGACGCTGTTGTCAAGAGGCCTAAAGGGAGCCCTCCTCGGGGTGCCTGGCTTTGATGCCGCTCTCGTAAAACGGCTTTTCAGGGAGAATTAATAAGCATGTTTTGGAGAGACTGGCATTCCTCTCTGATCTGCTAAACAGATAATGAGAATTTCTAGTCATTAGAGCAATGATACCAGATCAAAATTCCCCCATGACACGCACCAGCATGAAACCACTAGGAAAATGCCGGCCCTGTGGGAGGGCATCAAAAGCCCCCTGATCCTTGAAAATAATTTGAGGTTTCCTGCCCACCCACACAATGTGGATTCCCCTTCCAGGTTTTAATTTTCAGCATATTCAACAGAAATTTGCACATGCGGAATTAAGAGTTTCTCAGACTGTTGGAAAAAAAATTTTATTTAGGAAAAAAGTCCTCTAATTTCAGGTGTAAACCATCAGTGATTAAGTGACAAAGGCAGCCTAATTCTATTTCCCTAGCGAGCAGACCTAGGATCACAGGTGTAAAGATCCTCTCATTTTACAGAGGCAAAAGCTACCTGTCCTAAGCCACTTAGGACATGAGGAGCCGATGAACCCAGGTGTTCAGAGGCCCAGTCCTAGGCTTGTTCCTCGCACCACCTAGAAATCTATGATAATGCATCATCCAGGGTCTTGTTAGTGAGTCCCTTTCAAATTCAGGCAGGACCCACAGGTAGTGGGGAAACCCCTGTAGTTTCATTTCAAGTGAGGCCAAAAATGAAGCTTGTGCTGCTGGTCAGGGTAGAGGGGAATCTTGCACTTGAGCCAGACATACCAGCTTTCAACTTCTGACTCTTCGCCTCCTTCTAGGTGGCTAATCTCGGGCAATTTACCAGAGCTCTCTAAACCCCAGTTGCTTTATCTGAAAAAGTAAATATCCCCACCCCACAGAGCTGGCTGGACAAAAAGTTTAAAGACGATAACATTAATGAAGCTGGTAGCCCTGATGCTTAATAAAAGTTCATCCCCCTGCTACTTGCTGCCACCTGAATCCCTTTATCCTAGAACCAAGGGTCTGTTACAGAGCAAAGCATTGCTAAGTGTAATCAGTGACTTAACAACTGAAAATAGAAGATCCAAAAGCTGATTCTGAAGACTTTAGATTCCCAGGACAAAAGGCATCTCTAGTCTGATCAGAGAGTTGAGGGGAAAAGGGAAAGGTGGGAGAAGGGAGACCAGAGCAGTACAGACCAGAGATGTCCAATAGAAATACAATGGCAGCCACATGTGTAATTCCAAATGTTCTCGTAGCCACATTAAAGAGAGTAAAATGAAACAGACGGCATTCATCTTAATAATACATTTACCTGCAGTTCAACCCTTGTCCTAAGAGACTTAGACATGCTCTAACCCCATGGATGGTGTTCCTTCCCGTTGGTCTCGTAAACAGCTATCAGATTACGCATCTGATTTGGAAGTTTGGGAATCTAAACAGCTGTCAGATTACGCACAGTGCTCTAGGGAGCAGCGTAAGGGAAGCAGGAGGTGCCTTGCTCTCTAATCCCTTAAGGCCCATTTTATTCTTGTGGAGCCCAGATGCCAGACCAGCAGGAAACAGAAAGCAGTCCCGGCCCTCCGAGAGCGGGTTACCTGTGTCCTGGGCCAGCAGCAGCAGCGCGAGGGGCCGTCCATGTCGCAGGGCAGCTGCGCTCACCACCGGCTCTCCCCGCTCCGCCCTGGCCTCTTGGCCGTGCCCCTCCCTGGAGCGCCTCTTCATTTCCTCCACCGCCTGGCTGGGCTCAGAGGGAGATACGCCAACGGCTGCTTGCAGAGCTATCTTCATGCTGTGCCGGGGTGGGCCTCAGCAAAACCACAAAGAGATTTGCTTTAGATTCCCTAGCATTCTTTTTTTTTTAAGCTCTCCCTCTCTGTAACTCCATCCTTGCTCCCATCCTGAGGTCCTTTCTCAACTATTCCTGCTGAGAAACTAATTCATACCAAGGAGTTAATGGCTCAGTGAGCCATCTTTCCCAGCTATATTTGCTGAAGGACCACATATTAATAAAAAGAATAGCTGAAATTGATCGAGTGCTTGCTAGCACCAGAGTGCTTAAAAGGATCTCTGGCTGGCTCAGCATCACTAATCATCACGAAAATGCAAATCAAAACCAAGGCCCCACACCTGTCGGAATACTGCATAAATATGAAATCTAGGAAAATGGTACCGTTGAATCTATCTGCGGGGCGGAACAGAGACACAGATGTAGAGAATGGATTTGTGGACACAGCAGGGAAGGAGAGGGTGGAACGGATGGAGAGTGTAGCACTGAAATGCACATACCACCATGTGTAAAACAGGTAGCTGGTGGGAAGCTAGTGTATAACACAAGGAGCTCAGCCTGGTGCTCTGTGAACTCAGAGGGGTGAGATGGTGGCAGGGGTGAGGGGGGCTCCAGAAGGAGGGAATATGTGTTTACTTATGGCTGATCCATGTTGTTGTACAGCAGAAACCAGTACAACATTGTAAAGCAATTATCCTCCAATTAGATAATTTTTTTTAAGTCAACAAATAAAAAGTATTGATGAGGATGTGGAGAAAAAGGAACTCTTGTGCACTGTTGGTGGGAATGTAAGCTGGGGGAGCCACCGTGGGAAACAGATTGGAGCTTCCTCAACAAATAGAACAACCACACAGTGCAGCAATGCCCGTCCTGGACATGTGTCCAGAGAAAGTGAGAACACCGATCAGGAAAGGGATCGGTGCAAAGTGTTCATTGCAGCACTACTGACAATCGGCAAGATACGGAAGCAACCTAAGTGTCCATCATTAGATGAATGGATAAAATAGATGTGGTATATGTACCTACAATGGAACACGTGTGCCTGCGTGCTAAGTCACTTTAGTCGTGTCCGACTCTTTGTGACCCTACAGACAGTAGCCTGCCCAGCTGTTCTGTCCATGGGATTCTCCAGAAAAGAATACTGAAGTGGGTTGCCATGCCCTCCTCCAGGGAATCTTCCTGACCCAGGAATCGAACCCTCATCTCTTATGTCTCCTGCATTGACAGGCGGGTTCTTTACCACTGCCACCGCCTGGGAAGCCCACAGCGGAATATACTCAGCCATAAAAAACAATGAACTCTTGCCACATGCAACAACAGGAGTAGACTTAGTGAAATAAGAAGTCAGACAGAGAAGACAAATACTAACTATATGATTTTACTTATATGTGGAATGTAAAAAACAAATGAACAAACATGAAATAGAAGCAGAGTCATGGATACAGAGGACAAACAGGTGGTTGCTGGAGGAGAACAGACAAACGAGGGACATTGAGGTACAAATTTCCAGTTAAAAGTAAATGAATCCCAGGTATGGAATGCAGTGTGGAGAATACGATTGTATATAGAATCTTCGTATGGTAACAGAGGGTAATTGTATTTATTATGGTGATCATTTTGAAATGTATAGAAATATCAAATCACTATGCTATGTAATGGGCTTCCCTGGAAGCTCAGCTGTAAAAAAATCCGCCTGCAATGCAGGAGACCCCGGTTCTATTCTTGGGCTGAAACGATCCCCAGGAGAAGGGATAGGCTACCCACTCCAGTATTCTTGGGCTTCCCTGGTGGCTCAGCTAGTAAAGAATCTGCCTGCAATGCAGGAGACCTGGGTTTGATCCCTGGGTTGGGATATCCTCCAGAGGAGGGTGGCAACCCCCTCCAGCATTCTTGCCTGGAGGAGCCTGGTGGGCTACAATCCATGGAGTTGCCAAGAGTTGGACAGGACTGAGCCACTAAGTACACAGCATGTGCTATGTGACAGGAACTAACATAGTGCTGTGCGTCAGTTACATTTCAAAAACAAACTCAGAAAGACATCAGATTTGTAATTACAAGAGGCAGTGGGGAGTGGGGTGCGGATTGGATGAGGGCAATCAAAAAATGCAAACTTTCAGTTATAAGAGACATAAATGCTAGGAAAGTAATGTACAAAATGATAAATATAATTAACACTGCTGTATGTTATAACTGGAGAAGGAAATGGCAACCTGCTGCAGGATTCTTGTCTGGAAAATTTCATGGACAGAGGAGCCTGGTGGGCTAAGTCCGTGGGATTGCAAAGAGTTGGGCATGGCTGAACTCATACACACACACATATATGTTATAATACATACGAGGGTTGTTACAAGAGTAAGTAATTCTAAGTTTTCATCACAAGTTTGTTTCTATTTCTTTCATTTTGTATCTATATGAGATGATGGCTATTCACTACACTTACTATTGTAATAATTTCATGGTGTACATGGCAGATCATTATGCTGTACACCTGAAAATTATACAGTGATGCGTGTCACCTCTGTCTTGATAGAACTGGAAGGAGTAAAAAGGATCTCTGGCTGTGGTCAGAGGGAGGCATGACCATAGAAGGATGTCAGAGACACGCACCTTTGCTGGCTTTGAAGAGGACGGAAGGGGCCCTGAGCCCAAGAATGTGGGCAGCCTCTGGAAGCTGGAAAAGCAGGCTAACAGATTCTCCTCTAGAGCCTCTAGAAAGGAACACAGCCCTTCTGACACCTGGCTTTTAACCCAGAGAAACCCAGATCAAACCTCAGGTATACAGAACTATAACAAATTTGGCTTGTTTTAAGCCATTGCATCTGTGGTCATTTGTTACAGCAGCAGTTGAAAACTAATAAAGTAACATAGTCACATGATTCAAAATTCAAAAAATACCAGAAGATGTACAACGACAGGCCTTCTTCTCACCCTGCCCCTACTCATCCAGTTCCCCTTCCCAAAAGCGCCCAGTGCTGCCGGTCTCAGGTGACACTGGCCTGCAGGGCGTGAAGCAGGATTTCCATTTTCCTCCCAGAAGTTGAAGTCGTGATACGGCTCTGAGAGCGCTGGATCCTAACCACTAGAGCACCAGGGACCAGTGGCTATTGACAAGAAATAAGTTTCCACAAAGAGAAGGAAAGTAGTGAAGCGTTTATCAGGAGGAAAAGGGGTGTGTGTGGCTAGAAACACGGGTAGGCGCAGAGAGAGAGTCGCGCCCTTGTGGTAGTTAGAGTCACTCATGCGGAGCATTTCTTCCAGGTTTCCTTTGGCCAATCATCTTGCTTTGCCTGGTTCTGAGTCCATATTTGGTTTATCTCAGGATTCTCTCATGTGTGTGCATGAATCTCTTAGCCAAGATGAATTCTAGCAAAGAGACCTACAGGTAGTTGACATCACTCCCTTTTTGACCTCCAAGGAGCCTTTCTGTGCATGCTAGTCAGGAAGGTCTCCTTGACCTCGAGAATGAGAAATACACGGCCTCTGTCTTTTATCTGTGCAGGGCTCAGCTCCTCTCTCACTCCTGCTGTTTGGGTGGATCCACAGGGGACAAACTCTGGCAGCTCAGCCTGGGGCCCATCCATCTCCTGCGTCACCACCAACTTTCTGGTGTATCCTTCCAGAGGTATTTTATGCGTATATAAACAAATGGGACTATATGTACCTTCCCCCTTTTATTATATACCAATGGTAGTATACTGTCGGAGAAGGCAATGGCACCCCACTCCAGTACTCTTGCCTGGAAAATCCCATGGACGGAGGAGCCTGGTAGGCTGCAGTCCATGGGGTCGCTAAGAGTCGGACATGACTGAGCGACTTCAATTTCACTTTTCACTTTCATGCATTGGAGGAGGAAATGGCAACCCACTCCAGTGTTCTTGCCTGGAGAATCCCAGGGACGGAGGAGCCTGATGGGCTGCCGTCTATGGGGTCGCACAGAGTTGGACACGACTGAAGTGACTTAGCAGCAGTATACTGTGAGTACTGCTAAGGCATTTTTTTTAACCCAAAAATATATACTAGAGATTTTCCTTTGGCGCTTTTTCATTGTTATTCTGGTTCCACAGCATTCCATTGCATAGAAATACCATAATTATTCAGACACTCTCTTTTTGATGCCTGCTCCCAAGCTTTCCGATCACAAACAATGCTCAATGGAAAAAAAACAAACAAAAACCTTGAGCTAGCAGCACTGTGCCCAGAACTAAGTACATCTATGCTACACATTCCAGGTGCCCTCCTAGACGCTCCCTTTCCTCTGTCCCGGTCGAGCTCAGTGTCGCAGCCTACGAGCGCTGTCTCCACTCCTTTCCTAGCGCTCCAGCTCCCTCTGCCCCACGCCACTGTCATCTGGGCCAGCACAGTGGGAGTTAGGCACGCAAGACCCTCCACTCCTCGGCTTGCACCTTGCCCTCTAGGGGAAGAGCTCTCTGAGGGCCCTGATTTCTTGTCTCTGAAAGCAGGTCAGTAGGACTGGGTGTCCTGATTTTTGTGTGGATAAATGAACAGTGTTTGCCAAGACTTTCGTGATGGGGCTCCACTTGGAGGCTCTCAGATAAAAGAAGCTTGTTACACCTGAAAGGAAGATTAGACAAGCATCTTTCTTTATATATAAATTTATTTATTTTGGCTGCATTGGATCTTCGTTGCTGGGTGCAGGCTTTTCTCTAGTGGCAGTGAATGGGGGCTACCCTCTAGTTGCAATGCTTGGGCTTCTCATTGAAGTGGCTTCTGTTTATTTTTATTTTTTCTTAATATATGTATTTTATTGAAGTACAGTTGACTTACAGTGTTTCAGGTGCACAGCAAGGAGATTCAGTTATACGTATAGACATATATTATTTTTGAAATTATTTTCCATTATGGGTTATTACGGGACTTCCCTATAGCTCAGACAGTAAAGAATCTGCCTGCAGTACAGGAGACCCAGGTTCGATCCCTGGGCTGGGAAGATCCCCTGGAGAAGGAAATGGCAATCCGCTTCAGTATTATTGCCTGGAGAATCCCACGGACAGAAGAACCTGGCAGGCTACAGTCTATGGGGTCACAAAGAGTCGGACACAACTAAGTGACTAACACACATAAGTTATTACAAGATATTGACTGTACTTCCCTGTGCTATATGGTAAACCTTGGTTTCTTGTTGCATATCTAGTTTTTTAACTAGATATCTAGAATTCTATTTAAACTAAGTAAAAAAAGTGGAATCAAAATGTCATAAATATTTTAGCTGGCCAAAAACTCTTAAGTTTTCTAAAATATATACATTAAACACACTATTATACAAAAGCTTTTCTGCTGTGCTTGATAAAGACTTGAGAAAGGACATTTTAAAAAGGAAAAGAAATTGGAAAACAAACTACATGAAATGGGGATACTAAATGTGAAATAAAATAAGTGAACCAAACTATATAAAAGTAAAAGATCACCATATAATCCAGTTGTTTTTAGACATGGCTCCTCGTTAGAAACACATTTGGAGATGTGGAGAAAAAAAGCAATACCTGGGTATTTGTATTTTTCAAAAAAGTCCAAGATAATTTTGATATGCATCTGAGTTTTGAAAAGTGATTACAGGTTTTTCTATTAAATGTTAGCTTTAGTGATATAGAATTCTATCATTTTCTGTTGACCAATCACGATACAATAGTATTAACTGAATAAAAGTTACATAATCACAATAGTAAAAGATGTTTATCAGTTGATGGGGGACACGTGTACACCCATGGCTGATTCATGTCAATGTATGGCATAAACCACTACAATATTGTAAAGTAATTAGCCTCCAATTAAAATAAATTAATTTTTAAAAAAGAAAGAAAGATAATTATAATTGTAGGCCATTATGGAAACATGATTAACCTAACAATATACAATAATTACATACAACTTGGGGGGTTAAGTATAGTGGTGTGGTAAGTGGCGGTGCATACACGCACATGTTTTCATCTACCCAGCCACGCTGTGTCTTTTGGTTGGTGCATTTAATCCACTTGCTGCTGCTGTTGCTGCTAAGTCGCTTCAGTCGTGTCCGACTCTGTGCGACCCCATAGACGGCAGCCCATCAGGCTCCCCTGTCCCTGGGATTCTCCAGGTAAGAACACTGGAGTGGGTTGCCATTTCCTTCTCCAATGCATGCAAGTGAAAAGTGAAAGTGAAGTCGCTCAGTCATGTCCGACTCTTAGCGACCCCATGGACTGCAGCCCACCAGGCCTTCTCCGCTAATCCACTTACATTTAGGTAATTATTGATATGTATGGAGAAGGCAATGGCACCCCACTCCAGTACTCTTGCCTGGAAAATCCCATGGACGGAGGAGCCTGGTGGGCTGCAGTCCATGGGGTCACTGGGAGTCGGATACGACTGAGCGACTTCACTTTCAGTTTCACTTTCCACTTTCATGCATTGGAGAAGGAAATGGCAACCCACTCCAGTGTTCTTGCCTGGAGAATCCCAGGGACGGGGGAGCCTGGTGGGCTGCCGTCTGTGGGGTCGCACAGAGTCGGACACAACTGAAGCGACTTAGCAGCATGATCCTATTACCATTTTCTTAATTGTTCTGAGTTTATTTTGTGTAGGTCTTTTCCTTCCCTTGTATTTCCTGTCTAGAGAAGTTCCTTTAGCATTTGTAAAGTTGGCCTGGTGGTGCTGAATCCTCTCAACTTTTGCTTGTCTGGAAAGCTTTTGATTTCTCCATCAAATCTGAAATAGAGTCTTTCTGGGTAGAATATTCTTGGTTGTAGGTTCTTCCCTTTCATCACTTTAAATGTATGATGCCTTTCCTTTCTGGCTTGAAGAGTCTCTGTTGAAAAATCAGCTGATAGCCTGATGGGAGTTCCCTTGTATGTTATTGGTCATTTTACCCTTGTTGCTTTTAATATTTTATCTTCGCCTTTCATTTTCGTCAGTTTGATTACTATATGGCTCAGTGTGCTCCTCCTTGGGTTTATCCTGCCTGGGACTCTCTGGTTCCCAGACTTAGTTGACCATTTCCTTTCCCATGTTTGGGAAGTTTTCAGCTATTATCCCTTCAAATATTTTCTCAGGTCCTTTCTCTCTCTGTCTTCTCCTTCTGAGACCCCTATAATGCAAATGTTGCTGCATTTGATGTTGTCCCAGAGGTCTCTTAGGCTGTCTTCATTTCTTTTCATTCTTTTTTCTATATTCTGTGCTATGGCAGTGATTTCCACCATTCCATCCTTCAGGTCACTTATCCTTTCTTCTACTTCAGTTATTCTGTTATTGATTCCTTCTAGTGTATTATTCATCTCTGGCTGTTGGTCCTTTAGTTCTTGCAATTCTAATTGTAATTCTTTAGTTCTTGTAATTCTTGTAAAATGTTCTTGGCAAGCATTTCTTGCATCTTCTCCATTGTTTTCCCAAGATCCTGGATCATTTTACTATAAATACTCTGAATTCTTTTTCTAGAAGATTGCCTGTTTCCACTTCATTTAGTTTTTTCTGGGGGTTCATCTTGTCCCTGCATCTGGGACATGACTCTCTGCTTTTTCATCCTCATTGAATTTCTGTAACGTGGTTTCTGGCCTAGCCACTGTGGGATTGTGGTTCGTCTTGCTTCTTCTGTCTGTCCTCTGCTGGATGAAGCTAAGAGGCTTGTGTAAGCTTCCTAATGAGAGGGACTGGTTGGGGAAAACTGCGTCTTGCTCCAGTGGGCAGGACCTTGCTCAGTAGAGCTTTAATCTAACCATCTGCTGATGGGTGGGGTTGGGCTCCCTCCCTGTTAGTTGTTTGGCCTGAGGTGACCCAGCCCTGGGGTCTTTAGGGCACTATAGTAGGGTTAATGGAAACGTCTGAAAGGACTTAGGCCAAGAGGCGCCTTCCGGACTGGTGTTGCCAGTGCCTCTGTCGCTGTGGTGAGCCCCTGCCAACCCTCACCTCCACAGGAAACCCTCTAACACTAGCAGGTAGGTCTGACTCAGTGTCCTGCGGGGTCACTGTTTCTTTTCCCTGCATCTTGGTATGTGCAAGGTTTTACTTGTGCCCTCCAAGACTGGAGTCTCTGTTTCCCCCAGCCCTGTGGAAGTCCTGAAATCAAATCCCACTGGCCTTCAAGGTCAGATCCCCAGGCTTGGAGGCATGTTGTGAAGCTCAGAACCTTCACAACAATGGGAGAACTTCTTCAGTAATTTGTTCTCCAGCTTCTGGATTGCCCACCCAGAGGGTATGGGATTTGATTTTATTATGATTGCAACCCTTCTACCATCTCATTGTAACTTCTACTCTGTCTTTGGACAAGAAACTGAAAGTAAAAATTGCTCAGTTGTGTCCAACTCTTTGTGACCCCAGGGACTATACAGTCTGTGGAATTCTCCAGGCCAGAATACTGGAGTGGGAAGCCTTTCCCTTCTCCAGGGGATCTTTCCAACCCAGGGATTGAACCCAGGTCTCCTTCAGTGAAGGTGGACTTTTTACCAGCTGAGCCACAAGGGAAGTTTAACAGTACTGGAGTGGGTAGCCTATCCCTTCTCCAGCAAATCTTCCTGATCCAGGAATAAAACAGGGGTCTCCTGCATTGCAGGTGGATTCTTTACCAACTAAACTATCAGGGAACCCCATAAAGTGAAAGTGAAAGTCAGTCGTGTTCAACTCTTTGTGATCCCATGGACTGTAGTCCATGGAATTCTCTAGGCCAGAATACTAGAGTGGGAAGCCCTTCTCTTCTCCAGGGGATCTTCCCAACCCAGGGATTGAACCCAGGCCTCCTGCACTGAAGGTGGACTCTTTACCAGCTGAGCCGCGATCATGTATGTCTTTGGACATGGGATATCCCTTTTTGGTGGACTCCAGTGTCCTCCTGTCAATGGTTGTTCAATAGCTAGTTTAGATTTTGGTGCTCTTGCAGGAGGAGAACATGCATGTTCTTCTACTCCGTCTTCTTGAACCAGAAGCCAAATTTTGCCTTTATTCTATTTAGCTACAGCCTAAGCCCTAGGCGGTTGAGAAAGGATAGTTGAGAAAATTCCAGGATGGGAACTGGTTCACAGGCTCTAGCAGTCCTGATAGAAAAAATGAAAGCATTCAAGTAAGGAGTAGTAGAGGTGAGGCCCCTGTCACTAGGAAGATGAACATGAAGACCCAGGAAGATAACAAAGGAGGGCACAGATTGTTTACTGTGTGTTTTCACATTTTCACAAATGCTTTCATTTAATCTTCCTAACAACCCCATTTTCCCATTTTACAGATAAGGAAACTAAGGATCAGGGAGCATTTTCATTTTCTAAACTTTAAATGGGCTTCCCAGTTGGCATTAGAGGTAAAGACCTACCTGCCAGCGCAGGAGACATGAGAGACACATTTTCGATCCTTGCATCAGGAAGATGCCTTGGAGGAGGAAACGGCAAGCCACTCCAGTACTCTTGCTTGGAGAATCCCATGAACAGAGGAGCCTGGAGGTCTACAGTCCATCGGCTCACAAAGAGCTGGACACAACTGAAGCAACTTAGCAGAGCACAGACTGTAAATGGTTGATCCCCTGAGCACACAGTAAAAACTAAGAACACAGAAACCCTGATAACATCCTTGAACAATTAAAATTGTCTGTTATCCCCACAGTGAATTTTAGTCTATTAATATGTGTAGCATTATGGTACATATATGCTCCAGACAGCAGCCTAGTGTTGCGGAAGATCACAGGCTCTCTAGTGAGACTTCCCAGGTTCAAGCCTGGTTCCATCATTATCAGCTGTTTGGCCTTGGACAAATGCCTTTACTTCTTTGAGACTGGGGTTTCCCTGGTGGCTTAGAGGGTAAAGCATCTGCCTGCAATGCAGGAGACCCGGGTTTGATCCAAGGCCCAGGTTGGGAAGATCCCCTGGAGAAGGAAGTAGCAACCCACTCCAGTATTCTTGCCTGAAAAATCCCATGGACCGAGGAGCCTGGCAAGCTACAGTCCATGGGGTCGAAAAGAGTTGGACACAACTGAGCGACTTCACTTTTCACTTTCACTTTTTTTGAGACTATTTACCTCATGGGGCTGTTGAAGGATTACATTAGTAAAGTCATTGAGAGAATAGCATTGAAACATGTATATTACCACATGTGAAGTGGATCGCCAATCCAGGTTCAATGCATGAGACAGGGTGCTCAGGGCTGGTGCACTGGGATGACCCTGAGGGATAGGATGGGGAGGGAGGTGGGAGGAGGGATTCAGGATGGGGAACACATGTACACCCATGGCTGAGTCATGTCAATGCATGGCAAAAACCGCTGCAATATTGTACAGTAATTAGCCTCCAATTAAAACAAAAAAAATTTTTTTTCAATAAATAAAAAAATGAAGCACTTAGAGCAGTATGTGGCATTAAATGGGCACTCAGTCAGTGCTGGGTACCTGTCCTGATTCATGTGGTTTAGCCAGAGTATCAGTACTGAGTGCTTACTCAGGTCAAGCACTGGACTGAACGACACATAGACAGTCCTCATCCTGAGGATGGTCTCTTGGAATCCTCATACCATCCAAGGAATTCTTCCCTTTCTGTTTCAGAGGAATCTGAAACTCTAAAACAACTCCACTGTCGCGCAGTGTCACACAAATGGCAGGGCTGGAATCCAAACACTGTTTTATCTGCTTTAGAAATCTGGGCTCGGTGACAAGCACAGAAGCTGGTGGTGTTGACGTGTGTCCTGTTCTCTGGAAAATCTGAGACATGATCTGCTCTTCCTGCTTCAGGCACAGGGACCTGTGCACGCGCATCGGCACCCGCCTGCACACGCAGTATTCCAGGGAGAAGCTTCCCCAGCGCCTGTGCCCTTGGCTGACTCTTCACCCAACAATTTCTGGTCAGAAAGGCATTTTCCCAGAATAGAGTTGATAGTGATTTTTGAAATGACTTCAACTAATTGAATTCTTGACATGGTGAGATGTTAGTGACTTTGAATCCTTATTTCCAGTTGCGCAAAAGCAGGAGGATTGCCAAATCAAAGCAGATCAAGCCATGGGGGAGAGTACCCATTCAGTGCCAGATGTTCTTCATAGCAGTAAACCAGTGGTCGGGATGCCTTAAAATTTTGGTTTTCATAATTCTGTGTCTGGATTGGGGCAGGGGGCAGGTAAAAAGCAGAGGAGTGCATGGGGGGATTTTTTGCACCTGTCAGAAATACAATAATGATTCTTCCTGAGAGGCCCCTTGAAGCAAAACAGAAAATATTTGCAAAAAGTAAACAGTGACAAGATTTCTCATCATACAGCTCCTTACCACCATACTCCACCCTGCACACACCCTTCACTCTTCTTACAATTAGAAGGACTCAAAATTTCCACCATGTAGGAAATTAGTCTCTCTCCCTCTCTCTTTATCTCTTCCTCCTTCCCATCCTCTCTCTGTTTTTCTCTTCCAGGAAGAAATTCTTGAATGCAAAACCCTAGGGATTATCTAATTCAGACTGTCAACTTTAAAATCAGGAAAATCTGGATTTGAAACCTGGGTTTAAATGGCACATTATGCAAGTGACTTAAACCCTCTCTGCCTCAGTGATCTCATCTGTAAAATGGGCTTTAAAATACTACCTGATAGGCCTGGTGTGAGTATTGAATGAGCTAATGCTTGTAAAGTCCTTAGGGCAAAGCCTGACACATAACCTAAATGTACACACCAAAATGTTCCTTGTTATTATCACCCAATCCATCAGCTTCATTTTATAAACAAGGAAACTGGATTTAGAGGAAAGTGATCTATCCAAAGTCATGTGTAGAGAGAGTGGCAGAGCCCAGTCTTGATCCAGGCACCCCATCCAGGCCCTCTTCCTGCTGTACCACAACAGTGCAGTAGGTTCACCTTCAGTCATCAACTTCAGGAGCATGAGGTAGGGATGTTTTCCAGTTGGTCATGTCCGTGCTGAGCTGATGAACTAGGGCCAAGAGCATCCTGGGTTGCTCCTCGCGTGGTGGTCAGGAGCCAACTGAGCGGGAAGAGAAGGGCAGCTTATATCTTACAATGGCACACAGTCTCTGGGGTTATCAAGCCCCGGTAAAGCCAATTTCCACAGAGCCCTGAGCAACTGTCCTCCTATTATTAATTTACCTTCTGGAAGCTGAAGCTCCAGAAAGAAGTTGATTGGATAGTGTCACCACCACTCTCAGCTTTCAAATGTTTTATTAACAGACAAAACCCCTGCCTCCAATCCCCATCCCCGAGGCCCGAGGGTTTTGCTCTCTCCCCTCTCCCAGTGCTGAGACCGCTGAGGTTGAATCACTGCCTATACTACAGCCTGGTTTTGCCCACATGGTACCACTTCACCCCAGTGCTCTGCCCTCTCCCTTTTTGTAAAGAGCACACACACACACATACATACACGCACACACGCACATCACCCACAAGCCCAAGGGCTTTTGTTCCCTAGGGAAAGTGTTCAGATCTTCCACAACAGTATTTGGTTCCAGCCTAGGAGGATCGGAAACCTGCAGCAGGGGCAGGAGTGTTTCCAGAGATAACAGAATCCCAGGTTCTGACACAGTCCCACGCTCCTACCTCTAATCTCTGCCACACCTTCCAAATCCACCAGAGCCTGGAGCTCCTCGCACACCACCCGGGATGAGTTTGATCTGGTCAGTGGCCAGATGGTCCATGGCTGCACAGACCAACAAATTTCTTCTCACATCTGAGCCTACCAAACCTGCCACTCGCAACAAACAGAGTTAAGGGGATGTGGAAACTAATTGGCCTGGAAGATGGGAGGGGAGGGAGGGATCACAGTGATCATGATGACAATTCTGCAGCAGAAAGATCAGGCTTGACTTCTAATCCTGGCCACCGAGTGAAGTGCATGCCCTTGGGTCAGTCACTTGACCTCTCTGTGCCTTGGTGTTCTCACCTAATACAGAAGTGGGCTTGCCTGGGGCGTCTGGAGGGAGTGTCTCAGGGCTAGGTTTCTATAATGACTGTCTTTAGTCCTGATGGCACGTATGGGTGATTAGGGGCAAACCACAGCAGATTCAGTGCTAAAACAAATTTTCCACATCCAGCCACTTCTAGCTCATGCTTTTCCCCTAATGTCAAAGGGAAGGACTCCTGGGAAGTTGGTAAAGGCCAAAGAGGCTTTGGTTCCTTGAGGACAGGGGTCAAGGGTCCAGGCTGGTCCCCAAATTCCTTTCGTGTCCTTTTTTAACATTTTTGGAGCCCAAGGCAGGGCCCAACTTGTCTCCAGGCTCCAAGTCCATCCACCTCTTGGGCTTCAGAGATGGAAAGCAGAGCTCATAGCAGCACTGAAGAGACTTTCTAGATTTCTGGCTGGTCAGGGCAGAGCTGACCTCGTCCCAGGCCCCCTGCTCCTACTCCAGAGCTAACATGTGAGCCAGTGGTGGCTGCTGTGACAGACGGTGTGCCTTGAGCTGCGGGCCCCCTCATTGCTGACTTAGAGGCAGTGAGAGAACCGGGTAGGTTCCTGTTCTCCTTCAACCTGGAGGGCTGAACTCTCCCTTCCTTTCCCACTTGACCTCTGTCTTCCCTTGCTGGCTGCCCAAACTGTAGACCTGAGGCTGTAGCACCAGGGCAGAAGCAACATCCCAGAGTCCTCTGTTAGTCAACACCTACAGCTGCAGAGAGTCAAAAGTCTGGAATGTAATCCTTCCTGCATACAGCTCCTAATGACTCTGTTCCCTTATAAAACCTTGACTGATACAGATAATGAAGGTATGACAAAAATATGTCAAAATTTGTGCATGCACCTAATGTAGTCCTTCAAGAAACAACTATAGCCTGAAATGTGTATATTAGAAAAGCTGAAAATCAATGATCTCAGCATCTATTTCAAGCAACAAATAGTTAAGAAAACAAGAGAACAGATAAAGAAGAGCAAATCAAACCCAAAGAAAGTAGAAGGAAGAAAATAATAATAGGAAGAGTGGAGCACTCATAAAATAGAAAAGTCACACAATAGAGAAAAATCAGCAAAGCCAAGAATGAACTCTTTACAAAGATTAATCAAACTGGTAGTCAAAGTCAAAGTATCAGTTGCTCTGTCATATCCAACTCTTTGTGACCCCATAGACTGTAGCCCACCAAGCTCTTCTGTCCATGGGATTTCCCAGGCAAGAATACTGGAGTGGGTTGCCATTTCCTTCTACAGGGGATCTTCCCAACCCAGGGGTCAGCAAAACTGTTCAAGAAAGAAAAAAGAAAAGAAAACACACTACACAATATTAGACATAAAAAGTAATACATTACTAAAGACCCTACAAACATTAAAATGATAATAAGAGGATATCAAGAATAATTTTATTTCTGCAAATTTGACAATTTTAAAAATTGGCAAATGCCTTGAAAAATAGAGCCTATCAAAATTGACACAAGAAAAAAATTAGAAAATATGAATACTGCAATAGCCATTTAAACATTGAATGAATACTGCAATATCTACCTAAATGTTGAGTCTACTATTTAAAATATTTCCACGAAGAAAACTTCAGGTCCAGGTAGCCTCACTGGTAAATTCCTTCAAACATTTAAGGAAGAAATAGCACCAGTCTTACACAGACTCTTCCAGACAATTGATAAATAAGGGACATTTCAAAGCTCATTTTATGAGGCCAGCAAAGGACATCATAAGAAATGACAATTACAGATCAGTCTCTTTCTCACAAATATAGATGAAAAGTTTTAAACAAAATATTAGCAAACAGAAACTGTATTTGTTTGTCAAAAATCGCTGAACTGTACACTTAAAAGGGTGAATTTTAATGTGTATGCATATTTCAATAAATCTGACTTCTAAGAAAGGAAAAAATGAATCAATTCACCTGTTATCAAACTTCCAATAGATTGTAGATATATATAAATGAGAAAGTAAAACAATAAAGGTTTCAGAAAAAAACAGGACAATGTTTTGATGACCCTAAAGTAGGCAAAAATTTCTGTAACAAGTTTTAAAAACTACTAATTATTAATATAAGGGTAAAAATTGATAAATTTGACTACATAGAAATTCATATATTCTGTTCATCAAAATAAAAAAAACCACCATTAAGAGAGTGAAAACACCAGCCACAGTCTGGGAGAAGATGTTTATAATCCATATATCCAACAAAGCACTTGATTCAGAATAAAGACCTCCTACTAATCAATACGATTCTTGGAGATAACCCACTTCACAAGAGAGAATATCCAAATGTCTAATTTATTAGTCATCTGGAAACACAAACTACAACCTCAGTGCCTCCCACTGCATTTCACTAAAAGACTGAAGGGGGAAAGACAGGAAATATCCAGTATTGGTGAGGCTATGGATCAACTGAACCTTTCAAAACATTGCATATTGGAAACATCAAGTGATACAATCACTATGGAAAACTCTGTCACATTCACTCAAACGAAACACTTGCAAACCCTGTCATCTAGCAGTTTTACTTCTAGCCATATATCTAACAGTAATATGTACACAGGCATGCGTGCTCAGCTGCTCAGTCATGTCCCACTCTTTGCAACTCTGTAGCCTGCCAGACTCCTCTGTCCATGGGATTTTCCCAGCAAGAATACTGGAGTGGGTTGTCATTTCCTCCTCTAGGGGAATCTTCCAGACCCAGGGATCAAACTGGCATCTTCTGCACTGGCAGGCAGATTCTTTACCACTAGGTCACCTGGGAAGCATGTTCACCAAAAGACAAGCAGCTCTGTTAGCACTAGTCAAGTACAGGAAACACCTCCAAGATCCATTGATGGTAGAATGGATAAATAATGACAATACGTTCATACCAGGGAATACTAAAGACAATGAAAATTCAACAGCATGCAATAACACCATGTTGAGTAACAAAAGCTAGATACAAAAGAATTCATACCATATGATTCCGTTCATATGAAATTCAAAAATAGGCAAAGACAAGTATAAGCTGTTAGAAGCCAGGGGGTTGATGGCTTCTAACAGCCAGTAATAACTGGTTGCTCTTAAGGAAAATCACAATTGAAGGGATGTGTGATGGGCCTTCTGGGGAGGGAGTTGTAATGTCTTATTACTCAATTTAGGAGCTTGATTATGTGTGTGTATAGTTTATGAAAGTGTATATTTGTGATTTCTGTATTATACGTCAATAAAAAATGTTTACATAGAAAAGTGAATGGAAACACGGAGAAAACATTTAATCAAGCAAAGTTGAGTAGGGGAAGAATTCGCTTTAGCCACAGAGGGAGACTGCACTATTTACAAGAGATCCCCTGTATGATTCTCCTTCAGGCTTCACCATTACATAGGACTGGCTGCGGTCGGCCAGCAGTTTGAGAGAGTGTCATAGAGTAACCATGAATGCAGAGTCTGATGGGATTCGGGGCCTGGGATACCCCTGCTTGGCCGCAGAAGGGGAGACCCTGGTGTTCAACATGACAGCTGAGGAGCTGGTGAATCTATCCGTGTTTACTGTGTGTGTGAACAGGGAAGGCCTGTGAGGCTCACCAGATTAAGGTTACAACCACAGGGAAACAGCATGTCTAGACTTCAGCAGTCACAGTCCCTGGGTTAGAGCTCTGGCTTGGGCTAGTACCAGCTGTGTGATTTGGGGTGAAACATAGTCTCTCTGAGTATTGAGAAAATGGGGTTTGCCTCATAAAGTTGTTGAGGAAAAGACTTTGTAACCAGTACCACACTAGACTAATTGAAGAAATCCCTGGGATTAGACATTTATTTATGTAGTGAATAAATATTTATCAAGCCCCAGTTGTGTGCTGACCATGTTGCTAGTCACTGGGAACACAATGAAACAAGGAAGACAGTCCCTGACCTCAAAAAGCTTAATTCCAATGGGAGAAGGTGGGGAAAAAATTCAAAAGCTAGCTGACAATAAAATAATGCACATTAATGGATGGAATAACAAGTAATATACATACAATAGAATATTGGGCTTCCCTAGTGGCTCAGTGGTAAGGAATCTTCCTGCAATGCAGGAGACAAGGGAGTCGAGGGTTTGATTCCTGGGTCAGGAAGATTCCCTGGGAAGGGAAATGGCAACCCACTCCAGTATTCTTGCCTGGAGAATCCCATGGCCAGGGGAGCCTGGTGGGCTACAGTCCATGGGGTTGCAAAGAGTCAAACGTGACTAAAGCAACTTAGCACACACAATAGAATATTATTCAACCTGAAAGAGGAAGAAAATTCTAATAGTATGAAACAAACTTGTCACCAAAAAAACAAAAAAACAAGGACTGTACCGTTTCACTTATCACACCCCAAGTAGTGAAAGTAGAAATAGAAAGTAGAATGGTGGCCCCCAGAGACCAGGGAAGGGACAAGTGGGAAGTTATTGAATGGGTGTAGAGTTTCAGTTTTACAGGATGAAAAGCTTCTGGGGATTGGTTGCACAACCATGTGGTATGCTTAACACTGTTGAACTATACTCTTAAAAATGGCTTGATTTTATATGTGCTTTGCCAATTTATACAATTTTTATTTTTTTATACAATTTTTAAATTGCATGTTGTAGCTGGAAAAGGTCATGAGACTCACCTGTCTCTGGGCACTCTTACCTGGGGTCCCAGGAAGGTCAGGGAGAGATTTCTTACCTCTGACTGCTTCCCAGGGAGACTTGTCCTGAGCTTATCCTATTTCAACTGAAACCCAGTTCCCCCCTCACCTCTCCCATTTGGAGAGCCTTAAAACTCCTTACTCATTCCAATAATCACTGGAAGGACTGATGCTGAAGCTGAAATTCCAATACTTTGGCCACCTGATGCGAAGAGATGACACACTGGAAAAGACCCTGATGCTGGGAAAGATTGAAGGCGGGAGGAGAAGGGGATGACAGAGGATGAGATGGTTGGATGGCATCACCAGCTCAATGGACATGAGTTTGAGTAAACTCTGGGAGTTGGTGATGGACAGGGAGGCCTGGCCTGCTGCAGTCCATGGGGTTGCAAAGAGTTGGACACGACTTGGTGACTGAACTGAACTGAATTGAAAACTCCTTAAAACAGCTTCCTCTCCAGCCTGGCTGCAGTAGGGACCATGCCTGAGCAGAACTGGGAGTAAGAGGGCAGGTTGTCTGGACACCTCCACTTTCTCCTTTCAGAGCTTCCTGCTCCCTTTCAGCCTGGAATGAAGTAAACTGTGATGGAAAATAGAAGACTTTGCAATGAGATTGACCTGGACTCAAAGCCCCCAGCTTACATTACTTCATCTCCCTGAGCCTCATTTTCCTCAAATGGACACTAGGTTGACATGAGAATTAATAAGATCAGGCAGGGAACATTCCTAGCATGGCGCCTTGCATAAAGGCCATTAACAAACGTCAGTTCGTCCACTCTCGCACCTCTAAAACCACTTTCCTTAGTTTTCCACAAATGCCCATTTCCCCTGCCCCTTTACTGCTCTGCATATAGGGCCCCAAGTTTCGTATTTCACTGATCCTTTTCCTCCTGAAAACAAATCAGTTTTAGGTCCTATTCCCCAGGATCCTGCTAGGTGGTGGAACACATTCTAAAAAATAAACACGATATTAATAAATATTCAAGCTCCAGTGAGTCATGTTGATTTCAAATAGCATTTTTGCCTAACACAAAGGAGTGGATAATGTGGAAATCCCAGGCACCACTACAAGAGTGGGGAAGATATTTGGAGCAAAGGGATATTGGGGGCATGCCACATGTCACATGGTGAATGTACATCCCAGGATGGTGCTGGCCTTGGTCCTATATGAGTTTGGCATGACCAGACCTGTGGTTTCCATTTCTCACCTCCCTACCCATCTATCAGAGAAGCAGGAGGATATTCACGAATCACTGAGCAGAGCTGTTTCTTTTTCTTTCTTTTTTTCCCGTCAAAGGTTCAGGCTAATCAGCTTACAGCTGTCGCTTGTAACTTGTCAACCTACAGCTGTCAGAAGCCCTCATCTCAGAGAGTAGGCTGACATTTCTGCCTGTCTCGGTACTTGCTGTGAGTGACCAAACCAAGAAGCAGAGTCCTGGCTGAGGCTCAGCTCTCAGGTTTTCCAGCGGCCCTTCCTTGACAATCTGCCCTTCTTTCCATGTGGTGACATGGAGGTGGTGCAGGGAGTGAGCTGATTTTCAGAGGCTATGACCATTCCTGTCTCCCTGGGGACCTAAGTTGGGTTCTAGTCACCAAGCAAGGGCTTCCTAGGTGGTTCAGTGGTAAAGAATCCACTTGCCAACGCAGGAGACTCGGGTTCGATCCCTGGGTCGGGAAGATACCCTGGAGAAGGAAATGGCAACCCACTCAAGTATTCTTGCCTGGGAAATCCCATGGACAGAGTTGCCTGGTGGGCTATAGCACATGGGGTTGCAAAGAGTCAGACACGACTTAGCGACTAAACGACAACACGAGCAAGCAAGGCTCCTGGCAGATTGCAGTGGACACATAAGGATCCTCCACAGAGTGGTTACCAAGAGGGGAGAACACAGAGCAGGCAGAACTCAAATCTGATGAACGGAGTTGACTTGAATGAAACTACTGGTCACTGGGGAAGATTCCAGAAGCTGGTTGTGTGAGGCTAGAGGTAAGATGTGAGCAGAGGTGCAGGGCAGGACAGCAGGCACACGGCACCAACTCTCAGCTCCTTTCCTACACGTGTGGTGCATCTTCCATTCAACAGACAGTAAATACTAACACTCAGCCAACTACTCATTCAACACAAATGAACATGTAAGACAGGGGCTAAGTGACATGGGGGTGCAGAAATAAGCTGGACTCGGATTTTGCCTTCGTAAAGCACTGCAGAAGAGGAAACATATGGACAAACTACTACTGTGTAGAGTGGGAGGTGGTCAGTGCTCCATAAGATGGGCCACCAAAGCGACCCAAAGGAAAGGGCGAGTCTACTTCTCTCCGAAGAACTCCTCAAGGGCTTCATGGAGGGGGCGGCATTGACTGAACCTTCACACACACACGCACTCAGAGGCATGGAACAATCGAGAGAAGTGGAGATAGATTCCTGCCACACACCTGGCACTGTTCCAGACAATGCAGGAATTCAAAGAAACATAATTTAAGGTTCAATTCAGCTGGGGGTAAATTCCTGCAAGAGAACAGGCATGTGCTTGGCACAGAGACACAAAAACCAAAAAGGCTCCAATGTTTACTGTCTACTGAGGGCTTTTCAAACCGAAAGGATTTATCCATCGTGGGTCATGACACCATTTTACGGGGTCATGACCACCCTTATGGCAGAAAGTGAAGAGGAACTAAAAAGCCTCTCGATGAAAGCGAAAGTGGAGAGTGAAAAAATTGGCTTAAAGCTCAATATGCAGAAAACGAAGATCATGGCATCCGGTCCCACCACTTCATGGGAAATAGATGGGGAAACAGTGGAAACAGTGTCAGACTTTATTTTTCTGGGCTCCAAAATCACTACAGATGGTGACTGCAGCCATGAAATTAAAAGCCGCTTACCCCTTGGAAGGAAAGTTATGACCAACCTAGATAGCATATTCAAAAGCAGAGACATTACTTTGCCAACAAAGGTTCGTCTAGTCAAGGCTATGGTTTTTCCTGTGGTCATGTATGGATGTGAGAGTTGGACTGTGAAGAAGGCTGAGCGCCGAAGAATTGATGCTTTTGAACTGTGGTGTTAGAGAAGACTCTTGAGAGTCCCTTGGACTGCAAGGAGATCCAACCAGTCCATTCTGAAGGAGCTCAGCCCTGGGATTTCTTTGGAAGGAATGATGCTAAAGCTGAAACTCCAGTACTTTGGCCACCTCATGTGAAGAGTTGACTCATTGGAAAAGACTCTGATGCTGGGAGGGATTGGGGGCAGGAGGAGAAGGGGACGACAGAGGATGAGATGACTGGATGGCATCGCTGACTCGACGGACGTGAGTCTCAGTGAACTCCAAGAGTTGGTGATGGACAGGGAGGCCTGGCGTGCTGCGATTCATGGGGTCGCAAAGAGTTGGACACGACTGAGCGACTGATCTCTGATCTCTCTGACCTACATTTTTTAATGAAATGGGTACCTTCATTGAAGTGAAGATATCAGAGTGAACCTCACATACTAAGCATGTTTCATGAAATTTTTGATGTGTGTGCATGTGTGTGTGTGTGTGTACTGGGTTGAGAAGTAAATGTATTTCCAGAATGCCATAGATCTTACCCCCCACAAAAAAAAGAAAAATTCAGACCCCTCATGTAGTGAGAGAGACCAAAATGGAGATTATTCCTGTGCTTCAGTGCATTAGAGAACCGGCAGCGAGTGAGAGCTGCTGGGGGCCAGGGAAGCTTAGGAGGAGACAAGAGAAGGGAGGGGAGGGAGTGGCTGATGATGCTTCCTTTACCTTCAGAATCCAGGTGGAAGGTACCAAGATGTTTGGCTCCGTGGGCCACCAGGTCACTGTGGACCCAAGGGACGTCTATCATCACAGGTCCCTTGGACAGCAGCAAGCAGCTGCACAGGCCACTGGGGCAGTGCCCAGCATGGAGAAGCGAGTGCTCGCCTGGGGCGGGGGAGGGGCTGGCAGTAGGCGAGTCAGAATGGAGACGCACCTGAGCGGGTCCTCAGTGCTGTGTTGTCGTAACACTGTAGAGTACCTCAACATCCGTGCCTTGCCAGAAGTCACCTTTACCATCCCCGGAGTCCCCTACACCCTCCAACCAACTGTCTACACCCTGCTGGTGAGAACGGCTTCCTTTTCTTCAAGTCACAGGCCGTCCTCACCCGCCTGCCACTTCCCCTTTTCAAACAGTTGCCTGCACTCAGGATGCCCCCTCCCGTCAGACCCAGTTTCAGGCATTCCCTCTGCCAGGGGCCCAGCTGCCTGGGGTGGGAAGGCCGTGGGGCTGCCTCTAATTTGCTGTTCTGCTGTGAAGTGGCAGCCAACCTTGTGCAAGACATTTAATGAGGTTTCCTGACATTGTTGGTGGTGGGGGGGGGGGGGAGGACTTTTCAACTGACAAAGTTTAATCCCTCAACCACCAAGACAGACCAGGATCCTTTCATCCCATTTTATAGATAAGGGAACAGAGATTCAGAGAGTTAAGTGATTCAAGATATGAGCTGCTGGGGTTGGGGTGGGGATACAGAATAAGGTTATATCTCTTCTAACATTCAAGCTAACATTCTCTTCAAACAAGAAAATGCTTGTTCCAGGGGACTGGTAGATTTGGAGAGTGAGGTAGAAAGGGAACTGCCAGGCGTTTTGGAAATCTGTGATCCCGAGTTTTCAACACAGCATTTCTTTGGCGACACACTCTAGTACACTGGCTTTGCCCAAGAGTTCCACGTGGCATCGGGGTCGCTGCCCCAGGTTGGAAGCAGTAAGGCATAAATGGAGGGCTTGGCCTACCCCTACGCCTTGACCTCCGTTAACCTCTTCTCAAAGCCACCAAGTAAAAATAGGCAAAGCAAATGAAAATGAACGTTTTGCTTTAAAACACAGCTCCGTGTCAAGCCCGCTAAACTCCTCCAACACAGGAATTCTGGAGCTGTCACTGTGAACACCATGCTGAGGGCAAATTAGACATTCCAACCGCGCTCAGCTCATCGGCCGACCCTTCCCCCTCCAGTGCCGCACACTCTCTCGTGGCCGCTCCGTATGAGTCCCCGCTCACCCACACACCGCCCCTGGACCCTGATGGTGCCGCTGTCCTTTTATGCCAGCAGTTTCCAATCACAGCCGCCTCAACCCATCAAGGATGCTGTCATAAATCTGCATCTTTATCTCCTTCCTCTCAGGAAGACTCTGGAAGCCCTCAGTGAATTTTCCCAAACCCTCCTTGGCAACCTCAAATTTCAAATGGTTGTTGAAACGACAACTCCTACTTGTTAGACCTCAAGTTTCCACCAAATCGAAAAAGCAGGTTCGGGGAGGTCACAGTCTTCTCATGGAAAAATGGATGCCTACTTGCCTTAAAGCCAGAAGAAGCCACTCAAATGATTCTTCTCAGAAAATCATCAAGAGAATAGCAGTGGTGAGTCACTTACAGAGCAATGTCTCTACTTTAACAAATTAAGTTGAGCTGTGCTAGAAACTAAAGAAACCAGAAATTAAGCCAAGATCTTCCAACGCAAACCTTTTGCTGTGCCAGCCATGCAACAAGGTTTGTTTTCCCAGTTGTAAAATGTGGGTGTATAACAGATGAACGATTATCAAAAATGTGGAATGTAGAACTTAGAAGCCGAGACCTACATATACGAAACTGTGCAAACACTTCATTGAGTGAACATGGATACGTATATGAAGAGGGGAGAAAAACTGATCTCGGGTTGCCCCAGCCTGCAGCAGAGGAAGCGGGGTTTCAGTTCCCAGCCGGAGACCGTAATCAGGCCAAGGCTGTGAGAGCACTGAGTCCTGGCCACTAGACCACCAGGGACCAGTCGCCAGTGGCACGGCCCTGGTCCATCAGCTGTGTAGGAGTGAATTTCCACATAGAGATGGGAAGTAGTGAAGCGAGTACAATGTTTATTAGGAGGAAAAAAAGTATGTGCAGATAGACACATGCACGGGCTCAGAGAGAGTCAAACTCTCATGGCAGTCAGAATCACTTTTATGGGACATTTCTTCTGGGTTTCCTTTGGCCAATCATCTTGCTCTGCCTGGTTCTGAGTCCGTATTCGGTGTATTTTAGGGTCCTCCCACATGTGCACACGTATCTCTTGGCCAAGATGGAGTCTAGTAAAGAGCCCCATGGGTAGCTGATATCACTTACTGTGGGGTGGCGCCTCCTCCCTTTCTGACCTCCAGAGAGCTTTTCTGCCTGTATGTAGTCTGGGAGGTCTCTTTAACTTCAAGAATCAGGAATCTGGAGTCTTTTATCTCTTGTCTGGGCAGGGCCCAGCCTGTTTCTCCCTCTAGTTTGCAGTATCTGAGCACTGGGCAGAACCTGCTCAGCTTGGGGCTTATCCATCTCCCGCCTCAGAGCCCACCAGCCACAGCTGTGAAGCAGCTTTCCAGCACCATTCAGCACAGCTGCCACCACCACACAGCAGAGCCTCTCGTCAGCCCTACTTCCTCCTTTCCCTGGATTTGCATTCTTCCTTCCAACTCCAGAAATTCACGGCTGGAATGAAGTTTTGAGCCAGTGGCTTTCGAGCTTCTGCCATCCAGCCTCCAGAGGGGTCCTTCTGGACACGAGGCAATACCTTCATTAGCTGCTTTTCCTCTGTCTTTGGCCAAGGGAACACCCGTGTGGGGCTGGCCCCAGCAGCCCCCTAAGCAGGGCCCGTGTGTCTGTGCCTATCCCCTTGGAAATTCAGTTGAGTATTCTCCACAGCTGTCAAAAAGTTGTTCTCGATAGAATGCAGTTGTTCAGAGCTGCAACCAAATTAGAGTGAAACAGCATGAGAGCGTACACACAAACACACACTCACACACACTTCGCACACACCCACATGCACACCAACTCCACCTCCATGATGGAAGAACTAACTGTATGTCCATACTTTTTATTACTTTTTGCTAATGGTGGACGTCTGGCCTGGGAAGACTTCTTACCGGAGCTGCTGGATAGTAGAATAACTTTGAGGTCCTAGGGGATGTGGGAACCACAACCACAATCCTAAGGAATATGGGAAACTTTTATTGCTTTACTGATTTCTGTCTTACAATGGAAATCTCCAAACATGTGCCCAAGCAGAGATCACAATGCAGTAAATCCCTGTGCACCCCAGCTCAATTTTTACAACACAGCCATACACGGCCAGGCCTGTTTTATCTTGCACCACCAGCCACTCCTCTCCCCAGCCCCTCATACCTGGATTATTTTGAAGCAAATTCTTAGCATTATATTATAAATCATCACATTGAAAATTTATCCATAAACCTCTCTAATACAGGTATCCCCTGCTTTTCAAAAGTTCACTTTATACCACTTAGATTTTATGAAAGACATACATTGGTATCTGGGCTACCCAGGTGGTGCTAATGGTAAAGAACCTGCCTGCCAATGCAAGAGATGTAAGAGACGAGGGTTCAGTCCTTGGGTCAGGTAGATCCCCTGGAGGAGGGCATGGCAACCCACTCCAGTACTCTTGCCTGGAGAATCCCATCAACAGAGGAGCCTGGCAGACTACACTCCATACAGTTGCAGAGTCCGACATGACCGAAGTAACTTAGCATGCAGGTACACACACACCAAAAAAGTTCATGACTATACATATATGCACACACTTTTTTTTGGTTTTGTTCTTAGTCTTTTTTGTCTTTATATATATATGTATAGTCTTTTTGCCTATATATATATTTAACGAAATTATTGCTTTCAGAGTGAATTGAGAATAATCTGATCCAAATAAACCAAGAGCAGCATAAGAAATTTCTTGCCTGGGAAATCCCATGGACGGAGGAACCTGGCGGGCTACAGTCCACAGGGTCACAAAGAGTCGGACACGACTGAGCAACTTCACTATAGGCTTCCCTGATAGCTCAGTTGGTAAAGAAACTATCTGCAATGTAAGAGACCCCAGTTCGTTTCCTGGGTCGGGAAGATCTGCTGGATAAGGGATAGGCTACCCACTCCAGTATTCTTGAACTTCCCTTGTGGCTCAGCGGGTAAAGAATCCGCCTTCAATGTGGGAGATCTGGGTTCAATCCCTGGGTTGGGAAGATCCCCTGGAGAAGTGAAAGGTTACCCACTCCAGTATTCTGGCCTAGAGAATTCCATCGACTGTACAGTCCATGCGGTCACAAAGAGTTGGACACGACTGAGCGCCTTTCACTTCACTTCACTTAGCATAATAGAGGGGTTAACAACACAAGCTCTGTGGAGGCGGGGCCGACGTTTAGAGAACACCCTCACAGTCTTTCTCCTCGAGGATGATTTCTACGTGGGCCGCTATGCTGGTGCAGCCGCCTGGTACCTGTGGTTCCAGGAGCCTGAGTGGTGCAGCTGAGTGTGAAGGTGATGCTTCAGTCACGTCTCAGGAAGTGAAAGCGCGCTCTGTCTCCAGGCTGCCCTCACCTGGTTCTGTTCTGAACACTCTGGCCCCTCAAAGCAGAAGTGACGCTTTCTGTCAGTATGGACTCGACTCCTGCTGCCTGTGTAAACCTGCTTAGCCCAAATAGCTGCTTTGGGTTTTCCACAACTGACTTTGGCTCCTTGTGACCTTCACCTCTGAAATCCAGGACCCTGTTCCATGCCTGACACTAGGTCACCACCTCTCAGGGACGGGCCGAGAGCTCTGGCCAAGCTTCACCGTGCCCTGGGAAGGATGCTGCACTCATTTCCTAGGGCTGCCACAGCCAGGCACCACAGAGTGAGTGGCCTAAGTCACAGTTATCTATTGCCTCACAGTTCTGGAGGCTAGAAACCAAGACGGATGGTGTCAGCAAGGCCACACTCCTCCTTGGAATCACGGGGAAGAATCCTTGCTCACCTGAGCCAGCCTCTGGTGGCGGCTGGAGTCCTCGCCGTCCTGGGCTTGCAGCTGTGCCGCTCTGAGCTCTGCCTCCCTCATCCCCTGATGCCGTCCCCGTGTGTGTCTGTGTCTCTTCCTTCTTATAAGGACACCGGCCATATCAGATGGAGGGCCCACTCCACTCTAGAATGACCTCATCACAATTTTAATTGCACTTTTAATGACCCTATTTCCAAATAGGGTCATTCCGAGGCATAGGGCTTCAGACTCCAACCTATCTTTCAGGAGAACAAAATTCAAGCCAAAGCAAATGCTCTGATAACTAACTGCTCTTAGAAGGACCCCTAAAGTCCTTTCAGGGGTTTTTGGTGTTTTGTTCTTCTTTTCTTTTTCTTCTTTCCCTCACAAAAAAATCTATAAATCAGGCAGAGGAGGTTTTCTTACCTTGCTTTGTTAATGGGGAAATTGGAGTATAAAACAATGACACAATTTGTCAAAAATAGAGATAAAAATAGGATGCATGTCTCGCAGCTCCTCACCCACAGCTTCTGATTCATATTCCTCCCCCGCTCGGGTAACTGGCAGTTCAGGGCATGTCAAAGGTAAAGATGAAAGGTTGATTCCAGCCAGTCTCCCTAACAATGTTTTCTTGTTAAAATAAAAATGTATAAGCTGCTGAAAGATTAGTGGTTGCTGACTCCCCCAAAGAATCCAAACACCTTCCTCCTGCCTGCTCCTACATGGAGATAAGATCCTGCCAAGAGGATTCCAGGGAACCTGCTATTGTTTGTAGGGGTACAGGAGGCATCACTTCCTTGAGGCATCGTCCTCCTGTTCTAAGTCCTATAGCCTCTCCTGGGGGGCCTGGGGTTCCCATCATCACCACCGACATGACAGGAAGAATACAGGCCTCAAGTCACCCCTGTCTGAGGCTCTCGCCTGGGAATGGGAATCTTGAGTGGACCCCACAGGGTGGAGGGGCGCCTGGCGCTGAGTCGTGCATGGCAGGCACACAGAGGCAGCTCCTGAGGCCTCAGTGATGAGGTCGTCAGGGCTTCTCTGCTTCTGTCCTTCCTGCTGTGTCTACTGTTCTCAGCTAAAGAGCTCTGGCATGTGCATATCACCATGGAAGGGACGCTGGGATAACTGCCCCATGTGGATGTCAGTGGCCTCAGGAGCACAGCTCAGTGACTTTGGCTAGGGAGCTCTTAAAAGAACTTGTGCTTGAGAGGAGGTATGCAAGAACTCACCCAACATCCACACAAACCTGGGGTGTGTGGACGACATCAGGGTTTAGAGCCACAAGGCCAGGCCTCAGGGCCATAGTGTGTTCCACTCCTCAGCTTCAGCATCTGCCCTCGTCTTTTCCACACTTGCTAGGTTATGACATAACACTAGCTTCTTTAACAGAGAACCCCACCTCCCGGCCAAATCGAGTGGCTTAACACAATCGAAGTGTATTCTTCATTCATGGAGAGGCCAGTTAAAAAGACAATGCTTCCAAACCCTGGACTCCATGTGCCTGTGGTTCCCGCACCCCCTTGGACCTCAGAGTCATTCTACTGTCCTGTGGACAGGGAGAGTGCAGCAGCTCTGCTAGGAAGTCTTCCCAGACCAGATCTAAAAGCGGCCCAGGTACCAGCGGGACACTTCTCTGGATTTCTTTGACTTGAGGTCTACAGGAGCAGGCACTCTGTCTTGTTCATCATTCTGTCCATCGGCTAAAATGTGGTCCACGGCCACACCTGTCTACAGGGGCTGGGAACGGGTGGCGAGCTGTGGCCTGGCGGTGTACGGGGGCTTGAATGAACACTGGTTGTCTCTGCTTCACCAGGCCTCTTGCAAGGGTCCCTTCTTTTCTCCTGCTTCTTAAATGTGAGTGTGTCTCGCGTCTGCCTCAGCCTCTTCTCTCTGTCCCCTTCCCACCACTCTGGGATGGGGTGTCTCTGCTGGGTATGGCCTATGGAGACAGTTCCCGAGTTGACAGACAATCTCTAAACCTGTCACTTTTTCAAATTAGCTCCTGTATCTTTGTTTCTCAATCCTGCAGTAGTCTGGTCATACAATTCTTTCATTTGCCCAGCAAATATTTATGGAGCCCTACCTTAGTCCTGTTTCCCTAAGGGGAAATTTTTTTGAAATGCCTAAGTCAGAAGCTTATATTTAACTTTTTATTGGGAAGTTCAATTCCAAGGAAACAAGAAAGCGGAAAAGGGAAGTGAGAAAGACAGAGAAGGGGAATAGATACAAGGAGGTGATCTCAGAATGGACCATTGGCAGGATGATGTGAGAGCCATGAGTGAGTTAGGACTCCTATCTGCCAGCATCTTTCTTCTCCTGGATCTGTTGCTCAGAGCCTTTCTTGGGGGATTTGGTCCCTGCACGTCCAACTTGTAATTGCGTCCTCTCCAGGAAACTCCTGGGAGCCAGGGTTCCTGCCATCCCCCCAGCCTGGGAGGAGGCCCAGAACCCTGTGCTTGGTCAGCACCCTGCCCGCAGGCTCCTTGACCCTGGTGGTTGTGTTCGCAGGTCTGAGACCAGGGAACGGCAGGAGCCCTCCCCAGTATTGCTCTGGCCAGAAACAAGATGTGGAGCGGGGAAGAGGCAGGCTTAGCCCAGAGCAAGTGCCAGGCACAGAAGCCTAGGCACAGAAGCGTGCACCAGACAGGTAGAGTCTGCCCTCACGGAGCCTAACTGGGGTCAAGAAGACATCCCGCTGACAGGAGCCCCGTACCACCTGCCAATCGCGTTGTCTCCCCCCAGGGTGAGCGGCATCACACCCTGACCCCCCCGGCCGCAGCCTCCTCTACAGAGCTGGCAGCTCCCCTGGCCCTCACATGCCCTCCATCCCCCGAGCAGTCCTCAGGTTCAGTCAGCGACCATAAGCACCCTCCAAGTGCCTGAAGTGAGGGCAGGCAGCGTCTTGCTGCCCACCGAGTACGGGGCTTGCAGCCACACCTGGCCCAGTAGGGCCGCCAGGACGTCTGCCGGGCGGTGATGGCGCCAGGCCGCGGCTTAACTCCACGGCGGGTGATGGCGCCAGGCCGCGGCTTAACTCCACGGCGGCCCTGGCAGGTCTGCCACAAGATCGCTTCCGCCACTTGCTCCTTTATGCCCCAGTCACTGCCTTTCACCAGGACTATTTCCGGAGCATCCCAACCATCTGACCGGGTCTCTCCTCCTCCCAGACACATTTCGGAAGCCCGGCTCTAACCACATTTGCCCCTGCTCCAGCTTCCCAGCAGCTCCTCACGGCTCACCTCAAAGCCAGGCTCCGGGCTCCCGGGCTCTGGAGGGTCTGGCCTCCGTCTCACCTCCTCCCTCCACTCCCGTGTCTTCTACCCTGGACCGAACAGAGCCACCTCCATTTCTTCAGCTTCATAGTTTACTTCCAAGATTCTTTCTTTGCTGTTCACCAAAGGTGCACAGTCCCCAGAAGGACTCCTTTTCAACAGATGTTGACATTGTAGCCACGAGATATTAGACCCAGTGCCACAAAAATCCAGGTTGGCGTCTCAGCGCTGTGGGGTGCGCCTGTGAAACGCTCAGCCCTGACAGGTGCCTTTTGTGTGCCATCTCTCTTCTGCCAAGCAGATCGGCCCCTCCTCTTGAAACCAAGGGGGGCCCTGTGGGGCTCCCAGCACAGAGGCCCTTTCCCCCTCATTTCTTGTAGGCAAGACTCCAGCCTCCGTGACCTTTCCTGAGGTCCAAAGGGCAGATGTGAACAGTTGCTAATCAGGAGAGGAGCCACCAGGAACCACCTGAGGCAAGGATTAAAGGGCCCAGAGGTTTAGGAGACTCTGCACACACCCTCTTCTCGTCAGCAAGCCTACTCTTGGGAAGTATTGTTACAAAGCTTCTCATCAAGTCCTCCCGGGGAGGACGCTTAGTTTTCAAGGTGGGCGTCTGCTGTGTCACCCTTTGCCTGGCAAAGGAATAAAGCTGTCCTTTGCTACTTCACCCGAAACTCTGACTCTGAGACTCCATTCAGCACCAGTGTGCAGAGAAGCTGAGCCTGCATCACTCTCCCTGCCACCCAGGGCCCACGCCGTCCCCCACCAAGACCACTTCTCATAGTGAACCTCACTCCCTGGCCACATACCACGCATCTGCACATGTTCCCAAGGCCTGCATCTTCCCATGAAAATCCTTCCTCTCCACAAAGCTTTCCTGTTTGAGATCCTTTAAATCACAACCCTTTAGCTGTGTTTCTTATACCATTATTTGCACCATGTCTTATTCCCACTGATAAAATACCAAGTATCCATTTTGTGTCCCCACGAAGGGTCTGACGCGTGAAAGAGAAAGAAAAGAAGGAAATTCAATGAACACATAGTCAGGGCCTCCCCCACAGAGCAGAGGCCAGATGCCATTTTCCAGTGGAGCCTGCGTCAGAGGGAGAGAGGGGAAGCTGCTGACTTTTGATCCATGTGGACAGAGGAAGCAGAGACTAGAGCCCAAAGGTGCTTGGTGACTTGGCTTCCCAAGGCGTTAAGGGCAGTTCTGCAATCATCTCCTGAAAATTTAAGTTTCGGTCTCACGTTCAAAATCAGCTGAGGACAGCCCACTTCCCCTGCTCACAAGCACCCACAGCAGCCAGGGGCCCATGATCACTTCTACATGCTCCCTAAAGAGGCTCAAATGTACTTCTATAGCTTTACAGATACCTGTCTGTCCCCTCCCCCAGCACACACGTGTCATTTAAAACCGGGTCTCAGAAAAGAAGAATGGGGGCCGGGGGATTCCAAAGGGCACCCATTTAAAAGCAAATCGGCTGTCAGAAACCAGTGGTTGTCCTGAGGGTGAACTGATACACCCTTTCAGTTTAAGTAACCACGAGGAATTTGCCCTGGAATTTTTCCAACTTTAATGTATGCTGTCCAATTATTACACTTCATGAAAATCACTGCACCCTCCCTCCAGGCATGTTTGCCAGTGAAACAAAGAAACAAGTTTCAACTAGAGGTTTTGTTCCATCAAACACTCCTTTCCAGGCCCTGTATCTGTCACTACATGTGGCTAGGTGTGGGTTCGAGGATATTAAGTCCACCCTTAAGAAATGTGTAGTCTAGTTGACCAAACAGACCTAGACAGTAAGCAGCGATGAAGCAGTACTGGAGACTCAGACTGGATAAAGGAAGAACTTTCTAACAATGAGGACTATTAAACAAAGGATGGACCTCATGAGGAGCGAAAAATCTCACCTCAGGAGGAATGTGCGGATGAGGGGCAGGCACATCCCCAGTGTATAAACTTATTATAAGCCTTAGAGGGGTTCCTTGGGATCTGGACTCACCTCATTTGCAAGTGGATCACAATAAACTGGAAAATTCCAAAAGAGATGGGAATACCAGACCACCTGACCTGCCTCTTGAGAAATCTGTATGCAGGTCAGGAAGCAACAGTTAGAACTGGACATGAAAAAACAGACTGGTTCCAAATAGGAAAAGGAGTACATCAAGGCTGTATATTGTCATCCTGCTTATTTAACTTATATGCAGAGTACATCATGAGAAATGCTGGGCTGGAAGAAGCACAAGCTGGAATCAAAATTGCCGGGAGAAATATCAATAACCTCAGATATGCAGATGACACCACCCTTATGGCAGAAAGTGAAGAGGAACTAAAAAGCCTCTTGATGAAGGTGAAAGAGGAGAGTGAAAAAGTTGGCTTAAAACTGAACATTCAGAAAAAGAAGATCGTGGCATCTGGTCCCATCACTTCATGGCAAATAGATGGGGAAACAGTGGAAACAGTGTCAGACTTTATTTTTGGGGCTCCAAAATCACTGCAGATGGTGACTGCAGCCATGAAATTAAAAGACGCTTACTCCTTGGAAGGAAAGTTATGACCAACCTAGATAGCATATTCAAAAGCAGAGACATTACTTTGCCAACAAAGTCCGTCTAGTCAAGGCTATGGTTTTTCCTGTGGTCATGTATGGATGTGAGAGTTGGACTGTGAAGAAAGCTGAGTGCGGAAGAATTGATGCCTTTGAACTGTGGTGTTGGAGAAGACTCTTGAGAGTCCCTTGGACTGCAAGGAGATTCAACCAGTCCTTTCTGAAGGAGCTCAGCCCTGGGATTTCTTTGGAAGAAATGATGCTAAAGCTGAAACTCCAGTACTCTGGCCACCTCATGCGAAGAGTTGACTCATTGGAAAAGACTCTGATGCTGGGAGGGTTGGGGGCAGGAGGAGAAGGGGACGACAGAGGATGAGATGGCTGGATGGCATCACTGACTCAATGGACGTGAGTCTGGGTGAACTCCGGGAGTTGGTGAGGGACAGGGAGGCCTGGCGTGCTGCGATTCATGGGGTCGCAAACAGTCGGACATGACTGAGCGACTGAACTGAACTGAAGTGAAACTCACTTTATTCCCCTTTAATCTGCCAACCATAGTCCCCCAAGGCATAGTTACAGGCAGCTCAAATGAACCTCACGCTAATGGTACTGAGCAGGACCCTGTGGGACTCTAGGGTGATAGGGAGTAACCAGACAAAGTAGGTGACTGAATAGTTAATCCCACTAGGGAGCTGCCAAAAAAAAATATGGGAGACCCCTATACGTTAATGATTACTCAAGAAAGTAGGTTTGCTTAACCACAAAACCAAGCAGGCTTGCTTAGCAACAAAACCACACAACAGAAGCACGCGACACCCCCCAAACAATGAAACAATGATGGCAAGAGAGCATGCACTGCCCAGTGAGCTCAGTGTGTTAATGATCCCTAGGACACGCTCTCTGCACACATGGAAAAACAGTAACTGTGGACCTCGCCTGACCCCGGAGGGATGAGAAAACTCCCCTGCTCACGCTGGAGGAGGAGCTGCTGATGGAAACATGATGTCTACTCAGGAAAGACAAAGCAGTTCTTCTCCCGCTCCTACTTTTCCTTTGATTATAAAACTGTAGCCCACCAGGTTCTCGGGTGCGGCATTTCTCAGCTGCCACCTGTAAGCCTCAGCAGCAGCCTATTCTGACAAACCACTTCTCTGCTGCCACTGAACTCTTCTCTGCACTGGGACATAAGGACTATGGCACAGGCTCTTCGGAGGCTCTGGAAATGACACCTAACAGCTTCAAAGGCACAGAATCTTTCTGTGTCCTTCATTTCTTTGATTATAGGAAAAAGCCTTCATTCAGCCTCTGTGACCTACCCTGAGCGCCAATGGGCAGTTTCAAGGAGTTGTTAGTTAGGGAAGGGAGGGGATGCAGGACAAGGGAGAAGCAATGCAGACCAGCCTTGGGGCAAAGTCCTGTTTTTCCATCAACAGATACACACAACACTATCTTTAAGCTATTTGCAGGTACTGAAACCCCCTCCAGGTGAGAGAAGTTAAGGATTATCAATGGTATGCCGCCCACAGGCATACAGACCCCAGACCAGTTGGACCTGAAGGATGAGGGTACTGACTTCTACTTACCTCATCCAAGAATGTCCATGAGCTGATCACACCTTCTTTGAACAATTACTATAAAACCTCTCACCATCTTCTTAGGTTGGGACACACAATTTTGAGGTCATTAGCCTGCTGTGTCCCCCCCTTTACCTGGCAAAGTAATAAAACTATCCTTTTCTGCTTCACCCCAAAGTCTGTCTCTGGGATTTGATTTGGTACTGGTGTACAGAGAAGTTGAGCTTTAGGGAACACTAACATTTTAACTCACTGTAGGTTCCTAAGAACTTCGGGTTGGGTCACACGCTCTTACCTGAGAAGCCTGGGGAGATGTCAGGACTTGCCTCCCATCTCACGAGTCTGGTTATGTGTGTGTGTGTCGGGGGTGGGGGGTTGGTGGGGAGGGAGGTATTGATATGGTGTGCGTGTGCAGCGTAAGAGTGAGGGCAAGGTGTGAGGACCAGAACCTCTCCCTAGCAGGCTGACGGCAGGACACACGTGAGTCTGATAATTCAACCAGCAGAAGGGCAGCTTTACTGGCTGGCTTCCAGCAGCATTTGCAGAAGTTCCTAAAAACAGCCAGAGGCTTTTTATGGTAACAGACCCTCTGAGCCACAGACTCAGATCCTCAGGCCTCTCCTGCCTCATCCCTGCCATCCGCCCCGCCTGTCCTGCCCTGCCTCAGGGCCCAGAGTCTCTGTAAACTCAGTTCTCAGCGGGCCCTAGATCCAGTCTGCTAGGAAGCCCAGCTTTCCATCCTCCCCACCCACTCCACCCACACAGCTGAGGTCACACCGGCCCAGCCTCTTTTGCAACTTTCCCAAGTTTGTGCATAAAGAGAGAGGAGGAAAACAGAAGGAAGTGACTTGGCCTCAACAAGTTTGCTCCCAAAGCCTTTTTCCTTTGATCTAGCTGAGACTGCTGTTCTAAGAGGAGCCCTCCAGACTCAGAGAGAACCCCCCACCTGCCATCGGAGGCTGAAAAGACTCTGGAAGCTTTTCCTGGTTTTTGTCTGTTTCAGCAACCCCAGAGGTACTTGGGTTTGTGGGTGTGGGGAGGACTGGAGGAAAGGGAGGCTTCGAATCTGGCAGCTGTGGAGCGTAGATCCAGCCCAGAGACCCCTCCACGCCTGAGCAGCTCCCAGGGGTGGCAACAAGCCAAGGCAGAAAGGACTGCTTGCCCAGCCCAGGGAGCCTGCCCGGTCGGGGCTCTGCCTGGCCTCAGGCAGGGGGCAGGACGGTGCAGCTGGCCACACAGTCAGAGGAGGGCAGAGATGGAGCCAGCAGGGCTGGGTCCTTCAGCACCCCATCACACTAACAGGGCACCTTCCAGGAGGGAACCGGGTCGACCCAAGGGTCTCGAGGGGAAACAGGAAACTCCTGGAGTAGGAAAGCGTCCCTCTTGTTCTAAATCGTAAATATTCCTCGCGTAGCTCTGCAGGGCTCGGGGAGTCAATGAACAGAGTTGAATAGACTCAGAGCTTAGTCTCGGCTCACCTCAAGCTAGTTGTTCCCGACTCTGGAGCCCGCTGGGCTGTGATGGCGTTTTGTTAACTGCAAAGTGTTGTATAATTGCTAGGCATCATTGTATATTAACAAAAATAATTGCTTTGGAGTGGCTAATCCATTCCCCATCACACAAGTGCCGCGGAGATAGTGACTGATCTATATCTTCGACCTCCATAGTACTGATGTGTGGTAGGCACGCAGTACATATCCTGATGGATGGATGGATAGATGACTATTTATTGAAGACTCAATATTCCTGGCATGGGTCAGCCTCTTTAGAGGGATTGAAAGGTGTGAGGCATTGTCCTGCCCTCTAGGCACTGACAGTCTACTTGGGGAGATAAGACTAATACGCCCAAAGAACTTAAAGAACGGGAGTGCTGAGCCTCCTGAAACCAAGACTTCGGTACACTTCCCTGAGGGAGCAGGTCTAAACCTGCTAGGTTTGGGGTGGGTGAGGTGGACTGGCAAGCCTTCCTGAGAGGCAATAAAGACTTGTGCTGTCTTGATAGCCTCTTTTCAAAGACAAACTTGCTCCCAAGATTGTAAACCCCATTTATGTGTTTGGGTGGATACCTCTGTGATTTGCCAAGGCGTGGGAGCAGAGACAGGAGGCACTGCCATGGGGTGGGAGGAGGGGGCAGGCTTTGCCGGCTGCCGAATGCTCATCTGCCCCTGCTCACTGCCTCTCATCCCTCCTCCCTGTCCGCAGCAGTGACCCCTCACCCAACACCAAGGAGGCAGAAGCTTGTGTCTGGGTCCTGGTTGGGGCCAGAAGGGCAGAGAGAGAAGGAAAGTGGGCAGGTGAAAGCAGAGCAGGTCCAAGAGTCCTTAGGAGACTGGCTTGAAAATACTTGCGTGGAGGGGTGAGGTGCGTGGGGAGATACCAGCGCCGTCTTTCTTTTTTACTCTCCGGGCAATCAGTTACGCTGCAGCTTGAGCAGATGGGCAAGGCCAAGTCCTGCCAGGCAGGAGAATAGTTCCCGGCAGACTCTGTTCTGTGTGGGCCTGGGCTGGCTGAACAGGGGCTCTGCTTTCCAAATCTGCTTTTCTCTGTTATTTAACAGTGGAGGGTGATGACTCAGTCTGGCCTCCAGGAGGATGCACTGGTTTAAAGCATCTGAGTCAGCTGGGTTGGGAGGGAGGAAGCTTAAAAGGACAGCCACTGCCAAAGCCCAGCCAAGGCTAGAACCCTTCAGCACACGCTTCCCTGGTGAGCCCAGCCAGTGTCTACCCACAAGCCACCTTCTGTCACCACGGATGCAGTCTGGTCACACTCCTACTGCTAGTTATCCTGGGGCCAAGGACCAGGCTGTTTTATTTTTCAAATATAAGGACTCACACATTTACTACTGAACCACGCTACCAATGCATAAACACAGAAACAAAGAGAAAAAACATTTTTTCCCCAGTAGAATGTGCCCAGCTGTCTGGATTAGCAGTGATTTATCCTATGTATACAACAAATAGCAGTGACCTTTATACCGGATCAACATGGGACCCTCTCACGTGGGATTCCTTACAGACCCAGCTGGGTTCTTCTCCAAGGTCTCTTCTTGGAGTTGTACCTGATCTTATTACCAGCTGGCATGTGAATCCATTGGGAGAATGGGATATTTCTTCTGCTTTTGTTTCTTGGCCAAGAATTGCTTGATCCTGAAACTCTTGTGAGAAGGCATGGTGAGGAACAGAGTCAACCACATACAGCGAGGGGTGGAGCAGGGGAGGGTGCCAGGGTCCAGCCCCGGCTGATCCAGGGTATTCGAAGGAGAGACGGCCTCGGCGACCTATTTATTTAAATAGTCACCAAAGATATAAAGAGTAATAGAATGAGGATAGCTCAGTGAGGAAATTCAGTGGAGAAAAGAGGCTGAATAATTCAGCCAGAAGGTGAGAGAAAGAACGACATGGGGAGACCAAGTTTCGGTGAACAAGGCCCACACTTTATTTTCCAAAGTAGTTTTTATACCTTAAGTTATGCATAGAGGGTAATGGGGGAAGGGGTAGAGTCATGCAGTAAGCCAGGCTTTCTTCCTGCAAACTTATCATATGCAAAAGTTTAGGTGATTTGCATCATCTTCTGGCCCAGAGGCCTGTTAACATTTTAAGACCCTTTCTTCAGAAAACTTATTTTTCTCTAAAGGTGATTAGGCAGGCGCCACCCTCCAAAAGCATTGAAGTTGCATTCCTATAGGGCAAAGGTGTGGTGGGCTACAACAAAAAAGAATTAACTCAAGGGTCCAGGGTTACAAACATTAAAGCTACTACTTACACCAATTATATTAATCAACACACTGCCAGGGACACAGCAGGTAAGGGATATGGAGACTTAGCAGCAAACATTGGCCCAACAAGTGAAAATCCCTTCACCAATACAATTTCTAATCAATCTTTTAACTGCTCAAAGGAATCTGTGTTTAGACAGTTTAGAACATCTCCTGCCTCTCACAGTTGGGAGGCTCTGAACAATCACATGTGGCCAGAAAAACCTATTCAGGCAGGCTAGAGAACTTCCAAAGGAGTTTGTAGGTTGAAACACTGTCACACCCAGGAATTATTAACTGGAGCTGTAAGCTAACTCTTTTTTCAGAGAGAGATAGTGGGGGACAGCCCCCCGTAAAGTCAGAGGTGTAGGTGAAAGCACAAAGCAGAAAGTAGGCAGACTCTGGTTTTGGGGGTAGATGCTCGAGAATTTCCAGGGGGACTCCTGAGGCTCGATCCCGCCTTTGCGCATGCTGAGCCTCCTTCCTCATGACCTTTGCCACGGGTGGAGTTCCTCACGCTGGCTCCTGGCAGTGATAGACTTCCAGTTGAGCTATTCCAGACCCTGAAAGATCATGCTGTGAAGGTGCTGCACTCAATATGCAATATGTGCTCAATATGCAATATGCCGGGAGACGGCTCCCGGCAGGAGGGGGCGACCTGCTGTTGTAAACAGCCCCCGCAGCAAATCCCTGCCGTCAGGGGGTAGGGGGAGAGCTGCCTGGCAGCACACTTGGAGGGCACGTTAGGGGAAGAACTAGGTAGTGGTAGGCAAGGGAGCTCAGTAGAAGCTGAGGTGAGCTAGAATCTGGAGAAGAAAAGACTCAAGTAAAACTGCCACCCTATGAATCTCAGGAGGGCTGGCGTGGAGCAGAGGAGCTGGGCCTTCTTTCTGCGGCTTCTGGGGGAAATCCTCCCCTCATGGAGGGAAGCTCTTTGGGGGCACATCTGTCCATGTCTCCATGAATATGGGGAGGTATGGGAGGTGGCACCAGGTGGGCTTCAGGGTCCGTCTCTAGCATACTGGAGCAGGATCCACACCGGTCACTTGAAATCAGCCATGGTGGGAGTCTGCACCGCAGAAAGCAGCGGGCACTGTGGATCCGGCCTGTGTCCCCCGCCACGGTTAGCCATTTAACTGGGTCCTTTCAGTTTGCTGTAAGAACGTGACCCATGGGCTACCCTGCAGAATCAGCCTCAGCCATGAGGGGTGTCCATTTTACCCACAAGGGAACAGACTCATCAAGATTAGGAAACTCTCCCGAGGCCACAAGCATACAGAGGTGGGATGAAAATCCTGACTCTGAAACTCATGATTATGCCATGATCCCCAGAGGCCTCTCTCCTGCCCCAGACACAAACGTGACTATCCTGTCAGATGACTTTGGGCTATCCATCCATCCACCTGCTCTTTTTAAAGGAATATTATCTTTATCAGATGTTTTAAATTACAATAACTTAGACTAGTATAACAAATTTTAGCAGGATGTATATAAAATAAAACAATAGCTCCTAGCCTTTAATCTACCTTTCCCAACCTCCTGTTAATCATTCAGTATGTATCTATTCATAGCTTTCTGTGTATCGCAAAGAATGAAAGAGAGTGAAATAGCTCAGTTGTGTCCAACGCTTTGCATCCCCATGGACTGTAGCCTACCAGGCTTCTCTATCCATGGAATTTTCCTGGCAAGAATACTGGAGGGGGTTGCCATTTCCTTCTTCAAGGGGTCTTCCCGACCCAGGGATCGAACCTGGGTCTCCCACACTGTGGGCAGATGCTTTACCATCTGAGCCACCAGGGAAGCCCAAAACTGGACCTGAGGGAAGTCCCCTCAAATGTCTTAAGAGCATGGTTCAGGGTGACACTGGAGCCATGATAATTCAGCATTTCTATGGAGAATTTCTCGAGACAAGAATACTGGAATGGGTTGCCATTTTCTTCTCCAGGAGATCTTCCCAAAACAGGGATTGAACCTAGGTCTCCTGCATTGCACGCAGATTCTTTACCGACTGAGCTATGAGGGAAGCCTCTGTGTATTACAGGACAAGGCAGTTTTTTTTTCTTAAAGGAGTGAATTAATAAAATGTCTGTGTATTGTGCGACAAGCATAAATATAATATTAAACATATGATCACATATGTAGGGCTGTTGTTCGTTTTTATACAATTGGGATCATACTGTACAAAATGTTCAGTGATTTTATTTTACTTAAGTCATCATCCTTTTCCACTTCATTAATTGACTCCTTTGAAAACTGCCTAGTATTCCAGAGTATGAATGATCATAATTTAATGCCACAGTCTCTTACTGATGGACATTTAGGTTACAGTGTTCTTCAGCAATTACCTTTACAAAAAATGTGTATTTAAGCATATGTGTATTTCTGTTGGATACACTTCTAAAATTAGAATCTAGGGTATGTTCCTATTAAATGTTGTTACTTGTCAAATTGCCCTTCAAAAAGATGGTGCCAATTCATAGTCTATCAGCAATAAACAAGTTTTTCCCCACCCATTTGTCAACACTAATTTTTTTTTACAGTTAGTTTTTTTAATTTGTTTATTTTTTAATTGAAGGATAATTGCTTTACAGAATTTTGTTTTCTGTCAAACCTCAACATGAATCAGATATAGGTATACATATATCCCCTCCCTTTAAATCTCCCTCCCCACCGCACCCCTCTAGGTTGGTTCAGAGCCTCTTTTTGAGTTTCCCGAGCCATACATAGAATTCCCATTGGCTATCTATTTTACTTATGGTAATTGAGTTTCCATGTTACTCTTCCCATACATCTTACCTTCTCCTCCCCTCTCCCCATGTTATTATCAATCTTTTTTATTATTTACTTACTTAGCTATTTGGCTGTGCCAGGAGTTAGCTGTGGCACGCAGGATCTTCGCTGCAGCATTCGGACTCTCCAGTTTTGGCTTGCAGGTTCAGTAGTTGTGGTATACAGGCTCAGCGGTTCCATGGTGTGTGAGATCTTAGTTCCCTGACCAGGAGTTGAACCCACATCCCTTGCATTGCAAGGCAGATTCTTAACCACTGGACCACCAGGGAAGTCCCTATCATCAATCTTTTTAATTTCTGCTGTTCTGGTGGGTGGAAAAAGTAGTATTTTTTAACGTTGCATATCCCTAAAAAGTGAGTACCGCTCAAAACTTACTACTTATCATTTGTAAGATCTCTGCTGCTTACTTATTCTTGGCTCACTTTTATGTTCTGTGTTGTCTTTGATTGTCATCTGTAGAGTTCTTTACACAGAGTGGACATTGATCTTCTGTTATTCACATACGCTTTCTACCTCCCCTGCCCTCAACCCCGGCTCGGCCGCACCATGTCAATCCCAAGCCATCCAGCCTCCAAGACTCTGACAGGGGCACCAAAAGGGTGTGTGATCCTCACTGCAGATTCGCAGAAGGCAATAGGCAGGACTTAGCAGTTAAGAGTGTGTTCTCTGGAGCTAGGCCTGGAGTCAAATCCCAGCAACTATTAACGTAGGCTCTGCCACTCACAGACGGCTTCTAGAGGTGAACTACATACCTGGCTTCTCTAAACACCTGCTTCTTCAGTGGTAAAACAGAGATAATAGTAGCATCAATCCCCCAGGCTATTTTTGGGTATAAATAATAGCCATCAGATAGCTCACATTTCTTGAGCCCTTAATTTGTGCCACAAATGCATTATAATAATGTACTATGTGTTATTAACCTCATGATGATATGCATATTATTTCCATATTCACATAGTGCTCTGCACAACACCAGGCAAGTAAACCTTAGCCTAGAGTGAGTGCTGATGGCTGTGTGGTGACATGTCTCACTCCTCTGCTTCAGGATGCTCACGGACCCCTGTGGTCAGTCTGCACACCAGAGCTCCTGTCCAGCAGCCCATTCCCTCAGCTTCTGCTGTGCCTCTTACCATTTTGGCTGCCTTTCTCTCGGTCCCCTACAGCTCTACCAGGATTTGGTTGGGGTTTACCAGACCTGAGTCGAATACCCTAGATCCAGCGCACACGGATTCCACAGATTCGAGCTCAGGAGGTCAGGGGGCAACATGCACAGAGCAGCCTCTCTGGCCTCCGGGTCACACATGAGCTCATCCATACGCTGCGTGTGTGGCCTGAGATGAGTTATGAGTGACTTGGCTTCTCTGAGCCCCGTTGTACTCATTTTGAAGCTCAGGATTCTCCAGGTCCTACAGAGCAGCCCCTGTGGATGCTCAGCCAGTGCTGGCTCCCTTCCCACTCCCCTGCCCCACTGTTTTCTGACTCCCCAGGGCTCTGTACTGGCTTCTGAGGCGAAGTTAGCAGGTTACACCAAAGCCTTTAGGTAGGAGCCCACCCTCGCTCCCTTTCCTGAGTGGTGACTGATGCTTAGAGACACGTGCCCTTAGGAGCTTCTGAGTCACTTATCCTGCAGCTGGCTTCTGGTGGGCAGTGACCCCATTACAACATACCAGCCCTGCTTAGTAGCCTGACTTTTCTTCCTCTGCCTGTCTGAAGTGTGGGAAACGTATGACAAATGAGTAAGCATTTGACAAGATTCTTGGCCTGATAGTCATGACCCTTAACCTTGCTTCCTTCCTAGGCTTTTCTCTCCCCGCACTCTCACCTCACCCTTCCTGAGGCAAACCATCCACGTCCTCCACTCACCTATCCCCCAAGCTTGATTATTTCATTCTCTCCTCTGAAGTATTCCCCCAACCTCATGTGTCATTTCTGCAGGGCCCAGGTGGATTGCCGGCTACCACAGACACACACACACACACACACACACACACCCTCACAGCACTTTCTCCAGGCTTTGGTCAGGACAGTTTCCACTTTCTCTCTGCTGTTATCGCTTATTTGCTTTGTCTTTTGCTCCTCCCAGTGTCCAGGGCAAGTCTCTCATGGCCCAGCGACTTACAACTCCAATAGATAAAGCATTTTTCAACTAGAAGGGGCCTTGGGTCACTGGGTCCCAGATGGCTCATTCTGTAGTCAGAAAGCCAAGACTCAAAGACAGGAAGTAACAGGCCCCAGCAGCAAAGTGAGAACTGGAACCAAACCCTCAGGACGTCCAAGGGAGAGCTTTTCCCAGTACCGGGGAAACTCAAGTTGATAACCTTAACCAGTAAAGTCGGATCAAGGTTAACTCACATACATCTAGTGCATCTGAGATTAGAAGACCCGGGAGTTGGGAATAGTACATATGTGTGTGTACATAGGGGTGGAATGAAAGAGCTAAGTAAGCACAATTCCCTGAAACAGTTTTGCTTTATCTTCTTAAAAATAATAATTATATATGCATAAATATATAATTTGTATGTATATATGTTTAACTTTTCATTTTCATGGCAACCGACTCCAGTGTTCTTGCCTGGAGAATCCCAGGGACGGGGGAGCCTGGTTGGCTGCCGTCTATGGGGTCTCACAGAGTCGGACATGACTGAAGCGACTTAGCAGCAGCAGCAGCATGTATAATCACGAGGCTTCCCAGGTGGCACTAGTGGTCAAGAACCCATCTGTCAATGCAGGACATGTAAGAGATGCAGGTTTAATCCCTGGATCTGAAAGATCCCCTCGAGGAGAATATGACAACCCACTCTAGTTTTCTTGCCTGGAGAAGCCCACAGACAGAAGAGGCTGGCGGGCTACAGTCCATAGAGGCACAAAGAGTTGGACCCAAATGAAGTGGTTTAGCATGCACTCATATATATATAAACATACATATAAGCATTTTCCTCTTACAGGAACAATACATGTTTGACATGTTTGCTGTAAAAAAAAAACAAACAAAATGAAACGCACTAAAAAGTATGCTATGCTATGCTATGCTAAGTCACTTCAGTCATGTCCGATTCTGTGAGACCCCATAGATGGCAGCCACCAGGCTCCCCCGTCCCTGGGATTCTCCAGGCAAGAACACTGGAGTGGGTTGCCATTTCCTTCTCCAATGCATGAGAGTGAAAAGTGAAAGCAAAGTCGCTCAGTCATGTCCGACTCTTAGCGACCCCATGGACTGCAGCCTGCCAGGCTCCTCCATCCATGGGATTTTCCAGGCAAAAGTACTGGAGTGGGGTGCCGTTGCCTTCTCCGAAAAAGTATAGAGAACAAAATTAAAATCATGTAGTTTTCTACCACCCAGAATTAATCACTTACATTTTTTATATATTTCCTTCTAGAACTTTTTCCATGCAGGTAGTAATTCATTTCAAGCTTCCCTGGTAGCTCAGCTGGTAAAGAATCTGCCTGCAATGCAGGAGACCCGGTTCGATTCCTGGGTTGGGAAGATCCCTTGGAGAAGGGATAAGCTACCCACTCTAGTATTCCTGGGCTTTCCTGATGGCTCAGATTGTAAAGAATCCGCCTGCAATGCGGGTGACCTGGGTTCGATCCCAGGGTTAGGAAGAGCCCCTGGAGGATAGCATGGCAACCCACTCCAATATTCTTGCCTGAAGAATCCCATAGACAGAGGAGCCTGGGGGGCTACAGTCCATGGGGTTCCAAAGAATCAGACATGACTGAGTGACTAAGCATACCACAGGAACTCATTTCAGTACTGGGGATGGGGATGGGGATGGGGGTATGGTTTCTACAGTTCAGTGTCTTTTGTTTTTCATTTAGATCCCATGGCATAAGCACTTTCCCGCATTATTATAACACGCTCACAAACTCCATTGTAATGACTGCTTAAGAGTTCACTCTGTGCCATAATTTTTTTTAACCATTTCTTAATTGTTGGATGTTTATAAATGACACTGGGGAAGCACATTCTTGAACAAGATCCTTTGCCCGCATTTCAGATAACTTTTTTAGAACAAATTCCTAGAAGTGGAGGGCGGGGACATTTTTAAGGCTGTCCTTACTTGCTGCCAAGCAGCTTTCCAGAAACATGTACCAGTTACACCCCCACCAGCTGCATGAGAGAAGAGCCTTTTGATTCTGCCAAGGCAGCAGCACCTCGGGCTGGGGGAGGGCACCGCTTCACCAGAGGCGTCTCTGCATCGGAACAATGGGCCCCTTGTCCCACCCCCATCTCCTCTTCCCGCACGGCCCTCCTTCCCGGCTCGCGGCTTGTCTGTCTGCAAGGCCTCTGTTCAGTCCAGTGCAGTCTTGGTGCTCCAGGCTGCTGCCTCCAACAGCAGGGAGGGTGGAGCTAAAGGTGAGAGGAGAGCCTGTCCCGTGGGGGCACCATCCTTCCAGCCCCAGGGAGACCCCCAGGAGAAGTGAGGGCAGGGAGTGTGTCAGGGTTGCTCAGTCATCTGCCTTCTTCACAGAACAAGCCCACCCCAGCCCCTGGTACTAATCTGCATGTGGCAGGGGAGAGGAGAGGCCAGCCCCAGTGACAAAGGCCACAGGGGCCTCTGGCCAGCTTGAGGACAACTTCTGTTTCCCTGCAGATTCTGAAGCCCCTCCATGAATCCTCGGAAGAAGGTGGACCTCAAGCTCATCATCATTGGAGCCCTGGGGTAAGCCAAGTTCAGCCCGGGGCCTGGGGTCTGGGAAGCAGCCCCTTCCAAGGACAGTGAGACATCCAGGATGTGCTGCCCGCTTCCACGGGTCCCTTTCTGATTCAGAGTGGCACCAGGGAGGGCGTTCCACCCCAAGGAAGGGAGCTGAGGTGGGAGAAACAGGCCGGGAGTCAGACCACCTGGTTTCTGACCCCAGCTGTGCGGCAACGCCACAGTAACCGGGTACGTGAACTGGGCAAACCATTTAGCATGTCTGCCTTCCTCCGTCTCGCCACACACAGGAAATGCCTGACCATTTTGCTGGGAGGCACTCAGCTCTCTACAAACTTCTCTGCTCACTTTGGTCCCTATTTCCAGAGTCCATTCCCTAGTCCCTTGCTCCTCAAACTGCAAATGTTAGAAATTCAAAGTCTCAGAGAGAAACGGTGGTGAGACGGACAAGATGCTGAGAATGGTGTGGGGGGTGTGTTCACGTGTCCTGGTTTTTCCTCTCAGTGTTGGAAAGACCTCCCTCCTCCACCGATATGTGCATAAGACGTTTTACGAAGACTATCAGACCACGCTGGGGGCCAGCATCCTCTCCAAGATTATCATACTGGAGGACACAACCTTGAAGCTGCAGGTGAGCAGCCCTCCCATCCCCTCCTCAACATACGTGCCTGGAAATCAGCCCACAGTTCCCGGACAGGCTCTCACGCAGCAATGTGCACCCAGAAATAGAGTCATCCAGAGCATAGGTCAGCAAACTTCAACTCATGGGCCAAATCTGGTCCTCCATCTGCTTTTGAAAATGAAGTTTTAATGGAGTACAGTCCTGCCCATTTGTGACCTCGTGACCTTATGGTTGCTGTCACACTACATCAGCAGGATTGAGCAGCAGCAACAGAGAGTGTCTGCAAAGCCTGTTATTCAGGAGTACTTTCACACCTGACCTGGGAGAAAATGAGGGCTCAGATGTGACAGTACTCTTAAAAGTGTTAGTTGCTCAGTCGTGTTTGACTCTTTGCAACCCCATGGACTGTAACCCGCCAGGCGCCTCTGTCCATTGGATTCTCCAGGCCGGAATACTAGAGTGGGTAGCCATTCCCTTCTCCAGGGGATCTTCCAGACCCAGGGATCGAACCTGGGTCTCCTGCATTACAGGTAGATTATTTACTGTCTGAACTATCAGGGAATCTAAATATTAGTGCAGAGATTCTGTAGTGTACATGAATGACAGAGAGTCATGTCCGTGCATGAAAGGACTGCATGCGCCTTTACCCAGAAAGGAAGCTTTGACATGAGGTGGCCTGGTTGAACGTCCCTTCAGCCACTCATCACAGCCCCATGGGGCCACTGCTCTTTCCCTTCCAGATCTGGGACACAGGCGGCCAGGAGCGATTCCGCTCCATGGTGTCTACATTCTACAAAGGCTCTGATGGTTGTGTCCTGGCTTTCGATGTAACTGATCTGGAGTCCTTCGAAGCCCTGGAAACCTGGCGGGGTGATGTTCTGGCCAAAACCATTCCAATGGAGCAGCCCTACCCCATGGTGGTGCTGGGGAACAAGATCGATCTGGAAGACCGGCAGGTACCGTCGGCTCATTCATCCATTCACCAAACATGTGAGGACCAGTTACATGCCAGGCGCTGAGCTAAGTCCCACACATACAGAGCTGAAGCAGGCATAGTCCTTCCCTTAAGAGTTTCACAGTCTAGTAATGGAGCATTTTAAAGGTAATTATGATGCAATATGGTAAATCATGAGCAATCATAGAGAACACCTTGGGAACCACAGGGAAAGGGCAACCATCTACTCAAATCCAGGGTATACAAAGGGCTTCCTAGAGGAAGCGGGTTCCAGGCTGAAGAAACAACATGAGCAAACGTAAGAAATAGCATCAGCAAAGGTAAGAAATAGCATCATGATATGAGCTGAGAACCGAAGGCAATTCTGTCTAGAGACCGGGAATGGAAGAATGAAGGCCTAAGAAGTAGGCAGGTGGGATTTGAATTAACCTGTAGAGTAGTATTTCTTTTTTTGGTAGAATATTTGTTCTACCCAAGGTCAGATATGGAGTCTGTAGTTATGCCTCCTTGAATCTTCAAATATTCTCAGAAAGTAGTAATCTGTATTTTTATTAGCTTAAGCATATTCTACATCATCTGGCTAACCGCTTAACAAATGATCTGCTTGCTCCATGACGGCAGTGACCACATCTATGTGGGTATTTACTTATTGCAGGCATTGAGTCAAGCTCTGTTCATCATTGCCTACTAATAAGAAAAGAGTAAAAGTAAGTTAATTTATAAAAGATGTTCTTGTGCCAAACAAAACCCAAAAGACACCACAAAGAGTGTTTGAACAAGCTGCCTTAGTGTTTCAAATAGAGACAATAAATGGGGAGCTAAGTCATCATATTTGAACCACATTTTCAAAAGGGTTCAAGTAAACAGTGATAGGAGAACCGAGGCATCATTTGGAAGGATGAAGGGTGGGTGGTGAATAAGGGTACTTCCAGCTAAGCCACCCCCTCCATAAGGAAGAGCCTCCTGTTCAGAGAGAAAGACGAGTTTGGGTTTGACACGCTGAGTTTGAGGAGCTTGTAGAACAACTGATTGGGGATGACCAGTAGGCTTTAGAACACATAAGAATGAAACTTCAAAGGAGAAGTCTGTGCTGGAAATAGAAATACAGAAGTCATCAATTCTCTGGTTACTACAGGTTGCAAATTTAGTGTCAATTCTCTAAGTACAAATCCTCAATCTCAAATAAGAGTCTAAGTCCTAAATTCATTCACCAGCCAAGCAGTCTCGAATTTCCGCACTGGGGCCAGCAGCAGGTGAGAACACAGTGGCCTAGGAGGCAGGTCCCATTGTCAGCTTTACGCATCCACACGTGCTCCCCTTCTCAGGATGATTCTGGTTTCAGGCTCTGTTAGGAGTGAAGCAGAAAGAGGAGAAGTGGTCAGAAGGTCAGGGAAATCCTTATTTGACTGGTGCTGTCTCGTGCGCTCCAGCAGATATGTCACGCTGTCTCTTGGTGGGTGACTCCTTTGGGTCCTAAGAAGCCTCCAGTGGAACATTTAAATGTACCTCCCATGGCAAAGGTCTTGCATATTCTTCCTCTCTCTCCTCAGCTTCTAATTTAGGAGTTTAAGAGCCATCCTCCATCCTACAGTTCAGCTTCTCCGGCAGATGCTCTTCCGACGGGCTTTGTAACAGCCGCAGGCTGGCGAGCTCCCCTTCCCAGGGCGCACCGGTGCGTGCTGGCCGCACTGATAGCCCGGGGTAGTTCATTCTCAGGGCACTGTCCTCTCCCTGCCCTGATGCCTTTCACCTTAAGCCCCACGGGTGCAGTTAGACACCAGTTCACTGTAGCCACCAACTGTCACGTGGCCTCCCCGAAGCCCTCTTTTGGTCAGAGTTGAAGCTTTATATGGTCTTCCTCTTGTGTCAGTGTTCCCCCAACACAGTTCTCTGCAAAAAATATCCTTTCTAAACCCTCCTTTTCCATCTTTTTCTATCCATGCCGGAGGGCTTGGAGTCATTCAGCAGATTCTTGCTCATCAACCTTTGGAAATGTGCACGGTCCCATGGGTGGGCTCTCTTCCAACCAACTTGATATCCGGCATCTATCAGATGGTAGTGTCTCTGCCACAACTTCCATTTTAGCATCTTGCTTCTGTAGGTCATGGGGTGGGAGGTCAGGGGTGTTCGAGACTGAGAGTCTAACTTTCCCTCAGTGAGATAAGAGGCAGCATCTTCTGTTGAGAGGGAGGAGGAAGGGAGGCAAGAAGGAGTCTTGAGAATCATGGTGAGGCTGCTCCAGGCACTCTGTAAACAGGTGAAGGAGCTGGCCAAGGACGAAGCGCGGGACTGACGGTGCAGCAAGGGCTCCGCTAAGGGAAGAGACCAGGAGACCAGCTGAGTGGAGTCCGGGTTGTGGTTTTCTTCAACAGCAGTGCATGGGGTGAAGGCCAGGGACCTGAGGGAGGGTTTTTCCAGACAAGAGTAGCTGAAGAACAGAGCCGTGAGGGCACCGAGACCCATAGAAGGAAGAAGAGAGACCAGGAGAGGCTGAAGAACCAGGGGGCTGTCAGAGGTTGAAGAGCAGGCAAAAGGAGGAAGGGAAAAAGAGACCACGTGTAAAGGTTCATGGAGGCCCTGGGCTGGGCCTGGAGGGGCAGGCGGAATGGGGAGGAGGTGGAGATGGAGGGAGGGGAAGGAAGTGTGAGGCTCGGGGCTGCGTGGAAAGGAAGCTTCACCAGATCACAAGCATCCAAGGAATGAGGGTACCGGATGGGAGGTGTAAGTGATGACTCAGAGGGGTAGAGGCATCCAATCCCAGCCACGGGGGCATGAGCTTTGTTCTGCAGAGAGAGGAAGAATAAAGGTTTGAAAGAAACAGTGAAGCCCAAGGCAAGCCCAACTCCGTCTCTGGGATCTGTGCTGAACAGGGTGTGGAAAGAGCTCCCCCACTGGAGAAGGTGACAGGATTTGGAGGGGGGCAAACCGGAGGAAGAGAGGTGAGGAAGTGCTCACAGGCATGAAACAAGCACAGGGAAATGCAGAGGAGGAGCTGGGAGTGGGGCTCGCAGAGGGACTTAGATCCAGAGACCCGGGATGGGGAGCCAGAGGTGAGGCTGGGACACCGCTGCCCTCCAAGGGCACAGACCAGGCAGAGGATGCTGCCAAGCCTGAGAGGCGAAGCTGGGGCTTGGAGAGCAGGCTGCAGATAGTCCTCACTTGCACAGGGCTGAGTGGATAAGGACCCTGAAGGACCACCTTCTCTGAGCTCAAATTCATGTGTGTCTTTGGCCAGTTCCAGCTTCTTTATGAAATGGACACCAGACTCAGATTTCATGAGGTTATTTGAGGCTCATAGGCAATGATGCCTATAAAGCACATGGCAATCTTAATACATGAAAGAGATTGTTACCCACCTTCTTAATTTAATATCTCCAGTGTGGGGGCTGGAAATATAGGGAAGTTCTTCCTACTTAACAAAAAGAAAATGAGTATTTAAAACGCACATACTAGATATGGCACGATGAAGTGTTAGTCACTCAGTCGTGTCCAACTCTTCGTGACCCCGTGGACTGTATCCTGCCGATCCTCTGTCCATGGGATTCTCCAGGCAAGAATACTGGAGTGAGTTGAAATTCCTTTCTCCAGGGGATCTTCCCCACCCAGGGATTGAACCTGGGTCTTCTGAACTGCAGGCAGATTCTTTATTGACTGAGCTGGGGAAATGAGCATTGATGGTTGTACAAAGACGTGAATGTACTGATGCCACTGAACTGGATGCCTCACTATAGTCCAAATGATACATTTTACATTTATGTATAAATATACCTTTTATATTTATATAAACATATGAATATATAATATATAAAATTACATTAAATATATAATTATATAAAATATATTATACTTATATAAAATTTATGTTTTATATTTATATATTATATATATATATTTATATTTTATATTTTTGTATATTTTACCACAATCAATCAATCAGTATCTCACCAGGATAATTGTAAAGAAATTGCTGACTTAGGTTTTTCTTAAAGTCTCTACCTGTTTTACAGAGGTAAAAGGGAAAAAAAATTGTTTAAAAAAAAACCAGCTCTGCTAGCGTCTATGCTATGAGGAATTTATTCACTAGGATGTAAATTCTTTGCTCTCAAGTAGGCAGTTTCTGATTCACTGCTGATCCATAACATTGGGATTATGTTTTCTGAAGATATTCTTTGTTATTTTTTATTGGTTTCAGATGTATCTGACCTATCTCAAGACACACAATTGATCATTTTAATGCATATGAGATGGAAAAGCATCATAGATAAACGTCTGCAAAATGGACTAATTTTGTCAAACATTTGACCGCTGATGAAAAATAAAATGTTAATAGTATGTGCGCATGCTAAGTCACCTCAGTTATGTTCTACTCTTTGTGACCCTATGGACTGTAGCCCACCAGGCTCCTCTGTTGATGGGATTCTCCAGGCAAGAATACTAGAGTGGGTTACCATGCCCTCCTCAGGATCTTCCGGACCCAGGGATCAAACCCACATCTCTCATGTTTCCTGTTTTGGCAGTTGGGTTCTCTACCAGTACACCACCTGGGAAGCTCGTATATTGCCAAGGCCAGAGGAGCCTGGTGGGCTACAGCCCATAGGGCAGCAGGTCAGACATGACTGAAGCAACTTAGCACACACACACATCAGCCAAAGCAAAAACCAACAGAGTAACACTTGCAAAGTTTTTACCCTGCCCATGTCTCCATGGGCCACAGCCTGAGTTTATGTCTACAGTCAGAGCCTAAGTGATATATAACTGTTATTTTAGAAATAAAAGACAACAAGATTTTAAAAATCCTGAAGTTGGTGCTAGAATTGGAAAGGAAAAGTGAAAAGTGCCGTGTGGGTCGTTTTTTGCCCCGTGGCGACTTTCTGAGGTTGACTGGAAGACGTGAGGGGATTATAAAGAACGTTAATTCACAATACAATCCCAACTGATATTCTGGAGTATGTATTTAACCACTCTGTAAAAACTGGACAGAGAAGGAGCGGGAAGAAATGAGATAAACGTCTGTCACGCCAGGCAGCAGGCAGGGTCGGTCATTGTCCGCGGCCTGAAGGGACTGTGCCTGTGTATCACTGTACGTGTGGGCTTATCTTCCTAGCTCTGTCTCTGGGTGAACTTGGGCACCAGTCTGGGCTTCTGCTTCTCACGCCATGAGATACAAAGAAGCTCCCTGCCTCCTGGAAAAGCAGAGGCACTTGAGCTCATTTCAGTTCGCTTCCGTGTTTACTGCAACCCCTTAGGACCAACAGTGTGCCCAGAAAGATGCTCGTCACCTGGTGGGGGGCGGGGGCGGGGGTAGGATATAAAGAAGGAGAGAACAACAAGAAGAGGAAGTCCAGTCCTTGACCTAAAGTCTTTTTAAGGACTATAAAAGATACAAAGCCCCTTGCACTCCTAAGATGCCATCAACATATCACAACATATTAATTTCTAAGGGTCGATTATGTGTCTATTACTGGTGAGGACAACGATAATCAGCAACCTGGCCGTCCTTGATGCTTCATCCACATAGCTCAGGATTTTGCCCAAGCTGTGAGGCGTCTTGGTTGTTCGCCGGGTCAAGGGCGCTTATGGTCCAGAGGAGGGGGCCGTCCTGGCCGGCTGGGGAGCCCCTCGCACCACGAGGCAGGAGGACCTTAGGACCAGAGGCCAAGACCAGCGCTGGGGCCGCTCCCTGCTCTGCTCCAGCGCAGCAGCTCCCGGGAGGCTGGGGAAGGAAGAGGATGTGGGGATGCCATCCGGACGCCCCAGATGGCAGGCTGCTCAGCTAACCACAATGCCTAGACCTGCGGCCAGAACAACAAGGACCAAAGAGACAGGCAACAGTGGAGCTCCTTTAACCCCAGGAAGACAGACTTTCCAGAACCTGCAGGAGACAAAGGATAGTCTCAGATCTCCCCCTGGCTGCCCTGTGTTCAGGAAAAGGAGCTGAGTCATTCTTTGTTATGAGAAAAACCTTGGCTCCCTTAAACAAAGTGAAACAATGGTTATAAAGCACCAGGCACAGCAAATAGCAACATATGGTCATTCCCTATCCCCCAGATAACTGATCAGACTAAACTCAGCGGAGCCAATGGTCTTTGGAAGTAACCTGCAGAGCTGCCAGAGCCTTCTCCAAGCCAACGTCCTCAAACTGTGATTGGCATTTGCATTTGCTGCTGCTGCTGCTAAGTCGCTTCAGTCATGTCCAACTCTGAGCGACCCCAGAGACAGCAGCCCACCAGGCTTCCCCGTCCCTGGGATTCTCCAGGCAAGAACACTGGAGTGGGTTGCCATTTCCTTCTCCACGCATGAAAGTGAAAAGTGAAAGTGAAGTGGCTCAGTCGTGTCCAACTCTTAGCGACCCCATGGACTGAAGCCTACCAGGCTCCTCCTTCCATGGGATTTTCCAGGCAAGAGTACTGGAGTGGGGTGCCATTGCCTTCTCCGGGCATTTGCATTTGGGTAGAGGTATATTCATTCAGCCTGTGGAGAGTGGCTTGTGGGGCCAGGCCAAGAGCTAAAAAGTCCTGACTCTGAGCTCACGGCTCAGACAGTAAAGAGTCTGCCTGCAGTGCAGGAGATCCGGGTTTGATCCCTGGGTCGGGAAGATCCCCTGGAGGAGGAAATGGCAACCCGCTCCAGTATTCTTGCCTGGAGAATGCCATGGACAGAGGAGCCCGGCAGGCTTCAGTCCATGGGGTCGCAAACACGACTGAGCGACTTCACTTTCACTTTCTTTGTTTCTTTCTGAGCTCAAGAAAGCTAGAGTCCAGCGGGAGACAAGTTCCTGCCCAGAAGCACAGCTCCTGCCCAGGACCCGGCAGAGGGCAGCGCAGGTGGCGTGAGAGCGCGGGGCTGGGGCCGCCTCCGAGCTCTGCCTTTCTCAGCTGTGTGATCTGAGGCAAGCTGCTGAAACTCTGAGCCTCAGGGGCCTTACCTATAAGTGAGTGAAAGTCGCTCAGGCGTGTCCGACTCTGCAACCCCATGGACTATGCAGTCCGTGGAATTCTCCAGGCAAGGATCTTGGAGGATAAGGCCTTTCCCTTCTCCAGGGGATCTTCCCAACCCAGGGATCGAACCCAGGTCTCCTGCATTGTAGGCAGATTCTTTACCAGCTGAGCCACAAGGGAAGCCCAAGAATCTTTCCGACCCAGGGATCGAACTGGGTTCTCCTGCATTGCAGGTGGATTCTTTACCAACTGAGCTATCAGGGAAGCCCTCTTACCTATAAAGTGCAGCTAAAAAGACCCACAATGTTGTTAGCGGATTAAATGAGTTAGTATGATCAGACGTCTAATCCAGCATGTGGCCCAGAGTAGAAGCTTATCAGCTGCTCCCAGGACTTTCCCCTGGGAAAGAAAGGTTAGCAGGGACCCAGGTCTCTGCCCAGCAGCACGGGCCTAATAAGCCAGCTCAGGAGAATGGGGTCCTCCCTCCAGGCCCTGGCTGGTGTCTGTTGCATCCACCTGCCTTTGCAGGCGCTGAGAAAGGAGCTGGTGGCAAGAAGCCGCTCCCAGTCCAGGCTGGGAAGATGCTGTAGCGAGGAGGGCTTTAGTTCTTCCAAGCCTGTGTTCAAATCCTGCTCGGTCCTACACATGCCAGTCTTCGGTCTCCTCGTGTGTGAAATGGAGCTAACAATAGCCACCTCATTGGCTTGTGTTTAAAAAAAAAAAAAAATAGCACAGGTAAGCTTACAGCCACATGGAAGGTTCTCAGTATATGGGAGTGGTGGTGGGGATGGTGGGCTTGGATGGTGGTGATGATCGTGGTGCAGACGTGATGACTGCAGGGATAATGGCGACGATGATACAGGAATGGTGGTCATTTCTTACCCTCATGCAGGTTCCGCAAGAGGTAGCCCAAGGCTGGTGTAAAGAGAAGGATATTCCCTATTTTGAAGTCAGTGCCAAGAATGACATCAACGTGGTACAAGCCTTTGAGATGCTGGCCAGTCGGGCTCTGTCAAGGGTGAGTGGCACATGCCAGGGCTGCCCCCTAGGATGGGCGGGCTCAGAAGCATCTAGAAAAGTACATGCTGGGCACAGGGAGGGGTGCGGCTGGGACAGGAGTGCTCATTGTCTTGGTTAATTAGTTACTGAATGAGCTCGACAGTACTCTAATTCTGGAACCACAGAATTCCAGAGGCATTAAGCTTCCTTAGCTTTATGGGGGGTTCATCATTGGTGGTTCCTCAATCTGACTGATTATCATTTGTGGAGTTCCCATAAAATTCAGTCCTGTATCTCATCCCCACAGATTCGAATTCAGTAAGAGTCTGAGAAGCAATGAGCTAGTTCAGTCCTCACTGATGGGAGAGTAGCCCCGAGGTGTTAAGTATTGGTCCAGGAGGAATAATCAAGCCTGGGGAATTTGCTGACATCCTCCAATCAAGACAATGGATAGATGTAGACCCCGTGGTGTGGTCTTGCAACAAGCAGGTCTTGAGTGCGCCGTTTGCGCCCGGCCCCTCGCGGTGCCCCAGGGCCCCTCGCTCTCGTAAGAAGACAGGCCCACAGGGGAGCAGCTGCAGCGCAGGCTTTGATGGGTGAGGGGGACCCAGAGGAGGGGCACACAGCCTGCACTGCAGAAGGGAGGCAGGAGAGAGGAGAGGAAGCTCAGGGCAGACTGCCCGGCAGCATTGGAGGGTTTCATTGCCATTCTGTGTGGAGTCTGGAAACTGTGAAGAGGGTCCATGAGAGACTGGCACTGGGAGGGGCGCAGCCCGTTTCACTGTTCTGCCACATCCAGCCAAGGTGGGCTTCTTAGAAGCAGGGAGAAGGCCATCACGGCAGTGATTTTTAATTTTTAATCTTTAAGGAAAAGCACACATGAGGACAGGCGATTGGAGGGTTGCCCTCTGCGGAGAAGTCCGCTGCGTGGCACTGCCCACCATGGGGAGGGACAGCAGCCACCCCCAGAAGCTGCCCAGGGAAAGGGTTCAAGCTCGCCACCTTCATACCCCATTGCCTTAACCTTAGGGTTTGTCCTCGTGGGCTATTCTTAATACATCCCCTCCAGGCCACCCGCACTCGCCGTCTCCTTTATGGGAAGCAGGGGTTATCTCCAGCACTTGGTCAAGTGCAGCTCCATCACCCAGTCGGTAATACAGACGTGCCTGCTCAGGCCACTCCCTGGAAGGCTCGGGAAGCTGTTTGACCTTGTAGGGTGACGTGTGATCAACGATCCACCACAAACACAGTGCTGTGATCACCGAATGCTTACTCTCGGGGAAGCTCCATCAGCTCCACCAGCCCGTGTCTGTGTGTGGTTAGCGTCTGTCCTTTCTGGAGAAGGCGTGTCCTTCATTCCTGAAGCCATGCCCTTCCTGCTGTGTCACTGTCATGATGCAGCGGTGTTAGCATACGGTAGCTTGTCTTGTTCTTGTTTTTGCTTTCTTCCCAATGGCCTTACTTGTCAAAAGAACGGATTGGCAACCCCGTGTCAGTCCCTCATGATGATAGAGGAAATTTACGACCAGAAGTCTAGAGGTCACAGGTGTGATGTCCACGGTCAGACTGAGCTTGGTTGGATCCTGGCCTTATGCTTTCAGGTGGACTCCTGGGCAAGATGTATGACTTCTCTGAGCCTCAGTTTCCTCATCTGTAAAGTGGGAATAATTGCATCCCATAAATATTATTGAGATGTCAGGCTAGGGCTAGAGATGTAGACCTCATGGCCCATGGTCAGGTAGAGGATTAAGGTGTCCACAAGAGTCAGGGGGTGAGGAAAGTGCTATGGGGTGGGGGGTGGGGCAGGCATGGCCAAGGCATCAAGGTGACTGAGAGGTGCTGGTGGCAAGGCCAGTGAGGATGCCTACCCAGAGAAGGGGCCTGTCGGCTGGATGTTGAGGTGACAGTTTGCAGGTGGACGGCTAAGCCAGGGAGGGTGTGAGCAGCAGCTGCAGAGGGCAGAGAGAAGGGCGTGACAGAGGCCCAGGTGTGAGTCCACGGGGCTCATGTGAGGGGCCACCACGGGCTCCATCTGTACGAGGGGAAATGGGGCCTGGAGGGAGCCAGGGGCGCTGGGCCAAGGTGAGCAGCGAGGCTCTCAAGGTCAACAGCAGCAGACCATGGAGGCCTGCTGAGCCCTGACCAGACCTCAGGCTGCATACGATAGGCCCATCGTCTCTAGACCCGCTGCCAGACCCCTGGGCCACACAGGAGCCCACCTGGGGCCTGGAAGCCAGCAGGGTGTGTCCCTCTGCAATGTCTCTATTATGGAGAGATTTGGAGGAGAAACATTTTGCACTAAAGCAAACATGCGTACTAGGACACAGAATGTAAAAACACATGTGGGCTTTTAAGGTGAAGCTGGAGTTTGCAAAACTATATTTTAAGGTCAAAGAAGAGTTTTCAAGGACATTTCCCCCAAGGACCTGTCTCTCCTTCTTATGTGCTCATTCACAGCAGCCCAGAATCCTTGGAGAGGAGGATGAAGGAGGGAGCCCAGCCTGGGGTGGGAAGAGCTGGGCTCTGAAGTCAGCGGATCTGGCTTTAAATCCTGCCTCTACCTCTTACTGTGTCCTTGACAAGTCACGTGCCTCCTTAAGCCATTGCTTCCCTCCCTTTACAGTATAAGTAATGGTGTCTTCCTCATGGGGCTGTTGCCAGGGCTAGATAAAATAATATGGTGGTACAGAGAAGGCTATAAATAAAAGGTAGCTGTTTCTATTCATTTATTTTGGCTGCACTGGGTCTTCGTTGTGGCACCTGGACTCAGTAGTTATAGCATGTGGGTTTCGCTGCCCCGAGGCATGTGACTCTTAGGTCAAACCTGCATTCTTAATCACTAGACCGCCAGAGAAGTCCCTAAAAGGTAGCTATTTTTAAATGAAAGCGCAGGGAAGTTTCATGCTGCAGGGAAGATGAGCTTGATGGGTGGTTCTGAAGGTACAGGCATGAGAGGATGGGGATGGCAAGGATGCGGCGGATTAAAGAGACTTTGGAGGGAGCACTGTTGACGGTTGATGATGATCAAACAGAGGAGAGAAGGAATCAGGAGCTGCTGAGGTTGATGACGAGGTTTCTAGCTTGCCAAACGGAGGAATGATTGATTAGTGTTGCTGTCGACCAAGATAGAAAAGAGAGGAGGGAAAGCAGAAGCCTCACAAGAGGAGGAACAATGTGGTCCACTGGGACACACGGCATCTGAGCTTTCGGGCATTTGAGAATGTCTGAGTTCTGCAGTGAGCTCTGGATGGAAGGAGCGATTTACAGGTAGAATACCAGAAGAGGTGCTCAGTTTGCATTCTGAAAGGAGAGAAGGTAGGTAGTTACATTAGTGTCCCGATCTGGCCATTTTGAAGGATCAGGTGTTTAGCTATTCATGGTTAAGAATGCCCTCATAGAATAGCACTGAAACATGAATATTACCATATGTGAAACAGATCGCCAGTCCAGGTTCAATGCATGAGACAGGGTGCTCAGGGCTGGTGCACTGGGATGACGCTGAGGGATGGGATGAGGAGGGAAGTGGGAGAGGGGTTACGGATGGGGGACACATGTACACCCATGGCTGATTCGTGTCAATGTACGGCAAAAACCACTACAATATTGTAAAGTAATTAGCCTCCAATTAAAATTAATTCTTTAATTTAAAAAAAAGAATGCCCTCATAATCAAAGAAGGGAAACCCACCTGCTTTGGGGGATTTGGGCTGATAGGATTTTGCTCTTACTGAGTTGGCAATACCACCCCTGATGGGCTGGTCAGGCCTGGCATGGGCCGCAGTGCGGAGGCCCAGTTCCTTTTGGGTTAATTAGAGAAAGACATAATTACGGTGTCTGGGAGAAGGCAGGCTGACTAACAGCTAAGCCTAGTGAAATTACAGGACTTTTATAAGGTCCTTGGGGTGCAGGATGTAAAGGCAGGGTCATGAGGTGACCAGGCTTGGAGAGACAGACTCACAGCCACGTCCTCACCGAAATGATGTCTTAGGATTCTAGGTGTTATATCACTCGGCATGCACACACTTGCCAAGAGGACTGTGGTCCGAATCTCACCGGGAGCCTAATTATGGCCTGCCGGTGACTTGGAAGCTCTGTAGGAAACCCGAGGATTGAGATGATGCCCTTTTCGAGTGAAATGATGTCATAAATGGAAAGAGCTCAGGGCTGACATGACCCTGGGGAGGATGTGACTATTACTGGGTGAAGAGAGCCGGCCTGAAGACCTCAATCTTTACCTGTGTAACGGATGAGTAGGCTTCTCACATCCTCCCAAGCAGCATTCTGTTTGTTCCCCAAAGTGCAGAGCTGCTCCGGCAGCTCAGACTCTCCTCCTACAGTCCGGCACTGAGGCTGAGGCCCAGGCTCTGCTCATGGTCTCAACCAGCCTGGATGTGAGGCTGGGGCACTCTCAGGGTGGTGAAACAGCAGGCCCAGCCTCCTGGCCCAACAGGTCCAAGAAGAAATGTTCTGACTCCAGCCAAGGTATCTTTGTTGTTCCCGGTGAGAAGGGGACTGACAGAGTACTAAAATAAGAGGCTCCTTTCAAAAGCCTGTCTTTCTGGAAGCAGTGAATCGGTCAGCCTAAACAGTAATGCTCGGTTCCTCCTTGCCCTCCCTGTGAGGCTCAGAAGAGTCAGGCTTTTAACCACAGTCGGCTCAGTGGAGTGCGCATGCCCTGCAGAAGGGGCTGACTGCAGGACTGGGCGGTGTTCCGAGCCGTGCAGACCCAGCCCGCACACCAGGCCTCGACGGTGCTGGGAGAAGGAGCTTCTCTAGCCATTTTCTCTGCTTGGGCACCTCTGGGTAGGAGTCTGCTCTCTCGGGGTGAGGATATCTGGGGTGTGCTGGGCTGGGTCTACAAGCAGTGGGCTAGGATCCTCCCCAGCAGAGGGGGATACGGGACTGGCGTGGAGACATCCCTGGAGGGACAGGCTTTCATTGGGAGATGCAGGCCTCCACTCCCCAAAACTAATACTTGCTATTAATATATATATATGACAAGGCTTCCCAGGTGGCGCTAGTGCTAAAGAACCCACCTGCCAGTGCATGAGATGTAAGAAACATGGGTTCCATCTCTGGGTGGGTAAGGGAGGAGGGCATGGCAACCCACTCCAGTATTCTTGCCCAGAGAATCCCATGGACAGAGGAGCCTAGAGGGCTACAGTCCATAGGGTCGCAAAGAGGTGGACACAGCTGAAGGGACTTAGCATGCACGCATGCATATGTGACAAAGAAAATTCTAATTTCCCCAGAGAATTTGCTGAGGGCTACTCCAGGCCCATCATCCAGGCTGACTAAGGGTAGCTGTGCTCTGCTGGCCGGTAGAGCTGGGAGATGGGGGCTCTGCAAGAAGCAAACACATGAAGAAGGGCTGGGTCCCAGGCCCAGTGCCCTGAGTTCTGGGCTGTCAGGCTGAACTACTGCTCAGCCTGAGGGTGGGGGGCCACCATCATGAGGGCGAAGCAGCCTCCTGGGATCCAGAGTCATGGGTACTAAGGATTTGGTTGACATTTCCCAGCTGGGACCCACAGAGGAAGTAAAGGAACAGACATCATTCTGGAAATTGTCCCCTCGGAGGGGCACTTGAGACAGACAGCCGCATGGAGGGGGCTGGTTCCCAGCTCAGGTCCACACCAGCATATCCACTGGTGTGGGTGGTGAGTGATCCACTCACCATTACACACACTACACCCGCCATGGGAGGAGTGTGAAGGCTGGGAGCTCAGAGATGGGGGAGCATGAGCAGAGAAAGAGACAGGATCCCTCTAAGAAGAGGCCCATCTCCTGTGGGAGGACAGCCTGCCTGCCTCACCCCTGTGCCAAGAAGGGCGGCTCATGGCAAAGGGGTGGCCAGCCAGGTGGGCAGAGGCTTGTTAGGCTGACCGTAGGCTTTCTCTGGACCTTGCTGGGATAGGAGACTTTGGGAGGGTGGGCAGAGAAGCAAAAAGGCCCAGTAGAAACATTGAGTCTGTTTTTGGGAGGGCTCCCTGGACGTGGGAGGGACAGAGGATGAAGGGGAGGTTGGGAGCTGGTGTGTGGGGACGTCCGCAGGGACGTCTTCTGCAGACACGAGCAGCGATCTGTCATCATCTCTGTCACCTGAGGTCAGACGTCCCCCGGGTTGTCCTCTCTGGAGAATGGTGAGTGAGGGGACCCGGCTGGAGGTCAGGAGCTCATGCAGCCGCCGGCCTGCTCTGGGCTCCAGGGAAGTAGCTGGAGAAGGAGGTGAGGCAGGAGCGGGCGGGGAAGACGTCCTCTGGGCCTCCCAGCTGCACAAGGCGAGTGAACAGAAAGCCCGACCACCAGCAGCCATTGAGAAATAGAGGGCAGGGGGAGCTTAGCCCGCTGGGAGGCGAACGCTGACGCCTCTTTTCCTTCCGCAGTATCGAAGCATCTTAGAGAGTTACCTCACAGACTCCATCAAGCTCTCACCGGAAGACCAGCCCAAGAGCAGATGCTGCTGACCCTCCGGACCCCGGCTCTGCGCGCCCAAGGACGGAGCGTGCGCCGAGCTGGCCCGCCGGCCGCCCGCGCTCAGACGGCAGCCAGGCTCCGAGGCCAGCCGCGGCCCTCGCCTCCGTGCGGGCTCCAGACCAGCCCTGCCTCAGTCTGAGTGCAGACAGTCAGGGCGGAACCCGGGACGTCCCAGCCGAGTCCCAGAGGAGTCACGGCCCCCTCGCTGGCCCCGGCTTTCCTGCGCTGCGCCCTCCCTGGACACCTCCTGCTCTGGAAGGCGCATCCCTGCATCCAGGCCGCTGTGTGTGGAGGCGATGGACCGGCCTTCCTCAGCGCGCCCACCGCACCCCACCCCCTTAGAGCCTCCGCACAGCTGTGGACCAGGGTCCCTGCAACCAGGGCTGGGGAGGAGGTCCCCATCAACCCCTGGCAGCAGCTGTTCAGGCCTGGGACAGACTGTCTGTCTGTGCCCCCGGAGCACAGGACAGAGGGAGCACAGGAAGACCCCCCGGGACCGCGAGTGTCTCCTTGGCTCAGGCTGCGGCCTCAGCTGGTTGGTCTGTCACACGAGGGTAGCACGTGCCCTGCCCACATCCTGTGGCTCTTAAGGACCAGAAGGTCGGCTTCAATCCCAGGCACTCCCGTGGAGACACACTGCCATTCCCTCAACAAGTCCTTTTGGGTATCTACTATGTATGATGCCTTGAGGTCCAGGGACGCGTGTAACGAAGACCTTGCTCTCCTGGTCTGACGTTCTGGAGAGGGAGGGAGGCAGTAAACCCAGAATTTGACCAGATGTTTTCAATTAGCAGGTAAGCGCTTGAACCAAGCAAGGTAATGGGAGAGAGAAGGACGGAGGGTGGCGTTAGGTGCTGTTTCAGATGTTTCAGACAAAGTAGCCCAGGAGAGCTTCCCTGGGGAAGCGACATTGGCCCAAAGGCTGGAGAATGAGAAAACGGCTGCCATCTGAACTGGACGAAGAGCGTTCTGAGCACAAGTAGAAGCAAGGGCCAAGGCTCCAGGTCAAGGACAAGCTTGTTTTATTCCAGGGACAGTGAAAAGACACTCATTAACCTGAGAACTCAAAGCTGCTATTCCAGAGACAAGGTGGACACCGCCCCCCGCCCCCCGCCCCTCGCCCCCAGCACCGGAAGGCTCCTTGTCAGCCGGCCACCAGAGGGCAGCAGTGCGCCTCCCAGGAGAGCAGGAAAGGGCGGCTCCATGGACGCTGGGCGGGCCGCAGTTTTCCTCTGCTGAGATGCTCAGAGCTCGTTCTTTGGCTCCGGGCATTTTCAGTTCTTCGAGATTCCGAGGCAGAAACATCCCAATTTCTTAATCCTACTGAGAGATGGGCAAAAACTGCTGCATCAGTGATTCAGGCAAGAAATCAGCATCGGTGATAAATCCTGGAAAGCTGGGTAGTCTGTTCCTGCAGATGCTACAGCCGTAATTTTTTTTCTGCTGGTGACGAGCAGCACTTACAGAGCCCAGCCTGAAGGGAGTCGGCGAGATGACCGACCGCCCCCCAGGGTTTCCGTGGCCACATCCATGCCCACCACAGAAGTCTCCTGTCTACACAGAAGTACCCTTCTCTGAATGTTAGCGCAGGACTTCCAAGCGTCACCTGACACTGCAGATTCGCCCAGAGGTAGAGGAAAGGGGAGGTGAGGGGTCAGTAAGAGTTTGGGGAACCCCTTCTCCCCACAGGAACAGGCGGCCCAGCGCACAGCTCTGTCCCTGCGTCCTTCGCGGGGGCGGCACTCTGCGTGTCATGCGGGCTGTCCTGGGGGGCAGTGGGACTGTGGACTGGCTGCATGGTGCGTGGAATGTGTGCCACAGCTGGTGCACTTCAGTGGGCGTAGGGACCATTCTAAAAGTGCACAACAGATAATAAATGTCTTTCTTAGTTTTAATCCTTTGTGGTATTTGGCTTTTAAAGTCTTTTTTTTTTTTTTTCAATATCTGCATAGTTCAAAATTCAAAAGAAGACAAAGACATCAAAAAGTAAAATGACAGGGCCATAATGGTCAGTGCCCACTGCAAAATGAAAATGCCTTGTCCCTTGTCCAAAAATCATGACAAGTTCCAAGACGGTCACGCTGAGCAAAGTTCCAAGACGGTCACGCTGAGCTATTGAAACAAGCATGGGGTCCTTCTGAGTCCAGGTACCACCTGCCTAGGAAGTCATGACTGAGTAAGCATATTTTCTCAGGGCTCTCCAGAATGACAAACCCTGGCCAGGCCCACCTGAGCTGCTTGGAGATAAAAGGTTCTGTCTTTGCAAAAGTCACGTGGAGATCCAACCCCAGGCCCAAACCACACATTCTGAGTCTTGTTTGGAGTCAGGGGCCAGGACCGAATGTTCACATGCGGGTGGAGAGTGGGGGCCGCGGCCCACAGCCTCGCTCCTGTCACGACTAAGGGACATGCTAGTGACCAGCCTCAAGATGGAACTGAGCTGAAACACTGTGGGCCGCTCCTCACCCCCAGCCCCACGCCTGAGTCAGGCTGGCCCTCAGTTCCCACCCCGCAGGGGCAGGTATTATTGGCAGAGAGAGGCAAGGTGTGGGGGCTCTAACTCCGGGCTCAGGAGAGCCCACTAGAGCCTGCATGAGGGTGGGGCAGCAAGTCATGGGGCCCTGCCCTCAGCATCCCTTCAGAGAGGGGACCCAGCCAGCAAGACTGGGTGACCAGGCCCTTCCTGGACCCACCACAGCCCTGCTTCGAGGGGCAGCTGCAGGCTGCTAGTGAATAATCGAGAGAATCCAGCCCAGGGCTCTGTGTGGCACACACCCATAAACGTGAAAGTGAAAGTCACTCGGTCGTGTCCCACTCTTAGCCACCCCATAGACTATAGAGTCCATGGAATTCTCCAGGCCAGAATACTGGAGTGGGTAGCCTTTGCCTTCTCCAGGGGATCTTCCCAACCCAGGGATCCAACCCAGATCTGCATTGCAGGTGGATTCTTTACCAGCTGAGCCACAAGGGAAATTCAACAATACTGGAGTGGGTAGTCTATCCCTTCTCCAGAGGATCATTCTGACCCAGGAATTGAACCAGGGTCTCCTGCTTTGCAGGCGGAGTCTTTACCAGCTGGGCCACAAGAGAAGCCCATACATGCCCATGGGCCTTGGAAAAAAAAACATCTTATTGCCAAACAAACCTGGCTGGGCCCCACCACCCATGGGAATTGGGGGAAATGCTGTTTCTGTGTTTGCTCCTCCTCAGAGGCTCCCACTGCTCCCTCCACAGCCAGGGGCAGGTCCTGCTCTCAGGCACCAGCAGGCACCCACGATGTGGTCCTGTTCCCAGAAGCTCAGTCCCAGGGGCAGCCACGCTGGCTGCAGCGACACCCAAGACCCACTGCCATGCACAGCAGACCCAGCTGCGACAGTGGACCGGTGTGAGGCCAGACCTGCGGCGTGCACACCTGGAGGCTCCCCCCAAGGTGACAGCTGGAAGCAGGGTCAGGCACGGCGGGAAGTTGAGTTCCATTAGAGGGCAGTGGCTTGCACCGCTGTACCAGGACCAGTGTGTGCCTGTATGTGTGTGTGTGTGTGTTGGGTGGAGGGGGTGGGGAGCAAAGGATTAGAAGATCAGACAGTGGATTTCCCTTGCTGAAGTATAGACAAAGTATAAATAAGCTCGTAGGCTTGGAGGAGAGCAAAAAACCACCTGAAGCGGTGTTGGCAGTGCGGGGACAGAAACGCTGCTGAGAGCCTTCCTCACAGCAGTGAAGCCCCAGAACAGCCATGGGGGGAGGCCTTGGCCTCACCTTTCAGAGGCTTCCCCTCCTCCCTTCACATCCTACCTCATCCTTCTCTTGGAATCATTCCCTTCTCCCCTCATTCTCTGCTCCAGCAGGTCCAGCCGACTGCATGCCTCTCCCGGACCACACTGCCCTCGCCTGGAGCCCGCCGCCTTCCTGCTGATCCCTTTCTTGGCTGCTCCGCACTGCAGCCCTTGCAGCAGCACTTGCCCTCTTGTCCCTTTGCTGGCTGCTTTGCACGGCAGCCATTGCAGCGGCATCCACAGGACAGTTCCTGGGATCTGCAAGGGTTGCCCCCACCAGCCAGGGCCTGCTCATCGGGGCTCAGCTCTGGCCACAGCTTCTCTCACAGCTACAAACAAAGGACCTTCTCTCAGTCCCCAGACATGCCTCTCGCCTCCCTGCCACGTCTGGCATGGGGACCTCTGTTGGGAGCACTGGTTCCTCTCTGGCCCTGCACCAATCTAATTCCTCCTTAGCTACTAATTATCAGCTAAATCATTATCCTCTTCAGTAAGGATTCCCTGATCCAGAGACAAAGTGAGGGGCCCCACTGTGTATATCCCCGAGCCCTCCGTAAACACAGTGCCAGAACTTCAGCTCCACTAGGATGGAAGTGCCACAGGGCAGGCATTTTCATTGGTTTTATTCACCATCTTCTCCCCCGTTCCCAGAGCAATGCCTGACAAGTGGTTGGGGCTGGAGAAATAGTTTTGGAAGGAACAGCTCCTCCAGTACTTTATCACAGTTGTTTGTCCATTTGCCTAGACTGTAGTATCCCTGAAGGCAGGGCCTATTCTGATTAATCACTTTAACCCCAGCACTCAGCATGGAGACTGGTGCATAGTAGATTACAAATATTGTGAAATTTAATAGAATACTACACATGTATTTTTTTAAATTACAATTGAATGTTTTATGTAATGACCTGGAATAGATATCTGATATGCACTGCTACATTAAAAAGCAATGCAGAATCATGGGAATTATATGCTATATCTTCTATAACAGGAGACTCAAATAAGACTTTATGTTCATTTTTGCTTGTACATAAAGAAAACTCTAGAAGAATGCACAGGAAGTGGATAAAAGTGATTACCTTTCAGAGAGAGACTACGCAAACACAAGACAGGAGAGACAGCAAGACTCTTCTTTGTATAATTTTGCAATTCAAATTTTGAATTCTTTGAATGTATTATATAATCAATAATTTAAAAGAAGGAAAATGAGTATTGATGGAAAAAAAGAACAAACAGGGAGAGAAGCAAAACTCCAACCAGGATCTGCCTGCCTCCAATCAGTCACATCCTACGGCCTAGAATCCAAGGCTGACAAACGTAGATTCTGCCACTTAAGAAGCCCTCCCAGCCCACATGCTCCGGCCGAGATGCCGAGTCCTCTGGGATATGGTGAGAGCCCCTCAGGTTCTCTTGGTTCTCCTGTGTCCTAGAGGAGGATCCTCTTTACTGGGATGTTAGCTAGTAACTGAGCAAGTGTTTCCAGTCTCAGACATTCAGCTCTGGAGATAAACTATCAAGTCTGTGCACTGCTTTGGGAATTTCCCAAGGCTAATCTCAGGGCTTACCAGTTTATCAACACCCTGGAACCCCCTTTCCTCACCAAAACATTGACCCCTGAAAAGATGCTGCTCTAGCTTATAAGCTCCAAAGTAAACTGGTGCAATTATTTGGGGGCTACATTGAGTAAGGCACCACATACAGGCCCTCCAATCCTACAGTTCTGCCCCTGCACAGGCACAACCCTTCCTGGTGCACCAGAGGACATAATCAAGAATTTTCTCCCATGGCCGACATAATACTAAACAGTAAAAGTCTGAAAGCCCTCCCACTAAATTCTGGAACGAGACAAGGTTGCTCACTTTAACTACTTCTATTCGACATAGTATTGGAAGTCCTAGCCACAGTAATCAGACAAGAAAAGAAAAGAAAGGTATCCAAATCAGAAGGAAGAAGTAAAATTCTCATTAAATGCAGATAACATTATACACTACATAGAAAACCCTAAAAACTCCACACCAAAACTATTCAGTTCAGTTCAGTCACTCAGTCATATCCAACTCTTTGCGATGCCATGAATCGCAGCACACCAGGACTCTCTGTCCATCACAAACTTCCGGAGTTCACCCAAACTCATGTCCACTGAGTCGGTGTTGCCATCGAGCCATCTCATCCTCTGTCGTCCCCTTCTGCTCCTGCCCCCAATCCCTCCCATAATCAGAGTCTTTTCCAATGAGTAAACTCTTCGCATGAGGTGGCCAAAATAATGCAGTTTCAGCTTTAGCATCATTCCTTCCAAAAAACACCTAGGACTGATCTCCTTTAGAATGGCCTGGTTGGATCTCTTTGCAGTCCAAGGGACTCTCAAGAGTCTTCTCCAACACCACAATTCAAAAGCATCAATTCTTCAGCGCTCAGCTTTCTTCACAGTCCAACTCTCACATCCATACATGACCACTGGAAAAACCATAGCCTTGACTAGACAGACCTTTGTTGGCAAAGTAATGTCTCTGCTTTTGAATATGCTATCTAGGTTGGTCATAACTTTCCTTCCAAGGAGTAAGCATCTTTTAATTTCATGGTTGCAGTCACCATCTGCAGTGATTTTGGAGCCCAAAAAATAAAGTCTGACACTGTTTCCACTGTTTCCCCATCTATTTCCCATAAAGTGATGGGACCAAATGCCATGATCTTAGTTTTCTGAATGTTGAGCTTTAAGACAACTTTTTCACTCTCCTCTTTCACTTTCATCAAGAGGCTTTTTAGTTCCTCTCCACTTTCTGCCATAAGGGTGGTGTCATCTGCATATCTGATGTTATTGATATTCTCCCGGCAATCTTGATTCCAGCTTGTGCTTCTTCCAGCCCAGCGTTTCTCATGATGTACTCTGCATAGAAGTTAAATAAGCACGGTGACAATATACAGCCTTGATGTACTCCTTTTCCTATTTGGAACCAGTCTGTTGTTCCAGCAGCAGCTCCGCTTTGCTGGAGCAGCTGTGAAGAGATACCCCACGTCCAAGGTAAGAGAAACCCAAGTAAGACGGTAGGTGTTGCAAGAGGGCATCAGAGGGCAGGCACACTGAAACCATACTCACAGAAAACTGGTCAATCTAATCACACTAGAACCACAGCCTTGTCTAACTCAATGAAACTAAGCCATGCCCGTGGGGCCACCCAAGACGGGCGGGTCATGGTGGAAACAGCTGACAGAATGTGGTCCACTGGAGAAGGGAATGGCAAACCACTTCAGTATTCTTGCCTTGAGAACCCCATGGACAGTATGAAAAGGCAAAATGATAGGATACTGAAAGAGAAACTCGCCAGGGCAGTAGGTGCCCAATATGCTACTGGAGATCAGTGGAGAAATAACTCCAGAAAGAATGAAGGGATGGAGCCAAAGCAAAAACAATACCCAGCTGTGGGTGTGACTGATGATAGAAGCAAGGTCCGATGCTGTAAAGAGCAATATTGCATAGGAACCTGGAATGTCAGGTCCATGAATCAAGGCAAATTGGAAGTGGTCAAACAAGAGATGGCAAGAGTGAATGTCAACATTCTAGGAATCAGCAAACTGAAATGGACTGGAATGGGTGAATTTAACTCAGATGACCATTATATCTACTACTGCAGGAGGGATCCCTTAGAAGAAATTGAGTATCCATCATGGTCAACAAAAGAGTCCGAAATGCAGTACTTGGATGCAATCTCAAAAATGACAGAATGATCTCTGTTCGTTTCCAAGGCAAACCATTCAATATCACAGTAATCCAAGTCTATGCCCCAACCAGTAATGCTGAAGAAGCTGAAGTTGAATGGTTCTATGAAGACGTACAAGACCTTCTAGAACTAACACCCAAAAAGGATGTCCTTTTCATTATAGGGGACTGGAATGCAAAAGTAGGAAGTCAAGAAACACCTGGAGTAACAGGCAAATTTGGCCTTGGAATACAGAATGAAGCAGGGCAAAGACTAATAGAGTTTTGCCAAGAAAATGCACTAGTCATAGCAAACACCTTCTTCCAAGAACACAGGAGAAGACTCTACACATGGACATCACCAGATGGTCAACACCGAAATCAGATTGATTATATTTTTTGCAGCCAAAGATGGAGAAGTTCTATACAGTCAGCAAAAACAAGACCAGGAGCTGACTGTGGCTCAGATCATGAACTCCTTATTGCCAAATTCAGACTGAAATTGAAGAAAGTAGGGAAAACCACTAGACCATTCAGGTATGACCTAAATCAAATCCCTTATGATTATACAGTGGAAGTGAGAAATAGATTTAAGGGCCTAGATCTGATAGATAGAGTGCCTGATGAACTATGGATGAAGGTTTGTGACATTGTACAGGGGACAGGGATCAAGACCATCCCCATGGAAAAGAAATGCAAAAAAGCAAAATGGCTGTCTGGGGAAGCCTTACAAATAGCTGTGAAAAGAAGAGAAGTGAAAAGCAAAGGAGAAAAGGAAAGATATAAGCATCTGAATGCAGAGTTCCAAAGAATAGCAAGAAGAGATAAGAAAGCCTTCTTCAGCAATCAATGCAAAGAAATAGAGGAAAACAACAGAATGGGAAAGACTAGAGATCTCTTCAAGAAAATTAGAGATACCAAGGGAATATTTCATGCAAAGATGGGCTCTATAAAGGACAGAAATGGTATGGACCTAACAGAAGCAGAAGATATTAGGAAGAGGTGGCAGAAATACACAGAAGAACTGTACAAAAAAGATCTTCACAACCCAGATAATCACGATGGTGTGATCACTGACCTAGAGACAGACATACTGGAATGTGAAGTCAAGTGGGCCTTAGAAAGCATCACTGCGAACAAAGCTAGTGGAGATGATGGAATTCCATTTGAGCTTTTTCAAATCCTGAAAGATGATGCTGTGAAAGTGCTGCATTCAATATGCCAGCAAATTTGGAAAACTCAGCAGTGGCCACAGGACTGGAAAAGGTCAGTTTTCATTCCAGTCCCAAAGAAAGGCAATGCCAAACAATGCTCAAACTACTGCACAATTGCACTCATCTCACACACTAGTAAAGTAATGCTCAAAATTCTCCAAGCCAGGCTTCAGCAATACATGAACTTCAGATGTTCAAGGTGGTTTTAGAAAGGGCAGAGGAACCAGGATCAAATTGCCAACATGTGCTAGATCATGGAAAAAGGAAGAGAGTTCCAGAAAAACATCTATTTCTGCTTTGTTGGCTATGCCAAAGCCTTTGACTGTGTGGATCACAATAAACTGTGGAAAATTCTGAAAGAGATGGGAATCCAGAGCACCTGACCTGCCTCTTGAGAAACCTATATGCAGGCCAGGAAGCAACAGTTAGAACTGGACATGGAACAACAGACTGGTTCCAAATAGGAAAAGGAGTACATCAAGGCTGTATATTGTCACCCTGCTTATTTAACTTCTATGCAGAGTACATCATGAGAAATGCTGGGCTGGAAGAAGCACAAGCTGGAATCAAGATTGCCAGGAGAAATATCAATAATGTCAGATATGCAGATGACACCACCCTTATGGCAGAAAGTGAAGAGGAGCTAAAAAGCCTGTTGATGAAAGTGAAAGAGGAGAGTGAAAAAGTTGTCTTAAAGCTCAACATTCAGAAAACGAAGATCATGGCCTCTGGGCCCATCACTTCATGGGAAATAGATGGGGAAACAGTGGAAACAGTGTCAGACTTTATTTTGGGGGCTCCAAAAATCACTGCAGATGGTGACTGCAGCCATGAAATTAAAAGACGCTTACTCCTTGGAAGGAAAGTTATGACCAACCTAGATAGCATATTCAAAAGCAGAGACACTACTTTGCCAACAAAGGTCCATCTAGTCAAGGCTATGGTTTTTCCAGTGGTCATGTATGGATGTGAGAGTTGGACTGTGAAGAAAGCTGAGTGACGAAGAATTGATGCTTTTGAACTGTGGTGTTGGAGAAGACTCTTGAGAGTCCCTTGGACTGCAAGGAGATCCAACCAGTCCATTCTGAAGGAGATCAGCCCTGGGATTTCTTTGGAAGGAATGATGCTAAAGCTGAAACTCCAGTACTTTGGCCACCTCATGTGAAGAGTTGACTCATTGGAAAATACTCTGATGCTGGGAGGGATTGGAGGCAGGAGGAGAAGGGGGCGACAGAGGATGAGATGGCTGGATGGCATCACTGACTCGATGGATGTTAGTCTGAGTGAACTCCGGGAGTTGGTGATGGACAGGGAAGCCTGGCTTGCTGCGATTTCATGGGGTTTAAAGAGTCGGACACGACTGAGCGACTGAACTGAACTGAACTGAACTGTTGTTCCATGTCCAGTTCTAACTGGTGCTTCCTGACCTGCATACAAATTTCTCAAGAGGCAGGTCAGGTGGTCTGGTATTCCCATCTCTTTCAGAATTTTCCACAGTTTATTGTGATCCACACAGTCAAAGGCTTTGGCATAGTCAATAAAGCAGAAATAGATGTTTTCCTGGAACTCTCTTGCTTTTTCCATTATCCAGCACATGTTGGCAATTTGATCTCTGGTTTCTCTGCCCTTTCTAAAACCACCTTGAACATCTGGAAGTTCACGGTTCACATATTGCTGCAGCCTGGCTTGGAGAATTTTGAGCATTACTTTACTAGTTTGTGAAATGAGTGCAATTGTGCAGTAGTTTGAGCATTGTTTGGCATTGCCTTTCTTTGGGATTGGAATGAAAACTGACCTTTTCCAGTCCTGTGGCCACTGCTGAGTTTTCCAAATTTGCTGGCATATTGAATGCAGCACTTTCACAGCATCATCTTCTAGGATTTGAAATAGCTCACATGGAATTCCATCACCTCCACTAGCTTGTTCGTAGTGATGCTTTCTGAGGCCCACTTGACTTCACATTCCAGGATGTCTGGCTCTAGGTGAGTGATCTCATCATCGTGATTATCTGGGTTGTGAAGATCTTTTTTGTTAGTTTTTCTGTGTATTCTTGCCACCTCTTCTTAATATCTTCTGCTTCTGTTAGGTCCATACCATTTCTGCCCTTTATCGAGCCAAAACTATTAGAACTGATAAATGGGTTCATCAGGGAGAAGGATATAAATTAATGTATAGAAATCTGTGGCATTTCTTTATACTAACAATGAAATATCATAAAGTAAACACAAAAATCCTGTTTAAATTTGCATGAAAAAAATAAAATTCCTAGGATTAAGTCTAACCAAGTGGTGAAAGAGTTACACACTAAGAAATATAAAAATTAATAAAGGAAATCAAAGAAGATTCAAGGAAATGGGTAATGCATATCCTGTGCTCTTGGGTTGGAAGAATCAATATAGTTAAAATGGTCATACTAACCAAAGCAATCTACAGATTTAAAGTGCTCCCTATCAAAGTATGAATGGTATTTTCCCCAGAACTAGAACAAATGATCCTAAAATTTATATGGGACCACAGAAGATCTATAATTGCCAAAGAAATCCAGAGGAAAAAGAACAAAGCTAGAGGCATAACCCTCCCAGACTTCATGCAATAGCTATAGTAATCAAAATAGCATGGTATTGAACAAAAACAGACATACAGATCAATGGAGCAAAATAGAGAGCCTAGAAATAAACCCACACAGCTGGGTCAACTAATTTTTAACAAAGGAGGCAAGACTATACAATGGAGAAAAGACAGTCTCTTCAATGAGTGGTATCGGGAAAGCTGGACAGCCACATGTAAATCAATGAAGTTAGAACACTCCTTCACACCATACATAAACATAATGAAAAGAGAACCTACAGGATGGGAGAAAATATTTGCATAGGTAGCAACCAACAAGGGCTTTATTTCCAAAATATAGAAATAGCCTCATACAACTCAACAACAACAAAACAAACAACTCAATAAAAAAATAGGCAGAAGACCTAAATAGATATTTCTCCAAAAAGACATAACACAACAGATGGTCAACAGGCACATAAAAATCCTCAACATCACTACTTATTAAAGAAATACAAGTCAAAACTACAGTGAGGGATCCCCTCACTCCAGTCAGAATGGCCACCATCAAGAAGTCTACAAACCATACATGCTGAAGAGGGTGCAGAGAAAAGGGGACCCTCCTATGCTATTTGTAGGCATGTAAGTTGGTGCGGCCATTATGGAGAACACTGTGGAGGATCCTTTAAAATATAGAAATAAAGTTACCATTGTTGTAGTTGTTCAGCCAAACCCCATGGATTGCCACATGCCAGGCCTCCCTGTCCCTCACCATCTCCTGGAGTTTGCCCAAGCTCATGCCCATTGCATTAGTGATGCCATCCAGCCATCTCATCCTCTAATGCCCTCTTCTTCTACCCTCAATCTTTCCCAGCATGAGGGACTTTTCCAATGAGTCAGTTTCAAATCAGTTGACCAAAATACTGGAGTTTCAGCTTCAGCATCAGTTCTTCCAATGAATATCAGGGTTGATTTCCTTTAAGATTGACTGGTTTGTTCTTCTTGCTGTCCTTGCCATCCAAGGGACTCAGGAGTTACCTGGGAATATGTTCAGAGAAGGCAATGGCAACCCACTCCAGTACTCTTGCCTGGAAAATCCCATGGATGGAGGAGCCTGGTAGACTGCAGTCCATGGGGTCACTAAGAGTCGGGCACGACTGAGCGACTTCACTTTCACTTTTCACCTTCGTGCATTGGAGAAGGAAATGGCAACCCACTCCAGTATTCTTGCCTGGAGAATCCCAGGGATGGAGGAGCCTAGTGGGCTGCCATCTATGGGGTTGTACAGAGTCGGACATGACTGAAGCGACTTAGCAGCAGTAGCAGCAGCAGCGTGTCTGGAGAAAACTATAATTCAAAAAGATACATGCTCCCCAATATTCATAACAGCACTATTTACAATAGACAAGACATAGAAACAATCTAAGTGTCCATCAACAGATGAATGGATAAGGAGATATGGTGTATATATACATATATATATATATATATATATATAAAATAGAAAATTCTCAGCCATTGAAAAAGAATGAAATAAATGCCATTTGCAGAAACATGGATGGACCTAGAGGTTGTCATACCAAGTGAAGTAAGTCAGACAAAGACAAATATTATATGATATCACTTGTATGTGGAATCTAAAGAATAGTACAAAAGAACTTAATTACAAAATAGAAACAAATTCACCACAGACATAGAAAGCAAATTTATGGTTACCAAAGAGAGAAGAGGAGGGATGGGGATAAATTAGGAATATGGGATTAACGGATACACATCACCATATACAAAATGGGGCTTTCCTGGTGGCTCAGATGACAAAGAATCTGCCTACAATGCCGGAGACCTGTGTTTGATCCCTGGATCAGGAAGATCCCCTGTTAAACAATAAGAGTTTACTGTATAGCACAGGGAACTATGTTCAGTATCTTGTAATAACCTATAATGCAAAAAGAATCTAAAAAAGAATGTGTATATATATATATATATATATATATATATAAAACCAAATCATTTTGCTGTACACCTGAGCCTAACACAATATTGTGAATCAACTAAACTTCAATTTTATTTCAATTTTAAAAAGGAATTTTAAAAATTTGCTTATTTCTTGTGGCACACAGGATCTTTGATGCTCGTTGTGGCATGCAGGATCTTTGTTTTTGGTTGCAGCATGTGGGGTCTTTACTTGTGGGATCTGGGGACTTTAGTTGTGTCATTTGGGATCTTTAGTTGGAGCCTGTGAACTCTTAGTTGCAGCATGTGGGATGTAGTTTCCTGACCAGGGATTGAACCCAGAACCCCTGCATTGGGAGCATGGAAACCTAGCCACTGGACCACCAGGAAAGTCTCCCCTGAAAGAATTTTTGGTTGTATTGTTTGTAATAGCAAAAATTTTTTTTTAAGAAACTGAAAATGATCTAGACATCTGCCAGGAAATCAGATAAATAAAATGTGGTATATTCAAACAGTGGCACATCCCAGTACTGGAAATAAATAAAGCCACATACATCAACTGGGTGAAACTCAGAAGCTCTGGAAGATAGCAAGCCATAGAAGACATACGGTAAACCATTTATGTAAAGTTTAAAACTTAACAGCTTATCTTCATACATATTTATCATAAATGCATGTGGCAAAACAACAGAAAGCAATAAAAGGCAAGCAAACAAGGGAAACCTGGACCCAAAATTTAGACTGTGTTTACCTTTGACAGGCTCAGGGTCAGGTTCAGGGGAGGCAGAGCTGCAATAGGGGCCAGACACTCAAGGCACCAGGACAACGCTGGAAGACTTCTATTTCTCCAGTTGGGTTGAGGCCACAGGCAGTCATGTTGTTATTACAGTTTGTATCTTCGGTGTATGCTACATATATTACATGTTTTTTAACCACTCAGGGATTCAATTCTAAAAATTTTAGCCACAGTCTGAGCCTTGGCATCAGGCCATTCTGGGTTTGAAGCCTGACTTTCTTTTCCATAGCTATGTGAACTTGGGCCTGTCCCCTGACCTCTCAGAGCGCCCATGGTCTCATCTGTACATAGGTATAATAATGTTTCCCTCTAAGGGTTATGTATGTGCTGTGCCTGCTTGTAGTAGATGCTCAACACATGCTCAGTCGCTTCAGCCGTGTCCAACTCTTTGTGACCTCATGGACTATAGCCTGCCAGGCTCCTCTGTCCATGTGATTCCCCAGGCAAAAATACTAGAGTGGGTTGCAATGTCCTCCTCCAGGGGATCTTCCTGACCCAGGGATTGAACACAAGTGTCCTTCGTCTCCTGCATTGCAGGCATATTCTTTACCCAGTGAGCTACCTGGGAAGCCCATAATTACTGTGTCTCATAGTATGTAAAGTATTCTCCATCATTTCTGTTCATTTGGTCCTTTCCTGTAATATTTTATTGGCATGTCACAAAATGAACATTAAATTATCACTTTAGTCCCTCAAATAATACATCTTAACATGTTTCTGTCTTTGGTGACCAGGGTGATCAGGAAGGAAAACTAGGAGAAAGAATGGTGATCCCTAGAACACGGGCTTTGTTGGGGTTTCTGCAGGAAAGGCAAGGCAGGGCTGAGTAAAAAGTTTAGGATTGGCTGGCTTAAGTAATTTCCACAGGCTTTGGGGCAACTGGCTCTTTACCTAGTCATCTGGTTCCTGGCCCTGGGTTGATTTAGGGCAGGAGAAACATTTACATGGTGTGTGAGAGTCGAAGGTGGCAGAGGCCTGGGTCTACACTGGAAAGGTGTGCTCCAGGCAGGCTACTTGCAGGAGAGACACAAACAACTCTAGCTCTGAGGTTGGCCCTGTGATTAGTTACTGCCAAACTGACAGATATAGAATCTAAGAAAACACAGTTAGAGAAGTAGAGAAGGACCACAGGTCAAAATGAAAGGAGTTTTCAAAGGACGACCCGCAACTAGCTTTGCTGTTCTTTATGGCATTAGCCAAGAAAACAGATCTGAAATTTGGGGGGATCTTTAATATTATCTTGGTAGAGTTGTAAAGTGTATTAAAAGTGTGAGATCTGTAATAAATCTCCGTTTATGTCTCAGGGGAAGGTGGTAGGGCCAGCAATAAATGGTGGTTATTCTTGGGTCAGGAAGAGTTTCAGGAGGATTGGCTTAAATCTGTTTGTGAATAAAGGTAATCAGATTCTTTAACTTATCTTTGTTAAGTGTGCAATTAAATGAATGAATGAACTGAATGAATGAATGAGTGAGAGAACAAACAAAAGAAGCCATCCATCCTGTTCACACCTCCTCATCTTCTTCCCTCACTGACTGCTGGGACTCAAGCTGCCTGGTTAGCATTGTGGTCACTTGTAAAAGCAAAATCCAATTCTCACACCTATGCAGCGTCTGGAAGCAGGCGGACGGAACGTTTAGCCCCAGGAAGACTCTGCCTGCACCCTCCAAACTGGATCAGAGAGAGGACCTCGTGGGTGGAACTCACTGCGTCCTCCCTGTCGCCATGCCCCGGCACAGTCCTGAGCCCATGGCCGCTGTTTTGGGAAGACAGGTCTTTGGCCAGCAGGGAGCTCCCCAGACATCTGATGCCTCAGATCCATTGCTCTTGAATTTCTGGGAGATTTCCTTGCCCTTAAAGTCTCAGAAACACCTGTTCTATATGCAATAACAGCCCATGATTGGAGAAAATTAAGTGCATTTCAAAACTCTGAAAATGGGAGAGACTGGTGTTTATAGGACTTCTGAGAATCTCTGCCAGTCTCTGATTTGATTTTTTTCCTGTTTCAGGCTACATCTAGAGGAGAGAATTACCTGTGGAATCAGAGACAGGGCCATAGATTTGAAGTCAGGTGATTTTAACGAAGTTTTTGTGTGATATTAAGCTAGTATTATTTCTAGCCTCAGTTTTCTCTTCTGTACAATGAGAACAATAATTGTTTCTTGGGGATTTCCCTGGCAGTCCAGTGGTTAGATTCTGTGCTTCCATAGCAGAGGGCACAGATTCCACCAAAGGTTGGAGAACTAGGAGTCTGCATGCCATGAGGCACTGCCAAAAAATAGTTATTATTATTTCTTGCTCATTTCACAGGGTAAGATAGAAAAATGATAGAAAGATAAAATAAAATCATATATATGTTAATCATTTGAAAACTATACAGCTCTGCATAACATGGTGTAGGGAGGGAATGCTGAATTCAAAATATCTTGGTTGGTTGGTTGGTGGGTTGCTTATTTTTAACACAACACATATGAATGCCATAGGTGTTAGTTTTTGCAAAAATCCCCTGAACAATAATTTGTTAGATGATCAAACATATATTGAGGCTTAGTATGTTCTGAGCAGTTTATGAATGTTAACTCTTTTAGTCCTCACAACAGTCCTATGAACTAGGTGTTATATTATCATCCACATTAGACATATGGGGAAACTGAGGCATAGTTCAGTTCAGTTCAGTCACTCAGTCGTGTCCAATTCTTTGTGACCCCATGGACTGCAGCATGCCAGGCTTCCCTGTCCATCACCAACTCCCGGAGCTTGCTCAAACTCATGTCCATCAAGTCAATGATGCCATCCAACCGTCTCATTCTCTGTCGTCCCCTTCTCCTCCTGCCTTCAATCTATCCCAGCATCAGGGTCTTTTCTAATGAGTCGGCTCTTCACGTCAGGTGGCCAAAGTACTGAAGTTTCAGCTTCAGCCTCAGTCCTTCCAATGAATATTCAGGACTGATCTCCTTTAGGATGGACTGGTTTGATCTCCTTGCAGTCCAAGGGACTCTCAAGAGTCTTCTCCAACACCACAGTTCAAAAGCATCAGTTCTTCGGTGCTCAGCTTTCTTTATAGTCCAGCTTTCACATCCATACATGACTATGGGAAAAATCACAGCTTTGACTAGATGGACTTCTGTCAGCAAAGTAATATCTCTGCTTTTTATGTGCTGTCTAGTGTGGTCATAGCTTTTCTCTCAAGAAGCAAACATCTTTTAACTTCATGGTTGCAGTCACCACCTGCAGTGATTTTGGAGACCAAAAAAATAAAGTCTGCCCCTGTTTCTATTGTTTCCCCATCTATTTGTCATGAAGTGATGGGACTGGATGCCATGATCTTAGTTTTTGTAATGTTGAGTTTTAAGCCACCTTTTTCACTCTCCTCTTTCACCTTCATCAAGAGGCTTTTTAGTTCCTCTTCACTTTCTGCCATAAGGGTGGTATCATCTGCATATCTGAGGTTATTGATATTTCTCCCAGTAATCTTGATTCCAGCTTGTGCATCATCCAGCCTGGCATTTCACATGATGTACTATTTAGCATATAAGCTAAATAAGCAGAGTGACAATATACAGCCTTGACATACTCCCAATTTGGAACCAGTCCATTGTTCCATGTCCAGTTCTAACTGTTGCTTCTTGAACTGCATGCAGATTTCTCAGGAGGCAGGTAAGGTGGTCTGGTATTTCCATCTTTTGAAGAATTTTCCACAGTTTGTTGTGATCCACATGGTCAAAGGCTTTGGCGTAATCAACAAAACCGAAGTAGATGTTTTTCAATCATTCTCCTGCTTTTTTGATGATCCAATGGATGTTGACAATTTGATCTCTGGTTTCTCTGCCTTTTCTAAATTCAGCTTAAACATCTGGAATTTCACAGTTCACATACTATTGAAGCCTAGCTTGCAGAATTTTGAGCATTACTTTCCTAGTGTGTGAGATGAATTCAATTGTGTGGTAGTTTGAACATTCTTTGTCATACCTTTCTTTGGGATTGGAATGAAAACTGACCGTTTCCAGTCCTGTGGCCACTGCTGAGTTTTCCAAAGTTTCTGGCATATTGAGTGCAGCTCTTTGATAGCATAGGATTTGAAATGGCTCAACTAGAATTCCATCACCTCCACTAGCTTTGTTCGTAGTAATGCTTCCTAAGGCCCACTTGGCTTTGCATTCCAGGATGTCTGGCTCTAGGTGAATCATCACACCATTGTGGTTATCTGGGTCATGAGGATCCTTTTTGTATCGTTTTTCTATGTATTCTAGCCACCTCTTCCTAATATCTTCTGCTTCTGTTGGGTCCATACCATTTCTGTCCTTTATTGTGCCCATCTTTGCATGAAATGTTCCCTTGGTATCTCCAATTTTCTTGAAGAGATCTCCAGTCCTTCCCATTCTATTGTTTTCCTCTGTGTCTTTGCACTGATTGCTGAGGAAGGCTTTCTTCTCTCTCCTTGCTATTCTTTGGAATGCTGCATTCAAATGGGTATATCTTTCCTTTTCTCCTTTGCCTTTAGCTTCTCTTCTTTTTTCAGCTATTTGTAAGGCCTCCTCAGATAACAATTCTGCCTTTTTGCATTTCTTTTCCTTGGGGATGGTCTTGATCACTGCCTGCTCTACAATGTCACAAACCTCCATCCATACTTCTTTGGGCACTCTATCAAATCTAATCCCTGATTCTATTTGTCACTTTGATTTAGGTCATACCTGAATGGTCTAGTGGTTTTCCCTACTTTCTTCAATTTAAATCTGAATTTGGCAATAAAGAGTTCATGATCTGAGCCACAGTCAGGTCCCAGTCTTGTTTTTGCTGACTGTATAGAGCTTCTTCATCGTTGGCTACAAAGAATATAATCAATTTGATTTCGGTGTTGACCATCTGGTGATGTCCATGTATAGAGAAGTCTCTCGTGTTGTTGGAAAATGCACTATGAATTGCACTATGAATGCACTATGACCAGGGCATTCTCTTGGCAAAACTCTGTTAGCCTTTGCCCTGCCCTATTTTGTACTCCAAGGCCAAACTTGCCTGTTACTCCAGGTATCTCTTGACGTCCTACTTTTGTATTCCAGTCCGCTGTGATGAAAAGGACTTTTTTGGGGGCGGGGGGCGGGGGGACTTAGTTCTAGAGGGTCTTGTAGTTCTTCATAGAACCGTTCAAACTCATCTTCTTCAGCATTACTGGTTGGGGCATAGACATGGATTACTGTGATATTGAATGGCTTGTCTTGGAAATTAAGAGATCACTTTCATTTTTGAGACTGCACCCAAGTACTGCATTTTGGACTCTTGTTAACTATGAGGGCTACTCCATTTCTTCTAAGGGATTCTTGCCCACAGTAGTAGATATAATGGTCATCTGAGTTATATTTGCCCATTCTAGTCCATTTTAGTTCACTGATTCCCAAAATGTTGATATTCACTCTTGCCATCTCCTGTTTGACCACTTCTAATTCACCTTGATTCATGGATCTAACATTCCAGGTTCCTATGCAATGTTATTTTTTACAGCATCAAACTCGACTTCCATCACCAGTGACATCCACAACTGGGCACTGTTTTTGCTTTGGCTCTGTCTCTTCATTTTTTCTGGAAGTTATTTCTCCATTCTTCTCCAGTAGCATATTGGGCACCTACCGACCTAGAGAGTTCATCTTTCAGTGTCCTATCTTTTTGCCTTTTCATGCTGTTCATGGGGTTCTCAAGGCAAGAATACTGAAGTGGTTTGCCATTCTCTTCTCCAGTGGACCACATTTTTTCAGAACTCTCCACCATGGCCCGTCCATCTTGGGTGGCCCTACAGGGCATGGTTCATAGTTTCTTTGAGTTAGGCAAGGCTGTGGTCCATGTGATCAGTTTGGTTAGTTTTCTGTTATTGTGGTTTTCAACTGAGGCACAGAGAGGTTAAATTACTTGTCCATTTTGTACACTAGTATGTGACAAAGCTGAAACCCAAACCCAGGCTGTTAAGCTCTAGAAGCTGAGCTGTTAGTCAGCTATTCTGCCCCCTCCTTGAGAGCTCTGAAACCTACACCTGCCTTTCACTAATTCTGCTTTCTAACTTCCATTCATTGATTCCATTCATATTTACTGAGTGACTACTGTGTGTTGGGCACTGTTCTAGGGATGGAGCAGTGAACAAAACATACTGTTACGGAGTTTGTATTCTAGCATGAAAAACGGACCATAGACAGATAATCATATAAGGTGTCCAGAAGAGTGAGTGCAATGGATGAAGAATAGGGTGGGTGTCTGAGTCTGTTCAGGCTACAGGAACAAAACACCAGACTAAGCAGCTAATAAACACCATAAATTATGTCTCATGAGTCTAGAGGCTGAAAGCCCAAGATCAGTGCTGAGGACCCTCTTCTGAGTTTCAGTTGGCCAGATTCTTACTGTGTCCTCACAGGGTAGAAGGGACAAGCTTGTTCTCCAGAGTCTCTTTTATAAGGGCACTAATCCCATTCATGAAGGCTCCACCCTCGTGACCCAACCACCTCCCAAAGACTCCACCTCCTAATACCATGAGTGTGGGGTATTAGGGAGGAATATGTATAAATAAGTGAGGAGTACAAACAGCATTGTATGAATTGGGAGGAATACAAATAGCAGTGTAAGGGAATATAATGTGACTATGGGTCACGCGGCACAAGTCCTCTTGGAGGAGGTCGCCATTAGCTCCACCACAAAGCCGCCGAGCAGATGACCCACAAACTGCAGAACAATTATACCAAAGAAATTCTCAGACTGTTAAGAAAGTTCTAGGACCCACAACAGATTTCCCAACCTGGGGATCCAGTGAAGGGACTGAGAACCCCCAGGGAATTTGACTTTGGAGGCCAGTGGCGTTTGATTACAGAACTTCCACAGGACTGGGAAAACATGCTTGGAAGGCACAAACAAAACCTTGTGTGCACCAGGACCCAGGAAAAAGGAGTAGCATCCCCACAAAAGACTGAGCCAGACTTGCCTGTGAGTGGCCAGGAGTCTCCAGCAGAGGCGTGAGTCTTCAGTGGCCTGCTGCGGGGTAGGGGAACTGAAAACAATAGTTCAAGTTTAGGTCCTTTTGAAGAAGATCACCATTATTGTCATTACTCCTACCATAGTTTAGCCTCAGGCCAAACAACAGGGAAGGAACACAGCCCCTTTAATCAACAGAAAATTTAATTAAAGATTTACTGAGCATGGCCCTGCCAATCAGCACAAGACCCAGATTCCCCCACAGTCAGTCTATCCCATCAGGAAGTTTCCACAAGCCTCTTATCAGAGGGCAGACAGAATGAAAACCACAATCACAGAAAACTAGCCAAACTGACCACATGGATCACAGCCTTGTCTAACTCAGTAAAACTATGAGCCATGCCCTGTAGGGCCACCCAAGACAGTTCTGACAAAACATGTTCCATTGGAGCAGAGAATGGCAAACCACTTCAGCATTCTTGCCTTGAGAACTCCATGAATAGTATGAAAAGGCAAAAACATATGGCACTGAAAAATGAACTCCCCAGGCTGGTAGGTGCCCAATATGCTACTGGAGAAGAGTGGAGAGATAGCTCCAGAAAGAAAGAAAAGACAGAGCCAAAGTTAAAACAGCACCCAGTTGGGAATGTGACTGGTGATGGAAGTAAAGTCCGATGCTGTAAAGAATAATATTGAATAAGAACGTGGTGTTGTAGCCACATGTTCCGGGAAACAAACTCACTCAGAAGGACAATGCAGATAGTGGAGTGCAGTTTATTACATCAGCGAGCCCAAGGCAGAGTCTCCTCTTAGCCGAGGACCCCGACCAGTTTTTGTGAAAACCTTATATACCCTAAGTGTACTTGCTCAAACCCGCCTCCCCAAATTCCCTGAAACTAATCTGAACAAGGTAAAAGAGAGATACGATCAAAGTTAACACATGATTCATGCGTCACAAGACTAGATAAACAGTGGATATTTATCAATAGGCCTGTGGTCATATCCCGATAAACATAATGGAATTTACAACTTTGTTCTGTTACAGAGATAATTAGCATATTCTTTTAGGCAACAGAGACTCCAAGTACAAGTCCTGAGGCTCTTTTATCTGGCGGGGTCTGGTTTTCCATTGGTATGCCATTTCTATAGACACCAGGCACAAAGTTCAGAGTCCATTGGGAGGGTGACCATGCGTGTAGCCTAATGTTCACAGCCTGGCCTAAGATGGAGTCCAGCTCTGTCTGTTTTCTCCTTCATTCCCCACTCCTGATGCTCTTAACTCATATTATGAGCATCATTCATTAAGGATATATTGCACCCTGGCTCTCCAACTGCCAATTTGGGAGAACGACACAGACCTTTGGGTTACAAAGTTCATAATACATTGTAAAATGCAGGGTCCACAAAGCAGAACTATCAAGGCAACTACAACCATGGCAAATATAGGTTTCCGCCAATCATGCTTCACCCAAGATAGGACCGAAGTTCAGAAAGGAATGTTTTCATTCGACATTGCTTTTACCTGGCTTTTCACGTCATCTAAAGCAGTTGAGTTCCAGAAAAAACATATATTTCTGCTTTATTGACTATGCCAAAGCCTTTGACTGTGTGGATCACAATAAACTGGAAAATTCCGAAAGAGATGGGAATACCAGACCACCTGACCTACCTCTTGAGAAACCTATATGCAGGTCAGGAACCAACAGTTAGAACTGCACATGGAACAACAGACTGGTTCCAAATAGGAAAAGGAGTACGTCAAGCCTGTATATTGTCACCCTGCTTATTTAACTTCTATGCAGAGTACATCATGAAAAACACTGGGCTGGAGGAAGCACAAGCTGGAATCAAGATTGCCAGGAGAAATGTCAATAACCTCAGATATGCAGATGACACCACCCTTATGGCAGAAAGTGAAGAGGAACTAAAAAGCCTCTTGATGAAAGTGAAAGAGGAGAGTGAAAAAGTTGGCTTAAAGCTCAACATTCAGAAAACTAAGATCATGGCATCTGGCCCCATCACTTCATGGGAAATAGATGGGGAAACAGTGGAAACAGTGTCAGACTTTATTTTTGGGGGCTCCAAAATCACTGCAGATGGTGACTGCAGCCATGAAATTAAAAGACACTTACTCCTTGGAAGAAAAGTTATGACCAATCTATATAGCATATTCAAAAGCAGAGACATTACTTTGCCAACAAAGTTCCGTCTAGTCAAGGCTATGGTTTTTCCAGTGGTCATGTATGGATGTGAGAGTTGGACTGTGAAGAAAGCTGAGCGCCAAAGAATTGATGCTTTTGAACTGTGGTATTGGAGAAGACTCTTGAGAGTCCCTTGGACTGCAAGGAGATCCAACCAGTCCATTCTGAAGGAGATCAGCCCTGGGATTTCTTTGGAAGGAATGATGCTAAAGCTGAAACTCCAGTACTTTGGCCACTTCATGCGAAGAGTTGACTTATTGGAAAAGACTCTGATGCTGGGAGGGATTGGGGGCAGGAAGAGAAGGGGATGACAGAGGATGAGATGGGTGGATGGCATCACTGACTGGATGGACGTGAGTCTGAGTGAACTCCGGGAGTTGGTGATGGACAGGGAGGCCTGGCGTGCTGCGATTCATGGGGTTGCAAAGAGTCAGACACGACTGAGCGACTGAACTGAACTGAACTGAAAGCAGTTGATACATTGCCAGATAAGTCAGGAATCCATACACAACATTCAGCCTTAATTATAGCACAGGTCCCTCCTTGAGCAGCTGTGAGTATGTCCAAAGCCATTCTATTTTCAATTACCACTTTTCTCACTTGGATCTGCTCTTTATTTAAGGCTTGGATGGCTTTTGTTCTATCTAGGAGGGCCTGTTTTGTGAAATTAGCCAAGGCCTCTACTTTAATCATAATATCTGTTTTCCCTATAGAGGGTACAAATAAGGCAACAATACACTCATACCACTGAAACACAGATCCTGTCCACCTAGCATGTAAATAAGGTAGGTTTACCGGGGCTTGTTGTAGGTTAGGCTTTTGTTACACTGGCATTTATATCAAATGTAACCCTATGACCCAAGTCTATTGACTGTAGGTCTGGCTTATACCCAGAGAACAGGGAGAGATTATGATTGTGTCCCAGAAGACAGCAGAGTGGTTTAAAAGCTCCTTGGCAGAGTGGTGACAGCCACCAGGGAAGTCCATCCATCACAGACAGAGGCATAGCCCCACACACCCAACAGTTGGAGGTATTGTGGAAGTTGGCGTAGGAATGTGCATGTTGATGAGACCAAGCAGCAGGAGTTGATTATGCAGCTTCATCCTCAAGGAGCTCATCTGGAATCTTCTTTTCCTTCTTCTTAAGGATGGTCTTAGTCTCTCAAAGGTCAGTGGGGTCCCTCTGTGCAGTCCACTCAGCGTTTTCTGGGTCTGTGTGGTATGTTCTCTTCACCCTCATATGATGGATCCAAGGGGCAATACCTGCAACTTTAACTGTAGTAGGGGTAGTTAGAATAACATAAGGGCCCTTTCACCAAGGGGTTAGTAAATCAAGTTTCCAATCTTTGACCCATACTTGGTCACCAAGTGTAAACTCATGAATCTGTTCCCCAGGGGGGAACGGCACCCTTTCTTGTACAAACTTGGTTACCTGATTTATTACCTTACCCAGTTCCATCTGCTGTGAAATCTTATCCCCCCTTACCTGAGGCAAATTTGTTGACACCTGTTTTATTATGGGAGGGGGCCTCCCATTCACAATTTCATATGGAGAATAGCCTTGGGACTGTGGGGTCATCCTGAATCTGAGCAGAGCCGTCAGAAGCAAGTCCACCCAGGAGCAGTCAGTCTTTATGATCCACTTGGAGAGTCTCTTTAAGTGTCCGGTGGGTTCCTTCCACCATCTCAGAACTCTGGGCCTATATGCAGTGTGCAGTTTCCATTTGATGTTTAAAGTTTTGCTTACTTGTTGTACTAAATCAGCTATAAAAGCCAGGCCATTGTCTGATCCAATGCTGGTAGGAAATCCAAGTCTGGGAACTATTTCCCTAAGCAGGCACTGGGCTACTTCTGATGCTCTTTCAGTCCAGGTAGGAAAAGCTTCTACCCATCCCGAGAACGTACATACCGTGACCAGCAGGTAACAGTAGTGTCGGTGAGGTTTCATTTCAGTGAAGTCCACTCCCAGGTGTTCAAGGGGCAGCGTGCCTTTCCGCTGAATACCCGGAGGTTTTTGCCTGAATATCCAAGAGGCAGCATTAACCTGCAAGCAGGCAGCATGGCCTAAGTGGGTTGCTTGATGTGTTTGGCTTACCAGAGTGTGTGCCAGCTCCTCCGGTACCAATAATTTGCCACTTGGCAATTCCCACCATCCCTTTTCAGTCTTGATGGCCCCTTTTGTTTTGGCTAACCTGACAGCCATTGTCCTTGTTTTATCAGGCTAGTGCCATCAGTATATAGGACCCAATTAGGGTCTGGAACCTTGTGCCCTTCTTTAGAACAAACTTTACCTCCTCTTTGTAGATCTGTGTCTTCTTCTTCGACACCCAGTAACCTGCTTCCATCAGCTGCTGGAGCAATGTTTTTGTCCCTTCCCAACATTTTTCCTTGGTCTCGGCAGCCAGCAGCAGGTCATCCATGTATTGTAGGAGCCAACATCCATACTCTTTTGGATGGAACAAGTCCAGGTCAGAAGCCAAGACTTCCCCAAAGATGGTTGGGGAATTCTTAAACCCTTGTTGGGGAGTCCAGATAAGCTGTTGCTTGGTGCCCCCAACTGGATCTTCCCATTCAAAGCAAAGATGGGCTGTGACACCGGGGCAAGGTGTATGCAGAAGAAGGCATCCTTGAGATCTAGGCAAGGATAAACTTTAGTCCTCGGCGGGAAGAGGCTAAGTAAGGTATAGGGGTTTGGAACAGTGGGGTGTAAAGTCACAGTAGCCTGGTTGACTAGCCTGAGATCTTGTACAGGCCTATAGTCCTGTCCTTCTTCCTTTTTGACTGGCAGGATCGACGTATTCCAAGCCGACTGGCACTCTACTAGAATGCCCACTTGTTTCAATCTATTGATGTGGGGCAGTATGCCAGCCCAGGCCTCTATAGATAGTGGGTACTGGCGCTTTCTAACCGGGATGGTGCCTGGTCTGAGTTCTATTATCACCACGGCTTGATATTTAGCCAGCCTGGGGGGAGGGGAGTTTGTCTTCTGCACAGACCTCAGGGAATAATTGAGTTAGCTCTCTCTCATGCTCTTCTGGCCCACCCGGTTCTTCCTTTGGAGGCTCATGCAACCTCCACTCATCTTGGGGTGGTATTGAGAGAGCAAATAAGTCATAGTGCCCATCTGGAAAGTTGGGTCTCTCCTCAGGGGAGAAAGTTACTTGTGCTCCTAGTTTGGAGAGCAAGTATCTTCCCAACAGGGGTACTGGGCACTCAGGAATGTAGAGGAATTCATGAATCACTTGGTGCCCCCCCATCTGACATTTTCTGGGCTGGCAAAACGATTTAATCATCTCTTCTCCCAATACCCCAGTTACAGCAGTAGTCTTTTTGGATAGTGGTGCCACAGGTTTTGTTACTACCAAAAGTTCTGCTCCTGTATCCACCATGAAGTCAATGTTTTGGTCCCCCACTTTTAAGGTTACCATGGGCTCTCAGAGACCTGATATCTCTGAGCCCCAGCAGCCCTATTAAATTTCCAAGTCAGCAAGCCCCACAACTGCGGGAGCTTCCTATTCCTTCCTTGTCTTAGGTCATTCATTTTTCCAGTGGCCAAAAGCTCGGCACCAGGCACACTGGTTTGGCTGTAATGGAGCCAAGGCCTCCACTGGGACCGGTTGAAGGACTGTTCTGTCCCTGGGGTAGAGGAGGTTTTCTGGAGGGCCGGAGATAGACTTTCCCAGAGCAGCAGCTAGCATTGCAAATCTCTTGTCTGTTCTCTTTTGTTCCCTCTGGCTCTCTGGCAGAGCGCGTTCTCTGCTTAATTCCAACCTCTCCCTCCTCTTCCTGTCAGTACTCACCAGGAGAAGCGGGTATAGCTTAGGCAGTTCAGCTGGAGCCGGATCCTGGAAGTGTTGGCCAGAGGTTTCTGCCACTGGGATCGGAGCCCGCCGAGGTGGCAGCCCTATGATCTCTGGGAGAGCTGGTGGAGGAGCAGCAGCTGCTTGCAGGAACTTCACCTGGCCCTGGATCGGGCATTAAGGCGGCCTCCAGTCATGGTGGAGCACTGGGCCAGCAGGCGCGTCATCATCCAGTATGGGAGAGGGGCAGGTCATCCTCGCCCAAATCCTGCCAGATCCCAGATGGAGAAGGAAGATCGGCGTGTCTTCAACTGCTGGTCAGCAAGGCCTAACCAGAACGCCACGTGGTCCAAGACTGTTTCTCCCTTAAAGTCCATTCTGCCTTGGTGGGCTTGATCAGGTGCGGATGAAAACATCAGATCAGATCAGATCAGTCGCTCAGTTGTGTCCGACTCTTTGCGACCCCATGAATCGCAGCACGCCAGGCCTCCCTGTCCATCACCAACTCCCGTAGTTCACTCAGACTCACGTCCATCCAGTCAGTGATGTGATCCACCCATTTCATCCTCTGTCATCCCCTTCTCTTCTTGTCCCCAATCCCTCCCAGCATCAGAGTCTTTTCCAATGAGTCAACTCTTCGCATGAAGTGGCCAAAGTACTGGAGTTTCAGCTTTAGCATCATTCCTTCCAAAGAAATCCCAGGGCTGATCTCCTTCAGAATGGACTGGTTGGATCTCCTTGCAGTCCAAGGGACTCTCAAGAGTCTCCTCCAACACCACATTTCAAAAGCATCAATTCTTTGGCGCTCAGCCTTTTTCACAGTCCAACTCTCACATCCATGCATGACCACTGGAAAAACCATAGCCTTGACTAGACGGACCTTTGTTGGCAAAGTAATGTCTCTGCTTTTGAATATGCTATCTAGGTTGGCCATAGCTTTCCTTCCAAGGAGTAAGCGTCTTTTAATTTCATGGCTGCAGTCACCATCTGCAGTGATTTTTGGAGCCCCCAAAAATAAGTCTGACACTGTTTCCACTGTTTCCCCATCTATTTCCCATGAAGTGATGGGCCCAGATGCCATGATCTTCGTTTTCTGAATGTTGAGCTTTAAGCCAACTTTTTCACTCTCCTCTTTCACTTTCATCAAGAGGCTTTTTAGTTCCTCTTCACTTTCTGCCATAAGGGTGGTGTCATCTGCATATCTGAAGTTATTGATATTTCTCCTGGCAATCTTGATTCCAGCTTGTGCTTCTTCCAGTCCAGTGTTTCTCATGATGTACTCTGCATAGAAGTTAAATAAACAGGGTGACAATATACAGCCTTGATGTACTCCTTTTCCTATTTGGAACCAGTCCATTGTTCCATGTCCAGTTCTAACTGTTGCTTCCTGACCTGCATACAAATTTCTCAAGAGGCAGATCAGGTGGTCTGGTATTCCCATCTCTTTCGGAATTTTCCACAGTTTATTGTGATCCACACAGTCAAAGGCTTTGGCATAGTCAATAAAGCAGAAATAGATGCTTTTCTGGAACTCTCTTGCTTTTTCTTGATCCGGCAGATGTTGGCAATTTGATCTCTGGTTCCTCTGCCTTTTCTAAAACCAGCTTGAACATCAGGAAGTTCACAGTTCACATATTGCTAAAGCCTGGCTTGGAGAATTTTGAGCATTACTTTACTAGCGTGTGAGATGAGTGCAACTGTGCAGTAGTTTGAGCATTCTTTGGCATTGCCTTTCTTTGGGATTGGAATGAAAACTGACCTTTTCCAGTCCTGTGGCCACTGCTGAGTTTTCCACATTTGCTGGCCTATTGAGTGCAGCACTTTCACAGAATCATCTTTCAGGATTTGAAATAGCTCAACTGGAATTCCATCACCTCCACTAGCTTTGTTCGTAGTGATGCTTTCCAAGGCCCACTTGACTTCACATTCCAGGATATCTGGCTCTAGGTCAGTGATCACACCATCGTGATTATCTGGGTCGTGAAGATCTTTTTTGTACAGTTCTTCTGTGTATTCTTGCCATCTCTTCTTAATATCTTCTGCTTCTGTTAGGTCCATACCATTTCTGTCCTTTATAGAGCCCATCTTTGCATGAAATGTTCCTTTGGTATCTCTGATTTTCTTGAAGAGGTCTCTAGTCTTTCCCATTCTGTTGTTTTCCTCTATTTCTTTGCATTGATCGCTGAAGAAGGCTTTCTTATCTCTTCTTGCTATTCTTTGGAACTCTGCATTCAAATGCTTATATCTTTCCTTTTCTCCTTTGCTTTTTGCTTCTTTTCTTTTCACAGCTATTTGTAAGGCCTCCCCAGACAACCATTTTGCTTTTTTGCATTTCTTTTCCATGGGGATGGTCTTGATCCCTGTCTCCTGTACAATGTCACGAACCTCATTCCATAGTTCATCAGGCACTCTATCTATCAGATCTAGGCCCTTAAATCTATTTTTCACTTCCACTGTATAATCATAAGGGATTTGATTTAGGTCATAGCTGAATGGTCTAGTGGTTTTCCCTACTTTCTTCAATTTCAGTCTGAATTTGGCAATAAGGAGTTCATGATCTGAGCCACAGTCAGCTCCTGGTCTTGTTTTTGCTGACTGTATAGAGCTTCTCCATCTTTGGGTGCAAAGAATATAATCAATCTGATTTCGGTGTTGACCATTTGGTGATATCCATGTGTAGAGTCTTCTCTTGTGTTCTTGGAAGAAGGTGTTTGCTATGACTAGTGTATTTTCTTGGCAAAACTCTATTAGTCTTTGCCCTGCTTCATTTCGTATTCCAAGGCCAAATTTGCCTGTTACTCCAGGTGTTTCTTGACTTCCTACTTTTGCATTCCAGTCCCCTATAATGAAAAGGACATCTTTTTTGGGTGTTAGTTCTAAAAGGTCTTGTAAGTCTTCATATAACTGTTCAACTTCAGCTTCTTCAGCGTTACTGGTTGGGGCATAGACTTGGATTACGGTGATATTGAATGGTTTGCCTTGGAAACGAACAGAGATCATTCTGTCGTTTTTGAGATTGCATCCAAGTACTGCATTTCAGACTCTTTTGTTGACCATGATGGCCACCCCATTTCTTCTGAGGGATTCCTGCCTGCAGTAGTAGATATAATGGTCATCTGAGTTAAATTCACCCATTCCAGTCCATTTCAGTTCGCTGATTCCTAGAATGTCGACATTCACTCTTGCCATCTCTTGTTTGACCACTTCCAATTTGCCTTGATTCATGGACTTGACATTCCAGGTTCCTATGCAATATTGCTCTTTACAGCAACAGACCTTGCTTCTATCACCAGTCACATCCACAGCTGGGTATTGTTGTTGTTTTGGCTCCATCCCTTCATTCTTTTCTGGAGTTGTTTCTCCACTGATCTCCAGTAGCATATTGGGCACCTACTGCCCTGGGGAGTTTCTCTTTCAGTATCCTATCATTTTGCCTTTTCATACTGTCCATGGAGTTCTCAAGGCAAGCATACTGAAGTGGTTTGCCATTCCCTTCTCCAGTGGACCACATTCTGTCAGATCTCTCCACCATGACTTGCCCATCTTGGGTTGCCCTACGGGCATGGCTTAGTTTCATTGAGTTAGACAAGGCTGTGGTCCTAGTGTGATTAGATTGACTAGTTTTCTGTGAGTATGGTTTCAGTGTGCCTGCCCTCTGATGCCCTCTTGCAACACCTACCGTCTTACTTGGGTTTCTCTTACCTTGGGCGTGGGGTATCGCTTCACGGCTGCTCCAGCAAAGCACAGCCACTGCTGCTTACCTTGGACGAGGGGTATCTCTTCACCGCCGCCCTTCCTGACCTTCAACGTGGGATAGCTCCTCTAGGCCTGCGCTGTGAGAAGGGCAGCGGTGAGGAGATACCCCTCGTCCAAGGTACATTAGAAGTGGCCAAACAGGAAATGGCAAGAGTAAACACCAACATTTTAGGAATCAGTGAACTAAAATGGGCCAGAATGGGCAAATTTAATAGAGATAACTATTCAATCTACTACTAGGGGCAAGAATCCCTTAGAAAAAATGGAGTAGCCCTCATAGTCAACAAAGACTCTGAAATGCAGCACCTGGGTGCAGTCTCAAAGATGACAGAATGATCTCTGCCCTTTTTGAGGCAAACCATTCAATATCACACTAATTTAAGTCTATGCCCCAACCACTAATGCCAAAGAAGCTGAAGTTGAATGGTTGTATGATGACCTACAAGACCCTCTAGAACTAACACCCCCCAAAAATGTCCTTTTCATCACAGGAGACTGGAATGCAAAAGTAGGAAGTCAAGAGATATCTGGAGTAACAGGCAAGTTTATCCCTGGAGTACAAAATGAAGCAGGGCAAAGGCTAATAGAGTTTTGCCAAAAGAATGCGCTGGTCATAGCAAACACCCTTTCCCAATAACATGAGAGACCTCTCTACACACAGACATCACCAGATGGTCAATACCAAAATCAGATTGATTATATTATTTGCAGCCAAAGATGGAGAAGCTCTATACTGTCAGCAAAAGCAAGACTGGGAGCTGACTATGGCTCAGGTCATGAACTCCTTATTGCCAAATTCAGACTTAAATTGAAGAAAGTAGGGAAAACCACTAGACCATTCAAGTATGACCTAAATCAAATCCTTTATGATTATACAGTGGAAGTGACAAATAGAATCAGGGATTAGATTTGATAGAGTACGTGAAGAACTACGGATGGAGGTCGTGACTTTGTACAGGAGGCGGTGATTGAGATCATCCCCAAGAAAAAGAAATGCAAAAAGGCAAAATGGCTGTCTGAGGAGGCCTTATAAATAGCTGAGAAAAGAAGAGAAGCTAAAGGTAAAGCAGAAAAGGAAAGATATACCCATTTGAATGCAGCATTCCAAAGAACAGCAAGCAGAGAGAAGAAAGACTTCCTAAGAGATCAATGCAAAGAAATAGAGGAAAGCAATAGAATGGAAAGGACTAAAGATCTCAAGAAAATTAGAGCTACCAAGGGAAAATTTCATGCAAACATGGGCACAATAAAGGACAGAAATGGTACGGACCCAACAGAAGCAGAAGATATTAAGAAGAGGTGACAAGATTACACAGAAGAATGATACAAAAATGATCCTCATGACCCAGATAACGATGATGGTGTGATGACTCACCTAGAGCCAGACATCCTGGAATGCAAAGCCAAGTGGGCCTTAGGAAGTATTACTGTGAACAAAGCTAGTGGAGATGATGGAATTCCAGTTGAGCTATTTCAAATCCTAAAAGATGATGCTATCAAAGAGCTGCACTCAATATGCCAGCAACTTTGGAAAACTGAGCAGTGGCCACAGGACTGGAAAAAAGTCAGCTTTCATTCCAATCCCAAAGAAAGGCAATGCCAAAGAATGTTCTAACTACCACACAGTTTTACTCACCTCAACATGCTAGTAAAGTAATGCTAAAAATTCTGCAAGCTAGGCTTCAATAGTACGTGAACTGTGAACTTCCAGATGTTCAAGCTGGATTTAGAAAAGGCAGAGAAACCAGAGATCAAATTGCCAACATCCACTGGATCATGGAAAATGCAAGAAAGTTTCAGAAAATCATCTACTTCTGCTTTATTGACTACTAGTCAAAGGCCAAAGCCTTTGACTGTGTGGATCACCACAAACTGTGGAAAATTCTGAAAGAGATGGGAATACCAGACCACCTTACCTGCCTCCTAAGAAATGTGCATGCAGTTCAAGAAGCAACATTTAGAACTGGACATGAAACAATGGACTGATTCCAAATTAGGAAAGGAGTACGTCAAGGCTGTATATTGTCACCCCGCTTATTTAGCTTATATGCAGAGTACATCATGAGAAATGCCATACCGGATGAAGCACAGGCTGGAATCAAGATTGCCAGAAGAAATATCAATAACCTCAGATATGCAGATGACACCACCCTTTTGGTAGAAAGTGAAGTAAAGAGCCTCTTGATGAAAGTGAAAGAGGAGAATGAAAAAGCTGGCTTAAAACTCAACATTACAAAAACTAAGATCATGGCATCCGGTCCCATCACTTCACGGCAAATAGATGGGGAAACAATGGAAACAGTGACAGACTTTATTTTCTTGGTCTTCAAAATCACTGCCAATGGTGACTGCAGCCATGTAATTCAAAGACGTTTGCTTCTTGGGAGAAAAGCTATGACCAACCTAGACAGCATATTAAAAAGCAGAGATGTTACTTTGCTGACAAAAGTCCATCTAGTCAAAGCTATGGTTTTTTCAGTAGTCATGTATGGATGTGAGAGTTGAACTATAAAGAAAGCTGAGTGCCGAAGAATTGATGTTTTTGAACTGTGGTGTTGGAGAAGACATTTGAGAGTCCCTTAGACTGCAAGGAGATCAAACAAGTCAATCCTAAAGGAAAGCAGTCCTGAATATTCATTGGAAGGCCTGAGGCTGGAGCTGAAACTCCAATACTTTGGCCACCTGATGTGAAGAACTGACTCCTTGGAAAAGACCCTGATGCTGGGAAAGATTGAAGGTAGAAGTGGATGACAGAGGATGAGATGGTTGGATGGCATCACCAACTCGATGGACATGAGTTTGAGCAAGCTCTGGAAGTTGGTGATAGACAGGTAAGCCTGTTGTTCATGGGGTCACAAAGAGTCGGACATGACTGAGCAACTGAACTGAACTGAGCTTATGGGTCAATAATGTTATCTCTTTGAGCCTCAAAGCTCTTATTGTAAAATGGAGCTACTGAGTCCTTGCCTACTCCAAACGTGTAGGGGTCAGTCAAATAAAGCACAGAAGTGTCCATGGTACACAAACTGTAAAATGCTATTCTAGTGCAGGCATTTTAGACTTTTTTGTTCATACCTGTTCCTGTGGTATTTGGTTCATATCTCTGAATGTTCACCATTGTTTCATGGTTGGCCATGCAGGTCTCTGTTTCTCTCAATAAACTGAATTTTTGATGGCAGCAACAGATTTACGTTCAGAGTAAGTGTGAAATAAAGGTGTAATTATCCACATGAATAATCTCTATTCAGTGAACCCCTACTAGTGCCACACACTTCACCTTCATATTATCTCTATTACCAGAAGAGACTCAGAGAGGTGAGTGCCCTGCCCACAGCCATTCACCAGCGAGTGACCAAACCAGGATGGGAGCTTTCATCTCCCTGCCTCCAAAACCCGGGATCTGTCACCAACCCCAAGCTATCACCTGATTATCCATCACACAACAAAATATTTCACGAGCACCTGCTATGTTCTAAGTGCTTTATTAGGTGCTGGAGGCATGGAGATGGATAAGGCAGGTGTGCGCTTGTCCACAAAGAAGACAGAACCGATACATTAACAAAGAACTAAGAGAGGCCCACTTGGACATGCTGGGGGTCCTATCCAGGTTGAGAGAGGGAAGGCGTACCTGAGGCAGGGGCTGCAGAGCTGAGCCCTGAGAAATGAAAAGAAGCTGACTTTCAGAAGATCTTGGAGGAAGGGCCAACAAAGAAAACAAGCTGAGGTGTGAATGAGCGGGGAACGTTCTCCAAGCAGCAGGGCAATGAGTTGGCCTGAAGAGTCATGAGAAAGTAAGAGGTGAGGTAGGAAAGGAAGTCTGGATCTGCACCGGAGCAGGACCTCAGAGACTGTGGAGAGGAGCGTGGGGACCTTCAGAGGTTTCCCAGTGGAAGAGTGATGTGATCTGATGTATGCTTCAGAAAAGACATTGTTAGTAGTAGTAGTTTAAATGCAATTGGGGTTTGCCGATACTAATTATAACAATATTTTAAAAACATGTTTAGAAGACAAGAGACGGGGCAAAAAGAGTAGGGAGTAGGGACGATAGTTCAGCAAATGATTTTTGCAAGTGTTTCCCTGCATCTGAACTTCAGCATAATTAAGCCTCATTTATTTTATATATAACAATCATGGGCTGTAAATGGAAAAAACTAAATAGATTTCCAGAGCTCTGCTGTGAGAGGGATCAGATTTCTTCCCCTTTCTCTTCCCACTCCCAAGGAGAGAGGTGGCCCAGCGCCCCAGGGCTGAGGGGATCTGTCTGCTGCTGTCTGGAGCAGGGTTATCTGTTTAGCAGCTTCCCTGGTGGCTCAGATGATAAAGAATCTGCCTGTAAGGCAGGAGACCCAGATCCAGTTTTCTTGCCTGCAGAATCCCATGGACGGAGAAGCCTGGCAGGCTGCAGTCACAGCCTGCAGTCACAAAGTGTCAGACACAACTGAGCAATGGCTTCCCTGGTGGCTCAGACGGTAAAGAATCTGCCTGCCATGCAGGAGACTTCAGGGAGCGAGCTCCGCCCCTGGCAAAGGTCATGAGGAAGGAGGCTTGGCATACGCAAAGGCGGGATCGAGCCTCAGGAGTCCCCCTGGAAATTCTCGAGCAATCTACTCCCAAAACCAGAGTCTGCCTACTTTCTGCTTTGTGCTTTCACCTACACCTCTGACTTTACGGGGGGCTGTCCCCCACTACCTCTCTGAAAAAGAGTTAGCTTACAGCTCCAGTTAATAATTCCTGGGTGTGACAGTGTTTCAACCTACAAACTCCTTTGGAAGTCCTCTAGCCTGCCTGAATAGGTTTTTCCAGCCACATGTGATTGCTCAGAGCCTCCCAACTGTGAGAGGCATGAGATGTTCTAAACTGTCTAAATACAGATTCCTTTGAGCAGTTAAAAGGTTGATTAGAAATTGTATGGGTGAAGGGATTTTCACTTGTTGGGCCAATGTTTGCTGCTAAGTCTCCATATCCCTTACCTGCTGTGTCCCTGGCAGTGTATTGATTAATATAATTGGTGTAAGTAGTAGCTTTAATGTTTGTAACCTTGGACCCTTGAGTTAATTCTTTTTCTTGTTATAGCCCACCACACCTTTGCTCTGTAGGAATGCAACTTTATCTAATGCTTTTGGAGGGTGGCTCCTGACCTAAGGGTCTTAAACTGTTAACAGGCCTCCGGGCCAGAAGATGATGCAAATCACCTAAGCTTTTGCATATGATAAGTTTGCAGGAAGAAAGCCTGGCTTGCTGCATGACTCTACCCCTTCCCCCGTTATCCTCTATGCATAACTTAAGGTATAAAAACTACTTTGGAAAATAAAGTGCGGGCCTTGTTCACCGAAACTTGGTCTCACCATGTCGTTCTTTCTCTTACCTTCTGGCTGAATTATTCAGCCTCTTTTTTCCACTGAATTTCCTCACTGAGCTATCCTCATTCTATTACTCTTTATATCCTTAATTAACATTTAATTAAGCAGTTGTTTCCTGATCTTCGCCTACTCAGTCTCTCCTTCGAATACCCTAGATCAGCCGGGGCTGGACCCCGGCAGGAGACCCGGGTAGCAGTCTGGAGAATGCTTCTTAGGACCATTCCCTTCTCCTCAGGAGCAAGACTCTTAAGTTCTAGATACAGTTCAGTCTTGGCCAGATTGTGGCCTGGGAGTCGTGGTTCTTATTGTACAGCCTTGGTTGTCCTCTGGGAAACAGGCAGACAGCCCAGCCTCATCGCTGCTCTATAGCCATGAATTTGTGAGTAGAAAGACAATCCCACAGAGTAGGAACAACAGAAAGGGGAGACAGAAAGCAGAGGCCTCAGATGTCTACACCACCCCTTCTCCAGTTCAGATGTCTACACTGCCTGTCTTCTGCTCCCCATCCCCTTTACCATGTTCCTAGCCAGTCCTCTCCGAGAAGCAAAAGAAAATTCATGCTGAGGTTTGACAGAAAGCAGCAAAGTTCTATAAAGCAATTATCCTTCTATTAAAAAGTAAATAAATTTAAATTAAAAAAGAAAAAAGAAGAAACAAAACAAAGAAAACTCCAAGAAAGAAAAACTGTAAGAAGCAAAAAAGATCGAATTTGAACATTTCTGGACAACAGAGTAATCTCACCCATGCAAATTACATCGGATTATGCTAATTGTAGTGTAGCTCAGTACACTGTCACATTTCCTCTTCTATTTCCAACTTCAGCTTTTTGTACCCTAGAGGTGTTTGGGGTGAGGGGATCCTGGCAGAACCCCCTGTGCTGGTGCAAAGCTGGCAGAGTTGAGTTTTCCACTCCCAGAACTGCAGATTTCTTCCTTCAGTTCTGCTTCCCTCCACTCTGGCCACAAGGCATCTCCCAAAGGGACCTGGGGAAAGCCTTTGCCCATGCCTACCTCCCCAAAACACCCTTTGTCCTAGTGCCTGGACAGAATATTTATGTACCATATTTAGAGACGATGGGGCCAGTTTGAAGGAGGGAAGGGCTTAAAATAGATTCATGCAAATAGAACTCCTTTATGCTAATGATATGTAAATACAATTGGTTTTCTTTTCTTGGCCCCCTGGAGCCAAGAAAAGTCTTGTCTATGTGCACTGGACCAAAAAGAGGCACAGAGAGTGAGCTAGAGAGCAGGAAAGTAAGAAAGAGTGGCCTGAGAACCCTGGCTGACACACCACCCACCCATCCAATCACCCACCGCCGCCCCCCCACACACACACATATCCTACCCACCACCACCACCTCCCTGCCCAGCCTAGACTCTTCTAAGCCCTGGACAAAGGATGCAGACAAGGCTGCCCAGGCCTCCAGGAGGAAGCAGAGCGCTCAGACGGTGGGGGTGGGGGAGTATCACCTGGGCTCTGAGCTTCCAGGACAGGTGCTTCCCCTTCCTCCCTGCGGGGAGTGCCTCTCACTGCCTCCCTCCACCTGTGGAGAGTCTCTCTCTGCTATTGTCTCCTACATTTGCTCGTAAATGACAACACCCCCCCAGCGGCCGCCCAGCACTTGAACCCCTCCTGGCCAGGCAGCTTGCCTGAGGATTAGCTCCTCTTTGGAGAGTCCACAATAGCCCTCCACATCCTTTGTGCCTCTGTTTGCTGCAAATATTGAAGCTCTCTCCTGAAACTCATTACAGGCCATCAGGACAAAGGCTTTCCACGGGTCTCCAGGACAGAGCCGACACCAGGATGCTCCTCAATACCGTACCTGCTGCCTCACCTGCCACTTCTTCTCCAGTTACCCCTGAAGGGAAATGACCCACGTTCACACCAGCCGTCTCTGCTCCGAGGCGGTGGGCGGGCGGAGGCCGTGATGCCCACTTCCAGGCTTGCCCATCCGAGGGGAAGAGCAGGGCTGGGCATTCTTGGGGTGAACAGGGGTCCCAGGCAGTTGGGAGATGGAAGGATCTAGGGCAAGGGAAACGGATGGAGCCAAGGACACAGCAGCAGGGGCACTAAGCGCTCACTTGCCATCAGGCCTCCTTCAGCTCGGCCTGGAACGTTCCTCCCTCCCTCTCCTCAGCCTCACTTTCAGGGGCTGGTTTTACTTATTCCTCTGGTCTCACCCTAGACTTTGCTTCATCACCTCCTCCAGGAAGCCTTCCCTGCTTCCCAAATTTAGGTGTCCTTCCTCAGTGCTCACACTGGGTATTATAGATGCCTGCTCACCCTCTGCTCCCCTCGTCCCTCCGACACCCAGGCCTCTGAGGTCCCCAAGGCAGCTCATCATTGCACCTCATGTAACACAGCCCTTAGAGCGTGGCGAGTGAATACGGCTGAGCAAATGAACGACTGAATGAATTCAATCAGGTGTGGGCTATGCCTGGTCCTGAGTCCTCAGAATTCTGCTTTAGCACCACGAAGGGCCCTGAGGAGGAAAGGACCAAGAATCTCTTGCTGCCTTCTATGGAGACTCTTCTGTTTACTGAAGAGCACGGGACTGAGTCTACCTACCAGGAGACGCTGGGTGAGTCTCTGATCTCAGAGCCTCCGTCCCCTCGTCTGGCAAATGGGAAAAATAACATTGGGAAGGTGAAGCAGGCTGCGAAGTCGATTAAGTCGTGTCTGACTCTGTGCGACCCCATAGACAGCAGCCCACCAGGCTCTGCCATCCCTGGGATTCTCCAGGCAAGCACACTGGAGTGGGTTGCCATTTCCTTCTCCATTGCGTGAAAGTGAAAAGTGAAAGTGAAGTCGCTCAGTCCTGTCCAACTTGTAGCGACCCCATGGACTGCAGCCTACCAGGCTCCTCCGTCCATGGGATTTTCTAGGCAAGAGTACTGGAGTGGCTTGCCATTGCCTTCTCCGAGGTGAAGCAGGAGGAGGCACCAAACACAGCAACGGAGCTGAGGTGTGAGCATTACCTGGGGGGAGGGAGGGGAATGTGAGACCCTGGCTTGGGGCTGGGGAGGGGCCTGGTGGGGACGCCTCACGAGCGGAAACAAGGGCTCTTCGGGTCGGTGCCCAGAGGTCACTCAGGACTAGGGGCCGGGCTGGAGACGAGGAGCCTGCCCGCAGGTCAGGGGGCAGCACGTGCGTCTCTGGGCCTGGGACTGTCAGGAGGCAACCCTGGAGCCTGAAAGCCAGCCGGCTCTGCGCGTGCGCCAGCCCCTTTGCTCACCCGCTTCCTGTGAGTGAGGGGCCTGGTCAGACAGCAGGGGCTGAGTACCGCCCCTTAGTGGGCAAGTTATTCGTTGCTCTTTGTGAAACAGAGGAAACGGTGCCCCCGCACAGGCCTGCTGAGAAGCCTGGATGAGATGACTGTGCAAACACTGAGCTCTGCTCTCAGCACCTCACAAGCACCCCGTAAACACAGTCGCTGTTCCTGCCTGTCCCCGTCTCACCCTCACCTTGTTTCGGGGAGCCCAGAGGTCATCCTCCCGTTTCACAGAAGGCGATCCCAGAGCGGTTCCGGAACTTACGAGAAGTTACCAGTGACTCAGGGAAGGCTGCACGAAGACCTGGGCTGTCCCAGTTTCTACTCCCATTTCCTCATGGTTTGGAACTTGACTCATCTTGCATTACTTCGTGTGTATAAATCCAGCCACCCCGTGGGGCAACAACAGACGTTTCTCCTGTATCTCTTACCCCCTTGGTAGTGCTGAGCTATATAGAAACCTTCGAAAATTAGTGCAATGGCTCACATACTGAGAGATGGACAGCAAAGCAGAAACGATTCCCTAATCCCCTCGGGCTCCTCAGAGAAGCTGACCAAGGGTATCTGGGAGCCCAGACGTCCAGAGGTGGACAGCAATGCCCAGGTGACTCTGGCAGCTGCAGGAAGGTTCCTGACAGGCCTGGCAAGCAGGGCCAGGGGCACTGGTTCTGACACAGGACTGCCAGGCGCAGAGGCAGCCTGGGCTGCTCACTTGCCAACAGGCCTTTAGTCATATGGAAGGAGGCTTCTGTGGAATTGTGACGACATGCTGGAGAGCTGGCGGCCAGTCAGCTCTCTGGCTGTTTCCCTACAGGAGCAGGGGGCAGCTGTCAGGAGACGGGGCCTGCCACCCAGGAGTCTGCCCTCGATGCGGTTGCTTCATGAGGAGAAAGGCTTTCCAGACAGAAGGGACTCTCCCCCCAGCCTTCAGCTTGGGAGGGCTGCCTGGTTCACGCCTTTTCCCCTCTGTGGAGCAAGGGCCAGGCCCACAGCAAACACCAAAACATACCGGAGGGACGACTGCATGAACTGTCCTCAAAAAACAGCAGGATGGAGCCTTTCACAGCCTCTTCCTGGACCATGTCAGGCCCTCAGGAGTCCGGTCCTCTCATCTCACTCCAGACCTTGAAGCTGCCACTGAATCTCCGATTGTTGGGTCAAGAGTCTAATAAGTAAGCCTCTCCAAGCTCTTGGATGGTGATAAGGTGCCCCCTCAGCCTTTTCTGGAATAAGTAATCCTAAAAATATCTTTCATCACTTCCTTGGCTCTCCGCTTGGCCCATCTCCAAGCCCTTCCTCAGATTTCCTGCTTGGACCCAAAGCCGCGCATTCCTCTGCAGGGGAGAGAGCTCTTGTGTGAAGAAGCCTGAGGCAGGGGGTGGGCACCCGGAGGTGAGAGCAATCTTCCGCTTCAAGGGCCCGCAGCCAGGGCGCTGCCTCCCTGCCTGGTGTCTGAAACTCTGCTCATTCAACCAGTCTTATCTTAGCGCCATCAACCCAGCCTCTTTCCCGGAACCCCGGGAGATGACCCCTTCCTGGCAGGGTACAGTGTGATGAGCTCAGGCCCTGGATCTTTCCCTTTACCATCCCTCAGAACTCCTTGAGGGAGCCTATTCAGAACGCAGATTCCCGAGCCCCGTCCTCAGCAGCTTTGATTCCAAGGATCTGGGGTGAGACCCAACCAGCTTCTTTTTTAGCAAGCCCCCCAGATGCTGATGGCCCAGGAATGGTGCTCATGGACCGTCTCTCCAGGGGACCAAAGGGCGGACTGAGAGATGGGTGGCTCCTACAAGGAGCGCAGACCTGGTCTTGGTGCCCATGCCAGGCATGAGGCAAATGGTGAGGTGGGGGCTGGATAGCAACCAGGACGTTGGAGCTGGTCCTGGTGGTGGAAAGTGAAGCCCTCTTCCAGGTGTCCCCCCACCGGGGCCCAGAGCGTCAGGAAGCCAGCGGAGGCAGGAGCAGGAAGGCCGCAAGAGAAGAACGCTGTGCAGCCTCCACACTGACAGAGGCTTTCCTCCACCCAGGGCAACTAGCGGGCAGAGGCTGGGTGCCTAGCTGATGAAGGGTGCTGGGTGCTGGGTAGGGGATATGGAGCAATGGTCTACCTCCCCCCTCCGAGTGAGTGGCCCCTTAGTGACCTGTGAGCTTGTCCGGTTGTCCCTCCAGTCTCTGCCTCCCTGCCCTTTGCAGTCATTCTGGCCCCTGAAACTGACAGTCCAGCTCAAGGTTCCTGAGCTTCCTGACACCACCCGTCAGGTCCCACCCGCAGAGGAGCAGCAAACACCACGCCCCATCACCCCTTGACCCATCAAACTCAGGACCTCCACCGCAGTCCCAATCCATCCTTGATTCTGTGCAGCTCTGTGCAATCCCATCGCACCCCAGGGGAGCTGCCTGCCTCCCGGGCATCCTGGTTGATTTAGAGTCGAGCTAGGGCAGCCTCCAGGCATTTCTGAGCCCCAATTTCTTCATCTGTAAAGTGGGGCTAATGATCCCCACCTCCAGAGTGCCCTTGAGAAGGCTATGAGTGCTTGATCAGTCAAGCACGGGTACAGTTGACTCAATATCCCTGTCTCGGCTGGCTTGTCCTCTGCACCACGCCCACGTGCTCCCTCTACATACCCAAACCCTGATCATCTCTCTAAGCCCGCAGACTCCAGCCTGCTCCCTGCATCAGGGTCACTTGTCAGTCTTCTCTCATCACCTAGACCCCATGTACCCCAAAAGCAAACTCTACAATTTACCTGTTTGATCCTAGCCTTAAATAATCAGGTTCCAAAGAAGCCAATATCAATAGCTTCAGATATGCAGATGACACCACCCTTATGGCAGAAAGTGAAGAGGAACTAAAGAGCCTCTTGATGAAAGTGAAAGAGGAGAGTGAAAAAGTTGGCTTAAAGCTCAACGTTCAGAAAACGAAGATCATGGCATCTGGTCCCATCACCTCATGGCAAATAGATGGGGAAACAGTGGAAAGAGTGACTGACTTTATTTTTTTGGGCTCCAGAATCACTGCAGATGGTGACTGCAGCCACGAAATCAGAAGACGCTTACTCCTTGGAAAAAAAGTTATGACCAACCTAGACAGCATATTAAAAAGCAGAGACATTACTTTGCTGACAAAGGTCCATCTAGTCAAGGCTATGGTTTTTCCAGTGAGATTTGGACTATAAAGAAAGCAGAGCACCAAAGAATTGATGATTTTGAATTGTGGTATTGGAGAAGACTCTTGAGAGTCCCTTGGACTACAAGGATGTGAGATTTGGACTATAAAGAAAGCAGAGCACCAAAGAATTGATGATTTTGAATTGTGGTATTGGAGAAGACTCTTGAGAGTCCCTTGGACTACAAGGAGATGCAACCAGTCCATTCTAAAGGAGATCAGTCCTGGGTGTTCATTGGAGGGTCTGATGTTGAAGCTGAAACTCCAATACTTTGGCCACCTGATGTGAAGAGCTGACTTATTTGAAAAGACTCTGATGCTGGGAGGGATTGGGGGCAGGCTGAGAAGGGGATGACAGAGGATGAGATAGCTAGATGGCATCACTGACTCAATGGACATGGGTTTAGGTGGACTCCAAGAGTTGGTGTTGGATAAGGAGGCCTGGCGTGCTGCGGTTCATGGGGTTGCAAAGAGTCAGACACGACTGAGCAACTGAACTGAACTGAAAGAAGCCAAAAATATCATAAAAGACACATCACACACACCATTCCCAAATCCATCCCTCTCTAGGAACTTGGAAACTAGCTGAGGATTTTCTAGTACCAGCTGGTATGATGGTGGCCCACCATAGAAAATTCAGGATTGGGGGCATCCCAGTGATGGCCTGCCAATCAGTGTTCGCCAGATCGAACCGGAGTCTCCTGCATTGCAGGCAGATTTTTTCCCAGCTGAGCTACCAGGGAAGCCCTTCAAAATTCCTACTCAAGGGCTTTGGTGAAAGAAAGAGACCCTCCCTGGTCATGCTGGCCACCAGCAGAGACCTTTGTGCTCACATCCAAATGGTGGTATGAGGATCCAGGGCATTTGACTCTTCAGAGCATATAGAATTCTAGAGTTGGAAGCGGTCTTAGGGACCATGTGTTCCCATGTCCCTTCCCACCTCCACTTCACAGAAAGTCCCAAGGTCACCTCAGGAGACAAGGACAGAGCTAAAAAGTCGCGATTTCCTAGCACTCTGATCTGACTGTGAACTCCACTGGGAGGAATATAGGCTAAAGAGCTACAAAATGTCAAAGCACTCTCACATTTGTATTTCATTTAGTCTCCTCTAACCTTTGAGGTCGGAGAAGGCAATGGCACCCCACTACAGTACTCTTGCCTGGCAAATCCCATGGATGGAGGAGCCTGGTGGGCTACAGTCCATGGGGTCGCTAAGAGTCGGGCACGACTGAGCGACTTCACTTTCACTTTTCACTTTCATGCACTGGAGAAGGAAATGGCAACCCATTCCAGTGTTCTTGCTTGGAGAACCCCAGGGACGGGAGAGCCTGGTGGGCTGATGTCTATGGGGTCGCACAGAGTCGGACACGACTGAAGCGACTTAGCAGCAGCAGCAGCAGTAGCAACCTTTGAGGTAGAGCTTCCCAGGTGGTGCTAGTGGTAAAGAACCCACCTGCCAATGCAGGAGACATGAGAGATACCGATTCAATCCCAGAGTGGGGAAGACCCCCTGGAGGAGGGCATGGTAACACACCCCAGTATTCTTGGCCTGGAGAATCCCATGGACAGGGGAGCCTGGTGGGCTACAGTACATGTGGTTCCAAAGAGTCAGACACATCTGAAGTGACTTAGTACGCAGGCATGCAACCTGTGAGGTAGGTATAATTAGTAGCATTCTAATTTTAATATTGGGGAGTGAGGCTCAGAGGGGTTAGGGTACCTGCCTGAGGTCACACAGCTGACACGTCTGGAGCTCTGGCCTCGGAGCCTGTCACACCAAGCTCTGTTAGAGACCCGAGCTCTCTGTGTCTCACTGGGCTTAAGGGAAAAGGGCCCTTGGCCTCCTAAGTGGGAGTGGGAGAGTGGCCACTGTAGGCGGTGGGAGGAAACCTCACTCCTTGAATTTTTAACCTTCACAATATCTCGAGAAGACTGTTCCCAAAGTTATACAACCACTGTAAACCAGTGGTAGCTCTTGGAACCAGGCAATGTGGAGATCTGCTGTTCTTGGCTGGTTTCTGTAGCCTTCCACCTGTGCATAAAAGTCCCACGGTGGGGACAGCTTCTGTGACCCAGAACCACTGACTCACTCACTTACTTACTCAACAAACAACTACTGAGCACCAACCACAGACCAGGCAGGGTGCTAGGCACTGAGGCTGCTCGAGTGACAAGGACAGTCAGCAGAGCCAGAGGGACCGGGCTGCAAGTGGGGCTAGGGTCCTCCCTGGCCTTCACCTCTTGGCCACTAACCTGCATGACCTGTATTCTAGTTGGGGGGTGGGGGCGGGCGGGGAATAGACACATCAACTAGGACTTGAACATTCACCCTGGTAGGTGCTCTGATAAGGCTCACAGGGGCTCAGGCAGCCCAGGGAGGGGCACCTGGTCCAGGCTAGGGGACGACAGGTGGAGCAAGTGGGCTCAGTTCAGAAGTATGTACAGAGGTAAGTCTAGCAAGAGAGAAGAAATGCCGCTCCAGGAAGCAGGTGTAGACAGCGTGAGCAAAGGTGTGTACGCTGTTTGTGCATGCTTAGAGAAAGATCTGGAAGGGTGTACCCTCAGGTGCTAGGCTGGCTATCTCAGAAAATTAGATTACGGAAGCTTTTGCTTTCTTATTTGCACATTATTTCACTTGAAATTTTTACAACGAGCTGGAATTATTTTCATTAGCAGAAAAAAGAACACACAAGGCGAGAATGTTTTGTATATGATAGAAGTGAAAAAGCACAACGTTTGACAAGTGTAAAACTGAAGGAGAAAATGCAAGGAGCTGTCAAAAGTCCCCAGGGCCTGGAGCAGTAGAGGGTTGACTCTAGCCTGCAGGCAGCAGCTGGAGTGCTCAGTTGTTGGGCGAGTCCTTTCCTGGGGAGGCTCAGGGCAGCTGGAGCCGATGTCTTCCAGCTAGAGCTCCTTGTGGCTCCGGTGCCCCCCAGTTAAAGCTCCCACTTTCCTTTAGGCGGGGAACCGTGCTGAGGTCAGGCAGAGAAGTGATTCCACTGGCAGCATCAGGGGGTTCTAGGCTCCTATTGGGTATTTCTCTTGGCCTCTGTCTCTGTTCCACTACCTCACTCCCAGGCCTGCAACTGGGCTAGACCAGTGAAGGACAAAATGCCTGAAGCTCTTTAAACAAGGTCGCTTACAAAAAAAATATTTTGATCTTATTGACCTTTCGAAGAGATTTTCTATAGACGTCATTTTTTTTTTTTTTAACAACCTCAGTATTAGTAGGCTCTTTCCCTATTTGTCCTTAGCCAGAGAAGGAGGAAGTAACTTGCAAGCTATAACTCAGGTGTATCAAACACACACACGCTTACAGTTTGTTCATCCATTCAGCAGAATCTATACGAAGAGACTGCAATGAGTCCAATCCAATCCAATCTCCTTCCCTCGTATTTGGAATTGTATTTTAGAGTTAAACACTGCTCATCCTCTTCCTAAAGCTTCTATCTTCCCCCCACCTCACTACAAATGGTAGGATCAGGTTAGAGCCCAAAAATGTAACGCAGGTTTGTTGGTGGTGCATATTTTTCTCAGCAGAGATTTCAGATCAATTTGGTATTATTGGTTCCACTGTTTAAAAAGCTCAGAAAGTGGAGAGGGCCTGGGAACAAACCAGGGGTATGAGTTTGGTGTGCCTTATCCACGCCCTCCTTCCACTGAGAACTGTGAAGAGTCTCCCAAGAAAAGAATGGGACAAGTCAGCTTTCAGAGGAGGAGCTTGGTTCAGAGCCAATCCCCAGTCTGATCACTTCTCTTTTGGTTAGAACTAGGTGGATCCGCTCTCTCTCCCCTCAGGGAGGTGTGCGTTCAGAGCCTCAGCAGATAAGGAACCCTCCAGAAGACAGGGACATGTCTCGTTCAGTGATACCGCTGGTGACAGAGATGACAGGTGTCAGTATCAGGGTGGAAACGACACAGGAGACAGAGGGACATTTCAGAGAATTTTTCATTTTAAAAGTGATGATGTGAAAGATCATCAGTTACCAACCAAAATCGCATCGTTTGTGCCAGGAGACAAAACACATATTTGGGAGCCTAGGGAGGGAAGAAGGTGGGGTTAGGGCTATGGTAGGGCCTCCCTTACCTAGCTGAGTATTTAAATAGTCTACAGAATACTCATGACCAGGTCCCCGGAAACACAGTGAGTCGGAATATCTAGGGACAAAGCCTAAGAATTTTTTGAACCCTCCAGGTGTTTAAAGTATAGACCAGTTGGGGAAACCTAACTGTGATTAAGATGAGGATGGAGGCTGGGGCAAAGAACCACTGTGCTAGGGCGGGAGAGGGCAGGGAGCCCAGCTCTGAGAAGGGAAGACCTGGAGAGAAGGAGTCCTGTGCCCATTCTGAGGTAGCCTCCTGATGCTGAGAGCTTGTCCGGAACTAACCCGGACTCGTTGTTCCAGAAAGAAGCGTCCCCAGCTCATTCGCTCTGCCCAGAAGCAGAGGCTCTGGCGGGGAGAGGTGGGGATGGGAGCGGGGCTTGCAGATCGGGCTCCAGCCCACTCAGCGCCCTCTCCCATAACCAATGTCCTGCTGAAAGAGACAACTTGTTTTCCCTTCGGGGGCCAGCAGAATGCACTCAGAGTGATTTTCCGGGTCCCTCAGATCCCGTTTCCCAGCAGTGCCTAAAATGCCTTTGCACAAGTCTCATCTCCAGGGCCTGCTGGTGGGCTGGGGGAGTCAGAGAACCCCCCAGGCGAGGGGGAAACCTGCCAGATCCTAGAGCCTTGCAGAGACCCCGCAGGGGGTTAGCGGGGGATGGGAAGGGTGGGACCCAGACCTGGTGGGTAGTGGGATGCCTCACGCACATGCACTTGTGAGGAGATGCTCCTTGAGCGACACTTCTGAAACTGTTTGGGTCCCCACAGTCTGCTTGCCTAGTTTGTTTTTTTTTTTCCTGAGTCTTCCGGCAGCCACCTTTGGATTTCAGTATGTTTCAACCTTTATTTATGATGATTGTTTTTGTGCGTCATCTCTGGATGGTGACCCATCTCCCCCCAGGGGAGGACGCGGAACTGGCCCCCCAGACAGAGCATTCCGCCCCTCCTCCGTCTCCTGCACAGCATTGCCTGCGTGTCATCACAGAGTTGAGCCTCCTGTGCTGTACCTGTGACTGATTCCAGGAATGACTAAAAATCCATGACGTCAGAGCACAGCAGCTCAGTGGGGGCCGCGGGGCTGCCTGTCCTTAGGGAGCCTCGGTGGGAGTCAGAGAGGCCCAGAACCGGGAGCCTGTTGGCCACGTTGGGAGATAAAAGAGGGGACAAGTCAATACCGGTAGAGGCAGCACCTCGGTGGAAGGTGGTCCAGTTACAGTGTAACCAGACTATCAGCTATCTAGTGTAAATGACTGGTTATCAGATCCTCCTGGTGGGGGTTAGGGAGGAGGGGAGGGTGAGAAGGCAGGATCCTCAGTGCCAGAGTGGGGAAAGGATATAAGGGTTGGGGGACCCCGAAAGGCCAGCTCAGTTCACAGCAGCAGGAGTAGGCTGGGGGTTCAGAAGTCTTGCCAGCCTCCCCGCACCCACTCACAGCTCTCTGGAGCCAGTGGGAGCAGCCCTGTTTACCTTTAGCTGGTCAAGGACACCCAGAATGGGCACTGAGATGTCGCGCATGCCTTTGTAAACACAGTGTCCCGGCTTGTAACGAAGATTAGATTTGGGGACGTGTTTCCTGCTGGTTTGAAAAAAGTCTGACTTTATATAAAACAGACTCTTTTCCAAAGAATGCAGGATCCACTATGTGAAGGGAAAGAAGCCCTCCCAAGAAATCCAATTGTATGGTTTCATTTGTGTGAATAAAGTTACAGAAAGGCCAAACTAATCTACGGGAGAAAGAAATCAGAAGAGGTTTTTTTTTTTGGGGGGGGGGTGGGACTTCTTAGGAAGGGGTCTGAGGGGACTTTCTGAAGTCATCACCGTGTTCTGTAGCTTGATGGGGGTTGAGTTGCACAGGTGTATGCGCTTGTCAGAACTCATCCCTGGCACACGAGATCTGTGTGTTTCATTGTGTGTAAACCTTATCACACACACACAAAAAATAACTGCAACAAATATTGACCTCTTGTTCACGATATGATGCTGACGTACTGGCCTAAATGGGTACTGATGTCCGCACCTCACTTTTTAAAATTCTGTGTTATATTAACCTATAGTGGATTTCCAATATTGTGTTAGTTTCAAGTGTGCAGCTTCAGATTCTTTTCTGTTATAGGTTATTACAAGATTTATAATATAGCTCCCTGTGCTATACAAGGTGCATCTATTAATCCCAAACTCCTGATTTATCCCTCCCCCTCCCCTTCCCCCTTCACTAATCATATATTTGTTTTCTCTGTTTGTGAGTCTGTTTTGTAATAGAGTTGTATTATGTTTTTTAAGATTCTACATACAGTGTTTGTCTTTCTATGTATGACTTATTTCTCTTAGTATGTTAATCTCTAGGTCCATCCGTGTTACTGCAAGTGTCAATATTTCATTCTTTTTAATGACTGAGTGATGTTTCATTATATATATCATATGTATGATGCATATACATATATCACACCTTCTCTACTCTTTGTCTGTCGATGGACACTTAGGTTGCTTCCATGTCTTGGTTATTATGAACGGTGCTGCTGTGAACATTGGGGTGAATGTATCTTTTCGAATTTGAATTTTTATCTTTTTCAGATATTTGCTCAGGAGTGGGATTGCTGTCTCGTATGGTAACTCTATTTTTCGTTTTTAAAGGAAACTTCAGACTGTTTTCCATAGCTGTTGTACCAATTTCTATTCCCACCCACAGTGTAGGAGTGTTCCCTTTTCTGCACACTATCTCCAGCATCTATTATTTGTAGATTTTTTGATGGTGGTAGCTCTGACCGGTGTGAGCTGATTGTAGTTTCAATTTGCATGTATCTAATAATTAGCATTTTTTTCAGGGCCTGCTCCTCACTTTAAAATGCATCCAGAAATTAGATGGATAGAGGGATGGATAATGGGACATGTGATAAAGCACATACAGCAAATGTTAACGGTAGAATCTAGGTGATGGGTATAAGGTGTTCAATGGAGAAGTGTTTCGGCCTTTCTGTATGTTTAAAATATTTCTTAATAAAATGTGGAAATAAAAATAATTAGAGTATCCAGGAATCATCCTACCTCCTTAGGACTTTCTGAGCCCCTCTCACAGGTCTCGGTCGGTTTGGCTCGGTAGAGCCTGGCTAAGTGAGCGGAGAGCCCAGCACCCCTTCTCTAGCCCGCCTCACCCCTTTCCCACTTGTTCTGCCTGCTGAATTCACATGCCCAGGCCGATCTGATGACGACTCCCAATGTCCCTGGCCTCCTGAATACAGGGAAATGTTCCTTCTCACAGACTCCTCACCATTTCCCTGTTCTAAGGACCAAAGAGTCTTCTTTTTTGAAAACTTTCTGTCCAGCAGTCAAGCAGTGCCCCACTGCAGTATTCCAAGCCCCAGATTTCCTCCCTCTCCCATTTCCAGGTACAGAAATAAGCAAGGGGGAGAGTCCTGTGCACCTCTTTACTTTGTTCCTTTATTGCTTCTCCTTCTGCCTGGGCTCAAGGTGTTCGCCAGTAGGGACTGCACATCTTATTCATCTGGTTGCCTCTGGGCAAGTCCAACTGAAGTGTCTCCCTCGCCCCAACAATCAGAGAGATAAACATTTCTTCCACATTTACAGAGACTCTCAAGCTTCCTTCAGAAGATTCCACACTGCCCAGTCTCTGATCTAATACCCTCACTCCAGGAAGTTCTCCTTTGTGTCTAACTTAAATCCTGTGTGCTGCTTTACTAAAGAAGCCAGCGGGGCCTGAACCTGGGGTCTGTGGTTCTAGACATGTGGGTGTGCTCATGTTGGGTGCTCAGGACTGTTTGTGTAATTGGTGGGGCAGCAAAATCAGGAGCACCTGGGGTCAAGCCAACCTTTCTTCTCCACTGGCCTTTATCCTGCACTCCGCCCAAGTACCTGGTGTGGCTGAGCCACTGGAGGTGAAAGAGCAATCTCTGCCCCCTCCCCCCAAGTCTCCCTAGGCTGAGGACTCTCTCAGTTAACACTTTCCAGGAGCAGCCTAGTGGGGTTCACCCCATTGGGACATCTCTCCCCGCTGCCCAGGCCCTACCTTCCCCATATAAGCCTGCAGACCTGTTTGCCTTGCAGTCTTGGAGTAAGGGCAGGAATTGGATGGCGACAGGATGTGAGGGAAAAACAACAAGCCCTTTATTTGGTCTGGGAACTTCAGGGAAGTCCTGGGGCTTCACAGTGTTCACCAGTAGGGACTGTACATCCCATTCAACTGTTTGTCTCTAGACAAGTCCAGTTTAAGTGTCTCCCTTGCCCCTACCCTCACATCAAGGAAGTCCTTCCCTTTTCAGAAGAAATGCAGGCCTGGTACTTCCTTAGCATAAATCAAAACATACCATTTTTTTCAGCCTGGCAGGGTGGAGACATAAGAGCACAAAGCTAGAAAGTCGGGAACCCTTTCTAGCTGGTCTAGAGGTCTGATGCAAGCTTGGGCATTTCCCAGGCGTGGGTAACTCATCCTTGGTTTCCACATATGCAAAACAGTGGTGAATAGCCCCTGTCCCCGCCACAGGGCTGTGGCCAACAATTAGATGAGATGGTGCATGTGGAAAGCACCCTATAAATTGTAAGCACTCTATAAATATAAAGCACCATTTTTCCTTAACCTTAGTTAGTAACACAACTCCGTTTTTCATCTACTTGCTAATCCCAGGGAGACCCTAGCAGACTAGAAACTACCAATCCATGGGGTTCTTTCCCAACCCTAAGACCCCCAGCCCTTCCCATTATCTTCTCATTCTAAGCAGAAGACAGAGGTGAACTAAGCAGGAGGGTAGAGCCCTCATCCAGGAAGGCTCACCTTAACCGGGGGCATCAACTATAAAGATTTTGCTGTTGGAGACAGAGAACAGACTTCCGGTTGCCAAGGAGTCAGGGTCAGGGAAGGAAGGATTGGGAGTTTGAGATTAGCAAATACAAGCTACTTTATATAAAATTGATAAACAACAAGTTCTTACTGTATAGCACAGAGAATTACATTCAGTATCTTGCAATAAACCATAATGGAAAAAAAAATGAAAAATGTATATATATATACAGAGAGAGAGAGATAGAACTGAATCACTTTGCTGTACAGCAGAAATTAACACAACATTATAAATCAATAATTCAATAAAATCTTTTTTAAAAAAGAGAGAAAGGGAAAGGAGGAAAAAAATGATTCTGCTGTTGGGAAGCACAGGGCTGGGAGTCCCAGCTGACCCAAATTGGGATCCAGAGACTGGGTGTATCCGATAAGCCGGTGAATCAGAGGTCCTCCAGACCTCTATTTACAGGAGAGGAAGAGTTCCTGTGGTCAAGTCTCCGGGGCAGAGGAGGAGAACCCAGGAAATGGGCGTCTACATTCTCTCTCCTGAGCCAAGCCGTGGTGACTACAAGCAAAAGCTGAAGGGCAGTGTTTTCATCATACTCGGGGCCCACATGTGGGTTAAAGACCAAACTACAATGAATGGAGAGGACCCCACACAGTGGACTGCAGAATAAAGTCGCTCTTTCTTCCTACAGCAGTCTCAAGACTACTGGAGCCCTCGGCTTCATAAGGTCATTCATGAGCTCAGAGCCTTTCCATCTGTTGTTTCCCGTTTGCCAGGCCACTGTCGTTGTGCACGGTTGATGCTGGGTTACCAGCATGGCTGGAGGAAGAAAGAGCGTGGAGACTTCCCCAGCATCTCAAGGCCCAGACCTGGAAGGAGCTCCTCTGGCTCTGCGTTGCATTAGTGCGCACTCAGTCACACAGTCAGGGAGGCTGGAAAATGGACTCTAGCATGCCATCACGTGCCCACAGCAATGCTGTTGCTGGTGGTAGAGAGCTAGCAGTCTGTGCCATGGCTTCGCCGGGGTTGGGCCACCACAGTGTCAGACAGCCTGGAGGGAAGCACCCACCGTGCTCCTGTGGGACGCACAGAGTGCTGCTGGTCACAGGGCACAGTGAGACACTGGACCTCGAGGGTGGGAGCCCCAGGAGGCAGCAGAGCAGAACTCTCCAGAGAGGCCCTCTCTCCACGGCCAGTGTGCAATGCAGAGTAAGAATGAGCTAAGAGCAGAAAAACCTACCCAGGGATGCCCAGGGACTCCCAAGCCTGCCCACAGGAACCTCAGCCCTGGAGGGGAAGTGGGTCTTCAGTCAGAGGGATGGGGCACAAGCTGGCAAAATGGGGGTCAGTCGTGACCCTCGACTGGGTCTCGTCAGCTGCTGGGACATGGCTGCAAATGACACACCTTCTGGAAAGCTTGGACCCTCACAGAGCAAGGCTGAAACCACAATGAACGATGGTCCTCCTATAATCGTCCCGAGACAGGACCCAGGATGGGCTCTCAGTCCGTAGGTAAGCACTGGTATTAATAAGCTCAGGACATTTTGGTCTGTGAAAGACACAATAGAAGCAAAACACCCAAATCCTATGATCCAGGAAGGGAGTCCCTTGTAAACCATTAAAGCCAAATCCCTAAGAGCACATGATCCAGTGTCTGGTTGCGGTTATCACCTGAGACAGCTGCAGGAGTCTGAACGTGGTCGGAGCAAACAGGCTGGCTGCACAGGGGACAGGTGGCTTGAGCTGAAGGACGTGGAGAGCTGAGAAGGAAGGAGAGCATTTCAAGCTGGGCGGGGACAGGCGAGAAGAGAAAGGACCAGTGGGTGGGGTGGGCCCTCTGGAAATCGCCAGATCTTGTGATAAATGTTTTTCCTGAATTGTTGCTGTTGTTCAGTTGCTTAGGCATATCTGAGCTGACTCTACAACCTCATAAATGGCAGCACGCCAGGCTTCTCTGTCCTTCACTATCTCCCTGAGTTTGCTCAAACTCACGTCCATTGAGTTGGTGATGCCATCCAACTATCTCATCCTCTGTTGTCCCCTGCTTCTCCCGCCATCAATCTTTCCCAGCATCAGGGTCTTTTTCAATGAGTCGGCTCTTCACATCAGGTGGCCAAAGTATTGGAGTTTCAGCTTCAACATCAGTCCTTCCAGTGAATATTCAGGGCTGATTTCCTTGAGGATGGACTGGTTGGACCTCCTTGCTGCCCAAGGGCTTCATGAGTTACCTTGTTCAATCTTTCCGGTATCACTCTGCGGTAGGTGCTGCTATTGCTCTCACCTTGGAGATGAGGAAGCCGGGAGATCAGAGAGGCTCAGCAGCTTGCCCCAGTCACACAGCTTGCTCCCCGGGACATGCTGGCAGCAGGGTCTGCTCTCAGCCTCCTGGCAGGGCCAGCAGCGGCATCAGAACTTCCCAGGCAGACTTGCCACTGCCCTTGGCAAACAGCCCCAGGGTCACACTGAAGGCTGGCGAGCGCCCCTTCTCCCAGCTCCCTGCTCGACGGAGCAGTCCGGGGCCTGCCCGCAAGCCTGGCGCCCTGCCTGCCTCTGAAGATGTCCTCAGTGGGAATCACAGCCAATGAATGTACCAGCAGGATGAGATGAGCTTAACGCTCAAGCAGTTCCCAGGGAACAATGCGGCTCTGTGAGCAGCCCGGGCCGGAGCTCAGCCCTGGACAGCTGACAGGAACTAGCCCCAGCGACCAACTTGTCCTGGGGACTCCTCCAAAGCCGTCCATGCTGTGGCCTGCTCCCTGCACTCTGGAGTTAGGACATGTGCTTCTTGAGCCTTGGACCTCAGAGCCTCACGGCCAGCCTCCGTCATTCCCGCCTCTGCCTGCTGTGCTGGGAGACCCAGAGAAACAGCCCCAGCCGAGGTCCCAGCACACTAGCCTAGGCCCCCTCCTGCACCATCCGTCCCTCTGGGACCACATTCTCCCACATTCTCAGGGAATTCCATGCATATCTTACGCCCCAACCCCCAGACTCCCAGAGGGATGGTGTTCAGGCTGCTCAGGACTGAGGAGCTCTGAGCATGTCCCGGGCTGAAGCCTTGAGCCGGCCCAGCCCCCTACCAAGAGTGGACAACCTCTTCTCTGGGGCTGAAAACCTACCCCAGCATGCTCCCTCCTCTGCCTGAGCCTGTGATGGCTGGTTCTGGGCAAGGAGAGGGCAGAATCAGGATGCTAGGTGACCTGACCTTGGAGGGCTGAGAAAACACAGCAAGGAAGGCTTATTTGGGGAATAACTTTCTGGACTTATCGCCCAAACACAGCCCCTGGGGGAAAACTCGGGGAGACACCTTCCCCTCCACCATCCCTCTCTCCAACATGAACTGAGGGGAGTCCCAGCTGCAAGGCTCTGTTCTTGCAAGGGCTGCCCACGCCTCGTGCAGGTTCAGCTCTCGAGAGTCGGGCATATTCCTCAGGTAGGAGGGCACCAGGACCCAGAGGGTGAGGGGACCCACCCTAGCCCACCAGCCCACAGGCTGCAGGGTGAGGCAAAGACCACAGGCAGAAAGTAATTGGGGAGTTTGTGAGGTGGGGGGGCGGGCAAAAGTAGGGGTGTATACATGCCCTGAGCCCCACTCTGTTTTAGAAAAGCAACTTGTTCAGCGCCCACATCGTGCACACGCACACCGACATTCACGCTCACACCCTCTCTGCTTGGCACCTCCCAGAGGTAGGAGGGGAAGGGGGTAGGGGCTCCAAGGCCCAGGTGTGACTAATGCCCTGATGTTTTGTTGCAGCAACTCGGGAGGAGAGCCTTCTTGAACCCAGTCTGCCACTTGGCTGCATCCCTGGGAAGCCAGGAGGGCAAGGCCTGCAAGTGGGAGCCCAACACTCCTGACTCCTGAGACGAGGGAGCAGGGTCATTGAGGTGCAGGGTGGCAAAGGGTGTCACTGGCTGGGGTGGGGCCAAAGGGCTGAGGGTAGCAGGTATTGGAGAGGTAATGGGTATGCGCGAAAGGCGAGGGGTCATGCCCCAAGGGAAGGAACTTGCCTTACAAGAGCATTTCCTTTTTGTCACGTATCCCCTTTTACAGGTGAACAAACTGAGCCTCAAAAATGAACAAACTGGCCCAAGATCACATGACCAGCAAACCCAGAGCCAGAATCTCAACCTGAAGTCTTTGTTCTTCCCAGTACATCCTGATGCCTCTCACGTACCTGTGACATAGTCACTGACTTCAAAGAGCTACTGGGGAGACAGTAACTAGAAGACCTAGACCACCTCACCTTTGGCCAATTGGGGTTCAGAGAGCACAGCTGTCAGCACTCAGAGAGAGGCCTGTGTGGTCAGCGGTGATGGGAAGGAAGAGCTGGGAGGACGGGACTGGCTGGTGAGTGATAGGTACCTTCTGGTTTTATTCTTTCCTGGAAAATGTGGGATAAGAAAGGGGAGATGTGGAGACCTCATTTTCAATTTCTTTGCAATGTCAAGCCCCTCTTGTGATCAAATTGTCTCGCTGCCCAAGCTAGACCCTGGAGGTAGGGCGAGACCCTGGAGCCAAGTTTGCCAGTGCCTTGTTTCTCCAGCTATCTCAGTTCTCCTAGAATTGGGAGGGGGTCTGGGTCCTCTTATACCCCAGCCTCTATACTCCTCTTGGAGGCAACCCCTATACCAGGCTAATACATGCTTGGCTTAAGGCCCCAAAGCCAGAATTGTGGTCAATGTGACTAGACTTGGAACTCACCCTCGCCTCACCTCCAGCCTCATTCACTGGGTTCCCAGGGCAGTGGGAAATGCCTTGAACACCCTCACCCAGCCCGCCAAGGTCTGGCCCTGAGCAGAATCTTCTCTGTCTGGCAGCTGCAGGACTAGCACACCAGGGCTCCCAGGCCCGACGCTGTGGACCTGCTTGTCCCAAACCTCACGGCCAAGTGTCCAGGCCCCATGAGCAGGGAAGTCCTCTGCAGGCAGCACTCTGGATACCCGGTGTCTCTGGAGAGCCCCTGGGTGACATGGACAAGGGAGAGAGGGTCACAAAGCCACCTCCCACCCCCTTTGTGGAGAGAGGTCAGGCTGGAGGGCCAGGTTGGGGTCCTGGGTCGCGCCTAGCCTGGGCTCTGAAACGGCCTCGCTGGGTGACCTTGGGCAGGTCCCTCCCATCTCTCTCTCACCTGTAAACTGAGACTTCTTCTTCCGCTCCTCATCCGAGGGTTCAGCAACATTCCCCTTCCTCTGGTCCCAGATGCTAGGGGGTCTTGGCCAGCGCTGATCCAACTCTCTCTAGACAGATCCTGTCCTCACTCTACAGCCTTCAGAGCCCCCCTTAGCTTCCTTCCGACATACTGCCCGCCAGCCCTGTGGCCGTGTGTGCTCTCAGAAGCCTCCCTCTGCCTGCTCTTCAGGATCGCGGCCTCACGGGGCCTGGCAGTCTTCAGTCTTGGTCGCCAGCACATAGCACAGTGCCAGGCACATGGCAGAAGCTCCGGTTCCCTGAGTTAAGACTGGACACAGCTTGGCGTCCCCAGCGTTCGCCTTGCCTCCCCTGTCCCCTGACCCGTCTCAGATCCTCACCGCTCTGTGCTCTGGCTTCCCTGAGGAGAGAGGTGCAAGCTGGCTTCTCTGTGGGTACCCCTGCAGCCCTGCCAGCTCCCGGGAACTCTGGAAACTGCTACCTGCAGGGCCAGGTCAGATCCTGCCACCGCAGGGCAAGGTGCTGAAGATTTTTCTGACTCCAGCCTTGAGGTGTTTGCTTAAGTTGCTGGGCTGCTCTGCCCAAAACATGATCCTGCCTGCACGCTTGGCCCAGGCCCCACGCAGGGCACAGGTACAAGAAGCCAGCAGGTGCTGATAAGGCTAGAGGTGGCAGGATTCGTCTCCTTCTTGAGGAGTTTACTAGTGTGGAAACTAGCTGCTCCTTAGCTGGACCAGCTCCAAGGTGACATCGTTAGAAGGGTACTTTGTGACTACTTTGGCTTTACCTGCATAACTCAGTAAATCCCCCAAATCTGTTTGGTATGAGCATATGTGTGTCTATACACACACCGCTCTAAGATCTGCTGAAGAATAGGGTGGAGCTCTGGTCAGATGGAAACTCAGGGATAGGCTTTAAAGGGAGAACCTGGGATGGAGTCGGGGGTCAGAGGCTTGGAGACACGCTGGGACCCCTCCTCTATAAAAACAGTGCTTCCAGGACAGTCCCTGTCCCCCTTCCTCCTGGGAGTGGCCACCTGGGGTTTAAACCTCAAGTCCCAGGTTCTGGCCACGATAGGCCCTTCTGTGTCCCCTCCTGGGGAAAGCCTTTCCCGACCACCCCCCACCATCGCCACAGCCTCTCCTCTGCATGGCTATGCTCCTGTGATTGCATGTGATGAGGGTCTCTTCACCTCGCTGTCTTCCCCCCAGAGTGAGATCTTCTCAGGGCAGGGGGTGGGCCTCGTGGATCTCCGTACCCCCAGTGCAGCATCCTGGCACTGGGCAATGGTTAAGTTAAGTGAATGAATGGATGGATGGATGGATGAATACAGTTTTCAACTCTAAGGGTAAGGTTGTTACCAAAGGAGAATCTGTATGCTCCAAGAAAGTACAGGGTTGATGCTGAAATGTTTTTACCATAAAAAATGGACAATGATTTAACAACAATCAGGACTGTGAGCTGCTGGGATGTTGATGTGCTTGCTCTTTGCCTCTTGCTCTTGGTTTCTGAGTCTGCCTCTTCTCTGTGTTGTCATTTCTGCCATCTGTCTCTCCCCACCTTTGTTTTCTCCCCACCTACCCTCTGTCTCATAATTTAACTCCATCCAAGATACCCCTAAGATGTCCTTTTGAGCCATCTGCCTCTCCCTCCTGTCCTCTGCTTCTCTAGCCTCTGATCTGGCTTTCCCCAGATTCTGAGGGCTCCGTCTATCTCCCTTGGTGACTTCAGAGAACCCTCTAGGCTCTATGCTTCCTGTCACTATTATAAAAGATCAACCTTCCCAGAATTTTGCTAAGACGGTTGGAGAAGGATTAGGGAGGAGCGTTAACAAGTTGCCAGCCCCATTCTGTAGGCCTCAGCCATGTTTATCCAAGTTATCTTGGAAGATATACCTGATGGGGAGGCTGAAAGTGTATAAAAGGTGGAGTCTTAAAAGGTGAATGTCATCCTTTGCTTTGTAGGTCAAAGTTAAAGTGATAAAATGGCCTAAGCATAGAATTTGAAGCCATAATATCCAATTTGGATTTCTGCCTCTTGAATCCAAGCGTTTGTGACTTTGAGCAAGTTATTTCACTTTAGTTTCAACTTCAGTTTACTCCTCCTAAAAATGACAGTAACATGACTACATCACATGGTTGCTATGAGAATTAAACCAGATAACCTGTCTGAAAGCCCAGTGTCACTATCGAAAGTCAATCAGATTCAGGAGAGACTGACTCACATTAACAAAACTCACACTAGATCAATCGATAGACCAAAATGTCCGTGGGTCATTTAAAAGAGAGAAATGTACCTGCAGGCAGGCAGTCCTAGATGCTTCAGACAGTTGGACAGTACATTCTCTGCACTAAAAGAACCAAAGTACAACCGAAAGACTTCCCTCGCAGGCATGGTATCCCAGCAAGGGAACTTAGCTGTTTATTCTTGGTACTCATGGTTACCTGGCTATAGGGAGAGTCTGATAAGGTAGCTCAGACTGTAAAGAATCTGCCTGCAGTGCAGGAGACCTGAGTTCAATCTCTGGGCCGGGAAGATCCCAAGGGAATGGCTACCCACTTCAGTATTCTTGCCTGGAGAATCCCATGGACAGAGGAGCCTGGTGGGTTATAGTCCATGGGGTCTCAGTTGCACACAGCTGAGCGACTAACACTGATAACTCATCTGTGCAAAGTTTAGACCAGGTCATGCTACCCATGCCCCTGGCAATACGAGATGGATGTGTCAGTTCTGGACCTCTGACTCTGCTTTGTTTGAAGATTTCATCACACAGTCATTCACCCACTGCACAAATCTATACTGAACTTTTACTAAGTGGTAGGCACTGCATTACACGATAGGGATGCAGGAGTGAATGGAACAGGCACTGCCCTACCCTCCTCGTGGAGTTCACAGTCCTTGGAGAAAGACAGTAACTGAACACATAATTTCCATCCATTGTGACCAGTGCTTCGTTACTATGATGAAGCAGAGGGAACCGTAGAACACAACAGCTAAGCCTGTGCGGGGGCCTGGGGAAGGGCTGCTGGAGGAAGCATCCACGTACATACCCTGCCTTCGGCAAGTGGCAGGGCATTCTCAGGCCAGCTTCGTTCAGGCCCCTGGCTACACCCTGACAACTCTGAGTGACCTTGGGTGTTACCCTCATCCCCAAGAGCAATGCATCTGCAAACTCTCCCTTGGGCTGGGCTTGCAGACAATTCATTCTTTCATTCATTCAACAAATATTTATCGTGGGACTTCCCTGGCGGTCCAGTGGTTAAGACTCTGCTTCCAATGCAGGGGGCATGGGTTCGATCCCCAGTTAAGGAACTAAGATCTCACATGCTATGCAGCCAAAAGAACCCTACATTTTTTATTGAATTCTTTTTATGTGCTGCAGCTAGCTCATTTCATCTTCTCAGTGGGACTTTCTCCTTAGCTTCCAGGGGGACTTACTGAAACCCCCTGTACTGATTCCAACCCATCTCAGAGCCTCTGTTGTCTTCTGGAGAGATGAGAGGACAATTCAGACTAACACAGTACCGCCCCAGATATGAGAAGGAAGGGGCTTCTGGCACCAGCTGGGGACTCCCTCTCTCAGGAAATACGTCAAGAAACTCCCCTAACCCACCTCTCTGCCCTCTATGAGGTTCTCAACAATGCTCAGTGGGCATGGAGTGGGTGGGCAGCTCTAACCCAGAAGGCACATGGCAACATGAGCCGAGCCACAACCGACGGGCATTAACTCATTGATTGAAGTGACAGAGGCCTGTGACAGAAATGTGCAAGTCTTCAGGCCACCATATAACTGCTGGCACTCCAGTTTCTTGAGGGTCTTTACCATATCCCAAACCCCCATGCACCCCGCACACCCTACCTGGGAAGTTAGGAGGGCATCAATCCAGACACAGAGCTTACAAGTGACTTAAGGTTGGGGACGGACCTGCGAGCCAGGTCTCCACCACTGCCCCAAACCTCTCAAAGGCCCTCAGGCCTCCCCAAAAGTGGCCTGCAGCCTTCCTCAGGGGTTTTCAGAGCTCTACTGTCCCCCTGTAACACCCCAAGTCTCCAACCTTCAAAGCAAGAAGCCCCAGGCCCCCTCCCCTTGGGTGGCCTCAATGCGTCCCCTTGTCCAAGAGGCCATGTGGCTTGACCCCAGAAGCAGCAGGACAGCAAGCTCGGAGAGGGGTCTGCTTTGACCCCTCCTCAGCCACGGCTGGCTGGCCCAGGGGAGCCAGTGGGGCCGGGGCCGCTGAATGTGACCTATTGTCTCCAGGGTGGATTTAGGAAGTGCCAAGCTCCCATCAAACAGCCCTGCTCCTTGGGCAAAACAAAAAAAGGGCTGTTCATTTGGGACCTTTCTTCCCTTATCTCCTTTTCCTATCTCCCCAGGCTTAGCTATGGTGTAGTGTTCAAAACCACTTCCCCTCCGAGCCAATCGGAAGCCGGGGCTCACCCCGCGGCCCTGAGGTAAAGTTATTTATAAACGCCTCCCTGGATTATTTGAGCAGAGCCCTTTCGCACACCTCTCACACACCTTTCGGCTGCCCGCTCCCCAGACACGCCTGCAGCCCTGCCCAGACGGCCCTGCTCACCCACCGGTAAGCACCAGCCAGGCGCCCCTTGGACTGGGGTCATCCCTGGAGGGGGGCGGGGGTGAGGGTCCGTGAGGGGAGGGATGACAGGGACCAGCTGGCCACGGCGGCAGCTGTTTGCCAACCTGAGCACCTGTGGGGAGCAGGCTCCGGCCCCCCAGGGTCTGAGAACAGCGCCCAGCCCTTTAGCCCTGAGAAGCCCCTGGGGCCCTCACTTCCATGTGAAGGTCTCAGCTGTAGGGCCAGGGGCCAAGGGAGTGTGCAGGACAGAAGCTCCAGCGGAGAGACCCGCCAGACCCCCAGATGGGGTGAGGAGAAACAGCTGGCTGCTTTGCACGGGCTTCTTCCCTTTGCAGACGAAAGACCAAAAATATTGGACCTTCCCTGGGGCGCTGGCCTTCGAGGCTGCTGGCTGCACCTCTCCTTCTTTGCAAGTCTTGGAAGCAGCAGGTTCTTAATGCTTGGCTCTCCAGTCTCTGTGCGACTGTCTCCCTGTCCTGCCCCAAGGCGTTCTCTCTCACTTGTTTGCTTCTCCACCTGCTCAAGGCACCTGCCCCCTGTCCCCTGTGCCCCCTGAGTCCTGCGAGGTTGGAGGAGGTTGGAGGGCAAAGTGAGGCTTAGAGACAGCAAGCAGGGCCCATCAGGCAGGCAGGCAGCAGCAGGAACCGGCAACCTGACTCCCTGGTGAATGCTTCACTCGGGTTGGGCCAGCTCCTAACTCCTCATCCAACAGCTCGGAGGGGGCCCAAATCACCCTCAGGCAGGACCCCCACTCCTTCCAATGAGCTCACAAGGTCCCCAGGCTCGGCCAAGCCAATCTGTCATTTGAGCACAAGCTCCCCCACTTACACTTGACCGCACTGAGCCTGAGGACCAGAGAAAGACCAGCTTTAAGGTCATGCCCCTTGGGGAGGCACGGCATGCCAAGTAGGGCAAGCCAAGAGAGGCCTTCCTCCCAACGGCATCACTCCCACTGACACCCCTCTGGCACGGCCCTCCCGGCCTCCCTCGGCCCTGGCATTCGGGATCCGGCAAGACCCTCCCTGGGCAACACCAAGACTGGCACACACAGCTCCTTCAGCACCAGGATGGTCTCTGTGGGTGCCTCCCAGAGCCTGGGCGACCAGCCTGAAGACTCATTTGTATGAAAGCCTGGGGGACAGAGGAGGATTTATTTTTATCTCCTGGTGTCCAGAGTCTTTCAAGGGATGGTCACAAAGCAGGTATTTAGTGAATGTGTGTTGAGCTAAATCAACCAACCCACATCTGATCCCAGGGAAGTCCCCGAGGGAATGAGTGACCAGGTCAGCACTGAGGAAGCTCCAGATTTCTTAAACCAGAACAGCGGGCCCCTCACTGGAGTCCTTGGACACCCAGCTGCTTCCAAGAGGTGCACCAGACTAACCCTAATCTCCATACAGACCTTCAGGAGCCTGACCTGAAGGGTTTCATGCACCCATGACCTTGGTCAGGTCTCACTGCTGGGAAGTGCCTTCCTGCTGGAGCTGATTCCTCAGCCCAGCAGCTGTCTGGGGCCGAGAAAGCAGAGAGGGGGTTCGCGAGCTTAGAGATGAACAGTGGGATGGGGTGGGTGGCAGGGATTCCCCCTGGGGGGGATGCCAGGCCCTAGAACAGCCGGAAAGCAAGAAGGCAACACAGGGAGATTTCACGCTCTCCCCTAGCACTACTGGTGAAAGAATTGGCCTAGGGTAAAGAAGGGGTGGGAAATTTGCCTAAGAAACATGGAGGCAGTAGAGAGAAAAGGAATGTTGATAAAAGGTCTTGGAAACTCACAGGCCTCTCCACCCACACTCCTTCATGCCAGAGACGCAGTCACCAGCTGAGACCCCAGCCCTCCTCTCCCATCCCCAGCTCCCACCCCACACACCCCAGCACCCAGCCTTTCCCTCTGGCTCCCACCCTGGGTGAGACGGGGAGGAACCAGCAGCTAGAGCGAAGGGGAAGCCTGAAAGTGACCTTTCCTCTGCCCAGGACACAGTGATCGCCCAAGTAGGGACCAGTGATAAGACCAAGGTGGGTTGGCCGAGCTGGGGTTGTTCCCGTGCCTGGCACGTGTGCACATCAAAGGACTCCCCTCCAGTCACACACACACACACCCCGCAGGGCTGAGGAGGAAGTCAGCCTGGGCCACAATGACGGGATCACCCCCAGGCCACTGACACCCCACAGACGGGCTCTGCAGCTCTCTGCTCCCCAGGTGTCCTGCCCTTCTGAAATGACTTTCATTTCATTTCATTCTGCCTCTCACCAGTCCTGGAAACTTTCGGAGGAATAAGGGCATGGGGAAGGGCGGGTGGGAGGCAAGTAAGAGCAGAGTGGAAAAAGAAGCCCAAGAAAGGCAGAATGACCTGCCTGAGGTTACAGAGGCGTGATGAAGAGACCCCTCCAGGGTAATCGGAGTGATTATAAGCACAGTGCAAATTTGTTGCTCACATACCATGGCCGGGCACCGTTCCAAGCCCACAGTATTCCCATGGGCACTGTAGACAGACCTTGTCAGAAATACAACTGGGAGGAGATTACAGTGGGCTTTCTTTTGAATGAGCTCACTGCAGGGGGATTAAGATTCTGAGGAAGAACCCAAGAGGAGTGTCTGCTCCGTCTGTGCACTCCTGATGGAGTCCAGTTCCCCCTGTCCCCACCCCCAGCTCCTTAGCTCTGCAAAACCCCCAATCCCCCTTGCCCCAGATGTGACCCCAGTCCCCTGCCAAGCCTTGGGGACTGTCCAGACACCCACCTCTCCTGCCCTCTCTCTTCTCTTCTCACCTTCTGCTGCCCTTAAGCCCCACGCCCCCCTCTAGGTCTCTCTGGTGACTCAGGACCTGCCTTCCGTGCCTCCACACTGGGGAGGGGCGGGGCACCCTTTTGTTCCTCCATACTGTCACATGGCACCTGCTGTTTGTCCCTGATCCAGTGGGGGATGGGGGGCTCTGGAGGGGCCCACACCGTTTGATGGGAGGCAGGCTGGGTGATACATGCCTATGGCAATAGAGCACTTGACTTTTTTCAGCCATGCTGACATCATTTGGCAGGGCTGTGTGTTTGTTTAACCAGGGATCAAGTCTTCGGGTTCCCTACACCCCCTCCCTTTCTTGCTCCCTCTTTCACCTTCGTACCCTAACCGGGCATTGTAGGAGCCCTTTCTGGGGGTCCCCGGGAGGCCCTGGACTCTCTGAGAACCCCGGGAGCTATCTAGGAGGGGTGGCTCCCACCACGCTGCCAGCTCACCGTTTTCTGCCTCTTCCTCCCATCCCCCTCTCCTCCAGGCCTGAAGGACTGGCTGGGGATGAAGTAACCTCCCCTCTGAAGCCCCACCCAGCTTCAACCCCTAGTCTTGGAATTAGGAAGTATGACTGGGGCACCTCCTCACCAGGAGCTGGGGCAGCTCAGGGGGTTGCAGGTTTCTGCTCTGTCCGTCCCTGTCCTGGGAAAGTCCAGGCCCAGGGAGGAGCCAGAACCTCCCACAGAGCCCTCAGGAGGAAAAGCAGAACCTGGACATCCTGTATCACTGGCTGGGATGGAAGGTCACGGGGTGTCCGATACCACTCAGGGATGCCACAGAGAAGAATCAGGGTCATCTCTGAAAAGTCTGGGACCTTTTCAACAGGAGCACTTGAGTTGGAGTCAAAGGCCTAGCTCAAAGTCCCACCTCTGAGACTCAGTTTCCTCGTCCACAAAATGAGAGATTTGGACCTGCCTGGTCCTCAGGTCCCCTTCTGAACAAAGCTTTCTGAGGCTGACAGGCTGCTGGGCTCTCATTTTTATACATAGACACTCAGGATTGGGAAAGCTCCCAGGGCCTTCTTCCCTTCAGCACCCATGTCTAGATGAAGACAAGCAACATATGGGGAGAGAGACAGATCTTACGTTCCAGTAAAGGGAGGGATCTTTTCTCCTCTGTCAATGGGAACTCCCCTAACATCTAAGCCCCATCTGTATAAAGCCTGCCCACAAGGGCGGAAACAGTCCCATGTCATCCAAATTCATCTGTGCTTTCGAAAGGATTTCCAGCACCAATGCCCCCTTTCCTGCTTCCCTTTGCCAGAAGCCAACAGTGGTGTGCAGGCTGGAGGGGTCCAAAGAAAGGGGTTTTGAGGAGAAAGAGATCCCAGGCCAGGGTGTTCAGGAAGGCATCAGAGAAAAGGAGGAGGAGGGCAGGGAGAAGGAAGAGAGGGAGGAGGAGGAACCTAGCAGGTCTTAAGACTGGGCAGGGCTGAGTGAGGGCAGAATGAGTCAGGGCATCTCAGGTAAGGTGGAAAGTATGGACGGAGCCCCAGAGGGAAAACTGAGGAAGCTTGCTCAGGCGGGGTGAGTGGACAGCCCAGATACAGAGGGCAGATGCAACCTACAGATCTACTGAGTCCACCAAAACAGGGTCAGGCGACGCACAGACAAACATGCCAAAATAAGGAGTCTGGACTCGATCCCCTCCTAGACGCGAGGAAGCTGAGAGTTTCTGAGCTGGGGGTGTGGGCTGGGGAACTGGTCAGAAGGCTAATGCAACAGTCCAGGTGTGAGATAAGACCTGGGAGTGACACCGGAAGGAAATAGCAGTGGGATTTGATGGGCTGCTGCCCATCAAATGTGGAGGCTGCAGGAGGGAGAGGGCAGGGACAAGTATGCCAGGTAGCGAAAGGTGCGACTGAGGACATGAGGGAGCCAAGCAGGCAGGGGAGCCGGGTGAGTGGGTTCTGTAGGATCAGATACTGACCATCCTCTCCCCGCCCCACACGCATACCCCTAGAATGCAGAGCCTCTGGTATCGCTGCATGCTGCTTGGCATGGAAACAAGATCTTCCATTGCCTCCTCTTCCCTCTCCTGGTGCAGCCCCCTTGAAAATCCCGGCTATTCCTTTGTAAGTGGTCCGTTTGGTGGCCAGGCATAGACTCCCCAAGTCTCTGAGTCTTCCTCTGAAGCCAGGCTGGAGCTTGGGGTCCCTCCAGAGGGTCATGATCCCCACTCATTTCTCCCACAGAGCCCACCAGGCAAAGCACTGGGAAGGTTGGACCCTTCCAGACCCAGTGAGAGGGTGGGGTGGGGAGGGGGGAGCGAGGCCACACTGCCTCGTTGGAGGTGAAGGGCTGGAAGCCTCTGAACAGTCTCTCCCAAGAGGAAGGAAGCACCCTCCCATCTTAATCATAGTAATCATCGCCGTTACCATTCACTGGGTGCCCTTGGAAGACCAGACTCTATACTCATGATCTCATTTAGTCCTCATGGCAAATGCCTGGGACTGTTATTATCCCCATTTACAGATGAAGAAACCGACTCTCTGAACCCAGGTCATCCTGGCTCCAAAACCTGTGATGTTTTCCTTATGCCACTCAGTCTCTCTACTTGTCCCACTGAAATGTCTTACAGGCCTTTACTCTTATTCAATTCAACCCCTGTGTTCTCCAAAAAGAACATTTATTGATCACTCAACAAGCAATTGTTGGCTGCACACTAAGCACCAGGCAAAGGGCTGGGCAGGCTCACGCACAACTGCCCTGCCAGCCGAGTAGCATCTGGGGGGTTCTGCAGGGCACCCTGGTGGAACTCAGGGTCCTGTGACCCAGGGAATGGGATGCACCAGCCTGACCTTCGTCTTCCTGGACACAGTCTTATCCACAATAGCAACTTACGTTTATATCACTCTTACATTTTACACAAGCCTTTCTTGTCCATTTACTCATCTCTTCCTCAAACAACCTTGTGAGGTTATGGCCCCCGGTTTTGCTGATGAGGAATCTGAGGTTCAGAAAGGAATGCTGCCCCTTCCACTTCACCCGTAAAGCCAGCACTAGAACCCGTCTCTGGGCCCTTAGTTAATGCATCTCCCTCCTCTCCCCCAGGGTGCTCTTCCACAAAAAGCATCAACCAGCCTGCTCCCCTCTGACAACCTGTCACTCACCCAGCTTCTCCCCTGGGAAGCGTGCGGAGGAGCATCTTGAGTCCCCCGTGTGGTTTCTCACTTTTAACTCTCTCTCAAATCTTTTGCCAAACTGGCTACAGCTATCCCACACTCTCCCCCTGGGAGACATCATCTCCCTCTAAGCGTATGCTGTCTCTTTCCTCTCCCGCCTTCTTCCTCTGAGGTCGTCCAGGCAGGCTTCTCCCAGCGCTGGGGGGCAGGGGACAGGAGAGGGGACCAGCAATTGGAGGATGGAGGAGGAACGATCTCTACCGGGAGCTCCTCTGGGCCTCGGGGGCCTGGCACTTAGCTCTGCCCTGCTCAGCTCCTGGAACGTCAGCAAGGTTGCGCAAAAAGTAAGGAGAGAGACATCAGAATACAGGGTGGGGGAAAGGTTAGACACAGGAAGCCGTGGGAGGGCCAGCCAGCGCAAACCATCTTGATTTTCCCAAACACCGCTGTCCCCCTGGGAAAACCTGTTGGTGAAGTCCTAGGCGGCTCCTTTAAGAAGGGTCCTCCCAAGGTCACCCTGGCCATCCCCCTGCCTCCAGGCAGCCTGCTTTCTTTCTTCCAAGCTGGCTGACAGGATGGTATGAGCCTTTCCGCCCGGGAAACTGAGGTGGGAGGGCAGGGCGAAGGGGCTTGTGAGGATACCAGGGGCCAGCGTGGGTTGCGGGGAGGATGCAAGGGAAGGAGGGAGAGGATCAACCCGCTGAATCCCAGCCGTGACTCCTGCCCTTGCACTCCCGCCTCCTTGTTGCCTGGTGTTCAGTGGGGGTGACAGTGATATCATAGATGTGGAGTGCCAACCACGTGCTGGGTGCCAAGCAAAACAGCCAGGGCAAGTGTATGCATCACCTGTGCCTGGGAAGGAAGGCCACCAGAAGAAGTGAGTCTGGTGGAAAGACTTGAAAGAGGGAAGGGTGGCACCTTGCTGGCTGGGGGCGGGGAAGACAGCATAAAACCCTGCTGAGCTAGGACCAGAGAGAGATGGCCCAGGCCGGCGCTGAGAAGGGATGCCCCTCATCCTCCCTACTCTGTTTCTCCCAAAGCTTGTAAATGCCCCAGACATGAGCCAGCCCAGGCCCCGCTACGTGGTAGACAGAGCCGCATACTCTCTCACCCTCTTTGATGATGAGTTTGAGAAGAAGGACCGGACGTACCCACTGGGAGAGAAACTTTGCAGCACTTTCAGGTAACATGGCTTGAAGCCCAGACTCCTCTCCCTTCTGCTCCCCACCAAACCCTCCCTGCACCAGGGCACGGCTCCTATACCGCTGTCCCTCAGACGGGACTTGGGAACCCTGAATTTGAGATCCTACACCTCATCTTTACTGAGACCCTCAAGGAAATGGGGAACGGGGATGAGGACCACTCACAGGTCCAGAGGGGCTGGCAGGTGTCCCGACCCCTGCATGGGGTCTCACCATGCAGCCCACGCAAGTCCCTCCTGGGTTCTCAAGGGCACTGGGGAATGGTGCGTCACCACAGCAGGTCAGAGCTCCCTCTTCTGCTGTCCCTTCTCCTGTCCTTTCCTCATCAAGGAAAATCTGAAGCCTCTCCCACCCCAAGGACTTTGTCCTCTTTCTCTCCTGGATCCTCTTTCCCTTCCCAGGTCCAGACAATGCTCAAAGGTAGCCCCTAAATTCCTGGGCCCCCCTAAATGATACTTACCAGGATGTGGTCTCACCAGCTTGTTGCACCCTCAGATCCCTGGAACTGTGCTGGTGGGTAGTGAAACCACACCTATAAGGAGGGGACTCCATGACATGACCTATACCTGCACTCAAGGAACCTGAGGCTATGAACTTTACCTACCCCCACCCCCCACCCTTCGCAGACAGCTGGTAGACCTCCCTCAGGCCTCACTGTGGTCCCGGGCAAAAGTCACTTCCCCACTCCCCTGGGGAAACAGCTGATTCAGTTGCCTGAATTGAGGTCACTGGCAATGGCTGAAGTGGAGATGCAGGTGGAACTGGTTCAGGCTGGGGGATCACCCACTTGAGTCTTCACTAAAAGCATCAGCCCAGCCCTATCTCTCCTGGGAGGCTCCGTCTCTGCCTGGTTATATAAAGACCTTGTCAGCATTTGTGCCAAGGAGTTTAAGTCTGTGTTGTTTCTGCACTGGAGGGATGAGGGTATCTGCTGCTGTCCTAAAAGATGAGAATGATGGAAACCATAATAAGATGTAGGGAGCTAACAATTCCCATGTGGCGGGAAGGAGAGCCTTGAACGGTACCTGGCACACAGAAGGTACTCCAATAAATTTTCGTTTAATGAATGAATGAATGTTTAGAAAACTAATTCACTTCCCACTATCCTCTTCCCACTTGGCTTCTGGAACCTCTCTATAGGTGTTTAGCATCTGTTTCCAGATCTTCTCTCAGACTTCAGAGAAGTCAGACTGCTTTGCTCAACTATGGCAGGCTTGCAAGTAAGGCTGGACATGTGCAAGCCCTTGAGAGGGTTGTTTTTCTCCCCCAGCCAGCTCTCCATTCATGAGTCCAGTTTTCCCTGCCATGAACAAACCTGAGAGAGTTCCTGGGGGGCTGGTTCTCTCTCAGGACAAGCCTTTAGAAATGCTTTAAGCTATTTACTACCAGTCCAACTCCCAGGGATGGGAGAGGCACTACCCACTGCAGAGGGGACTGGGGAGTTCAAAGGCGATGGCGATGCTGTTCCATGAAGTGCTGGTTGGGACAGAAAATCTACCCAGATTTTAAAGGGTACAAAGCATTGTCTGTGTTGATTTCAGTTTTGGGTGACATCCAGGGGACCCAGTGTCAGGGAAACTATTGTTGGGCAACAATAAAGAACAGGAATCGGTGCTGGGCAGGAAAGGAGGCCTAATCACAGCAAGCCAGTGAGTCACCAGATGGGCCCTGAATATTTGAATTCCCTTAGCTGGGAGAAGAAAAGCAAAGGCCTCCCCACCTCTTCTGGTCATCAATCCACCAGCTGTCATCCTTGAGATTGAAGTCCCTTGTTTTTACCGCTTCTGAGTTTCTGATGAAAGGACCTCAAGGTGTTCAGCAAACAGGGGAGGGATCAATGCTCCCCACCCTGCGCTGACCGACAAATAGTTTCCCCATTCTTCCCTCTTTTGATGAATTAACAGGGGAAAGAACTCCAGCATTGGAATCATCACACACAAAGGATGGTGGATCAGCAGAGGCGAACCCTGTGGGGAAAAAGGAGCCTTCCTTTAGGGAGAGTTCCAAAAAATACAGCAGCCGCCCACATTCAGACTGAGTTCTGATTCAGGCCCATTCTTTCACTTACTCATTCACTCATTTTTCCAACAGATATTCACTAAGCATCCCAGGGTGATACAGGAGGTACACAAAGCTGGACAAGAGACCAGACTTCTTTCCATGCTGGTTTTACTGTGTAGTGGGGGAGAGAGATGAAAAGCAAGAATTACAACCCGAGGTATTGCTATAGGAGCCCAGGCGAGGGTGACTGGGCCTGTTTTCAGGCAGATCAGAGGACGGTCGTCTGAGCTGGACTTGACGCCTCGGAATGCTAGGCACCCACAAAATCCATGCCTTTGAGAGAAGTCCTGCAGACTTCCCAGGTTAGCAGTGGGCAATCAGAAGACCTCCAACCAGTGTCCAGAGCAAGGTGAAGGCTCTCAAGAGAAAAGTCTCTGCCATATCGTGTGCGTGCTCACTGAATTTTGCACAAATGCATGAACAAATGACCAAGAACAGGATATTATAACAATTCCCAACTCTGAATGCAGTGCTGACTGAAAACCTGCCCTCTTCCCCTCCAGATGTTCCTCAGCCAAGATCAAAACCACAGTGTTCGGGCTGCTCCCCATTCTCTCTTGGCTCCCCAAGTACAAGATCAAAGACTACATTGTCCCCGACATTCTCGGCGGCCTCAGCGGTGGATGCATCCAGGTCCCACAAGGTCAGGGGTCCCCTCAGCCACGCCCATTCCCCTTCCCACTCCATCTTCTGTGACCTGCGTCACCCAACTGTGCCCCCGGGCCTTGACTCTCTGTGTCCTGTGCAGGCATGGCATTCGCTCTGCTGGCCAACCTTCCTGCAGTCAACGGCCTCTACTCCTCTTTCTTCCCCCTCCTGACCTACTTCTTCCTGGGGGGTATCCACCAGATGGTGCCAGGTAAGGCCCCTCCCCTCTTAGCAGGCAGGTGACCTGGACCGCGAGGATGGGTGGTGGGTGGCAAAGTGGATTCGGGTGCTTTCCCATCTGCATTCTCCTCCTGCTGGCGCTGCTTGGTCCCAGAGGGACCGTCACCGTGAGTGTCGACCCCAGGTCTTCTGTGACCTTGGAGAAGCCATAGAGCTTCCGTGAACTCAGTTAGCATGAGCCGCTGAGTCTCCCTCCCTGGAACGTGGAGAAGACTTGGCAGGACAAGAAAGGCCGTAAAGGGCTGAACAGATGGGAGAAATGGCCGTCCGACAGCCATCATCCAGCAGGCCACTTCAGGGACATTCGGAGTTCTCTGGTGCGAAGTGAGACAGAGGAAAAAGGCCTGGTCACAAAGCCTGTTTCTGACGCAGGCTCTACTTATATTTCCAAGCCTGTTTCCTCTCGTGTCCAGTAAAGTCATATTAACAGTTGGGGCGAAAGTATCTGGAAGAGTGTGGATCATGATCAAATACGAATGGTTACTGTGATGCCAGAGAGGACCCTGGAGGCCCGGAGCGCCATCCCTGTGGGGGCTGGGGAGCATTCCGGGCCCCCTGCTTGTTCCCATGGGTGCCGTCCAAACCTCTGACTTTTGCTGGCTGGGTGGGGCACCGCAGGTACCTTTGCCGTTATCAGCATCCTGGTGGGTAACATCTGTCTGCAGCTGGCCCCAGAGTCGAAATTCCGGGTCTTCAACACCACCACCAATGAAAGCTATGTGGACACGGGGGCCATGGAGGCCGACAGGCTACACGTGTCGGCAACGCTAGCCTGCCTGACGGCTGTCATCCAGGTGAGGAGCTCGGCTTCCGTCTCTGCCAGGGCCCCCCCTTAGTACAGCATCAGCTCGGATCGCCCCTCCCACAGAGGCCCAGCCTTGACCTTAAAGCCGATTTAGGCCTCTCCATCCTCCCTCTTCCCCATTTGGAGGCCACAAATGACCTTAAAAATGCAGAGTATCTCACCTGCCCAGAGCAGATGCCTAAGACCAGCACCCACACTTAATAAAACTGTCCTGAGCTAATGACTGTCTAAAGGACTCATGGCCTCTCTCCGATACCCTTTCCCATGCCCAGCTCTCTGCCAGCAGTTTTCCATTTCTGTAACATTCCTTATCCCCCTCCAGCCGCCTCTGCTCCAAGCCACAGCACCTCCTGCATGAGATAAATTGCATTTCCGCCACATGCAAAGGACTCTGCTAGATTTCATGCAGGCAAATGCAGCAGGACAGAATGTAAGAGCAGGAAGGGGCCTCAGAAGTTTCATTCATTGATTCATTCAGTTAAGGTTTTTTGGTTGTTTCACCAGGCCAGGAACTGGGCTAGGCTCTGGGGATAAAAGATAAGTAAGAAAGAGGCCCAGATCTCCAGAAGCTCACAGCCCAGCGGAGGAAGTAGCCATATCAACAAATAAATGTGTAGGCAGTAAGATAAGCAGCAGAATAGAGCTATATACAAGTAGCTTTGGGAACATCAAAGAGAAAGTCAGGGAAGGCCTCTCCTCAAAGAGAAGAAGTGACATTTGACCTCAGTCTAAAAGGATGAGTAGAAGTCGACCGGTAACCATAGGAAAGAGGCACAGAAGGACAGTCCAGTCAGAGGGAACAGCACCCCACAGCACCAAGGCCTGAAAGAGCGTGAACTGACCAGGGCATGGAAAAACAAGGCATTTGCTGTGGCTGGAGTGCAGGAGGCGTTGAGACAATGAGCCAGAGAAGAGGCCAGAGAAGTAGGCAGGGCCAGTGAGTGAAGTCTGAGGTCTGTCCCCTAAGCAGCAAATTTGGTTCCTATTTGGCAGTCAGATTGGATCAGTCAGACTCTGGAGAAGACGATGGATGGAAAGTAGATTAGAATCAAAGCACGGGGCCAGCTGGGAGACTATGAAGAGGCCCACGCAAGAGTGATGAGGGCCTAGACCAGAGTGGCGGGCAAGGAGACAGGGGGTAGACTGGAAGAACGCTTTGCCAGGAACAAAATAAACAGGGCTTGGGATATTAGAAATGAAGGGCGAGGGGGGACGACTTCCAAGTTCTGGGTTGGCCAGCTGGGCGGACGGGGGTGTCAATCACTGGGAGGGCAAACGCTGTTGAGTACTAGGTTCACTGCACAGTGGAGGAGACTGGAGCCAGTGAGGTCAAGTGTCAGAGGCCTGTGCCCCGAGGGACTGACTTTCTCTGTCAGTACAAGGCAGGACAAGGTCACAAGGGACTCATTTTCCTAGAGCTACTACTATCTTAGGGCTGCGTGAACTCCAGGCCTGGGTTTGGGCCAGGCAGATGTGGGAGTGGCTGGCCCATCATGGTCTGACCCCACCACCCCTCTGCTCTCAGATGGGCCTGGGCTTCATGCAGTTTGGCTTTGTGGCCATCTACCTCTCTGAGTCCTTCATCCGGGGCTTCATGACGGCCGCTGGCCTGCAGATCCTGATCTCCGTGCTCAAGTATATCTTCGGACTGACCGTCCCCTCCTACGCAGGCCCAGGGTCCATCGTCTTTGTGAGTCTATGAGTGCGCCCCTGCGAGAGGGTCTTGAGCAGACACGTGAGCCGAGTTCACTGTCTTAAGAAGTTGTGAGCACCTCGTTATGAGATGTTCTCAAGCAAAGGCCGTCTGACCCATTGTTCAGAATGGATTTCAAGAGGTTCCCATTTGGGGAGGGAGGGTCAAACACATGACCTTGACAGCTGGCTGAGGTTCTCTGTGATTGTTGTTCAGTCACTCAGTCGTGTCTGACTCTTTGCAACCTCATGGACTGCAGCATGCCAGGCCTCCCTGTGCATCACCCACTCCCGGAGCTTGCTCAAACTCATATCCACTGAGTCAGTGATGTTATCCAATCATCTCATCCTCTGTCACCCCTTTCTCCTCCTGCCTTCAATCTTCCCTTGCATCAGGGTCTTTTTCAATGAGTCAGCGCTTCGTATCAGGTAGCTGAAGTATGGTTAAATCTCTGTGGTTAATTCCTGCAGAAAAGGAGAGGTACACTCTCCATCAGTACCCCATCCCAGTGCCTCAAACCCTCCCTACCTGGAAAGTCTTTCCTTATGTCTAATCTCCATCCTGCCTCCATTAGCTTGAACTCTTCCTAGAGGAAAAGGAAGGGAATCAGCCTTCCCATCCCAGCATGGAGACAGGGGTGGGAAGTGGGACCGTGAGTAGGGTCTGGATTCTGCTTTGCTGTGCCTCTCAGAGCACTGATGACATCCCTCCACTGGCTCAGATGCTGGGTGGTGATGGTACAGGAGGAAGGGGTGGGAGCCCATGAGCATGATGCTCTCTCCCCCAGACCTTCATTGACATTTGCAAAAACCTCGCTCACACCAACATCGCCTCGCTCATCTTCGCTCTTATCAGCGGTGTGGTCCTGGTGCTGGTAAAGGAGCTCAATGCCCGCTACATGCACAAGATCCGCTTCCCCATCCCAACAGAGATGATTGTGGTAAGGACCTTGCCCAGGGCTGGGGTGTTGGGGCCCAGGCAAGAGGCTGTTGAAAAGGAATCTAGCTCCAGCCAGAAGCAGGAGAGCCCCTCTACCCATCCCTCCCCACCCACTTGCCCTCTGTGAGCTGGTAGGACAGAAGGTGTGGGGTGAACCCACTCCATCCCCCTGTGTGTGGTTCCCACTCTTCCTTATCCTCAGGTTGTTCCCTCTCAAAGAGTCAGAGGAGTGGGATTTGGGGTCCCCAGACAAAAGTGAGACTTGAGAGGGACCCCTACCCTGGCCCCAATTTAGAGCTAATCCCTGTTCTCCTATCTGGGATTTGCAGGTAGTGGTGGCAACAGCTATCTCCGGGAGCTACAAGATGCCCAAAAAGTACCACATGCAGATCGTGGGAGAGATCCAACCTGGGTGAGTCCAGGGGGCTGGGAAGCCTGGCCCACTCCCACTGTCCTCCCCACCTAGGTTCAGAGTCAGAGATGAGATGAACTCTAAAGTATGTTATAAATTCTATGACACTGACCAGCTATGAATTATTACTATCACTTATTATGGAGAAGAGCCACACAGCGCTGGCTGTTCATGAACAGTGAGCCGTGTGTGTGCATGCTAAGTCGCTTCAGTCATGTCCAACTCTCCGCGACCCCATGGACTGTAGCCCACCAGGCTCCTCTGTCCATGGGATTCTACAGGCAAGAATACTAGGCTGGGTTGCCATGGCCTCCTTCAGGGGATCTTCCTAACCCAAGGATCAAACCCTCGTCTCTTACACCTTCTGCATCGGCAGGCTGGTTCTTTGCCACTAGCACCACCCGGGAAGCCCCCTTAACTGCCACACTCCCCTCAAAAGTTTCATCTGATGGGTGAAGCCTCTCTGATCAGCCCTTCTCTGGTTCTTTGTCTTGCTTTAATGCATTGGCTCTTCTACCCACATGGGAAAAAGCTATTAGGATCAACAGAATTCACCGACTATCTACTCTGTGCCAGGGACTGTGCTGGGCCTAGGAGGAGAGGACCAGTGTTTATACGGCAGAGCTGGAGCAGACAATGGAGAAAAGGCCTCAGAGCACTGGGGCTGTGGCTCTGGGACCAGGGAGAGTGAGGAGTCCGAATTCTGGACGTGAACGAATGAGGCCCTACCAGTTGCTAGTGTGGTGACCTCAGACAAGCTGTGTTCTCTACGCCTCGAATCTTTGCGGTGTCAAGGGGAGTGGTGGTAGCTGCCCTGCAGCGTGACACTGAGCATCCAGTTTGGAAGTGGTGGTTCATGCAGAGGCCCTGGCACTGCATGGGGCCCTACTGCCCCCTGTGGGCGCTGAAGGACTCAAGGTGCCCTCCTCACACCCTTGGGCCCTGCTTCCTTTCTGGCTCCTTGGCAGTTTCCCCACTCCTGTGTCGCCTGTGGTTTCGCAGTGGAAGGACATGCTTGGCACGGCCTTCTCCCTGGCCATCGTGGGCTATGTCATCAACCTGGCTATGGGCCGGACCCTGGCCAACAAGCACGGCTACGACGTGGATGCTAACCAGGTAGGTCCAGCCACTCCCAGCAGGGCCGAGCAGGACGGGCCAGGGCCCACAGAGGCCTGACGAGGGATGTCAGGGGCTCTTTGGCTGACTTCTACTTGGTTGGGAGTGTATGGCTTTATAGCAGCGGGGTCATTCTCAAGTTCAAGATCCAGCTAGCTTGAATGACTATGTTTGGTCTGTACCGTGTGTCCCCCACACACACCGCCCCCACCCCAGCTTCCAATCCTGCCCCTGTGCCCACAGGAGATGATCGCCCTGGGCTGCAGCAACTTCTTCGGCTCCTTCTTTAAGATCCATGTCATTTGCTGTGCTCTCTCTGTCACTCTGGCCGTGGATGGAGCTGGAGGAAAATCCCAGGTGAGCATTGGACCAGGGCAGTGGGAAAGGGATTGGGCGTAGCAGAACAGTTGCCCCAGAGAAGCCAGGTCAGCTGGTCTCCAGCCTGCCTCTCCTCTCCTCAGTCTCCACTCCGCCAAAGGCATTTATTGGGGAAAAAAATCAAGAGCAAGAATTTCACACCTACGCCGTGTTTCCATCTCTTTCTCTGGATAGGTGTCAAGCCTGTGTGTGTCCCTGGTGGTGATGATCACCATGCTGGTCCTGGGGTCCTATCTCTACGCTCTCCCCAAGGTAAGAGCACAGCATGAGAGCAGAAGCCAGCGAGAGCCTCCAGGAAGAGCAGGCCTTAGGAGCTGTGTGATGCCTCACAGGCTACAGAGTGCCGTCACTGTTACCCTTTGTCCTAGCCACAGCCTGCGAAGTAGTTAACGTAGGTTTACTCTCGCCATTTTACAGGTGAGGGAAACTGAGGCTGAGAAGCGGTGACAAGGCTCACAAGCACAGGGCTGGTCTCAAGCTCCGGCCTTCTGACCTCAGGGTCCCCACCCGAGTCAGCGTTTACAGCGTCTGTGGGCCCCTGGCTCAGAGGGCCCTAGGCACAGGCTGTCCGGGGATGAAGGAAGAGGAGGGGATGGCAAAATTCAGGCCTGAGGGCCCTCTGGCTCCAGCACCTACACTTTCCAACCCTAAGGTTGAGTGCAAAGATTTGGGGGCTCTGCCAGTTCTGGAACTGCAACTCTGTCCTGCCAGGCTCCAGCATCCGGTGTCTGTAGGAAGGGCAGGGAGAAGGGGCCACACCGCAGGTGACGGGGAACAGTGTTCTGCTTCCCCAGTCTGTGCTAGGAGCCCTGATTGCTGTCAACCTCAAGAATTCTCTCAAGCAACTCGCCGACCCCTACTACCTGTGGAAGAAGAGCAAGCTGGACTGTGTGAGTAGCAGGCGGCCCCGGGTGCCTGTCATGCCTGGTACCCCAGGCACTGCCTCCTCCAGCCCCACAAGCCTGGCACTTCTGTCAGTGGTGCCTCTGGTCAGTTGCTCTCTAATTAGCACGCACTCAGTCGCTAAGCTGTATCAGACTCTTTGTGACCCTATGGACAGTAGCTTAACAGGCTCCTCTGTCCATGGGATTTTCCAGGCAAGAATACTGGAGTAGGTTGCCATTTCCTCCTCCAGGGGATCTTCCCGACCCAGGGATTGAACCAGCATCTCCTGTGTCTCCTGGATTGCCAGGCAGATTCTTTACCACTGAGCCACCTTGGAAGCCCTAATTAGCATAACCGAGTGTTAACAGCTGAGGTTTTGGAGTGAGACAGCTTATGTTCAAATCCTAATTCAACTGTTCACTGGCTCTGTGACCAATGGCAAGTCCCTTAACCTCTCTGAGTCTCGGCTTCCTCATCTGTGGTCACAGGTATTTTATACTCTCCAACCCTGCACCCCCACCCACAGGGATGCTTATGAAACGAGATAAAACAAGTAAGGAACACATTGTCTGAATTGTATCTTGAGTTCAATAAAACTTAGCTGTTATTATTTTTATAGTTCTGAAAAGCAAAATGAAGTCATTTAAAAAAACAAAAAACCTAGGACATAAAGCCAGTGGACCAGGATCTTGGGCAGGTTAAGACTTCTGTGGAATTCCATCTCCCCATCTGTGATGGGGTGCTATTCATGGCTGCACCATACACTGGTTCTGAGGATTAAACAAGATCAGAATTGGAAAGCAGCATGTAGCCGTGAACACTTAGCAAACATGACTTACTGCTTTGATAGTCACATTCCGAACACATCTCCCACTGGGCAGTAGAAATGAGGCTACTGTGTACCGACCACACTGCTTACCCCTCTGGAGCCCGACGTAAGCTGTGAGAGAGGATTTCCTAGCCTCCTTTCAAGATGAGGACAGCAAGCCTCAGAGAGGTTAAGTAATTCATCAAAGGCCACAGAACTGGTTAGTGGCAGAGGCAGGGCTGGAGCCCCAAGTCTTAGCCTCCAAACCTCTGAGCTGTACTGTCTTCTGGGGGAGGAAGCACACTTACATGGTAAGGAAGGAAATCCTTAAAGTCTGAGAATGAGTGGTCCATCTGGGGTCCCCCTTGAGTGAAGGACAAGGACGGGGAGAAAAATGAGGCCCCAGTATCCACCCCAAAGGTCTGCTTTGCCACATCCCAACCATCACTCCACAACAGCAATAGTCCTGGTATTCACATCGTGCTTTGGGTTCCCATCTTACCCTCCCGCTCTCCATCCCCCACCCTCCCGGCTTACACACACAACTCAGCCCCAGGCCATCAGGTCAGGAAGCTGAGTGCTGGTCGAGTGCACACTTTCTATCAGATGGAGGAATGGAACTCACGTTACTGTACCCATCACTAGGCTTGGCAGGACTTTATCTTCATTAATTCTTCAGTCCTTTCATGAAGCTGGTATTATTATTCACATAGCTGTGTGTGCATGCTAACTTGCTTCAGTCGTGTCTGACTCTTTGCAACACCATGGACTGTAGTCCACCAGGCTCCTCTGTCCATGGGATTCCCAGGCAAGAATCCTGGAGTGGGCTGCCATGACCTTCTCCAGGATTCACATAGCTAGTAAGTGAATATTCACAAGTAGGACAACAAAACTTGGAGCCCAGGTATATCTGTCCCAAGACTCACAGTCTTCGTGCCATGCCAGCTCCCAGTGGGTGCAGGGGTTGACTGCTAACATCCAGACAAGACCAGGAAGCCACCCTCAGTCCATTGGAAATGGGCGGGTGTCACCGAAGCTCGCCTACGTGAAATACTGGGAAATTGCCATGAAGAGGGAAGGGTGGTGTAAGGTTGGGCTAGCAGAGAAGGGCCTTGGCTGACCCCAGAAGACTTCCCCAGTGGGGCAGGCCCCCCAAGGCCTGCTCTGACGTCTCTCTCCTCATAGTGCGTCTGGGTGGTGAGCTTCCTCTCCGCCTTCTTCCTGAGCCTGCCCTACGGTGTGGCAGTGGGGGTCACCTTCTCCGCCCTGGTTGTGGTCTTCCAGACCCAGTTGTAAGTAATGGCCCCTCCCCCAGGGCATGGCCATCAGGCCCCAGCTGGTCTTCAGGGGCTGCCATGGGGGGCCTGGCGCAGCTCCTGGGCCCCACTGCCCGCTGGGTCTGGCTCTGGAGGGGCTGCCAGGCCCGAGGAGAGCCCGGCCCAGCTGGGACTGCTGGCACAGGCTGGGCCGTCTGACTCCCATGTCCTGAAAACCCAGGGGAACCCATCATGGTCATAGAGGGCTGGGGGCCCAGAGGAAGTGGGGTTGGGCCGGCGGGTGAGACTCAGTGTCCTTCCAAAAGTGTGCCAGCCCCCAGATTAGATGGGATCCCACCCCGAGGGAGCCGTGGGCCAGAGGACAGCTAAGTCTCTCCCATAAAAACATTAAGTGAAGCAGACAGGGAATCCAGTCCGGGGCAGGAAGGATCCTGAATGTCAGGGACCTGTTTTCTCCTCTTGAGAACTCAGAACCAAGAAGCGGTGGCTTTGGGGCCACTTACGCTGTGTTCTCCACCTTCCTGCCCAGTGAGCCCCCGCCTGGGAGCTATGTCAGGGAGCTGCCTGCCATCTCTCTGATTATAGCCCAGCCACAGGCCACCAGGCGTGTGTCTCCAGTGCAGAAAGACAAACAGGAAAACCCCAGGATCAGGACAGGACCCTCTCCTGCCCTACCTCTGCCCAGACCCCAGCCCAAGCGTCCCTCCAGGCCCGTCTGCTAATAGCATCCTCTTGTGTTTGTCTTTTCTTCTTCATCCAGTCGTAATGGCTGTGCTTTGGCCCAAGTCATGGACACTGACATTTACGTGAATCCCAAGACCTACAATAGGGTGGGTAATCCAAGCTCATGACCGCCCTCTTTCGCCCTACATCACCCCACATAAAAGGGTTTTGTGAAAAACCGATAAAAGATATCGCTGCTGACTGAGCTGACTCTCCCTGCCACAGGTCCAAGAAATCCAAGGTATAAAGATCATCACTTACTGCTCTCCTCTCTACTTTGCCAACTCAGAGATCTTCAGGCAAAAAGTCATTGCCAAGGTAAGGCTCAGTCCCCTGGTGACCAGAGGGAATGGACAGAGTGTGCCTGGCAGAGGCAAGAAAGGGTGCTGGGAGCCAAGATCTGGCCTCTTCCTCCAGACAGGTGTGGACCCCCAGAAAGTGTTGCTGGCCAAGCAAAAAAGCCTCAAGAAGCAGGAGAAGGGGAGAACAATGCCCAAGCAACAGAGGAAGTCTCTGTTCATGAAAACCAAGGTGAACTGAGGCTAGAAACAGCCCACGCCCTCTCCCTTGCCCTCTCTGACCTTGCCACCTGGTGCCCCACCTCCCAGCACCCTCAGAGGCAAGGACAGCAAGCCTCTGTGGCCACTGCCTGGTGGATGTTGTCTGTGGGCATCTTCTCCTTGGATGAGGAGCCGTCAGCTCCCAGGGTAACCACTTAACTCCATGGCCCCCTCCTCATTTTCTGGCTAAGATGAGATACACCCATGGACTTATGAGCAATCCCAGATTGCTCATAAGTTGCAAGAGTTGCAAGTGAATTTCCTGGGGTCCCCAGCCAACCTAGAACTAGGAAGGTGGGTGTGGATGTGGGAATTCTGCAGAGAAAAAGGTAAACACGGGTAAATGCAAAAAGGGTCTCAGTTGTTTCCAAAAGGGCTTCCTCCCAGAGCAGAGTAGACTGAAGCTTCAGTGGCTCTCTTAGAAGGGTCCTCTAAGTTTGCCTGCGTTACGGAGACCAAACGTGCAGACCTGCTCAAAGAGGAGGCTTTAGGAGGCGCCAGTCCTCAGGGATTACAGGGGCTTGGATTCCCCACCACGAAGTCCTCTTATTCACCTTCACCTGCACGCACCTTGCCCCAGCTTCAGCCACAGCAAAGTCTAATTGAGCCTGATGACCCTGACTGCGCCCTCCCACCCCCCCTCCAGACTGTCTCCCTGCAGGAGCTGCAGCAGGACTTTGAGAACGGCTCCCCGACCGACCCCAACAACAACCAGACGCCAGCTAACGGAGCCAGCGTATCCTACATCACCTTCAGCCCTGACCGCTCCAACGCTGCCCACTGCGAGCCCCCAGCCTCTGCTAAGCCCAGTGACACACTGGCCGGCGTCCCACCCTTTGTCACCTTCCACACTCTCATCCTCGACATGAGTGGGGTCAGCTTTGTGGATCTGATGGGCATCAAAACCCTGGCCAAGGTGAGGGAGCCCAAGGCAGAGGGAGCCCCAGCCCACCCCAACCCCGACTCCCTCACCCCTACCCTCCCACACTCCCTTTCCCCAGAGCCTTCATTTCAAACGACTAAGTGAGGAAGCTCACCAGGGAGCCTACCATCTCCTAAAATCCCTTTTCCCAGATGCCACCAGGACAGGATGCTGCCTGCAGAGCAGGCCCAGACAGCACAGAACAATGCGTGCCCGGGCCCCGCGGGTCTACCCCATCCTAGCACCCCTCTCTAGCAGACGCGGGAACCTGGCCCAGGGTCCTCTGAGTAGAGCTCGTTTGGCCCAGGTTCATGGTCTAGTGCTCCTCCCCACACTCACCCAGACACTCTAGCATCAGCCGGGTCTGGCCAACCGAGGGAAGAAGAAGAAATAATATCAGCGGCCCTCACCTTTAGGCCAGACGGCTCACAGGGCTGCTTGAATAAATGCATCCGTCTGATAGCTTTCAGCAGCCACTTCTGATGGCAGAGTCATCTCAGACTGGCCCAGAGAGAGGCAGCACAGTAGAACCGAGCACGAGAACACACAGGCTGACGGCCTCGTCAACCGGCGCACAGCCGGCTCCATCCCCAGACAAGGGCTCAGCCTGCTCCCGCAGCCTGGGTCTACTAGGATCCAGGTGGCTGAGGCATTAGCCATTCCAGGCCATGGTCCTCCCCCGCGGCTTCAGCCTAAGCCTCAAAGGCAGGCAGGAGGTGGGGTCTGGGATTCTAAGCTATCGAAAGAAAAGATCTGGCCCCATAAGAAGGGGCCACGGGAACACTAAGTGGCTGCCTTGCTGGCAAAGCCCCATGTCTGCCTCACTTTCCAGAGGAGCGGTCAGCCAACACTCCAGGGAGGAGTGGTGTGCTTTGCTGCTATTTTTATCTCAGGCTGCCAGGGCTCTCCTGGTTGCTTATTTGTTTGGCTTCCCTCTCAAGTGCGTTTTGTGAATCACTTTGGAGGCCCACTCAGAACATTCCTTTCCTTCTGTCTCCCTACCCAACTCGCTCCCGACTCCTCCAGCTGAGCTCCACCTATGAGAAGATAGGGGTGAAGGTCTTCTTGGTGAACATTCATGGTAAGAGAAGAAGGATGTTTCGGGGACTGGAAGGCTGACGAGGGCCTAGGGTGGGACTAGGTGGGTGGGAGGCCGAATAGTGAGGGGGTAGAAACTAGAACAGCACCTGTTCCCCTAAACTACTGCCTGCTCACAAGAACTCAGGCACAAGTCAGAAGAGACTGCAGCATAACATCCTATATGCTGTGCTATGCTGAGTCGCTTCAGCCATGTCTGACTCTGTGTGACCCTATGGACTGTAGTCTGCCAGGCTCCTCTGACCATGGGATTCTCCATGGGATTCTCTCTAGCCAAGAATACTGGAGCGGGTTGCCATGACCTCCTCCAAGGTATCTTCCCAACCCAGGGATCAAACCCGCGTCTACTGCACTGGCAAGCAGGTTCTTTACCACTGCTGCTGCTGCTGCTGCCAAGTCGCTTCGGTCGTGTCTGACTCTGTGCGACCCCATAGATGGCAGCCCACCAGGCTCCCCCGTCCCTGGGATTCTCCAGGCAAGAACACTGGAGTGGGTTGCCATTTCCTTCTCCGATGCATGAAAGTGAAAAGTGAAAGTGAAGTCGCTGAGTCTTGTCCGACTTCTAGCGACCCCATGGACTGCGGCCCACCAGGCTCCTCCGTCCATAGGATTTTCCAGGCAAGAGTACTGGAGTGGGGTGCCATTGCCTTCTCCGTCTTTACCGCTAGCGGTCCCAATAAAAGAGTTGGGCGGCGGGGATTGTGAAGTTAAGGAGCGGCAACTAGGATTCTGATTTGCCCACCACTAATTTGCCATGTTCAGCTCAGTTGAAGAATCTGCCTGCAATGCAGGAGACCCCAGTTCGATTCCTGGGTCCGGCAGATCTCCTGGAGAACGGCTAGGCTACCCATTCCAGTATTCTTGGGCTTCCCTTGTGGCTCAGCTGGTGAAGAATCTGCCTGCAGTGCGGGAGACCTGCGTTCGATCCCTGGGTTGGGAAGATCTGCTGGGAAAGGAAAAGACCACCCACTCCAGTATTCTGGCCTGGAGAATTCCATGGACTGTATAGTCCATGGGGTTGCAAAGAGTCGGACATGACTGAGCGACTTTCACTTTCAATTTGCCATGTATCCTTGGCCAAGTCACTTCATCTGCCTGGGGATCGATTGCCACCTACATAACATGAAGAGGTTGACTAGATGAACCAGGGAATCTTCTCCAAATCCAAAAGTCCATAAATAGGCAGAACGCACAGATATACCATAACTCTTCAGGGAAGATACACATGCAGTTTTACAAGATACACATGCAGTCTCCACAGGGCCCACAAACACAGCCCCCAGTCCCTGTCCACACAGCAGTGGACTTCTCATCAGCATGTGTGCGGAGTACAGGGATGTGGACACAGCGAGAACACACAGACGCACAGGAGAAAGGGAAAGGCACACGTTTGCACACCCCACTGCCCTCGGGGGGCCAGCGCCTTCCAGCAGGACCAGCCAGCCCCCACACCGGCCTGCGCGTGGCACAGACTCTGCAAGCTCCACCCGCATAGAGTCTGCACGGGTTCTGCTCTGAGCGTGTGTGCATGCGCACCTGCTCTGTGTGTGCGCCAGAGCTGGAATCAGAGGCTCCCTGCCCACCCTCACTGGACACGTCTCAGGAAATCATCCCCAGGGCTGAGGCGGAGTAAGGGCTCTGCCACACACCGGGCTCTGCAGGAAAGGTCTGGGTGAACAGGAGGAAGAATGGACCCTCAAGGGACAGAACTGGCCCATGATTTCGGCTTTCCCTCACCACCAAGTACGGGCACCCTGAATCAAGCTATTTCCTTCTGCCCGGGGTTGAAGGTTCAGCATCCTCAAGCTCACGTTGCCCTCTGCTGTCCAGAACTGATACTGCAAGGCCAAGGCCCAGGCCCTGTGAGGCAGCAAGGGCACGACCCCCAGGCCTCTCTCTCTCCGTCTCCCCCACCCCCAGCTCCAGGCCACAGTGGCGTCAGCTTTTGAAGGTGACCTTTCCCTCCTTGCAGCCCAGGTGTACAATGACATCAGCCACGGAGGCCTCTTTGAAGACGGGTGTCTAGAGCGCAGTCACGTCTTTCCCAGCATACACGATGCGGTCCTCTTTGCCCAGGCGCAGGCCGGGGAAGTGGCCCCGGGACACGACTTCCAAGGGGTAAGGCCTCTGCACCTGGGGAATCCTAGGCCCCAGGGCATTGAAACAACAGACCGGTTTGCGTTCCAACACCTGTTCTATCAATTAACTTTCCTTAATCCCTGTTTTCTTAGCTGTGGAACGGGTGCCTTAAAGATCTCACAGGATCTTTCTTTTGTTTTGGTTTTAGGATTAACTGGTAATTATATCTTTTGTGTCACTTGAAAGAGCTTTGTATATTACAAAATATTTATTATTATCAGTTTTGAGGTCAAACACCCGAAGCACAGTAGGTTATGCCTGGTATTCTGACATGGCTCAACCATCCTATTCCTTCCCTCTTTCTACAAGACGTTTTGGAGAAGGGAGGGGAGTAAGCCTGCCTGTTTTAATTTAACCGAGATTAGAGATTTCAGGCTGGTGACGGATGAAGAGTGTGGATCAGGGTTTTGTCTCAGTGTCTTGACATTTAATTTACTAGCTCAGTAAGTGGTATGCCAATGAGCTACAAATAACAGTGTCTACAAATAACACTCCAGAAAGCTGGGGAGGCAGAAAAAGCCCATCCCATCGGCATCCCTGCCCAGGCCTCCCCAGACAGCTCCATCTTCCAGGCTGCCCTGCCAGCTCATCTTCGGCCCTCGGCCTGCCAAGCTTCTGTGCCCTAGTCCAGGATGCAAACCCCTTCTACCCTCAGGGATCATAAGAAAGGCTTTTCTGGCCCTAGAGCAACCATTTGCTCTTTGCTTTTTGAGACTGATGAAGCTGGAGCCATCTGTTCTGGGTGCAGAAAGCCTGTCCAGGGAAACACGGGGCTGGGCACCCACCCGCCACACACAGAGGCAAACTGTGAGAGCAGTGGCCTTCCTGGCCTCGTGCCCTTTGCCAGCAGAGCAAAGAGAGGGAGATTCTGGGGAAACCCTCATCATCATAACTGCACAAATAATGCCCAGTTTCTACAGTTTAAATTCTTAAAGATGTATATTATACCAATTGTATATTTACATATTACATATTACAGAATATATTCATATCTGTAAATTATATACACACACACACTGTTTCAACAGCGTGGTAAGGCAGAGAGCCAGCAAAGTGAGTGTGATCATCCTACTTTTACAGAGAAGGGAGATGGATTCCCCAGGTCAGGCAGCTAGGTGAGCTAGGTAAACCTTTCCTGCTTCTAAAGTGCCCGCCAAGGGAGCCGACCCCGATGCACACCTGTCTACAGGGAAGAGGGAAACCGCGGCTGTGCTATATTTTGAGAGGCAAATGAGGGAGGGGAGGGAAAGGACAAGAGGCCAAGTTACATCAGAACATACGATGCCCTCCCCGAGCCTGCCATTTGTGCCAGACCATCATTCAGTCGCTGCAGCTCACTCTGCACTGGTTTCCCCCACCCAGGGGCCCGTGGACCCTGAGCTTTCTCTGTACGAGCCGGAGGAGGACAGCCCCAGCTACTGGGATTTAGAGCAGGTAAGCTGACTAGCGGGGGTCAGGGGAAGGAAGGAGACCCTCTCCCATCCAAAGTGTTGGCTGGGCTCTCCCACCAGAAGCCAGAGCAGTCACCTTGAAGGCAATAATGTTTCTTTCTCACCGTTCTTTTAATAGCAGATCTTAATTCTTCTCACTCCCTGAAAGGCATCATGGGGGACGGGAGAGTCACTGGATCAAGTCCTAGAGAAATAACATCTATTCTTACCTCTCCCACGCACTGGCCACATGATCTTGGGCAAGCCACGTGACACCACCAGGCCCCCAGTGTTTATCATTGTAAAATAAGGGAAATACGAGGAATACCTGTCCCATCTACCTAACAAGATTAGTGAGGGATGCTTTTGTTCTTTTGTCAATTCAACTGGTATCAATGGTGTGCCTACTACTTGCCTGACACTGTCCCAGGGTGGGCACATATCCGAACAGATGAATTCCAGGGGTACAAATACTACTGCAGGTGGGCAGCCCTTCCGAGCCATGCAGATGTGGCGCGTACTTCATATAGAACTCTATGATCCCGACATGAAAAGTAGCCCCACCCCAATGCCCTGAATCAAAGAAACCAAAGCTTTAAAGAAATCCAGCTCTGGGTCTATTAGAAAGAACAGCTCACTCTGTGCCTCTTCCCATTCTTTTTGAGAGTGAGTTCCGATGGTCCTCTGAGCCCATCGCTGGGAGTGCTGGTGGCATGCAGCAGGCATCAGGGAATAGAGCCAGGCCGCAAAGACTTGGCACACTGATTTCTGGGCCCCCACAGAATCTCCAGCACATTCCAAACACCTGGCTAGGACAAAACAGCTTGTCGGAGCAAGAAACGACTTTAGAGCTTTTCTGATCTCAATCCTCACCTGACCTAATGAAGAAAGGAGAGCAAAAAAGGAGGGAGGGACCTGTGACGGTCACACAGCACAGCAGGGGTGATTCAAAACTAGATTTCAAGCTTCTTCTCCCCTCACCAGTTCACCTCTTGGGCTGACCCTGCCCCTCCACTGTTCACACACACACATCCACACACCCACCCTCACTTCCTCATAACGCCTTCCTCGAAACGCCAGCCAGGGTCTCGTAGGGTCACCTGGCAATTGTGACCACTCAGATCTAATGCTCTCTCCCCCACCCCCCTTCCTGTGGCCGCTGCAGGAGATGTTCGGAAGCATGTTTCATGCAGAGACCCTGACTGCCCTGTGAGGGCCCAGGCCGCCTCCAGAGCACCTCGGACGCCCGTGAAGGATGAGCCTGGGACTGCAGGGAGTGGAGGGTCGAGGAGAACACCTCCACCGGAACCCTGGTGCCTCTCCATCCTCCTCGTCTCTCACTCTTACGTCCCCCCAGGCACCTCTAGAGCTAGCCGATCTCACCAGCAGGAAGAGACACCTCTTCGCCCTCCTACTGACCCGCAGGGCCCCAACCCGCAATGAGCATGCCTCCTGCTGGCTGCTCTGCACCTGCCCACACCCTGCCTGTGGCCGCTGAGGGGACCCTTCACTGCCAGGCTCCAAGAGTGACTCGGGAACGGAGAGAAAGCTCGTGCTGACGTAGCACGCAAGCTCTGAGAGTGCCCTGAGACCCGCACGCCTCGGCGTCAGGTCATGTCACGCTGTCACAGGACACAGGGAGAAGCCGGCCCACGACTCTGTGGCTCATCCCCTCCCACTACCCCAAGCAGTCCCCGGCAGCTCTGTACTCCTGGGCCCATGGGCTCCAACCACCCAGGAATCTCCATCTTGGCGACTGTGCCCCCTTCCTCCTCCTCTCAAGGCTGCTGAGACCCCCACTGCTATTTGGCACATCAGACTCTAGTCTGGGGAGCGGCCACCAAAAGTACCTTCCCAGGGGTAGCCTCCTGAAACATTATCACTCCCCCTACCCTTGAGGGCTGCTCCCCTCTACTTGAGACCAGGTAGAAACCCAGGAGGAACAGGGGGTAGCTGGCAGAACCCTCTGGCAGCCTAGCAACAGATACCAGTTATTCCACACAAAAGCTTTGGGCAGTCCCTGTACTGGAGACGTGGAGGTGAAGGGACGCTCCATCAGTCCAAGGCCAACTGGTGGGGCCCAAGCCCTGACAGCCCCCCTGACCTTAGAAACACCTCCCCCACTGGAGAAGTCTGCCTTGTCCTCTTCTTTGGGAAAGAGCCAATGGTTTTAACTCTCCCTTATCAACTCGGGGCCTGAGTGGTTCAGTCAGGTGAGGGAAGATGCCTCCAAGGGCATATCCCACCTGCGTGCCCGGTGTGGAGAAGGGCTGATGCAGACTGAGTCTTCCGCCACAGGGATCCCATAACAAATTCAGGATCTGAGGCCATCTCCTTCTAGGAAAGATGAGAAGAGGGGTTAAGCTCTCCATATTTATAGAAAAACGTAGAAGAAACCCACTATTGACTTGAAAATAAATAGGTTCCATGGTCAGGTGTTTTGGGAAATTTTCCACGGAAGTGCACAGAAAACGCTCTGGCCTCACCGCACTGCATCTCCCAAGCTCCTTCGGTGAGTGATCCCTGCCCAAAGGCTGGGCTGGCCCAACCCGGGAAAACGCTGGAGTTCCTAATCTCTGCCTGACCTGCATTGTGTGTCTGTTGACCGTGAGCTGGTCAGCTAGCAAGTCTTCACAGAGTTAAAGGAGGGGGTGCTGGTGAAGAGCCAACAGATTCTTGGCCTACAAGCATTGCTTCTCTGTGAATTCATTATGCCATCTGGCTGCCAGTGGAACTCAAAACTTGGAAGGCAGAGGACAGTGTTATCTGGGATTCACCGTGCCTAGCACCCGAAGTGCCAAGTTTTGGGAGGACAGGAACCATAGCCAATGAAAACTCAACCTCCCCTGCTCCACCTCCTGCAAAGTCCAGCTCAGGCCCAAGAGGTGGGGGAAAGATCACAGACTCTCAGGACATCCCAAGTCACAAGTGCTTTGGGAACCAAGTGTCTAGAACCCTCAAGGACTTGCTGAAGTGACTGCAAACCCCCAGGCCAGCCCCAGACATAAAGGGGATTGCTGGCACACAGGGGCCTCGAGTGGGGGCTCACGGAGGGATCCAGCACCATGTCTAAGGGTGTAAGTGCCACCAGAGTCCACGGCGGAGGTGAGGTGGGAAACACCTGGGGTGGAGAGAGACAACCCGAAGAGAACTCACTGCTGGAATGCCTTAGCGAGAACACAAACTCACACAGACCACTTACCGAACGTGACTGAGGCAGGGAAGGTGGGAAGGTAGAGAAAGCATCCACGATTTCAAAACTTCTGAATGTTCTTAGTGATACTGATGTGGTTCCCTGGAACCAGGACTCTTGAGATATTTGTGTAATTTATTTAATTTAAACGCCATTCTCCTTTTGTTCATTTTGCTAATAAAGTGGTTTTGAAATGTGAACGAATGCATGTGTTCAGGTGGTTTTACAGAGAGACAAACAAGTCACCTCCAGGAAGAGGTGGCCTTTCTTTGCCCAGTCCCTGGGGGGAAAGAAACAGAAAGCTAAGACTTCTCCTTGAGTCTCCCAGCTCCTCTCTGGGGTCTGGTTTTCCACTCCTGGGAATGAATAAACTCCCATGATACAGCTGAAGAACAGAGATAGGGTAAAACACCTGGTCCAAGGGATCCTCCAACTCAAGACCCGTTCCCAGAGCCAACTTTGTGATTTCTGTGGCTATCAGGGAAGTCGAACTTCCACTGTTTCATGTGCTAGTACTTCAGCATTCATGAGAAGTCTCTCGAACTTGAGTCCTATCAATACTCAGCAGAGCTTTCAGAATCCCCAGTTCGGGGGAGCACACAGCCTAATCCCACATTTCCTTCCCCTGTTTGTGAGACAATGCAGGCAGCAAAAGGCCAAAGGACTCAAGTGTCCAACAAGCTTGGCTGATCAGGAACTTTGTTTGCTAACTGTAGGAAATAAGAGGAATCACAGAAAAAGAGCAAAGACTCCTTCTATCTGAAGGAGACAGAAATAGGATGAAGTGGCAAGAGAGGGAGAACTAGAGATTAGACAAAGCAAAGAAGGAAGGACGATCAGCAGGATAGATGTATGGAAACAAAGACATCAAAAGCACTAGAAAAGGGAGAAACAGGTGAAGGAGGAAGAGGATAGGTTGCAGAGGCAGAGAAGCCATTGAGTTCCAAAACAACAATGTATCTAAAATAAATTAATCTTGCCTCACCGTGCTATATAAATGCCCTTCAAGATCTGAGTAAGCTGGCAATGGGCATCCCTCCCTTTTGAATTGTATATGTATTTTTAATGATACTATCTTAGCCTGACCACTAAAAGTAGAACATGAGACAAAAGCTCCCACACAGGTATTTGAGAAGCGACACCAGGGAGCAGGAGTGAAAGGCTGAAGGAGTGAAACAGGCAGGGAGGGAAAACCAACAAAAGAATGAGTTACTGTGGTAGCCCCTACGGAGGGCAACTGGGGCTCCAAGCTCCCGGAGGCTGCGAAGCGCACCTCCAAACTGACCTGGAGAAACGTTTAACCATCTTTCCCAGCTTATCTTGGTCAAGGGTGACCTATATGGGTTGCAAGGACGTGAGCACAGAGTAGTTCCCGAGGGGCCCTTTGCTATGGCATCAGGAAAGCCCCCCAGGGCAGGAAGGAAGAGATGTGCTTGGCTCCAGGAGAGGCCAGTAGGTAAGACTGCTCAGAATATTACCTCTCAAGAGGGTTCAGAGGAGAGTTTTGAGTGGCATATAAGCAGCATATAAATCAGATGCGTTTCTTTAACCTATCTATAAAACCTATTTTTACCGTTAGTTGTAAAACTACAACATGGCTTTAGCAGTCTTTAGGGAAGAAGTGTCAAAACTTCTGTGTTAGCTAGACTTACTGTGGTTATTTCACAATATAAAAAAATATCAAATCATTATATTGTATACCTTAAACTAATAAATTATTATATATGAATTATATCTCAATCTTTTAATTCTATAAGATGATCTCCCCATTCTACCATGGAATGGAGTATTTTAAGACTATGCATTCCTAAACATGGTCTCTAATACAATTCGTTATTAAGAGGTACCAGGGCCCCTCAGAGCAATGACTGGTTACAGGGCCAGGGCAGGGTAGGGACGAAATGAATCTGAAACAACTTTTTATGCCAGGAGGCAAGAAATTGCTCCCCAGAAATGATGGAGGCATATCACAAGGTCACAGAAATCAGATTCAAACACCTTCTACTAACCAAATGTACGGTAATTGGGGCACCAAAATAAACACAATGATGGATTTTAAACCACTAAAAACAATAATTGAGACTATACCAATACTAGATAGATAGATCTCAGGTGCTCTTGCCAGTGATTCAGTCACGTCCAGCTCTTTGTGGTCCTGTGGACTGTAGCCTGCCAGGCTCCTTTGTTTAAGGGATTTTCCAGGAAAGAATCCTGGAGTGGGTTGCCATTTCCTCTAGATAGATAGAAGATAGAAGATTTGTAGTATTTTTTTTAACATCTGGAAAGGTTAGTCCCCACCTACAACATTTTTATGATATAGTTTTCTTATTGAAGGATGTAATATTCTTTCCTATTTAGATCTCCTTTTGATAATTTAAGTAGTGTTTTCTCATATAGATCTTATACATTTCTCAAGTTTATTCCTAGTTTTTTTTTTTTTTTTAACCTTTTTCTTATATAATGTAATCTTGTATTTTCTAACTAGTTGCTGTTTGCTATTGATTTCTGTATATTAACTTTGTATCCTGAGTACCTGCTGAATTCTTACAATATTAACAGTTCTGTGATAGTTTGGCTATTGAATATTTCAAGTTTGTCAGCAATACATACTATGTCTACAAATAATTATAATTTTGTCTCCTTTTCAAATCTTTATACCTCTAATCTCTTTCTCTTATTTATTTGTCTTGACTAGTTCCTGCAAAAATGATATTAAATAATACCGGTGAAAGTAGACATCCTTCTCTTATTCTCTGACTTTAATGCTAAAGTTTCTATTTTTTATTATTAAACATAATTCTGACTTTAGTATTGGAAAATATACTTTATAATTTTTTTCACATTTTTATCACAAAAGGATTGAGAAAAATCAGTCTTTCATGACAGTGTGAGACACTACATTGACCAGCTCCCCAGTGAAACTGGTAACATTTTTTTTTTAATTTAAGCCTCTATAAATGGTCCTAAAAGGGAAAACAGCAAATTAAGAAATATCTATTCAAGAAATAGCTATTAAAAGAATATAGATATAAGATATTATAAAAAAAAAAAAGAGGTAAATTTTCATGACCTAGAATTTGGCAAAATATTCTTAGATATGACACCAAATGCACTATAAAAGAACAATAAAAGAAGAAAATAGGTACATTGAATTCATCACAATTTAAAACTTCTGTGCTTCAAAAGATACAGTCAAGAAAGTAAAAATACAACCCACAGAACGGGATAAAATATTTGCAAATCATACATCTGATAGCAGCGACTTGTATCTAGAACATTAAAAAACACTTACAGCTCAAAACATTCTAATAGACATTTCTCCAGGGAAGATTTACAAATGGCCAATAAGCACGTGTCAACATCATCATTTGTCACCTGGGAAATGCAAATCAAACCCACAATGAATTATCCATATTATACATTCTTAATATTCTTTTCCATTATGCTTTATCACAAGACACTGACTATAGTTCCCTGTGCTATGCATTAGGATCTTATTGTTTATACATGTATAACTAAGTCACTTCACTGAACAGCAGAGATTGGCACAACATTGTAAATCAACTATTCTTTAATATACACGAAGGTTTATACTAACATTATTCATAATAGTCAAACAGTGAAAATCCAAATGTCCACCAATATATGAAAAGATTAATAAATGAAATGTGGTATACTCATATAATGTAACATTATTTGGACAGAAAAAGGAATGAAGTACTAATACAGGTGAACCTTGAAAAATATGTTGAATGAAAGAAACCAGACACAAAAGATCACATATTATATTGTTCCATTTACATGAGATGTCCAGAGTAGGCATGTATATAGAGATAGAAAGTAGATTAGTGATTGCTTAGGTCTAGGGAGAAATATCAATCACCTCAGATATGCAGATGACACCACCCTTATGGCAGAAAGTGAAGAGGAACTAAAAAGCCTCTTGATGAAAGTGAAAGTGGAGAGTGAAAAAGTTGGCTTAAAGCTCAACATTCAGAAAATGAAGATCATGGCATCTGGTCCCATCACTTCATGGGAAATAGATGGGAAACAGTGGAAACAGTGTCAGACTTTATTTTTCTGGGCTCCAAAATCACTGCAGATGGTGACTGCAACCATGAAATTAAAAGACGCTTACTCCTTGGAAGGAAAGTTATGACCAACCTAGATAGCATATTGAAAAGCAGAGACATTACTTTGCCAACAAAGGTCCATGTAGTCAAGGCTATGGTTTTTCCAGTGGTCATGTATGCATGTGAGAGTTGGACTGTGAAGAAAGTTGAGCGCCGAAGAATTGATGCTTTTGAACTGTGGTGTTGGAGAAGACTCTTGAGAGTCCCTTGGACTGCAAGGAGATGCAACCAGTCCATTCTGAAGGAGATCAGCCCTGGGATTTCTTTGGAAGGAATGATGCTAAAGCTGAAACTCCAGTACTTTGGCCACCTCATGTGAAGAGTTGACTCATTGGAAAAGACTCTGATGCTGGGAGGGATTGGGGGCAGGAGGAGAAGGGGATGGACGACAGAGGATGAGACGGCTGGATGGCATCACTGACTCAATGAACGTGAGTCTGAGTGAACTCCGGGAGTTGGTGATGGACAGGGAGGCCTGGCGTGCTGTGAGAGCATTTGAACTGAACTGAACTGAGGAAGAAAGGTGAATGGAATTAAGGGATGATGGTTAAAAGGTACAAGGTTTCTTTAAGGGGTGATGAAAATATTCTAAAATTGACTGTGGTGATGGTTGCACAATTCTGTGAACATATTGAATTGTATACTTAAAAAAAAAAGAAATTTGACATCTAGACACCTTGTAATGAAACTTAAGAACACTAAAAACAAAGAGAAGTCCTTAAAAGGAGCCAGAGAGAACAGTTCACTACAAAACATCAATAATTACATTATCAGCCAACTTCTCAACAGAAAAAAATGGAAGCCAGAAAACAGTAAATTAATGTCTTCAAAGTGCTAAAACAACCATCAACTTAAAATTGTATACTCAAGAAAATTATCTTGCAAGAATGAGTATAAAATAAAGATATTTTCAAATAGACAACAATTGAGAGAGTTGACTGTCATGACTTTCAGTAAAGTAGCTTCAAAAGAATGAATTTTGGGAAGAATAAAAATTATTCCGGAAGTAAGGTTTGAGATTCAAGAAGAAAGATTAAACAAGAAAACTGGTAAACATATTGGTAAATATAAAGAAATGTCTATATAATAATAATAGCAATAACTATATTATTTTTTAAAATAAATTTGAAAATTAAAATAACAAACTACAAGAGCATATAAAGAGAAGGCAACCAGAGTTAAAGTGTTCAAATGTCTTCTTATTTTTCAAAGGAAAAGAATTATAGTATTAAATTCAAATTTATTAAGTATGAATATAAAATTTCAATAGTAAATCATAAGATAGCAAAGAATATAATTTCCAAACCAGTGAGGCAGAGAATAGGATAATAAAAAAATGCACATGATGAAAATTTAATAAGCTGTTTAAAAAGCCAGTACATGGGGGGAAAGAAGCATAGAAAATGTAGTGCTAATAAAAAGAAGATAGAAATAAGCCCAAATACACAAGAAATCACAAAAAATATAACTAATCTCACTAGTAAAAGAAATTGTCTGATTAGATTAAAAATTAAATTCAGAGACCCTGTAAAACATAGGGTCACAAAAATGGAAGAAAACATATACAAGACAAATATTAACCAAAAGAATGAGGTAGCTATATTAATTGCAAAAAATTGGCTTTAAGACCAGGAGGCCATTGAAGCATAAAGAAGGCCACTATGTCATGATAAAATTTTCAACAGTTCTAAATTTGAATGAACCCAATAGAAGTCTCAAAATAAGTAGAGCAAAATTGATACTTTAAAAACTGGAAAAAATGGCAAATCCAGCAACATAATGGAAGATTTCAATATACTGTTGGGAACTCATACAGATTTTTTAAAAGTTAGGTATGAAAGAGTTAAGTAATAAAATAAACAATCTTGAGGAAGTGAATATACACAGAATTATGCACACAACAACTAAAATGCACACTTCTTAAGTACACATGAAATATTTACAAAAAGTGTTCATATACTAGGCCCCACAGCAATTCTCAACAAATTTCAAACAGAGGTATCAGTCCACATTTTGTGACACTGCATTGTAGTTAAAAATCAGTTACAAAAAGGGAATAAAATGGTATGCATTTTTAAAAATTTTAAAAACACTTCTGAAAAACTCACAAAGAAGAAATTATATGGAAGCTTTAAAACACTTAGACCTAAACAATAATGAAAATATCAAAACCCATGGTACACAGGGAAGAGTGCATCAAAATAAATTTATAGCTCTAAATGCTTTTATCAAAAAAGAAAAAAAGACAAAAATTAATGAACCAAATATTCAACTATGGCAGTTGGAAAACAAGCAAATGTAAAGAAAACAAAAGACAGGAGACAGTAAGAACTGCTAACATCCATTCAACAATTACTATATGCCATGTGATCTTCTAAGTCCTTCATGTACATAAACTAATTTAATCTTCCTAACAACTCTAAGAGGTACGTACTGTTAGTATCTCCATTTTACAGATGAGGAAACTGAAGCTCAGAAAGGTTAAGTGAATTTCCCAAGATCATTCAGCACAACTCAATGAATGTGGAAGGCCTAGGAATTTAGCTCAGAAAATCTGGCTCCAGAGTTTAAACTCTTAGCTAATATAAAGTTGAAAACTTAAGTGATGAATAAATTGCTAGTAAATATAATGTACCAAAAATGGAATCAAGAAAACAGTAGAAAGCTGAAAAGTCCTGTAACTATTAAGTGAAATCATCAGTTTAAAATCTTCCCACAGAGACAACATCAGGTCCAAATTATTCTATTTTTTAGAATTATGAGAAAATATCTTAGATATTTGATCCTACTTTATATACACTCTTCCAGAAAATACAAAAAACAAACAAACAAAACAAGTGGGAGGAAAGTCAAGCCTAGATTTCCCTTTCTTTTCCCTCCCCTCCCCTTCTTCTTCTCCTCCTTCTTCTCTCTCCACCACCTCCACCCACAACCAACTCTCTCCCTCTCTCTCTCTACCTCCTTCCCTCCCCATAAAAGCAGATCCTCATGGTCCAGCGTGCCTGCTAGAGCTGCCAGCCGTTACATGTGAAACTGGAGAAAGTGATTTAAGCAGAGAGTATCTACTTATCCTTCATTCTCCAAATTTAGTCACATGGCAAACCTAGCTACAAGGGTGGGTCTGGGAAATTTGTTTTTTTATCTGGGTGTCAATGTGTTGAGTTCATCAGGGTTCTTATTACTTAGAAAGAAGGAGAAACGATTATAGGGGCAGCTAGAAATCACTACAATATTCTCTAACTAGATTTCTACTATACACTTGATACCAAAGCCAAAAAAGAAAAATTACAGACCAATCACACTTAAAAAGAGAATTGCAAAAACCCTAAAAGAAGACCCAGCAATGGGTTTATCTAAGTTGAGTTTATCCTAGGAATGTCAGGGTGATTTACATTTTTTCAACTTATTGATAGAATTCATTACATTAACAGGCTAAAGGAGAAACATGCTCCACCAGATGTTGAGATATATTTTAAAGTTATAGTAATTAAGACAGTCATATTAGCATAGGAATAAACAAAGCCAACGGAACAATATAGAAAGCCCAGTAATGGGCTCATTCAACTGAAAACTTAGTAAATAGGAAAGTTGTCCTTGTAGATCACCGAGGAAAGGATAGACTGTTTCATGAACAGTCCTGGGAAAACTGCTATCTAGTTGGAGAAAAATAAAATTAGACCTGGCCTCACAGCATTTATAGAAAAGCAATTTCAGGTGGATTAAGATCTTTGATGTAAAAGGCAAAAGTTTAAAATGATAGCATATCAAAATATATTTATAACCTTAAATAGGAAATGACATTAAACAAGAAAACAAAAGATTGATAAATTCACCTACATTAAAATTAGACTTCAGTTCATCAAAAGAACATAAAGAAAGTGAAAATATAAGACACAAATGAACATAAATATGTGCAACATAAATATAACCAACAGAATATTACTATCCACAATATTTAGATACTCTAAAGAGTCAATAAGAAGGAAAACAACTCAAAGCAAAAATGGGCAAAAGAAGTAAACAGCCATTTTGTTGGGAAAACACAAATAGCAAATAAACATATGAACAGATACTTAAACTCCTTAATAAACTGGGAAGTACAAATTAACACCACAATGAGATATCATTTTCCAGCCACAAAATAAGCCAAATTATTCATCTGAAGTGTCTAGTGCTGGCGAGAAAGTGAAGCAACAGGAACTTACATGCTATGCACAGCCCAATGATGGGAATACAAACCGATTCAGTAGCCTTGGAAAATGATTCAGAATTTCAAGTTGAATACTCTCATACAGAACAACCCAGCTTTTCCACTCTGGGATATACACCAGAGAATCTCTCTCACCTGTAGCCCAAGAGACAAGTACAATGTATGTTTATATATTCACAGAATGCAATATCATGCGTAGTGGAATGTGAATAGACCACAGCTAGATATAACAGTATAAATAAATGCCACAAACAAAATTTTGAGTGAAAAAACTTTTCATAGGACTTTGGATTGCATGCTCTCATTTTTATGAAAGCAAGCAAAACCAAACTCTCCTCTCATACATATACATATATGTCAGGGCTCACACATATGTGGTAGAACTATTTAAAGCACACACATAGACACACACGATTTCAGATAGTGGTTACTTGGGCAGGAATTGAGGGATAGAGGCAATGGGTCACATACACATCTTCAGTGTTATTGACCATTGTGGGAAGGTCACAGTTGTTTGCATTATTATTTGCTTTACATAGTCATTGCATATACTCATTAACTTTTAAATATTACATGATAAGAGAATTTAAAGAATATTTAAGGACAGGGTAATATTCGTGATAATGCCAAAAGAAAGAAGCAGAATATAGAACTCTGCGTATAGTATGCATCTGTTTCATTTTAAACATACTTCATGTGTGAATATTTGTGAACGTAGGAAAAAACTGGGCAACATCAAAATATTATGAGTGGATATCTTTGGATATCGGGATGGCACCTGATTTTTTTTTTCTTTCTCTTTCCTGTGTTTTCCAAATAGTTCACAGGAGCATAAATGTATATTAAGTTGACAATTAAAATTTTTAAGTTTGGGGGGTAGTTCCCTGATGGCCTGGTAGTTAGGATTCCGAGCTTTCATTGCCATGGCCCAGGGTTCAATCCTTGGTTGGGGACCTGAGTTCCTACAAGCCCAGCAGCTTGGTCAAAAAAAAAAAAAAAAAATTGAGTTGGTAAGAATTAAACTACTTTTAATAAAAATTCTGTCAATGTCCCATTTTAAAAAATCATTTCAACTCTATTTTTTTTTTCACATTCAGAAATCTCATCTAATTTGTGGTGCAAAAAATAGACATATCCATTAGGACCTTGTACTTCCACAGAGTAGTTTTGCTTGAGGGATGACAGGGGAGGTGATAATGGCCCCATGGTGAAAGGACAGATGCTAACATGGCGTGACGGGGACGCCGCTGGGACTATGACCCAGATTGGGGCACAGGTATACCTACAGCTCTGCTGCACCCCTGCCCCAACCCTCTGCCTAACTTCAGGGCAGACTCTGGCCAACAAGCAACTTCAGTTCAGTTCAGTCGCTCACTTGTGTCCGACTCTTTGCAACCCCATGGACTGCAGCATGCCAGGCCTCCCTGTCCATCACCAACTCCCAGAGTTTACCCAAACTCATGTCCATTGAGTAAGTGATGCCATCCAACCATCTCATCCTCTGTTGTCCCCTTCTTCTGCCTTCAATCTTTCCCAGCATCAGGGTCTTTTCAAATGAGTCATTTCTTCTCATCAGGTGGCCAAAGTATTGGAGCTTCAGCATGAGTCCTTCCAATGAATATTCTGGACTGATTTCCTTTAGGATTGACTGGTTGGATCTCCTTGCAGTCCAAGGGGTCAAGAGTCTTCTCCAACACCACAGTTCAAAAGCATTACTTCTTCAGTGCTCAGCTTTCTTTATAGTCCAACTCTCACATCTATACATGACTACTGAAAAAAAAACCATAGCTTTGACTAGATATACCTTTGTTGGCAAATTAATTTCTCTTCTTTTTAATATGCTGTCTAGGTTGGTCATAGCTCTTCTTCCAAGGAGCAAGCGTCTTTTGATTTCATGACTGCAGTCACTACCTGCAGTGATTTTGGAGCCCGAAAAAATAAAGCCTGCCAGTGTTTCTACTGTTTCCCCATCTATTTGCCATGAAGTGATGGGACCAGATGCCATGATCTTCGTTTTCTGAATGTTGAGCTTTAAGCCAGCTTTTTCACTCTCCTCTTTCACTTTCATCAAGAGTCTCTTTAGTTCTTCTTCACTTTCTGCCAAAAGGGTGGTGTCATCTGCATATCTGAGGTTATTGATATTTCTCCTGGCAATCTTGATTCCAGCTTGTGCTTCTTCCAGTCCAGCGTTTCTCATGATGTACTCTGCATAGAAGTTAAATAAGCAGGGTGACAATATTCAGCCTTGACGAACTCCTTTTCCTATTTGGAACCAGTCTGTTGTTCCATGTCCAGTTCTAACTGTTGCTTCCTGACCTGCATACAAATTTCTCAAGAGGCAGGTCAGGTGGTCTGGTATTCCCATCTCTTGAAGAAATTTCCACAGTTTATTGTGATCCACATAGTCAAAGGCTTTAGCATAGTCAATAAAGCAGAAATAGATGTTTTTCTGGAACTCTCTTCCTTTTTCCATGATCCAGCGGATGTTGACAATTTGATCTCTGGTTCCTCTGCCTTTTCTAAAACCAGCTTGAACATCTGGAAGTTCATGGTCCATTGTTGAAGCCTGGCTTGGAGAATTTTGAGATTACTTTGCTAGTATGTGAGATGAGTGCAATTGTGTGGTAGTTTGAGCATTCTTTGGCATTGCCTTTCTTAGGGATTGGAATGAAAACTGACCTTTTCCAGTCCTGTGGCCACTGCTGTGTTTTCCAAATTTGCTGGCATATTGAGTGCAACACTTTCAAAGCATCATCTTTTAGGCTTTGAAGTAGCTCCATTGGAATTCCATCACCTCCACTAGCTTTGTTTGTAGTGATGCTTCTAGTTCTTTTTGGTGAGAAATGGCAACACAAGTCTGTGGCACGAGTATAGTATGTGGTGAAGGTCCACTTTACAGACCACGGAGAGCCGGAGCTGGGGAGGCTGGGGAGAGAGCCTCCCCTCTCCCCAGGTCAACCTTGTGGGAACCTGGAGGGAGGCAGTACAGAGCTGGGAGCAGTGGGCCAAGGTAGCCAGAAAGCCACACATCTAGGGTCTGTGCTGATCTGGGCAGTGGTGTTCAGAAGATTAGCTGGAACTTCCTCACTTGTGTTTTGTCATCATCTTCAGAGTAGCACAGACTTGGGTCTTGATATGCTTGAGCCTTAAGAATGGAGGGGCGGGGGACCCTACAAACAGGACCACACACCCTACCGGGAGTGTGGACAGAGGGCCAGCGCCATTAGCTGCCCATAGCACAAAGGGCAGGTTCGGGGCAGGAGGCGGAATGCATTCCCTGGCCCCATCCCAGCAGGGAGACGGGAGGACTATGGTTCCCCTTGAGCCCACTCCCAGCAGCAGGCAAGACAGGGAAGGGGTGACAAGGGACCTCCTAGAGCAGCTGAGTCTCCCCAGCCCACCAGCCAGGGCCCGGCCCTACTGCCAAACTTAAGTGTGGCCATGTTAGACCATCCAGACTCAAGCCTGCTGCCAGCTGACAATGGTCACAGTGTGATCTCAGGCCAGACTGGCAGAACTGCCCCCAGCTGAGCCCAGCCCAAATGAGTGACCCACAGATCATGAGACACAAAGTTGTTTAAGCCTCTAAGATCTGGGTATCTTGTTCTGACATGCATGGTTGGTTCCCTGAAATCAGAGCCAGGGGCAAATATTTCACAGGAGAGACACAATCCCAAAGGGTAGTGAGTGTGGGTGGAGGCTGGGCCCTGGTTCACCAGGAGTCACACAGTTGGCCCTGCAGCAGATGTGACCACACCCCCAGGACAGCTGAGGAAAGAGGAAAGAGGGGAAATGACCACTTTCCATCTAGTCTCCCTCTTCCCATTAGCCAAGTTTTGCCCCTTGGGGAGTGAGCTTCCACACCGTCAAAGGGCACCCCAGCCCCTTGGACAGCCATTCAGAAACCCAGGGGCCCTTCAGTCCACCCACAGCCAGAAGTGGCAGAAGAAGCAGCTGAAGGAGACTGAGCTCTCCCCAAGCGCCAGGCGGGCGGCTAGAGAGTCTAAGCTGGACCCCAGGTCAATTCCATCTTTAATATTCTAGGGATTAAGCTGCGTAGTGAATACAGAAATGTTCATTTTATTATATTTACATCTTTCTACATGTGTGAAGTTTTCATAATATTGTTTCAAAATTCTATTGAAAAGCAAGTATATGATTGCAGAGTTTTTTTTATTTTGGTTTTTCAAGTAGGATAAGTTAAAGAGTTGGAGCAAAATACTTCCTTTCTGAGCTTTTGCAAACACCAGGAGTGTGAATTTGCAAGTTTGGTCATGACTAGTTACTGACCGTAGGGCACTTATGAGTTTTTTTTAGAGAATTGTAAAATGTGAAAGTGATATCATATTAAATTGCATCAAGGGATCTGAAAGGAAAAGTTTTTTTGGTTCCAAGAAATCTAATTTTAAGTGTATTTTACAAGACTTTTTTTTTCCAGAATGACCCTCTACTCTGAAAGCTATCACATTTCAGTTTGTTGGACACACTGAAGTTAGTAATACATGAAAGTGAAAGTTTAGTCGCTCAGTCGTGTCCGACTCTTTGTGACCCCATGGACTGTAGCCCACCAGGCTCCTCCGTCCATGGGATTTTCCAGGCAAGAGTACTGGAGTGGGGTGCCATTTCCTCCTCCAGAGGATCTTCCCGACCCAGGGACCGAACCCGGGTCTCCCACATTGTAGGCTAGATGCTTTACCGCCCGAGCCACCAGGGAAGTCTAATAACATATAATCTTTCTAAAAATCCTTCAGTCTTAATGCATTTGCCTAGAATTGCAAAAATGGAATTTAACATTGATATCAAAAACACTTCCAGTGAATTCCTAAGCAGAAGCAATCCTTCTGTTCCAAAATACTTTAGAATAATGTCCATGGACAGAACAATATTGTCCTGATTCAAATGAAACCGAGCCGAGTGTTGGAGAGCTCCCTCAAGGTACCTAGGAGAATGGTCAAACCCTAAGCTTCAGAGGAAGCGAGATCAAGGTCTGATAAGCTTGGTTCATTTACTTACCTCTTCCCCCTTTTATCTGATTTGTTGTCACGAAGAAAGGGATTGACTAGCATCTCAAAGCAGAGGGTGAGACGCACGCAAGACCTGCTGGGTAACTAACCTGGTGCCCCACTACACCTCAGCTCCACCGCGACCCGCTACCCGCTGGAGGCCACAACCCCCGAAAGGCCTTGCGGGCCTGGGGCAGGGCAGTCCATGGATTGGTGGGCCAGCGTCTCCAGGAGAGCGGCGATTGGCCAGCTCTGGGAATGGGCGGGGCTAAGGCAGTTGCGGGAATTGGAGAGGTGAAAGGGGGAAGAACTCGGTCTGCGCGTTTAGGTCCAAACTCCAGCCGCCGACTGGCAGCGAGGACGTGAGAGGAGAATGGCTCGGCCGTCCGTCTGCCTGCTGGCCTCGCTGTCTGCGCTGCTCCTAGGTATCGCCGCCGTCTCCAGATCGAAGGGCCTGCGGGGCACGGAGAGTCAAAGGGAGCCGCGAATCCCTTCTCAGTTCAGCCAAGAGCAGCGCATCGCCATGAAGGAAGCGCTCAAAGGTGAACCCTGGTCCCCTTCACCGCTTATTCTCAGATAAAGGTCCCCGTCTCCTCGGGCCAACCCGTGACTCCCTTCCCCTGCCGCAGAGGTCCGCCCCTCGAGCTTGAGCTCCGCAACACCCCACCACCAAGCCCCGGACCCATTTCCGGCCCCTGGAGACCGCACTCTGCTCCTAGACCTGCCTTCTGGGGACTCCAGGGCGTTCCTTGCCTACCCTGGAAGCTTCAACTTCGCCCGGGTTGACCAGGCTGTCATCCACCCCACCCCACCCCCACACCAACCTCCGCTTGCCTGGAACATTACAGCCTTTAACCTTTGGCAGTCTTCACTTGTTAAGTTTCTTAGGACTAAACGATCTGAACCTTATGTACCCATGAGGAAACTGAAGTTTAGGTCAGCTGAACCATCTTCCCCAGGACCCTACATATAAAGCACTGGGTGACAGCCTCTATTGCCTGTAGGATCCTGCGGGTTCTAGATGGCTCCATAAAGAAGTATGGGGCTGTTGCTGAGGTGTGAGATGTTCCTAATTTCCTCTACCAATTAAAGGACATCTTTCCCCTAGACATCAAACCAAGCTAAAAACTTACTTACCTTCTCAGTCTGCATTATCCAGGAGAAAAGAGGTGGTGGCTCAATATTGAAAGGATGGGAAAGACACGGGTTCAATCCCTAGGTCGGGAAGATCCCCTGGAGAAGGAAATGACAACCCACTCCAGTATTCTTGTCTGGGAAATCGCATGGACAGAGGAGCCTGACAGGCTGCAGGCGTCAGTCCATGGGGTCGCAAAAGAGTCAGGACATGACTTAGGGAATAAACAACAATGAAAACAATGAGATCCTTCCTCACCGTTGGGCTTACCTTCAGTCTTTTCCCTTCCATTAAGTAATGGATTGAAAGAAACTGCCTAAATAAACCTGCAGGTAAATGCAAAAGCTAGCCCTTGTTGTTAAATATAAACTGTGTTTGTGCTGGAGTGATAGGCCTGGGAGGCAGAGCAGGGCTTTCCCAAAGCATCCTAGTGTAAAGAGTTCTCTGAAAGGCATTGGGCAGCCATTCACCAGAGTCTCTTTGCACAAAAGAAAGCAAAAGCTAAATAAGAAACTAAAATACAGACCTCATAGCACCATGACTTAGAACCCCAAATATATGGACTATTGAAGTCACTCAGTCATGTCCTACTCTCTGTGACCCCATGGACTATACATATAGCCCACCAGGCCCCTGCGTCCATGGGATTCTCCAGGCAGGAATACTGGAGTGGGGTTGCCATGTCCTTCTCCAGGGGATCTTACCGACCCAGGGATCGAACCTGGGTCTCCAGCATTGTGGGCCGAGGGCAAAACATCTGAGTTCAGATCTTGAGTCTGCCTCTCAATCTCACATAGGCAGTTCCTTTAGTCTTTTTGAACCTTGGCTTCCCCACCTATTGGTAGGCTATGGTGCAGGGTTGATTCTTCACAAAACTGAGTACAGAAGTCAGAGGCCTCCCTTGACATCAAGCTGCTCTGGGTATTTTTCTTCCTACTGTTTTTGGATAGCCATCTAATCAAATTGACTTCCCTGGTGGCTCAGACGGTAAAGCATCTGTCTACAATGCGGGAGACCCAGGTTCGATCCCTGGGTTGGGAAGATCCCCTGGAGAAGGAAATGGCAATCCACTCCAGTACTATTGCCTGGAAAATCCCATGGACAGAGGAGCCGGACACGACTGAGTGACTTCACTTTCTTTCACTTTCTAATCAAATTATCTTATGACCCCACCCCTACCCCCTACTGTTTGCATTTGACAGTGGAACTCTAAGAATATAAAACCTTCCCCAAGGAATGAACCTAGTGACAACTCAAGAACTGGACTTCTGGGTAGAATGGATTAGATCGTTTATGACAAAGGAGCTTGTTTGGGAGCTTCTAAATCCCCGCCCCCTTCCCAGGCATCATGTGCCCCCAAAGCTGACTTGGGCTGAGATCAATGACACTCTGGATTAACCAGTCTATGAGGAATAAGCCTACTCTCTGTACACAAAGAGTACTTCCCTTGTGGCTCAGATGGTCAAGAATCTGCCCGCAATGCGGGAGACCTGGGTTCAATCCCTGGGTTAGGAAGATCCCCTGGAGAAGGAAAAGGCTACCCACTCCAGTATTCTGGACTGGAGAATTCCATGCACTGTATAGTCCATGGGATCACAGAGAGTCAGACACGACTGAGGGACTTTCACATACTCACTGTACACAAAAAGATACAAAGCTTTGTTCGCAAAGGGACCCAGGACAGTGGGCTCCTTGGATTCATCAAAGGGTTGGTGGTTTCAGAGGCAGAGTGAGGCCTTAGCAGCAATTTATAGCGGCTTCCCACTTAGGATCAAAATTTACTCCTGTCTGACCTCCCCCACCCCATGCCAGTGTGGACTTTATGTTCCTTTAAGAACCATTAGCCTAAACAAAGGACTTGAGTTTAAATCCCAGTTCTACTGGACAATGTTGAGCAGCTCACCTAATGCTTCTAAGCTTGTTTCCTCACCTTTGAATTAGGGAAAACAACAATGCCTACCTGGAATGATTGTTTTGCCCTCCACAATAGGATAATGAGTGCAAGAGAACTTTTTATGTACACAGGGCTGTGGAAAAATCAGTGGTTGTTATCATCTTCCATCTCTGACTCCAACAGGTGCCATCCAGATTCCAACAGTGTCTTTCAGCCCCAAGGAGCTCAACACAACAGCCCTGGCTGAGTTTGGAGAATACATTCGTAAAGGTCAGCCACAAACCATGGGAAAGGATTAGGAGAGGTAGCACTGGAGACACAGTGATTTTACAAGGTGATAAAGAAGTTTATCTTGTGACTGACCAGAGGGCAACCTGGTGTGCTTGGGCCTCTTTGGACGTGTTTGTATACAAGGGGGAGGGATAAAAGGGAGAGTTCAGGAGTTAGAGTAGACACAGAGTAGAGACTAGATTTACCCTTTGAAGAACCAAGGCAATATAGCATTGGGTTGGCTGTCAATTTTTGCCCTTTAATGTCAGTCAATAAAATAAAAAGATAGGACTTGGAATTCCTTCTTCATTTGCAAGTTTCCAGAACCACACCATGGGCTCCTCCCCTCCCTACCTCCATACACACACCTACAGCCCACACACAGGCACACTCCACCTACCCAGGCCCTGCTCCAGATTCATTACTAACACTAAGCTGCTAGGCAGTCAAAAACTTTAAACTGTCGCATAGTTGCTCTCTTCTCACCCCACTGCCCATGAGCTAAAGAAGGATGGGTCAAGGGGAAAAAGGAGACTTGGAGCTCCCCCTCCCCATAGAGAAAGCTCATGCAGAGTAGTGAGGCCACTTTACTAAATCAAATAAAAAACAGCCCCCTCTCAAGTCATCAGGAGTGGGAGAGGCTGGCACAGCACAGCAAGTAGTCCCTTCTCTAACACTCTGGGACGGGCAGTTGGGGTGGGGTGGGAATCTGGGATCAATCCCCAGTGGCCAGGCTGAAAGTCTTCACTAAATAGGAAATAAAATTGGGAAAGAAATGTTCAGCAATAGTAGACTAGATAAGCAGGCTGACAAGAAAAAATGTTTATTCTTCTTCAGTTTTTTGTTTGTTTGCCTGCTTGCTTGTTTTCAGTTATCCACAGAGGCGTGTATGGATTCTTCCAACACAGCACAAAGGGAGATCAAAGTTCTTTCTCCCATGTATCTAAAGCCACCTGTGTTATTACCTATCTGTAACTAGCATAGTTGACCCTGAGAACACTTGAACACGGAAGTATGGCCATGTGCTCGACAGGATCATCTTTTATCTCCATATAACACAAACATTAGGAGTATTGTTTTGCAAAGGAAAAATCTCTCTGATTTTTTAATATACATAGATAAGAGTCATGTTTGGTTCCAAATTATTTGGATACTGGGGCCTATTATATTTAAAATTTAATGTAATCCTAGTCTGCATCACTCTGTAACCTGTATTTGTGACAACATTAGAGGTCGGGTCAGTCCAGATCTTGAGCTCTTATCTGTCATAAATGATGCGGTCTTGATATGCATGTTATTACACAGTAATAGCACATTGAAATATGAGGAAGAGATATTTCAGAGATTGTCTGGGCAAATCAGGAATCAGACTAGCTTTGGCCCAGAGGGCTTCCTAAAGGAGGCTGCCTGTTTTAAAGGGGAGGAAAAAGGCAGGGAGAATCAGTTAGTAAGAAAACCAAAGGCAACTGTTGAATCTGGCTTTTTCTCATTGCTTTGCATCTCTTTGCTTCTAGTCTTTCCTACTGTGTTCCATACCAGCTTTATCCGGCATGAGGTCGTAGGAAATTACAGCCACCTGTTCACTATCAAAGGCTCAGACCCCAGCATGCAGCCCTACATGCTCCTCGCTCACATTGACGTGGTGCCTGCCCCGGACAAAGGCTGGGACGTGCCCCCCTTCTCTGGGTTGGAGCGTGATGGCTTCATCTATGGTCGAGGCACACTGGACAACAAGAACTCTCTTATGGTCTGAAATGCTGTGTTCCCTCTGCCTTAGAGTCCTAAAGATCAATCCAGGGTGGGAGTGCTCTGCTAACCCCTGGGAGGTGGGAGGTTCTGGTAGAGAAAACCTTGGTGCCAGGAGATCTGAGTTCCAGTCATCAGTTGGTCACTTCTCTGGGTCCTGATTTCTCAACTGTGAAATACAGATCAGAGTAGATGATCCCAGGTACCCTTTCAGCTCTGACATTGATAAATTTATGCTTTTCTCCAGGTGGGGATGTGAGCTCTGTTTCCCTACAGGGATTCCCAGGCGGTTCAGTGATAAAGAATCCACCTATCAATGCAGGAGATGCAGGAGTTGTGGGTTCAATCCCTGGGTGGGGAAGATCCCCTGAAAGAGGAAATGGCAACCCACTTCAGTATTCTTGCTGGGAAAATCCCACTGACAGAGGAGCCTGGTGGGCTACAGTCTGTGGGGCCACAAAGAGCCAGACACAACTGAGTGACTGACCATGCATACACCCGCTGCTTCCCTCCATTCCATCCCTGGGGCCATTTTAATGTGTTCTCTCTAAAAGGAATCACATCCTAGCCCTGTTCCCAGCTGCTGAATATCTCTGATGCCTTGGTACCACCACTTAGATAATAAGCCTTTCTCTTCTCCCATTGTCCTTCTGTCCCCCAGGCAATCCTGCAGGCCTTGGAGCTTCTGCTGATCAGAAACTACACCCCCCGAAGATCTTTCTTCATTGCTCTGGGCCATGATGAGGAGGTAGAATGCCTTCATCCTAAGCCTATCTCTGGGTCCCCTCCTCGGGGAGGGAGTAAGCTTCACTTTGGTCCGGTTTGCTCCCTGGCTGCACAGTTTGCCAACTTCTCTGTGGATATGTCTTCTTGCCTGGAAAATTCCATGGGCAGAGGAGCCTGGTGGGTCACAGTCCCGGGAGTCGCAAAGAGCTGGACACAACTGAGTACACACACACTGTGCATGTGTCGCCAGAGATTTCTAAGGACTTTGACCAAAATGCAGATGCCTGGGCTCTGTGCCACAGACTCGATGTTTTTTTCTATTTCTTTTTAAGAGCAGTTTTAGGTTCACAGCAAAAATTAGAAGATACAGAAGTTTCCTTTCTTCTCCAACCCACACACATGCACAGCCTTACCCAATATCAACGTCCCCCACCTTGTGACAACTGATGAACCTACCTGGACACATCATAGTTACCCAAAGCTATTGTTTACGTTAGGGTTCATTTTTGGTGTTGTACACTATAATGGTGTGTCATGGTATCGTACAGAGTATTTTCACTGCCTTGAGAAACCTCTGTGTTCTGCCATTCATCCCTCTCTCCTTCCCCAAACCCTGGCAACCGCTGATCTTTTGACTACCTCCATAATTTTGTCTTGTCTAGAGTATTATATCAGAGAAGGCAATGGCACTCCACTCCAGTACTCTTGCTTGGAAAATCCCATGGACAGAGGAGCCTGGTGGGCTGCAGTCCATGGGGTCGCTAAGAGTCGGACACGACTGAGCGACTTCACTTTCACTTTTCACTTTCCTGCATTGGAGAAGGAAATGGCAACCCACTCTAGTGTTCTTGCCTGGAGAATCCCAGGGATGGGGGAGCCTGGTGGGCTGCCGTCTCTGGGGTCGCACAGAGTCAGATATGACTGGGGTGACTTAGCATAGCATAGCATAGAGTGTTATGTAGTTGGAACTATACAGAATGTAGTCTTTTCAGATTGGCTTCTTTCGCTCAGTGTTATGCACAGATCTGAATGTTTAACAAACTCCCTGGTGACATCTGCAACAGGCACATAGTCCATCAACTACACCTTGAGAAACACCAATGTAACGGGAAGAGAAGGAACAGGCAGATCAATGAATGTGTTTTATTTCTAGTGATGCCACTTACTTTGACCCTGGGCAAATGACTTAATACTCTGGGTCCTGGTTTCTTAGTTTGGGAAATGAGGGGGTTGGGCCCTTCCGGCTCTGACATTCCAGATTCTTTGAGGCAGGATTGTTGAGGGCCCTGTCCCTCATGAAGGAGCCTGGATGGGGAGGCTCTGGAGCACCCAGCTATGCTGAATGGGTCTCTGTGAGCTATCTCTGGAGATCTGACTGAGGAGAACTGTGGCTCTGGGTTTAATATCTGCAGATATCAGGGATAAACGGGGCTCAGAAGATCTCAGCCCTGCTACAGGCAAGGGGTGTCCAGCTAGCCTTCGTGGTGGATGAAGGGAGCTTCATCTTGGACGGTTTCATTCCCTACCTCAAGAAGCCCTTTGCCATGTGAGTATAGCACCCCAGCCCTACCTCAGAAGAGGTTCTCACATGGGAGTTGACCTCAGTCTGGTTATCGATAAGCCTACTCCTCTTGCTTTAATCAACCTGCTCCAGGATTCTTGCCTGGAAAATCCCATGGACAGAGGAGCCTAGTGAGCCACAGTAGATGCGGTCACAAAGCATCAGACACGACTGAGCCATATACACAGGCACGCACTTGCTTTAATCACCCCAAGCTTTGACCAAGTCTGAGCTCTCCTTTCCCTATCTCTTCTAAAGTAAAACTCTTTAAGCAGCATGAAACAGACCTCTTGGCTTACCAGACCCCTGTACAGATGGGCCTGGGGGTCATTCAGGGTGGGAGGAAGTCAGGAGGGCCTTCTCTGATCCTTCTTACAGGGTTTCCGTTTCTGAGAAGGGTGCGATTAACCTCATGCTGCAAGTCAACACGACTACAGGCCACTCTTCAGCTCCTCCAAAAGAAACAAGCATAGGCATTCTCGCAGCTGCGGTCAGCCGGTAAGCAATTCCTGGCCTTGCTACCCACACCAGACTCCGGCTAGAAGACCTGGCACTTCCCCACTTTGAGTTGAGGAGGTTAAGCTTCCTGTCCTGATGGTGGGCTGAGAAGCCACGATGGAGGTTATAGGGAGGACAGAGCTAGCAGTACCCTGGCAAGGGTTATAGGTCAGAAAAGGACCTATCCATATGGCAAGCAAGGGCCAGCAGACAAAAGCTAGGTTAGGTAGCTGGAATAGTCCAGGCCAGAAATGATAGATCACAAGCTGGAAAAGAACCGTCTAATTTCTCCCCTTGCCCCAGCAAGATGACTTCAAGATAAGCAAAGGCTGCTGTCTGTGGATGAGGACAGCAGGGTTTGTAACAGCAGAGCTTACCTCTGGCTGGTTTTCTTGGAGAGTAGCAAGAAAAGCTATATTCTTTCAGCTAAATATTTAACTATCTACCATGTTCGAGACTTTGTGTCCAGTAATGGGCACGCGGTGGTGGAAGAAACGGACAGTCCCTTTCCTCCAGGAACTCAACAGCTAGTGGGAGAGGCTGACAGCTTTGCTACAGTGTGGTAGGTGTGATGAGACGGGGGTGCCCTCTCTCAGACTTGGTATTCGGGGACAGCTCCTGTGAGTGCAGTAGAAGTAGCCCCACTTGTGCTTGGAGATCTGGAATGGTGGAGGTGATGGGGCGGTGAGCAGGAGACCTCCTGGCCAGGCCTGTGGAAATGTCCTGTCTCTCGTCTTCTCCTTGGACTGCTGAGTTGGGTGAGTCTTGAAAGCTCCCTTTCTCTTCCAGACTGGAGCAGACACCAATGCCGAACATGTTTGGAAGTGGGCCGTTGATGACGGCAGTGGAGCAACTGGCAAATGAGGTGTGAGGAGTCTCTCAGACTCTGGTCAGCTGTGGAAGGGGAAGAAAGGGTGGTGGAGAAGCCGCCTTCAGAGTAATAAAGGGGCCCTACTGATAACCAGTGCTCTGCCCATTCTCCCCTATTTGCAGCTGCTGGCTGGGCCAAAACACAGCTTGTCCATTGGGGCTGTTGGTGCTCAGGCTGAGAACCTGAGCCCCAACACCAGCCACTCTGAGGGAGGTGGCTCCCACTCACCCTTGAGGCTACTGCCCCAGGCCCTCAAGGCGAGTCTAAAGCAAGGACAGGCCCAGGTCCCAAACAGTGAGCCTGTTATGCTGACCCCTTTGAAACCCTCTGACCTGGTGCTTTCCTTTTCAGTTTCCCTTCCCTGCCAATATAGTCTTGAACAACCTGTGGCTCTTTCGACCCCTTGTAAGCAGGTAAAGTTTTATCTTTCCATTCCTCACATCCCCACCCCAAACCTACCCACTTCCCCATCTCCTCTCTTTGGCTTAACCAGGCCTGACTAACCATCCCTCAGCCACCAGACACTACATCTAACTGGTACGCAGGACATCCCTCCTAGTCTTAAAGATCTCCAAGGTTCAGGAAAGGGGGTATCCTACAACCCTCTCTTCTTTTTGCCTTAGGTTGATGGAGAGGAATTACATAACCAATTCGCTGGTCAGAACCACCACGGCGCTCACCATGTTCAATGCCGGGGTCAAGGTAACGCCACCTGACTCCTCCCACACACCCCTCCATCCCTTGGCTTTATCTTCTTGGCTTCTCCTTCCCTCTCTGGCTACAGTTTGGATAGTAGGAAGGCTCAGTGCTGAACTGTCCTATGTCATCAGACGGGTAAACCTCAGGAGCAAGGGTTCTAACTGACATCTGCAAACTCCATGAAGTTGCTGGCCAAGTTTCATGTATGTGTGTTTCAGAGGCCTCCCTCAGGTTCTTTGGGACTGTACCCGTTGAAAAACATAACCATTACACTGATGTGAAGAGACATTATTTGGGAGTTAATTTTTGTGACCTGTACTCATTTAACATGTAATATATTCATCTAGCATTTTGGTCATGTAGGCTAAAGATTCCCAACCTCTTTACCACCTTTTTATTATTCTTCGTCATGTTTTGAAAGCTTTATTCACCTCACAAATTTAATGAATGATTAATATCTTTTCCCTGAGTTGAATTAGAGAAACTCACCTACTATTTTAAAAATCTATAACATTTGTGATGTATACAGCCTTAAAATACATACATTGTCATTCTCCAAAATAAGGTAAATTTTGGGTGGCCTTCAAATATATAAATTCTATATGAGATTTACTTTTTTGGCTTGTGGGACCCTACTTCCCTGAGCAGGGATTGAACCCTGGCCCTTGGCAGTGAGAGCATAGACTCCTAACCACTGGACCACCAGGGAACCCCTAAGGTTTACTTTTATAGAAATAAGTCTCAGGTGAACCAATACTTTGATAAAGTTTTTTCTGAGAACTATTTTTCAGCAAATCGGTCTACTTTCAGCTAGACCAGCCGCTAAGGAGCTTTTCTGTTTGAACTAGCCACACTAGCTCACGAGGGCTGAGACTTTTCTGAAATCTTGAAAGGAGTTAGACCGTTCCAGTTTCTACCAGTACCACCAGTGCAACGTCAAGGAGGATCATTCACCCAATGCAGCCTTGCGGAGCTCTGCTAACGTGCAGCCCAGGTTGAGAATAAGTGAATGGTACCTCAGAATTCATCTCTGCTGTGGCTGGTCGGTGTGTTTGGCATGTCAGCCAGACCTGAGCTGTTTTCACCAGCTGCCTAGAGAATTCACCAAAATAATAGTACTGTGTACTATGTCCTTGCATTTGAATGGTGTTTTTATCTGTCCAGAATACTTTCACATCTGTTTTTCCATTTGGTCCTCCTAACAGAGGAGGAGCCAGCTGAGAGACAGAGACACAAAGAGGTTGTCATATCTGAAAATCACACAGCCAGTTTGTATCAGCCCAGTTCTCCTGGCCCTAGCCTCGTGCTTTTTTGCACCATAGCAGTTCAAAGAAAGATACACAGTTGGGGAATCTCCTCTCTCATGGGCTCTGAGGAGAAATTCCCTCCATAGCTCAACCCTCTTTTCTAATTAGTCCTGAGTTTTTTCCTCATCAGACAGAGAACAAAGTTCACAGTAGGATATGGAAAATCACTACCACCCTCGGTTATAGTGATCATCCCCCTCAGGGCTTAATGGGGCCTCAGAGGCTCTGGGGTGCCCCTCCTGAGTGAGAACTGACTCTGACCACTGCAGAACTGCCCTAGGCACCCTGGGAAAGAGCGCACATGGAAGACCGCCTGCAGCACTGTACAGGCCAAAACAGAGGCGTCCTGGCAGCCCCAGGAAAGCGGTCTTGCTCTGAGCAGCTCTCTGTGAGCCCTCCAGGACCAAGAAACATGAAGGTCTGGCCTGAAGCAGAGACAGGCCACTAGCATTGAACATAACCACATGTCAAGGGCCCAGAGAAGACAGTGGCTGGCTAAAAATATTAAGCCTTGAGTTCTTCAGTCAAATCAGCTTCCTCTCCCTCTACTGGTGGTAATTGGCTTTTCCTGGGCAGGGGTCAGGTGTGAGGGACTAGAGGTCAGCTCAGGCCAAGGTTTGTGGTTCTCTCTCCAGGTGAATGTCATCCCCCCTGTGGCCGAGGCCATCATCAACTTCCGACTTCACCCTGCACAGACTGTTCAGGAGGTACGTACCATGTGCTCCCGAGGACTGGCTCAGCCCCACTGAAGTGTGTCCGTTGGGACTGGGCGGAGCTGGCCCAGGGCCTTATTTGTTCAGTGATTTTTCAAAGGCTTCCTATGTGCCGGGTGCTTGGCTGGGATAGGAGATCTCTGGCTTTAGGGAACGTGGAGTTTAGGAGTGGGAGATGAATGATGATAATTAATGATAAATAGGAAATGATAATAGTAGCAACACAGATAGTGGGTTTGCTGTGCTCTTGGCACTGTTCTCAGGTATATATATACTATACTATATACATAGTATATATTTATATATATATATACACACACACATACTATATACATGTACAGTAAACATATACTATACATATACATTTAACCCCTGCAGCCGTTCTGTGAAGTGGGGAATGTATTATCCTCATTTAACAGGGAAAATGGAGGCACAGATCCGCACAGCAGGTAAGTAACATGCCCAGTATTATACATCCAGGACCAGTTCCAGAGTCTGTGCTCTCAGCCTCACACTATACTAGGATTATAACAATGAGGGATAAACAAATTACCATAGAACCTGAGCCAAAACAGGGGGCTGATGCTACCTCGAAGAACCAAGGAAGTCTTTTCCAACCACTAGAAAGGACTTAAAGGACAAATAGGATTTGCTAGAAGTTGGCCATTCACAGAGTGGGACACGACTGAAGCGACTTAGCAGCAGCAGCAGCAGCAGGACATTCAGGGTACAGGGAAAATGAAATCTAAAGAGTAGAATAATTTGGGGGAAAGTGATGGAAGATGAAAATGGAGTTGTATTGATAGTTTGGGGCTCAAGGCTTTGTGTGCATGCCAACGAGTTTGGGCTGTAATCTGTGGACAAATGTCAGAGGTCTTCAAACAGGGCTGTGAGAGACTCAGGTTCTCTTAGAGAAACACTGCTGGTGGCGATCCTGAGGAAGCCTTGAAGTAAGAAGAAACAATTCAATTGTTGCAGCATCTCAGGCAGTGGGTATGGAGGTCTTAACTGAGGCTATGATCATGGGGTAGAGTAGGTGCCCGCAGAGGAGTGAGAGAGAGGTGGCTTCATCAGAATGCAGTGTTTCATGATTGGTCGTTGGGTAGAGTAGGTGCCCGCAGAGGAGTGAGAGAGAGGTGGCTTCATCAGAATGCAGTGTTTCATGATTGGTCGTTGGGTAGAGTAGGTGCCCGCTGAGGACTGAGAGGTGGGCTCCTCAGGACGCAGTGTTTGATGTTAGTTGGTCATTGCGTAGAGTAGGTGTCCCCAGAGGAGTGAGAGGTGGGCTCATCAGGACGCAGTGTGTGATGTTAGTAGGTCGTAGGGTAGAGTAGATGCCCACAGAGGAGTGAGAGGTGGGCTCATCAGGACGCAGTGTGTGATGTTAGTAGGTCATAGGGTAGAGTAGGTGCCTGCAGAGGAGTGAGAGGTGGGCTCATCAGGACGCAGTGTGTGATGGTAGCTGGTCATGGGGTAGAGTAGGTGCCTGCAGAGGAGTGAGAGATGGGCTCCTCAGGATACAGTGTGTGATGTTAGTAGGTCGTTGGGTAGAGTAGGTGTCCACAGAGGAGTGAGAGGTGGGCTCCTCAGGACGCAGTGTTTGATGTTAGATGGTCATTGAGTAGAGTAGGTGCCCGCAGAGGAGTGAGAGGTGGCTTCATCAGAATGCAGTGTTTCATGATTGGTCGTTGGGTAGAGTAGGTGCCCGCAGAGGAGTGAGAGGTGGGCTCCTCAGGACACAGTGTTTGATGTTAGTTGGTCATTGAGTAGAGTAGGTGTCCGCAGAGGAGTGAGAGGTGGGCTCCTCAGGACGCAGTGTGTGATGGTAGCTGGTCGTGGGGTAGAGTAGTTGCCCACAGAGGAGTGAGAGGTGGGCTCATCAGGATGCAGTGTGTGATGTTAGTAGGTCATAGGGTAGAGTAGGTGCCCGCAGAGGAGTGAGAGGTGGCTTCATCAGAATGCAGCGTTTCATGATTGGCTGTTGGGTAGAGTAGGTGCCGGCTGAGGACTGAGAGGTGGGCTCCTCAGGACGCAGTGTTTGATGTTAGTTGGTCATTGCGTAGAGTAGGTGCCCGCAGAGGAGTGAGAGGTGGGCTCATCAGGACGCAGTGTGTGATGTTAGTAGGTCGTAGGGTAGAGTAGATGCCCACAGAGGAGTGAGAGGTGGGCTCATCAGGACGCAGTGTGTGATGTTAGTAGGTCGTAGGGTAGAGTAGATGCCCACAGAGGAGTGAGAGGTGGGCTCATCAGGACGCAGTGTGTGATGTTAGTAGGTCACAGGGTAGAGTAGGTGCCTGCAGAGGATTGAGAGGTGGGCTCATCAGGACGCAGTGTGTGATGGTAGCTGGTCGTGGGGTAGAGTAGGTGCCTGCAGAGGAGTGAGAGATGGGCTCATCTGGATACAGTGTGTGATGTTAGTAGATCTTTGGGTAGAGTAGGTGTCCGCAGAGGAGTGAGAGGTGGCTTCATCAGAATGCAGTGTTTCATGATTGGTCGTTGGGTAGAGTAGGTGCCCGCTGAGGAGTGAGAGGTGGGCTCCTCAGGACACAGTGTTTGATGTTAGTTGGTCATTGCGTAGAGTAGGTGCCCGCAGAGGAGTGAGAGGTGGGCTCATCAGGACGCAGTGTGTGATGGTAGCTGGTCGTGGGGTAGAGTAGGTGCCCGCCGAGGAGTGAGAGGCTGGCTCGTCAGGACGCAGTGTGTGATGGTGGTTGGTCGGGTGCTGGTGCCTGTAACCAAGATTGGGAATTCAAGAGGAAAGCAATTTCTCAGAGAAATATAATGGTTTAGAAATTTGAGAGGCTTCTAATATATTAATAGACAGTTATAAATTCCTTAGATCCAAAGAGATAATAGAGACAGAGGCTGGAGTATTATTAATTGAAACCTGTAGAGCCAATAAAATACCATGGGAAGGGTGTGTAACTCCTTGAAGAGAAGAGGTTGCAGACAGACTTGTGATGTTCTGCTATGAACATCAATTTAAAAGATAGAAAAATGAATGTGTAACTGCAAACCATGATGAGCGCTATGAGGAAAGGGGGCTGCTGCTATCGAAGAATCTAAGAAGGAATGAGAATCTGTCCACAGGTCAGGCAAGACTTCCCTACGTGATATCTGAGCTGAAAGCTAAAGGGTGAGAAGAAATACACAGAACTTTTGACATATCTAGGAAAGACTAGCTTATTTAAACATCAGGTTGAGCTAAAAATAATTCAGAAGGTAAATCTGATCCTTCCGAAAATGATAAAAAAAAACCCACCTGACAGCTATGAGATGAGCATTATATTCCAGGATTAAGCAAGGTGAGGGCCAGGTGGTGTTTCCTGATGATCCTCCTGGCAGATCCTCAGGGGTCTGCCACGCTTCAATTTCTATGGTCCTTTCTGCCTGGGGCCTTCCCTATGGAGGATGCTGTGTCCTTGCACAGGCTGGGGGGCGTGCCTGCGTTGCAGGGGCTGGGGCAGCCTGCCCAGAGTCACCCAGCATTGGCAGGGGGCTGGGACAGTGTAAGCCCTGGGCTCTGCTGCTTTTCATCCAGTGCCAGCCTTTGTCGTCTCCCTGGGGGCTCATGGGGCCAGGAAATCACTGAATTCCCCTCACTGAGCTTCTTTCCACCAGTTTTTTTCCAGCCTCATTCCAACTCCATGCCCTTTCCAAGGGCTGTTTTCCACCAGCTGGGGCTTTCATCTCCCCAGGTTCTGGCACGCTGCCCTCCTCTCCAGTCCCCTGCCGCAGTGGCTTTCCTTCCCTGCCGATCTGATGAGATCTCTGGGCTCCGTAGGCCCACCCTGCTCCCCTGCTCCCCTGCACCCGTGGGGAATGGAAAGCCCCCATCACCCCAGGAGCACACAGTACCTCTTCGTCCTGGTCACGCCTCTTCCTCATGCCCTGATTCTAAATGGCTCCCTGAGCCCTCTTCGTCCATCTTTACCTGGTCTCACCCATAAGTTTTTCCAGGAAGGATCTGAATGAACTTTGTGGCCCCATCTGTGAGGAACAAGAGCCTTCAGAAACGTAACACACTGCCACGTGGGAAGGAAGGCTTGTCCTGTGGCCCTCGAAGGAGAGAGAGAAGGCCACTGGGAGATGTTTCTGGGAGCCCCCATTTAAAGCAGAGTTTTGGAGTATGGCACCTCGCATGATAGTGAGCTTCTCAGAGGCTGGATGTCCACCTAACTAGAGTGTTTTACAGAAAATTCCTGTCTTCCTTCATTTATTCATTCACTAAGTGTTTATTCAATGGCTACTGTGGGCTAGACATTCTTCCAAGCACTTGGGAAAATGGTGAACAGGCCAAGATTCCCATTCTAAAGATGTTTACATGCTAGTGGCTGTAAGTAATCAAATATATGAACAAGTGGGAGAAGTAGGCACCACAAAGAAAATCATAGGACAAGGTGTCACGAAATGGTTGTGAAGTGGGGTTGGGGCAGTAAGCAGCTTTGTATCCATGGTCAGTCCTCTCTTAGGGGCTTCCCCTATGGCTCAGCAGGTTAAGAATCTGCCTGCAATGCAGGAGTCACAGGAGAGGCAGGTTCAATCCCTGGGTCGGGAAGATCCCCTGGAGGAGGAAAATGGCAACCCACTCCAGTATTCTTGCCTCAAAAATTCCATGAACAGAAGAGCCTGGCAGGCTACAGTCCATGGGGTCACAAAGAGTCGTACGTGACTAAATGACTGAGCACATACACAGTCCTCTCTCATGAGGCATTTACACCAAAACCCAAAAAGGAGCAAAGACCTGGGAACAGCATTCAGGCATCAAGAGCACAGGCCTCTATTCTCAATAGAGGTGAAATCCTGCTGATGGCTCGAGTACTATTGACACTTTATCCTGTGGACTCTACAGAATATTTTTAAAATAAATAAAAGAGGTATGAGTAGGTTAGATGCTACAGGAAGCCGTACCTCAGTTCATCATTAAGAAGATGCTCATCGCAGAGTTCAAAGATGAGATGGATTGAAACACATGATGGTGAGCTTTCTGCCGCTGGAGATACTGAAGCACAAGCCAGTGACAGCCTGTCGTGGTTGTTTTGATGACCAGCCTCACAGTAGGGTGGAAGCCGGTCTTGCTAACTATAAGTACCCACTGTCCTTGCCCTCGAACTTATTCACTCAAGAAGAAAATACAGCTTAGCCTAAAATAGAAAACAACATAATGTGGGAATAAGGACTGTAGGAGCTCAGAGAAATGAGGAATCAATGTGCTCTGCCTTTGAGGTCCCCGTTACCGTTGATGAATCCCTCCTCTTAGTCCCGTCCTTGTGCCTCTGATCGTTGCCCAGAGTGGTCCCTCCCTTCTAAACAGGCAAATAACAACTAACATACATTGAGTGCCAGGAACCAACCTAAGCATATTACATGCATCCAGTCATGGTAACAAGCACCTTACCAGGTAGGTGCTGCTGTTATCCTTCTGTTAACAGATGAGCAAGCTGAGACGCAAAAAGCTAAGGAGCTCACGGAGTGTCACACAGCTGTGAGTGGCTCCACGAAGCACAGAGCTGAGTCTCTGTGCATGACCCCTCCATGCTCAGACTGTCTCTTGCCTCTTCTCCATCATTCTCATATCCTGCCTTCAAATTCTGGCTCAAAATTCATACCACTAAGAAATCTGTCTTAAATGAGCACCACCCTCTTTCTGGCTCTGCTGCTGCTGCTGCTGCTGCTGTCACTTCAGTCGTGTCCGACTCTGTGCGACCCCATAGACAGCAGCCCACAAGGCTCCCCCGTCCCTGGGATTCTCCAGGCAAGAACACTGGAGTGGGTTGCCATTTCCTTCTCAAACGCATGAAAGTGAAAAGTGAAAGTGAAGTCGCTCAGTCGTCTCCGACCCTCAGCGACCCCATGGACCCCATGGCTCCCCCATCCATGGGATTTTCCAGGCAAGAGTACTGGAGTGGGGTGCCATTGCCTTCTCCTCTACTCAATGCCATTTCAACCTGCAGGCACTTTGGAAACAGTAAACAACCATCCTTGTGAAGTCAGATGCCCAGCCCAGCGATGCCACCTCTATAAACCTTGGGCAAATTCCTTAATGAGACAACTCCTGTTGTTTTTATTATTATTATTGTTTCACATCTTGTAAAATGTATATATGCAACATTCATTGCGTACCTTTTATATTCTTGGTACTAGACATAAGGAAATGAGGCCTTTGAGTCCGGACCTAGCCTAGCAGCTGGTGGGAAACCTGAGCTCTGTAGTGCTCATTGCAGGTGTGTGGGCTCAGTCATGTCCCACTCTTTGCGACCCCATGGACTGTAGCCTGCCAGGCTCCTCTGTCCATGGGATTCTCCAGGCGAGAGTACTGGAGTGGGTTGCCATTTCCTCCTCCAGGGCATCTTCCCCACCCAGGAATCGAACGCGTGTCTCCTGCATCGCCAGGCAGACCCTTTGCTGCTGAGCCACTTGCTCACTGAGGTCCAGTCTGTGTGCCTTCTTCAGTTTCTGGAGGCAGGAATCTTTAAGTAATGTGGGGTAGGGCACAGAAGACACTTCTGGGGATGACTTTAGGAGCCTTCCAGAGGGTCAAGAGCATATCCAGACTATATATTAATTCTTCTATCAGAGTATTTGAGACATCTGTGCTGGAGTGAAAATAAGCTCTGACAAGTGAGTTGCCCCTCCCCTCAGTCCAGCAGCACAGAATTTGCTTTGCCTCAAATGATGGTTTCTAAGTCAGAAGAAGGAACCCTCATTTCCTTTCCAGACCTGACACTGACCTAAAAGAGGTCCTCCCGAGATAATGCCCCCCAGTTATGAGACAGACACTCCCCTTTCTAGGGCAGAGACCATCCTAAAGCAAGTGTTTATCAGATAGCTTGAGACTGGTGCTGGAGCTTTCCCTAGATGGCTGGGTGGGTTTGTGGGGCTAGACTGTCAGCATCCTAATCCATTCCCACACAGCTTCATGTGATCTGATCCTCAGGGTCTGGTCTACATCCTGCCTGGGACCAGGACTTTTGCTGAGTTCAGCTTTAGTTACTTCAGACTGAAATTTCTAGAAGCTTCCTCATGTTCCTTCCTGAGGAAAGGAGGCTCAGAGAGAAAACTTGAATACTAGCCCCCCAACTTCTAACTTTTTGTCTGTTGAGCTCATCTTCCTGGCCCCAGTGCAGATGGTTACAAACAGGAAGCAGGGATGCCCAGAGAAGGAAGAAAGTGTATGACCTGTCACCACCTGTCTGAGACTCTCCCAGGCTGAAGTGAGGTCATCATATCTACCCCTCTGCCTCAAGATGGTTGAGATTTCCACTGTGCTGTCTCCTACATTTTTACCTAGCCCATGGTTCTCAGCCTAAGGGAAATTACCCAATATCCTGATTTTGTAGTTCCTGACCTGCCTCACGGCTATAAGGCAAGCCTTCCAAGCATCTAACCTAAATCTACTATGCTGTAGATTTCCAGGAAGAACAGCCATTCTATCTCCTACAACCAGTAGGCTGAAATTGAGGTCTCAGAGCTACAGTGAATCTCCTCTGTAAAGGCTCTGCCTTGCTGGAGAGAAATCAGGACCGTATAGATTCATAAAGTATTTGAATAGCAGATCAATAAGAAATCAGACTTTCTTTGTTTCCTCTCTCAAGGTTCTAAAACTAGCCAAGGACATTGTGGCTGATGACCGGGTCCAGTTCCATGTGTTGGATGCCTTTGACCCCCTGCCCATCAGCCCTTCTGATGATCAGGCCTTGGGTTACCAGCTGCTCCGCCAGACCATACACTCTGTCTTCCCGGAAGTCAACATTGTTGCCCCAGGTAATGACTTCATCAGCTGTGGCTGGGGGAGTTTGGCGGGGGCAGAGGGGGTGTGCTGGAACTGTATCCTATCTGATATCCACTGCCCCACCCCCATGCCAGCTGTTCAGCCTGGAAACAGCTGGCTGCTTCCTCTCCTGATGGGACTGGAGCTGTATTTTCCCCTCCAAGTGGAAGTGAGAAAGCAAACAGGAAAGGATCAGAAACAATAAATTAGGTCAGCCAAGCCTGAGTCCTGGCTTAACCTAGGCCGGCCACTCTGGCCTAGAGGGAAGGATCGGCTCAGATTCCCCTTCCTCTGGAGGAGCCACAGAGGGGGTTGGGTTCCACCTATGCAGTCTGGTTCTGATCTGTTCTAAGGTAAAAAAGCTCAGCAACAGAGCTCAGAATTTGCAGCCCAGGAACTTCTCCTGGCTGTACCATTGGAATTAGCCCCCTTCACCTCTCCCAGCAGCAGTGCCTCTATGCTCCTTCCCCAGTCTTCCAGCATGCCTTCCAAATCTATGCTGTATGGATAGTGGTTCTCAAACTTAAGAGGACAAGAGGATCACCTAGGGAACTTATTAAAATGCAAATTACCTGGACCCACTCCCAAAGATTCAGGTATATTAACTCTGGAGAGCACCCTGGAATCTGCCTTTTTAACAAATATCCCAGGGGATTCTGACACCAGCTGATGGCTGACCACAGTTTGAGAATCTCTGGTCTGATGTGAGGAAAAGATGCTCTAATGTGAAGACTTGTGTTCACTTTGCTTTTATATACCTTCAATCATGGAGTCTCTCATTTTTCTAGTCTAATTCTTAGGACCTGTTAGGCGTGGACCTTAAAGATATTGTAGTGAAATTCTACAACCATAAACTCCTTGGGTATTGGGGGGGAAAAAAAAGCACTCTTAGTTTTTAATCAACTTAAATCTAACTCATTTCTCAGAAATTCAACCTCAGGCATTATTGAAGCCTCCAAGCAACCCCACCACCCGCACCTTGAATCAGGCCTCAGGGTCTCATGAAATAGCATAGCATCAGGATCCCTTAGTCTGTGGTCATCAGTCCTTGTGTTTGCCTCTGAGACATCCATTATCCTGCCCACAAGGTCACTTCAGGTTGCAGATTTCCTCTGATTCCTTGACCTGTCTTGGGGGTGAGAGCTCTGGATCCAAGATCTCCCCTGAACATTACCTCTGAGATTCCCTGCCTCCTTGGACTCCTGCCACAGAGCAGGACCTGGGCCCCTGCCATCGAGGAACCCTGGCTTTCAGGCTCCCAGGTTCTCCTCTGTTGGCCTCAGAGGCTCTCTCCCTTTCCCTCTCCCTGTGGGGCACCTACGATAATCTCATCAACACAGTTAGGCTTGTACAGAATAAAGATAGGCAGACATCAACTGGCAGAAATCTCCAGGAATTGTGAAGGGACCCATTTGAAACCAGGAGTAGAAAGTAGAGCAGCGGACCTAGAGGTTATCATACTAAGTGAAGCAAATCAGAGAACGGCAAATGCCGTATGGTGTCACTCGTGTGAAATCTAGGGCAGTGATACAGGTGAACTTACTGCAGAACAGAAACAGACTCAAAGACACGGAGCACAGACGTGTGGTTATCAAGTGGGAAAGGTGTTGGGCAGGACAGACTGGGGGCTTGGGAACAACAGATAGACACTACTGTGTATTAAGTAGATGAGCGGTGGGGACCCACTGTGTGGCACAGGGAACTACATTCAGTGTCTTGTATAACCTGTGATGGAAAAGAATCTGAGAAAGAACAGGTATATCTGAACATGGATGGCTGGGTCACTTCGCTGTCCACCTGAAACTGGCACAACACTGTAAGTCAGCTATACTTGGATTTTAAAAAGGTGCTCAAACAGAATGCGCGTGCGGCACATCATCCCAGGTTTGCTATAAAGCAACAGCCAGTTGTATTTTTGAAATTTTTCTGTCACTTTTAAACTATTAAAAATACCTATCCAACTACATGAATACAGAGCTATGACCCTGGATCTTTATGCATAAGTCTAATAGCTTCATGATAAATCTGTTCCGCCTGAAAGTACTTAAAAATGGGATACATTTCTAGAATAAAAGCGTTAACTCAATCAAAATAAAACACAAATTGCCATCTCAAATTCATCTCACCACACTTTAACTGATAAGCTAGGGAGTCTTTTTTCAAAGAACATTCATAATGGGGAGGAGTCCCAGCCCCGGCTGGGGAGGGGGACGACCTACTGCCTTCAGGAGAATGGGACACTAGAGAGTATCCCGGGACTATACGGACCTGAAGTTTGACTCTGGGAAGATACAGTCCTCCTTCAGAAGACAGGAATAACCAGAAATTATGTTCTGCTTTTCTTCTTGCCTGGAGAACCCCCATGGAGAGAGGAGCCTGGTGGGCTACAGTCCATGGGTCGCAAAGAGTCAGACACAACTGAGCGGCTAAGCACAGCAGCACAGCATGTTCTACTTTAAGAGGGTTGCCATCTACAGCAGTAAAACTCCCCCAGAGAGTGTTTGTTTCTGACCTGAGTGATACACAAGAAAGCTTGGGCAATGAAGAAATGGTGCTTAGATTTCTGGATATCTAGGTTTCTACTGATAGAATAACCTGGCCATGGGTATGAAATGAAGCCACTGGCCTCTGTGTTCATCATGGAGAGAGGGCACTTAGCCTTGGACCATGTAAGGGATGTCTCTCTAATGCCCTTGGGAGTTGAGTCCATGTTCTTGGCTGAAATGGTATCTTAGAAAGGTTTTGAAAATGGGTAGGCTGAAGGACAAAAATCCTTGGCTGCAGTCTCCTAGGGAAGATCCAGACGTCTTCTGTGGTGACACAAGGGTCCCAATTTTCCAGGTAGCCTACTTGCCACCACTTCCTTGGCTTGGCTGCTTACATAAAGCTCCATTTCTCTGGATTCTTCCTTTCTAGGTATTTGTATTGGCAACACAGACAGCAGACACTATCTGAATCTTACCACTGGCATCTACCGGTTCAACCCCATCTACCTACAACCTCAGGACTTCAGTAGGTGAGTGAGTGGAACAGGTTTGGACAGCTTGGAGGAGAGAGGAGATACATCTGACCTGTCCCTTTCCCACTCATTCTCCTGACAGTCCATAGAATGGGGGAAACCTGGAATTTGTACAAACTAAAAGATACTGCGGAGCCCAACTGGCCAGCTTTTCTCAGTGCCAGAGTCTTGCCACTCCCCAGAATTTGGTGGAATCAGTGACTGTTTTTCAGGGATGGAGATAATCAGATGACTGGAAAGAACCTGGTAGAATTAGGGCCCTTGAGTCCCACCTCTTCCTTCCTTTGAGAGAAGCCCTCCCCTCTGGATCTCATTTCCCCCAAAAGTGGGTACTCCAGAATTCTCAACTTCCACTTAGTGAACTGCAGACACATTTGAGGTCAAAGATGAACTCATGCTTTGAATTCTCAAAACATACTTTGGGAATCTAAAACATATTCACCAGTTTCACCTCCTGTGTGTGAACTACTACTTTGTGGGTTCTTCAGCAAATTTTTAGTCCTGGGATATAGGGGCATGATTTCCATTTACCTCTCTGCTCCTTACCATACCCAGCTCTGATTTCCTCATCATAAGTCAAGTTGTTTGAATATATATTTGAATTTGAACTTAAGAACAGATTTCATGGGAAGGGGGTTCGTTGGTTTTTTTAAGGAGTGTAGGTGGGGTTAGCTATTCTTTATCTCCTTTCATCTTCAAGGTTACATGTGTGCTTCGGTAGTATTGTTGTGTGGAGGCAGGCTGTGGGCATCAGATCTGGTAGTGAAATTTGAGGTGAAACAGAGAACCCCATAGGTAGCCTGGGTTCCTATCCACTTGTGCCCCTAATAATGTGGGGAGGGGTGGCTGGCATAGGGATAAGTCTAGCTGGGACTCCAGCCTTAGAGAGAGAATTAAAAGATAACTTTAGTAATTTCCCCTCAGAGGAGAAATTATTAAATGGATTCCAGAGCAGGTGATGATTTGTACTCCCCAGGACTATCATCTGCTCCCACTGCACTTTGCCGTGGATGTAGATCCTGGAGAGGTGACCAACCTGTCATCTGAAATCTCACTTCTTCCAAATGGCTGCTCCCATCTTGCCCACTTCCTACCCACTTTGACCCCTGGAGGGTCAAAGGCCAGTGGCTTCAGGGGTGTAGGGTGCTCTGCAATAACATTTGTACTAAAGCAATGGCCTCTCCCTCAAAACTTCTCTCCCTCAGCATCCACGGAATCAATGAGAAAATCTCGGTCCAAGCCTACGAGACCCAGGTGAAATTCATCTTCGAGTTTATCCAGAATGGTGACACAGACGAGGAGCCAGTTCCTCACCTGCATGAGCTGTGAGGTTGGGGACCAGCTGGATTAGGGATGCCTGATGCTGGACCAGGACTAACCCAAGGAGGGAAGCCAGTGTTGATGAAACTTTTGGTCAAAAATCATGTTATAATGACCTCACCCACCTGCCTTGGTCACTCCTAAACTCATGGCCAAGAAGGGGAGGACCAGCAGGAAGCTGGCTTCTCCCTCCCTCCCGACCTCCTTGGTTTGCCATCCGTTATTGCCTTCTTTTTCCTCTCTTATAATAGAAGGTATCTGGCTTGTCTGCCTTGCACTGGTGATGTCACTGCTCCTTGTTAAGGCCTAACTGAGCAAATACAGATTTGAAAAATATCAACCAGATTTTACCTTTTAAAAGTTTAATTTAAGGCACGCTTGTTGGGCTGCCTTCTCCTCGGCTTATAAATTTGTTCTTGTCGTTACTTCCTTTCCTTTTTTTCCCCCTCTCTTCTCGGATTGTTTATCTGGTTCTTCATCTCTCCCCTCCTCCCCCTGCTTCTCACCTCTTCCCCTCCCATTTATTCTACACCTGGAGCAGGACTGTAACTATGTCACTACCACAATTACCACAACAGCTGGTCAAATAAAGTGGTCTGTGCAGCACCGTCTGGTCACTGGGGGTAAACTGAGGCTGGAGGCTTTGGGGGAACCCCAGACTTCCTGGTTCTGGAGGTTGGAGCCTGGAGAAGACAACCTCCGTCCTTGGGCTCCTCCCAAGGGCACCCTGGGTTTCGCTCCCCTGCCCTGTCCTGCCACCTGCTGCTGCCACCCCACCCCAGGAGGCACTAATCTGCGGAAACATATCCCTGGCACATCCTGCGAGCTGAGCTCCCAAGAGAAAGGCAGCCTCTCTCTCGAGCCCAGGAGCAGCAGGGCCCTGGCCCTGCCATCATGTCCTGGATCAGACTTATCGAGGGAAAGTGGAGGGCAAGTGGGGAGGGGACTGCCTACAGAGACTCTGCTCCACGGGTGGGGCAAGGGCCAGCTGCCCTCCCTTAGGGGACCACAAAGCTCCAGTCTGTTTTCTGTGGGGTCCAAGCCGGAGCATATTGGAATCTGCTCAGTAGCTGTCAGGTGCAAGGCATTGAAAGGCAGCATTTCTTGGCTCGAGGCTGGGAGCTATGCTTTGTGGATCACAAGGGAGTCAAGGTCACAGAGGGAGACACAGACGGAACTGGGACTTGAGACGACATTCCCTCTTTTTCTCCTGTCCAGACAGGACCTTCCTCGTCTTCCTGGGGTTTAAGAGCAGTGGGACAGTAGCTTCTTTTCCCTTCTCGCAATCCCCTGCCCCTTCCCACCCACCTGTGGGTGTGAGCAGCTCCTCAGGAGCTGGAGCCTAATGGAAAGTGTTCAACATGGACAGCAGGGATTATTTCAGGTTCTCTGCTACTCCCCCTAAGAGTCACATCCCTTCCCTCGCCCTCCTTTTTTTGGCCAATTCTGTATTTAATTCAGCCTTTGTTAGAGTGTGAGCTGAAGAACAAAAAGGATTCTTCACATCTGTACAGAGCTGTACAAAGTACTTTCACACACCCGTATCACCCAATATGTGCTCTGTCGTGTCCGAGTCTTCAGGACCCCATGAACTGTAGCACACCAGGCTCCTCGGTCCATGGGATCGCCCAGGCAAGAACTGGTTGCTGTTTCCTCCTCCAGGGGATCTTCCTGACTCAGGAATCAAACCCGAGTCTCCTGCGGCTCCTGCATTGGCAGGTGGATTCTTTGCCACTGAGCCACCTGGGCAGCCCCACTTATCTCACTGGAGCCCCATGAGAGCTACGTGAAGAGGCATCATTCTTCTCACTGAGGAGAAATTGTTTCTCTGAGAGATTACACGTCTAGCTGGAGGCAGATTCAAATGCATGTCTCCGGCCCCAAGCTCAATGTTACTCCATGATCCAGTGTGACAGATGAAATCTACTTTAACAAGATTAAATATTATTTAACACTGACAACTCCAAAGGTGCTATTGCCCCTGTTTTTAACAAATGAGGCAACTGAGGCTCAGAGGTTAACTAATTTGTCATGCAGGAGTTAGGGGCAGAGCCTATCTGAATCCAAAGCTTGTGTGCAGAAGGGTCATTTGCCCAAGAAGACACAGTTCTGAAGGGGCAGCCTCAGAATTCAAATGCAACTCAAAAATCCCCAAATCCAGTGCTTTTTCAATCATCCTACACGGCCTGCCCCCAAGAACCTCTGGTGTGTGGCTCATTCATTCTGATTCAGGGAGATCTCAAGGACAAAGGCAGTTCTACTATTGAATTTGGTTCTGAGCTCAAGTTCTCTGTTCCCCTGGCTGACCTCTTGCTATTCACACTTGTCCCACTGTCTGCCAACATTCCTTGCCACTCCCACCCTCAGCTTCTGTGTTCAGCTCTTCTCCCTTCTTGAGTTTGGGGACAGCCAGGCCTCTAATGATCTGTGGGATAACTGGGGGAAAAGTGAGAAGGGGTCCCTGTCCCTGTTGGGTCTCCCTTCTCTCTTCTAGCATCAGAACAATAGTCTTCCGAGCCCCCAGGGAGGGAAGTTGTCCAGAGGGAACTGCTCCAAATCCTGGCTCTGAGAACACAGACATTCCAGTCCTTTGGCCTCTGAAGTTTTCTGAAAAGAACAGTTGAACGTGCTGGCCAGAACAACATAACATGATGCTGGGCAGGATGGGACGATGAACCTGGGACTTTCCCCCACCCTTACTCCATGCACGTATCACTCCCCAAATCCATCTGAAAGAGATCCAGCAGATAATCACAGTTATACTGCACACTCCCATCAAGGACTTGGCTCAAGTATCTTATTCATACCTCACTCCCGAAGGTTGGAAGCAAGACACAGTATTCATAGGCAAAGAGAGTGGGGGAAAGGAGTAAATTTGGGCTGAAGACCCTTGATTTTTTTTATCAATTTATTTTTTTTTATTGAAGGATAATTGCTTTACAGAATTTTGTTGTTTTCTGTCAAACAACATGAATCAGACATAGGTACACATATACCCCCTCCCTTTCCAACCTCCCTCCCATCTCCCACCCCATCCCACTCCTGTAGATTGATACAGAGCCCCTGTTTGAGTTTCCTGAGCCATACAGCAAATTCCCATTGGCTATCTATTTTACATATGGTCATGTAAGTTTCCATGTTACTCTCTCCATACATCTCACCCTTTCCTCTCCACTCCCTGTGTCCATAAGTCTATTCTCTGTGTCTGTTTCTCCATTTCTGCCCTGTAAATACTTGAGTACTGCCCTGTAAATACTTCAGTGCTGCTGCTGCTGCTAAGTCGCTTCAGTCGTGTCTGACTCTGTGCAACCACAGGGACTGCAGCCTACCAGGCTTCTCCGTCCATGGGATTCTCCAGGCAAGAACACTGGAGTGGGTTGCCATTTCCTTCTCCAATGCATGAAAGTGAAAAGTGAAAGTGAAGTCACTCAGTCATGTCCGACCCTCAGTGACCCCATGGACTGCAGCCTACCAGGCTCTTCCATCCATGGGATTTTCCAGGCAACAGTACTGGAGTGGGGTGCCATTGCCTTCTCCAAAATACTTTAGTCCTGCCCTGTAAATACTTCAGTACTGCCCTGTAAATACTTCAGTACCATTTTTCTAGATTCTGTATATATGCATTAGAATACAATATTTATCTTTCTCTTTCACTCTGTATAATAAGTTCTAGGTTCATCCACCTCATCAGAGCTGATTCAAATGCATTCCTTTTTATTGCTGAGTAATACTCCATTGTGTATATGTAACACAACTTCTTTATCCATCATCTGTCAATGGACATCTAGGTTGCTTCCATGTTCTAGCTATTGTAAATAGTGCTGCAGTGAACAATGGGATACCTGTGTCTTTTTCAGTTTTGATTTCTTCAGGGTATATGCCTAGGAGTGGGATTGCTGGGTCATATGGTGGTTTTATTCCTAATTTTTTAAGGAATCTCCATACCATCTTCCATAGTGACTTTCCCACCAACATTTTACATTCCCACCAACAGTACAAAAGCATTGACTTTTCTCCACACCCTCTCCAGCATTTATTGTTTGTAGACTTTTAGGGGCTCCCCTGGTGGCTCAGATGGTAAAGCATCTGCCTGCAATGCAGGAGACCCAGGTTTGATCCCTGGGTTGGGAAGATTCCCTGGAGAAGGAAATGGCAACCCACTCCAGTACTCTTGTCTGGAAAATCCCATGGACAGAGGAGCCTGGTAGGTTACAGTCCATGGGGCTGCAAAGAGTCCAACAGGACTGAGTGACTCCACTTTATTCTGACTGGTGTGAGGTGGTATCTCATTGTAGTTTTGATTTGTTTCTTTAATAATGAGCAATGTTGAGCATCTTTTCATGTATTTGTTAGCCATCTGTATGTCTTCTTTGGAGAAATGTCTGTATAGGTCTTTTTCCCACTTTTTGATTGGGTTGTTTTTTTTTCTGGCATTGAGTTCTATGAACTGCTTATGTATTTTGGAAATCAATCCTTTGTCAGTTGTTTCATTTGCTATTATTTTCTCCCATTCTGAGGATTGTCTTTTCACCTTGCTTATAGTTTCCTTTGCTGTGCAAAAGCTTTTAAGTTTAATCAGGTCCCACTTGTTTACTTTTGTTTTCATTTTGGTTACTCTAGGAGGTGGGTCATAAAGGATCTTGCTTTGATTTATATCATTGAGTGTTCTGCCTATGTTTTCCTCAAAGAGTTTTATAGTTTCTGGTCTTACATTTGGGTCTTTAATCCATTTTGAGTTTATCTTTGTGTATGGTGTTAGGAAGTGTCCTAATTTCAGTATTTTACTTGTAGCTGTCCAGTTATCACAGCACCATTTATTGAAGAGGTTGTCTTTGCCCCATTGTATATTCTTGCCTCCTTTGTCAAAAATAAAGTACCCATCGGTGCATGGGTTTATTTCTGGGCTTTCTATCTGGTTCCATTGGGCAATATTTTCAGTTTTTGTGCCAGTACCATACTGTCTTGATGACTGTAGCTTTGTAGTATAATCTGAAGTCAGGAAGGTTGATTCCTCCAGCTCCATTCTTCTCTCTCAAGACTGCTTTGGCTATTCAGGGTCTTTTGTGCTTCCATATGAATTGTGAATTTTTTTGTTCTAGTTCTGTGAAAAATGCCATTGGTAATTTGATAGGGATCACATTGAATCTGTAGATTGCATTTGGTAGTATAGTCATTTTCACAATATTATTCTTACTACCCAGGAACGTGGAATATCTCTCCGTCTGTTTATGTCATCTTTGATTTCTTTCATCAGTGTCTTATAATTTTCTGTGTACAGTTCTTTTGCCTCCTTAGGTAAGATTATTCCTAGATATTTAATTCTTTTTGTTGCAATGATGAATGGGATTTATTTCTTAATTTCTCTGATTTTTCATACTAGTATATAGAAAAGCAAGTGATTTCTGTGTATTGATTTTGTATCCTGCAACTTTGCTAAATTCACTGATTAGCTCTAGTAATGTTTTGGCTTCCCTGGTGGCTCAGAGGTTAAAGCGTCTGCCTGGAATGTGGTTCGATCCATGGCTCGGGAAGATCCCCTGGAGAAGGAAATGGCAACCCACTCCAGTACTCTTGCCTGGAGAATCCCATGGAGGGAGGAGCCTGGTAGGCTACATTCCATGGGGTCACAAACAGTCGGACACAACTGAGCGACTTCACTTAGGGCTTTCTATGTACGGTATCATGTCATCTGCAAACTGAGAGTTTTACTACTTTTCCCATCTGGATTCCTTTTATTTCTTTTTCTTCTCTAAATGCTATAGGACTTCCCAAACTATGTTGAATAATAGTGGTGAAAGTGGACATACTTGTCTTGTTCTCTTGATCTCAGGGGGAATGTTTTCAGTTTTTCACCATTGAAAATAATGTTTGCTGTAGGATTATCAAGGTAAGGAACAGCGGCTGCGCTTTGCTGGAGCAGCCATGAGGAGATACCCCACACCCAAGGTAAGAGAAACCCAAGTAAGATGGTAGGTGTTGCAAGAGGGCATCAGAGGGCAGACACACTGAAACCATACTCACAGAAAACTAGTCAATCTAATCACACTAGGACCACAGCCTTGTCTAACTCAGTGAAACTAAGCCATGCCCATGGGGCAACCCAAGATGGGCAGGTCATGTTGGAGAGATCTGACAGAATGAGGTCTTTTGCTGGGAGTTACCACAGGAAACAGGGCCACCCACAATTTGTGGGTCTGTCTGGGAGGATTAGGTTGATGAACATCCCCCATGCTTCCATGTGCAGGCTTCTCTTCTCATGTTGGAGAGAGAAGGGAATGGCAAACCACTTCAGTATTCTTGCCTTGAGAACCCCATGAACAGTATGAAAAGGCAAAATGATAGGATACTGAAAGAGGAACTCCCCAGGTCAGTAGGTGCCCGATATGCTACTGGAGATCAGTGGAGAAATAACTCCAGAAAGAATGAAGGGATGGAGCCAAAGCAAAAACAATACCCAGTTGTGGATGTGACTGATGATAGAAGCAAGGTCCGATGCTGTAAAGAGCAATATTGCATAGGAACCTGGAATGTCAGGTCCATGAATCAAGGCAAATTGGAAGTGGTCAAACAAGAGATGGCAAGAGTGAATGTCGACATTCTAGGAATCAGCAAACTGAAATGGACTGGAATGGGTGAATTTAACTCAGATGACCATTATATCTACTATTGCAGGCAGGAATCCCTCAGAAGAAATGGAGTGGCCATCATGGTCAGCAAAAGAGTCCGAAATGCAGTACTTGAATGCAATCTCAAAAACGACAGAATGATCTCTGTTCGTTTCCAAGGCAAACCATTCAATATCACAGTAATCCAAGTCTATGCCCCAACCAGTAATGCTGAAGAAGCTGAAGTTGAACGGTTCTATGAAGACCTACAAGACCTTTTAGAACTAACACCCCAAAAAGATGTCCTTTTCATTATAGGGGACTGGAATGCAAAAGTAGGAAGTCAAGAAACACCTGGAGTAACAGGCAAATTTGGCCTTGGAATACGGAATGAAGCAGGGCAAAGACTAATAGAGTTTTGCCAAGAAAATGCACTGGTCATAACAAACACCCTCTTCCAACAACACAAGAGAAGACTCTACACATGGACATCACCAGATGGTCAACACCGAAATCAGATTGATTATATTCTTTGCAGCCAAAGATGGAGAAGCTCTATATAATCAGCAAAAACAAGACCAGGAGCTGACTGTGGCTCAGATCATGAACTTCTTATTGCCAAATTCAGACTGAAATTGAAGCAAGTAGGGAAAACCACTAGACCATTCAGGTATGATCTAAATCAAATCCCTTATGATTATACAGTGGAAGTGAGAAATAGATTTAAGGGCCTAGATCTGATAGATAGAGTGCCTGATGAACTATGGAATGAGGTTCGTGACATCGTACAGGAGACAGGGATCAAGACCATCCCCATGGAAAAGAAATGCAAAATGGCTGTCTGGGGAGGCCTTACAAATAGCTGTGAAAAGAGAAGTGAAAAGCAAAGGAGAAAAGGAAAGATATAAGCATCTGAATGCAGAGTTCCAAAGAATAGCAAGGAGAGATAAGAAAGCCTTCCTCAGTGATCAATGCAAAGAAATAGAGGAAAACAACAGAATGGGAAAGACTAGAGGTCTCTTCAAGAAAATTAGAGATACCAAAGGAACATTTCATGCAAAGATGGGCTCAACAAAAGGAAAGCTACCTCACCAACAGGTTCAGAAATCTTAAGGTATTTTGGGGACCTTGTAAAGGGAGAAGTTCACCTAGATTTGTAAGGTGAAACATGTAATAAGCCCTTGGCATGATTTTCCTAGCCCTGAGAGGTTTTTTTATAAAGTTCAGTTTGAAGTTTTAAGTTTGGGGAAAAAAAAGTTATTTGAGACTCCCTATAACAATTTCAGTAAAGCAAAAAGCCTATATGATCAATTATAGTTATATAAATTATCAGGCCAGGATATATTTTTTGAGACCAGGCTTATTTTGCAAACAAATTAATCTTAATTTGGATATGTTTGGTAGAAATGAGAGTAATTTTAGAGATTAAAATGATTATGTTTCAATTAATGTTAAATCCCAGTTATGTAAATGAGGGTTTGTATTTACTCACTCACTTCCCAGATAGGTCCTCATTGTTATGTTATATTAATATGAAGTTAATCAAATTATTAAAAGGACACTCTAAGTTTTATTTCTGAAGCTTATCTCGGTAATCTCTGGATGAAGATCAGATGCTCCATGACCTGCAAACAGGGGATTACATACACTGGAAAAGACATAATTTAAAGGGCTGTCTCCAACCTGGATGGAAAGACTTTTAAATCAAGTATTCTTAACTAGTTCATGTACAGTGAAACTGAAGGGAAATTGACTCTTGGATTAATTCCCACTTCTGCTGCTGCTGCTGCTGAATCACTTCAGTTGTGTCCAACTCTGTGTGACCCCATAGACGGCAGCCCACCAGGCTCCACCTTCCCTGGGATTCTCCAGGCAAGAACACTGGAATGGGTTGCCATTTCCTTCTCCAATGCATTAAAGTGAAAAGTGAAAGTGAAGTCGCTCAGTCGTGCCGACTCTTAGTGACCCCATGGACCGCAGCCTACCAGGCTCCTCCGTCCATGGGATTTTCCAGGTAAGAGTACTGGAGTGGGTTGCCATTGCCTTCTCTGAATTCCCACTTCTAAAGGCCCCTATACTGGACTGACCTAGAGAGAGTACTGCTGACCTCAAACTCATCTTAAAACGATGCTTAAATAGAGGAAACTACACCTACACCAGGAAGAGAAGAAAATGACATGAGAAGTAGACAGCTTACCAAGATCCTGGACCTGATTTGTGTGATCTTGACTTCTTAGACTTTTGCATATAAATAAAAAATTTTCTATCATGGATATGATCCTATGCTAGTTTTAAAAATCAACCCCAATTGTTGAGTTGTGGTCAGTTATCTGCATCTATTACTTCTAGATTACCTTGGTGGACTTCTCCACTCCAAGAGTCTAACTGGAAGAAAGTTCAGTCCTATTTAGGCTACTCTTGATATTACTAGGTGGAATTCTCTCACCTGGTGAATTAATAACACTTTCTTTGACCCTGGCCATAATATGAATTTTCCTCTAAGCTATTCAAGCTCAATCAGAGCAGCAGCAAAAATTCAAGGAATAAAACCTCCCACAATTATGGGATGGGTTTATGACATTAACACTAGATTGTGGTCATTTCAGATTTAAGCCCCCCTTCTTTATCTTGGGAACAATTAAATTATACTAAGGATAACCAGCCTTAGTCACACTAGGAAACTGGGCTAGGAGTCTTATGGACAGTGCCAACATAAAATTTCCCTGAAAGATAAAAATTGGTACAGAATAGTCTAAGTCAGATGACTTGAGAATATACTGGGATGCACCTAGTGTAAGTTCTGGCTTCATTCTTACTTAAGACTTGAATAATATGGCTAGCTATGTTATTTGTACTTTGTTTTACAAGATAGTTGTTTTTGGCATTACCAAATGTGTGACTGAACCTCCAATGAAAATAATAACAACTAAGGAATTTGAAGCAGTTGATCAAATATATAGTTCTGTACATGATCAATGACTGTAATAGTGTAACTCTAGATACGGGAAGGTACCATAAGAGGGAATTTTTCCTGGACCATAACAGATGAAGACAGGTTGGTCCAGAGTCCTTTGATTGCTACTGATAAGACCTAGTTCAGTAATAGCACACTGAGTGAGTAGCCTATCTTCAAAATCTTCACCAGACCTAGGAATGAGCCATCCTTGCACCATGAAATAGTGAAATAGTCATGAAATGCCTCCCAAAGTCAAATTTATGGCCGTGATGGCACTCTGTCAACTACAAATTGGCACTTACCATCTACCTCTACAATGATAAAATTGTGCTGCTGCTATTGCTGACCTTCAATACCCACTGAAAGGAGTTCAGGATAGAGAGCAGAAATGAGGCACTCTGTGCTTGGGGGGAAAACTGATAGGATAGGTCTTCTGTTTTCAGGAGCTGATTTTATGAGTCCAATTCTTGTATCCCCCCATATCTAGAAAAACACTAAAATCCTTCATGGTGACAACTGTTCCTTGTGATTAGCAAAAGTTTCATGAGACTAGTAGAAACCTTCTGGGAAAATATGTGCTTGGCTGCATGTATTCCCCCTTCACCAAAATCACGTATGTACTGATCTTTCTCTCTGCCTCTTTGGAGAAGTTTCTCAGAGCTATCTGAGGTGCTGTCTCCCAGGCTGAAGTCCTCACTTTGCTCCAAATAAAATTTAACTTGCAACTCCCACGGTGTGCATTTTTAAAAGTCAAAAGTAGGTCTAGATGTCACATATGAAACATGATACTTATGCTTTTTATTAACAGCCACATGGACACTGAACACAGAAATTGCAGATAGCTTCATTTTTATTAAAATATTTAATTAGGTTTAAATATTTTAAAAATTAAAGAAGTGTCCAGCTCTTCAGAAAGAACTTTGTCTCTATTATTTCCTCTGGAAGAAAAGAATACTGGATTGAGAATGGCCAAGTTTACAGCAATCTACCATCAAAATCAAGGGACTTCAGGAGAGAACAAGACGGCGGAGGAGTAGGTGGACGTGGAGTGCATCTCTCCCCACGGATACATCAGGAATACACCTCCAGACACAGACGTGCAAGCAGAACACCAGCTGAGAGTGGACAGGAGTACCTGACCAGAGGAAAAGAATTTATAGAACCACGCAAAACTCGGTAGGATGAAGGAACCAGGGGGAAAACAGGAGTGTTAGAAGGACTGGACCTGCCCTCGGCGGGAAGGGGAACTGAAGCAGGGGTCCAATCCCCGCATCAGGGCAATTGTCTGGGTCAGAGGAGAAACATTTAAGGCTTGAGAGTGAAACACCTGATCTGGAATGGAAATGAGAATGGAGTGGAATAGAGAATGGAATGAGAATAAATGAAATGAGAATCAGACAGTCCTTGTTGCAGCCATACATATGCTGGGCAGGAACGCAGGTCTCCTGGAAGGGGCAGTGGTTGGGAGCTGGAGTTTAGGGATTGAGGAGTAATCCTAGTTTGAGGGCTGCTGTTGACTGCGGAGAGACAGATGGAGGGGAGGTGAGGGAGGAGATTGTGGTGGGAAATGCCTGTGGAGGAAAGCCAGGCAGCCATGGAAGCAAGGCAATACTGCTGAGTCACACGTAGGGGGTGGAGCCATCACCATAGCCTCTCTTTCCCCACAGGCCAGCATCCACAGCTGAACAATACAGAGGCTGGCCCATCAAATGCCTGACTCACCGAACTACAGAGTAGGACCCCAGCCAGGGGCCCCTTCTGTGTGCCTGATGTGCTGAACAACAGAGAAGGACCCCAGGCAAGGGAGCCCTCTAAAGGCCTGAATGGCGGAGCAATGGAGAAAGACTGGCCAGAGGGGCCTTCTGATGGCCAGCTATAAGAGGCTCAAAAAAGACTCTGATAGGGCCATAACTCCTGCGGCAGAAGCAGTCCGTGTCCCTGCATATTTGGTGCTGCCAGAGTCCCTGCGACCCAAGTAGCTGTGCCACATTTACACTCAACTCTCACTGGGGCAGACCTGCCACAGGCAAAAAAAGTCTTGTGTCTATGTGCGCAGGATTTTGGTTGTGTCCGACCCTTTATGACCCTGTAGACTGCAGCCTGCCAGACTTCTCTGTCAGGGAGGGGGGTTCTCTAGGCAAGAATACTGGATTGTATTGGCCACTACTGGTTGCCATACCCTTCTAGAGCACTGTATTTCCTGCTGCCCTAGCCACCAACTCCCCTGAGTACCTGGTGCTGCCAGAACCCCTGCGACCCAAGCAGCTGCACCACCTCCACACCTGGCCCTCACAGGGGCAAACCCAAGTCCTCCAGGGCACCCACAGGAGCAAACCCCAGTGGACGACCCACATGTATAGGTGGAAATAAAACCACAATTGAAACCCAGGGGCAGTGTGGCTAAGGAAGAAGACCTAAAACCTTACCACCAGCTGTACAAGCTGCAGATTAAATACACACAATCAACTAGCAGGCCTCTGTGTCTATGGAACATATAAAAGTCATTGAGAGCTCCCACAAAAGAAAATACACTAGTTCTGATAGCTGTGGACATTGGAGGCAAGAACACACAGGAGTAGGACCAGATTAGGACCTGATCTGCCCCTATAGCAGGTCCAGAGATCAGCACAGTGTTGGAGGGCATCCTAGGGTGGTGAGGTGGACTGTGACTCCCAGCGAGGGAAAGGACTCTGAGAGCAGTGACTCAAGAGAAACACTTATTATTCTTAGGTTTTGACTTGTTCTGTGGATTCTTTTGTATTTTTTCTTTTTTTTCCTCCTCCCACTCCCCCCCCCCCACCATAGTAGTTGCTGATTTTATTGGCACTATGAAATCTAATTAAACATCTGAGTTTTTAAATTTTTTCTCAGTCACATTTTTTAATGTTGTTATAAATCTCTGCCTCTACATTGGGCTTTTGTAGTTTTGTGGAGTTTTCCTTTTTCCCCCCCTCTTTTCTTTCTTCTTCTGTTTTTTGGTTTTTTTTTTTCTTTTCTCTTTATAATTTTAATTTTTAATACCTATTGTTCTACATTTATTCCTTTGTTTGCCTTCCTACTGTTCTTTTCCCCTTGCAGTTAATCTTCAATGTGTATAAATCTTCTTCATCTACCTCTATTTAACTTTGCATATCTATTCTTTCTTTCTTTTCTGTCCTCTCGATATATTTGTTAGTTTTGTTTTCATTGCTCTATTGCCCACTTGGCACCTTGCTTTAGTTTTGTTTTCCAGTTTGTGCTCTAGTTAGTTTTGTCCTTAACTGGTAAATATACTTTTTGATTTTCTTTGTTCACTGGGTCAATATATTGTACTTTATTTTTGTTGGACTGTTTTGGCTTTGCTCATGGGTGTAGATGTATATATTCCATTATTTTAATTATTATTTCCCTGATTTTGTAACTGCCATTTGTCTGGGGTTCATCTTTGGCATCTCATTTTCGGATATTTGCTTTAATCTCAATGTCATAACAAACCACTTGTGGAATCTTCGTTCCTGACCAGAGATCAAGCCCTGAGCCTTTGGAGTGGGAGCACTGACTCCAAGACCCTAAACTACTATAGAACTAACCCTAGGGAGTATCAAATATGAGAACTCACACAAAGGAAACCACTTGAATACAAGACCTGGCATCACCCAACCACCAGTAGCACCCTGTGCAGGGCGCCTCATCTAAACAACAAATGAAACAAAAATACAAACCCAGTCATCAGCAGACAGGATTACCACCTCACTCAGCCTTGCCCATCAGAGGAAAAACAAACAAACAAATCTCACCCTATACAGATGCTTACACAAACCACTGGACCAACCTTAAGAGGCCAGAAGCCAAAAGGAAGAAAGAATTCAGCCTTGAAGCCTGGGAAGAGGAGAACTCAAACACAATAAGTTTAAAAAAAAAAAAATGAAAAGGCAGAGAAATACTACACAAATGAAGGAACAAACTAGACACACAGAAGTCCAAATAAATGAAGAGGAAATAGGCAAACTACCTGAAAAAGAATTCAGAATAATGATAGTAAAGATGATCAAAAACCTTAAAAACAAAACGGAGAAAATGCAAGACTCAATTAACAAAGACCTAGAAGAATTAAAGAACAAACATACAGAGACAAACAACACAAGTACTGAAATAAAAAATACTGTGGAAAGAATCAAGAGCAGAATATCTGAAGCAGAAGAACAGATCAGTGAGCTGGAAGATAAAATGGTGGAAATAACTTCTGAAGAGCAGAATAAAGTAAAAAGAATGGAAAGAACTGAGGATAATCTCAGAGACCTCTGAGACAATATCAAATACACCAAAATTTGAATTATAGGGGTCCCAGAAGACGAAGAGAAAAGAAAGGGTATGAGAAAATTTTTGAAGAGATTATAGTTGAAAATTTTCCCAATATGGAAAAGGAAATAGTCAATCAAGTCCAAGAGGTACAAACAGTCCTGTACAGGACACCAAGAGAAACATGCCAAGACACATACTAATCAAACTAACAAAGACCAAACACAAAGAAAGAATATTAAAAGAGGCAAGGGAGAAGCAACAAGTAACATACAAAGGAAACCCCATATGCTTAACAGCTGATCTTTCAGCAGAAACTCTGCAGGCCAGAAGGGAATGGCAGGATATAGTTAAAGTACTGAAAGGGGAAAAATACTACAGTACAAGATTACTGTACCTGGCAAGGATCTCATTCAAAATTGATGGAGAAATCAAAAGCTTTTCAGAAAAGCAAAAGTTAAGAGAATTCAGTACCACCAAACAACCTTTACAACAAATGTTAAAGGGGCTTATATAGTCAAGAAATACAAGAGAAGAAAAAGATCTACAAAATCAACCCCAAACAATTAAGAAAATGGCAATAGGAACACATATATCAATAACTACTTTAACTGTAAATGGATTAAATGCTCCAACCAAAAGACATAGACTGGCTGAATGGATACAAAAACAAGACACATATATATGCTGTCCACAAGAAACCCACTTCAGACCTCAAGACACACATAGACTGAAAGTGAGAGGATGGAAAAATATATTCCATGCAAAGGAGAAGCAAAGGAAAGCTGGAGTAGCAATCATCATATCAGACAAAATAGACCTTAAAATAAAGATTACAAGAGATAAGGAAGGACACTACATAATGATCAAGGGCTCAATCCAAGAGGAAAACATAACAATTGTAAATGTCTATGCACCCAACATAGGAGCACCTCAGTACATAAGACAAACACTAACAGACATAAAAGGAGAAATCGACAATAACACAATAGTAGTAGGAGACTTTAACACCCCACTCACACCAGTGGACAGACCATCAGAACAGAAAATTAATAAGGAAACACAGGTCTTAAAGGATACACTAGAGGAGAAGGATCTCATTGATTTCTTCAGGACATTCCATCCAAATGCAGAATACACCTTCTCAAGTGCACATGGAACATTCTCCAGGACAGACCACATCTTGGGTCACAAACCAAAGCTCAGTAAATGTAAGGAAACTGAAACCATATCAAGCATATTCTCTGACCACAACACTATGAGACTAGATACCGATTACAAGAAAAAAACTATAAGAAACACAAACACGTGGAGATTAAACAATATGTTTCTAAATAACCAACAGGTTACTGAAGAAATCAAAAGAAAATCAAAATATTTCTAGAAACAAATGACAATGAAAACATGACAACTAAAACTTATGGGATTCAGCAAAAGCAGTTCTAAGAAGGAAGTTTATAGCAATACAACCCTACCTCAAGAAACAAGAGAAACATCAAATATACAACCTAAATTTATACCTAAAACAACTGGAAAAAGAACAACAACAACAAAAAAAAACCAAAATTAGTAGAAGGAAAGAAATCATAAAGATCAGAGTAGAAATAAGTGAAAAAGAAATGAAACAATAATAAAGATTAATAGAAGTAAAATCTGTTTCTTTGAGAAGATAAACAAAATTGACAAACCTTTAGCCAGACTCATCAAGCATAAAAGAGAGAATAGTCAAATCAACAAAATTAAAAATGAAAAAGGAGAGCTTACAACAGACAATGCAGAAATACAAAGGATTATGAGACTATTATTAACAACTTACATGGCAACAAAATGGATAACCTGGAAGAAAAGGACAGATTTTTATTTTTATTTTATAATTTTTTTAAGGACAGATTTTTAGAAAAGTTCACTCTTCCAAGACTGAACCAGGAAGAAATGGAAATTATAAACAACCCAATTACAACCTAATTGAAGCTGTGATTAAAAAAAAAAAAAAAAAACAACTCCCCCAAATCAAAAGCCCAGGACCAGATGGCTTTACACAAGAATTCTATCACACATTTAGAGAAGAGCTAAGGCCTATCCTTCTAAATTCTTCCAAAAAGTTGCAGAGGAAGGAGCACTTCCAAACTCATTCTACTAGGCCACCATCACCCTGATACCAAAGCCAGACACAGACAACATACACACACAAAACTACAGGCCAATATCACTAATGAAAACAGATGCACAAATCCTAAACAAAATTTTAGCAAACGGAATTCAGCAACACATCAGAAAGCTCACACACCATGATCAAGTTGGGTTTATTCCAGAATGCCAGGATTCTTCAATATAAGCAAATCAATCAATGTGACACACCATATTAACAAATTGAAAGATAAAAACCATATGATAATCTCAATAGATGCAGAAAAAGCCTTTGACAAAATTCAGCAGCCATTTATGATTAAAATTCTTCAAAAAATAGACAGAGAAGGAACCTACCTCAACATCAGTTCAGTTCAGTCGCTCAGTCGTGTCCGACTCTTTGCGACCCCATGAATCGCAGCACGCCAGGCCTCCCTGTCCATCACCAACTCCTGGAGTTCACTCAGCCTCACGTCCATTGAGTCGGTGATGCCATCCAGCCATCTCATCCTCTGTCATCCCGTTTTCCTCCTGCCCCCAGTCCCTCCCAGCATCAGAGTCTTTTCCAATAGGTCAACTCTTCGCATGAGGTGGCCAAAATACTGGAGTTTCAGCTTTTAACATCATTCCTTCCAAAGAAATCCCAGGGCTGATCTCCTTCAGAATGGACTGGTTGGATCTCCTTGCAGTCCAAGGGACTCTCAAGAGTCTTCTCCAACACCACAGTTCAAAAGCATCAATTCTTTGGCGCTCAGCCTTCTTCACAGTCCAACTCTCACATCCATACATGACCACTGGAAAAACCATAGCCTTGACTAGACGGACCTTTGTCAAAGTAATGTCTCTGCTTTTCAATATGCTATCTAGGTTGGTCATAACTTTTCTTCCAAGGAGTAAGCGTCTTTTAATTTCATGGTTGCAGTCACCACCTGCAGTGATTTTGGAGCCCAAAAAAATAAAGTCTGACACTGTTTCCACTGTTTCCCCATCTATTTCCCATGAAGTGATGGGACCAGATGCCATGATCTTCGTTTTCTGAATGTTGAGCTTTAAGCCAACTTTTTCACTCTCCTCTTTCACTTTCATCAAGAGGCTTTTTAGTTCCTCTTCACTTTCTGCCATAAGGGTGGTGTCATCTGCATATCTGAGGTTATTGATATTTCTCCCAGCAATCCTGATTCCAGCTTGTGTTTCTTCCAGCCCAGCGTTTCTCATGATGTACTTTGCATAGAAGTTAAATAAGCAGGGTGACAATATATAGCCTTGACGTACTCCTTTCCCTATTTGGTTTCTCCTTCAGTCAGTTCAGTTCAGTTCAGTTGCTCCTTAGGATTCTTTAATTTCTTACCCAGTTCAGCATTATGGTCTAAAAGTCAGAAACTTACATTTATCCAATTCTGTAATCTTCTTGAAGAGGAAGCTTTTTTGCAAAGGCATCAGCATAAAACCGTAACTGTCTATAATGACAAGGCTCATTTAAAATCTGATTACGATGCAATTGACAAAGTAACATGGTTACTGCTGTGACATAACACTTGCAGATAATAATTAGAATTATGACTGATAACGTCTTACCAGGACATTTCAGAATTTTAGGAACGCCGTATAAATTTTAGAATATCTATATTAGTAACATTTACCATACGATATAACCTGAGAAGATCTATTACTCATTTGACAATACTTCCAATGTAATTTAATGTATCAAATGAACCTAGTTTACATCTCTCTTTGGTATGTTTCTGGGGCCCTTTGAAGCATACCAAAGTTAGCTAGAGGTCAAAGGACTTCATTAAATTTTGATATAGGAAGTTTTATCAAAAAGAATTTAGAACACTCAATCAGATAGGATCATAGGTCCCTGTGAAGCCATAGTTATTCACTTAGCCAAAGTAACAAATTTCAAAGACAAATACAGAGCAGATCACTTAAAAGTAAAGAGCTTAAAATCTGTTATCAAAGGCAGTTCAGCATCTTAAGAAAACTTGGGATGCACAAAATCTTTTCTCAGGGCCCACTTTTCACAAACCTCTTTGTAGCCATAACTTTCTATACCATCACTATTTTCCCACTCAGAAACAGACATCTGTAAGTCAGACCTACTTCTTTTTCCCTTAATAAAATGCAATTCTATTCTTCATGCCTTTTTTACTGAAAACACATCCTACTTTCCTTAAGCAACCATGAGCTGACCTTTGTATTAGCGTTCTGTAGATTGGTGAGCATAAATACTAATGATAATTTCTAAAAACACTTCCTTTCTTATAGAGAACATCTCAAGATGGCAGCACACATATTCATGAATAGCCTAAAATATCCTTAGTCTCTCTGTAAGAGGAAGCCAGTGATTATTAATTACTGTTTCAGTATCTCATTTTATTTGGGAGTGACCTAGGTATTCAATAAGCTTTCATCTCTTAGCACAACCCTAGTAATTCAATTTCTCAAAATCTGGAGAGACTAAAACATAATTACTCTTAATGGAGCTTATCTGAAAGCTCTTATCTCATTTACATTTTCTTTCCTTAAAAGTTTCTTCACATTAAGTTCCTTTCCTTGCTGACAAATTTGTAACAGATACAATGAGATCTTATTTAGTCTATATTAAACCTAAGCACAATGAAAGTATTATACTGATGACTCTAAGACATGTCGGTATTAATCAGATCAACAGACTTGAACATTAATGCCAGGTTGTCATTGCTCAGTCACTCAGTCATGTCCAACTCTTTGTGTCCCCATGGAAAGCAGCATGCCAGGCTTCCCTGTCTTTCACCATCCCTCAGAGCTTGCTCAAACTCATGTGCATTGACAGGTACTAATTTAATACTGAGTATTCCCCAGTTCACATGAATGTGAAATTCATTTAGTTTAATTTTTCTTATATTTAGAATTGTTTGATTTGTAAGCACTTACTTTTCTTCAGGCAAATTAAATTAGAGCTCATTAGCAAATTAACCTCAGGATTCTATCCAAAGACAGATACATGCTGAGACATACATATATTCAGACAGACACAATGAGAGATCTAGCTTCATTCCTTGTTTTTGGTTTCAGGAATTAGAGATGGCCTTGATAGATAAGTGATCCTGAGAGCTCTGGTCTCAAGGCACAGGGAGTGAAAACCAGGTTCTCCTAAGTCAGACTTCCTTCCTCAGGACATTTTCTTTTTCCTTCAGGCTAACTTTCTCCTGAACAATTCTTCAAGAGATAAGAATACCAGACCACTTGACCTGTCTCCTGAGAAATCTGTATGCAGATCAAGAAGCAACAGTTAGAACCAGACATGGTTCCAAATTGGGAAAGGAATACGTCAAGGCTGTATGTTGTCCACCCTGCTTATTTAACTTACATGCAGAGTACATCATGCGAAATGCTGGGCTGAAGGAAGAACAAGTCAATGACAGACCGCTGCTGCTACTGCTGCTAAGTAGCTTCAGTCGTGTCCGACTCTGTGCGACCCCATAGACGGCAGCTCACCAGGCTCCCCCGTCCCTGGGATTCTCCAGGCAAGAACACTGGAGTGGGTTGCCATTTCCTTCTCCAATGCATGAAAGTGAAAAGTGAAAGTAAATTTGCTCAGTCGTGTCCGACTCTTCGCGACCCCATGGACTGCAGCCCACCAGGCTCCCCCGTCCATGGGATTTTCCAGGCAAGAGTACTACTAGCAGCCTTTTTTCATCCTGATGAAGTTTCAAAAGAAGTTTCTAGATACCAATCAAAGTAAGAACCAATAGAACCAATCAAAGTTCTATTCAGTCTGTTTGATGTTGTGGCCAACATTTTCTTACTGTGTGCACAAAACTATCAACTTTGGGATATCAAAAGAACCTCAATTTGGTCATTTTAGGTTGAGATCTCCTTTAGTATAATTTCCCCAAATTAAGTAGGTACTTGCAAGTTTAAGTTTTGTATGTACATAACCCTGGCTATGGTGTTAGTTAAAGGCTGGCTCTCTGATGCGCCTTATTTCTGTATTTCAGAGCCTCTATTTCCCATTTTAAGTTGAGTTTGTCAGAGGTAAAATTCCCCAGTGAAACTGTGTGGTGGGCCCTTGTGCTGCTTGTGAGCTTAGCTCCTCTAGCCGTCACCCCAGACATTTCAGTTTGTCACGTGACTGTATGTTCCTTGGTTCTTTGTCTCGTCACAACAAAGATTTGGAGTGATGGACATTAAAGCCCTCAGCGTGTCACAGCTCTCGGGTCTTGGACAAACCGTGTTATAGCTCTTAGGCAAATCAGTGTTATAGCTCTATTTTATTTAGAAGATAGCAGGAGAATCCATCCTCGAAGCGTGAGGGCGTGCCAACCCAAAGACTCAAAGAGAAGAGAGTGGAGGAGCGTGCAGGGGAGGGAGAGAGAGTGAGAGAGGGAGAGAGAGAGAAAGAACACATGCACGCGGGAGAGAAAGAGAGGGAGAAAGCGCTTTGGCTCCGCCTTTTATATGTTTTTTCCTCCACCTGGGCCTTCCCTATGCAAATTGGGCTTAGCCAGGAGTGCTGTTTGTTCTACCTGAAGTCTTCACTCCGATCCTCGGACCTTTCTTTGACCTTCCTTTGTTGTATTTTCGCGGGCTTTTCCCTTCCTTGTCTTTTAGCCACCGCCACTTTGGACTCCTTTTCCTTATTCTACCTACCTAACATTCCCCCCTCAAGAGATGGGAGGCCCAATTATTTGGGAATAGGGGTGTCGAGGTCTTTCTGGCTACTTCCTGCTGAACTGGGACGGCAAGGGATGTTGGGCCTCCCCCTCTTGCTAGTCTCAAGCCTCAGAGTCCTTATAGCGGTGTCCATCTAAGGGTGTGTGATATTTTCCGTGGTCGGCTGTGGTTTTATATCTTTGTTGAACTGGCACTGCATGTTGTAGCTGGTTGACCTGGGCAGAGACAAAACAGGTTAGACAATTGACAGTACATGGAATAATCATAAGCATCATCAATATAGCATAACAAGGACTAGTAGGGGCATTAGTCAATTTTAAATTCACATGGCCAGGATGGCTCAAGTCCCTCCTTGTTCAGGGATCAGAAGATCTATCTCGGGTCTGTTTTGGAGTACAGTCTCTGTCAAGCTGTGTTAGCTCTTTAGAGTTATTCTGAGAAATCTTATCCCCAGAAACCAGATTTTTGGTGTGTTCATTGGAATGGCACTCATTTGTAGTTCTGAATAGGTATCCGAGATCTTCCAGGGGCTCACAGGTGTATTGAGTGTCCTCTTCTGTTTTCTTCCACGGCTTGACTCGTGAGTAGTGAATCCAGGAGTCACGTCCTGGTACCTTGACTGCTGTGGGGGTAGAAAGTGTTACAGGGTAGGGGCCCGTCCATGTGGGCTGGAGTTGAGCCTTTGAGGACCCGTCTTTCCAGACTTTAATTAGGACTTGAGTTCCTGGAGCATATAGTGGTGACTCTTTAGAATCTTTTGGGTCCTGGTTCATACCCCACAAGCGTATATCCTGTTGGAATTGCCCAATGGCCATGGTATAAGACTGGAGGGTCTGAACCTCTGGATCTAGGAAGAGGTCATTGACATAAACAAAAGGTCTCCCATATAGCATCTCATAAGGACTAAGACCAACCTGTTCCTTAGGGGCAATGCAGGTGCAGAGGAGAGCTATTGGTAAAGCCTCCTTCCATCCCAGGGAGGTCTCCTGGGTTATCTTTTTTATCGCTGATTTTAGGAATTGATTGGCTCTTTCTACTTTTCCTGAAGATTGAGGCCTCCAGGCACAATGGAGATAATAAGTAATGCCCAATGCTTTTGAGACGCCTTGGGTGACCTTAGAAGTAAATGATATCCCATTGTCACTTCGTAATGACCTGGGCAGACCAAATCTTGGAATGATTTCAGGGAGCAGTTTTTTCACCACCTCCTCAGCCTTCTCTGTCTGGGTGGGAAAGCCTTCAATCCATCCTGTGAATGTATCTATCATGACTAATAGGTATTTATACCCTTGAGAAATTGGCATCTGGGTGAAGTCCATCTGCCAGTCCTCTCCTGGGTAGGCCCCACGTCGTTGGACGGGCTGGGCCAGCTGGGGTCTTTGAGCTCCTTGGGGGTTGTTTAATTGGCAAGTGGGACAAGAGGAGACCACCTGTCTTATAGTTGTTTGGAAGCCTGTTCCTCCGAAGGACAGAGGACAAACAAAGATTTCTAGTAATCTTTGGAGGGCCTTTTCTCCTAAATGAGTAGTGGCATGTAAGGAGTTAACCAACTTCCATTGGAGGTTCCCAGGCAGAAAAAGGAGTCCCTCCTTTTGGAACCACCCCATATGATCTTCTTGAAAGCCCTCGCTCTTAGCTTTAAGAGTCTCACCTTCAGTATATGAAGGAGTTTCTGGCAAATTAGCCTGTGGAACTAAGGTGGCAATCCCTATTAGGTCATGGTTCTGTAATGCTGCTCTCCTAGCTTCCTGATCAGCTGCTTGGTTCCCTCGTGCCACTTCTGTGCTCCCTTTTTGGTGTCCTTTACAGTAGGAGACTGAAACCTCAGTGGGCAGATGGACTGCCTCCAAGAGTTGAAGAATCTGATCACCATATTTGACTGGGGACCCTCGGGTGGTAAACTGGCCCCTTTCTTTCCAAATAGCCACATGTGCATGTAGCACCAGAAAGGCATACTTGGAGTCAGTGTAAATGGCTATTCTTTTTCCTTTTCCCAGCTCTAAAGCTCGAGTCAGGGCTATGAGCTCAGCTAAGTGGACTGAAGTACCTGGTGGCAGAGGCTTAGCCTCTATGGCCTCAAAATTGGAGACTACTGCATACCCGGCTCTTCTTTTTCCATCCAAGACAAAGCTGCTTCCATCAGTGTACCAGATTTCCTCAGGATTGGTCAGAGGATCTTCTGATAATCCCTCTCAGGGTTTTGTCCAGTGGTCCAAGGTTTCTAGGCAAGAGTGAAAGGGGAGAGAGCCCTCGGGGGTAGGCAGGAGGGTAGCTGTGTTAAGAACCTCACAAGGGCATATAGTGAGGCCTGGATTTTCCATCAGCATTACTTGATATCTGAGGATTCTTTGATCAGACATACATAAATGGCTTCTCCCATTTAGGAGTTGTTTTACTTGGTGGCTGGTAAAAATAGTTAGTTTGTCCTCAAAGGAGAGTCTTAAAGCATCTTTTATCATGATTGCAATAGCTGCAAGATTTCGAAGGCAGGGGGGCCAGCCTCGGGTGGTTGGATCGAGCCTCTTGGATAAGTAAGGCTGGGGCTCAGATCCTAACTTTTGAGTTAACACTCCCAAGGCTATTCCCTCTCTTTCATGGGCATAAAGTTGGAATGCTTTTTCTGGGTCTGGCAACCTCAAGGCAGGTGCCTGAGTTAAGGCCTGTTTTAGTGTAGCCTCTGAGCCCATCTTTGCATGAAATGTTCCCTTGGTATCTCTAATTTTCTTGAAGAGATCTCTACTCTTTCCCATTCTGTTGTTTTCCTCTATTCTTTGCATTGATCACTGAGGAAGGCTTTCTTATCTCTCCTTGCTATTCTTTGGAACTCCACATTCAGATGTTTATATCTTTCCTTTTCTCCTTTGCTTTTCACTTCTCTTCTTTTCACAGCTATTTGTAAGGCCTCCCCAGACAGCCATTTTGCTTTTTTGCATTTCTTTTCCATGGGGATGGTCTTGATCCCTGTCTCCTGTACAATGTCACGAACCTCATTCCATAGTTCATCAGGCACTCTATCTATCAGATCTAGGCCCTTAAATCTATTTCTCACTTCCACTGTATAATCATAAGGGATTTGATTTAGGTCATACCTGAATGGTCTAGTGGTTTTCCCTACTTGCTTCAATTTCAGTCTGAATTTGGCAATAAGAAGTTCATGATCTGAGCCACAGTCAGCTCCTGGTCTTGTTTTTGCTGACTGTATAGAGCTTGTCCATCTTTGGCTGCAAAGAATATTATCAATCTGATTTTGGTGTTGACCATCTGGTGATGTCCATGTGTAGAGTCTTCTCTTGTGTTGTTGGAAGAGGGTGTTTGTTATGACCAGTGCGTTTTCTTGGCAAAACTCTATTAGTCTTTGCCCTGCTTCATTCCATATTCCAAGGCCAAATTTGCCTGTTACTCCAGGTGTTTCTTGACTTCCTACTTTTGCATTCCAGTCCCCTATAATGAAAAGGACATCTTTTTGGGGTGTTAGTTCTAAAAGGTCTTGTAGGTCTTCATAGAACCATTCAACTTCAGCTTCTTCAGCATTACTGGTTGGGGAGTAGACTTGGATTACTGTGATATTGAATGGCTTGCCTTGGAAACGAGCAGAGATCATTCTGTCGTTTTTGAGATTGCATCCAAGTACTGCATTTCGGACTCTTTTGTTGACCATGATGGCCACTCCATTTCTTCTGAGGGATTCCTGCCTGCAGTAGTAGATATAATGGTCATCTGAGTTAAATTCACCCATTCCAGTCCATTTTACTTCACTGATTCCTAGAATGTCGACATTCACTCTTGCCATCTCTTGTTTGACCACTTCCAATTTGCCTTGATTCATGGACCTGACATTCCAGGTTCCTATGCAATATTGCTCTTTACAGCATTGGACCTTGCTTCTATCACCAGTCACATCCACAACTGGGTATTCTTTTTGCTTTGGCTCCATCCCTTCATTCTTTCTGGAGTTATTTCTCCACTGATCTCCAGTAGCATATCGGGCACCTACTGACCTGGGGAGTTCCTCTTTCGGTATCCTATCATTTTGCCTTTTCCTACTGTTCATGGGGTTCTCAAGGCAAGAATACTGAAGTGGTTTGCCATTCCCTTCTCCAGTGGACCACATTCTGTCAGATCTCTCCACCATGACCCGCCCATCTTGGGTTGCCCCACGGACATGGCTTAGTTTCATTGAGTTAGACAAGGCTGTGGTCCTAGTGTGATTAGATTGACTAGTTTTCTGTGAGTATGGTTTCAGTGTGTCTGTCCTGATGCCCTCTGATGCCCTCTTGCAACACCTACCGTCTTACTTGGGTTTCTCTTACCTTGGTCGTGCAGTATCTCTTCACGGCTGCTCCAGCAAAGCGCAGCCGCTGCTCCTTACCTTGGATGAGGGGTATCTCCTCACTGCCGCCCTTCCTGACCTTCAACATGGGATAGCTCCTCTAGGCCCTCCTGCGCCCGGGCAGCCATGGCTCCTTGGACGTGGGGTTGGTCCTCCCGGCCACCGCCCCTGGCTTCTGGCATGGGGTTTGCTCCTCCCGGCCGCCGCCCCTGGCCTCAGGCGTGGGGGCATGGGGTAGCTCCTCCCAGCCATGGCCCCTGACCTCGGACGGGGGGTAACTCCTCTCAGCCACCCTCTCTGACCTTGGACGCGGGGTAGCTCCTCTCGGCCGTTCCTGCGCCATCGCAGCCTGGCACTCTTGGCCGCTCCCCATGACCTCGGACGTGGGGGTAACTCCTCTTGGCTGCCACCTTCGGGCATGGGGTCCTCCTGGCTTCTGGCCCTGAACTCGGACGTGGGGTAGCTCCTCACGGCCGAGCTTAGTGCGCTGGTCGATAAAGGACAGAAATGGTATGGACCTAACAGAAGCAGAAGATATTAAGAAGAGATAGCAAGAATACACAGAAGAACTGTACAAAAAAGATCTTCACGACCCAGATAATCACAATGGTGTGATCACTGACCTAGAGCCAGACATTCTGGAATGTGAAGTCAAGTGGGCCTTAGAAAGCATCACTACGAACAAAGCTAGTGGAGGTGATGGAATTCCAGTTGAGCTATTTCAAATCCTAAAAGATGATGCTGTGAAAGTGCTGCACTCAATATGCCAGCAAATTTGGAAAACTCAGCAGTGGCCACAGGACTGGAAAAGGTCAGCTTTCATTCCAATCCCAAAGAAAGGCAATGCCAAAAAATGCTCAAACTACCGCACAATTGCACTCATCTCACATGCTAGTAAAGTAATGCTCAAAATTCTTCAAGCCAGGCTTCAACAATATGTGAACTGTGAACTTCCTGATGTTCAAGCTGGTTTTAGAAAAGGCAGAGGAACCAGAGATCAAATTGCCAATATCCGCTGGATCATGGAAAAAGCAAGAGAGTTCCAGAAAAACATCCATTTCTGCTTTATTGACTATGCTAAAGCCTTTGACTGTGTGGATCACAATAAACTGTGGAAATTTCTGAAAGAGATGGGAATACCAGACCACCTGATCTGCCCCTTGAGAAATTTGTATGCAGGTCAGGAAGCAATAGTTAGAACTGGACATGGAACAACAGACTGGTTCCAAATAGGAAAAGGAGTTCGTCAAGGCTGTATATTGTCACCCTGCTTACTTAACTTCTATGCAAAGTACATCATGAGAAACGCTGGATTGGAAGAAGCACAAGCTGGAATCAAGATTGCTGGGAGAAATATCAATAACCTCACATATAAGGATAACACCACCCTTATGGCAGAAAGGGAAGAGGAACTAAAAAGCCTCTTAATGAAAGTGAAAGTGGAGAGTGAAAAAGTTGGCTTAAAGCTCAACATTCAAAAAACGAAGATCATGGCATCTGGTCCCATCACTTCATGGGAAATAGATGGGGAAACAATGGAAACAGTGTCAGACTTAATTTTTTTGGGCTCCAAAATCACTGCAGATGGTGACTGCAGCCATGAAATTAGAAGACGCTTACTCCTTGGAATAAAAGTTATGACCAACCTAGATAGCATATTGAAAAGCAGAGACATTACTTTGCCAACAAAGGTCCGTCTAGTCAAGGCTATGGTTTTTCCAGTGGTCATGTATGGATGTGAGAGTTGGACTGTGAAGAAGGCTGAGTGCGAAGAACTGATGCTTTTGAACTGTGGTGTTGGAGAAGACTCTTGAGAGTCCCTTGGACTGCAAGGAGATCCAACCAGTCCATTCTGAAGGAGATCAGCCCTGGGTGTTCTTTGGAAGGAATGATGCTAAAGCTGAAACTCCAATACTTTGGCCACCTCATGCGAAGAGTTGACCTATTGTAAAAGACTGTGATGCTGGGAGGGACTGGGGGCAGGAGGAGAAGGGGACGACAGAGAATGAGATGGCTGGATGGCATCACTGACTCGATGGATGTGAGTCTGGGTGAACTCCGGGAGTTGGTGATGGACAGGGAGGCCTGGCGTGCTGCGATTCATGGGGTCGCAAAGAGTCGGACACGACTGAGCGACTGAACTGAACTGAACTGCCTTCTTTTGAGGAGTTCCCCACATCAGTGGGATTGAATCATCTCATCCCTTTAAGCTTTCATATAAGGGCTGGCAATTAGACCATAGTTGGGTATCCAGATTTTACAATATCCAGTTAGCCCCAGGAAAGCTCGCAATTGTTTTCAAGTCATGGGGGAGGGCAACTGGAGGATTCCTTGTACCCGATCAGAGGACAGCCTCCTGGACCCGTGTGTAATCTGAACTCCCAGACAAGTGACCTTTGTCTCGACCATCTGTGCCTTAGCACGGGAGACTTTATATCCCCTTTCTGCCAAGAAGTTTAGAAAGTGAATTGCATGTTGTTGGGCACTTTTCTCATCTGGACAGCAGATTAGTAGGTCATCTACGTATTGTAATATTTTCCCATTAGGTCCCAGGTCCAGATCTAGGAGATCCTGGCTATGGGCCTGTCCAAACAGGTGGGGGCTATCTCTGAACCCCTGAGGTAATACTGTCCAAGTCATCTGTTGGTGTTTTTCTCCTGGGGCCTCCCACTCAAAGGCAAAAAGATATTGGGATTCTTTAACCAGTGGTATGCAAAAAAATGCATCTTTGAGATCCAAGACTGTAAACCACTTGGCACTGGGTGGGATTTCTCCCAAGATTACATAGGGATTGGGTACTGTGGGATGGAGGGGGACTACAGCTTCGTTTATGATCCAGAGATCTTGAACCATTCACCAGGTTCTGCCTTTTTTTCTTTACTGAGAGGATTGGGGTGTTACATGGCGAACTGGTGGGGACCAATAGCCCACAAGCAAGGAATTTATTTATTAAAGGCTGTAGTCCCTCCCGAGCCTCTCTTTTGAGAGGGTATTGTTTCCAGTTAGGAAACCGAGTGGGATCTTGGAGGACAATGATGACCGATTCAGCTTGGTGGGCTCGTCCAGGAATCCCCTGGTCCCACACCTGGGGGTTAATTTTGTCTTCCCATAGTTTTTGGTTCCTCTCTATTGAAGGTGTAATGGGTTCTTCAGTAGTAACCAGGAGCTGTAGAGCTCTAGGGGCTGAAAAACTTCCCATCACAAGGGTGGTCCCCAGTTTAGTGAGTATATCTCTTCCCAATAAGGGAGTAGGACTCTCAGGGACCACCAGAAACTGGTGGGAAAATATTTGTCCATCTCAGCAACAAAGAAGTGCTCGGGTGAATCTTTTAGTAGTTGCTTTTCCTGTAGCACCCAAAATGGTACAGGTTTGGGAGGAGAAGGCTCTGGAGTAGGAGATCAAGACAGAGTAGGTAGCCCCTGTGTCAACTAAGAAATTCTCGAACCTACCTGCCACATCCAGTCGCACCCTTGGCTCCAGCCCCGTGATGATTATCTGTGACAGGCGGGCTGGCTGGAGCGGGCAACTTCAGTCCTTTTGAACCATCGTGAGGGTAGGCTTGGCGCTTGACCTTGAGGCTCTTGGGTCCCAAGGGCAGAGTGCTGCCCAGTGTCCCTGTTGATGGCATTTGTGGCAAGCCATTCTAGGAGACTTGTCACGGTTTGGACACTCTTTGGCCCAATGCCCCGCCTGTCTACAGATCAGGCATTTGTCTCGTGCCTTGTCCTTCAAGGACTCGGGGTTTGCCATAGGGCTTCTCTGGAGGGCGGCCAGCATCTGGGCATGCCTTGTCTCTTTCTTTCTCTCCTTCTCCTGGGCCTTGGCCTCCTTCTCCTGTTCTCTGTTATAAAAGGTATCGGTGGCTGTCTGGACCATCTCATCTAAAGAGGCAGCAGGGTCCTGCTGTTGTAGCTGTTGTAACTTAATTCTGATATCTGATGCACATTGGGACAGGAATTTGTCCTTTAAAATCTCCTGTCCCTCGTAAGAGTCTAAGTCCAGATTGGTAAACTTTTGGAGTGCCTCTTTTAGCCTTTCCAGAAAGGCAATGGGGTTCTCATTGGGCTCCTGAGTTATTGCTGAGACCAGGGCATAGCTAATTACGTTTTGTTGGGCTGCTTTCAGTCCTGCCTTCACACGGATTAGAAAATGATCTCTATCCCAGATGTGCTCAGGGTCATTATAATTCCAATTAGGATCAGAGAAGGGGACTGCAGTTTCCCCTACTGGGTATCTATCACTGGACATGTGAAGCCCTGTTGCATACCTCCGGGCTTCCTTTAAGACCCTAGTATGTTCAGGGTCAGATAAAGTTTGACTAAATATGACCATGATGTCTTTCCACATCAAGTCAAAGGCCAAGGTAACATGTTGGAATGTATCTAAATATTTGCCTGGGTCATCTGTATAGCTTCCCAGGTCTTGTTTGATCTGTCTTAGTTCTAAGACTGAGAAGGGCTTATGGACCCGGGTTGGTCCGAATTCTCCAGTTTCAACTAAGGGACATACTCGAGCTGGCTTTTGTGGAGGGGGTGCTCCCGGATATGGGGGCACGTTTGGATACAGGGAAGGAGCACCAGGCAACTCGAGAGCTGTGGGAGGTGAGCCTTCACGAGGGGGTTCCTTTTCTTGGTTGCCTGTGCCTAACACCTAGTGGGCTCACTTCTAGGGCATACAACAATCCCATACTTAAGATAGAGTTCCTTCATATCTCTTAGTCGGAAGAAAATTTGGACATAGGGGATCTCTGTCCATTTCCCTTGTTTTTTGCAGAATAATTCTAATTGCAGGATGGTATCGTAATTTAAAGTTCCATCCTCAGGCCAGTGTTCCTCTTCCCCCAGTGGATACTGTGGCCACACAGTGGCACAAAAGAATTTCAAGCAACTTCTCCTTAGAGCTAGAGGGTCGAACAGCTTCCAGTTACCAAGGATGCATCTCAAGGGCATCTGCCGGGAAGTGGATTGGTTATTTCCCATCTGAAAGACAGTCGTGACAGGGAAAAAAGAAAAAGACCTCTTTTGATTTTCATGCGTGGAGTTCCTTAGGGGTGAGTCTTTCTGAAGCTTATCCGACCCAGAACTGTTGAAATCTGAGAACCAGGCGTCCCCGGGTCAGGATGCAGATCCCCAGGCAGGCTGAGGCATGACAGCCTCCTTAGAGATCGAATCCCCGGGCAGGTCGAGGTGTGACGGCCTCCTGAGAATTGGGTCCCTGGGCAGGTCGAGGCCTGACGACCTCCTGGGACCCCTGGGACTGGCGGATCCCCGAGCAGGTTGAGGCGTGAAAAACTTTCGAGGACCAGATCCCTAGGCAGGTCAAGGCGTGATGACCTCCTGGGACCCCCGGACTGAAGTTGGGCGTCCCCAAGATCTCCAGTGTGATCAGTACCGGGTAGGATTAGGGGGTTGGATATTATAGAGTATTTCCCTCCCAAGGCCAGCTATTTTCTGGTTGTCTCTCCAGAAGATTGCAGAGGCAAACTTGTGGGTCTGGCTGGGCCTCAGGAAGAGTATGAAACAGGAGGAAGGGGAGAGCACAACCTTTGAAAGAATGACATAGCACAAGGGTGTAATGTAAACCAATTAAAATCAACTGGATCCAAGATGACAAGTCAAATTCAAGTAAGCCTTGATCCTCAATCTCTAAGCCAACAGACACACCGAGAGGTGGCAGGACAGCTCCAAGGCACGGTCAAAAGAGGGAGGAGTGGGTGGTTCCCCAATGGCTGGGATGATCCTCCCACTCATTATGAATTCCACCCCCTCACAAAACCTAGCCAGGCCTAATTCCTTGGCCCCAGCCCTTGCCCTCGGCAATGGTTCACACCCTGAACAGTGGCTTCTCTCTGGATCCTAACAAATCCACCTCTTACCGCTTTGTCTCTCAATGAATGTTTGCAGTGAGACATCAGAGCCTGAGTTTCATTAGTTCTGGCAGGGCTTGAGTCCCAGGAGAGGGCTGAAGGACAGGAGGAAAAAGCAGTGGGAAAACCGTGCCAAGGAATCCCCTTCATAGCCCGCCGGAAAATTTGCTAAATATCTGACTGGTGCTCAGTTTCACTGATCTGAGCCTTGGCACAGAGAAGAGAAAGGACAGAAGAACCCCCACCGGCTTGGGTAACAGCTACTGGGGCTCAGCAGATAGCGCCTTTGGGACGTGTTGAGGAGTAGCCTCTCCAGAGCCCCTCAGTTGTGCCCTCTCCCACCCGCCTGTTCGCGGGAGGTTAGAGGAAACAAGAAACCAGAGATCGTAAAGGTCCCTCCAGCCATAGGAATGAGGACCTCTTTCCTTAAACGGAGGTCTTCTGGAATCTAAGACTGGGCCACGTGAGCTTTCTGCTGAGTTCATTTTTCGCTGTCCCGGTTTCCAGCACGATGGGCCTTCCCCTGCGCTGGGTTTCTTCACCTTCCGCCTCTAGCGGGGGAGCTTCGCTGAGTTGGGCTCCTGCTGTGCTTGGCCTCTTCCACGCAGAGGTTGTTTCAGCCAGGTTAAACCTGAGTCACAGCACCATAGATGTCACACGAGTGTATGTTCCTCGGTTCTTTGTCTCGTCACAACAAAGATTTGGAGCGACGGACATTAAAGCCCTCAGCGCGTCACAGCTCTCGGGTCTTGGACAAACTGTGTTATAGCTCTTAGGCAAATCAGTGTTACAGCTCTATTTTATTTAGAAGATAGCAGGAGAATCCATCCTCAAAGCGTGAGGGCATGCCAACCCAAAGACTTGAGAAGAAGAGAGTGGAGGAGTGCGCGGGGGAGGGAGAGAGAGAGAGTGAGAGAGGGAGAGAGAGAAAGAGCACACGCACGCGGGAGAGAAAGAGAGGGAGAAAGCGCTTTGGCTCCTCCTTTTATATATTTTTTCCTCCACCTGGGCCTGCCCTATGCAAATTGGGCTTAACCAGGAGTGCTGTTTGTTCTACCTGAAGTCTTCACTCTGGTCCTCGGACCTTCCTTTGACCTTCCTTTGTTCTATTTTCGCGGGCTTTTCCCTTCCTTGTCTTTTAGCCACCGCCATTTTGGACTCTTTTCCCTAGTCTACCTACCTAACAAGTTCTTCTTACATGTCTCAGTTTTCTCTCTCCAGCAGTCTAAGACCACCAAGGATACTCAGAGCACTGAATCGCCAATTCTTAGCCTCCACCCTCTGCTAGCAGAGCAAGTGCTTTAATTAATGAATGGGTTTCCCTATAGGACCCATAGGGAAACCCATTCATTAATGGCGTGAGGACTCAGCCTTTACCACTCCCATAAATTTCTCAGTCACCTGAGAAAACTGTAACTGCTCAGGAGGAGTTTCATCTTTTTACTTCAGCGCTGAGCTCTCATGTAATATCTTCACTTTTATCCTAACAAATTACTATTAAGGCAGCTGGATTGAGGAAAAGTGTCAGATCAGCCTTTCCTGACCACTCAGGCAAGACCACTCAGTCTCCCACAACTGAGCAAACCCTGGTGCCTTTCAACCAGCCCCCACCCCAGTTTCTTTCACCTGGGCAGGTATTCCTTGATATCTTCCAACCAAACCCCACCCAGTGTCTAGATGCTGGATGGATGTGTCCCGGTATCTTTCAACTCCCCACCCCCAACCAGTATGAGGGAGGAATCGGGAACTGGCAGGACAGGTCCTCAGATAGATATTTTCAGGAGCCAATTTTATTGATATGAGCCCAATTCTTATATTTCCCAAATCTAGAAAAGCACTAAAACCCTTCATGGTGATGACTATTTCTCATGACTAGCAAAAGCTTCATGAGACTAGCAGAAACCTTCTGAGAAAATATGTGTTTGATTGCTTGTATTCCCCCTTGACCAAAATCACATACATACTTACCTTTCTCCCTGCCTCTTTGGAACAGTTTCTCAGAGCTATCTGAGATTCTGTCTTCCAGGCTGCAGTGTCCTTATTTTGCCCCAAATAAAACTTAACTCTCATGTTGTGCATTACTTTTTAAGTCAACACTACAAATTTAAGAATGCTATAAGTTATTTAATACTACAAAATGTCCTCAGCAAAATTACACTAATTCTTGAGTGCCTCCAGAACCAGAAATTGGAACTCAGAGAGAAGCAAGAAAGTGGTCGCTCAGCACTCCTGGGAAATAACACACTGTGCAGAAATCTATTGCCGTCCTGCTATCTGAGAGGAAGGATTTGACAAGTCAATTTTCTTTTCCCTTAGCTAAGCACACGTTGACAGCTCAATTCCTCCTTGCTCTCCAAAGCTATGTCATCTCCAAAGTTCACATTGACACAACCCACAATGCCACATCTTTGGGACATTTCAGATATAATTTTTCTTTTCCGAAGATATAGAGCAACTTGTGTAGAGAAGTGGTTCTCTGGGACCCGAACTGTGTTCGTCTCAGAAACGCGTGTTTGGCGTGACCAGGTGCTCTGAACCAGCACTGAGAGCTGAACCCTGAGGGACAGAAGCACCTCTAGGTTTTTAGTAGATTTAGTTCTTTTGTGGCTGTAATCTGTGGTACCTTCTAAAGCATGAGGCTGGGGGTAAGGAGCTCTCTTGCTCAGATCTAGGAGGTAAAATCTTATTTTATATGCCCCATGGTTCCTGGTCAGGGTTCCCTGGTGCCTCAGACAGTAAAAAGAGTCTGCCTGCAATTCAGGAGACCCAGGTTCCCGATCTAGGTCAGGAAGATCCCCTGCAGGAAGAAATGGCAACCCATTCCAGTATTTTTGCCTAGAAAATCCCACGGATGGAGGAGCCTGGAGGGCTACAGTCCACGGGGTCACAAAGAGTTGGACACAACTGAGAGACTTAACTTTCACTTTTACGGTGCCTCGTCAGGGCAATCAGGAAGCCCTAGTGGTGAGAAGGTCATGAATAAGCTAAGACTTCAAGATTAGATAAGAGTTAACAAGGCAAAGAAGTGGGGAGAATAGGGGAGGGGGGGTATAAAGGATGTGCCAAACAGAAGAGAGTGTGCAAATGAGAGCCTGATGCCTTCAGGAAACCGGAAAGAGGCTTGATGGGCCTCATGAGTCAGGACAGGAACTCTGGAGCCTGACGTGATGAGAGTGGGAGAGGGCCAAACAGGTGAGAGGACACTTTCCCTCACTTCCACCTTTCCATCCTTCTCATCTTCACTTTATTCCTTCTTTCTAACATGCATACAGTGATTGCTATATTCCAGGCACTGTACTAAATAATTATACCTAGATATAAATATAGGTAAAGGGATAGGTATAGAAATAGGGATAAAAATGTGCTAACCATCAGACAATAGCACTCATCTCGCATGCTGGTAAGGTCATGCTTAAAATCTTGCATGCTAGGCTTCAGTATTATGCGAACCAAGAATTTCCAGATGTCCAAGATGGGTTTAGAAAAGGAAGAGGAACTAGAGATCAAACTGCCAACATTCGATGGATTATAGAGAAAGTAAGGGAATTTCAGAAAAACATCTATCTCTGTTTCATCAACTACACTAAAGCCTTTGACTGTATGGATCATGACAAATTGAAGAAAACTCTTAGAGAGGTGGAAATACCAGACCATCTTACCTGTCTCCTGAGAAACCTGTATGCAGGTCAAGAAGCAACAGTTAGAACCCTGTATGGAACAACTGATTGGTTCAAGATTGAGAAGGGAGTATGACAGGGCTGTCTGCCATCATCCTGTTTGTTTAACCTACACTCTGAGCACATCATAAGAAATGCCAGTCTGGGTGAGTTACAAGCTGGGATCAAGATAGGTGGGAGAAACATCGACAACCTCAGATATGCGGATGATACCACTCTAATGGCAGAAAGCCAAGAGGCGCTAAAGAGCCTCTTGATGAGGGTGAATGTAGAAAAAGCCACCGTAAGACTAAATATTAAAATACAACTAAGAGCATAGCATCTGATCCCATTACTGCATGGCAAATAGAAGGGGGAAAGGTGGAAGTAGTGGCAGATTTCCTCTTCTTGGGCTCCAAAAGCACTGCGGATGGTGACTGCAGCCAAGAAACCAGAAGACAATTGCTTCTTGGCAGGAAAGCAATGACAAACCTAGACAGTGTGATGAAAAGCAGAGACATTACTCTGCCGACAAAGGTCCATGTAGTCCACATAGGCTATGGTCTTCCCAGTGGTCACGTAGGATTGTGAGAGCTTGACTGCAAAGAAGGCAGAATGTCAAAGAATTAATGCCTTCGAACTGTGATGCTGGAGAAGACTCCTGAAAGTCCCTTGGACAGCAAGGAGATCAAACCAATCTTGAGGGAGATCAACCCTGAATATTCACTGGAAGGACTGATGCTCAAGCTGAAGCTCCAGTATTATGGTCATCTGAGGTGAATAGACAACTCATTTAAAAAGTCCCGGATGCTGGGAAAACTCGAGGGCAGAGGAGAAGAGGGCGTCAGAGGATGAGATGGCTGGATGGCATCACCATGAACATGAACTTGGGTAAACTCTTGGAGATGGTAAGGGACGGGAGGCCTGGCTCACTGCAGTACACGGGGTCGCAAAGGGTCGGACACGACTGGGTGACTAAACAACAACAGTAGATAGAAATAGATATATAGACATAGATTTGTGTGTATATAGTCATTCAATTATATAATTATAATCATTTAATACCGACAATTACCCAGTGAAGTAGGCTGTTACAATGTAACAGGTGAAAGATCCAGTCAGTGGATCAGAGAAAGGTAGGTGTATTAAAAATATATTCCAGTTAGTCACTGTGTGTGCTGTGCTAAGTTGTTTCAGTTCTGTCGAACTCTTTGCAGGTTCTTTACCACTAGCACCACCTGGGAAGGCCCCAGCAATTCCACTCCGAAGCATTCCTTCAAAAGAATTGAAACACATATTCAAACAAAAGTTTGCACTCCTGGCAGCACTGTTCACAGTAGCCAGTAGATGGAAACAACCCAACTGGACACCAATAGGTGAAGGGATAAAGAAAATACATTGTGTCTGCACCATGGCCTACTAGTCACCCATAGAAAGGAATGACACATGCTGCCACATGGATGAACCTCGAATTAATCACGTGGAGAGAGAAAGAAGCCAGACACACAAGGTCACATATTACACGGCTCCATTTTTATGAAATGTCTAGAATAGGAAAGGAGAAGGCAATGGCACCCCACTCCAGTACTCTTGCTTGGAAAATCCCATGGACAGAGGAGCCTGGTAGGCTGCAGTCCATGGGGTCGCTAAGAGTCGGACACGACTGAGTGACTTCACTTTCACTTTTCACTTTCCTGCATTGGAGAAGGAAATGGCAACCCACTCCAGTGTTCTTGCCTGGAGAATCCCAGGGACGGCGGAGCCTGGTGGGCTGCCATCTATGGGGTCGCACAGAGTTGGACATGACTGAAGTGACTTAGCAGCAGCAGCAGAATAGGAAAATCCATAGAGTCAGAAAGCAGGTTAGTGATTGCCAGGAGCTAGGGGAAGGAGAGAGTGAGGAGTAATGGTTAAGAAATTTCCTTTTGGGGTGATGAAAATGTCTTATAAAGAATAAACAGAAGTGATAGTTGCACAACATTGTAAATATACTAAGAGCTAACAGATTATATGTTTTTTCTTAACTGAAGTATATTTGATTTTCAATGTTTCACATGTACAACAAAGTGACTCAATTTTACATATATATATATATATACACACACACAAGTGAATCTTTTTCATATTCCTTTCCATTATATGTTATTACAAGATATTGAATATAGTACCCTGTGCTATAAAGTAGGTCCTTGTTTATCTATTTTATATATAGCAGTGTTTATCTTTCGGGGATTCCCAGGTGGCACTAGTGGTAAAGAACCCACGTGCCGATGCAGGAGACAAAAGAGATGCAGGTTTGATCCCCAGCTTGGGAAGATCCCCTGGAGGAGGGCATGGCAACCCATTCCAGTATTCTTGCTGAAGTGACTTCATACGCACACACGCACACCGTGTATACCTTTTAAACCTAAAGTCCTAATTTATCCCCTCCACCTTCCCCTTCGGTAAGTGTAAGTTTCTTTTCTATGTCAGTGAATTGTATGCTTTGATTTTATTTACTGAAGTATAGTTGATTTACAATGTTGTGTTAATTTATGCTATAAAGCAAAATGTTTCAGCTATACATATATGTATGTATATATATACACACATTATTTTTATGTAATCCTTTTTTAAATCATAGGATACTGAATATAGTTCTCTGTGCTATGCTGTAGGACCTTGATGTTTATCCATTAACAAGTTAAGTGTATGCTTTTAAATAATTAATTTTATGTTGTATGAATTTTATCTGAATTTTTAAAAATCAAAAAAGTCTGTAGGAGGTGGAGTCAGTAGACGGCAGTTGATGATTGATGGAGGGTAGGGAGATGAACAGGGCTTCCCTGATGGTTCAGTGGTAGAGAATCTGCCTGACAATGCAAGAGACGTGGGTTCAGTCTCTGAGTCAGGAAGGTCCCCTGGAGAAGGAAATGCAACCTACTCCAGTGCTCTTGCCTGGAAAATCCCATCAAGAGAGGAGCCTGGTGGGCTATAGTCCAAGGAGGTGCAAAAGATTCGGACACAACTTAGCAACTAAACAACAACAGCAAAGGGAGATGGAGAAGTAAAGGAAGGAGTCAAGAAGGACTCTCAGCCAGCTGACTTGAGCAAATGGGAAAAGTGAGTACATTTACTGAGAAGGGGTAGACTGAAGGAGTAGCCATCTAGGAGATGACGAGCTCCATTTTGGATATGACAAGTAAGAAGGGTTGAGACACACAAGTGAGGCGCTCAGAAGAAGTCTAAGACAAAGATACTTGGGAGTCATCAACGTAGCACCATAAATTAACGCTTTAAGAGTAAATGAGACTTGAATTGGTTCCCAGAGCTTTTCAGATCTACTGTATCCTTCTACTTCTCTGTATATTTATTCTATTAATTTTTGAGAGTTTGATATTGAACTCCAACTAAAAATCTTAATTTATCTCCTTAAAAAAGTAACTGTAATATACAGTGGAACTACATGTAACGTTCTGTATTTTCTGAGTCTCCTGTAACTGTTATCATACTTTCATAATTAAAAAAAATTAAAAATTAAAAAAAAAAGAGTAAATGATACTTAATAGCTATGGGTCTAATCAAAAAACAATAATAAAGAAGAACCAAATTTGTAAGTTTAAATCAGCATGTTAAAAGACATATCTGATAAAAGACTGTTATCCAAAATGTGCAAGAACTCTTAAAACTGAACAATAAGGAAACAATCCAGTTAAACAATGAGCCAAAAACTTTAACAGACACTTCACCAAAGATACACAGAGGGAAAATAAGCATGTGAAAAGGTGCTCCACATCATGTGTTAGCGGCGAAATACACACTGAACAGTGAGGAACCGCCACACATCTATTAAAATTGTAGGCCCAAATCCAGAACACTGAAAACATCAGATGGTGCTGAGGATGTGGAACAACAGGGACTCTTTACTGCTGGTAGAAATACAAAATAGCACAGTCACTTTGGAAGACAGTTCAGCAGTTTCTTACAAAACTAAGTGTGTGCTTGCTAAGTCACTTCAGTCACATGCGACTCTCCACGACCCCAGGTATTACAGCCTGCCAGGCTCCTCCGTCCATGCCCAGGCAAAAGTGCTGGAGTGGGCTGCCATGCCCTTCTCCAAAATTAAGCATCAGTTCAGTTCAGTCGCTGCGACGGCGCACAAGCGCGGGCAGGCGAGAGGAGCTACCTCACGTCCGAGGTCAGGGGCAGAAGCAGGGAGGACCCCATGCCCAAGGGGCAACGGCCAAGAGGAGCTACCCCACGTCCGAGGTCAGGGGCAGCGGCTGGGAGGAGCTACCCCCACGTCTGAGGTAGGGGCGGCGGCTACGTCAAGGCTGTATATTGTTACCCTGCTTATTTAACTTATATGCAGTACATCATAAGAAACGCTGAGCTGGAAGAAGCACAAGCTGGAATCAAGATTGCCTGGAGAAATATCAATAACCTCAGATATGCAGATGATACCACCCTTATGGCAGAAAGTGAATATAAGCCAACAATTGGGTTCCTTGGTATTTACCCAAAGGAGTTGGAAACATATCCACACCGAAACCTGTATACATATGTTCATAACAGCTTTATTTATAATTGCCAAAAACTTGGAAGTAGCCAAGATATTTTTCAGTAGGTGAATGGATACATAACTATGGTACATCCAACCAATGGAATATTATTTAATATTAAAAGTAAATGAATAGGCAGAGCACAGAGGATTTTCAGGGCAGTGAAAATACTCTATATGATATTATAACGAGAGGAATATATCATTGTATACTTGTCCAAACCTATAGGATGTACAACACCAAAAGTGAACCCTAAGGTAGACTTTGGGTGGTTATGATGTCCATGTTGGTTCACACTGGTGAAAAATGCACCACTCTGTTGATTAGTGTTGATAATGGGAGGCGATGAACATATGGGGACAGGGGGCATAAGGAAAATCTCTGTACTGTCCTCTCAACTCTACTGTAAATTTTAAAACTGCTCTTTAAGAAAACTGCTCTTAAAGGATAATCTTTAGGGAGACTTCCCTGGCGGCCCAGTGGTTAAGAATCTGCCTTGCAATGCACAGGGTGACAGCTGGATCCATGGTCATGGACTCAGATCCCACAAGCCACACAATGTGACCCAAAAAAACCCCAAAACCCATATATATATATATATATATATATATATATATAGTCATTATAAAAGTAGACTCAGCAAACATTACAGAAATTTTAAAACATAAGGCATTAAAAACTAATATAAATTTCAAAATATAAAATCTCTGTGTTCAAGGACCTACATGGGAGAATGAAATCAACAGGTGAAACAACACATCCAGGTAGAGTGAGTCTTAAGCTGTGTAACAACCATCAAAGACATTGCATCTTTTACCCTCCACTTCTCCAAATGCACGCAGCCACGTAGGGAACTCCCTGTTCCTGAAAATGACACATTCTCCCTTGCCTGTCTGTCATTTCACTCCGTTGCCTCTAACTAGAATGCTTTTCTCCTGTTTTCTATTCTTTAGGGGCATATGCTTGGGAGTAGAATTGCTGGATGATATGATAATCTTGTGTTAAACTTTACGAGGAAACACTGAACTATTGCCACAGAAGCTGCCCTACTTTACATTCCACCAACAAATGTACAATAGTTCCAATTTCTTCACGTCCTCACCAACACTTGCTATATTTTCTGGGTTTTGCCCTTATTTTTTGTATTACCAATCTAGTGAGTGTGAAGTGGTATCTTATTGTAGTTTTGATTTGCATTTCCCTTAAGCTCTTCTTCGCTGAGACTGACATCCTGACCACTCGGGGTACTCAGGGGCCAGCTTGCCTACCAATGGACCAGACCCAGCAGCTGCAACTGGGACCCTTTTGTCCCTGGTCTCCTCCTGACATGGACCACTGGCCAGAGTGCCCCGACCGGTAAGGAACAAGAGACTTTATTGACCTCTCTCCCCTTCCCTCTCTCTTTCCTCTCCTTAACCCTTCCTATCCTTCCCCGTTTTTCTAGTCCCCCGGTCCTGGATGCAGGAATCTGGTCAAAGGGCCCTCAGCCTGAGCTGAGGACTGGAGACTGATCACCTCCTCTTGGCAGAGAACTCGAATTCTGGTTCTGGTCTTGTCTGATTTCTGGTAGGGCTGAGTTCCAGTCTTCCCTTCTCTGGAGGCCCAGGGAAAAGTCCCATAACGCCTGGGTATCTGTAGGTGGCAGGAGATGTCTGTAAGGCCACCCCTTTCACGCCACCTCTCCCGCCTCCTCCCCCTTCTTCTTTCAACCTGGCTTCCTTTCCTCCCTTGAAATATTTGATGTTAGTACTTGGATCTGAAGTTCTGTGTCTCCATAGGAGGTTTTCTGAGAGACTGTATTCTTGTATTTAAAGGGCTTCCCTGGTGGTGCAGAGGTTAAAGCGTCTGCCTGCAATATGGGAGACCTAGGTTCGATCCCTGGGTCAGGAAGATCCCCTGGAGAAGGAACTGGCAACCCACTCCAGTATTCTTGCCTGGAGAATCCCATGGATGGAGGAGTTTGGTGGGCTATAGTCCACGGGTCACAAAGAGTCGGACACAACTGAGCGACTTCACTTTCACTTAAGCTAGCTTAAGGGCTTTCCAGATGGCTCAGTGGGTAAAGAATCTGCCTGCAGTGCAGGAGACACAGGCAGATGCAAGTTCAATTCCCCGGTTGGGAAGATCCCCTGGAGAAGGGCATGGCAACCCTCTCCAGTATTCTTGCCTGGAGGTTTCCATGGATAAACAGCCAGTCCACAGAGTAGCAAAGAGTCAGACATGACTTAAGTGCCTTAGCACGCACACATGCAAGTTGGCTTAAAGCTCAACATTCAGAAAACCGAGATCATGGCATCCAGTCCCATCACTTCACAGCAAATAGATGGGGAAACAGTGGAAACAGTGACAGACTTTATTTTTTTGGGTTCCAATATCATTGCAGATGATGACTGCAGCCATGAAATTAAAATATGCTTGCTCCTTGGAAGAAAAGCTATGACCAACCTAGACAGCATATTAAAAAGCAGAAACATTACTTTGCCAACAAAGGCCCATATAGTCAAGGCTATAATTTTTCCAGTAGTCAAGTACAGATGTGAGAGTTGGACTATAAAGTCTGAGTGCTGAAGAATTGATGCTTTTGAACTGTGATGTTTTTGGGAGTCCCTTGGACTGGAAGATCAAATTAGTCCATCCTAAAGGAAATCAACCCTGCATATTTATTGGAAGGACTGAGGCTTAAGCTGAAACTCCAATACTTTGGCCACCTGATGCGAAGTGCCAACTCATTGGAAAAGACCCTGATGTTGGGAAAGATTGAGGGCAAGAAGAGAAGGGGGCAACAGAGCATGAGATGGTTGGATGGCATCACTGACTCAATGAACATAAGTTTGAGCAAACTCAGGGAGATAGTGAAGGACAGGGAAGCCTGGCATACTGCAATCCATGGGGTTGCAGAGTCAGACACAACTTAACGACTAAACAACATGACTATCCTGTGCTTACCAGGTGGCACTAGTGGTAAAGAACTGCCTGGCAATGCAGGAGACCTAAGAGACACAGGTTCAGATTCCTGGGTCAGGAATATCCCCTGGAGGAGGGCACAGCAACCCACTCCATATTCTTGCCCGGAGAATCCCCAAGTACAGAGGAACCTGGAAGGCTACAGTCCATAGGGTCAGGAAGAGTCAGACGTGACTGAAGGGACTTATGATGCATACATTACTGTCTTGAGTAACTTGTTTTTGAAAAATCTTTATTATTTATTTATTTTTGGCTGTGCTGGGTCTTCATTGCTGCACAGGCTTTTCTCTAGTTGGGGCTTCTCATTCCAGTGGCTTCTCTTGTTTTAGACCTCAGGCTTCAGTAATTGCAGCAGGTAGGCTCATTAGCTCTGGTTCCCAGGCACAGGCTCAACAGTTGTGGCACACAGGCTTCGTTTCCCCGCAATAATTGGGATCCTCTCTGATCAGGGATGGAACCCATGTCTCCTGCATTGGCAGATGGATTCTTTACCACTGAGCCACCAGGGAACCCCCTAAGTAACTTTTGAATGCACTTTCTTGTTTAGTTGCTAAATCATGTCCGACTCTTTTGTGACCCCATGGACTGTAGCTCACCAGGCTCTTCTGTCCATAGGATTTTCCAGCCCAGAATACTGGAGTGGGGTGGGAAATCCATCTCAAAGGATCTTCGCAACCCAGGGATCGAACCTGCGTCTGCTGCAGCTCCTGCATTGTAGGAGGGTCCTTTACCACTGAGCCACCAGAGAAGCCCAAGAATACTGGAGAGGGTTGCCATTCCCTTCTCTAGGGGATCTTCCTGACCTGGAATCGAACCTGGTCTCCTGCATTACCGACAGATTCTTTACCATCTGAGCCACCAAGGAAGCCCCAGAATGCACCTACTTGTCTCCAATCCAATGACTTGGTTTTGAGCCATCATATTGCAACAGCCTACTTCATAGAGTAATTACGAGGATTAAATGAGTCAATATATAAATCCACACAGGAAGATTCAACTGAAGCATCTCTGTGTCTTTAAACACCCCCAGAGCCTTCCAAGTGTTCATTGTTTTCTCCTATGGGGAGGCTCCTCCTCTTGGGGAGCCAAATTGTTGTTAAAGCTCCCCCAAGAGGTTCTTATTAGGAGCCATGATTGAGAAGCACTGGGTTGGGGCACTCTTCCCCAAACTCGTCAGACAGTGGGCGTCACCTGGGACACTAATAAAGGTGGATTTCCTGGCCTGGCGCCAGATCTGCGGAAACAGAATTTCCAGGAGAGAGGCCTGGAAATCTATATTTTAAGAGAAGTCCCCACAGGTGATTCCTATGACCAGGCCTGTTTAGGAAACCTTGAGCTAGTGGATAATCAAAGGGCAGTAAACACAGGGGGCATTCTGAAACTAGATAATCTGGTTTTCAAAATATGATCATCTAGCATTCTGGCTCTGGAAAGGTGAAGCTTGCTCACTTTTGGTGAAAACTTACTGCAGGGGTGCTGCCTCCCCAAGACTGTGTCTGCGGCCACACCCATGTGACAGACCAGCCCTCTTAAACCCTCTGTAGTCAGGAGGGCCCTCGATGTGAAGGACCGACCTCAGTGTGAGTCCCAGAGAGCTGGCGCTGCCCTGACAGAGGCCTCAGCCCTTCTCTATGGCTCTTCCTCTTCGGTGAAGTCATCCTGTTCCTACTGTGTGCGGGAAATGCTCCAAACGTGATGGTATCTCTAATCTCCACAGCATCTCCAAGGAAGTGAGCACTGTCTCCATTTTTTTAGATATGGCTCAGAGACATAAAGGAGTTTGTTCAAGGTCACGTACCTAATGTGTGACTAAGCATGGATTCAAACCCATGTGATTACAAAGCTGTGACATTCCACTCTACAACTCTGTCTCTCAAAGATGACTTCATCTCCCCAGTTATAGCTCACCAGACTATTTTGCTTGCTGCTAAGTTTTCCCAGTTATACCCAGGAATTTCAGAACTACAGCTCCAAAATACCTGGAACCATCCAGGCTGAAGGAATCCAGGGAGAGTATCCAGGGAGCTTTGGGAATAGAGTTCAGAGAGAAGAAAAGGGGATGATGAGAGCACCCAGCTTTGAGCACAGATGGCCACACTTCCCCATCCACCCCCATCACCACATCCTCCTAGAACTGAAGGAAGCCGGAAGAGGATATCACCTTATTTCGGGTCAGCAGGAAAGATGTTGACCTCTGGGAGGGACATAGCTGGGGAGGGGTTATAGGAAGGGGAAAAATGGGACACGTCATCCCTTCCTCAGCAGAAACGAAAAACGGAAAACTTTCCAGCCATGTCAGGTGAGTCTTGTGACTCTGCCATGCTGCTTATGGGATTCAGGGTTTACAGGGCTCTGGAATTTTACGATGTTTCAGAATGAGCATGCAGGTAGTCTATGGAGAAGCCACTGGTAGACAGCAGCTGTTCCTGAAAGAAAGGCCACACGACCTGGGGGACCCCAGTACAGAAGCTAAAAGAACCATGTATTAGAAAAGTGCTGGCTGCCCACAGAAGTTCGTCCCTCACAGGCTACTCCACCGGCCCCAGCAGTTATCCACACCTCCTCCCTCCTCTAAATCCTCCTCTCCTGTCAACCGTCTCATAGTCTAAGTGAAATGCTGTGCTTGCTATAAGAGTGCCATTCCATGACACTCCATGGACCCCTTGTCAACTAAAGTGCTAAGCCCCCAAGTTTATCCTATATAGAAAATTCTGGAGCAGCTGCAGCCTCATTGTCTTCTGGAGGGAAGACCTGGGAAGCGGATGCTGTGAGTTTGTTGTGGTGCTGTGAGGGGGGCAATTTCTCTTCTGAACTCATGGAAGTTGGTCAGACTTCTGGCCTGACCTGGTATCAGCTGTAGCTGAAGGAGGAGAAAGAGAGGACAGGGGAGAGAATGTGACATAAGAAGGCAAGAGAACGTGCAGGCCTAGGGAAAGACGCCCTGGAGAGGAGGGGGCCGGCACTGACGCAACCGTCTTCCATCTTCACGATGGACATTACAGGCCATGAGGAAGTTTCAGACCTGACCAAAAAAAAAAAAAAAAAGAGTTCCTTAATGGGGAGATAGGAATGAGAACCCCTTAAGTTCTCTCCTTTGGAAAGGAAAACCATCGAAGAGCTGCCTCACCTAACATGCTTTAAGAGTAAGCAGGAGGGCATTCCCTGGCAGTCCCGTGCTTAGGACTCGGTGTTCTCACTGCTGGGGGATGCCTGGCTTCAATCCTGGTCAGGGAACTAAAAACCCGGAAGCCAAGCAGACCCGCCAAAAAAAAGGAGGGAGAGAGAGTAAGTAGGAGCAGTGCCTACATGAGCTTGGAGGTTCTTGTCATACGGAGACCCACTGTGATGCTCAGAGACCCTCACCGTCTCCTTGACACCATCACCTCCTGCACTTCCCAGTCTCTCCTTCTGGAGCATCTGGCGGGCTTGCTACCTGCCGCTAGTTCCTGTATTCTCACTTGTGACCTCTGTTCCCTATATCTGTGCTTCTCTCTTCACAGACTGTATCTATTTCTGCTTTTTCAGCAGGGAAGGGCTGGGCATCTTCCCCTTCCCAGGGTCACACAGCTGGCTGGGCTGGAAGAAAATCTGTCCCCTCTAGCCCCTCTCAGTGTGAGGTCCTGGGAAGCAGCACAGCACAGAACAGACTACCTGGATGAGTCTCATCCATTTTATCCGTCATTCATTCAACACACTTATTTAGTACCTACTAAGTGCTGTGTGTGCTGTGTGCTAAGGCATTTCAGTTGTGTTTGATCCTTTGCAACCTTATGGATGGTAGCCCTCCAGGCTCCTCTGTCCATGGGATTCTCCAGACAAGAATACTGGAGTGGGTTTCCATGCCCTCCTCCAGAGGATTTTCCCCATCCAGAAGAAGAACCCATGTCTGTTACATCTTCTGCATTGGCAGGCAGTTTCTTTACCACTAGCACCACCTAAGTGCTAAGAGCTGGGAATACATTAGTGACCCAGTGGCCCTGAGGCTTCAGAAGACCTGCAAAACCGAGGTCTTCGGTATTTATATACTCATGGAGATATTTGCAATACCCATAACCAACAAAGAACTCATATCTAAAATGCATAAAGAACTCCTATAAAACGGTAATACAGAAAGCCTAATAGAAAATGGTGGGGAACACATGTACAGCCATGGCTGATTCATGTCAATGTATGGCAAAACCCACAATATTGTAAAGTAATTAGCCTCCAATTAAATAAATTTTTTTAAGAAAATGGACAAAAGAAATAAAGTACTTGAACAGACATCCAAATAGCAAATAAACATATGGAAATGTGCTTAAACTCAGTCAGTACTAAGGAAATGCAAAACTGAACCACTATGAGGTACCATTGCACACCCAGCAGACCGGCTAACATTTTAAAATCATTATAGAGTGACGACAGTGTGATGGGGATGTGGAGCAATTGGAATGCTAAGACACTGCCTGCAGGAGTGTCAACTAACATGAGCAGTTTGGAAAATTATTTAGTAGCATTTACGGACCCTGAAGGGCTTCCCAGATGGCACTGATGGTAAAGAAGCCACCTGTCAATGCAGGAGACAAAAAGAGACATGGGCTCAATCCCTGGATTGGGAAGATCTCCTGGAGGAGGGCATGGCAACCCACTCCAGTATTCTTGCCTGGAGAATTCCATGGACAGAGGAGCCTAGTGGGCTACAGTCCATGGAGTTGCAGACTCGGACATGACTGAAGCAACTATGGATGCATGCACACATGCACTGATGCTAAACATATACACATATTCTATGATGCAGTAGAACTGATGCTTTTGAACTGTGGTGTTGGAGAAGACTCTTGTGAGTCCCTTGGACTGCAAGAAGATCCAACCAGTCCATCCTAAAGGAAATCAGTCCTGAGTGTTGATTGAAGGACTGAAGCTGAAGCTGAAATTCCAATACTTTGGCCACTTGATGCAAAGAGGGGACTCATTTGAAAAGACCCTGATGCTGGGAAAGATTGAAGGCAGGAGGAGAAGGGGATAACAGAGGATGAGATGGTTGGATGGCATCACTGACTCAATGGACACGATACTGCTAAGTCACTTTAGTCGTGTCCGACTCTGTGCAACCTCATAGACGGCAGCCTACCAGGCTCCTCTGTCCGTGGGATTTTCCAGGCAAGAGTACTGGAGTAGGGTGCCATTGCCTGAGTTTGAGTAAACTCTGGGAGTTGGTGATGCCCAGGGAAGCCTGGCGTGCTGCAGTCCATGGGATCACAAAGAGATACGACTGAGCAACTGAACTGAACTGCTGACCCAGTAAGTCTGTTTGTAAGTATATATCCAACAGAAATAGAAACATAAGTGTGCCAATGGACAGAAACAAAATTGTTACAGCAACTTTATTCATAATAATGCCAAACTAGAACAACCTAGACGTCCACCAACAGAATAATAGAAAAATAAACTGTGGTATATGCATTTAATGGTGATGAAATAAAACTCATTTTATTACAAGACAAGAAAAATTGAAACATCAAAGTTTTGTCTGCCCATTTGGGCCTCCTCCTTCCCCTTTAGTATGTATTGTGCATACGTGTTAACCAGAACTCCTTAGAGATAACATCCCTTCTCAATCTTGTAAGGGGTCATGGTGCCCCACTACTTGCTTTGTTCTGCACATCTGGATAGCATAAACTGTCAATACATCATTCAGTGTATAAACCTTCATCTCAAAAACACATATAACTATGTTTTGCCCTCCAGCAGGCAGAACAGTCCTCAGAGCTTTCTGAAAAACTGTCTCTCAAGTTATAATCCTCAGGCTGGCTTGAATAAAATTTTTCATTTCTTTCTCAGATCTATTGATTTTTATTTTTTCATCAACAGCTGCAATGGCGTACCATACAGCCATGAAAATGAATGAACTACTGCTACCTTGGGCTTAAATTTCACAAATATAACACTGAGTGAGAAAAGCTAGACACAAAATAGTACCAACTGAATGGTTTCATTTATATAAAGTTCAAAAGCAGGTAAATCTAACCTATGGGATTAGACAGAGGTTAATTTAGGAAGGAGGGTGGGGTAGTGACTTGGGGGGAGACATAAAGAGGGCTTTTGGGGTGCTGGTTATGGTCGAATTCTTGATCTGGGAGGCTGTCATACAGGTATGTTCACTGTGTCGTAATTTGTTGACCTGCATATTTAGGATTTGTGCACCTTCCCACAGATCTGGTGGGAAATTCTATTTTAAAAAATTTACAGGGGAAGGGAACTGCTTCAGCAGAATTTTTTTAAAGGAAGGTAGAAAGGGAATAGGAGGTGGATCAAGATCTTACATTCAGGTGGCTCAGCTGTGGCAAGATGAAAAGGGAACAAAGTGGACTGTTGAATGGAGCAGGGGCAGGAATTATTTCCAGCCCTCAACTGAAAAGTCTCCAGACACCTCCACCTTAATTCCCTCCCCACCCCTACACCACCTATTCAAAATCGGGTCCTTTTGGGTGCAGCCCAATGTCTCCTAGTCTAGCAGTTACTTTTGTATCCAGGCAGAAAGACGTAGTGTTCCTGGCCAAATTAGAACCCCAATTTTGACACAGCCATTTCCTCTACTAGGTGCTATGAGAAACTGCAGGCCCTGATGCCAAATGTCCCAGCAGCTAAACTGGAATAATCCTGAGGACGAGAGTGGGAAATAGGGACTAGACTGTGCGGGTTTGCGCAAAGGAATTAATTACCTGCTCCTGTTGCTGTGTGTGTGCTGGGGTGCGTGCGTGTTGGGGGGTGGGGGGGAGGTTGCGGTATCTCAGAAAGAGTAGGAGCCAGAAGCTCCTACCCAGCGCTGTGTTCTCTCCGCAGGCACATCTCTACTCCAAAACTCATCCGGGGGTCTGGAGTCACGGTCGAATGCACCCCTGAGCCACTTTCCGGGAGGAAAATGACAGGAAGGAACCACTGGTCACAGGTTCCACTGACAAGAGGGGAAAACCCAAGGGTGGCGGTTCCTTTACGGGGGAGATCACACCCCGTACACCAAAACATCCCCAAAAGAACTGGTTCTCCGTTTGCGTTGGAGAGGTGGAGATACCCCAGGGAGGAAGTGGCAAAAGGCGAAATGGGAACAGCCCTCTTTGATCCCAGAAGGTGCGTCAGGGAAAGTTGGATTTTGTTTAGCCCGGGATGGATACATCCTTCCGTGCTGCCACCAGAATCAGCGGGTCAGAGGAACCCAGGCTCCCCTCCGCCCCGCCTCGGGCGGTGAGTATAGGACCGCAGCGGAGGTTTTGACCTCTTTTTCCTCCCTCCCTCCCGCCCGCCCATTTCCAGCCCTTCCAAGGCTGGGACTTTATTAAGGCCGGTTCCTTCAGGCTGAGCCACGCGCTTGCAGGAACGCGGCATCTGGCGGAAAGAGCAGAGGTGACTTCTCCCCAGCAGGCAAGAGGCTGTGTACCCAAACAAGGTAGGGACGGTTCTCTCCGGGAACCGAGCCCGGGGCGCAGAGCAGCGGCAGGGTGGTTTGAGTCCCGGTGGTCAGAGCTGGCGGCTCCGCTGGGAGGTTTCCCGGTCTTGCCGAAGGCCGGAGGCACAAGGAAACAATTCCGTACGCAGGGGTAGACGCGCACCGGCGCGCACGCCTTAAAGGGGCGAGGGACGATCCCGGCGCGGCGTGGCGGCCCCGGGCGGCGGCACCACGCGAGGAGCGCGGGGACCCGCGAGCGGCCTCCAGCGCGCGTCACCCCGCGTACTGCGCCTCCCCGGCGCCCCGCCCCCGGGGCCGGGCCGCAGCCGAGCCCGCCCCCCTCGCCGCCTCTGATTGGGGGCTGCCGCTGTCCATCCGGAATCTATTTTTGATGGAATGGGGGTGCCACCCATTCTGCCCCAGATCACGTTTGCCGCTAGCAGCCAACCAGTCAGGCCCAAGTCTGCGGGCAAGAAGGGATTGGGGGCGAGCGAGCTCGGCCCCACGGCCCGCCGTCCGGACTGCCCCCCGCCCCGCCTGGGACGCGGCGATCTGTCCTGCCCGCCAGGGCCACCTAACCCTTGTGGAAGCAGAGCGGCGGCCTCGCTCGCCCAGCGCCGAGGCGAAATGTAGCAAGTCGGGTGCCGCGGCTGGACGCTCGCCTAGGCTGGGGTGTGTGTGTGTGTGGCGGGGGGCATCCGGGGGCCGAGGAGGACTGCAGAGGAGGAGTGATGAGAAGAGGGGGACCCTTGCCTCCCCCGAGACCACGGGTCCCCGCCGCCAGTCGCCAGGCGCCCCCTTTCCTCCCGAGTGAGGGGCAGGTCAGTGCTGTTGGGTCTAGGGGCTGGGTGGCGAGGCCGAGGGACCTGGCACCCCGCGCGTTCGCTGACTCTGTTTGGAGGAGAGGCCGGAGGGCCACCCAGATACTTCTCCCAATCCCTGGGTTCGGGGACACGAAAGCCACCTGCTTAGTCCCCTCCCCAGAGCATCCCGGGTCACTTTTGCCTCTTTCATCCCAGGGCCTAGGCCCGGTTGAAGTCTCTTTACTGGCAGCAGTGGATGAGGGGCTGGCTTCTCTCGCTACGAGCCCCGTTTCAGGTTAGGTAACTTGCCAGGAAGGCGGGAGGAGGAGGGCCGGTCAGGTTTTAGCGGACTCAGAAACTTTTCTGGCACAGGAGCCGCGGGTTCTCTCCTGCTCAGAGGTTTCTTCCTGGATCTCTAGTGAGGGTGTTTGAAAGAACTAACAGGACAGTGTTTAAGGAGACTGGAAAAGGGAGTCCTGGTGACGTGAGTGGCTACAAAGAGAAAGCAATTCCTGTGGGCCAGTTACTGGAGTTTGATCCACCCTTCCCCAAACTGGAGTTGACTAATTGTGTGTGTTTGGAATACTTAAGGACCTATTCATCCTTCCTAGGGAAATTCTCTTTAAACGTATTTTTTACTCGTGAGAGCTCTTCTGGTGGGATGGAATCAGGTGGGAACAAGGCCTGGGGATTCCTGTAGGCAAGAAGAAGTGGGGCCATTACCCTAAAGAGACATGCATTTGGGAGCAAGTGCGTTTTGGCTTATACTGCTTTTGTTTTTTATTTTGCTCTGTTTTATTTATTTTTTCCGATGGTGCTCTTTTGTTTTTGTTTTTAAGAATTCCATTATATCCAACTCTCAGTAACCCTGGGGAACAGGGCGAACCTAGAGAACTGAAATCTGTGCATAATAACCACAGTGTTACCGTCTTTCCCTTCAAAGTGAGATAATACTCTAGTCCTATCTGAAGAGCTCACAAGGCCGAGAGCAGGGGGAGAGAAGTAGCAGAGGCCTGGATCCAAGTCAGTGTCTGAGCTTTTTGTAACACTGTTGACTCTCAAGGGCAGGAGTGGGTAGGCCTCTGGCTCTTGGCCTTGGTCTGGCAGGCCTGCCCCATTGCCTGGGGAGTCCTCCCAGTTTGTTGGTTTTTTTCCCTCAGGGACTAGGGTTTGTAGGGGCGTAGGGACCTTAATTCAGTAGTCAGATTCTTCCTGCTTATTTGCCTTATGACTGTAAACTATCGCTTTCTACAGCCAAGTGGCTGTAGGAAGCTTGTGACTGAATTTGGAAGAGACCCCGCTGGGAGACCGCATTTTAGTAACCTTGGGTTCTTAATGGACATTCAAGAAGGGATCTCCCCCAGGACATCCCTTCCCATCCCCCATTGCTGAGAAGGCAATGCCAAGGTCTCCTGCACAGCATCTTCCCCGTCCCAGGCTGGCCCATCTCATGGCTGTTGACCATGGTGGTGGTCCCTGGTGGGCAGTGTGTTGCCTGTTGGGAGGATGGCAGGACTAGTGCCTACTGGGCATCCAGATGTTGCAGGGCAGGAATGGAGGGTGTTAGTGGAAAAGGAAGGGAAATAGCAAACTCCTTATGCCTGCCGTGTGGGAATATTCTCAGAGTAGCAGCTGTCTTCTGCCATATCGTAACATTCCCTTGTCTTCCTTCTTCCCACATAAGGTGTTCCATCCAGATTCTTGTGACTGTGAGGACCAGGGATTGGGGAAGATACAGGGTCTTCCCAGAAAGGAAGAACGTCTCTGGAAAAAAGGAGAAAGAGGGCTGACGCTGCCCTGGGACCAGCAGAGCCAGAGGAGCTGTGGGCAGCTGACGGAGCCCAGCCAGAGGCCGCCCCAGGCCAAGTCTGCCTTCGGAAGGATCTGAACTTGGGCTGCTTGTCATCAAAGCAGGGCCACCTCAGAGGCACCCCAGACTTGACCGGGCTCTTCTGCTCTGGATGCCTCCGACTCTGAGGAGTCTGCGCTGAGAACCAAAGAAGTTAGGAGGCCAGAGGAGCTCCCCCCAAGAAGCTTCTTGGCCTGCTGGATCGGGCACCTGCACCCCTCGCGCCGGCTGCAGCCTCTGGTGCGGAGTTTCCTGCTCCCCTCCAGCTTGTGGCTTCAGTGCTTGATGGGGCTGCCTGTCGGTGGATCAGCTTCTGAAGCGCCCCATCGGAGCGGAGAGCCGTGGGAAGAGGTCCCGCGGCCACCACGCCTGCGTTCACCCCAAGACTAAGTTCTTTCCCAAGTCAGAAAGGGAGAGAGAGCGGAAAAACAAAAAGAGGAGAGGTCCCCCTTCTCCTCCTCCCTCTGCGACATGTCCTCCAAGCCAGAGCCCAAGGACGCCCACCAGCTGAACGGGACTGGTCCCGCCGCCTCAGCCTGCTCTTCGGAGGGCCCGGGCCGAGAGCCCTTGGCTGGGACCTCGGAGTTCCTGGGGCCCGATGGGGCGGAGGTCGAGGTGGTGGTGCCTGAGTCTCGGGCCAACGCCAAGGGCCTCCGGGAGGAGGATGCCCTGCTGGAGAACGGCAGCCAGAGCAACGAGAGTGACGACGTCAGCTCGGACCACGGCCCCGCCGCCCCCTCCCCGCTCAAGGAGACCTCCTTCTCCATCGGGCTGCAGGTGCTGTTCCCCTTCCTTCTGGCCGGCTTCGGAACGGTGGCCGCCGGCATGGTGCTGGACATCGTGCAGGTAGGGGCTGGGAGGGCGGCCCTGGACACTGAGCCTAGAGCCATCTTTTCCTCCTGGGAGACTGTCTCTTGAAGCTTTTCTTCCACCTCCCTGTCAGAAGCAGCTGCTGCTTCCTGGAACACTGTTTCCCTTTGGATCGTGTCCTCGGTTTCTTCTTCCTTTAGTCCCTTTCTTCAGAAGCCTTGAGGAAGCAGGGTAGCCCTGGGACAGGTGGTCAGGGCTGTATTGCTTAAACAGAAGCAGGGTTGATTCCCAAGCTCAGGCTTGGAAGAGGAGAGATGGAGCACCTTGTTGCCTGCCATCCCTCCTGGTCGTTCCTGCTGAGCCCAGCTCACTAGGAGACATTTAGATCGTGGGCCTTCTCTTTAGGCTTTCTTTCCCCTTTATTTTGGGGGTTTCAAGGATACCCACAGTAGAAAGCTCAGTCTCAAGCCTTCCCTTCATCCCCCTGCTGGGCAGGAATTTGTCCAGCCGCCAAGAGGGTCTCAAATTAAGCGAGAAGGTTCTTAAAGGCATTTTGTGTTGCTTGTCTTCGTGTAACCTTGGCAGGCTCTCCTAAGAGAATGGGGGTGGGTACATGCTGAGACATGATTTGGGGGGTTGGCGTGATAAGACATAGAAGTGCTGATTATGTGACAAATATGGGGACAAAATATAACCAAACCTGGGCAGAACTGTCTCTTCTCCTTGCTCCTTACCTGTCTTTCATGAACCTGTGGTGGGCAAAGAGAGCTCTTTGTGAGGCTCCTAGGTAGAATTAAGGACAGGAATTGGCAGAACCAGGAAGCTAAGAGCCAGGGATATGCTATGTTAGAGTATTGTGGGTTAGGACTTACCCAGGACCTCCAGGTCCCCAAGATGATTTAAAGCTTTATTTCCAGCTAAAGTTTCTGAGGCTTAGTAAGACACATAAAGCTTTCTGAAAGTGCTGGGTTTATCTAAGCTAATCATTAACATGTATCAGATTCCTACTGAGTTCTGGGCTCTGTCCTAGGTACTCAGAGAAATAGGAAGGCTGGAGGTGATCTGGCTTTTGCCCTTTGGGCCTCCCACTGCCCCCTGCCCAAACCAGTGAGTCCTTGGCCATGGAATCTCTCAGGAGGATGTGGATTTCAGCATCCCCTCCCCTTTGCTGAGCCAGCCCTACAAACGATGTGTATGATAATACAGAGTCCTGCTGGCAAGTCTTACCAGGCCCCTGTCCCAGAAAGCAGGGTGGTTGGTTCTAGGAGGTTCTTTCAATGGTGTCTACCTGGACCACTTTGACTTGAGACCTTAGGGGGACCCTGCTCCTTTGATTGCTACTGAGGATGGTGTTTATATCATGCCTTCTGTCTCCCTTAACCTGTCTCTTTGGGGATCGTTCCTCATGGAGGTTGGGATGCCAGTCTGGAGCAGGGAGGGCAGACTTTGGATTCCTCGCCCTGGTAGCTGCTCCCCCTCCTAGAGTAGTGAGTGGGGTAAAGAGAGGAGGAGAAATTAGACCAGGGTAGCAGTTTCTCCACCTCTTCCATCCCTTTCCTGTGGCCTGGGTTCTCATTCTCAGAGGTTTCCAGTTCTGGTTTGATGCCTCCAAAGGGGTGTAGAACCAGGGTCTGATGGTAACCTGGGAGGGGTTATTGTATTTTCTAGAAAGTAAGAACGGTAGTGGGCAGCATCTGTTGGAGTCTTCTGTGAACCTGTGAGGTTCAAACCATAACTGTCCCCATTGTGTAGATAGGGAACCAATGGCTCAAAGGGATTAGTAACTTGTCCTTGGTCATCGGACTCAGAACCTATGCCCTTAAGCCTCTATAGCCTTTACCGTGGCCATGGTTCCAAAGTTGGTTAAAGACTCTGGGAGGAGTCTGCTCTTTGTCTTTCCTCGAAAAACAGGGTAGACTGGAATCTGGAACAACTGGAGTTATATTCTAAATGAGCAAGAACAAAGATTCTTAGAGGGCTACTCCCTCCCCTTCTCTTACACACTCAAGGGAATTCTAGAGCTGGAAATGACTTCCGGCATCTTACCCCTTACCCTGAGACATTGAGAAACCCAGGTAGGTAATCTTTGGAGCCTGCCCAGGGTGCCAGGCCAGCATTTGCCCTTGGTGTGGCACCTTGGCTCACTGCAGAGCTAAGGGCCAGTTGGTATGGAGGACAGTGGCTGGTTTGTCTTTGTGCCCGCCCCCAGCCTTCTCCCGCAGCGTGTCTGGAGCAAGCCCTGCAGATGGCTACAGTCGAGTCACGGCAGGGATGGCAGGAGCAGAGAAATCAGGGACCGCAGGGAGGTTTTTATTCCATATCTAAGGGGGTGAAAGAGGTGACTGGCATCTTGGGGTCAGAAGGAACAGGACAGTTTCTAATGATTCACACCTGCATTTCCCCCTCACAAGCTAAGCTGAACTGCAGTGGGATGGAGTCCTCTAAGTGGCCCTTGGGAGGAGCTGGCTGTAGGGTGTCCCCCGTGTCTCAGAGCAGCTGAGCACAGGGCCGTGCCGGTGCAGACGTCTCCTTGGTCCGAGGCCCTCATTTTCCCCACTGCTGCAGAAGCCCCAGTCTTTTCCCCAGGCCCGTTTCTGTCTCCTCTTATCTGCCCTCCCTCCAAAGGTGTGTACAGCCACCTTTGCAGTGAGATAAGGAACTGACTACTGGCCAAAAGTAAGAAAAGGTTAAGTAGACTGCAGTCTGCTGCAACCGCCCCACTGCTGAGACTGAAGTTCCCGAAGCATTTGGGAAGGAAACCGGGACTGGGCCCAGTGTAGGAAATGAAGAGGGGTTGGGCTGGGGAGCCTCCATCCTGCAGAGGCCCTGCCCAGCCTCCTGGTTTAGTCCTGGGCTGCCCCAGGGCACCTCACTCCCCTCTTCTATAAGCTCTTGGAGGGATGGGGGTGGCAGGAGGTGGTGTGCCAGCCTTCCCTGGAATTCTGCTGCTGCTGCTACTAAGCCGCTTCAACCCCATAGACGGCAACCCACCAGGTTCCTCAGTCCCTGGGATTCTCCAGGCAAGAATACTGGAGTGGGTTGCCGTTTCCTTCTCCGTCACTGGAATTCTAAGCTGTGTTAAAACAGGTGAGTCTCCCAGCTCTTGATCCTCACTATTCTTGTGCTGAAGATCCTGAGGAAAGGAGACACCCTATCCCGTAAACACTCCTCCTCTGGCTTTTCTGTGTGTACAGAGGAGTCTGCAAAGGTCAAAGTGAATGGCAAGGATGGCTTTGGGGAAGCGGTGTGGGGCAGAAACATTCCTCCCTGGCTGGCCTGCCCCAAGGCTGCCTGTATTCCTGAGCGGAGCACTCAGGTTTCAGGTATCCACCTCCCTTATCACACTTTGTCCAGCTTTCTATCCCCAGGCGCTGCCCTGAGGGCCTCTTCCTTGGACACCTAGAGGATGCCTGCAGGTGGCAGGGAGAGCCATAGTTGCAGGCTAGGTTTACAGTCATCTGAGCTGACTCAGTCCTCACACTGAGAGTCAGCTCTGGCCCAGCTTCCCATGTTCTCCTGCTTCTTCCCAGTTCTCAGAGCTGCTGGGGGTCTGAGTCGGCTTTGTGTCTTTGACTCCAGCCTTTCCAGCCTGTGACTTTCTTCCCTGCTGTTCTCCTCCTGGAGGGGAAGAAGGCTCAGGGCAGAACACTCCAGGCACACTTGGTTCTCTCTTTGAGGCCAGAGGAGGTGTCAGATGGAAGAGAGAAGAGGAACAGACCAGGGTGAGACAGGAGTAGGTTCCCTGAGGTGTGAAACCTTTGGTGATGAGTCAGGATTATTGTGGGGGGAGCAGCAGGCTCATCCCTCCTCCAAGCTATCAGGAACCAGTGAGCCCCATACTGCCCACCCCCCCCCCCCACACACACACACCATCCACAGACAGAGAAGGAAGGGAAGAGGAGCCGCATTTCTGAGAAGCAGTGAAATCTGCCCCTGTGTGCCATCCACATCTCCCGCCAAGGGCTTCCTGGAATGTGTCCTTTTCCATCCCCAGCAGAGCAGGAAGGCGTGGGTGAAGGCTTGGCTCGTGGGTCTGACTTCAGGGTCAGACACTTCCAGGCAGGGTGAACAGGACGGGCCTGAATTAGGCCAAAGCAGGAAGGAGACACACTGGGCCCCTGACCCCCTGTGTCTCTACCCACTGCTCATCTCAGGGCCAGCCTGCTTCCCGGGCCCTCCCAGAGCCATGCACACACACACGCATGTCAGAGGCTCCCCTGAGAGGCTTTTGTGGGTGAAGAAAGCATGTGTGTAGCCACTGGCTACTCTGACCAAGTGCCAGCTCAGGGTGTTGCTGGGTGGGGGGTCAGGTGGTGTGAGGGTCCAGACTGTCCCCTGGCAGGCCCGGAAGACAGGGGCTGTTAGCATGGGTGCCCATCCTACTTGCTTATCTGTCCAAATCGCTGCTAAAGCCCCATCCCTTCTAGGTCCTAGTGTAGCTGAAGGAGAAGGTATATATGTGCTGAGGGGGTGCAAGGATTTGAGGATATTTAGAACCTCATGTATATATTTATATATATTTATATGTATTAAGTATTAGTATATAATATAGTGGCAGCTAGAGTGGTTAGCTGAGCTTCATATATATATTTTTTCTTAATCATAAAGACAATATTCCTTACAAACAATCCAGAAAATATTTCTGGCATACACTTGGAGTATTTCTTTTCGGGCTTCTTCACCCTGCCAATACACACACACATTTTACATACGCCTACCTGCAGATCACAGCTTTTCACAGAACCGGAGGCTTGGAAGCTATGAGAGGTGGGTGTTATGCAGTGAAGAGGGGATATGGGGCTGGGCTCTGAGAGAAGCTTCCAAAACCTCCGTCAGCCACTTTTATTGGGGGGGGGGGGGTGTCGCAGAAGGAATGCTTACTCTCTGAGCTACGTGTCCAGTTGAGGTGAGGGAGAAGGGGGCAGAGCGGGGCACGGCCCTGCCTGCTGGGAGCTGGAGCCCCAGCGGTATGCATCAGCCTTGGCCAAGAGCAACAGTGCCTGAGCTCCTCCAGGGCCCATGGGGCTCGTGGGGCTGCCTCCCCTCTAGGGGCCCCAGGGCTAAGAAAGGATGCGCCTCCCTCCCAGCTCTTCCTGTGGGTGTCTGAAAGCTCAGCAACTGTGGCTGGGGGTCAGGGGGTTTCTTTCCCATCCTTACTGCTCAAGAGAGCACCTTCCCTAAAAAGATTCCTATGCCTTCCACTGTGAGGGGCTAGGCCAGGAGCCCCGGAAGGGTGCACTCTAGCCCTAATGAGGGGAGCCCTCCTCTGGGGTCCTGGTAGGGACCCCCACTGTCAACCCGCACACCCCCATACCCACAAAAAGAAGTCTGACAGGAAAAGAGAGGTCCTTGCCTTTATAGGATCCCACGCGCCGCCTCCCCCGGCCTCAGCCCCTCTGATTTCCATGCTCCTCTGTTTTGTTGTTGTTGTTAAATTGTGTTTAAAAAAAAAAAAAAACACATAACATAAAATTTATCATCTTAACCATTTTTAAAGTGCAGTTCAGTGGTGTTAAGTATATTCACACTGTTGTAAAATAGGTCTCCAAAACGTTTTCATCTTACAGAGCTAAAACTCCACACTCTACGCCTAAACATCGACTTCCCTTCCCCGCTCCTCCCAGTCCCAGGTAACCAGCAAGCTACTTCTATTTCTAGGAAGTTGAATGCTTTAGATACCTCGTATGAATGGAATCATATAGTATTTGTCTTTTTACAACTGGCTTGTTTCACTCACTATACTGTCCTTAAGGTTCATCTGTGTTGTTGTTACATATAACAGGATTTCTTTCTTTTGTTTATTAATTTATCCATCAACAGACACTTGGGTTGCTTCTACCTCTTGGCTATTAGGAATAACGTTGCTATGAACACGGATGTGCAAATATCTCTTTGACACCCTGCTTTCAATTATTTTGAGTATATACCAGAAGTGAGATTGCTGGATCACATAGTAGTTCTCGTCTTAATTTGTTAAGTAACAGCCATACCGTTTCCCATAGTGTTTGAGCCATGTTTCATTCCCATCGACAGTACTCAAGGCTTATAATTTCTCCACATCCTTGTCAACACTTGTTATTTTCTGTTTTTTAATAGTTGCCATCGTAACGAGTATAAGGTGATATCTCATTGTGGATTTGATTTGCAGCCTTGCTTATCATTAACTGTAGAGTGTCGGTCCTGGAATTGCCATTGGGGACCATCTGATCTGGCCCCTGAAGTGTACATTTTACAGTCAGGAGCTCAAGGCCTTGTAACTTGTCTAAGGAGCCCCTGCTGGCCTCTGTGGGACAATGTTGGGGACAGAGCACGTGGCCCACCCTTGTGGTCTCACGTGGGAGACCAAAGGCTGTCAGTCCAGTGCCCTTGCGTTTTGCTTCCTGACCTTGGTAGTCTGATCAGCCTGCGTATCTCCGTCTGGCTGCCTGACCCCTCCTCTCTCCAAACCTGAAAGCTTTCCATTCTTTTTTTTTTAATTATTTTTTAATTAAAGGATACTTGCTTTACAGAATTTTGTTGTTTTCTGCCAAACATCAACGTTTCCATTCTTAGAATAGGAAGCACTGAAAGAACTCACATTGCCCTTGGGGCCAGGAAGGGTAACTCGACCCCAGCATTTCTTGCAAGTCTTCAGTTTCAGTTGCAATTAAAGTAGCTTTCAAATGGCCAGTCCTGGCTCCTGCATTTCTCCTTCCCAGGACTGAATATAGTGCTCTCTGAACCTCAGTAGTTCCCTCCTTTACAAAACAGGGATAAGAATACCTCCTACCTCACCAGGCTTTTGATAGAGTAAAAGGAAAACTGTACAGAGAGCCCTTAGCCTGGCGCTTAGTGCAGACTTAAGAAGACAGTGGCTGGAAGACCGGGTCAGAGCACAGAGCCTGATGGTCTCAGGGCTGGAATCCACGGCGCCTGTGCTCTTCCCGCACCAGCACCCCTCCGTTTCCTAACCAAGAGACTGGGGGAGCTTTCTGGGGTGACAGGGCCGAGGAGGAATGAAAAGCCTCTTGCAGACGAGCCTTCTGAGGTTTGGGGGCCACCGTCTGCATTCACAGCCTCCTCTGAAGGAGAGCAGCTGTGGCTGAGGCCCAGAGCCCTTGGAGATAGAAGCCAAACAAACTCTCTAATCTCCTTAGCCCCGTGGAGCCCAGCGCTCAACAGCTGAGACAACACCACCCGGGGCTGAGGCCACAAAGAAACTAGACTGAAGGCGATTTGAAGGGTGATTGCGCTGGAGTTCTGGGGTGTAAGCCAGCTCCAGGGTGACTCAGCTGCATGGGTCCCCACCATCTTCTCTCCTGGCTCCACAAAGTAGCCAGAGGAAGCAGAGCCAGGCTGGGGTCTCCTGACTGGGGAGACCCTCTGCACATCCCCGGTTCTGGGTGGCAGGAAGGGGGCTATGTTGTTTGGAGCATCGTGGACTTGGTTTGCTTCCAGGATTCCTGGAGGAAAGGCGTCTGACCAACTCACTCCCTGCTGATTCCACTTCCTTCTCAACCCCCTGCTCCCAGACTATCCAATTGTAACCAAGCAAGGGCTCGTGTGCCCACAGCACAGAAAGCCAAACTCTGATTGCAGGTTTGCAGCAAAGTAAGGGCATAAGGCAATGGCACCCCACTCCAGTACTCTTGCCTGGAGAATCCCATGGATGGAGGAGCCTGGTAGGCTGCAGTCCATGGGGTCGTGAAGAGTCGGACACGACTGAGCAACTTCACTTTCACTTTTCACTTTCATGCATTGGAGAAGGAAATGGCAACCCACTCCAGCGTTCTTGCCTGGAGAATCCCAGGGACGGGGGAGCCTGGTGGGCTGCCGTCTATGGGGTCACACAGAGTCGGACACGACTGAAGCGACCTAGCAGCAGCAGCAACAAGAGCTTACTGCAGGACACCAGGCAAGGCGAGGGAGACAAGCCTCAGAGCCTCTCCCACTTGGTCTTTGAGTGAGGGGATTTAAAGGAGAAGAACAAAAAAGCTCTGGTAACTCATCTTGCCCAGGAGAAACAACCTGAGCTTGTAACAGTGTTATCACTGATCTCAGCAATCTTAGTCATCTGACTCTGGCTGATTGCTGTTTAGTTAACACAGGATTGAGGTCAGAAGGGGCAAGAAAGGGATTGAATTCAGACGGGGACAAGAAAGGAATAAAGTTTTGGATAGAAACATTAATCATAAACTCGGAGCAGAGTTTATTAATTAATCATAAACTCACTTTCAGGGGACTCAGTTTCACTTTCAACTTTGATGCCAGCCCTGTGGGGCCCTGAGATTCCTGGGTTCTGTTTTCCCCTTGTAGCACTGGGAAGTATTCCAGAAGGTGACAGAGGTCTTCATCCTGGTGCCTGCACTGCTGGGCCTTAAGGGAAACCTGGAAATGACGCTGGCATCAAGGCTTTCCACCGCAGTGAGTGTCCTGGCTGGAGGGAGTGGGGCACACAGAGACTCAGGCACCACAGAGCCTGACCAAGAGGGCACTGCAGGCCTTTCTCAGCTGCTCAGGTCCGCAAGGTGGGTCCGGGCTGGAAAGGCTCAGGGAGATCCCAGGCTGGTTGTCCTGCCCCTGGTCAGGGGCTCCCTGCTCAGAGTGGTTCCCAGGCTTGGTTTCTGGAGGTCCCAGCCATCCCTGGACTCTTGCCCCACTCCCTGCTTCGCAACCCGCCTCGTGACTGTTTGTGCAGCTTTGCCAGGGGAGCATCACGCTGGTCCCTTCACCTGCACAGCCGGGGGCCTTCTCTGATCTCCAGCCCCGCTCTGCAGCTGGGCCGGAGCAGAGCCAGGCCTTTCCAGCCCCCTCCCCCCCCCGCTCCCTCTCCCCCATGGCAGCTTGCTCATCACTCCCACCTCCCACAACCTTAGATCAGCCACTGATGTGCGGAGACTAAACCAGATTCAGGGCCACGGGGCAGGAGGTAGGAAGTGGTAAAACGCAGGAGGCCAGGAGAGCCAGGTGGCAGGGATGTCCCCGCATGGCCATGAGCCCAGAGAAGGGAGCAGAGAGAAGTGGCAGCCTGCCTAGCCCTCCCCATCTTGCCCTCCTGGCCTGCTCCCAGCCACCTCAGTCCTTCCCAAACACTCTCAGGGCCTCTGTCCTGCACCAGCAGCTGACCTATTCCCCTTGGATGGCCAGCTGGCTTCAGAGCCAGGGACTGATCGGGTCCTTCTCACCCGTATGGGAATGAGCTGCCCAGATGAGCAGGGCAGAGCCCAGAATCGGCCTCTGTCCTGAGAGGAGGGGAGAAGAGGGCACTGCCTTACGAGCCCCCTGGCCACCCCCCAGCCAGAGGCAGGAGCTCAAGGCGGTCTTGCGCCTTCCCTCTCATCGAGCCCCTCCACCCTGCTTCACCTTCCCTGCGTGTCACACCCTGGTCCAGGGTCTCAGGGCACGTGCACCGTCTGCTGATCCAGGCATGATCCTAGTGAACAGGCTTTCCCAGCCTGCCGCTCCAGACCCTGGTCCTCCCTTTCCCAGGCCAACATCGGGCACATGGACACACCCAAGGAGCTCTGGCGGATGATCACTGGGAACATGGCCCTCATTCAGGTAAGAGAGCAGGGACCAGGCCGGTGGGGCTCAGCCTCTTTCCTCCCTGGGCAGGAATGTGACAGGCCTGTCAGCACCCACTGGCTCCCGAGTGAGGCTCCAAGGTCCTGCTGAGCTGCCTTCTCCCAAAGGAACTCTAGGAGTTTTTCCAAATTTCCCAGGAAAATGGCCAAGATCAGGGGGATTCCCAGGATCTTCAGTGTCAGTTCTCTGCTTGCAGTGATGCAGGAGGCTTGTGTCCCCCCAGCCCACATCAGGAGGAGACTTGGAGTGCTGAAGGCCCCTGACCACTTTTGTCCCATGTCCCCATGAGGCTGCACAGTTTCCGGACCAGGAGTTCTTCCCCTTGAGTCCCAGGCCTGTGTCTGGATGAAGTCTCGGGCTCTGTGGACCCTCCCCCGGGCCCCAGAGGAGCACTCCTTCAGCCAATAACATGTCCCGGGCTCCTGCAGGGTGCACTACCCCGTACTGGTGTCTCGTGTGAAACTAAATAAATAAAGACATCATTCCTGCCTGGGAGGACTGGACAGGCCAGCTCTGCCTGCCTCCTGGAGCTGTGAGGGGTGGGAGGAGGTCTGGTTGAGTGCTCTGTGACCTCAGCTGAGAAGCGCTCTGCTCCCTGAGTCACGGCTCCCCTCCCCAGGTGCAGGCCACGGTGGTGGGCTTCCTGGCGTCCATCGCCGCCGTGGTCTTCGGCTGGATCCCTGACGGCCACTTCAGCATCCCGCACGCCTTCCTGCTCTGTGCCAGCAGTGTAGCCACAGCCTCCATTGCCTCTCTGGTCCTGGGTAAGGAGGGCGAGGGAGGGGCTGAGGGGGAGGCAGGGCGGTCCCAGAGGTGTCTGAAACCAGGCCCCTCCCGTCTCCCTCTCGGTTGGTGAATGCCCCGTCATTTCATCTTCCCCTGCCTGGCCCCTCTCCTTCCTCCCCAGGCATGATCATGATTGGAGTCATCATTGGCTCTCGCAAGATTGGCATCAACCCAGACAATGTGGCCACGCCCATTGCTGCCAGCCTGGGTGACCTCATCACCTTGGCACTGCTCTCGGGCATCAGCTGGGGACTCTACCTGGAGCAGGGTGAGGCTGAGGTCACTGAGGATGCCACCAGGGTGGATTCCTGGGTGGGACTGGGAGATGTGGTAGGGCTTTCGCACATGTGTAAGGATTTCTCCTCTGTTCCTAACCATTTGGTTGGAACACAGTTTGTAATAATTCCCTGCCTCACAGAGATGAGGCTGAGTTCTTATCTCAGCTTCACGCAGGCAGTGGGAGCAGGGGTGAAAGTATCTTAGAAATACATTTGGTCCTATGGAGGGGGAAGGGGAAAGGGCAAAGGAAAGGAACTAAGGCTGGAATCTGCTTGCACAATGAAAGAGAAGAGATGGAGATTTTTCCAGGGATCAAAGCAAGAAACTTAGGACCTGGTCTCTGCCCCTAATAAGTTCAGTGTCTGAAGAGGTTCACCTTGGCTTCCTCATTTACAGAATGGAAAGGGCTGGCCCCCGTGTACCTCCCGAGTTAACAGCGAGCATCAAATGAGTGGATACATTTGCTGGCATTTAGCGTGGTGTTACCGTTGGCCTGTTGGGATTTTGCAGGCTGAGCCGAGGGGAGGCTGGGAGCAGGGAGCCCGTGCTCACCTGCGTCTCCTCTCCACCTCTCAGGAATCTGGCAGTACATCTACCCACTGGTGTGCGCCTTCTTCGTGGCCCTGCTCCCCGTCTGGGTGATGCTGGCCCGACGGAGCCCAGCTACAAGGGAGGTGCTGTACTCGGGCTGGGAGCCCGTCATCATCGCCATGGCCATCAGCAGGTAGGCTCAAGCCCCTACCCGCCGCCCTCCCAGCCCTGGAAGGAGGAAGTGTGGCCCGGACCCTAGAAATGCCTTCGATAGTGGCTCAGTCACACGTGCTTCTATTGGAAGTGACGGAGCCGCGTGAAGGGGTTTCATTAGAAACCACGTTGGCTTAGGGAGCTGACTACACACAGCTGGGCTCAGGAACATAAATGATCGGGCCCCAGCATTCTCCGTCTCTCAGCTCTGCTTTTCTGTGTGCCGGCCTGCAGCTTCAGGTTTGCTTCCATAAACAGGCGGAGAGAGATTCTTTCTCTAAAGTCTTCTGCAAAGTCCCATTATAGAATTTCACTGACTGTCCCTGAACCAGTCACTGTGGCCTCAGAGATGTGCAGCTCTGACTGCATGGGCCTGGGGCCGTGCCCTCATTGGAGCAGGGTCACGCAGACCACAGTGGCCAAGTCTGGGAGAGCTGGTTCCCCGAGGAAAAGTCCAGCCTTCTTACCAGAGGGGAAATAAACACTGAGCAGGCAGGGCAGCCGGCAGCTCCTCACGCCGACTTGGGAGGTGGTTGAAGAAGGTGGCTGCCTGACCCAGCAGCACCAGCTTGCCCGGGGTGCTGTGCTAGGGTGAATGTCAGGAGCATCAACTGGTTCTGGCAAGGGGAGGCGAGGACTGGAGGACAAGGGACTCCTGGGAGCCGCCTCACTGCCCACGTCCAGACGGACCTGCGGCCCCACCCCAGGGACCAGAGCAGAAGCCTTCAGTGGTCTTTGTGTCTGTGCAGTGTGGGAGGCCTCATCTTGGACAAGACGGTTTCAGACCCCAACTTTGCAGGGATGGCTGTCTTCACACCGGTGATTAACGGTGAGGTCTCAACATCAGCTGCCAGGGGGGGAAAGGAGAGGGCTGGATCAGAGGGTCTGGGGGCTTTGTATCAGTCAGGGTTCTATCAGGCAAGAGAGTCCAGCTCAGAGAGTTCAAGACTTGGACTGGTTCCTGGAACCGGCGCTTGAGCATGGGGTGCTGGGTCCACCTAGCTTCGGAGAGGGACTGATCACGGCAAGGCTTGTCCCCTGAGCTATGCTTATGACCGCAGGTGCACACGCTGTCTGGGTAGAGAAGTCAGGCTCCCTGTGTCTACGCATCTGTCCCTGCCCATGCTCTCCGCCTGCCGGGGCTACGGGAGACTGCTGTGTCTCCGTAACTGGGAGGATGGGGGGAGCCTTGAAAACACCCTGGAAAGGAGTCTCCCTGCTCTGTGTCTCCATCTTCTCCTAGGGACTGGTGGATGGGTCACGCCCTCCCCGCTTCCCGAGCCCACCGCGGCTTAGGATTCACGTGTCTCCACAGGTGTTGGGGGCAATCTGGTGGCCGTGCAGGCCAGCCGCATCTCCACCTTCCTCCACATGAACGGGACGCCAGGGGAGAACTCGGAGCAAGCCCCCCGCCGATGCCCCAGCCCTTGTACCACCTTCTTCAGCCCTGGTAATGCAGAGTTCCCACCTCCTCTCCTGGGTTCACATCATCACTTAAGAAAGAGCTGGAGCCCGGTTATGCGGGTTCTCCTCGTCTGTTGGGCTGTGTGCACCAGCTGTCCTAGAAGGGGAGCCCAGGCAGGAAGGCTGGCCTTTCCTGGGGCACCCTGGGGGCTGGGTGCCGTGGGACGGATGCAGACTCAGTCCGCCGTCTGCTGCCCTGGAGTGCAGCACGGCACCTCCTGGCTGTGAAACGCCTCCTGGCACCAGATCGCCCCCTTCTCGCCTCACGCCCCCTCTCCGCTGGTCCTAGATGTGAATTCTCGCTCGGCCCGCGTGCTCTTCCTCCTCGTGGTCCCAGGACACCTGGTGTTCCTCTATACCATCAGCTGTATGCAGGGTGGGCATACCACCCTCACCCTCATCTTCATCATCTTCTACATGACAGCTGCTCTGCTCCAGGTGCGGACAGGCAGGGGCGTGGGGAGGGGCCAGGGCCGCCCTGCAGGGGTGGGAGGGGAGGGCCAGGGACGGTGTGGCCAGTGAACGCTGGACGGGGGCTCAGGAGAGCAGACCGCAGTTCCAGCCCAGTCCATAAGAGGCTGTTTGGCTTTCGGTGAGTTGTTTTACTTCTCTGAGCCTCAGTGGTACATTTGCAAATCTAGGGGAGTGAAGCAGAGGTGCTGGATTTCAGGCCGGTGCCACCCCCACTGGCCTGGCCGTGGAGCTCTGTGTGACTTTGCTCACATGCTGGGCTTCCTTGGGAGATTTCACTTGAGTAGAGGATTTCACAGCTTGAGAATGTGTCAAAACCACTGCGCTAGGCAATCTCTAGGATCCCATCCAGCCTTCCTACTCTGTAATACTAGGATGTTTTTTCCCTTGCTGTTTACTACATTTTTTCAACTTTTTATTTTGAAATCATTATGTATTCATAAGAATTTGCCCCTCAAAAAATGTGCTGAGAGAGCCCCTGTACCCATCACGCAGCTCCCCACAGCTGGAACATCTTGCATGATTATAGCACAACACCAAACCCAGGAACTCCGTGTTGGTATAATGCACAGAGCCGCTCGGATTGCACCAGTTTTACGAGCGATCTTGTGCGTGTGCATAGGTCTATCAGTCATACGCTCATGAACCACCACCACAGTCAAGACACAGAACAGCTCCGTCACCGCAAGGCTCTCTCGTGCAAGCCCTTTATAGCCAACCTAATCCTTATTATTACATTTTCAATCTCTATAGATTTGTTTTTTGAATAGGTTAGTTCAAAAACTTTGAAAGGGTCAATAGAGAAACCTCACTGAAACATCTTTCCTCCCCTCTTGGCATGCACCCAGTTCTCTTCCTCACGGGCCATGGGTGTCCTCTGTTCCTCTCTTTCTTTTTTTTAATAGAGTTGACTAACACTGTTGTGTTAGTTTCTGGTGTACAACAAAGTGATTCATACATAGAGATATAGGTTAAGGTTAAGTCACTTCAGTCATGTTCAACTCTGTGCGACCCCATAGACGGCAGCCCATCAGGCTCCCCCGTCCCTGGGATTCTCCAGGCAAGAACACTGGAGTGGGTTGCCATTTCCTTCTCCATAGAGGTATAAAGGATACATATATACATCCTTTTTCATATTCTTTTCCATTATACTTTGTTATAAAATATTGAGTATAGCTCCCTGTGCTATATAGTAGGATCTGCTATATATAGATCTGTTGATCTATATCTCTTATATATCCTTCAAGCTTATTCCACATTTAGGCAAGCAAACATACATATTTTTCTCATTTTACTCTTTTTTTTTAACACACATATTATTGGGTGTCAGGACATCTTGGCCAGGTCTGGGCCAACCACGTGCAGTTCCCCACAGCCGTTATCCCAGTTGCCACGGTCTGTTGCGAGTTGGGGTGAAGTGCACGTTGCAGAGCAGGGGTGGGTGTGGGCGCCCAGGGTCTGTGGCTGGAGGGCGGCCCTCGGCCACCTTGGGAAGGGCGAGCCTGCCTCCATTCCCAGCTGTGAACACGCTGGGGGCCACGCTCACCTCCTCTCTTCTCCAGCTGGTGCAGGGCCAGGGTGGGACACCTGATCCCCTCTAAAGGTTCCTCCTGATCCCCTCACTGCCTTCTCCCGGCGTGTTCCCAGGGCCTGCTCGGGAGGCTGGAATGTGGAGACAGCTGCTGCCCGTCCCTTCCTGGGGCACGTCCCAAAGTCCTCTGGCCATGTTCTTTATTTGGGACCCTTCTGCAGCTGCTGGCAAGGGTGTGAAGTTATGGGGGTGGGGCAGGGTTCAAGGGGGCTGTCCCTCACTCAGGGTCAGGGCCACAAAAGTTCAAGGCCGCTATGTGCAGGGCAAGGCAGAAGGTGAAGGATGCTGAAACTGTAACCTCTGCCTTCGTTGGAGAGAAGACTGGAGAGCAACCAGTTTGCCTAAATTTAGATATCACATCTGGCTTCCGGATCCCCCAGTGGGCTCTGGTTCCAGGAACTAAGCCCCTTTGGGTAGAATTTGCATACCACAGTATTTACAAAGTACACTCAGGAGTAAAACCTCCCAAATGACTGTTTCAGAGCTTTACCGTTAGAAACCATTTCATTCTTGCTCAGATGCAGTCATCTGGGGAGCCCAACTGCCAGGAATTGTGCAGAGTATAGAGAAGATGCAGGCCTGTGGACATCCCATAGTATTCTCGGTCAAGTGCATCGCCAACTTAAAAGTGCATGTAAATCTTGTTCAAAGGCAGATTCTGATTTAGCAGATCCAGCATTAGGCCTAAGATTCTGCATTTTTCACAAGCTTCCAGCTGTTGATGTCCCTGGTCCTGGGCCCACTAGCAAGGTTCTAATGTAGATCATCATTAATTATCTGTAGTAATGGAAGAAAAGCAAGGGACAGATACATCACAGCAGCAGATCATCCAAAGTGTCTTTTGAATTGCTAGGCACTGTGTGCTTGGTATTCAGCTGACTTATTCCTAACTCTGTTTTGCTAGGACTAATGTTAAAATAAACTTGCATTCTTTGAGCAGAATGGGAAGGGTCAGGAGGAAGGCAGCTTGGGATAATCAACTGTTACTCGGACAACTGTGCCGGCAGCAGCCTCTCACACTGTCCTTATTCCACTCTGCTCTGAGGACAAATCCCTCTCTGAAAAGCAAACTCCAACCCCCCAGCCGCCTGCTGGGCTCCCGCAGAGGCCAACATGGCAGGAATTGGAGTGATCCGAGAATAGGATGACCCAGAATTAGAGGCAAGAGGACTGAATTCCTGCAACAAGTAGGATGTTGATTAGCAGGCCTCTTGTCGGGTAAATTTGGGAGCAGAATGTAATGTAGGCAGCTCCGGAGAACAGAGGCACCTTCCTTCCCGATGAACTCAAATTCCTCCTGGCATCTGTTCGAGGTGGTCACTGTGGGCTGGAGGAGCAGAGAGGGCTTGCAGGGGCAAAGAGATGAGCTGACTTGCTTAAGGACTGGCTGCAGCTAGCCGAGCCTTGCGCTGCAGTGAATGGGGCGATCGCGTGGCCTCTGGCTCCCCCTGGAGAGGGGTAGCTGTAGGCTGGCACTTCTGTCCTGCAGGTGCTGATCCTGCTTTACATCGCAGACTGGATGGTGCACTGGATGTGGGGCCGCGGCCTGGACCCAGACAACTTCTCCATCCCATACTTGACAGCCCTGGGGGACCTTCTCGGCACCGGGCTCCTGGCACTCAGCTTCCACGTCCTCTGGCTCATTGGGGACCGAGACACAGATGTCGGGGACTAGCCCGGTCACTCAACCTTCTGTCCACCTCTCTGCACTTTCTGTTTGAAATTTTTTTGGGGAGGGGGCGGTCTTCTTCCCTCGCCCCCACCCCACTCGACACTCCCATCTCTTTCTAGGACTTCATGTGGATACCGAATTCTCATTATTTTCAATGGGAATTTTTATACATTGAGCCAAGTTTGTAGAGTAAGAACTCAGACAAGACAGATGGACTGAGATGAACAGTACAAGTAGGTGTTTGGGCCAGTCACCAAGTGCAGCTGCATGATAGGTGCCTCCAGGGGAGACGCCTGGGGCAGGGGTCTCCATCCAGGATGTGGGGGCGCTTGGTTTAGCTTTAGCAAACTCCAGTTCTGGTTTGGGGGGTTTGTCTTTGTTTTCTCTTTTTCTTTTTGGTTGAACAGAGCGATAAATGTCACTCTCCCCTCTCCCCACACATACGTTTTCTAGAAGTGGACCAACTTCAAAACCCTAAGCAAGAGACAGCTGCTCCTAGCCCCAAGTAATCCTAGCCCTGTTCTCTGCCCTGCTCTCCAAAAGGATGAGGTGAACTCCTTAAATTATATACCTGCTCCTTACCCAACTGCCTGATACATACCACCAGCCCCTCCCTCTGATCTTTTTTCCAACTGACTGCCTCATCCAAGAAGAAATGAGCCATGACCTGGTCTCCCTGTTGGCCCATGTCCACCCATAGGTTTGCCAAAATCGACATCCTCCCTGGACCCAGAGACCTGATTCTTCATCTCTGTTCACCTTTATCTCTAATGATTTCTAAGCACTACCTTCCCCAGAGCTTGCCGCATTGGCTTCCGAGATTAGGGACGGAGAATGGGTTTGTGGAGAAGCGCTGGGCGGTTGATGGGTGTTTCCCTGCTGCTGTTTCTCCCGATTATGATTTCTGCCATAATCACATGGCCCCTGAGAATCTCTTGCTTCCTGAAATCACTCATTCTTTCATGCCGTGGAAGTCAGTTTTCCCCTCTCTCAGCTTCTGCCCACATCCGTCTTGTATTCATTCACTCATTCAGCAAATACGCAGCTTCCCCAAGAGGCGCAATTCTGCAGGCACAGTCTGACATTCACTGAGCGCTGTTTATTGAGCGCCTACTACACGTCAGGTCCTGTGCTGGGTACTGACTGGCCAGAGGAAACACAGTCCCGCCCTTGCCTCATTCCCCGGGTGCAAAGGCTGCGTGCCCTTTTCAGTCTAGCAGAGAAAGCGTCTTCACTGTACTCCCCTCTTTGTCCAAGCAGGGTCTGCCTCTCGACGCCGCTCCTGGCTCCCACCTGCGTGCGGCACTGGCCACAGCTCAGGCCCCATGGCTCAGCCACCACTGATTTCCCTACACTGCCTGTCTCACCCTCGCTTCCTTCCATGTCCTCACCAGTCACCTGAAAGAGGGTTCAGATCTAGAAGGCCAGACATCCACCCACTGCTTCCAGTTTACCCAGCACAGGAGTGGGAGATCGCTGGGGCCTCTGCATCCTCCCAGCACGTTACTGTGAACAGGTCAGAATTCTGCTGCCCACACTCACGTGTGGCACACCTGGGCATTCGGATGCAGGTTTCTTCCAGCCTCTCTGTCCATAGCCTGCCCTTCAGCTCTCCCCCTCTTGTCAGCTAAAGGGCCTGTCTCCAGAGGAAGGCCAGGCAGTGACCCCGCCTCTTACCACCACCCTGCCTCACCCCAAGGAACTTGCCCTACACCTCTAGAGACTCTTTCTCTCTCTGCATTTCCACCCAGGCCACCCGCCAGAGCCTAGACCCTTAGACTTGGAATCATAGAGGTTACCCAGCTGGGGCTTCCCCCAGCAGAGTTCACTGACACCAGCCCAGCCTTGTTCCTGCTCTTCTCAGGCCTTCTCCTGTCTTGTCGTCCATCTCCAGACACGTTTGCACACAGACTCTTGTACAGGCATCAGAACCAACCCCTCCGCCCCCAAGGCTGTGCCCCTGTGGTCTGCAGTCACCCCCGCCCCAGGCACTCACCCCTTTCTCCTCTCTGGAGTTCATCCAGGCTGCCCTGGAGGAGTCCGGTGTGCCCTCCTTTGCCAGAGAAGTGGGAAGGTAGGCGTGCCCCAAGCCCTGAGGATGAGCAGAGGGAGGTCTGCAGGGCGAGAGGGAAAGAAAATGAACTTCATGACTTTAATGGACGATCCATTTCTTTCCCCCCGATTGCACAAACCACGTGGATTTCTGGCCTGGCTGTGGGAGCAACATTGGTTTACTCTTATATCCTTAAAAAGTTACAGAACTGTGTCCTAAGAATTATTTATAGTGACTATAACTGAATTGACAAATGTCAACATAACTGATAAATTATATTTGGTAAAATAAAGAGGACGTTTATTTAGGTGGTTGGTGGCTCCTGTGTGTCTCATCCAAAAGCAGCTTCCCCTGCTGTCTTGGGCCTGCTCTGCGGCCCCACCCCTCCTTGCATAGAAGTGGAAAGAGGCCAGAGAGTGACAAGAAACGAAATAGCTCTTAAATACAGAGATGTGTGATAGGAAACAGTCATTTCTTGAGAAGCAGCCAGTGCTGCTCTGGGGCATCCTCCCTGCTCTCCACACACTGACTCGGCCTTGGTTGGGGTGTTGGCAAAGGGCGCACCTGGGGGTTAAGAGTCCTTCCTTTCAGAGGTTTATCCCCTGCTTGGGCCACAATGACAACACCTGTATTTGTTGAGTACTCGCACTTGGCTTCACCATGCTCAGCACTGTAAGTGCTTAGAAATGTATAGTTGACTGCAAAGGGTTTAGAATCTGGCCTGGATCCAGATCTTCTAATTGTATTTGTGTGACACTGGACAAGCCGTTTACCCTCTCTGAGCTTCAGTTTCCTCATCTGTACAGACACCTAGGGTCGTTAGGAGACTCCAATAAGACAATTCACAGAAAGCAATAAGCACTGCCTGGCACACACCAAACCCCAACGTAGTAGTCATTTTTAAAGTGAAAGGGAAGTGGGCCAATCTCTAGACAATGTCAATACACTGACCATAGGGGTGAATCAGGATTAAGTGGGGAGCAGGCAGGTGGAAAGAACACCCAACCAAGTCTTGAGGGTCAGGGAAGTCTTCGAGGAAGCCAGGAAGAATAGGAGAGCAGCATGAGAGGAGAGATGCGACATGGAGGAGAAATGGTGAGCTGAACAGGGCAGTGAGCCTGGCGCCTTTGGGAACTACAAACAGTTCATACGACTGGAGTTTGCAGGGCAGGGAGTGATAACACAGCCTTCTGAGAGACACACATGTCTGTGACAAAGCAGTTTCTCTGAGATGGCAGGTAGGGAAGGGCAGAGTCACAGTGCAGCCCCATCCAGGCCTGACTAAAGCCTCTGCTGGGAACCACTGCCCACCCAGGACACGCCCCCCAAAGATTCAAGACCATGTTACACAGCACACAGTGCTGAGCAGTACCCTACTCAATGATCAGCCTTCTTTTTTCCAGCTTTACTGAGATAAAATTGACAAATAAAATTGTAAGATAGTTAAAGTGTGTACTGTGATGATTTCATATATGTATATGTTGTGAAAGGATTCCCCCCCCATTGAGTTAACACATCCATCAGTTCACATTATTACCATTTTTTTTTTTCTGATGAAAACATTTAAGAAATCAGCCTTTTATAATGGGCCTGGACTCTGGGACTAACTCTTCAAAGCAGTAATATTTAAAGTTAATGGAAAGAGTATAATTGCTTGCTAATTATTATTTAGATAATATTTCAATATGCAATATTTTATATGATATAGTTTTAAATAATAGCCTCACTTGCAGCTTCAATATTATCTCTAAAAGCTCTGCACAAAAGATTTTATCACCATTTTACAAGGGATAGCCTTTGGCACAGAAGGGTTAAGTGCCCAAGGCTGTGGATCCACACCCAGCTTTCTCTCAGCCCACCACGCCTGGAGCCAGATGAAAGCACTGGCCAAGGTGTCCCTGCATAGACAACACAAGAGCATTATACTGAAATAGTCAAAAATATAGTGCATGTTATCCCAGTTTTGCCCTTGAGACACCTTGTATTGCTGCAAAACGGTAACTATCTTCAGAAATAGACAGTATCTTCCAGTGGGCATTTAAAAACAAGCTTCCCAGGCGCCGTCCTATCCCTGATGATATTTTTGCAACATAATTATAGGCAACACCACCAACCCTGAGATCAGTCAGCTGGCAGTCTCCTGAAATCCAGCTGTCTCCAGCTAAAATTCAGTAACTGAATTCAGTAACAGTGTAGTGCTGTTTACTGCACTATATTTTATTACGATTATCTAGATATAAAAATGTTTAATATGACTCCCAAGAAATTGTCTGGCTTGGAAAAAAAAAAGTTTTTTTAAAAAGCTAATAAGAAAACAAACTGCCGGGAATTCCCCGGTTGCCTAGTGGTTAGGATTCCAGGCTTTCACTGCCATAGCCGGGGTCCAGTCCCTGGTCGGCGAACTGAGATCATGCAAGCCATGTAGTGCAGTCAAATCAATAACAACAGAAAAATTGCAGGAAAGTGAGGACCAGTTAGCCAGCCGGAAAAAAACAGTTTTTAACATAATTTGTAAGGCCTTATGGCTATATTCATGTTTAGTTAAGTGGGGTTGACTAATACTGTCTACTTGTTTTTTGTTTTTTTTTTTAAGTTAAATGAAAATAGTCCCAAATAAGTAAAAAGTATGTCACATTCAGAGCACAGTAAAATTTCCTTATTTTGAACATATTGGAACAAATTTCTTATTTTGAACATTACAGAAATTATTTTCTCTTAGATTCTATCAAGGAAATGTTGAACATGTAGATAGAAATCATTGCTTTAAGGGAGCTCTAAGTTGTGACCTGCCTGGGACGCACACGTGATTATCTGTCCTTGACTCTGCACTGTCACATATGTGACTTTCAAGTACATTACCTAACTTGTTGACTACCTCACAAATTACTCTGAAATGAAGTATATGTTTTGGGTTTTAGGCCTTAGAAATGTGTGGGGAAAGGAACTAAATCAAATATGGAATATTAATAGGATTTCAAGGCTAAAAATCAAACCAGCCTTCGATACAGTTTCAAGAAGGTGCAGTGGTGAGATGTCACCTTGCCTGAGTTGTTCTCGGGGAGCCCCATCCCAAGCCTGGACCACAACCACTGATCCTCTCCCCGGGGACCCCATGCTACAGAGGACAGACCAGCACAGCACACACACACACCCAGCCTTCTACACACTGTCTCTTGCTTTGCTTACCATCCAGATTAGCTTTTTCCTGTGTCAGGGTCAAAGCTGACGGCCAGATTCCTCTGGGATACCCCAGGACATCACTAGATTCTCCTATTCCCCCAACCAGGCATGACTGCCAGCCTGCCTTCTCCAATCAAGGCGGATGCTTATTTTTCGAGGTCAGTAAGTGAAAGTCCTCGTGTCTACTTTTGGAATGAGGTAACTTTTGGAAAACATGCTGAGGATGCTATATTCTTCTGAGAAGTCACTCTAGTTTCCTCTCACAGCTTAGTTTTAAATATAATAGCAAAGCACAAGCTCTAGATGTAGACATAGGTTTAAGTCCTAGCTTTCTCAGTTCCTGTGTTCCCAACTGTCCCATCTGTAGAATGGGATGATAATGCCTTCTCTGTGGGGCTGTTTTGTGGGCACACAGAAGATTCAATAAGCAAACTGTTATTATTATGATATATAATGTTAATTGAAATGAGAAGAGAAATACTCAGGACATAGTGTGTGGGATGCTATGAAGGAACTAGTGAACTGAGACGCTGATGGGCCCAGGCCCACCCTGGATTCTGCTCTTTGGTGGCATGGTTGCAGTTGAGGTTGGACAAAGCTGGGCCATGAGGAGGGCCAGCCAGCTTCACAGGTCTCCATGGAGTAAGAAAACTGTGACTCTGACCTGGCTTCATCCCTAGAAGCCCAGAAACTCAGTCCCATCCAGAAATCATCTTGGGGAGGCTAACCTATGCCCACAAGCTCACGGAGGCATGTGCATGAGACCAGATAGTCGGTGGGCCCAACAGACATGTCCGCCTAGCCTGCAGAATCACTGCCTGGAAGGAATTTACCCAGGAGAAAGGTGATCAGAAGGCACTTAGAGAGCTCGGAATCGCAACAGAGAAGTTCGTTTTATCACTTGAAAATACAGTAGCACCATGCCTTGCTAGTCGGCTGCCTGAGTCCTCACCATCGGGACACCTGACCGGCGGGCAGGCATTCCCTTCAGACCCCAGTGTCTGCCAGACAGAAGCCAGAGAGCTGTGAGCTCTTCTCTCAGTGTCTCCTTCGCTGCTGAGACCGACCAACTTCCCTTCAAATCCACACATTTCTCCTTTAGATTTGCTTATACTCCAATCAGACGATCTCCTGCCTCAGAACTTCTCATGGCATGTTGATTTCAGAGTTTACCTCTGGGAGGCCTAGGAAGAACACGGTATTTCCGAGCTCTTTGTGGAGGGATAGGGGATTGTCAGTGGGCAGCTAAGGACCGTCTATGAGCACAATAATCTCTGCCTTGCTCACCTCTTACAGAGTTGAAAAGACAGAGAAAATTAAAATCATCTGGGTGAAGGGAATGCCTTTGTTAGAGAGACGTGACTTTCTCCATGAAATGCTGACACACACTGTGTTCTCTTTTTAATTTTATTTACTTATTTTTGGCTGTGCTAGATCCTCACTGGGGCTTCCCAGGTGTCTCAGTGGTAAAGAATCTGCCTGCCAAGCAGGAGATGCAGGTTCGATCCTCGCATCGGAAAGATCCCCTGGAGAAGGAAGTGGCACTCCAGTGTTCTTGCCTGAAAAATCCCGTGGATAGAGGATTCTGGTGGGCTACAGTCCATGGGGTCAAAAAGAGTCAGACATGACTTAGCAACTAAACAACATCAACAGGTCTTCACAGATGCACAGGCTTTTCTCGACTTGTGTCGAGCGGAAGCTACTCTTTAGTTGCGATGTGCGAGCTTCTCAGTTCAGTGGCTTCTGTTGTTGCAGAACATGGGCTCTAGGAAGCATGGGCTCAGTAGCTGCACCTCCAGGACTTTAGAGTACAGGCTCAACAGCTGTGGCTCACAGGCTTAGTTCATCCACAGCATGCAGTCTGCCCAGATAAGGGATCAAACCTGTGTCTCCTGCATTGGCAGGAGATTCATTCCCACTGAGCCACCAGGGAAACCCACATTCAGTTCTTTAAACCACACATTCTCCTCTACCCCTTTTCCTGTCTTCTTTCCCTGGTCTCTATTTGGAATGAATGTGAGGGTATCCATGGAAGAAGGCAAATGTAGTAGCAAAAGCTGTAAAAGCTGGGATTTGATGTTTCCCCCAGATACTCCCAGCTCAAAGCTAGCTGCACACTCGGGCACAAGCCCGCAGAGAAGTGATTGACACACTGGCCTGTGAGCCCGCCAGCCTCTCTCTAGAGGGTTTCCTAGGGCACCTTGCTGCAGAGCCTTCCGGCTGAATGCTTAGCTGGGTCACAGGCATCTCACCAAGCTACTTCCTGTGCCCAAAGCAACCACCAAAAAGTTACAATCACTTAAGTGAATCTCGAGTTGGAGGCCTGTAGTCTGACCCTTCTCTTGCTCCATCCGCCTCATCCATGCTCCTGGGCTATATCACTTCAGTCTCCATTTCATGTTACAGAGCATTTTTTCACTCTCTCCCTAGCACAGGAGTGAAGCAATGGAGATTATAGAAAGTCTCTCTCTCTCTCTTTTTTTTTCTTTTGGCTGCACCTTGCAACTTGCAGGATCTTTATTCCCCAACCCGGGGTTGAACCCTGGCCATGGCAATGAAAGCCCCAAGTTCTAACCACTGGACTGCCAGAAAATTCTCTAAACTCTGTCTTCTATTTGAAGTCAAAGCCCCAAGTTTTAGACAATTTCCTGGCGCTGTGTTACTTCTCTAATAAATATCAATATTTATTGAATTCACACAGTAGACATCACCAACCTGAAATGAATGATGCAGTAAGCCGTACACTATGTCCTTCATGCAGCGCTCTTGCCAAAAATGCTTTTCCAGATCTATTCTTGAGAAAATAATCAGATAGTCTAGAATGTAGGTCAACAACCCACACTCTCTACAATAAAACTCATTTAAAATAGGAATTTGTTGTATGGCTCAGGAAACTCAAACAGGGCTCTGTATCAACCTAGAGAGGGGTGGGGTGGGGAGGGAGATGGGGGGGAGGTTCAAAAGGGAGGGAATATATGTATACCTATGGCTGATTCATGTTGAGGTTTGACAGAAAACAACAAAATTCTGTAAAGCAGTTATCCTTCAATAAAAAAATAAATTTTAAAAAAGGAAAAAAAATAAAGGCAAAGCTATTAAAAAAAAAGAAAGAAACTCAGTGTTACAAAAAGAAAAAAAAAAGACAGGGAATTGTAGACTGAAGCTATTCAACAGAACTGTCAGTGATAAGAAAAATACTCTATGTCTGAGCTGTTCAATATAGTAGCCACTATCCCATGTGAACACTTGAAATGTGGCCAGTGTGATGGGTGAGCTGAATTTTAAATTTATCTAATTTTAACTAATTTGAATATAAATAATCACACATGGATACTGGCTCCTGTATTGAACACAGCATGAAAGGGAAAGTGTTAGTTGCTACGATGTGTCCAACTCTGTGACCACATGGACTGTAGCCCACCAGGCCCCTCTGTCTATAGGATGTTCCAGGCCAGAATACTGGAGTGGGTTGCCATTTCCTTCTCCAGGGAATCTTACCAACCCAGGGATTGAACCTGGGTCTCCCCACTGCAGGCAGGTTCTTTACGGTCTGAGCCATCAGGGAAGCCCCTAGGATACAGCATAGTTCTACATTAAAACAAAACAAAAAAGACTAAAAAAATAAAACAACCAAATGCAATGTATGAATTTTTATTGTATTCTGGATCAGAGTAGGGGAAATGAGAAAAAAAAATATTTCAAAGGATATAGATAAATGTAAATTGTTTTGATATTATTGAGCTAAGGTTTTGTTAGGAATGATAATGCTATTGTTACCAAGTCCAAGGTCCTACTCCTCACCCCACAACAAGCCAATAAATGGAGAGCTGATTTTTGGGGCAAGGAATCACAACTTTATTTTGAAAGTCAGCTGATCAAGAAGATGGTGGACTAATGTTCCAGAGAACCATTTTTACCTAGTTAAAATCAAGGCTACTTTTATACCAAAGATGGAGTGACTGTGGTGAGTTGTTGCAAACATTCTGGTGTTAGAATCCTTTTTTCTTGCAGCTGTCCACATAGGTCAAGTCATGATGCTCCTATAAACTTCTAACAAGACAAAAGTAATTCTGTGTTCTACCATGTTTTATTTCTGTACAAATGGAAAAGTATTATACCTTTAAAGGTCAGAGCTTTGAGAATGAGTTATCCTGTATATTTCAGGAGACAGGCAACATTCTTAACTTGTAACAAAATCAATACAATTCAAAGGTTAAGGTAAAAGAAAACAGATCCAATATGGAGTCACATTTATCCTTCTCTGTTACAACATTTTGGTTTTAAAAGAGAATTTAATTACTAGATCCTGTGTGCTGAAGTGTGTAGGGAGGAACTGTGTGCTACTTAGTTTCAAATGGTTTGATACATATATATACACAAAGAAACGAAGCAGATTGGGGCAAAATGTCAGTAATCGAAAATTCAGTTTTAGGACATATTCACATACATTTACTTTTTAACACTTCTATGGGCTTGAAATTTTTTTAAATAAAAAGTGGGAAGTACAAAGGAAAGAGGCAAGCACCCACAGGAACTGTGACAGGACCAGAGCAAGGCTGACCACTTTCCCCAGCTTCCAAAAAGCTGTGTTCCAAACATGTACATGCAAGTTCGTGTCTGGCACTCTGAATATACTTTCTCTCTCTTATTTATAACTGTCTCTCTGGGAAACTGCAACTACTATTAAAGAAATCAGATCAGATCAGTCGCTTAGTCGTGTCCGACTCCTTGCGACCCCATGAATTGCAGCACGCCAGGCCTCCCTGTCCATCACCAGCTCCCAGAGTTCACTCAGACTCACGTCCATCGTGTCAGTGATGCCATCCAGCCATCTCATCCTCTGTCATCCCCTTCTCTTCCTGCCCCCAATCCCTCCCAGCATCAGTCTTTTCCAATGAGTCAACTCTTCGCACAAGGTGGCCAAAGTACTGGAGTTTCAGCTTTAGCATCATTCCTTCCAAAGAAATCCCAGGGCTGATCTCCTTCAGAATGGACTGGCTGGATCTCCTTGCAGTCCAAGGGACTCTCAAGAGTCTTCTCCAACACCACAGTTCAAAAGCATCAATTCTTCGGTGCTCAGCCTTCTTCATAGTCAACTCTCACATCCATACATGACCACAGGAAAAACCATAGCCTAGACTAGACGAACCTTTGTTGGCAAAGTAATGTCTCTGCTTTTGAACATGCTATCTAGGTTGGTCATAACTTTCCTTCCAAGGAGTAAGCGTCTTTTAATTTCATGGCTGCAGTCACCATCTGCAGTGATTTTGGAGCCCAGAAAAATAAAGTCTGACACTGTTTCCACTGTTTGCCCATCTATTTCCCATGAAGTGATGGGACCGGATGCCATGATCTTCGTTTTCTGAATGTTGAGCTTTAAGCCCACTTTTTCACTCTCCACTTTCACTTTCATCAAGAGGCTTTTGAGTTCCTCTTCACTTTCTACCATAAGGGTGGTGTCATCTGCATATCTGAGGTTATTGATATTTCTCCCGGCAATCTTGATTCCAGTTTGTGTTTCTTCCAGTTCAGCGTTTCTCATGATGTACTCTGCATATAAGTTAAATAAACAGGGTGACAATATACAGCCTTGACAAACTCCTTTTCCTATTTGGAACCAGTCTGTAATACAATACCTCTATTCCCACCAAAAGAACTGTCTCTCCTTTGATAGAAACTCTGTAAGCTGGGGAGACACCAGGAACTTGCTAATCTTCCCTCTTAAATCTTCATTCTTCATGCTTCAGATCTGGTAAACTTAAAGTAGTTCCTCTTACAGACAATCAGGGTCAAAGCCAAAATTTTGTATTTGAAATTCTTGTTTACTTTGCAGTATACTGTTTGCATATATGTTAAATAATTTTATATTGATCAGTTAAGAGACCACAGGTCAAACCAATTGTAAATGCTCCAGGTGATGAATAAGAGCTACAATAATAAGGGAAATAACTTAAGTCGGGCCTTAAAGCAGCATTTCTCAAAGTGGATCTGATCTAGGCATCACCTTAGTATTTGACAAAAAGGCAGATTTCCCTGGGTCCTACCCTAGGCCTGCAAAGTCAGAATGTTCATATTTAACAAGCACCCCCCAGCGATTTGAATGCACACTGAAGTTTGAGAACTTAGAGTGTGGTAAGACTTAGGTGTATGAAAAGAAGCCTGAGGGGTGTCCTGATAGGTGAAGAACCTGAAGCAAATATACAAAATCAAATTTGAAACTGGTGACTTCCCTGGTGGTAAAGTGGATAGTAATCTGCCTGCCAAGACAGGGGCACAGGTTCAATCCCTGGTCTGGGAAGATTCCGCATGCCGCAGAGCTCTAGAGCCTGGGAACTGCAACGACTGAGCCCATGTGCCGCAAGTGCTGAAGGCTGGGTGCCCTAGAGCCCCTGCTCCACAAAAAGAGAAGCCATTGCAGTGAGAAGCCTGCACATCGCAACTAGAAGTAGCCCCCGCCCACCCCAACAAGAGAAAGGCCCTCACGTAACAATGAAGACCCAGCGTAGTCAAAACTAATTAATTCCAAAAAAGTCTGTCCTGGGAGGGGATGCTAGAGCTTAATAACTGTGCTCAGGATGGTAGAATTGGCTATATCCCATCAAATCCTCCCCTGCCTTACAAAAAAAAAAAAAAAAGAAATTGGGATTTAAAGAGTACAAGGAGCATCACTTTTCGGAGGGGGACAATTCCCATTTGACATCAGGTGAGACAGAGCTGTTAGGTAGGGTGGGACCAGTGTACAGAAAGCTTCTGACACCACTCAAGGACGTTGGCCTGTTTTTGAACAGTTGGTAGATAATGAAGGAACAAGTCACAACAAACTGTGGAAAATTTTTCAAGAGATAGGAATACCAGACCACCTCACCTGCCTCCTGAGAAATCTGTATGCAGGTCAAGAAGCACAGTTAGAACCGGACATGGAACAACGGACTGGTTCAAAATTGAGAAAGGAGTACATCAAGACTGTATACTGTCATCCTGCTTATTTAACTTCTGTGCAGAGTACATCATGCAAAATGCTGGGCTGGAAGAAGCACAAACTGCAGTCAAGATTGCTGGGAAAAATATCAATAACTTTAGACATGCAGATGACACCACCCTTATGGCAGAAAGTGAAGAAGAACTAAAAAGCCTCTTGATGAAAGTGAAAGAGGAGAGTGAAAAAGTTGGCTTAAAGCTCAACATTCAAAAAACAAAGATCATGGCACCCGCTCCCATCACGGTAAATAGATGGAGAAACAATGGAAACAGTGACAGACTTTATTTTCTTGGGGCTCCAAAATCACTGCAGATGCCATGAAATTAAAAGCTCCTTGGAAGAAAAACTGTGACCAACCTAGAAAGCATATTAAAAAAGCAGAGACATTACTTTGCCAACAAAGGTCCATCTAGTCAAAGCTATGGTTTTTCCAGTGGTCATGTATGGCTGTGAGAGTTGGACCATAAAGAAAGCTGAGTGCCCACGAATTGATGCTTTTGAACTGTGGTGTTGTAGAAGATTCTTGAGAGTTCCTTGGACTGCAAGGAGATTAAACCAGTCAATCCTAAAGGAAATCAACCCTGAATATTCACTGAAAGGACTGATGCTGAAGCTGAAGTTCCAATACTTTGGCCACCTGATGCAAAGAACTGACTCACGGGAAAAGACCCTGACTGAGGGCAGGAGAAGGGGACGACAGAGGATGAGATGGTTGGATGGCATCACTGACTCAATGGACATGAGTTTGAGCAAGATCTGGGAGTTGGTGATGGGCAGGGACGCCTGGCATGCTGCAGTCCATGGGATCACAAAGAGTCAGACACAACTGAGTGACTGCATTGAATAAGGTTTTAGAAAAATCAACCTGGCTGGCTGTATAGGATGCATTGAAGATTTTTAAAAACTAAAATCAGAGAGACCAATAAACACATTTTTGAAGATGACCCAGGAGTGAGTAATGAAAGCAGCACTGGATACAAAATGTAAAGGATGAGTGGAAGAAATGTCTTTGAAGGAAAGATCAATAGGATGTGGTGACTGATTTTTTAAAATGGAGGGGCTACACTGCCATGTGTAAAATAGATAGCTAGTGGGAAGCCACTGTATAACACAGGGAGCCCAGCCTGCTGCAGTTATAAACTAGAGAACGGGGATGGGAAGGGGGAGGAGGTTCAAGAGGGAAGGAATATAATATATAATTACGGCTAATTCGAGTTGTTGTACAGCAGGAACCAACACAACATTGCAAGGCAATTACTCTCCAGTTAAAAATAAATTTTAAAAATCTTAAAAGAGAGGGGCTACAGAGCAATGTGTGTAAGAGGAAATATGAATAATGCTCAAGGTCCATATACACTCTACTGTACATAAAATAGGTAGTTAATAAGAGCTTACTGTATAGCACAGGAAACTCTCCTCAATACTCTGCAATGGTTTATATGGGAAAAGTGTCTAAAAAAGAGTGGATATATGTGTGTATATAACCGATTCACTCTGCTGTATACCTAAAACTAACACAACACTGTGAATCAACTTGACTTCAATAAAAATGTAAAAAAGAAAAGCAAAAAAGTCTGGAAATGCTACTAACAAAAACAAAAACTTAACAACATATTTTTTAAATTGGCTAAGGAGTTAATAGATTTTTCTCCAAAGAAGACATACAGATGGCAAAAACTATATATATGAAAAAGTGATCAATAACTCTAATTATTAGGGAAATACAAATTAAAACCACAGTGAAGTATCACTTTGCATTTGTCAGGATGGCTATTATTTTTTTTAAAAAAAGAGAGAGAAATGACAGGTGTTAGTGAGGATGCGGAAAAACTGAAACCCTTGCACACTGTTGGTAGGAATGTAAAGGCTGCAGCCATTATGGAAAACAGCATGGAGCTTCCTCAAAAAATTAAAAATAGAACTATCATATGATCCAATGATCCCACTTCTGGAAATTTATCCAACAGAATTGAACTCAAGATCTCAAAAAGATGTTAGTACTCCTATGTTCATCGCAGTGCCATTTACAATAGCCAAGATACAGTAGCAACTTATATGTCCATCAAAATATGAAATTTTAAAAATTGTGTATGCAATGGTGAAAAACCAAAATCATTTCCTCTAAGATCAGGAACAAGACAAGGGTGCCTATTCTCACCACTATTATTCAACATAGTCTTAGATGTCCTAGCATGGCCAGTCAGAGAAGAAGAGATAATAGGAATCCAAATTGGCAAAGAAGTAAAATTGTCACTGTTTGCAGATGACATGATACTAAACATAGAAAATCCTAAAGATGCCACCAGAAAACTACTGGAGCTAATCAATGAATTTAGTAAAATCACAGGATACAAAGTCAATACGCAAAAATCTCTTGCATTCTTATACACTAACAATGAAAGATCAGAAAGAGAAATTAAGGAAACTATTCCATTCACCACTGCAACAAAAATAATAAAATACCTAGGAATAAACCTAGGTTAAAAACTTACGAGGTAAAAGACCTGTATGAAGAAAACTATGACACTAATGAAAGAAATCAATGATGGCACAAATAGATGGAGAGATACACCATATTCTTGGATTGGAAGAATCAATATTGTGAAAATGATCATCCAAAGCAATCTACAGATTCAATGCAATCCCTATCAAATTACCAACAGCATTTTTCACAGAACTAGAACAAAACATTTTACAATTTGTATGGAAGCACAAAAGACCCTAAATAACAAAAGCAATCTTAAGAAAAAAAAAAAAACAGAGCTGGAGAAAGCAGGCTCCCTGATTTAAGGCTATTCTACAGATGACAGTCATCAAGACAGTACGGTACCCGCATAGAAACAGAAGTATAAATCAGTGGAGCAGGACAGAAACTCAGAGATACACACACCCACTTATGGTCACCTAATGTATGACAAAGGAGGCCAGAATACACAGTGGAGTAAAGACAGCCTCAAGGAATGAAATTAGAACACCCCTTAACACCAAACACAAATATAAACTCAGAATGGAGTAAAGATCTAAATGTAAGGCCAGACTATAAAACTCCTACAGGAAAACATGGAACACTCTTTGACATAAATTACAGCAAGATCTTGTTTTGACACATCTCCTAGAGTAATGAGAATAAAAACAAAAATAAACAAATGGGACCTGCTGCTGCTACTGCTAAGTCGCTTCAGTCGTGTCCGACTCTGTGCAATCCCAGAGACGGCAGCCCACCAGGCTCCCCTGTCCCTGGGATTCTCCAGGCAAGAACACTGGAGTGGATTGGCATGTTCTTCTCCAATGCATGAAAGTGAAAAGTGAAAGTGAAGTCGCTCAGTCGTGTCTGACTCTTAGCGACCCCATGGACTGCAGCCCACCAGGCTCCTCCATCCATGGGATTTTCCAGGCAAGAGTACTGGAGTGGGGTGCCAAGACCTAATTGAACTTAAAAGCTTTTGCACAGCAAAGGAAACCATAAACAAGATGAAAAGACAGCCCTCAGAATGGAATAAAATATTTGCAAATGAAGTAACTGACAAAGGATCAGTCTCCAAAATATACAAGCAGCTCACGCAGCTTGATAGCAAATCAAACAGTCCAATCAGAAAATGGCCATTTCTCCAGAGAAAACATAAAGATGGCCAACAAGCACATGAAAAATGCTCAATATCACTAATGATTAGAGAAATGCAAATGAAAACTACAATGAGATATCACATCATACTGGTCAGAATGGCTATTACCACAAAACCTACAAACAATTAATACTAGATGCAACAGCAAAAACAAATGGAGGAAGACTGGCAGTGTACTTCAATCAGCTTCCAACTCAAATGATGTGAGCGGTGTAGTGTGACTGAAGATTATGCAAGTGAGAATGAGGAACCGTCTGTTGTTTTCTGTCTTTACTGCAGTAGCAAGTTATTAAATATTAATAACTAACATTTAACGGCATGGGATTTCCTGAGTCGGTCTTTTAACCTGTCCCTGAATTTGACTAGTTTGAGGTCTTTTGGGGTGGGTATGTCTATCTATCCATTTGGAAGAATAGGAAATGGACTTGAAGCATGAGGAATGAGGCTTGAGCTTTTATTAGTGGAAATAATATGTGGAATCTATGGAATAATTTTTTTAATCTTAGCTCCATGAAACTTTTATTAAAGATGAGACATGTATGTGGGGACAGATTTAGGAAGGTTAGATCATGTCGGACAAACCGCTTTCTGAAGGATGTTTTCTATTCCAGAATTATTTAAAAATAAGATTCCAAACCATTGAAGGAGTTTGAAACGAAGTGTATTAAAAAAAAAAAAAAAAATAGCGCATAAACTACACTTCCAGGAAGCCATGCGGGAGAGTCGCTGCGCTCGGCAAGTAGCCTTCGCCGCAAGGTACGCTGGGAAGTGTAGTGCGCCAAGCGACGCTGCACGTGACACGCGGAGGCAGGCGAGGGGACCGCGCCACCTGAGGCGGTCCGGGATCCGGGGGAGGCTAGGCGTACGCCTCTCTTTCCCCCCGAATTTGGTCTGTGCAGTTAGGGGATGGCCCCCATCTCCTCCCCACCGTGAGGTGAAATAAGCTGGCTGTGTTCCGTCGCCCGCTGGAGCAGCTCCGGGGAAGTCTGGGCGGGTAAGGCATCGTGGTGCCTCGCCCCTTTTCTCGGCGGCCGGGCGGGCAGGGGGAAGAAGGTAACAGCCGGGGGCCCAGAGCCTGCGCCCTGCGCTCCGCCCAGGCTGCGGCCGCGCGGGGAGGAAGCGCGTCTAGTTGAGCGCAAAGTTTCCTTTTTTTTTTTTTTTTTGCTTTCTCTTCAGAGTCGCCCTAACGGGCCATGGGGCGGGTATGCCACACTTCAGTTTGAGCGGGGGTCTGGAGACCAAGGGCTGAAAATAAGCAAACCCCCCACTCCCCGCCTCCGTAAAGCGTCCATCCCGCTAGCCATGAGCAGCCGCGACCACCTGTTCAAAGTGCTGGTGGTGGGGGACGCCGCGGTGGGCAAGACGTCCCTGGTGCAGCGATATTCCCAGGACAGCTTCAGCAAACACTACAAGTCCACGGTGGGAGGTGAGACGCTGCGAGGGGCGGTCGGGGCAGCGGCCGGGGTCCTGCGACCAGCCGCGGACTGGAGTGGGCTAGGGACCGGGGGTTTTGCCGTCTTTAGGTCCTTCCCCGGGCCAGGAAGGAGCTGTCTGGGACCCTGGTGTTTGGAGTGCATGCCTCTCAGGGGGGTTTTCCAGTTAAGTTTACCCAGTCAGAGCTGACTGTGTCGAGAGAGAAAGGCAAAGGTGTGACGGTAGGAAATGGGGAAGGGTGGGTGTGAAAATGAGCAGTTGCTGCGTTTCGCTGGGGAACTGTGAACTCAAGCCTCCAGCCTTCCTAGCGGTCACCGGCAAATTTCTGCGACAAGCGGACGCCGCTGAGACCTTCTGGAGAACCTGGTTAGGTACCAGCTGGGGCTGCTCTTCTACCTTTCACGAGAGTTACAGACAGCTGTTGAAGGAACAGACGGGTGTTTAACCTGGCCTCAAGTAGCCTGGCTTTGTTATGGAGATGCCTGCCTGGGAGAGCTCCTTGGACACTCAGTCAGATGCTGATGAGCTGTGTGGTTTTTGTCCGTTGATTGTTTAAAGACAACCTATTCCTAGTGTAAAATATACTACTTTTCTATTTTCCCACCCCTTTTTCTCTCAAACTGGGGAGGCAAAGGACAAAGGGGACACCAGGGGTTCACTTCTTTTCCAGGTGTGGCCTTTGGACTCAACTTTCCAGAAGTAGAAGAATGCCTTTTAAGTAAAAGTTTAGCTGGGGAGAGCTGGTGAAGAGGGAAAGTAACAAACATTTATTTATCTCCATTAAAAGAACTTTTGTAATACAAATTTTGAAAATGTACACTAATGTTCATTATGGAATTTTTTAAAATTAACATGCAATTACATTGCAATTAAGACATCTTCCTTAAGAATATCCATCAAAATGAAGGGTTTTAAGTTTCAAACAAAAAAAACAAGTAACATGAGGGCCCCTAATTCACGGATTTGGTTTAAAAGTATCCCACTAATTTTTAGCAATTGCTCTAGTTTTCCTATCGGAGAAGGCAGTGGCACCCCACTCCAGTACTCTTGCCTGGAAAATCCCATGGATGGAGAAGCCTGGTGGGCTGCAGTCCATGGGGTTGCACAGAGTCGGACACGACTGAAGCGACTTAGCAGCAGCAGCTAGTTTTCCTATAGTAAAGAATATAATTGACTGGCTATTTTTTTCAGTGTTTATTCTAAATTTCCCCTAGCTTTCATTTCTGTCGTAGATGTGAAGAAATATATTTCCAAACATTGGAAATTATCCTGTTTCTGTCTTCGTCAAAAGCTCTTCCCCCTTGGCCTTAACTCATGGAGTCTCAGCATCTACAGATGTGGCAGGAGCTTCTAGCACAGCTCTTAAGCATCACCCGTGGGGTGAATCCTCTGGGACCTTTTCACTTTATCTCATTCCTGCCCAGGATAACTCCTACAGCCTTATGAAGGATGTAGAATTCCCCCAAGGGTGTGATTTTCTCATAATACAATTGGATTAGAAACCAACAGTGAAATTAAATGTGGAAGATGCAAAGGCCAACACACTTACCTCATTTCCGTCTTCTACTTCATCATCCCTTCCCTGAGAAAGCCCCCTAAATCTTCCAAAAACTGTTTAACCTGAGATAAGGAGTTGTTTTTGTAATTACTCTCACCTAATATTCTCCAATTGAGTTTTCTCAGCCTGAGCCAACTGTCTGAAAAGAGATACGTCAGTATTAGTAGGATCAAATAAGTGGTTTGACAAGAGAGTAAAAGCCAGAGATGCCTTCAGAAGATGCATGTGAATTATATGTCCCATATTTAATACATGGGTGTGGTCCATTGAGGGCTTAAAATAACCAAATAAACAAACAATGAATGAATGAATTCGATTGGAGTTGTGTGTCCCTAGGGTTGTATCTGCATATTCGATATGACTTTGTGGACTTTTTAAAGGTAAACTTTATTCAAGTATATTATACATATATTTTCAGTGGATTTTGCTCTGAAGGTTCTCCAGTGGTCTGACTCAGAGATGGTGCGCCTCCAGCTGTGGGATATTGCAGGTAGGATGGGAAGACGGGACAAGAATAAGGGGAGAGATTTTGGTTTAACCAACAAGCTTTCAGAGAAAAAGTGGAACCAAACTTTTTTTTCTGAAGCTGGAATGATCAGACTGCTCTGAGGATATGTAAGCTGAATAGACGTAGAGCTTTTGTAGATGTGTTCTGTAAATGTTTTACCCTGAATAAATATAGAGCAGTCTCTGTGTGGGTGGAAGGGCTGGTGAAGTAGTGAACTATGAAGACCATAGGTGGATGCTCCCACAGCAGGCAGAGGGTGCTCTTTCTAAGGTTTCCAGCTGACCTTGGTGAGAAACAAGAGAAGAGAAGACAATAATAATAGCTAGACAAAGTATTAAAAAGAAGAGACATCACTTTGCTGACAAAGGTCTGTCTAGTCAAAGCTATGGTTTTTCCAGTAGTCGTGTATGGATGTGAGAGTTGGACCATAAAGAAGGCTGAGCGCTGAAGAATTTATGCTTTCAAATTGTGGTACTGGAGAAGACTCTGGAGAGTCCCTTGGACTGCAAGGAGATCAAACCAGTCAATTGTAAAGGAAATCAACCCTAAATATTCATTGGAAGGACTGATGCTGAAGCTGAAGCTCCAATACTTTTGGCCATCTGATGCAAAGAGTGGACTGATTGGAAAAGACCCTGATGCTGGGAAAGATTGAAATCAGAAGGAGAAGGGAACGACAGAGGATGAGATGGTTGAATGGCATCATAGAGTCAATGGACATGAGTTTGAGCAAACTCTGGGAGATAGTGAAAGACAGGGAATCCTGGCATGCTGCAGTCCATGGAATCACAAAGTTGAACGCGACTGAGCGGCTGAACAACAACCCTTATTTATTATTTGCTAATCACTTTTCTAAGCGTTTTAGATTCACTGACTCATTAATCTTTACAACTAGCCTGTAATAAAAAACCACTGCTTTCCCCCACTTTACAGATGAGCAATCTGAAGCACTGAAATGTTGACTTATCCAAAGTCACATAGGTGGTAAATGACAGAGCAAGAATTTGGAAGTGGATGATCTGGATTCAAAATCTGGACTCACCGCTCCTCATACTGCCCTCTTTCCTTTAATGAAGATGGAAAGGGCAGGGTGTCAGAGAGGGTCCCCAAACTGGCTCTGAGGATCACCTTCTCAAGAACTGTCTTACTTCCCAGGGCAGGAGCGCTTCACCTCTATGACCCGACTTTACTATCGGGATGCCTCTGCCTGTGTTATTATGTTTGATGTTACCAATGCCACTACCTTCAGCAACAGCCAGAAATGGAAACAAGACCTGGACAGCAAGCTCACACTGCCCAATGGAGAGCCAGTGCCCTGCCTGCTCTTAGCCAACAAGGTATGTGGTCAGCTTGGAAAACGGCCCCTGGCTTCAGTCTGGTCAGAGAGTAAGTGAATCTAAAATGCACTCTGATTCTAGGTTTCCACTTGCCCTTCTCAAGCTGGCAAAATCTTCTCTACCTCTCTTCAAGAGATGTTGAAACTTTCTTTGAGAAGAACGTTGACTGTAGATGTCTGATGCTTCTGTTCTAGCCATTAGGGGAACTATTTTAAATCCACGTGTATCTGAGCAATGTTCCTATTCTCAGGAAGTTTATGGTGTTGCCTTTGATTTATTTTCTTTGCCAGTGTGATCTATCCCCTTGGGCAGTGAGCCGAGACCAGATTGACCGGTTCAGTAAAGAGAATGGTTTCACAGGTTGGACAGAAACCTCGGTCAAGGAGAACAAAAATATTAATGAGGCCATGAGGTGAGTAGCTTATGCTGTTCTAGAGATAAGCATACAGATTTACCCATCTTTCACTGCAGTATCTTGGACCTTCTTGTTTCTGAGCAAACAAGAACAGATTGAGCCAATGGAATGCAGACTTCTGAAGGCCAGGGGTGCTGTCTTCTCTCCTGAGATAATTGGGGATAATGAGGCATTTAAACCTTGTGGCTTTACTGAATGCCATCTGGTGACAAAACACAATATCTGCTGTTTCTCCATTCAGTTTCTCAGGCTTATTTTTTATTTGATTTTTAGAGTCCTCATTGAAAAGATGATGAGCAATTCCAGAGAAGATATGTCTTTGTCTACCCAAGGGAACTACATCAACCTGCAAACCAAGCCCTCCTCCAGCTGGGCCTGCTGCTAGTAGCATTTGGCTTGTTTTCCCTCCCAGCTCCAGGAGGGCTTTCTCTTCCCTTTGGTTGCCCATCCAACAGTTTTACTAAGTACATTTGACCTGTCTACTGGTAACTGTCTGGTAAGGAGAGCCATCATCACTCAGAAAAGACACATGGGACCCATGGGCATTTCTGCCTCTTGCTTGCTGCTGGCTTAGAGAGACCAGTCAGTGTCTTCTGTCCAAACAAGATCATCTCATCCCTCAGTTTATGATCTGGGATTGATTTTGTGGCAAGGATTAGAAATTAGCATCTGTGTTTCAAGAAGCATAATTCTCACCTGCTTTTGAGTGTATTTTTCCGTTCAATATATATTGATATCCCAGTCTGATAGGACTTCAGTTACAAGGAAAGTGAGATCAAAGCTCATTTCCCAAATTCCTTGTTGGCCATTGCTTTCAGATTCTTTCTGTTTTGCCTTGGAATTAAACATCTGATTCCGAGATGCAGGAGGAGTGGGGCCAGATAATGTGAGTTTAGGGCTACCAGAAGCCCTAAACCAAAAGTCACTGTATTTTTTAAAGATTCTAAAGTTGTATTAGCTTTCTCTTGTCTTGGCTTTAAGAATAGCCAAGCTTTTAAATGAACTCTTTGGTGAGAGCATTTCTTTCTCCAAAGAAATTAATTCTCACGTTAATGTTTTCTAGTATCTTTTCCCCAGTGGGCTGGGGACCAGGTTTGCAGGTTTCTGGGTTGATGTCTTGCTGCATAATGCTGCAAGTGACATCAATTGGCCATGGTGCCGTAAAATAGGTCTGTTCCTCAAAGCTCTGGTAGTCTGAGTGGAAGAAGAGGGAGAGGTTAACAGAACAAAATCCTGTGGCACAACTTGCTTATGAGCACTTTTGTGGCTAGCACTTAACAGCCATAGGAAATAAATATTATATATAGACCTTTGCCTGGGGGTGGAAAGTAGATAGACAGAAAATCATTAGGTAATTTAAGTGCTAAATTGGATAGAGTTTTTAGTATCCAATCACTTCTAGACAGTTTAATTTATTAAATTCTCACAGGATGGTGATTTATAACCTACCTAGAGTTGTGAATATTCTTAGTGAGCTCAGACTTAAGAGCTCTGTGAGAGACACTTAGCTAAATAAGTGTTCTAAGTCTGTGGTTCCCACATATGATCAAAACCACCTAGAAAGTTTGTTTAAAGATTTTAAAATAAAATGTTTTAAGATTTGTGTTTCCCAGTCTAACCTACTAAATCAAAATGTCCAGGAGTGAAATCTGGGGATTCATTGTTGTTGTTTTCAAAACTTCCCAGGCAATTCTGATCAGGCCAGTTTGGAAACCACAGCTGGAGAATGTGGTAAAAATGCAGAGATCCAGGCCTTCCCAGTGAAAGGTTCCTGGGCTTCTGTAGGCTCCGTTAGTTCTCTAGGTGATTTTGACACACACCAGACTGGGGCTTCCCAGGTGGCACTAAGAGTTAAAGAACCCGCCTGCCAGTGCTCTAGACATAAGAGATGAGGGTTGGATCCCTGGGTCAGGAAGAACCCCTAGAGGAGAAAATGGCAACCCACTCCAGTATTCTTGCTTAGAGAATCTCATGGACAGAGGAGCCTGATGGGCTACAGTCCATAGGGTTGCACAGAGTCTGACATGACTTAAGTGACTTAGCACGCACGCGTGCAGACTGAAAACCACCCTCCTAAGAGATCAGAAGCCAGCTATCAGAGCCTTTGGTGGTTTGTTTTTAATGCCAGTTGTTATAAATTTTGCACAGTCTTTTTAGACCTTCAAGTTCTCTTCTGTATTACCCATTCCAGGTAGAGTTTTTATTACAATGATTCTGAAAATAATAGTGGAAGAACAAGTTCTCTGTGAAAAGAAAATTGATTTTTATTCACTGATTTGAACCCCGGCAAAATCACAAATAAATGGGAAATAAGTGTTGTATTCATGGTAGTTACTGACCTTCAATTTGTTTGTTAAAGTGTTATTTTATACTGATAAGAGTATTATGGAAATGGAGACTTTTTAAAATACCTTCTTTAAAATGAAGGTAAATGTTACTCTGTTTATCTGTTAATTTACTAGTATCAGTTGCCTTGTTCCAATTCAGTACTTGATGTAACTTCTCAAATACTGCTTGGAAATGTGACCATTTTTTAAAAAATTGAATATGCTTTCTTTTCCCACTGGCTGACTCAGGATATTTCTGCCTTTTCAAGCATTGCTAGAGGCTGGCCTGCCAGCCCTTCTGGATTTTCTCTCCCAACTGGTGAACATTATGGCCCTGAAACCAATTAAAGAAGAAAGTGAAATATAATTCCTCTCCATATCCCTATCTGTAAAGAAAAGAGAAAGTAATTAAGATAAAGAAGAATAAAAAAAAATATTTACATGATTAGAAATGTGATTATATTAAAATAATTAGATCTTATCATTTGGATGCTACTTCTTGGGTAAAACTGTTTGGAACATGGATATCGTTGTAGCCCTTCCCTAGAGAAATTTCCATATTTGAGACAAGATGCCCCTTCACTCATCCAGCTAGTCTGTGGCCAAGAAGAAAACATAGGCATTCCCTGCAGAGTGTTCTAAGAGATGCAAGGAAGGGCTGAGAACAGAGCTGTGGAATTGTGACTGCCTTGGCTTGCTACTTTGAACAGAATAGCTGAGTGATCAAACAAGCTGGGAAAGGAACCACAGGTCACAGAAGGCCCCTCAACAGTAAGTGATGGTTTACTCTTCTGTGCTATAATGAGCCAGAGTTGCTCTAAGATGATTTCTCTTACTCATTTAACAATAGCTGAGGACTATTTGGGTTCCTCATTTCCCCCCTTATCTCCAGATTTAACTCTTTTCCTTAGCTGGTCTGTATTCTGTCCCCAGAACACTGTCCCATCTAACAGAAGGTTCTTCCTGCCTTTTATCCTTTTGTAGGCAGTGGCCAAGCTTAGCAGATGTAAAAATTTCCATGATAGATATTCTGTACAATCCAGTGATTAGATTGCTCAAGGAAATAAACTTCAGTGCCCTTTTCTCCTTCACTCCCTTGGTTCACTATGTATAGGAAGAGGCCCCAGCTGTGTACATGACTCATTTATTAAAGGCAGATACCCCCCATGCTGCAAAGTGCAATAGGTAGAAAGCCACTCAAAAATGTGCACTGGAAAGAACTCTACATGTATTTTTGACTTGAGAATATATCTACGCATAATCTTTGTTGTTAGAAAAACCGTGCCTTCTCTTCGGCCTTCAAGCATAATCTGAATTCTGTTCAGTTTTATCTGCAGAGTTTTAGTATAATAATGGTATTGCTGTGCTTTAGGTTTCTCCAGGGAAATAGAACTAATAAGATACAGATATGTATGCATATATGTATATGAATATGTGTGTTTATATATGTAAAGGGATATATTATAAGAATTTGTCTCGTGTGATTATGGAGGCTGGCAAGCCTGAAACCTGTGGAGCTGATGCCACAGTTCAAGTCCCCAGACTGGCAGACTGGAAGAGCTGATGTTCCTGTTCAGAGGCCATCAGACAGAATTCTCTGCTACTCAGGATGGGGAGTCAGCCTTTTGTTCTGTTCAGGTCTTCAACTGATTGGATGAGGCCTACCTATATTAGAGAAAGCAATCTGCCTTATGGCATCTACCAATGTAAGTGTTAATCTCATCCCAAAACACCCTCACAGAAACATACAGAATAATGGTTAACCAAATATCTGGATAAACCCATGTTCCAGTCAAACTGACACACAAACTTAACCATTACTTGCACTTAATAGTACTTTTCTATGTAATGGTGCTGTTTTGATAACTTTCTTCACACTCAACTTGGTTTACACTTAACTGATTAGAAACTAACCTACATATAATGGGAGTAAAAAGGAAAAGCAGATACGAAAGGAAGAAAATAAGATAGACATTTTATTATTTATCATGACATGAGAAGAGCAGTCCAGTAGTACTAGATACCAATATCTGACTTTGCATAAACTCTTCCCTCAGATTTGTGAGTTGTGCATGTTTCTTATGCTACCCTGGAAATAAGAAAGTAAACAGTTCTTATTTTATATTTGAGGGAAAAATTATCTCAAGATTTGACTAATGGAAGACAGCCATTTGAATCTGTAATAAAGCCAAGACGTAACTGCAAATCTTCAAATTCCCCATCTCCATTCTATCATTTAGGTTTCTGGGAAGCATTTGACCTGAAAAACCTATTTTATTAATAGAATATGAGCCCAGACATTTAGAGAAACACAACTGGCCCTTTTGGGGTTGGAAATTTAGTTTGTATTAGATAGACTTTGAGATCGTGTTCAGAGACGTGTGTAATTACACTTGGGGCCAAGTTTAGTGCTGTTTGAATAGCACGCAGCACAGATATGTCCTGAGATCTTTGACAAGTTCCAGTGACTAAGATAATGTCACCCAAATGCAGTGACTGTCATTTGATTTTGAACATCGGCTTTATTGTTTGCAAATACAGAAATTTTAAAAAGTTATTCTTTTCCATTATAGTTTATCACAAGACACTGAATAGTTTCCTGTACTATACAGTAAGACCTTGTTGTTTATTTTATATATGCAAGTACAGAGGTATTAACAGCCATTGCATTTTCAACTGTTGTTGCCAGTAGCTAACATCTGAATGTTTCTATAAGCCAAGTACATATTTGTCTAAACAGGTCACATGGATTATTTTTATTTTCACAATGATCCCAAGATTCTATATATGTAGACACTTAAGGCACAAAAATTAAGACTCTGCTCAAGGTTAGACAGCTAGAGAGTGGCAAACTCATTTTTAACCTTTAGCTGTGTTAACTTCAGGAGCTCCTTTAACTAAATAAACTGCCTCCTGTTTTGTATGTGTCTGTTTTGGTGGTGGCATCCTTGATGTTTTCCCACATAAAGAGTAATTTATTAAATGGGTGTACAGGTTTTTGAGTACTTCTATAACAATTTTAAATCTGCTCCTTAAGGAAAATGTCCCACAACCCAAACAAAACCTCTGTTTACATTTTGATAAATTTATGTTCAGTCCATTTTTTTCATGTGCGGACTTTTTCATGTACTTGTATTCACACTTAAGTCAGTTTTCATTGCATACTTTTTATGTATCCAGTATTACAGTAGGAGTTGTGGAGGATATAAAGATCTATGCCATAGAAGTTCATGGAAGGCAGTCAAGAAAGATTTCTTAAAGGGAAGTAGGACATGAGATGGATACCAATCGAGAAAGAGGTGGGATGGGATTTCAGGCTGGGAAGAAAGGGGGCTTAGAGTTTTTATGCAGGTTTGAGTAGTAACCAGTAGACCAAAGGTGTCATGTTCTAGAGCAGTGGGAAATAAGGTTAGAAAGACCATGGAGATTATATAGGTCACTAATTAAGTGGTACACCTACCGTTATAATTGTGGGATAAGACCTGGGGAAGAAATGCTTTCTGTCTAGGAAGGGCAGTCCAGAAGAGAGCCAGGCATGTAAAAGAATTGCATCTCACTGCAGGGAGTCTACTTCTTGTAGTGATGCAGGACAAGGAAGGAGGTAAGGAAAAACCTCATGGAAGAGGCACTCCAACTGGAGGACTACAAGAAGAAATGCATTCTTAGAATAAAGCAAATAAAGGCATGGGGGCATTCACTAAACATCAGAGCTTGCTGTAAGAACAGTAGATGGGCGTTAGACCTGGAGCTGTTGTGGGGGCTGGGGTAGAGACAGGATGGATGGAGGAGAGCAGGGGACTGTGGGAAAATGAGATTGGAGATAGCGTAAATCAGGAAGAGCTCTCTCTATAGGCTATGCTGAGGCATCTGAACTTCATTTTGTTGGAGAACTGCATTTTTTTTACAGTTGAAAAATACATAAACATTATTAATTTTTTAAATGGCTTAAAACAACAGAAATGTATTATTTTATAATTCTGGAGGTCAGAGATCCAGAATAGGTTGCATTGGACTACAATCAAGTTGTTGGCAGGACTGCATTCCTTTCTAGAGACTCTAGGGAAGAATCATTTTCTTACCTTTTCTGGCTTCTGGAGGCCACGCACATTCCTGGGCTCATGGTCCCCTTCTTCCATCTTCAGAGCCAGCAAAGGTCCGTCAAGTCAGTTTATCACTCTGACATTTCTTGTCCCTCTCTTTGACTTTTAAGGACCCTTGTGATTACACTGGGCCCGCTCAGATAATCCAGGTTAATTTTATATTAAGATCAGCTGATTAGCAATCTAGTTCCCCTTCCCATATTCACAGGTTCCAGAGATTAGGTCATAGAACTGAGGAGTAGTGGGTTAAGGAACTTGTCTGGAGTCACACGACTAGCTGGTAGTAGGGCCAAGAACATTATTGTTATAATTCACATAATATATTTTTTAGAAGGAAATAGAATTCTTTTGTAATTTGACCTCTGAAAGACAACTTAAGAGTATGAATATTCCTCCAGGATTTTCTCTGCATATGCAGTCCCAGCTGTACAACTCTTTCTCCTAAAAACAAAACAAATTATACACGGCTTCCTGAAACTTCCTTTTTTTCTTTTTTAATGTACCTTGGATATCTCCCCTTGTAAGAATACACAGTTCTACCTCATTCCTTTTACTTGCTGCATAGGATTGTATGGATGTATTATAATTTACTTGAAGTGAAGTGAAGTTGCTCAGTCGTGTCTGACTCTTTGTGACCCCATGGAATGTAGCCCACCAGGCTCCTCTATCCATGAGATTCTCCAGCCAAGAATACTAGAGTGGGTTGCCATTACTTGACCAGTTATCTATTAATGGATGTTTGGATTATTTCTTTTTCCTCTCTACAAATAGTGCCACAGAATCTCTCTATAAATTTATAGACTTGTGTGAAACCTTCTTTATGAACTCCTAGAAGTAAGTCATGGAGAAGGCAATAGCACCCCACTCCAGTACTCTTTCCTGGAAAATCCCATGGATGGAAGAGTCTGGTAGGCTGCGGTCCATGAGGTCGCTAAGAGTCGGATACGACCGAGCAACTTCACTTTCACTTTTCACTTTCATGCATTGGAGAAGGAAATGGCAACCCACTCCAGTATTCTTGCCTGGAGAATCCCAGGGACAGGAGAGCCTGGTGGGCTGACGTCTATGGGGTCGCACAGAGTCGGACACGACTGAAGCGACTTAGCAGCAGTAGCAGCAGAAGTAAGTCAAAGGGTATACATACTTTAAATATAGTGCCAAATTTCCCTCCAAAATGTTGGCCCCATTATATACTCCCACCAGTAGGATATGAGGGGCCAGTTTATCCATATCCTTAACAAGACTGTTTTCAATGTTTACCAATTTAAGTAGTGAAATGTAAAAATGTCAAGAGCTGCGTTAGGCATTGCTGACAAAATGGAGGCACGGCCCCAACCCCCTCTCCTTGTCCCACAGGCACAGTCCCAGGATGAAAGAGTTAGGTCTTGTGATTCTGACTTGTTCTTTCCTTTCTTCAGTTGAGTTGGCTGGAAAGAATGTTAAGGTGCTTATTGTTCTTGAGAGGAGCATGAGAAGGCACAAAGCCTTCTGCAGTTGTGCCCAGAGAATAATCCATAAAGTTAACCATTGACATTTGTTCAAGGATCTTTACAAAGAACATTCCAGGATGAGCAGTTAGGCCACAGCTTGAGGCCATGGGAAGGATTGTTACCTGAGACCTGTTTGTGAGGGATATGTTTGTGGCAAAGAAAGTTTGCTGAGTTTAGGGTTTAGGAATAGTTAAGAATAGTTAGAAGCTAAAAGCTTAAGGAATGTTGTAGTGTTAGCATATTTTACTATAGCTTGTAGGGATTAGGAATTTTAGAGTTATTAATAGCTAGAAGCCAGGGGCAAGCAGGATTTACAAAGATAAGAAATAAACTGAGGAATGTGGTATGCAGCCCAGACATAAGCATGAGTTACAATGTAATCACAAGTAAACACAATTCTGAGAGAATCGCTGAAGCAGGAACTCTGTTTGAAGGGCAACAATGAGACAATAAATCTGGGTGAGGGGGAACTGAAAATGTCAAACCTTTGACCTAATGCTTTTGTCAAAGTATAAAAGAGAACCTGAAGCTTGAAATAAACATGCAGTCCCGCACCTTGAATCAGAGGCTGCATCATTCTCCACCGACACTGCTCATCTCTTCAGGCTGATTCCCTGTCTGCTGGAGCTGGACTCCGGCATTAAAAAAAAAAAAAAAGGTTATGATTAAATGTAGTTGTCATTTTTATTTCTTATGTTAGTCACCTATTTGTATCCAATGTCTGTTTTTACTTTGTTGTCTTTTTTTAGTGCTTTTGTAAAAGCTCATTGTATATTAAGGATATTAACTGTATCTCATACATATTGTAAATATTTTCCCCAGTTCATGGAGAGATTTAAAGTAGAATAATATTAGACTTGTGCCTGAGAAACTCTGGCAACAGCTTAAATGTTAGTATAAAGCATTCAGACTTTATTATGAGAACCGTAAGGACATATTGAAATTTTATTTATAGGAATGCCATGAGTGCTGTACTTCAGGAAGATAGTATTGTCTGTTGTATCTACCACACATTCCAAAAAGGGAAGAGAAGCTGTTGCAGTAATTTAAGCATGAATGGTGACAATAGACATGGCAAGTGAATAGTGAATTTGAGAAACGCAATGAAGAAAGAATCAAGAGGTTTCCGTGTTGAAGACAAACAGTGAAGGGTTGGGGTGGAGTCAGCAGCACCAAGGATTTGAGCTCAGGCGATTAAGAAGATGCTGCTGAAAGAAATGAGGAGTCAGGAAAAGAAGGTGGGTAGGGGAGATAATTTGTTTGGCATAGATGAACTGCTGCTAAGTCACTTCAGTCGCATCCGACTCTGTGTGACCCCATAGACGGCAGCCCATCAGGCTCCCCCGTCCCTGGGATTCTCTAGGCAAGAACACTGGAGTGGGTTGCCATTTCCTTCTCCAATACATGAAAGTGAAAAGTGACAGTGAAATCGCCCTTAGCGACCCCATGGACTACAGCCTACCAGGCTCCTCCGTCCATGGGATCCTCCAGGCAAGAGTACTGGAGTGGGGTGCCATTGCCTTCTCCATAGATGAACTGAGCTTGTGGGTATTCAAGTGGAAATGTCTGTTAGGCAGTCAGGATACTGGACTGGAACTCCAATATCCTGGAATTCATTGGAGGCAGAGAGGCTGGCAGCAGTTGGTAGAATCATATCTGTACTGGGTGTGGTCAGAATACAGTACTCCTAGGAATGGTTAGGAGATAGTAGAGAATGAGCGATAGCACCTTGGACATGTTATTGTTGTTCAGTCACTAAGTCATGTCCAGCTCTTTGTGACCTAATGGACTGCAGCACGCCAGGTTTCCCTGTCCTCCACTATCTCCAGGAGTTCGCTCAAATTCATGTCCATTGAGTTGGTGATACTATCTAACCGTCTCATCCTCTGCCGCCCTCTCCTCCTTTTGCTTTCAATCTTTTCCAGCATCAGGGTCTTTTCCAATGAGTTGGCTCTTCACATCAGGTGGCCAAAGTATGGACATACCTCTTTGGACATTCATGGAGGTAAAAGATGACTGTCATCACTTCTGTCACCTTTTCTGCATGTGTAGCTGTGGGCACTTTTTCTTTACTCTCCTCCCAAGGATTGTTATGTTCCAGTGGAGGCATAAACCAGCTGTTGGATTTTGTTTTTTCTCTTCAGTGAAGACAGTGTAATCCGTTCTACCTCCTACAGTGCTTCATAGTGTTCAACCTGCTTTCACAAGGGAGCTCCTTTTGTTACTATTGTTATACCAATCTCGTGAAGGAGGGAAGGACCAACATAATTATCCCCATTTTACAGATGAAGAAGCAGAGGCACAAGAATTTAAAATTTGCTGAAGATCACCTAGGTAGTAAACCGCAGTGCTCAGGGCCAGTATTCTTCATCACAAGTTCAGTGCTCTTTCTGTTATACTTTGGGGCTTCCCCGTTCAGCAATGTTCACTTAACAGTGTTTGCTGGCAGTTTGGATGGACAAGGCTGTGTTATCTTTCATGTTACAAGTGCAAGTTTTCTATGGATTTTACTGTTGTTAAGCAAAACAGCAAGTGTTAGTGTTGGGGTTTTTTCCTTCAATCTGATGTCAAGTTGTACATCCTATTTGTCTTAGTAACAGAAACCCACCTAAACTTAGCTCTTAATATTCTTTTATTTATTTTTGGCTATTTTGGGTCTTCCTTGCTTCGTGGGCTTTTCTCTAGTCGCGGCAAGTGGGGGGTGCTCTTCCTTGTTGTGTGCAGGCTTTTCATTGCTCTTGTTGTGGCACATGGCTCTAGAGCGCAAGGGTTTCAGTAGCTGCAGTGTGTGGTTCCCTGGGTTCTAGAGCACAGGCTCAGCAGTAGTGGCGCACAGGCTTAGTTGTTCCATGGTATGTGGGATTTTTCCAGACCAGGGATTGAATCCATGTCTCCTGCACTGGTAGGTGGATCCTTTACCATTTAGTCTCCAAGGAAGCCTCAGCTCTTAACATTCTTAGGAATAGAAAGGAAGATGGAAGTCTGGAGCAGAAGAAATATACACTTGAGAAAATAAGAAATGTACACTTGAGAAAATGAATTAGAAAGTTTAAATTGACTTTGGCCCATTCTTTTTCTGGCTGTGACCTGAGGCAGGGAAGCATCCTTCTTAACCATGAACCTATCTCCAAGAAGGTTTTTGGCCACTGGGGTTACAAAAAGACTTACTAAATACACAGCTCCTCTGTTTCACCCTTTATTATGAGTGTTGTGATGGGACAGAGAGTCAGCAGGTTGGAGGTAAAAGATTTTTTAAAAGAAGAAGAAGGAAAAAGAAAACAACTCTGGAGAATCTTTCTTTAATTTCCTGGCAGGGTCTTCAAAGACAGGTCCCTTTCTGAGCTCCTGTAGACAGTAGAAGCAGTGTCTATCTTTATTTTTCTTTTAATGGACAATGTGGAATCTTTAATTGAAGTATTTAAGAAAGAACATTTGTCATTCTGTTATGGTTGGTGTAGCATACAGCCTTACATAGTTTCTTTTTTAATTTTTTATTTTAATTGGAGGCCAATTACTTTACAATACTGTGGTGGTTTTTGCCATACATTCACATGAATCAGCCATGGGTGTACATGTGTTCCCCATCCTGACCCTCCCTTCCCACCTCCCTCCCCATCCCGCCCCTCAGGGTCATCCCAGTGCACCAGCCCTGAGCACCCTGTCTCGTGCATCGAATCTGGACTGGTGATCTGTTTCATATATGATAATATACATGTTTCAATGCTATTCTTTCAAATCATCCCACCCTCACCTTCTCCACAGAGTCCAAAAGTCTATTCTTTACATCTGTGTCTCTTTTGCTGTCTCTCATATAGGGTCATCGTTACCATCTTTCTAAATTCCATATATATGTATTAATATACTGTATTGGTGTTTTTCTTTCCGACTTTCTTTTCACTCTGTATAATAGGCTCCAGTTTCATCCACCTCAGAACTGATTCAAATGCATTCTTTTTAATAGCTGAGTGATATTCCATTGTGTATATGTACCACAGCTTTCTTTATCCATTCATCTGCCGATGGACATCTAGGTTGCTTCCATGCCCTAGCTATTGTAAACAGTGCTGTGATGAACATTGGGGTACATGTGTCTCTTTCAATTCTGGTTTCCTCAGTGTGTACGCCCAGCAGTGGGATTGCTGGGTCATATGGCAGTTCTATTTCCAGGTTTTTAAGGAATCTCCACACTGTTCTCCGTAGTGGCTGTACTAGTTTGTATTCCCACCAACAGTGTAAAAGCGTTCCTTTTTCTCTGCACCCTCTCCAGCATTTATTGTTTGTAGACTTTTTGATAGCAGCCATTCTGACCGGTGTGAAATGGTACCTCATTGTGGTTTTGATTTGCATTTCTCTGATAATGAGTGATCTTGAGCATCTTTTCATGTGTTTGTTAGCCATCTGTATGTCTTCTTTGGACTAATGTCTGTTTAGTTCTTTGGCCCATTTTTTTATTGGGTCCCTTATATTTCTGGAATTGAGCTGCAGGAGTTGCTTGTATATTTTTGAGATTAACTGTCAGTTGCTTCATTTGCTGTTATTTTCTCCCATTCTGAAGGCTGTCTTTTCATCTTGCTTATAGTTTCCTTCGTTGTGCAAAAGCTTTTAAGTTTAATTAGGTCCCATTAGTTTATTTTTCAGAGAAGGTAATGGCACCCTACACCAGTACTCTTGCCTGGACAATCCCATGGACAGAGGAGCCTGGAGGGCTGCAGTCCATGGGGTCGCTAAGAATCGGACATGACCGAGTGACTTCACTTTCACTTTCATGCATTGGAGGAGGAAATGGCAACCCACTCCAATATTCTTGCCTGGAGAATCCCATGGACAGGGGAGCCTGGTGGGCTGCTGTCTGTGGGGTCGTACAGAGTCGGACATGACTGAAACGACTTAGCAGCAGCAGCAGCGGTTTATTTTTGCTTTTATTTCCATAACTCTGGGAGGTGGGTCATAGAGGATCCTGTTATGATTTACGTCAAGAGAGTGTTTTGCCTATGTTTTCCTCTAGGAGTTTTATAGTTTCTGGTCTTACATTTAGATCTTTAATCCATTTTGAGTTTATTTTTGTGTATGGTGTTAGAAAGTGTTCTAGTTTCATTCTTTTACAAGTAGTTGAGCAGTTTTCCCAGCACCACTTGTTAAAGAGATTGTCTTTTCTCCATTGTATATTCTTGCCTTTTTTGTCAAAGATAAAGTGGTATAGGTGTGTGGATTTATCTCTGGGCTTCCTATTTTGTTTCATTGATCTATGTTTCTATCTTTGTGCCAGTACCATACTGTCTTGATGACTGTTGCTTTGTAGTATAGCCTGAAGTCAGGCAGGTTGATTCCTCCAGGTCCATTCTTCTTTCTCAAGATTGCTTTGGCTATTCAAGTTTTTTTTTTTTTTTTTTTTGTATTTCCATAGAAATTGTGAAATTATTTGTTCTAATTCTCTGAAAAACACCATTGGTAGCTTGATAGGGATTGCATTGAATCTATAGATTGTTTTGGGTAGTATACTCATTTTCACTATATTGATTCTTCCAATCCATGAACAGGGTATATTTCTCCATCTATTTGTGTCATCTTTGATTTCTTTCATCAGTGTTTTCTAGTTTTCTATACATAGGTCTTTTGCTTCTTTAGGGAGATTTATTCCTAAGTATTTTATTCTTTTCATTGCAATGGTGAATGGAATTACTTCCTTAATTTCTCTGTTTTCTCATTGTTAGTGTGTAGGAATGCAAGGGATTTCTGTGTGTTAATTTTATATCCTGAAACTTTACTATATTCACTGATTAGCTGTAGTAATTTTCTGGTAGAGTCTTTAGGGTTTTCTATGTAGAGGATCATGTCATTTGCAAACAGTGAGAGTTTTACTTCTTTTCCAATCTGGATTCCTTTTGTTTCTTTTTCTTCTCTGATTGCTGTGGCTAAAACTTCCAAAACTATGTTGAAGCAGTGTCTATCTTTAAACCTGGCTGGCTGATTTTCACGCAGCCATAGAACTGGAAGTGCCCGGCATGGAGTAAGTGCTCAAAAATTTTTACAAAGTTCCCAGAAACTATAGCATATCCTTGAAGGAACTGGGTCGTTGTTAGGGGTAGAAAAGAATTATCAGACTCACTGCCCCCACACTGTTACTTCTTACTGTCTTTAACATATGCAGGGGAGAAGGAAAAGGCTAATTCTCAAAATGTAACTAAAATCATAGGGGAAATTAAGCACTTTGGGTTCCCAAAGCCATTAAATCTCATTTCCTGGGAGAAAGAATAACTGTCTTTTCTGTCTCCTGTGCCTGTTTCATTTTCACAGTTTCAATGCATCTAAGATCTAACATGTCAGATGATCAGTGTCTTTCTTCAGTTTCCTACAGAGTGGCTGTGCTTGAGACAGGTGTCCAGGGGAGATTGTGTGGGGATGCACTGGAGGGATCTGACCATGGAGGTTGCATTTCAGATTCTCCTGATGGCTAGGGAGACAGTTCTAGGGGTCTTGTAGGCATAACTCTGTACTTACTCACTAAAAAGTAAACTAGAAGTTCAAGTCTTCCTTCCTTCCTGAGAGACAGTGTTTGTTGAAATACTGAGTGAAGGGACTTCCCTGCTGATCCAGTGGTGAAGACTCCCCACTTCCACTGCAGGGGGAACAGGTTTGATCCCTGGTTGGGTAACTAAGATCCCATGTGCCACACAGTGCGGCCAAAAGAACAAAAAAAACAGTACCTGGAACAAATGAAAAGAGTATCCAGTGTTTTAAAAAAGAGAAAAAAAAAATACTGAGTGAATAAACAAGCAAACAGAAGCTATTTGCTGAAGCTAAGGAGAGAGAGAGGATATGGCCCTCACTTTGGAAGAGGAATAGCCTTCAGTGGCCATCTGTACATAGGCCTGGAAGTAAACTACAGTGCCAAGGCCCAGAAGACCTGTTCTGAACTTTCCAGTTGCCTGGATATGTAGACTGGTCAGTTCCTTTCATTGCCTAATAAATGAATAACAAGAATTCCTCTGCCTCATCTCACAATAACAAATAATGGTATTTGCTAAATAACAGCAATCTGACCTAATAAAAGAGCTTCCAAGAAAGTCACCTGTGACTGCACCACGCCAGCCTCTGCACTGGCATTGTGACAATAATGGATGACAATACTTAGTGAAAACATATTTGGACATCCACTAAGACCACCACCAGGAAAAAAAAAAAAAATACTATCAAAAAACACCAAAACAAGGGTTTCCCTGGTGTCTCAGTGGTAAATAATCCACCTGCCAATGCAGGAGACATGAATTCGATTCCTGATCCAGGAAGAGCCCACATGCTGCGAAGCAACTAGCCTGTGTGCCGCAACTATTAAGCCTGTACTGTAGAGCCAGGGAACAACAGCTAATAAACCCATGTGCTGCAACCACTGAAACCCACATACCCTAGAACCCGTGCTCTGCAGCAAGAGAAGCCCTTGCTCTGCAACTAGAGAAAAGCCTGTGCAGCAATGAAGACCCAGCGCAGCCAAAAGTAAATAAATTATAAAACCAAAAAAAGTGTTGGCAAGATACGGAGAAACTGGAACCCTTGTGCACTGTTGGTGGGAACGTTAAATAGTGCACCTGCTATGGAAAATAGAATAGAGATTCCTCAAAAAAATTACAAATAGAATTACTGTATGAGCTAGGATTTCCACTTCTGGGTATATACTCCCAAAAACTGAAAGCAGGTACTGGAAGAGCTATTTATATATTACATTCATAGCAGCAATTATTCACCATAGCCAAACTCTGGAAGTGACCCAAGTGTCCACTGACAGAGGAACGGATAAACAAAATGTGGTATATACATACAATGACATAGTATTCAGTCTTTAAAAGGCAGAAAATTTTTATACATGCTTCATGATTGAACCTGGAGGGACATTATGCTAAGTGAAATAAACCAATCACAAAAGGATAAATACTATATGATTCCACTTATGTGAGGTTCCTTGCAGTAGTCAAATTCATGAAGACCGGAAGAAGAATGGTGGGTACCAGGGCTGAGGAGAGAGGGAATGGGGATTAGTGTTTAAGTATAATGTTTCGTTGAAAATATTCTGGAGATGTGAATGTACTTAATGGTATGCTTTCTTTTTTAACTACCAACAACATTCAGGGGGGAAAGGGTGGCATGACATGGAAGAGAAAATATAACTTGTTTAACGCTTTACTGGTGGACTGTGCTATTCTTTTCCCTTAGGGAAGCCAGAGTTTACAAGAGGAGACATTCAGGAGGCAATAGTAAAGGTTTGGTTTGTTTGTTTATGGACTGTGGCTTCAGTTGGTTATTAACAGGCTGCCTGTGACAGGGATTGAAGTCTATTTTACAATGGTCTTGGCCTTTCCCATAAGGATCCTGAGCTCTACTTCTGAGGGTCCTATGCTTCCAACAAATGTTCATAGATTTAAATGGAACGATCTGAGTTACCCTCAGTTATTTGACTTAAGTCTTGAGCCCGCCCCTTCCCCATCCCCACCAAGGAATTAGGAATATGAATTTACTAATAACAAATACTTACATTCCGCTTACTGTTCCAGAGACTGTCCTAAAGCCTTTTAATATATCAACTCATTTAACCCTAAGAATCCTACGAATTCAGTACTACTGTTGCCCATTTTACGTATGAGAAAACTGAGGCACAGAGGGGTAAAGCTATACACCTATTAAATGGTGGACCTGAGGTTCAAACAGAAAAACCTTCTGGCCCAGCACTCTTGCTAATTTTTAGGCCCCTAAGGTCCACCACTGGGACGTTAATGACCCTGAAGTGATCTTAAGGTCCTGAATGGAGAATGGAAATTGGTGGTGAAGTTATTCCTTGACTGAGGGCCTGCCTCCCTGCTCCAGCAATTGCGGGGCTCCTGAGGTCTAACGGTGAAGCAAGGCGAAGGGGCTTGTGGGTTTAAGGTCAAAATTTTTGAAGCTGTGAAGTTTCCCTCCAATTCAGAAGCAGCCCCTTGCTGACGAATCAGCTGCCTAGCCCACAGGTTTTGCTGTCAGTGGAGTTATAGATGACCAAGACAGGCGAAATGATGTATCATTAAGCTAACATTAAATAACACCGAGCCCTTCATAAATCTTTTTTCTCAGTCGTCCTAAGGCGCGACCCAAGACGAATCTGCAACTCCGGAGTGGCAACCAGGGGGCGGGACGAGCAGCGACCATTTTTGTTTTGCGGCCGTGCGCTCTCAGAGAATCTTGACAAACAGGACCTCACGGAGGAGGTGGGGCCTCTCCGCGGGCGGGGCGGAGCCTGGGGGGACGTGATTATTCAAACGAACCAATGAGCTCCGCGCATCTGGCAGGAGCTGCCAATGATCGGTCGTTCTGGGGCGGAGCCCACAGGCCCTAGTGGGTTTGGTTGCCCGGCGGCTTTGGCGCATTTTCGGCTGGTTTGATTCATCCATTTTGAAGAGACTGGGGAGCGGGGGGCTCGTCTGGTTAAGGGGCCCTGAACCAGGGAGCGGCGGAGTTTGAGAAGCCAGCAGCTCGGGGCTCGGCGGCAGCGGCCTCCTCGGCCGAAGTTGGGGGGGGTGGGGCGCCGAGCGCGCGGGGTGGGGGGGGTCCTGGTCTTTGGCTCCTCGACTCGGTCCTGTTTCGACAGCGAACATGTCTCGGCCTGTCAGGTCAGTGCGGAGTCCGAGGCCTGGAACGGGCTGGAGGGGGCTGGGGTGAGTGGTGAGGGAGCGGGGGGCGGGGGGGGTGCCGAGGCTCAGCGCCGGCCTTCTCCTCGCCGCGCGCGGCCTCCTCCCTTTCGGGCCCCGCGCGCGCCCCTGAGCGCGGGGGCCCTGGCTGGCGCGCGGGGCTGCGCGGGGGCGGCGGCCGCGCGCCCGAGCGCGGGCTCCTCCCCGCCCCGCGCCGCTGCAGGGCCCGGGGCCGCGTTGCTGCCTCCCCCACTCGCCGCACTGGGGCGGGCCGGAGGGGGAGGGGTGTGAAGTCGGCGCCCCCGCGCAGGCCCCACCTCCTCGGGGCCAGCCCCGCGGGCTTGGTGGCTTGGCCCGGCCTCATTGGGGGTTGGGGCAGAGACACCGTGCAGCGCCTGCCCCGCGCGGCCCGCGTGGGGGTGGGGGGAGGCGGCCCGTTCTCTCAGGCGGACGGGGGTGCTCCCTGCCGGGCGGGAGGGGCCGTGCTGCCGTGGGGCCCCGCCTCCGTCCTCCGGGGTCTCTGCAGGGCCCCGCCTCCCGGATCGGGGCTGGGCGTGGGCGGGACGCGTTCTTTTCCCCTCCGGCCGGAGGAAGAGTTCGGGGCTGGGCCCTGGCGCGGACTGCGGCCTCTGCCCCGCCTGGGGGGTTTCTGAACGGGGTAACCCGCGCACTTCGCATCCCGAGTTCGCTCCCGGCCCCCGCCTAGAAATGCCCTTCCCTTGGAATCGTCCCTGCTCAGGGAGGTGCGGGTCAACTTGCACGGCCCAAATCCCGAGTGCTCGTCCTTCCCGCTACCCGGCTCTCTTCTCACGTGGCCGAACACGTTCGAGTGTGTTTGTAATCTTTTTACCCCCCGAGTAACTAATAATAAACGGGCTAGGGTCGGGCAGTCGTTGGACTTCATTCTGAGACTGTCAACAAGTTTGCCGTTCCCCAGCGCCCAGTGGAATCGCCCTCTGCCGTCCTGGCTATTGTATGGAATGTGCCATTTATGGAGGGGTGTGGCTTAATCCAGTCTGGTGCGGCCTTAAGAAGGAGCGCTGTTGCTAATAAATGTTATTTTTAACATAATGTCCTTGAGGCTGTCAATGTAAGGATTGGCTACTTGGCGTAGTGTTTTCTGGATAAATAGGTTTCGTTTTTAGGTATTTTAACAGTTTCTTCCCCCTTCTCCATTCCAAGTTTTGTGAGAAACGGAAGTATTTTGACCTAAAGCTGTAAAGGGGGGTTTGGAACCCCGGAAAGGGTTTTAAAATGTTGCACACCGTTCTGTCTCCAGACTAGACTGTCCGCTCCAACTGGTGGTGGGCTGGGACTGCATACTCCTGCGCTCCGGGTGGGCGTGAGGAGAGTGCTCACTACCTACCTGACAGCCTTTCTGCTTAATTTCAACCCACATCTCTGATACCTTACCATCGCCACCGGGAAGAGTTCTGCCTGCATTTTGGCACGGAGTCTGAATCGATATTTCAAATTATAGTATGCATACTTTTTTGCATAATAATTAACCGGTGTATCCGGTCAATTTTCGTAGAGTATTTTCTTTAGGATCAGAACAGATAAGACAATTATCATAATAAAGATTTGTTTCACCTGGATTGGATCTTCTGTCTTCTGGAAGTAAATTACTGCGTGATGAAAATGGATTTGTTTTTCTCTACCTTCTAACCGCAGTTCACTAGGTTTTGATGACTTTTCACTGTTGTAACTTAACTCCTCTGCCTGATTTTGTGCCCCCAGATTTACATGTTGGGACAGGAACATTTTTTTATCTCTTGAAAACTTTGATTTTTTTTTTAGTATCACCAGGTGGGAATAAATACATTAAGCACGTTCTAATGCGTTTTTTTGTAGGCATTGGGATTTGTGCACAACTTTTTTCTTAGTATGTTAAAAGTAATTTTTTTAAGTGTTTATTTGCCCCTAATTGAAGAATGAAGTTAAATATATTGTAGACTTTTTTGAGTCACTTTCAAATTATTAATTTCAAACAACTTGGTTTCTGATTATATATTTAGTGATGAAGTCTCTTTGTAACTGTCTTTTAAGTCTTTTACATACTCTTGATCAATAATAAAGCAGAAATAATTAAACTTGAGTTTGGTGGTTTGTTAAATTTGCAATAAAAAAAGTTCTGTCTTAGGGAAGTGCTTTTATTTCAAGGTGTAATTGAATCTGTTTACTCGAGGGAATGTAACCAAAAATTACAGATGTTGACCTGGTATCAGAATGATCAACCTCGTTTAAAAACAAACCAAAAACCAAAAAAAGCACGAGTTGGCTAAGTGTCTCTGCAGCTTCTTTGGGAATATGTTTCTGTCCTTAGGCCTGTATATAATTTTGAGGGTTTTCTGGTTTACGTTTTTACTCTGACTATTTTAATGTTAACCTAAGCATTTAAAGAAGATTTAGAAATGTACTAATGGCTGCTTGACACCAGTTTCCAAATGAGTGGAATTGATCAGCTACTGCAGGATTTTCCATAGATGTGTGCGCTACACATATCTAAGTAGTTCAGGCTGTATTGCTCTCTTCACCTTTTATAGTATATAACTCACATATAAATGAGAGCTCAAATATTTTAGGCCTTGGATTCGAGTTTATAGCATAAAATTAAGTCTTAGAGCCAGAAAGAAATTTAGGCAAATTCATCTTGCAAGTGACTTTATGTGGGGACCTGGACAAGTGAAGTGCCTTGCGTCATCCGCTAATACATGCCAATATTGGGCCTAGAACCTAGATTTCTTAATTTCCAGACCTGCTTACCCTCATCCTCCCCCTTTCCACATAAATGCGCTCTACCTTCTACCAGATAAGAATTGATGTTACTTGACTGTATGACACTTTGAACTTTTGTTTTTATGACTCTTAACCTTTGGGGTAGGGACTAAAAATGCTACTACTTGTAAAAGATGAAAAAGAAAGCTCAGAGATGTACTGACTTGCCCAGACTAGAAAGTGGGTTTTTTGAAATTCAGCTTGGTGTATTCGCCAGAGATCCTCTCTTATTGAAAATACTCCCAAGTCACTCAGATCAATCTGTTTCTCCTTTCTTCATCTTGTAAGTGTTATCATGCCTCTTTTGTTTAGTACTTGAGATTGCAAAGAACCTTTAACATTGAAAGTTTAGATGTGAAAGCATAGGCTCTTACAGATTGATAAAAATATTTTTGGTCTTGTTTATACTTCTGTTGAGAATTAACAGCTTTTCCAAGATTTCAAATTGCTTTATTTTTAAAGAGAATTTTGTTTGTAATGTGTCTGGATTTCTTATTTTTTAAAAAAAAAGACATTCTCTCTTACAGGGAAATTAGTTTCAAAACGGCCTGTTAAAGGGAAAAACTTAGAAACCTGAAAATTTTAGGTAGTTTGGATTTTGGGACCAAGTGTACACTGTGCTAAGTCGACTGTGACTCTAGCTGGCCAAGCTCCTCTGTCCAAGGGATTCTCCAGGCAAGAATACAGGAGTAGGCAGCCATTCTCTTCTCCAGGGGATCTTCCCTACCCAGGGATCAAACCCAAATCTCTAACGTCTCCTGCTGCATTGGCCAGCCGGTTATTTACCACTAGCATCACCTGGAAAGCCCCCAGGTAGACACAGGAAGATACTTAAAAGTGTCATATACTAATAAATGTGGTTTTAGATGAGCCTGATTCCTTGTATCTCATCTTACTGTCTATGTCCAGGGTGTGTGTGTGTGCATGTGAAAGAAGTGTGATTTTTATTAACCTTGAATCTGTACATTGTTACTTACATGTCACTTTCCTCTAAAAAGAAACTTTGTAGACTTTACCTTCCAAAATATCTCACATAACTTGCAAAGCCTGAATAATGGAGGAGTTAATTTTGTAACAACACTTAAATACTCAACATTTCCCAACATATATATATTTAATGTGAAAACTATAATAAGACAACGCTGGGAATTCCCTGGTGGTCTAGTGCTTAGGACTTGATGCTTTAACTGCAGTGGCCCAGGTTTGATCCCTGTTTGGGGGACTTAAGATCCTCCTGCAAGCTGTGTGGCTCAGCCAAAAAGAAAGTGTTTTAAGTTTGATTTTAGAGAAATTACCAAATAAACATTTACTAAGTATAAATACAGAATCAGGTACTCCACTAGAGGATTTCACTTTATCTTGTGTTATCCTTATCACCCTGTAATAGAACATTTTTTTAAATAACAGATGACCAAATAAGTTATAATAGTATGTTACTCAATGTCACAGAACTATCAAACAGAGCCAGTATTTGAACTGAGATTTTCTGAGTACAATATTGGCATTCATTCTGTGGTACCACTCTTTCTTTCCTAGTGTTTGGCATGAAGATGGGCAAGTGCTACTTTATCTAGTCATCTCTAATGGTGAGTGCATTCTGTATGCACTGGTGGTTAAGATTTATATAGAAAATAGTTGAGGGGAAATACATGGCCAAACTGTTTTAAATAGCGATCTGTGTTTTTTTCCCAACTCAATCTTTAACTTGCAGAGATAAGTTTTAATTAAAAGCATTTTTAAAAAAAACAACTAGAACTTCAGCTTAGTCCAGTACCATCTGTTGGAAGTGATAACTTTGCAGTCAAGGAGCTAAGGTGTAGAAATAATAATAAAGGTGGATTTAGGCTTCATGAGTCTTATTTAAGTCTCTTCCAGATTTGTATTGTATTTGATTACACACCGAATATATTACAGGTCCACAATCCTTAGTTTGAAACCATTGGAGGACTATATGTGTTTGAGAGTTCAATATTTTCAAAAGTTTTAAGCAGGTAACAAGATTTTAAAAAAAGAAAGTAACAGGGTTCCTATACTGTATGTATAATGTACCATCACCAGTCTGGGGTAGTGCTCCTATAATGAAACATTAATCGCTGGTAAAACCTAGGAATTTTCACACTAAAATTCTAAAAATCCTCTCATTTGCCCCTCATATGTTTACCACCATATACATTATGAAAAAACTTGGTTTTCAGAACTTTTTGAATTTCCAGATCATAGATGAGAGAATGGACCTTTTAACAGTGCAGTCCCTTTCTCAACCTTTAATTTTAGAAAAAATAAAAATCTTGAAACAACTCGTTAAGCAAAGTATATATATTATCCCTATTTTGTATGTGCGATAGCTGAAACTTAGATAATTACATAATTGGCCCAGTTGACCTAACCTTTAAGAGGAAGCAGAAATTCCAATAGAAACTGTGGCCAATCCAAAGCCAGTGTGGTCTTTTCTGTGACTCACTGCCTTGGGGTATTACTGGTAGTAACACACTTTGCCATCTTTGGAGCAGTTTAGTTCATAGCAGGACTTTGGTGGACAAGACCAACTTTAGAGTGAGCTGGGGAGGGTGTGAGTGGAGAAAAGGAGAGTTTGAGGGGAAGAATAAGAGAATATGCAAAGAGGTTCATTACAGGAAAAGAACACTTGAATGTACAGGAAAACGCACTGAAGTGTGAGGCTTTTGTGGGAAGAAAATAACATGGCTTTAAGTGAATACGGTTCGTAAGTCAGGGGCATTTTTCCCCTGACCAAAATAAGTGAATGGATTCCAAAACCACCTAAAGGACACCACAGGAAATTAATGGGCTCATTTTACATATACAAATAGATGCAAGACTGCCAAACATAGCTAACTGAATCTAGTATGTATGAAAAATATCAAGTAGAATATGTCCCAGAAACAAGGGAGAAAGACCATAGCATTTGAAAAGGTTCAGCACCAATTATGAAACTCATTAGTATACTACAATTAGTAGGGAATTAAGATTAATAAATTGGAGTTGATTTAACTTGACAAAAGTTATAAATTAAGGTAAGTGGTTGAGTTTCAGTGATTGAAATCATTTAGCAATACAACTCATTAATAAGGAGAAAGTAATTTGGAATAAAGGGAGATTGGTTTTATGTTTTTGGTCTGTTTTCCCCAGAAATATAAAAAACAAGGCCACCGTTCTGTGTAGCTCTGGGATACCGACCCAGTTAACATCCATGTGAATGGTGCTTCTCTCAAGTTGAGAGTTAATGATACACAGTCACATAGAGTTTGCAAACTTGAGTCACTTGAACTTAATGAAGTTGTTGAGTATCCTGTGAAGTGTTACTTCGTTTGCCTTTTTAAATTCTTAGCTGCAAAGGGAAATAAACATATCATTCTGGATTATGAAGTGGCTTCTTGGATTGTTGAGTCTAGAAATAGAGACTGCAATGTTGTAGACAGTAAAAGAAAACATTTGGTCTAGCACATGACAACTTGATCAAACTGGGGCATCCCTTTGTTTTGTCTCAAAAAATGTATTCCAATCTAGGTTCTAGGAAGAACTGATTGTTACAGAATTGCATTGCCATATTTTAAAGTAACTAGTATCTAAATAGTCAGAGGTGTTTGAAAAACTTCAGGTTGCCAGAGTGTCTCAACTGGCTATATTTTCAGGTGCTTCTTAGTATCTTTTGAACCGTGCACCTGTACAGTTACCTGCAAAGCAAGGTGATCTTCAGGAAGATTTCATCTGTCAAGATAAAATGACCCAGAACGTGAATTTCTTAAGAAACTAAAACTTAGCTCCACTGAGAAGTAAAAATCCAGCCATCTATTCATTGGACTGGGATAATGGACTATCTTCCACAGAAGCTACAACTGGAAAGATTTATAATAATTTATAATAAGTATAAATAATTTATAATAATATTTTGACTACTGCTTTCCCACTGAGTTCTCTAAATCAGACTGTCAAACTCTGCTGCTTGATATTGCATCATTTAGAGGGAAACATCACACTTGTCAGGAAAAGCTGTCCTTTTGATGCAGAGAACTGTCCTTGATTTACAACTTTAGAGCCTCAAATAAGGGCTTCCTGCGCACAAAATTCACATCTACCTTAACTTCTTCGCCAAAAAATAGGACCCAAGGTCCACTTCACAGTCTAAACCTGATGAAGACCCCTTTTCACACAGTCCTACTGTGCTTTGAACCCATCAAGACACTGATTCATTTAAATTTCACCTAAATTGTACCCTTCCCCAAATCCTTTTCAGTTTTCCTGTTTGGTTAGATGCTCCACACTTCTGATGTTCCATCATCTTTATTATAATGAGTCAGTAAATCTGACTTTCTTAGGCTACAGATTTGTCCCTGATAGTTGTGTTAAGACAACTGGAAGAGTCCACTGAAGTTTCCAAGACCTTGCTGCAGACAGGACTCTACTTGGTAATGTACCTGCTTGAGGTTTACTCTTCCTAACTGCATAGTTTTTGCACTAATGTTAGGAATGTTTTCCTATATGGAGGAACTGAATATATTTTGGGAATAAGGAGTGCCATATAACAGTTCATATTTATTCACCTGGACTGAAATAGTAGCAAGTTGATAAAAGGTTTAGAAGGGAATTGTAATAACTAATATGTATCTGGCTCATCATTCAGAATGCCTTTATTCTCGTGCAGAAGTTAGAAATTTACTTTTCCCATTTGAAGAACTGAGAGCTCTTTCCTGTAACTTTTTGATTTTTTAATTTTTATTTAAAATTTTTTGCTTTCTTGTTTCTTGTGACTGGTTTTGAATTCTATTTAATTGTAAAAAGCAGAATGATACAGTTAAAGCAACATTTCTTAGCCAAAAGGAACATGAAGCTCAAAGATAAGCAATTGTGAGAAATTACCCTGAATTGAATTTACGTATCTCAGCTTCTATGAACTAATTTTCTTACATCCTGAGAAAATTTGGCACATGTATAGTCTTGAGAGTTACAAAATAAGAGGTAAAATGTCCTAAGTTTTAAGGGGTGAGTGGGTAGTGATTGTTGATAAGCAGAAACTTTCATATTTAGCCTTGAAGGAAAGAGTGGAAACTGTCGCATCAATTTTAAGGGCTGCTCTGTGGAAGAAAGTTTAGATTTAGACCATGGTAATACCAGGAGCTAGACAAGACAATTGGTGAGTGGACTTCAGAGGCAGATCTCACCGCAATGGAAACTTCCAGTATGGAGTTTTCTTCAAATTAGTAGCCATGGGAGATCATGAAGGTCCTCAGTCAAGCTCTTACAGTACATCTGTTAATAGGATAACGTGTTTTGGGTAAGATTGGGTTAGCTGTCAGGTCCAGTAATTCCAGTACCTGGTGGTATATCACCCTTTCCCCTGACCCCCACAGGCCACTAACCTTGGATAGGCTTTATGAGTGCTTAAGGAAATGGCAACCCACTCCAGTGTTCTTGCCTGGAAAATCCCAGGGACGGGGGAGCCTGGTGGGCTGCTGTCTATGGGGTTGCACAGAGTCGGACTCGACTGAAGCGACTTAGTAGTAAGCTTAAAAAAGTGATTTTCTCGAAAAGAGTTAAAAGTAGGAAGAAATGTTACACTTTCGTGGCCACGGATTATAACTGTTGCTTGTAAAAGTGAAACTACTTTGTAAATCTGTATATTCTAAAGCAGTGGATGAGGTTCCTGTAAGAAATAGGTTTGACATTGCAATTTTGTTACATGTAAGAATACAAACACAGAAACAAGCTTCAGGCATTTGGCAGTTATTTAGGTACAATTTTCTCTGATATTTTCTATTTGCTGCTTTTTCTTTTAAAGAGCTAGTTACAGGGAATTCCCTGGCGGTCCAGTAGTTAAGGCTCAGTGTGCTCACCCCCTGGTCGGGGGGACTAAGATCCCCCACCTGTGTGGCAAAAAAAATAAAATTGTAGTTACACATCAGTAAGGGCTTCACTTTGGAACAACGGACTGGTTCCAAATTGGGAAAGGAGTACATCAAGGCTGTATATTGTCACCTTGCTTATTTAACTTGTATGCAGAGTACATCATGCGAAGTGCCGGACTGGATGAAGCACAAGCTGGAATCAAGATTGTTGGGAGAAATAGCAATAATCTCAGATATGCAGATTACACCAACCTTATGGCAGAAAGCAAGGAGAAACTAAAGAGCCTCTTGATGAAAGAGGAGAGTGAAAAAGTTGGCTTAAAACTCAACATTTAGAAAACTAAGATCATGGCATCCTGTCCCATCACTTCATGGCAAATAGATGGGGAAACAATGAAAACAGTGACAGACTTTATTTTCTTGGGCTCCAAAATCACTGCAGATGGTGACTGCAGCCATGAAATTAAGACATTTGTTCCTTGGGAGAAAAGCTTTGACAAGCCTAGATAGCATATTAAAAAGCAGAGACATTACTTTGCCAACAGAGGTCTGTTTAGTCAAAGCTATGGTTTTTCTGATAGTCATGTATGGATGTGAGCTGGACTATAAAGAAAGCTGAGTGCAGAAGAATTGATGCTTCTGAACTGTGGTGTTGGAGAAGACTCTTGAGAGTCCCTTGGACTGCAAGGAGATCCAACCAGTCCATCTTAAAGGAAATCAGTCCTGAATGTTCATTGGAAGGACTGATGCTGAAGCTCCAATACTTTGGCCACCTGATGTGAAGAGCTGACTCATTGGAAAAGACCCTGATGCTGGGAGAGACTGAAGGTGGAAGGAGAAGGGGACGACAGGATGAGTTGGTTGGATGACATCACCGACTCAATGAATGTAAATTTGAGCAAGCTCCAGGAGTTGGTGATGGACAGGGAGGTCCTGCGTGCTACAGTGCTTGGGGTTGCAAAGAGACACGACTGAGCTACTGAATTGACTAACTGAATGGCTTCCCAGGTGGCTCAATGGGTAAAGAACCTGCGTACAAAGCAGGAGACACGGGAGTTGTGGGTTTGATCCTTGGGTCAGGGAGATCCCCTGGAGGAGGGCATGGCAACCCACTCTAGTATTCTTGTCTGGAGACTCCCATGGACACAGGAGTCTGGCAGGCTACAGTCAACAGAGTTGCAAAGAGTTGGACCCAACTGAAGTGACTGAGCACACTCGCAGGCATCCTTCAGTAAATTGACTTCAGGACCCAATAACGGGTTGTGGCTGACAGGCTGAGAAACATTGTTCTAGATATTTACCTCTTACATGATCAGTTAAAAGAGCTGTGTTAGCTGTTTGGGGTTCCTCAAAACTCAGATAAACTGGATTCTAGAAAATGAGCTAGGTGTTTCTTCTTCCCTGCATTGACCAGAGCAGTGTGATTTCTTCAGGGTTACAAATGGAAGGATAGTCCGCTTGAATGAGCTAAACAATGTAAGTTGTTTATAAGTTCCCTCTGGTTTTCCTTGAGAAAATGATTTTGTGCTCTTTAAGTAGTGTAAAGCTTAAGGTATCAACAATTAAATGTGTGTTTCTGTTTTAAAGTTCTGCTTCCTTGCCTGGAATTTGGTGTGAACGTTGGTGACAGATTAGCATCAGATTTTGTGGTTTTAGTTGTTTTCTCATCTGTAAGGTTAAGAGGGTTAGTTGAGATCATCTCAAAGGTGTGGTAATTTTCTTCTCTGAAGTACTGTTCATTCCCTGATAGCTCAGTTGGTAAACAGCCCGCCTGCAATGTGGGAGACCTGGGTTCAACCCCTGGGTTTGGAAGATTGCCTGGAGAAGGGAACAGCTACTCATTCCAGTATTCTGGCCTTAAGAATTCCGTGGGGTCGCAAAGAGTCAGGCACGACTGAGTGACTCACTTCACTTGATCTTTAGAATGTTATTCAAATATTATTGACTTGGTCTTAGATGGTTGCTGCTATAAGAAAGAAATTTGGGAGGTAGACTTACCATTATTTAGTAGAAGGAAGTTGATGATCAAGAGAGAGGAAGAAAAAAAATCCTATTGCTTGAGTTAGCCATATTTGGTGCCAAAAATGGATCTTGTTCTTTGTCTAGCTTCCAACTTTACCTTTCATTTTTGCACTTTATAGCAATGCAAAAGTGAGGACTTATCTCAAAGCCCTCTGGTGGTCATCCAGGAATTGGTTCATGTGTAACCAAGTTACCTTTAGAATCTAAATATAGTGATTATATCAGCTTTTAAAATAAGAGCAGGCACATAATTGAAGTTTTTGTGTTCCTATAGTTTCTATTTTAAACATTTGTTTTCCTTACTGGGTTACAGTTCTGTTTTCTAGTGTAAATTTTTAGACTTGTTTAGATGGAACTCCATTTGATTTGAGTGATAGAAATTGATTGAACTTGAATGGTGGAATTTAAAATAGCTAGTATTGCTACTTTCTCTGCCCTAATTGGTAACTGGAAACTTTATCATAGAGTTGGAAATAATGTTAAAATACATATTTTGACGTTGCATTTTAGTGAAATGAACAACAAACTCTTGAACACAATCTTTCTAAATAATACTAGAACCAGACACCATGTTTTTAAGAGGAGTGATTTAATCATGCTGTTCAGATAAATAGTTCAAGAGCGTTGTGTAATCAGGTGGGTTCAAGATTGCAGTGGTATTCTGGAGAAAACAGGTTAGTGCTTATAAGAAATAATGGCTGCTATTTATTGGATAATTGTGTGCCTGGCACTCACGGCAACCTTGAGAGACAGGTGTTGTTATTTCTGTCTTACAGGTGAGAAAACTGAAGTTCAAAGAGGGGAAATAACTGGGAGACCCAGGATTTAAACCCAATTTTAAAATCCATGTTTTTAACTTTTATGCTGTCTTGAAATTTTTAAATTTAATTTATTTTAATTGGAGGATCGTTGCTTTACAATGTCTGTATTAGAAATTTTGTATTGTCCTCCCAGTTTGAGTTTTTGATGTTCATTTTACACTGAAAAGTTGGTTTTGGCATTTGAAAGTTGCTTCAGCGGTTACGACTCCTTGCTTTCAGTGGTATCATAACATGTTTGTAGTTTTCCTGTGTTGAAAACTAGGATAGAAAAAAATATATTGATAGAAAATATGGGACTTCCTTGGTGGTCTTCCTTGCCAAAGCAGGAGGCTAGATCAAGGAACTAAGATCCCACATGCCATGCAGCATGGCCAAAAAGAGAAAAATGTACTAAATAATTTTTTGGCTGTGCCAGGTTGAACCCTGGACCACTGCAGTGAAAGTACCAAGTCCTAAGCACTGGACTGCCAGGAAATTCCCCTTTCAAATCTCTTAAATCTAAAATAAAGTTTTTTAGTTTGGAGAAAACTGAATTTTCTTTTGTTGTTAAGGGCAGTGGGATTAAAAGTCTGATAGGTTAAAACCTCCAGTGGCACATACATCCTCCCTTCTGTTGCCCTTTCTCACCCTAATCCTTTGCAGAGGCCAAATCCATTCACTCATCAAACCTTCCTTGAATCTGATGTTCTAAGTGAAGGAGAGACAGCCTCTGTCCTCAAGAAGTTCACATTTAAAAGGGGAGACAGACATTAGTGGTTTATGTAGTATCAGTAAGGGATTAAAGGTGTTGAGAGGTGATGTTGTAGCTGATATGAATGAGACTGATACGAATAGCATTCCAAGCAAGGAAGCTGCAGGACCAAGTGGTAAAAACAACAACAACAAAAAAAACCTGATTCTTGGTTCCTTCCTGGTGTTGATTGTTAAGTGGCAAGAAATGAGATCCAAAAAGACTTTTAAGGAGCTACTGCTGCTAAGTTGCTTCAGTCATGTCCGACTCTGTGCAACCCCATAGATTGCAGCCCACCAGGCTCCCCGTCCCTGGGATTCTCCAGGCAAGAACATTGGAGTGGGTTGCCATTTCCTTCTCCAATGCATGAAAGAGAAAAGTGAAAGTGAAGCCGCTCACTCTTAGCGACCCCATGGACTGCAGCCTACCAGGCTCCTCCCATGGGATTTTCCAGGCAAGAGTACTGGAGTGGGTTGCCATTGCCTTCTCCAGACTTTAAGGAGATTGGATGATTAACCTCTAGAGTATTTTCTAGAATTAGATTTCTAACAGAGCTCTTAAAATTTGGCCCTAAGAGCAAAAAGTTCAGAAAATATTTGAGTGCCTACCTTTTACCTGTTCTGTAGCACCAGTGGGGACATAAGACATAACTGTTACCTTCAGAGAGCTCAAATTAGTGAAGAAAGCAAATGCTACAGCAGTATGTTTTAAGCTGTGTGGTCCCCAAAAGGATCATTGACTGTTTGAATTTGACAAAGTCATGTTTTTCATTAAGCTTTGATAATTGTGTTTAATTTTATAGAGCAGCTTTTTAGATCTGTGTGGCAACTTAGGTCATCAGTTCCAACAGCTGAGGGACTGGGGCCCAGAGAAGTGATTGGCCTGAAGTTCTAGAACCAGAACCTGGAATTCCTCTCGGCAGATTCTGTATTTATCACTACATAATTCCTTTCTAAGGAGTGTTTCTAGGGATACACTAGAGAAGTGTAACTATCATTAGCAAGCTGTTAGAAAGTTCTTTATATTGAACCCATACTTAATCTGACCACCAAATGTAACGTGTTTTCTCTTTTGCAAGTTAGAAAAATGCCAATTTATTCAGTTGTTCTTCATATGAAGAAGGAAGAAGGAGGAGAAGAAAATGTCTACCCACTGCGGTATTCTTGCCTGGAGAATCCCCATGGACAGAGGAGCCTGGCGGGCTACAGTCCATGGGGTTGCAGAGAGTCAGACACAACTTAATGATTTAAGAACAACAGTGGTCCTTTTCCATTATGATTACTTGCCTTTATACAGTACCATAGGATATGTCTATTGATCCCTGGAAATTATACCGCATTTTAGCTGCAATTGCACCAGCATGGATAGCTAAAATTATTATACCTGCAGTTTCAGAATCTGTTCATAATTATGCGAAGTTGAGGTTTAAAACTCCCTCTCGTAGATCCTTTCCCCCTGCTTCAGTGTCCCATTTTCCTTGATACCAAGTAATGCAGAAAATGGTCATCTTTGCATTGAGTTCATAATGTTGTTTTTCATGGTGTCTGTCATTAAAAATCACTATTTTGCTAGAACATGAATATTTACTACCTCCCCAATAGTTTTGTGTTTTTTTTGTTTTTGTTTTTTTAAGAAAATTTTTTGTTTTTTTTAATTGTGGTAAAGTAGCATATTTCCCCACTGCAGTACTCTTGCCTGGAAAATCCCATGGACAGAGGAGCCTGGAAGGCTGCAGTCCATGGGGTCGCTGAGGGTCAGACACGACTGAACGACTTCACTTTCACTTTTCACTTTCATGCATTGGAGAAGGAAATGGCAACCCACTCCAGTGTTCTTGCCTGGAGAATCCCAGGGATGGGGGAGCCTGGTGGGCTGCCGTCTATGGGGTCGCACAGTGTTGGACACGACTGAAGTGACTTAGCAGCAGCAGCAGCATATTTACCATCTTAACTTTTTTTTCCCCCGATTCTTTTATATAATTTTATGTATTTGCTTTTGGCTGTGCTGCATCTTCATTGCTGCGAGCGGGAGCTACTCCCTAGCTGGGATGCTCAGGCTTCTCACTGCAGTGGCTTCTCTGGTTGCAGATCACAGGCTCTAGGGCTCACAGGCTTCAGAAGTTGTGTACATGGGCCCGATAATTGTGGCGCACAGACTTAGTTGCTCTGCCACATGTAGGATTTTCCTGCATCAGGGATTGAACCCGGCCTCCTGTATTTAAAGGCGGATTCTGTACCCCTGAGCCACCAAGAAAGCCCCATCTTAACCATTTTAAAACGTACGGTTCAGTAGTTAAATACGTTCACATTTTTGTGCATTCAGTCTCTAGAACTCTTGTAAAACTGAAACGATACATACCATTGACTTCTCCATCTTCCTCTACCCCACCCCTGGCAACCACCATTCTACTTTTTTGTCTCTCTGCATTTGACTAGGTAACTCATATAAGTGGAATTAATAGTCATGTTTTTTTAAATTAACTTTCCTAATAGAATGGTATCTTTAATATATAAACTCAGTTTCTTAAAACATAGTTACAATATATTTTATGGTTTTGCATCTTGTCTCATTTAGGCAATAAAGTCAGAAGATAATTCATTATTGGTAGACTAAAGAAAAACAATGCAAAATTCCTTATGAGTCCTTTTTCTCTCTTAAATGAAGCGTGTGTCCATAGGGCTTCCCTGGTGGCTCAGTGGTAAAAATCCTACCTGCCAACACAGGAGGCACGAGTTTGATTCCTGGTCTGGGAAGGTCCCACTTGCCACAGAGTAACTCCGTGCGGGGGGCTGCAACTCCTGAGCCCGTAGCTCTGGAGCCTGCGAGCCTCGACTCCCGAAGCCCGAAGGTCCTAGCGCCTATGCGCCACAACATGAAGCCCCACTTACCACAGGTGGAGGAAAACCTGTATGCAACGGAGACCCAGCACAGCTTGAAAAAATGCAGCCATGCCTTCTTGCACATCTAAGCCCCAAGCATGTGTTCAGAATTCACTCCTCCTCCATCATTTTTGCATATTATATAGACGTCACACCTGTACTCGAATTCTGACTGCCCTATTTTTGCTTTTAAATGGTGTCTTAATCTATTGTTGTGCTGTTATTTAGTCACTAAGTTGTGTCCGACTCTATAGCCCACCAGGCTCCTCTGTCCATGGGATTTCCTAGGCAAGAATAATGGAGTGGGTTGCCATTTCCTTCTCCAGGGGATCTTCCCCACCCAGGAATCGAACCCCTGTCTCCTGCATTAGCAGGTGGATTCTTTACCACCGAGCAACCTGGGAAGCATCTTAATCTATAAAACTAGGAATAGTCCTCAGCTTAGATTTAAGTGTAGTTGGTGATATGTTTCTCTTAGTCCTTTCAATTCATTTGTTCAATTTCCCCTTAGTTACAGTGCATCTAAGGTTCTTCTAAACGCCAGGCATTTAGAAGTTTGGATACTAACATAGAAGCTCTTATATCTCTCAAGGCAGAAATTTTAAACTTCTGGGTTTAGAATATGAAGTAGAAAAATGGGAATTAAATTTGTTTGAGATATTAAAGATGCTTTACCTAGGAAGAAATACTTTTAAAAGTACTTTTAAGTACTTTAAGCTGAGCGCCAAAGAATTGATGCTTTTGAACTGTGGTGTTGGAGAAGACTCTTGAGAGTCCCTTGGACTGCAGTCAATCCTAAAGGAAATCAGTCCTGAATATTCATTGGAAGGACTGATGCTGAAGCTGAAACTCCAGTCCTTAGGCAACCTGATGCAAAGAACTGACTTGTTGGAAAAGACCCTGATGCTGGGAAAGACTGAAGGCAGGAGGAGAAGGGGATGACAGAGGATGAGATGATTGGATGGCATCACTGACTCAATGGACATGAGTTTGAGCAAGCCCCGAGAGTTGGTGATGGACAGGGAAGACTGGAGTGCTACAGTCCATGGGGTTGCAAAGAGCGACTGAGCGACTGAACTGAAAGGACTTAAAAATCACTGAGCCAAGTAGATACATAAATTTGTTTCTTTAATAAATGCTCTTTAGGGGAGTTTCCTGGTGGTATAGTGGGTAGGATTCCATCCAGGCTTTCACTGCTGTGGGAAGGGAGCTGAGCTCTTTAATAAAGAGCATTTGGCTCATTATTATATTTATTATATTTGGCTGTGCCAGATCTTAACTGCAGCATACGGAATCTAGTTCCCTAACCAGGAATCAAACCTGAGTTCCCTGCATTGGGAGCACTGAGTCTTAACTACTGGACCACCAGGTAAGTCCCAAAGAACAGCTTTTGAATGAATCAGTTTCTTCCATTCCCTTCTGTGTAAAGCTTAACTTACAGTCACCATAGTTTGTATATTATAATTAATTGTATTATATTTAAAAGCTAAGACACTTTGCTGTGAAAAAAAAAAATTAGTAGTAACCTTATTTATCAGGAATATGTGTGAATAAAATAACATTTACAGTTTTGGTTTGTGTGCATATGGTATCAGACTGTATATAAAGAATATATGGTACTATGGCTCATTTCTCCATTTTATGTACTCCTGGGAGGTTGTTTTGTTGGAAAGGATAATATTTGAGCTATCCCTGAGATGAGCATTATAAGAATTGTCGTTTGACATAGTTTTGTTTTAAGCTACGCTTTCCTATAGCACAATGTGACATTCTTTTGGCTGAGATGACAGCTTTTTGAAAAATAAATTTCAGAGAGCTAGTTCTAATTCTGTTTATGAAATAGAAATGAGTGTTCTAGTATCTTAGAAAAGTCCTATATTTTTATGATCTTGATTAGAGTCTTTTCTTTTTACAGAAATAGGAAGGTCGTTGATTATTCACAGTTTCAGGAATCCGATGATGCTGGTAAGTTTTATGATTTCAGTAAGTAGTACATTGAACTGATTAGTGGAAGAATACCCAGCATATTTACACTGTTTTTTATTCTTTTGAAGTAATTTTTAAATTTTAGACTATTTTGACGTATATAAATTACATCAGTCTGTGTCACTCAAAACAAATGTTGAACCTGCATGGATTTTACTTTTTCCTTGGTAAATCATTGATAATAAACACTTCAATAATTTTTTTTCTTACCTAGTTTTGGACTCTAAAGTTTAAATGTGCAATAATTCTTATACATTGTTTATTAATATATCTCCTGCTATAATCACAGTAAAACTCATACTTTGTAATAGGGAGCATGTATGTATTTTGCATGATGAAGTAAGATGAGAGTATTTTGTGAAACACCTTTGATTTGTGAACTAACTATAGAGAGGCTAGTGTATTGTAAATCTTAGCCATAAAAGGTTTCTTTAGAATATGTCCTTACTCTCATTTTCAAGATGTGTTTACTGTTCTTTTTTCTTTAATCTAATTTTACTTTATAAAGATAATATTATATGCTTTGGGGAAATGTAGGAAATACAGCATTGTATAAAGAAGAATTAAAAAAGAACATAACCCAACTTCCCAGAGGCAATACTTGCTAAATATATTTGTTTACTCATTTAATCCTTAGCTCAGTCCTGTTAAAATGGGGTTATAAGTATTGTTATTTCCATTTTACAGATAAGGAAACTGAGACAGAAATATTATTCAAGGTCCCTTAGCCCTCAAGTAACCTTTTTGTTTAAAAAGGCTTTGGTCTTTTTGTTTCCTTTTAAAAATATAGTTGACATCTTTCTGTAGAATTTTGGATTCTGTGCCTCTCCCAGCTGCCCCTACTTAGCTCTCTTGTGTTATGAAAAGTTTATGCTTGTTAGTGGTTGTGTGGTATTCCATAATTTATAATTATTCAACCATTTAATAATTGCTGAAGCTTCACACTGTTCTCAGTCCTCACAAGTGTATATAATGGTCTAGTGAACAGTTTTGGAAATAGTCACTTTTTAAGGTTTTATGGCACTTTTTAAATTGAGGGTGTTTTCTTCAAGTGTCAGAGTGTGCTATATATAATACTTTAGCTTAAAAGTAATTTGCTTGATAACAGTAATTGTGTTAGGATTGTAGGATTGTGGGTTCTTTACATTCTAAAATGCTTATAATATAACCATGTTACCATAATAGTTTCCAAATAAATACAAAGATGTGGAAACATGTTAAAGGCTTTAACAAAGTAAAAGGCTAAAATATAAAATAAGAGATATTTGACTGTGAGTATATTAAAGTATACACATGAGGACTGGAAAGCAGTAGGCAAAAATAAAAATGATTGAGACAAGGTGGAACTAGAGTGGAAAAGAATTTTGTTTTTGTAATGAAAGAAAATTATTTAGGACATTCTGCCTTCTTAGCTTTTAAACAGCTTGAGAGAATTATCTCAGTAAATACTGTGGTATTTTTGATATGTAAAAATCATAATATAGTTCATTGAATTTGAAAATTTTTATCTTCATAAATAAATTTTATCTTCATAATCTGTTTAGATGAAGATTATGGAAGAGATTCAGGCCCTCCAGCTAAGAAAATTCGATCATCTCCCCGAGAAGCTAAAAATAAGAGGCGATCTGGAAAGAATTCACAGGAAGATAGGTAAGAGGCATTGCTAGTCTGTTTCTACTTACAGATGAGGGTAGTCTCTGATCTCTAAACTGGTAGAATCTTCATTTACTTTGGGACAGTGCTCTTGGTGGTGTTTTTGTGTATTTCATATTATCAAAGCATGCAGTGCTTTGATTCTAGAGATTAGCCTCTTTAAGGTCATGGAGGCTTGCTTAGACTCAACCTGGAGTCTCAAGTGAGCTCTGGGAATGATAGAATGATTTTGTTGCTACTGCAAACCTCTGAACAAAGGTAGAAAGGTTGTTTAAGTATGTACTGATAATTTGTTGCCCAAAGATACTATTGGCATTTTCACTGTAGAAAGGGCAAAGAATAAGTGACCTTTCCTATTCAGAAAATTACTGGCACAAATCACTGACAGAATTATAACTAAAGCTTATAGAATCTTAAGTTGCATTGCCTGCTGAGTTTTATATAATCAATCCTACTTTGTTTAAATAATTTAATAATTTTGAGCTGTTCCCTTTCCCTTCGTGTTATAAATGAGTTCAGATGAGTTATGTTGTCAACTGTAATTGCCTCTCAAGACCAGGGTACAGTAGCTTTCATCTCTGCTTTACAGGTATACGTGTAAGCTCTCAAATTCAGTGTAGTGTAACTATGCCAAGACCTTCTTGATGGTGGTGGTGATGATAGTTACCATTTAGGATTATTATGTGCCAGTATCTATTATGTGCTAATTATCATTTAATTCTCACAAAACCTTTATTAGGGTAAGTAATATTAACTCAGAGGAGTCAGTGATTTAAGGACTGGCAAATGAACCAACAGGTTTTGAAACCATGTCTATTGGACTCCAAAATCCATTTTTTTTAGCCATTAGACTATACCACTTCCAAACAATACTATTAAGTATGAGCATTTCAAAGAAATAAAATGATAGTTCTCATTAGTTCGTCTAAGATATTTACTTTTGAGCACTAAAATCAGTATAATAAAGCCCTGAGTAAAAGTCTTTCATTCTGAATTCACAGAAAGCTAAATTTAATACATTCACCTAGCATTTTCTGTTTGCTTGAATCACTAACCTCTAATATTTTCTTTCCTGGAGAATTTCAGAAATGTGGAAAATTTTTGAGGAAAATTAAGATAAAATTTTACTGTAGGAAGATAACTCTTCCATAGTTTCATTAATATATCTCTCTAATCCAGTTTTTTTAAATAATTTTTTTATGTGAACTATTTTTAAAGTCTTTATTGAATTTGTTACAGTATTGCTTCTGTTTCATGTTTTGGGTTTTTTTTGGTCACAAGGCTTGTGGGATCATAGCTCCCTGGATAGGGATCAGTTCCACACCCCATGCATTGGAATGCGAGGTTCTACCCATTGGGCCATCAGGGAAGTCTGCACTCCAGTTTCATACAGCAGTCCAACTTAGAGCTGTCTTTTATTGTATTTATTTTATTATACTTTCCCTAGGAATGAGCATCTTCATTGCCTGTTATCATGTCTCATCAATACAATTGATACCTAGACTACGTTTTTCATTGTTGCAATCATTTGGTTTTATTACTCTCTCCTATGGGGCCAAGAATGGTTGAAATACAGTTTTTGTTGCCATTTGTATTGTCTCATATGTTTATTCCCTCAGACCAGTATTATGTTGATTTTTCTGTTGGTCTCTACTTAAAAGTTTAGCTATTACTTGACTTCATTTTAAGGGGCTCAAGGATTAATGGTCTCTATAAATTCAATAATAAGATAAATAGAGAAAATGATTTCATTCTTCATCATTGTAATAGACTTGTGAATTAAATGCTTATTTTGCATAAAATACATAGAACAGTCACAATTTTCAAAATTACAGTATATTTAGATCAGATTGCTTAGTAAAGAAATGTGTTTGGTTTTTTTCTTTGCTTAGGAATCTTGGGCTCAATAGTTTGTCATTTGAGTGTGATCTAGATTATGGGAATACCAAAAGATTTACAGGATCTGCTGTTGAAAAAAAGAAGGCTATGAAGACAATTTTATGTATGTTTTTTTGGTGGGTGGTTGTCAGAATTTCTCATGGAATCATAAAATTTTAGCACTGAAGAGTACCAAGTGAATTGCCTAAGATCATACAGCTAACTAATTTATGACAAAGACAGAACACTAGACACCAGATTTCTAAGTTAAAATTTGTGAGGATATAAAATGTGCATCTTTGTGACATAAAAAATTATTTTATAAAATTTTCCATTTAACTTTGAAACTCTTTAACTTTTACCCCGCAATGATCTTTAGCTTGCTTTTATTTTCTCCATGATGTAAGGCAGGCCTATGTGTTGAGATTTCTGATGTACAGCATACTATACTCCTAAATATTAATATTAGGAGATAATTTATTTTCATTTTGCTTTAGATAAATTTCTGGCATTTTGTAATTTATATAACTCTAGTTTCCTTTAATAATTATAAAGGTATTTTCTGCATTTATATTTGGTGCAATCCACTAATTTGCCTTCTTGACCACCGTCAATACATTACGTGGTTTATTTTCATTATATTCATACTCTGTCTCTGACAATGAAGTTTTTTTCTTAGTAAATGTTCTTGTGAACCAGGGCTTATGCATAGGTGAAAACTTTTAGCCTGTGTTGAGATACCTTCCTTTTTTCCTTTGGGTCTTCAAAGGAAGCAATATTTTCCAAAAGTGGATAAAATTGTTCTTAATCACCAGTATCTCTCTGTATTAGGGAAATACTGGAAGCAGTTTCACTCCTCAGCATCTGAATTATTTTATGTATAACAGGTTTTCTTTAGCATTCTTCTCTGGTCAGGTTTCTAGAGATTTATGTTCACTTGGATTTTGGTCTAAGACTTTTAAACCTTTCCCTCTTCTTATAGTGAGGACTCAGAAGAAAAAGATGTGAAGACTAAGAAGGATGATTCTCATTCAGCAGGTAGTAACAATTTTTAATGTAGTAGCTGTAATTCTATTTATTTATTTATTGGACATTTTAATAAGCGGTTTCATAGTAATGCCAGGCTCTGTGGTAAATACCACATTACAAACAGTAAGTGTCTCCATCTGCAAAGAGCTCACGATGATTCTTAGTCCAGCTGGCTTATTACCGTTTCCTATGAAAGCTTTTTTTTTTTTTTAGCATACTTATGTCCATCCCATCCCAGGACTTCTGATTCAGTAGGTCTAGGTGGGATGTTGGGGCTTTGTTTTTTTAAAGTATTTACAGATTATTCTCATGCATAATTGAAATTGTGCATAATGGAAATTGAAAACCACTTACATGAACAAATAAAAGATATCAAACTATATAGAATATATATAATACTAAGTGAAATCAAGGTATAAAATACAGGAAATGATGGGTTGAAAAGCAAACAAAGATTAGTTTTAGTCTGACTTCTTAGCTGCGAAGAGGTCCTTTGAAACAGTAGCCACAGAGAAAGCTTTTTTGTAAGAGTTTTAACTTAAAAGAATCAATTGAAGAGATTCTGACTAGATTAAATGTTAAATCCTGATTATTTGTTGTTGGTATTTATTTTTTAAAGTTTAATTCGTTCAAGAATTGAGAGTTCCACGTTGCTCCCAAACATTTTAGTTTTGGTCTGCGTTCCCATGCTATTTAGGTAATGTGTAAAGCGTAGACAAAGTTCCACTGAATTCGCCCTGCTGAGCTATTTTTTTCTAATCATTTAATTAATTTGTTTATCTTGGGCTGTGCTGGCTCTTCGCTGCTGCGCTTTTCTCTCGTTGCTGCGAGCGGACGCTACTCTTCGTCGTAGTGCTCGGGCTTCCATTGCGGCGGGCGGGCTCTAGGGCACACGGGCCTCCGCAGTACGGCTCCCGGGCTCTGGAGCTCAGGCTCAAGAGTTGTGGTGCAGGGGCTCAGCTGCTCTTCAGCACGTGGGATCTTCCCGGATCAGGGACCAAACCCGTGTCCCCTCTACTGGCAGATGGATTCTTATCCACTGAGTCACCAGGAGAGCACTCCACTGAGCTGTTTTACTTTCACTTGTTCAAGTCTGCTAAATGATTGTCTGAAAAGAAATTGTATTAACTTTTTGCACTATCTAGTAATGCTGTGATAATGTAAACATACACTTCTGTTCATTTACCTTGTAAACCCTAATTTGAATCTCTTGTGTTTGTAAACATTTGAGCACTTCAAGATGAATAACTCTCTATTAATGTTAAGCATACCTCCTACCAAGTGGGTTTAGTTTTGAGTCTGCCAGAATCAGCTGTCTTCTTGCGTCTATTGTCTTCAGGTGAAGTTTTTGGTAGTGAAAGTGATGGCTTGAACACTGACCATAACAAGGTTTATTAACAGCTAAACCTTGACAGAATAAGGGAGCCTCAGAGTCCAGGAGCAGGGCTGTAGGTGAAACAGATACAAATATAACTTGGCCTAGAGACCGTAGGCTGGCATCCTGCCCTTTCAGTCAGAGTTATGCACGGCCACAACCATGTGCTGCGGAGTTTCTAATTAATAAACTGTAGTATATGGGGGTAATTTTTTATTATAAAATTGTGTTAAGATCTGATTGATCTAAATGTGTGTTTTGAAGATTTCCCTCCGTCTCCTAAATTGAAATGGCCACACCTCATTCGTTGAAAAGGGTAGTAGTTTGACATTATTTTGAGTTCTGTATGTTTTGTATTGTAGAATGAAAATATTGGAAAACTGTCTTCCCCTGTTCTACTATTTAAAATATTTTTCTAACTTTAGTTTCTAAAAACTGTGTAGATAGGTTTGAATGTAGTTGAGAGTTTTAGGGTACAACAATAATGTAAGCTTAAAGCATGTTATAGGAAGCATGTGTTCATACCTAAATTCAGCTTTATTATTTCTTAAAACTACATGCCTAGGTTATTTTATATGTAATAGTGGGTGAAAGTGAAAGTCACTCAGTTGTATCTGTTTGCAACTCTTTGTCTGACTCAGTCCATGGAATTCTCCAGTCAAGAACACTGGATGTGGGTAGCCTATCCCTTCTCCAGCGGATCTTCTCAACTCAGGAATCGAACTGGGGTCTCCTGCATTTCAGACAGATTCTTTACCAACTGAGCTATCAGGGAAGCCCATAATAATGGGTACATAGCCTTATTCAAGTTCATTCTTTGAATTTTACCTCTCTTTTTGCATATTTTGTAGACATTTTTAGGAATAGAATTTTCCCTTTCTGAATGAAATAAAGCTCCAGTTTATATCTTACATTGCCTTTTCCAGTCATCTGTCAAACCCATAACTCTTTGATCATTGCATTATAACTTTGATATTGCAGAGGACAGTGAAGATGAAAAAGAAGATCATAAAAACGTGCGCCAGCAACGGCAGGCAGCCTCTAAAGCAGCCTCTAAACAGAGGGAGATGCTCATGGAAGATGTGGGCAGTGAGGAGGAGCAAGAAGAAGAGGACGAGGCGCCATTCCAGGAGAGTGCGTAACGTGCCTCGTATCTTGGTCGTGGCTGTGGTTTGTGACCTCAGTTTTACTTCAGCAGTTTTTTGGATGCTCAATGTTAAAATCAGCCCCTTAAATTAGATACTCAGTGTCATTAGAGATGATTGTTTGATATCTATTTATATTTTAAGACTCAGAGATTCTCATGATTATTATTTGATTAAGTACATCAAATAGTACTCAAGTACTGATTAAATACTCAAATAGTGATTAAGTATATCATTCATTCTCATATACTGAATGAACCATTTTTAGAATAGCAGTTACCTGGTGGGTACTGTGATTAAAGATCTGTATTTTGTCCTAGTGGAGAAAGGTGTAGACATCTCCTTGCAAAAAAGGTGTTAACGGAATTTAGATGTTTCACGGGTTACTCAGATTAACTAATCATATGTGTATTTGCTTTGTAGGTAGGTTTCTTACTTTGTTTACAGTTGAGCCAAACACACCAAATCAGTTCACTTGCATTTTCCTGGTCTTATCAGGACTATATGGGAAATATAGAACTACCAAGATTATTTGATGACTTCAGTTTTTATCCACATTAAGCCTAATCTCTTCCTGTTTTCTGCCTACTCTTCAAACAAGTCAGTCATGTAACCCTCATGTGCATGTTAAACCGTTTTACAGGTGGGGCCAATGACAGCTCCAACCGAATTGGTAGTACAGCTGCAAATAGAACCCAAGAGTGTCTGACTTCCAAATCCCATCCTCCATTCTTAGCACTCTCTCCCTTTGTTCACTTGGAAGGATGTATACATTAAGTTGGACGTTGAAATTCTTCTTTCCTCTCAGAAGATTCCGGCAGTGATGAGGATTTCCTAGTAGAAGACGATGATGATAGTGACTATGGCAGTTCAAAAAAGAAAAACAAAAAGATGGTTAAGAAGTCGAAGCCTGAGAGAAAAGAAAAGAAAATGCCGAAGCCCAGGCTAAAGGCCACAGGTGAGCTCTGCAGAAGTCAGGTTAAATCACCAATGAACGTTCTCTACAGAAATGCTTCAGTAGGGCTTGATAGTGACCACATAACAAAAATAAAAGGACCCTGTCTTCTGTGCCCGAAAGTGTCACTCACCTATTATTAAGGGCTCCAGCCCCTCTAGGAGTCTGGCAGCTTGCCCTGCTCTTCAGCCAGTGCTGCACCGAAGGCCGGATTTGGGAATAACCCATTCACACTGCACCAGCTTAGCTATTACTGCCTTTTTTCCCCACTGATATCACAATCCCAGCAGCTACTAAAGACTGAAAATTGTGAAAATACATACCTACAGTAATACATTTAAGTGTTCTGATTTGTACAGAGAATGAAATCACTCTTGACAGCATAGGTTCATTTCCTTTGGGCCCTTGTGGTTTCTGTCAGATGTTCTTCTGGGTGAAGCTAGTTTATCATTAAATCAGAAAGCTGGATTTGCTTTTTTTTTTGTTCTGGCAAATAGAAGTTTTATTCATCATGTCTTACTGTTTGGTAATGATGGAAGTATTAAAAGTTGCTTGATGGGGACTTCCCTGACCCTCCAGTGGTTAAGACTGAGCTTCCAGGGCAGTGCGCACGAGTTCGATCCCTGGTGAGGGAATGAAGAGTCCACATGCAGCATGGCCAAAAAATTTAAAAACAACAGGTATTTGACGGCTTTCTATTCCAGTTAAGTTGCATCCCCCCTTCTTCACTCAAGTTTTAAACATAAGCAACTGACAGTTTTGCAAGCCACTAAGGATGTTACGTAGTTTCTATAGCATCTTGTTTCTTTATTACAAACATGACTGTTAACATAGTAGTGTTGGCTAAAAGTGTTTGAAAACCAGTACCCACCTTCCTTTTCAGTAAGTCGGGGTGTCATCTTTATGATTTTTTTGCCTTACAGATGGTTCTGTAGCTGATTTTTGTTAAAAACGTTAGACGTTTCTTCCCTTCCCCAAGTTGGTATTTTTCTTCTTTCAGTGACGCCAAGTCCTGTGAAAGGCAAGGGGAAAGTGGGTCGCCCCACAGCTTCAAAGGCATCAAAGGAAAAGACTCCTTCTCCCAAAGAAGAAGATGAGGAACCAGAAAGCCCTCCGGAAAAGAAAGCATCTTCAAGCCCTCCACCTGAGAAATCTGGGGATGAAGGTTCTGAAGATGAAGCCCAGTCTGGGGAAGATTAAAAGTGATGATGGTCTGGGGAGAGATTTTATTTAAAAAACAAAAAAAAAAAAAGAGAAAAAAAGAAAAAAAAAGAGGGAAAAAAAAAGAAAAGCTACTTAAGATAGAATATGGTTTTGGCTATGGCTTGACTCATGGGCTTTCAATGCTTTTTTTCCCTTTTGTTGAAAATAACATTTTCTTCTTTTCTTCTTCTTTTTCTTCTTTTTTTTTTAAAGAAAAGCATTGTATGTTTAATTTACCTTTTTTGTCTATCGGTCTCTTCGTCATGACCCCCTCTTCCCCCTCCTCCCCCTTTCCCAATGAAAGCCATGTTAAATTAATCACTGGATTGACTGCTTCATCTTTTTTATTTTTAATGGAGGGTATGCCACAGTTGTAAAGCAATAAGATTTGAGGTAAACACTATGAAAATTTTGCTTTTTGCTAAACGGTAGCAAGTTGAACAGGAATCGAAAAATGTAGAAGGTTTTAGTTAAAAGTTATTGCTTCTTTCTCTACCTGAATTAAAAAAAAAAAATCAGTTGTCATCTAATACAAGTTTATATTCTATATACAAAAATATGGATGTCTAAAAAATCAAGATGTTGAACTCCCACCGATGGGGCAGGTAGGAGATAAAGATGAGTTCTGAACTGCTACAAAAGGCATTCATGTTTTTTACTGTGGGGCAGGGCAGGGAACTGAGGTTACCTGACCCTGTTTGGGGATATAGGTTTGCTTGTTTTTAGTTTCATCACCTGTTATCTCTAGGAGACTCGGAGCCAGTGATCCTTTTATTCAGCTACAGTCTTTAAAGAACTTAGAAGCAAGGGCCGCCAAAACTTACATCTTTCTTGATTTCCTGTCTCATTCTCTAATGGTTCATGTTTTTAAATATATATATGTATCTATTCTGTTTCTTGGATAAAAAATTTTACCAAGGATCAAAAGAAGAAACCCTAGAATTAAAATGGGGCGATCTATATATCACAGTGGATTTCTTCTCAAACTGACAATGTTTAGGTTTTAAGCAAAATAAAGTGCCAGTTAATGTGAAACTCAATCACAAAGACTTGAGATTTTTGCTTTATGGAAACAGAGAATTGAAATTCTTTTATGCTATAAATGTGCACTCAGAGTCCATGAACCATGCTCTGCTTTTGCTGAGGGATGGAGTGTTCTCCTGTCAGGCCTGTCCTTCCCGCCTCTTGGTAGAAACGTGGTGTGGAGCGTCTCGGCCTCCTGCTGGTGCACAGGGCGCTCCTGCACAGCCCGCTCGCAGCGCCCGCCAGCCCTGCTCCAGTTCATGGTTTCTCCTGGTTCCGTTCTTCACTTCATATCCTGTACTTGATGGGAGTATGTGACGTGCTGCCCTGACACTGTTCAATTAGCGTCTGTCTTTATACCGGTGCCCTTGCTGACCGCATGTCGCTTACAGCAGCAGTTTACGGGGCTCTGCAGAGCTGGAGAAACCATGCATCCGGGAGGCCTGTGTGCAGGGGGTAACAGACCAGTTACATGCCTTATGAAGGTAGTCAGGAGACAGATCTGTGGGTTTGCTTCTCCACGTTCTGATACTCTGAGCTAATGGGAGCAAGGTTCAGGGTGTCTTAGTGTGCTGATGGGCTGCCCAGGTGGCTAAGTGGGTAAAGAAACTGCCTACAATGCAGGAGACGCTGGAGATACGGGTTCAGTTCCTGGGTTGGGAAGATCCCCGGAGAAGGGCGAGGCAACCCACTCCAGTATTTCTTGCCTGGAGAATCCCATGGACAGAGGAGCCTGGCCGGCTACAGTCCATAGGGTCACAAAGAGTCAGACGTGACTGAAGCCACTTAGCACAGGACACAGTGTGCTAATAAATTGAAAAATCAGTGAAATTTAACGTTTCCTTTTTATCTGTATTTGCTTCCTCAGTGTTTACTAATGCAGTTTTCTTTCTATCTGCTGTTACAGGATATTTTTCTCTCAAACAACCTGGCTTTCCTACAGATGTTCATAGAAAAAAAGGTTATTTAAGGAATATTTTTAAGACACTGTAAGGAATATCCTTACTCTGATTTTTTTCTTTTTTTTAAAGAAAGCACCAGTGGCAGAGAGTCGTTTCACTGTTGCACTGTGGGGGTTAAAGAATGAATTTGGAGATTTTAGTACTCGGTCAAATATGTGAAACTTGAACATAAGTAGCAATTGGACTATTCTCTTTCATGATGGTTGACTTCACAGTTGTGAACTTTGTAAAGAGGTGTTAAAGATAATTCCGTTTGCTTTATTGGTTTGTTCAGGTATTTTAACAAGAAGGTTTGTGTTCACATGTTTTAAAAAACCTATCAGTGTTTCCACCATGCACTTCTGTTTTTAGGGGTTTATAACTTTAAGTCTTAACATTCCTAGTAACGTGTGCTTTCCTCGCGAAGACTAGGGGGAAGGGTCTTTTAAAACTTTAGCCTTAGTATTTTATGTAATAGTCTCTTTAATATATTAATCTGCACTAACGTTTCTGTGATATATGCACATCCTTTAGAGTAATCACATCCTCTAGGTTATTTGTGTGCATTTGGTTGGGCTTTTTGTTTGGGATCCCTTTTTTAAAGGTTAATTCATGAGATTAAAAAATGTATATTTCTGATAGACTGGACAAAAGGATCTGTGTCCCCAAGAGAAACAGGCTCTGAATGACCTTTGTTTTCTCCAGTTTTTGCTGATAATTTAAAACACGCTGGTTTTCCCCTCAAATCACGCACGCAAATAGGACAGCTGTGGTGTCTCAGCTGGGAACAGGTGCTCAGCAGCCAGGCTGACAGTGGTGTCGGTCGGGCTGCTGGGACTGCCCATTGGCACCGCCCCCGACTACACGCCCCCTTTCTCTAGAGCGCCTACGAGGACGTGGCGGCAGTGCTCGCTGTCTTGTTTTGCAGCTGCTCAGGAAGTGGGACGTTGACTTTGAAAGTGCTTGTTTGTGTTATCTCAGTTCTCTGTTAGCTCTGTTAGGTTTACCTCTGGAGCGTGGATTTCGGCAGCTACGCTGACTGACACTACATTCTAGTTCTTCAGATTCTTTTCTCAGACTTCCCTCCCCAACACACACAAACGTATCTGTTGTAGCCTGCTGCTGCTCTTCGCCTTTCCCACCTCAGACTGGAATCAGTGGAGTGGGCTCGAAGGATATGTGTTAGTTTTCATAAGGGTAGCTTTGTCCTGCGTTGTAAAACATTTCTGCCTCTCATATCTCTGCTCCCTAATGAGTCCAGGTAGGGAAATTAATGGATGTTTTCCTCCTCTAGGGAAGTAGTGAGTGGAAATCTTTGCATCTGGAATAGTAGTTGATTTTCCATTATGGAGCTTTTGGTAACCTTTTTTGTTTTTTCTCATAATAACTGGTTTGCTCCAGGCTCAGCCCTCTCAGTTCAGTACTTATTCTTGGTACTGGTTCAAACAGCATTTTCTTACAGGTAACTAGTCAAGAGTGGAATTCGAGGTTAACAGTCCAGTGAAGTGTTTGACATTCTTACGTATATGATCAGCTAAACTGAAGTTCACACTTTGTGGGGGTTTGTTTGCTGTAAACATTGAAGTGAGTGGGTTTTAGAGTCCTTACTGGGGGAAGGGAATAGTGCCTGTTTTTCCTTTTCCTTTTCTGTAGGAGATGCTTTGAGGGTGTCAGAAAGGCGGGAGCAGAAATTAATCCCAGGAGCTACAGGGAAAGCTTTAAAAAAGGTCATGTGACCATCGTGGCTTTTATGGAGAAAGGGAGTTTTGATTTGAACACTTCTTTCTGTGCCTGCATCACCAGTAGCTGTGCCTAGAAGAAGCTGTCACCTTAGCAGTTTGGAAAGGCAGAAGCCTGGCCTCCGGTTTTTATGACATTCAGATAGAACAAGCAATACTCATTTTCTGCCAAGGGATAGCTCTTGAGGTTAGAGAGTTGTCCTTTTCTCTGTGCATGGAGTTGGGTTTATTTGAAAAGGGAGTTAGTTTATTTGAATATTGGGACGTCAAACTACTTAAAGCCAAATTTCAATCTGCAACCCATTTTCCCTTTTTCTTGAGATAAGCTTGATACAAAATGAGTTTTCTTGACTCCCAAATCCCTAAGTTACACTTTTTTCTCAAAGCCTAATTCAAAATTCACAGTGGTGCTTTCTGTGTCTTAACCACTATTGGAGAAAAAACCCTGTAAACCTGCCTGTTGCCATGCCGTGGAGCGACTGGACTGGTGACATCTGTAGGGCGCGCTCTGTGTGGCTGGTGGGACGCCACCATTGTGCATACACTTTGTACATCGGGGTGAAGGGAGGGTTTTCTAGATTATGGGGGAGGGCAAAATTGGGATTTTTTTTGTTGTTCCTTTTTTGATGGGATGTAGGGGTATAGTACTCAGTTTATGCCCTAAATAACTTGTATAAAAATCCCTGAAGTATTGTGTGGGTGTGTGTGTGAGTGTGTGTTTGTTATATGTCTGGCAATTAAAACTTTGTCTTCTGGAAATTAGCGAATTCTCTTTTTTTCTCCAGAAGTGTTTGTTACAAGATTTGTAAATAAGAGCTCTACTTAGTTTGTTTACCAAGAACATGTTGCAGCAAACCTTTTACACCTAATTGCCACGAGGTTGAAGTAACGACTTTTAAGATTTGCCAGGGTAAGCAGCAGCCAGGTTCTCAGTCATTGTTGGCCTTGATTCATCTTTCAGACTTCATTTTCCCAGCTCTAAAATTCCCAGTATTCCTTAATTGTAGTCCTTTTATGTTCTAGAAGCAGGAAGGGGGAAAGAGAAGACCCTGCTTAAATGTATTTAATTGTCCATGGGCCGAGGCCCGGGCATCCCTCAAGACTGTAATGTTGCTGGGTATATGTGATCAGACACCAGAGGGCTGTGCATTCTTGCAGCACCTTAACAGTGCTGATACCTGCAGCATGGTACTAAGGAAGTTAAAAGTTTGAATGTAACCACTTTATTTAAAAGTTTTTTTCTTTTAATTTAAATGAAATGGGGGTTGAAGTGAACATGATTTTGTTGACCATGTCCGTGAATTCTAGATGCAACATGCATTGGTAGACTTGTGCGATGGTCTTTTGTGATACTTAATTTTTACATATCCCAGTCTCTGTATGTATCTGCATAAACAAAGATAAAACAAACTCCTGCTTTCTTTTATTGAAGGGTTTCCAGGACTGCGTGTCTGTTCCTGAGCTCTGTTTTAAGTATGTGTATCCTTTGCTTGTATTTTGTATTAAAAAATAAGAAAAAAGAACACTTTATTGTTGAGCATGTTGGCATTGTCCCTTTTATTTTTTTCTCTTTTTGGGACATATGAAGCAAGTTATTCTTTTTCTGTATCTTTTTTTCTTTTGTAAACTTTTTTTGTTTTGTTTAAAAATGGCTTTATAAAAGGGCTTTTGTAACCCAGATGCGTGCTCTGTGTACTTCTTGTGATAACTCAAGCGAATACACTGATTTACTATACAACTGGGCACCTTGGCCTGGCACCTCCCAGTCTAATTTGACTTTAGGGGGAAACTGCTAGATGAATGAATTCTTTAGAAATTAGCGGTGACCGTCACTGTTGTTGGTAACAGGAAAGGTATGTTTTGTCTAAACTAGGACTGGAGTTAGGAATCAAGAAACAGACTCATTAACCTTTGATTAATCAAGGGAGCACGAAGCTGGATGCAGGGGGAGTCCTAGTTAGTGCTTTCCTCACGTTCATGACCAGGTTATGAAGTCTCACGAGGGCAAAATCCTTTCAACAATCATGTAATGAAGAATAATGTTTATATGTGTAAAACAGACATTTGCATTCAATTTCAAATACTGTAAAAATTACACTCTTGCAGTTTACAGTTAAGTATTACCTCTTTGATGGAGAATATGGTACAAGATATTGTAGGTATTAGGGATTTTATAGGGATTTTATCCTTTTCAACCTTTCCCCTGATTTACATTCTGGCCTTGTCATCCAAACGTAATTCACATACAAACCCACCTTGGCTTTGAAATTCAGTGCTTTTTGCATGCTGTTACCCTTTAGTGACTGACTAACTTGGCATTTATTTTTTATAGAGTTGTTTGTTTCAAGCCAAAGTTTACTTCATAAGAATGTTGACTAGCCACTTTTCCTTCTGTTGCTGTTTTATGATTAACATCAGATTTCTGCTTGAGCACAGTGCTGAAGAAATAGTCTGGTTTACAGGACTTCAAAGGCCATCAGGCCAGCAAACACCAGAGGCGTAGTTTATGTTTGGTGAGACACATTTGGAACTCCCTCCCTCCCTCGACTCCTATCTGTGAGCATTACTCTACAGTAATTTAACATTGCAGCTCATTTAAAAAACTGAGCATTTTTAAAAATTTATTTTTGATAGAAGGATAATCACTTAACAGTACCATATTGGTTTCTGCTTATGAAGCATTTCTATTTAACATAGTACCTCTTTCAGTTTTCCCAACAAATGAGATTGCTCAGATGTTCCTCCAATTTTGTAGAAAATAAATTGGCTCAGGTAGAATGTGATTTAATGTGGCTAGTATGTGACAAGGCTTTGGATCAGGTCATTCTTTAAACTGTCACAGCTGTTGGTTCTAAAACCAGCTCCTTCATACTGATGATAAACTTTTTAACATATTCCTCAGCATCAGTGGAGAAGGTGATGGCACCCCACTCCAGTACTCTTGCCTGGAGAATCCCATGGATGGAGGAGTCTGGCAGACTGCAGTCCATGGGGTCCCTAAGAGTCAGACACGACTGTGCGACTTCACTTTGACTTTTCACTTTCATAAGTTGGAGAAGGAAATGGCAACCCACTCCGGTGTTCTTGCCTGGAGAATCCCAGGGACGGGGGAGCCTGGTGGGCTGCCGTCTATGGGGTCACACAGAGTCAGACACGACTGAAGCGACTTAGCAGCAGCAGCATCACTAAGTAAAGGTGATAACTTGAACAGTGTTACATCAGAGATTTAACGGGAAATGTTCTTTTCAATGAAATATGAAAATTTCTCATTAAAGGCTTAAATTTACTTGAAAATCCCTGTGGCCCCTAGATAGGAAGCTTCAGCTTCCGTGAAAAGCTTTCCTTCTTTGATTATGTTTTAAGGTAGTGACTGCTGCTGCTAAGTCGCTTCAGTCGTGTCCGACTACATAGAGAAAAATGTTATCGTGACTGGCACTCTCACCCTTTGCCAGTAGAGGGCAGTGTCCTCCATATGCTTAGCCCATTCCTTGACCGTCTCTTTCCATACTGCCCGGGCTCAACATCCACAGTATGAGACACTGCCATCTGCTTGTGTGAGCGATGTTCTGTGATCAGTGTGCCTGCTTAAGATCCTAGTGTATGCAGCAGTAATATTTTATGATTTTCAGTGCAAAATAGGATCTCTTGATTCACGCACACCTGTCAGTTTATATTCCCTTAACAATTCCCAAAACCTTTGTACATAACGGTCCCAAGATGAAAGTGTATGTTGAGATTTCAAAAAAGTAGCTGTGAACTCGTGGCCCCATTTTGAAACAAATATTGTCTTTTAAAATTGCCCTCCAGCTCAAAAGCCTCATCTTTTTGCACAAGCAGCACTGGTGACATGCTTGTGGACAGAATTACTGAGACTTCAAAGCAACATGGGCATGTGTTCCTTTACCTTGATGGCACGCTTCTCTTTCCCTCCATTATTTTACTAGAATGGACAGGTACCTATCTGACATGTTTTGGCTGGGGCACCACCAGGAGCAATCAGCGTTGCTCATGGGTGTACCTCCTGTTTCAGTGTTAAAGTCCTGAACAAATATCGTGAAATAAATGCGTGTTGATTCTGGGCTCAGGGAATGAGCACAGCCGGAGTTTACACCCTAGTAAAGAAAATAATTACTTTAAAATATGATAGCGTAAAATGTTAAAAGCAATAGTTTGACTTGATCGAGCTCCAAACTGGCACCCAGAAGTGATTTGTTTAAAAATCTAACTTTAAGGAATGAATGGAAGATCACATAATATTACAATTGTTGGTAATGTTTTAGCCATTCAGTTGAATAAATACAGAAGGAGAGGCACACACATCCTTTTCTTAGAATGTGTAAGACCACTTCCTTGGCTGATATGTAACGTGTCTAGTAGATAACACTTTGCCCACCTTGGGCAGGAACATGAATACATAAGGCTCTCCTGATTACAAGAGATGGGGAGAAATGGGTTAGGTAAGGCTCTGAAGGAGGTAGCAAGTCACTGGCACAAGGAAATCAGTGACCTAAATTTTAGGGTGACTACCAATTTGGTAACTAGATTAGTTATGTGGTAGAAATTGATTCTCATCAATGAACTCAATGGGTACAGTGATTATAATAAATAAAAAGTTGTCAATGAAACACTTGTCTTTAGCCAGAAACTTTAGAGGCAGTCATATACACTGAATCTTCACTTTGTGACTATAAATTGATTCTCTAGTTTGACTTAATGGAATAACATACTGGTCATTTTAAAAATACAGTTTTACCTCTAATGTAGTTAAGAAAAATGAAATAGCAAAGCGCTTTTCTAAGACACTGGATGTCTTTAGAGTCATAGAGGACTCAGTTGACATTCTGGATAGATCCTTAAACATAATCTGGGGTAACCTGACTTCATATCTAATGCATGCCGCATCTCAGTTACAGACTCCAGGCTCCCCAATTCGGTCTTCTGCCTCTGACCTAATTTACCACCATGTCTCTTCTTTTTTGGTGAATAAACAGTGTCAATGGGGTTAGTGTGTTTGAGGCAAACATTGTTTATACATGAATCAGGTAGCCCTAGAAGTCGTTGGGGAGCCACCTGTCCTGTACAGTCACACAGTTGGCCCAAGTACAAGATAAATAGCGTTTCCTGGTAAACCTGGAACAATGCAGAGCTTAGGCTCCAAAGCTGCATTGCCGGGAGCTGCTGCTGGGACCTCAGCTGTGCAGGATGTGCACACACCGTGCCCAGTCAAAGGCGGCGCTTGTTGCCCGGGACTTGCACAACGGGCTAGTCTTGGGTCATCACAAAGTAAGTCGTTCCTTTTCTAATCTTGCTTTCCCTCCGTCTCTTCCCACGCCCTCCAGTGAAACGTTGGCTCATGGGCCACTAACAGAAGAAGTCAATAGACTGAGAAGCAGATGCCTTGCTCTGGGAGATTCAAGTCTAGGAGGGGACATGCTCCTACTGCCAGACGGTAGCAATGAAACTTTCTAGCTCATCTGTTGCTTCTGGAGTTTACCTCTGAATTAGCCAGCACTTTTCAACAACGAAAATTATGGTGACTATATTCCCAGCCCAAAATTGGGACCTGTGGTATCATGAAGTTTTGTCCTACTCCTCATTGGAAAAAACAGTCTAAGATACAGTCTGGATCTCAGAGTATTAGCATTTCTGTGATATTTTTATAGTTTAAGGAACTAACGTGTGAAATACTTAAAACCGATTGTTCCAGGAAATGCACATGCCTTGTATAAAAAGTGTATCAGATGTTAACAGCAGAGTTGAGAATAGTACATAGCGCCCACTAAAGCATGAGTTCCCTTTTATTGAAGCCTCATGTCATCTTTCCTCATCCTTCCTACCTGCTTTAAGAAAAGCTTTGTGAGTGGTTATGGATCAAGCAGATCAGCTCAGAGAGTGATCTTAGGCTAGTCACTTACCTACCCAGCCCCTCATCTCTCTGCACCCCATGCGCGATTCTCCATTTTATATAATGGGACTGACTGACTTTCCTTGCTTCGAAGGGATGCTATGAGCCTGAATGAGGCTGTGTGTCCCCAATGCCTTGAACCTAAGTTGCTGCTGACTGTAGACTAACCGGCCTCAAACAAGAGCAGTAGTGTACCTCTAGGCAAGGTACAGGGGCACTGAAAAGCTCATTCATGCAGAACTGAAATCCTTTTAGCTTTGTCTCTCAAGTACAAATGAGTTATTTATTAGTAAGAACACTTTTGCAAAAGGGTAAATTTTAACCAGCCCACAATGTAGAGTGGCTTTAGAGGGGAAGGAAGAGTGACAATAATTCCCAAGTCCCTGGAAGGAAAGTCATGACCAACCTAGACAGCATATTCAAAAGCAGAGACGTTACTTTGCCAACAAAGGTCCGTCTAGTCAAGGCTGTGGTTTTTCCAGTGGTCACGAATGGATGTGACAGTTGGACTGTGAAGAAAGCTGAGCGCCAAAGAATTGATGCTTTTGAACCGTGGTGTTGGAGAAGACTTGAGAGTCCTTTGGACTGCAAGGAGATCCAGCCAGTCCATTCTGAAGGAGATCAGTCCTGAGTGTTCATTGGAGGGAATGATGCTAAAGCTGAAACTCCAGTACTTTGGCCACCTTGTGCAAAGAGTTGACTCATTGGAAAAGACTGATGCTGGGAGGGATTGGGAGCAGGAGGAGAAGGGGATGACAGAGGATGAGATGGCTGGATGGCATCACTGACTCAATGGACATGGGTCTGAGTGAACTCCAGGACATGGTGATGGACAGGGAGGCCTGGCGTGCTGCGATTCATGGGGTCGCAAAGAGTTGGACACAATTGAGTGACTGAACTGAACTGAACTGATCTCTAGTGAAAGTTTTTTGGTTTTTTTTTTTTGGCTGTGCTGGGTCTTCACTGCTGCACAGGTTTTTCTCTATTTGCAGCAAGTGGGGCTACTCTCTGGTTATGGTCCTCGGGCTTATTGTAGTGGCTTCTCTTGTTGATCTATGCCAAAGCCTTTGACTGTGTGGATCACAATAAACAGTGGGAAATTCTGAAAGAGATGGGAATACCAGACCACCTGACCTGCCTCTTGAGAAACCTATATGCAGGTCAGGAAGCAACAGTTAGAACCGGACATGGAACAACAGACTGGTTCCAAATAGGAAAAGGAGTACGTCAAGGCTGTATATTGTCACCGTGCTTATTTAACTTCTATGCGCTGGGCTGGAAGAAGCACAAGCTGGAATCAAGATTGCCAGGAGAAATATCAATAACCTCAGATATTCAGATTACACCACCCTTATGGCAGAAAGTGAAGAACTAAAGAGTCTCTTAATGAAAGTCAAAGAGGAGAGTGAAAAGCTGGCTTAAAGCTCAACATTCAGAAAACAAAGATCATGGCATCCGGGCCCATCACTTCATAGCAAATAGATGGGGAAACAGTGGCTGACTTTATTTTTTTGGGCTCCAAAATCACTGCAGATGGTGATTGCAGCCATGAAATTAAAAGACGCTTGCTCCTTGGAAGGAAAGTTATGACCAACTTAGCATATTGAAAAGCAGAGACATTACTTTGCCAACAAAGGTCTGTCTAGTCAAGGCTGTGGTTTTTCCAGTGGTCACGTGTGGATGTGAGAGTTGGACTATAAAGAAAGCTGAGCACTGAAGAACTGATGCTTTTGAACTGTGGTGTTGGAGAAGACTCTTAAGAGTCCCTTGGACTGCAAGGAGATCCAACCAGTCCATCCTAAAGGAGATCAGTCCTGAGTGTTCATTGGAAGGACTGATGTTGAAGCTGAAACTCCAGTACTTTGGCCACCTGATGTGAAGAGCTGACTCATTGGAAAAGACCCTGATGCTGGGAAAGATTGAAGGCAGGAGGAGAAGGGGATGACAGAGGATGAGGTGGCTGGATGGACAGGGAGGCCTGGCGTGCTGCGGTTCATGGGGTTGCAAGGAGTTGGACACGCCTGCGTGACTGGACTGCACTGAAGTCTTGTTGCCGAGCACAGGCTTTCTGGTGCGTGGGCTTTAGTAGTTGCAGCAAGTGAGCTCAGTAGCTGCGGCTTTGGGCTCTAGCACACGGGCTCATCAGGTGCGACACATGGGTTGGTTGCTCCGCTTCATGTGGGATCTTCCCCGTTGAGAGATCCAACTTGTATCTCCTGCGTTGGCAGGTGGGTTCTTTATCACTGAGCCACCAAGGAAGCCCGAAAAGGTTTTTTAATAGTGGGGGTGCACAGAACTGATTGGTGTGTGATTATTTCTTCAGCCTCTCACACGAAAAAAAATTCCACCCAGTAGTTACAAACTGTATTTCTAGTTACGGGACATACATTTTAAAAGAGGGAACGCTCATTTTCACTGGAAAGCTGATTAGAAACACTTGTCAGGAGCATATTTCTGGTGTATGAAATCACTATATTTTTGTATCTTTGGTTTTTCAAGTTTAATACCAGAAAGGAAGCCACAAGACTATCTACTGGAGCCATTATCAGGGACAGACCCCTGGGGGTCAACAGTTTTACTGTTGCAATGTGACATCCTGTGTTCTCATGACATTGGGGCCTTGCTAGAGTGCTTTCTGTAGAAGGCCCCTATCAGGAAACCCTTCTGCAGATGAAAAGCGTCTTGCCAACCGGACCGCAGGGATGAGCTAGAAGATGGATGCTCCCTCCTCCCCCACAAATTCTCTTCAGTCTGAGGGGAAGGAAGATGCAATTTGAACAGATATGGAAGAGGCTTTTTTTTTTTAAACTTTGATTGATGTGAGTTGAGTAACAGACTAAAAATAAGGAAATTCTGGTCAGAAGCCTGTTATCTTGAACACTCTCTTCCATCAGATTTTTAAGAAGATCATTTGTGCTTCTCGTGTAGATAAAATAACTCCCAGAAGTTGCAAGTTCCTCTTGTCATGCTATCTCGCCTAAAGAGATAGAACTGGTCATCTGGGCTTTAGTAAAATTTTCACTTTTTGCAACCAGTTAGCATCTCTGAGCTCTGTTAATGTGCATGACACACGCTTCCTCCTCATTAGGCACTTTGGAAAAGTGTCAGCATTTAAGGTCGTGAGAACTGGAATTTTGTTCCCTCTTAAGAGTGTGGTATTAAGGAAACTGAGCTATGCACCAGGATGGCCCTCTTCTCCTCAGGCTTAGCTTTTGCAGCATTCTTACAGAGTCAGAATGTGGGCTTGGGGGCAGACAGACAAATAAGGCAGGTTCTCAATAGAAAAGCAGCCAGCGGTGAGGCAATGTGAGGGGTCCGGGACCTGCCTTCCTCAGCCCTGTTCCTCTCCTCACTCCACAGGCCACATCAGTTCTCGCTTGTGTCAGTCAGACTTTCCAAAGAGATTTCTTTGTTATGGGGTGTTTATTTCTTTCTGTGTTTTCCACATTCTTAAAATTCTTAATTGAGAATACACATATTCATTTCCTAATCAATGTGATGGAGTTAGATGACTAGTAAGTAAATGCAACTGTTACATGTGTTGGAAAGGAAGGTATTAAGGATTCTGCAATTTGATACACTTTGGCTGCCCCTGGAAAAGGGCTTTAAACCAGTGGTTCTCAAAATGTGATCTTTGGACCAACAGCCTCAGCATCAGCTGGAAACTTGTTCAAAATGCAAAATCTTCAGCTCCATCTCAGGCCTATTGAATCAGAAACGGAGTAGGGCCCACTGTTGATTCCAACGCACACTGAAGCTTGAGAACCTCTGCTGGTTTAAATCATGACAAAGGATCAGCTGGACCAGATCCTTGCCCTTTTCTTCTTATTGGGAAAGGCGACTTGGCCTAGATGGTGCTGTTGTGACAGACCAGTTACTGCACCCATCTCAGTTTGGCTCAGTTGCACCAATTAAACCGCATAACTGCACCTTTATTTTCCTTTCCTGGAAATGACTTTCTTCACCCCTAGATGCTTCATTCCTCTCTAAGAGTCTCTAAAGATGGAAATAGCCCTTGTCTCTGGAATGAATCCCGCTGTCATCTCACTGGTACCTCTGATTTTTTTATCTTGTGCCTTAAGAATCCTGCCTGCTTTTGGACTTCCTACAGATCCAGGCCTTGGTCTTAAGGTTTTTTGTTTTTTTTTTTTTCAAATTCTTTCTGGGAAGACCACTGGACCTTGAAAATGTCTTTGACAAACCACAGATGTTCATGTTCAAAAGTGAAAATGCATAGTAACACCCTTTAATAGTCTACATCTCACCCTGGAGAACTCATGTGGGCTGTTAACCCTATATTTCTTCCAACATTAGTCTTAATAAGAATACCTCTTGTTTTTGAGTGTTTATGTTCAAGGAATCATCTTGAACATTTATCATGGCTTCTATCATTGAATCCTTACAACAGTTCCATGAGATCCAGGTGATGTCACGATCCCCAATTTACAGAGGAAGAAACCGAGATCTAGAGGGGGTGCCCCGGAGCACATGGCCTGACAAGCACAACATTCTGCTCCTCTTTTTTTTCTCCAGCTACTTTTTTATTGACTAAGGCCAACTTTGATAGGTTGCATTTAGCTATTCCCCAGAATATCCAGCCTCTAGCTGAAATATCAGAGAGCAGTGAATTGGCCAAAAAAATAGATTAAAAGGTATATAATGGAGAAAAACAACAACTTTAGACAGAAAGTCGAGGATCTGGGTTTAAGTTCTGGTTCTCCGCCAACAGGACACTGACTTTCCCAAAGTGTCCGTTTTCTCAGACTGTTAACTGTGTTGGTGACATCCACTTCTCAGGGTTGTTATGAGCGTCCTAAGTGAGCCTGCCCAGCTAGAGGCCTCGTGGTGCTATTTCCAGGGGACTCGAAGCTAATCATGCATCATTAATATGAAAGAGGAGCAGCCTCCGCTCTCTAACCAGAGTGCCCTTCATTCGTGCTGCAGAGGCATGCAGCGGTTTCTCTGGCTGTGCCTTCTGTGGGGGGTGGTATGAGGGGGCAATCCAGGTAAGTGAGGGGATGGGAACCACCCAGCCAATTTGTCTCAAGGCTCCTGGCTGCCCACCCTCTGTGCCTCCCGAGCGCTTTATTTATTCTTGTCCTATGAAATAGCGGGCAAACAACAGGCTTCTTATGTACATTTTGGTACTGGGGGCTAGAACCAGATGGGGGTCTCTGATAGGAATGTCGCAGCGCCCCGAAGGGCACAGGCTAGGCCTGCCTGTAAAACAACATTCTCTTGACTGCTCAGACCTCTCTGGTTAGGGGTGGGAGTGGTGCATGGCGGAAACACAGAGAAACATCTAACAGAGAGGCTCTGACTGGGAAATAGGACTGTAGCGATGTGGGCTGGGGCGGGGGAGGGTTGGGAGTGGTGTGGACGCCCACTCAGCCCCCCAACCCCCCTCAGAGTCAATGCTGCAGCTCCTATAGAGCAGAGAGGCGGGGGTGGGGCGGCCCCGGAGTTTCAGCCGCACCTCCATGAACAGGCTGCAACTGCCCGCCAGTGCAGGCCTGTGAGGTCTGAGTCCTGGGGGAATAGCTGGCGGTGAGTGGAAAGTGACAAGAAACAGGAAGCTGGGAGGGAAGGATCCCAGGGGACCACCTTCCTCTAGCAAGTCGTTTGTAGCCGCGGTCGCCCTGCGTCTGCCTGCCTCCTGAATCCACCACAGCGTGCTCCCAACCCAACAAGATCCCAAAGGTCTTCCATTTATTCCAGCACACCTAGGATTTCTTTTTTGAGTGCGGCCTGTGTGTGTGTATACGAGAGAAACAGGCAGAGCATCAAGGGTTCGTGTGTTGCAGAGGCCGGGAGGCTGGGAGGGGGGCTTCCCATCCCCCTGGGGCCCCTCCTCTCTCGTCAGTGTAGCCAAAGGACACATTGACTGTGGGGTCCTCCCGTTTCCCCAGGCTAATTACATGCCTCTTTATGAAAGGAAATAGTTTCCCGGCCGAGCTGGGAAACCCAAGTCCCCGGTGCCCCCTCGTCGCGGGTATCATGGGAAGGACAAGAAAGGAGGCAGCTGCTCACACTTTCCCCTGCCTTCCCCGGCCTCGCCCGGGGCGCCCAACCCGGCCTGGAGACGCGGAGCGCCTCCTCCTCCACGCAGACGCCTCAGAATCCACCTCTGGGCCGCGCTGAGAGACGCGGATGCTGGGAGGAAACCCTGGCGAAGGATGCGAGGAGGTGGGGGACACGGGCTGGGCGTCCGAAGAGACCCTGAGGAAGCGGAGTTGTTTCCTCACAGCCCCTCAGCTGCTGCCCGGGTGGGAGGGCGATGTGGCTGCCCCACCCCTGCTGCGCGCAGCTGCCGGGGATGGAGACGCCGCCGGGGATGGAGCCGCGGCTCAAGCTTGGCCGCGGGAGGGCTGGGAGAGGGAAGGGAGGAACGGCCCGGGGTCGGAGGGGACGTTGGCGAAGGCCCGGGACGGGGCTGCAAGATCCTCCTCTCTCCTAGGGCCTGCCTCCTCCGCCCGCCCAGTCCCGGGGGGCTGGGTTCAGAAAAGCGCCCCTCGTGGGATCCTAGGTGAGGACGTGGAGAGGCGGGTATGGGAGCAGGAAGCAGCTGGGCTGCCGCTTCCCGGGAAAGGTCGCTAGTGCGGCAGAGGCCAGGATGTGAGGGTTACGGGCACCTCTCCTCTTTCCTCTGTCGGTGAGACAGACAGATGGACCCAAAGAGACGCAGAGAGAAGAGATCCCACGATCCACAGTCGCTGCGAGACCCACAGCGAGAGGGAGGAAGCCGCTGAGCGGGGAGGGAGCCGGCCGTGGAGCCCAGGGGAGGCTGACCCTGACCCTGACCCTGAGCTCGGGGCTGCCTACCCGAACTTCAACGCCTGTCTTCCAATTCTTTGTTTTAAAAAAATTGCCACAACTGGGGAGGCTGGGACTGGGGAAACCATGCAGAGGAGTGAGGGGTAAGCTGCATTTGTGGTCTTTTGATGACGATTCAGCAACCTCTTTCCTGAGGAAAATCTGCCCACTTGTTTATTATCCCTCAGTCAGTCCAGAAGCTCAGTGGTGTACGATGCTTTGTGATCCCATGGACTGCAGCACACCAGGCCTCCCTGTCCATCACCAACTCCCAAAGTTTTACTCAGACTCATGTCCATCAAGTCAGTGATGCCATCCAACCATCTCATCCTCTGTCGTCCCCTTCTCCTCCAAGGAAGTCCCTCAATTATTATACTTCAACTGCAGTCACCGCAGAGCTGGATAAAGAAGCAGAGGACTGGAGACTGTGAACCCCTTGAAGGCAGATCTCTCTCTCTCCTATTTGAAATCTTTATTGAGATAATTGCAAATTCACACACAAAAAGCTACTAACAATAATACAAAGACATTCCTTGTACACTTTTCCCATTTTTTCCCAAAGGTAACATTTGCAAAGCTATAGTACAGTATCACAACCAGGATATTGACTCTGATACAATCCACAGATCTTATTCAGCTTTTCCATTTTACGTGTGCCTGTGTGAGTGTTTAGTCTTATACAGTTTTATCACCTGTGTATGTTTGAGCCGTCACAATCCAGATTCTTAAGTTACGACAGGGAACAAGGATCCCTGTGTTGCCCTTTTATAACCATCCCTGCCCGCTGTTCCTGGCAGGCACTATTCTGTGAGTCATTTCTAAGGTTTTATTTCAAAAATACTATATAAAATAAATCACATCACATGTGTCTTTTGGGAATTGGCTTTTCTCTCTGCATAATTCCCTGAAGATCCATCCAAGTTGTTGTGTGCATCAATAATTCATCCCTTTTTTTTGTTTTTATTTATGAGTAGTAATTTGTGGTATGTTGGTACCAGAGTTTATTTAACCATTCACCTTTTGAAGGACATATGGGTTGTTTCCAGTTTGGGGCTATTACAAATAAGGCTGCTATGGATGTTCAGTTTATGTGAATATCAAGTGATTTTCTATCCAATGACCACATTGCATGGGCACACAGTGGGTCCTCAGTCAATACTCCTTGGAGACTGAAGACAACTGACTTTGGCACTTCCATCCAAGAGGGAGGATGGGAGGATCACAGTAATGACAGGAGTTACCCTCAACAAGGAACCAAAAATCAAGGCTCCATCTGAAGAAAGAACTGATCAAAAGACACAGAGTCATCAGCATTAAGCAGTGGGGACAATGAGGGCAAGATGCTATATAGAGACAAAAGGTAAGGTTCAACACACCACCTAGAGTAATGGAAATAAAAGCAAAATTAAACAAGTGGGACCTAGTCAAACTTAAAAGCTTTTGCAGAGCAAAGAAAACTATAAACAAAGTGAAAAGACAACCCTCAGGATAGAAGAAAATAATAGGAAATAAAACAACTGACAAAGGATTAATCTCCAAAATATACGAGCAGCTCGTGCAGCTCAGGACCAGAAAAGCAAACAACGCAATCAAAAAGTGGGCAGACAACCTAAACAGACACTTCTCCACAGAAAACATACAGATGGCTAATAAGCACATGAAAAGATGCTCAACGTTGCTCACTATTAGAGAAAGGCAAATCAAAACTACAATAAGGTATCACTTCACACTGGTCAGGATGGCCATCACCAAAAAATCTACAAACAATAAATGCTGCAGAGGGTATGGAGAAAAGGGGACCCTCTTGCACTGTTGGTGGGAATATAAATTGATACAGCCATTATGGAAGATGGTATGGAGATTCCTTAAAAACTAGGAATAAAACCACCATATGACCCAGCAATCCCACTACTGGGCATCTACTCTGAGGAAATCATAATTGAAAAAGACACGCATACCCCAGTGTTCATTGCAGCGCTATTTACAACAGCTAGGACATGGAATCAACCTAGATGTCCATCAACAGATGAATGGATAAAGAAGCTATGGTACACGTATGCAATGGACTATTCAGTTCAGTTCAGTCACTCAGTCGTGTCTGACTCCTTGCAACCCCATGAATCGCAGCACGCCAGGCCTCCCTGTCTATCACCAACTCCCGGAGTTCACTCAAACTCATGTCCATCGAGTCGGTGATGCCATCCTGCTATCTCATCCTCTGTTGTCCCCTTCTCCTCCTGCCCCCAATCCCTCCCAGCATCAGAGTCTTTTCCAATGAGTCAACTCTTCCCATGAGGTGGCCAAAGTATTGGAGTTTCAGCTTTAGCATCATTCCTTCCAATGAACACCCAGGGCTGATCTCCTTCAGAATGGACTGGTTGGATCTCCTTGCAGTCCAAGGGACTCTCAAGAGTCTTCTCCAACACCACAATTCAAAAACATCAATTCTTCTGTGCTCAGCTTTCTTCACAGTCCAACTCTCACATCCATACATGACCACTGGAAAAACCACAGCCTTGACTAGACGGATCTTTGTTGGCAAAGTAATGTCTCTGCTTTTGAATATGCTATCTAGGTTGGTCATAACTTTCCTTCCAAGGAGCAAGCTTCTTTTAATTTCATGGCTGCAATCACCATCCGCAGTGATTTTGGAACCCCCAAAAATGAAGTCTGACACTGTTTCCACTGTTTCCCCATCTATTTCCCATGAAGTGATGGGACCAGATGCCATGATCTTCGTTTTCTGAATTTTGAACTTTAAGCCAACTTTTTCACTCTCCTCTTTCATTTTCCTCAGGAGGCTTTTTAGTTCCTCTTCACTTTCTGCCATAAGGGTGGTGTCATCCTTATATGTGAGGTTATTGATATTTCTCCCGGCAAACTTGATTCCAGCTTGTGCTTCTTCCAGCCCAGCATCTCATGATGTACCCTGCATATAAGTTAAATAAGCACGGTGACAATATACAGCCTTGACGTACTCCTTTTCCTATTTGGAACCAGTCTGTTGTACCATGCCCGGTTCTAACTGTTGCTTCCTGACCTGCATATAGGTTTCTCAAGAGGCAGGTCAGGTGGTCTGGTATTTCCATCTCTTTCAGAATTTTCCACAGTTTATTGTGATCCACACAGCCAAAGGCTTTGGCATAGTCAATATTACTCAGCCATAAAAAGGAACGCATATGAGTCAGTTCTTTTTTTTTTTTTTTTTTAAACTTTACAATATTGTATTAGTTTTGCCAAATATCAAAATGAATCTGCCACAGGTATACCCGCGTTCCCCATCCTGAACCCACCTCCCTCCTCCCTCCCCTACCCTCCCTCTGGGTCGTCCCAGTGCACCAGCCCCAAGCATCCAGTACCGTGCATCGAACCTGGACTGGCGACTCGTTTCATACATGATATTATACATGTTTCAATGCCATTCTCCCAAATCTCCCCACCCTCTCCCTCTCCCACAGAGACCATAAGACTGATCTATACATTTGTGTCTCTTTTGCTGTCTCGTACACAGGGTTATTGTTACCATCTTTCTAAATTCCATATATACGTGTTAGTATTCTGTATTGGTGTTTTTCTTTCTGGCTTACTTCACTCTGTATAATAGGTTCCAGTTTCATCCATCTCATTAGAACTGATTCAAATGTATTCTTTTTAATGGCTGAGTAATACTCCATTGTGTATATGTACCACAGCTTTCTTATCCATTCATCTGCTGATGGGCATCTAGGTTGCTTCCATGTCCTGGCTATTATAAACAGTGCTGCGATGAACACTGGGGTACACGTGTCTCTTTCCCTTCTGGTTTCCTCAGTGTGTATGCCCAGCAGTGGGATTGCTGGATCATAAGGCAGTTCTATTTCCAGTTTTTTAAGGAATCTCCACACTGTTCTCCATAGTGGCTGTACTAGTTTGCATTCCCACCAACAGTGTAAGAGAGTTCCCTTTTCTCCACACCCTCTCCAGCATTTATTGCTTGTAGACTTTTGGATTGCAGCCATTCTGACTGGCATGAAATGGTACCTCATAGTGGTTTTGATTTGCATTTCTCTGATAATGAGTAATGTTGAGCATCTTTTCATGTGTTTGTTAGCCATCTGTATGTCTTCTTTGGAGAAATGTCTATTTAGTTCTTTGGCCCATTTTTTGATTGGGTCATTTATTTTTCTGGAGTTGAGCTGTAGGAGTTGCTTGTATATTTTTGAGATTAGTTGTTTGTCCATTGCTTCATTTGCTATTATTTTCTCCCATTCTGAAGGCTGTCTTTTCACCTTGCTAATAGTTTCCTTTGTTGTGCAGAAGCTTTTAAGTTTAATTAGGTCCCATTTGTTTATTTTTGCTTTTATTTCCAATATTCTGGGAGGTGGGTCATAGAGGATCCTGCTGTGATGTATGTTAGAGAGTGTTTTGCCTATGTTCTCCTCTAGGAGTTTTATAGTTTCTGGTCTTACGTTTAGATCTTTAATCCATTTTGAGTTTATTTTTGTGTATGGTGTTAGAAAGTGTTCTAGTTTCATTCTTTGAGTCAGTTCTAATGAGGTGGATGAACCTACAGCATATTATACAGAGTGAAGTAAGTCAGACAGAGAAAGACAAATATCATATATTAACACATAAATCACATAGATATGAAATCTACAAAGATGATGCTGACAAACCCACTTACAGGGAAGCAGTGGAGACAGAGAGGAGCCTGATGGCTTCAGTCCCTGAGGTCGAAGAGTTAGGCACGACTGACTAACACTTTCTTTCTTCAGCAGAGACGTAGGACAGACTTGGGGATACAGTGGGGGAAGGAGGGGGTGGTTTGATTTGAGAGAACAGCATTGAAACATACTTTACCGTATGTAAAATAGCTGGTGGGAGTTTGCTGTATGACACAGGGAACCCAAAGCCAGCGCTCTGTGGCGGGAGAGGGGAGACGGAGGCGGAATCCGCCTCGGGTGTGCCCAGTCATGAGGAGCCCTTCCCACCCATTCAGGGACCCCCCCGCCCCCCCGCAGCCACTCCAGCGGTCAGAGCAACTGTCCACTTCTGGTCCATTTGTCTTTGCACCCATCATCACTTTTTTCACTGAAATTATTGATATGTCTCCCTGCCAAGCTCAGACCGCCCAAAGTGAGCTTGAAAAATATCAAGTAGATCATGTCACTCCTCTGCTTGCTTCCTTCTGGTGTCCTCCTGCTGCACAAGAGTGAAGTCCACACTCACACTCACTGGTCCAACCCCATCTTCGCCGTCCTCTCTTGCTCTGGCTCTCTTCCCATTCCTGGCACTCACCTGCCTCAGAGGCTGGCCCTGCCTCAGGGTCTTTGCCTTTGCTCTTCCTCTTTCCTCGTCCTTTCCTCCCAGATCTTCCTGGGATGGGCTCCTCTTTAATTTTCCAGATCCAGCTCGGTGTCTCCTCCTCAGAGGGTGCTCTCTTCCTTGACCTCCGCACCATCTCCTCCCTAAAGGCGCCCTAACACATCATCTTCTTTTACCTTCTTCATAGCCATGTGCGGGTTCCTCCGGAATGTACAGCTTCAAGATGTAAAGACCTAGAGTGTGTCCCCAGCACCGAGAAGGGGCTTAACCAATGTTTTCTTGGATGGACAGATGCATCCTCTGAGGTTGCATTCGGGCAGAGAGAGGCCCACAGTGCTGGCTGCTGAGACTAGAAAACCAAGTGTAAGTGTGCAACTGCACTTGGCCGTGTATTACCTGCGTCGCTCCAGACAAGTTGCTTTACCTCTTAGCATTTAATTTTCCTCATCTGTAACATAGAAGTGCTACCACGTGGCTTCATAAGATTGCGGGGAGGATGAGAGAATTATATGAAAGCACGAAATAAGATATGGACTAAGCACTGGTTTAAAAATAAATCCGCATGGTTATCCAAAGACAGTAAAATAGAGCTTAGGTGCTGTTACCTGCTAACTTCTTCACTTCTTTTACTGACTTGGTCGTTTTTATTTAAGGAGGCTGACACACAGCCTCTAATGGAGAGGTAGCTCTAATGGAGAGCTAAGCAGAAAGCTTGTGCCTGCAGGCCGGATCTAGGCACTGCCAGTTTCTGTCTGGACCATGAATGATGAAGGGTTTTTGCATTTTTACATGGTTGGAAAAAAAAAAAGAAGAAGAAGAAGACTATTTTCTGACATAAAAATACTGTATGAAAAACTCAAATTTCAGGGTCCATTAATAAAGCTTATCAGAACCCAGCCTCATCCCCTCGTTTATGCACTGCCTGTGACTGCTTTTCATGCCATGAGGGCAAAGTTGACTTGTGACAGAGGCCACCCTAAAATATTCTCTATTTGACCCTTTACAGAAAATGCATGCAGACCCCGAGCTGATTTTCAAAAGTGAAAGGCTGGTGTGAGAGGCCGCCTGGCCACAAGGAGGTCAGCGAGGCCCGGGGACTGCTCTTCGCTCGGGGCGCCCTGCGGCACTCTGCTGACACCAGCTCAGCCCGGTCATGGAGGCAGCGCCAGCCCCCAAGTCCAGAGGGATACCGAGGGGGCTGCACACCTGTGAGCCTTGGGGGAACCGTCCCCAGAACGAAGCCCCGCAGAGTCCCTCGTCCTGCTGCGGCTCCTCCAACCTCCCTTTGCTTTCTTTCTAGAAGGTGGTGGTGGGGATGTTAAGGGGCTTAACTTCTGGGGTGTCAGCTTTCAAAGACAAAGGCAGTCTTCCCTAGTCACCTTCTCTCCTCCCAGAAGCTCTTCCAGGTCCGGACCGGGGTCCCCAAAGAGCAGCCTGGGAGAGCTCCAAGAGAGTCTTAGGAAAACACTGGAGCGCTAGCTGCTTGGAGGATGTGGGAAGTCTGCTCTTAATGACAGGCCTGTCTCTCTGGGGAACTTATAATCACCTCGGGAGGCTCCCCCTTCGTGGCAGGGACTCAGGGCTGACGGAGCCAGGAGATGCCAGAGGCTGCTGTGTGGCCTCAGGGGCGGCGGGTGGTGGAGGGAGCACAGAGCAAACCCAGAGCGAGGCGCGGGGGTGAACAGGAAACCAAGGCGGGGGACGCCTCCTAGGGGCAGGGCGGGGGGAGGGGGCCGTGTAGAGGGCGTGGGGGGTCGGGCTGCATCCTTGGGGCAGGGCGGGGTGGGGGGGTTGCCCATGTAGAGGGCGTGGGGGGTCGGGCTGCCTCCTAGGGGCAGGGTTGGGGGGGCATGTAGAAGGCACCACCCCGAAGACCCCTTCCCTCTTCTCATCCCTTCTTCTAGTCTCTGGGGATCAGTAGGGCCAGGCGGAGACCCCAGTATCGCCCTGCTCACCCCGACAAAGAAGAGGCTTTTCCTGGAAACTAAAGCCGTCCCCAGGGAGCAGAGAGCAGGGCATGGACCTATCTCTGGGCTCCAGTCTCAGCATCCACAGCCTGTCCCCCTGTGGTCACCCCCCTCAGAAGGAGACAGGGGACCAGGGCTCAGGCCAGGCCCTAGCACTCACGGCCGTGCGGCCCTGGCAGGTCCCTTTCTACTCCTCCAAGTTGGCATTTCTGTTCTGCGCTTGCCTGCCAAGGTCTTCATGAGAACTGAGCAACACGGCGCGTGTGAACTGGCTTAGGAAACTGTGGAGCCCAGGAGGAGCGTTCTCAGGAGCGAGCTGTGGTCTTGGCGCCCACACCGTCTACCAGACGGCGGGAGGCTGCCGTTACAGCAGTGGCGAGACGGGCCCCGCGTGGCTGACCGCCTCTGAAAGCCTAACCATCACCCACCCTGAGCAGTTGGAGGGGGCTGGAGGCCTTGAGAGGAGGGTTTGCTCCCCAGCTGGCAGGCTCCGGAGGTGCTATCACAGGCCCACATCACATCAGGCCTCCGCCTGTGGTCTGATCTGGGCATCGCCCCGTCAGCCCGGCCTTCCGGTGGTGCCCGGCAGTTAGATGGAGATTGTGGTCTGCTTCCCGCCAGGGCTGGTGCAACAGCTTCTCCTGGTCCTCTGCTCTCTTGGGCTGCTCACCCACTCAGGGCTGGCAGGGTGGAGGAGGACAGGTTGAAAATGTGTGGATTGCAGGAGACGCCCTCCTCTCTCCCCCTTTATTCTGAAAAGGTGTTGGTAAAATTCTAGAACCTTCACTGCCCCCCACCCCTGCCCCATGTGATCGCTGGGAGCTCAGCACCAAGGCTGTGAGCCTTGGGTTCAAGGCCAGTTCTACCCCTCTGCGGGCACATCACCCCCAGTGAACCACCTCTCAGGGCTGGGTCCCCGGTCCCCCGTAAACCGCAGACACCTTCCTGTCCACTGCTCCGAGAGTAAGAAGCACAGGGGAGATGTCAGTGTGAGTGCTTTGAAAACTGTGCCATTTACCTGCAAGGACCCCAACTGTCATAGACTGAGGAGGACTGGCCGCAGCCCTGAGTCTGGGCAGGAGGCAGGGAAGACGGGAACAGGGCAGGGACTATGCACAGCTCTGTGTCAAGCACAGAACGAAGCCCTCTCTGGCTCTCACACAACCCTGGGGATTGGTACGATCCTCCGCGTTTGCAGGGGACCACCTAGCCTCAGCAGAGTTAAGTCATTTGCCCCAAGTTCACCTCTAGGGAGGCCAGCAAGCCCATGTTAGTCTAACTCCAGCGTCTGTGATCTGTGGACCCCTCCAAGGCTCTAGACAGTCTATTCTGGATGTGGGCGTAAGATTATATAAAATGGGTTAGGAGGAGAAGAGGGCACTGGAGAGGGGCGGGGAGAGGCCCGAAGGCATCCCAGCGCTGCAAGTGCCTGGCCTGCCGTGGGTGCAGGGGCTGCAGCCAGCCCACGAGGGGCCTTCGTGCAAATTCGGCAAAGGTAGGTGTGACCACCAGCCTTGCCTAGTTGCGCTTGTGAAGTGAAAAACAGCTTCACCTGCACATGGCAGCCCTGGGAGGCACTCAGCAATCAATTAAAGAGAAGAAAAACCAAACAAATTCCAGGATAGAGATTTTGTGGCTTGTTCCCTGCTCCATTTCCTGGCCTGGGAGCCCAACCAAGGGGCCCCTCCCATGACTTCCTCCTGGCCCCCAGGAGCTGCAGAGTCTGGGGGCTGGCGACCCCGCCCACACCCCTGAACCAGGTGTATCTGTGCCTCTCTTCCCTGCAGGCCTGGGGACGGATTGTGCAAAAGCAGTACCACAACCTGAGGCAAGAGGCTCGTTCACAATCTAGTTATTCATTACTCTCTTGCTTATTACCTTGAGCATTGCATCAGGAGCAGGACCGTGAGAATGGCTTTATAGGCATTTACATTAGTATCAGTTTCCTCTTCCCTGCAGACACACACAGGTCTGGGTACAGCAGTAAGTCCTGCCAAAAATCAGTCCAACTCCATCCTGTCTCTCACCACTCCTGGCACATTCAGGTCAGCCCTTCCAGAATGGCCAAAGCTGCCCACTCAGGTGGGGCCTGTTGCAGGGAAGCTCCCCTCAATCCTTGGGCTGCTGCGCTGCCCTGACCTCCGGAATGCTTAGAGAAAGCAGTTTCGAGATTCCACATCTTACCTCACGTGCCGAGGGCAGTCCCTCCTCCAATCAGACTCCCGTCCTTCTTGCTGCACTTCTAGTGTTCTTTCTCTTGTTTGGCCCTCCTCGTCTCTGGTTGAGTAAAGAGTGTGAGAGAATCTCCTGGTGGGGATAGCGGTCTCCTCTTTTATCCCACCTTGCAGTGGAAAAGTCAGCCCACGGGGATAATGGGAATGCGACCCCGAGGCCTCTTCCCTAGGTCTCTTCCCTCATGCCCTCCTGGCCCTCGCTTGACCCCTCCTCCCCCATCTCTGGAGAGTGTAGAGGCACAGCTGGCAACTAAACCCCTCTGAGCGTCTCGGCCTCCTGATCCAGGCTCCGTCCACCTGCTGCTGCTGCTGCTCCAGGAACAAGATGAGTGAGCGAGCTCTGAGCGCTGCCTTCTGCTGCAAGGCAGGGGACCAGGGCAACCAGGGCCTGAGTGACCCAGATGAGGGGCCTTGGGCCCCCTGACTTCAGCTCCACCTCCCCGGGCAGGTGCTTGACCTCAGTTTTCCCATCCGTAAAAGGAGGTGGAACCTGCCTACCTTAAAGGTATTTGTGAGAATCAAACCTGCTGATCTTGGTGAAAATGTTTGTAAGTCTTTAAGTATAGCACAGAAACAAGTAATTATCTCTCACCATCACCAGCACGCTAGCCTCAAAACCCCGCTCAGAACTTCTCCGCTTCCCTGGGGTTATACCACTGAACTTGGATCATGTTTGACCTCTGGAATGCGGTTCTACCCTCGACACTTTTGCACTTGCTGATGTGTTGCTGAATCATGTTTTCTCACCACTTTCTAGTTCCCAGAGAAGACTGTAACCTCCACGAGGGCAGACACACACCTCGTATGTCCTTCCTCATCTCCTAAATCACATTGAGAAACCGGTACATAAGGCAGAGTGAACAAACATGCATTGAGATTCTCCTCTAAATGCATTATTTATGCTGTGGCCTTGCATTCTTCCCAATAAGCTTTCTGCATAAAAATAAAGACTCTGGGATTAAATGACTTGCTTGCAGGCACAAAGTGACTATGTCCTAGCACTGAGCCTGATTGGTAATTGTTATTTAATAAATGTTTGCTGAAGAAGTGAATGCCTGGATGCACAGTAGACGGTGCTGGGTCTGCCTGATTCCAGGGCCCACACATTTTCCACCAGAGCAGCTTCTCACTGATGCTGGTAAAAGGTCTCCAGGGGGCGTGGAGCAGGCAGAGATCTGTAGCCTCTGGCTGGCACTCCCCATTCTCAGCCCGCTTCCCTGCAGTTAGCCCCTTAGGCGGTCTGAAATCCTGAGAGTTTTTCACTGTGACAGAATCACCTCCTTGCTCCAGGCATTTTAGAACCCAGCCCAGTTAACTAAGTGTCTTCCCCACTAAGGACTTCTAGGGAAGTGGTTGGGTTCACTCCTGGAACCCTTAGGGGGAAGGAGACAGCATCACCTTTTCTGCCTCTGCTTCGCTGCCCTGAACGAGTCCCATCAAGCATTCCACCCCCAGCTCCAACCCTTCCCGTTACTTAGGTTTCTACAACTAAGCCATCACGGCTCCAATTCTAGGCTCCTTGACTGGGAGAATTCTGCTGATGCCCTGAAAATCTAAGAAGCTACAGGACTCAGTTCTGGCCTTTGAGAGCAATGTCGGATGGGTTTCACTAGCTCTCAGAGCTGGAAAAGACTATGGTGTTCATCCAGGCTCACCCTTACCTGGTACCTCTGAAGTGAAGTTGCTCAGTCGTGTCCAACTCTTTGTGAGTAGGCCATGGACTATAGCCTACAAGTCTCCTCCATCCATGGGATTCTCCAGGCAAGAATACTGGAGTGGGTTACCATTTCCTACTCCAGGGGATCCTCCCAACCCAGGGATTGAACCTGGGTCTCCCGCATTGCAGGCAGATGCTTTACCATCTGAGCCACCAAGGTAAGTTCAGTTGAGTTCAGTCGCTCAGTCGCGTCCAGCTCTTTGCAACCGCATGAACTGTAGCACGTCAGGCCTCCCTGTCTATCACCAACTCCCAGAGTCCACCCAAACCCATATCCATTGAGTCAGTGATGCCATCCAACCATCTCTGTCGTCCCCTTCTGCCCTCAATCTTTCCCAGCATCAGGGTCTTTTCCAATGAGTCCACTCTTTGCATCAGGTGGCCAAAGTATTGGAGTTTCAATTTCAATATCAGTCCTTCCAATGAACACCCAGAACTGATCTTCTTTAGGATGGACTGATTGGATCTCCTTGCAGTCCAAGGGACTCTCAAGAGTCTTTTCCAACACTACAGTTCAAAAGCATCATTTCTTCGGTGCTCAGCTTTCTTTATAGTCCAACTCTCACATCCATCCGTAACCACTGGAAAAACCATAGCCTTGAATAGATGGAACTTTGTTGACAAAGTAATGTCTCTGCTTTTTAATATGCTGTCTAGGTTGTTCATAACTTTCCTTCCAAGGAGTAAGCATCTTTTAATTTCATGGCTGCAATCACCATCTGCAGTGATTTTGGAGCCCAAAAAAATAAAGTCAGTCACTGTTTCCACTGTTTCCCCATCTATCTGCCATGAAGTGATAGGACCAGATGCCATGATCTTAGTTTTCTGAATGTTGAGCTTCAAGCCAATTTTTTAACTCTCTTCTTTCACTTTCATCAAGAGTTTCTTTAGTTCTTTTTCACTTTCTGCCATAAGGGTGGTGTCATCTGCATATCTGAGGTTATTGATATTTCTCCTGGCAATCTTGATTCCAGCTTGTTCTTCATCCAGCCCAGCATTTCTCATGATGTACTCTGCATAGAAGCTAAATAAGCAGGGTGACAATATACAGCCTTGACGTACTCCTTTTCCTATTTGGAACCAGTCTGTTGTTCCATGTCCAGTTCTAACTGCTGCTTCTGGACCTGTATACAGGTTTCTCAAGAGGCAGGTCAGATGGTCTGGTATTCCCATCTCTTTCAGAATTTTCCACAGTTTGTGCTGATCCACACAGTCAAAGGCTTTGACATAGTCAATAAAGCAGAAATAGATGTTTTTCTGGAACTCTCTTGCTTTTTCGATGATCCAGCGGATGTGGGCAATTTGATCTCTGATTCCTCTGCCTTTTCTAAAACCAACTTGAACATCTGGAAGTTCACGGTTCACGTATTGCTGAAGCCTGGCTTGGAGAATTTTGAGCATTACTTTACTAGTGTGTGAGATGAGTGCAATTGTGCGGTAGTTTGAGCATTCTTTGGCATTGCCTTTCTTTGGGATTGGAATGAAAACTGACCTTTCCCAGTCCTGTGGCCACTGCTGAGTTTTCCATTTGCTGACATACTGAGTGCAGCACTTTCACAGCATCATCTTTCAGGAACTGAAATAGCTCAACTGGAATTCCATCACCTCCACTAGCTTTGTTCGTAGTGATGCTTTCTAAGGCCCACTTGACTTCACATTCCAGAATGTCTGGCTCTAGGTGAGTGATCACACCATTGTGATTATCTGGGTCGCGAAGCTCTTTTTTGTACAGTTCTTCTGTGTATTCTTGCCACCTCTTCTTAATATCTTATGCTTCTGTTAGGTCCATACCATTTCTGTCCTTTATTGAGCCTATCTTTGCATGAAATGTTCCCTTGGTATCTCTAATTTTCTTGAAGAGATCTCTAGTCTTTCCCATTCTATTGTTTTCCTCTCTTTGCATTGATTGCTGAGGAAGGCTTTCTTATTTCTCCTTGCTATTCTTTGGAAATCTGCGTTCAAATTGGTATATCTTTCCTTTTCTCCTTTGCTTTTGGCTTCTCTTCTTTTCACAGCTATTTGTAAGGCCTCCTGACACAGACAATTTGCTTTTTTGCATTTCTTTTTCTTGGGGACGGTCTTGATTCCTGTCTCCTGTACAATGTCACGAACCTCCGTCCATAGTTCATCAGGCACTCTGTCTATCAGATCTAGTCCCTTAAATCTATTTCTCACTTCCACTGTATAGTCACAAGGGATTTGATTTAGGTCATACCTGAATGGTCTAGTGGTTTTCCCTACTTTCTTCAATTTAAGTCTGAATTTGGCAATAAGGAGTTCATGGTCTGAGCCACAGTCAGCTCCTGGTCTTGTTTTTGTAGACTGTATAGAGCTTCTCCATCTTTGGCTGCAAAGAATATAATCAATCTGATTTCGGTGTTGACCATCTGGTGATGTCCATGTGTAGAGTCTTCTCTTGTGTTGTTGGAAGAGGGTGTTTGCTATGACCAGTGCGTTCTCTTGGCAGAACTCTATTAGCCTTTGCCCTGCTTCATTCTGTACTCCAAGGCCAAATCTGCCTGTTACTCCAGGTGTTTCTTGACTTCCTACTTTTGCATTCCAGTCCCCTATAATGAAAAGGACATCTTTTTTGGGTCTTAGTTCTAGAAGGTCTTGTAGGTCTTTATAGAACCGTTCAACTTCAGCTTCTTCAGCGTCACTGGTCAGGGCATAGACTTGGATTACTGTGATATTGAATGGTTTGCCTTGGAAACAAACAGAGATCATTCTGTCATTTTTGAGATTGCATCCAAGTACTGCATTTTGGACTCTTTTGTTGACCATGATGGCTACTCCATTTCTTCTAAGGGATTCCTGCCCACAGTAGTAGATACAATGGTCATCTGAGTTAAATTCACCCATTCCAGTCCATCTTAGTTTGCTGATTCCTAAAATGTTGATGTTCACTCTTGCCATCTCCTATTTGACCAGTTCCAATTTGCCTTGATTCATGGACCTAACATTCCAGGTTCCTATCAATATTGCTCTTTACAGCATCAGACCTTGCTTCTATCACCAGTCCCATCCAACTGGGTGTTGTTTTTGCTTTGGCTCCATCCCTTCATTTTTTTCTGGAGTTATTTCTCCACTGATCTCCAGTAGTATATTGGGCACCTACTGACCTGGGGAGTTCCTCTTTCAGTATCCTATCATTTTTTTTTTTTAAGTATTCTATCATTTTGCCTTTTCATACTGTTCATGGGGTTCTCAAGGCAAGAATACTGAAGTGGTTTGCCATTCCCTTCTCCAGAGGACCACATTCTGTCAGAACTCTCCACCATGACCCGTCCGTCTTGGGTGGCCCCACACAGCATGGCTTAGTTTCATTGAGTTAAACAAGGCTGTGGTCCGTGTGATCAGATTGGCTAGTTGTCTGTGATTGTGGTTTCAGTCTGTCTGCCCTCTGATGCCCACTCTCAGTGCCTACCGTCTTACCTCGGTTTCTCTTACCTTGGACATGGGTATCTCTTCAGGGCTGCTCCAGCAAAGTGCAGCCGCTGCACCTTACCAAGGTAAAGAGCCCTGCAAATGTCCCTGCCATGCTGAATCTGCTCAAAGCTGCTTGGGTCCTGCCCCTTGGTGAACTTACCTGTGTTCTGTCCCTGAGACTCTCCTCTGGTCTAGGCTGGCCCTCTGAAGCCATTCCCATCTGACACTGACCTTGCCTGCAGAAAAGCCGACATGTTTTCATGGAAGAACGGACTCAGCATTTGTCTACCTCTGATCCCTATTCAGCTGGATCTCTCTGCTTTGAAGGCAATTTTGGTGTCTCCCCTGATTCCCTGGGCGCCTGGTGCGACTGGGAGGAGGACTCAGGAGGAAGTTTAACTCCAGAGGAAAGTTCTCTTTGTAGAAGAGTTTCTGTTTCTTCACGGTCAGAGGGAAGTGTCCTGAAGAAAGTACCCTTAAAAGTGTTGGTGTTGTTTCAGACATTTCCCTGTATGTGTTACCACTCAGATTGGACTGTCCCCAGCTGCACAGCAGGGACTGCATTTGCCAGCGATTTTAAAGCTCTACCTTCTAGCAGTGACCCTCAGGGGCCACATGAGGACCTAGAGGCCACTGTCAGTGCCAAGCTTGAGATTTAAGGGGGAAGAGGCAGCTGTCCAGCTCTTCTCTCAGCACGTTCTGTTTCCTCCCCTCTGTGCTTGTGGAGTGTTTGTGATGGTGGAAATATGGCCCAAGTGTGGGGTTAGACCCCCCTTTCAAACTGCTCCATCCTATTTCTTCACCCAAAGCACTCTAAACCTCTCAGTTAAGGAGGCCCTGGGGGTGGTTTTCCTGCTCCGGCCCCCGATCTCCCAGTCCCTAACCTCTGAGCAGAAATGGGGTGAAAGAGTCCCCACTGGGGAGCAGCCCATGGGTGACGGCTCCTTCCTCTTTCTTTATTTTATTCTTTTCCTTTAAAAAAATAATGTTTATTGATTCTTTTCTTTCCATTTACAAAAGCAATTTATGATCCACTACAGAAAGATTTTCCTAACCTCCTGCTGCCCTATCAAAATCATCCATCCCATTCATTGAAACCCAGAGTTCACATTTTGGCTATGTCCTCTTAAAGCTTTTCTGTGGATATTCACCTAGTTTTTAAAACTTTTTATTTTGTAATACTTTTAGATTTACAGAAAAGTTGCAAAAGTCATACAGATTTCCCATATACCCTTCAACAAGTTTTCCCTGATGTTTTTGTTGTTTAGTTGCTAAGTTGTGTCTGATTCTTTGTGACCCAGTGGACTATAGCTCGCCAGTCTTCTCTGTCTATGGGATTTCCCATAGGCAAGAATACTGGAGTGGGTTGCCATTTCCTTCCCCAGGCTATCTTCCTGATTCAGGGATCCAACCCGTGTCTTCTGCATTGGCAGGTGGGTTCTTTACTGTTGAGCCACCAAGGAAGCTCTGATGTTAACATCAGAGTATAATAATCCAAACTGAGAAATTAGCCATCTGTATGTCTTCTTTGGAGAAATGTCTGTTTAGTTCTTTGGCCCATTTTTTTGATTGGGTCATTTATTTTTCTGGAGTTGAGCTGTAGGAGTTGCTTGTATATTTTTGAGATTAGTTGTTTGTCAGTTGCTTCATTTGCTATTATTTTCTCCCATTCTGAAGGCTGTCTTTTCACCTTGCTAATAGTTTCCTTTGATGTGCAGAAGCTTTTAAGGTTAATTAGGTCCCATTTGTTTATTTTTGCTTTTATTTCCAATATTCTGGGAAGTGGTTCATAGAGGATCCTGCTGTGATGTATGTTAGAGAGTGTTTTGCCTATGTTCTCCTCTAGGAGTTTTATAGTTTCTGGTCTTACGTTTAGATCTTTAATCCATTTTGAGTTTATTTTTGTGTATGGTGTTAGAAAGTGTTCTAGTTTCATTCTTTTACAAGTGGTTGACCAGATTTCCCAGCACCACTTGTTAAAGAGATTGTCTTTAATCCATTGTATATTCTTGCCTCCTTTGTCAAAGATAAGGTGTCCATATGTGCGTGGATTTATTGCTGGGCTTTCTATTTTGTTCCATTGATCTATATTTCTGTCTTTGTGCCAGTACCATACTGTCTTGATAACTGTGGCTTTGTAGTAGAGCCTGAAGTCAGGTAGGTTGATTCCTCCAGTTCCATTCTTCTTTCTCAAGATCGCTTTGGCTATTCAAGGCTTTTTGTATTTCCATACAAATTGTGAAATTATTTGTTCTAGCTCTGTGAAGAATACCGTTGGTAGCTTGATAGGGATTGCATTGAATCTATAAATTGCTTTGGGTAGTATACTCATTTTCACTATATTGATTCTTCCAGTCCATGAACATGGTATATTTCTCCATCTATTAGCGTCCTCTTTGATTTCTTTCACCAGTGTTTTATAGTTTTCTATGTATAGGTCTTTAGATTCTCTAGGTAGATATATTCCTAAGTATTTTATTCTTTCTGTTGCAATGGTGAATGGAATTGTTTCCTTAATTTCTTTTTCTGTTTTGTCATTATTAGTGTATAGGAATGCAAGGGATTTCAGTGTGTTGATTTTATATCCTGCAACTTTGCTATAGTCATTGATTAGTTCTAGTAATTTTCTGGTGGAGTCTTTAGGGTTTTCTATGTAGAGGATCATGTCATCTGCAAACAGTGAGAGTTTTACTTCTTCTTTTCCAATTTGGATTCCTTTTATTTCTTTTTTTTTTTTTTTTTGGCCCCCAAAATGGGCCAAAGAACTAAATAGACATTTCTCCAAAGAAGACATACAGATGGCTAACAAACACATGAAAAGATGCTCAACATCACTCATTATCACAGAAATGCAAATCAAAACCACAATGAGGTACCATCTCACACCAGTCAGAATGGCTGCAATCCAAAAGTCTACAAATAATAAATGCTGGAGAGGGTGTGGAGAAAAGGGAACCCTCTTACACTGTTGGTGGGAATGCAAACTAGTACAGCCACTATGGAGAACAGTGTGGAGATTCCTTAAAAAACTGGAAATAGAACTGCCTTATGATCCAGCAATCCCACTGCTGGGCATACACACTGAGGAAACCAGAAGGGAAAGAGACACGTGTACCCCAGTGTTCATCGCAGCACTGTTTATAATAGCCAGGACGTGGAAGCAACCTAGATGTCCATCAGCAGATGAATGGATAAGAAAGCAGTGGTACATATACACAATGGAGTATTACTCAGCCATTAAAAAGAATACATTTGAATCAGTTCTAATGAGGTGGATGAAACTGGAGCCTATTATACAGAGTGAAGTAAGCCAGAAAGAAAAACACCAATACAGTATACTAACGCATATATATGGAATTTAGAAAGATAGTAACAATAACCCTGTGTACGAGACAGCAAAAGAGACACTGATGTATAGAACAGTCTTATGGACTCTGTGGGAGAGGGAGAGGGTGGGGAGATTTGGGAGAATGGCATTGAAACATGTAAAATATCATGTATGAAACGAGTTGCCAGTCCAGGTTCGATGCACAATACTGGATGCTTGGGGCTAGTGCACTGGGATGACCCAGAGGGATGGTATGGGGAGGGAGGAGGGAGGAGGGTTCAGGATGGGGAACACATGTATACCTGTGGCGGATTCATTTTGATATTTGGCAAAACTAATACAATTATGTAAAGTTTAAAAATAAAATAAAAATTAAAAAAAAAAAAACTGAGAAATTAACACTGGTGGAGAACTATTCACTAACCAGTAGACTATTCAGATTCCACCAGTTTTTTTTACTAATGTTCCTTTTCTGTCCCAAATCCAATCCAGGATATCAGATTGCAGTATGTGGGAGCACTGATCTGCATTGTGGGATCCTTAGTTGCAGCTTGCGAACTCTTAATTGTGGCATGTGGGATCCAGTTCCCCAGGCAGGGATTGATCCTGGGCCCCCTGCATTAGGAGCTTGGAGCCACTGGATCACCAGGGAAGTCCCAGTATAAACCTAATTTTTAACAATGTACACCCTACTGTGCATACTATTTTGTACCCAGCTATTTTTATCAGTAATATAGCATAAGCATTTTCCCATTCAATTAAATTATTCTGTTATTATCATTTTTTAATATAAATTTATTTTAATTGGAGGCTAATTACTTTACAATGTTATTATCATTTTTAATGGAAGCATAATGTTCCATTATGCATGGGTGTGAGAGTTGGACCATAAAGAAGGCTGAGTGCTGAAGAATTGATGCTTTTGAATTATGGTGCTGGAGAAGACTCTTGAGAGTCCCTTGGACTGCAAGGAGATCAAACCAGTCAATCCTAAAGGAAATGAACCCTGAATATTCATTGGAGGGACTTATACTGAAGCTGAAGCTCCAACACTTCGGCCACTTGATTCGAAGAGCCGACTCATTGGAAAAGACCCTGATGCTGGGAAAGATTGAAGGCAAAAGGAGAACAGTCTGGCAGAGGATGACATGGTTAAACAGCACCACAAACTCAATGGAGTGAATCTGAGCAAACTCTGGGAGACAGTGAGGGACAGGGAAGTCTGGTGTGCTGCAGTCCTTCCGGTTGCAGAGTTGGACGCAACTGAGCAGCTGAACAACAACAACAATGTCCATTATGTGGATTTGCTGTAATTTACCCAGCCAATGGCTTATTAGTCTACATTTAAATTGTTTCTACTTTTTCACTATCATGAAGGATGATGAGATGAACATCTTGTACATACTTCTGATATACATCAGTTCAGTCGCTCAGTTGTGTCTGACTCTTTGTGACCCCATGGACTGCAGCAGGCCAGGCTTCCCTGTCCATCACCAACTCCTAGAGCGTGCTCAAACTCATGTCCATTGAGTCGGTGATGCCATCCAAGCATCTCATCCTCTGTCGTCCCCTTCTCCTCCCACCTTCGATCTTTCCCAGCATCAGGGTCTTTTCCAGTGAGTCAGTTCTTCGCATCAGGTGGCCAAAGTATTGGAGTTTCAGCTTCAGCATCAGTCCTTCCAATGAATATTCTGGATTGAATTCCTTTAGAATGGACTGGTTGGATCTCCTTGAGATACGTATCTCTAGTTATCCTTCCACAAGAGAAATTCTAGAAATCGAATTCTTATGTTCAGAATTCTTGGGTTCCATCCCTCCCCGTTCAAGGTCCACAGTGAAGATTTGGGCCAGTTTGGTGGCCTTTATGCTTAAAGAGACTGCTGACCCATCATCCCAAGGCAAACAGAGGAAGAAGCAACGAGCCCTCTCCACCAGGACCACAGCCTTTGGGTGGTGGAGATGGGAGGGCAGGTGGAAACATTAAGGGAACTCTAGGTTCTTCATGGCTTCTCAGCCTTCGTTTTTCAGGCTAACCAGCCCCAGCTGGGTATCTTATCTCTGTAGAAAGAGGAAGACACTTCCTCTGAGCCCAAGGATAATGGGAAGGGGTTGTGGGTGGGGGATGGAGCAGAAGTTGCTAATGCATTTTTGCCAGCATCTTTGGTTTCTCCAATATCCAGCCAGACTATTAGCAGTTCCCCAAGGAATGCCTTGCTCCTCACGTCATCCCCCATTTCCTATAAATGGGAAGTGGCTAGGGAGTAGGGTGTGTGTATGTGTGTGTGTGTGTGTGTGTGTGTGTGTGGTGGGGGAGGGGGAGCAGAAGAAGGGGAAGGGACACGGTGGTTTTTCCACAGCTGACTTAGTGAGGCTCTGAAACCCAAAGAAACTGGTGTGGATGTTAGAACTTTCGTTTAGGCTTGGAAGTCACTGGCCAGGACTGCCTCTGCCTCGTTTCTGGGGCTCAGAGACTGTATGTGAGTGTGGGTGTGTAGTGTTAGCAGTAGTAATTGGACTGAGTGACTGCCTCAGTTCATCTGAAAATGGTACCCATGTCTTGCATCATTATGAGGAATGGATGAGTTTATGCATGAAATGCATTTAGAAGGGCGACTGGCACAGTCAGTAAAAGTTAACTATTATTATATGAGGCTACAGCAGCAGAAAAAGGGGAGGGAGCATCTTGCCAGCGGAGGGTCCTCCAGTCCCCTGTGCTGGGTGGGGCCTAGACAGTCTGCCCACCTGGTTTGGTAAAGAAGGGTCACCGGCAGTGCAGAGGGGTGAGCCAGCACTCATCCAGGTGGCCAGACCCCTGGTGGGGGCCAGGATCTCACAGGACACTGTCAGCTCACTCTCTGAGCCCTCCTCCCCCTTCCTCCTCTCAGGACACAAGGCATGCAGGCTCCCCTAGTCAGGGGAGGGTGGGCTCCTGCTCCCTCTTGCACCCCCAGTGCTCCTCCCCCAAGCCTGGAAAAAACCACCATCCACGCTCTCCTGGCTCAGTAATTTTCCAACTGACCTGGAATTCCTCCTGACTGCTGCCCTCTTTTCTGGGGCAAGAGGGACACCAGCTAAGGGACCCAGGACTCCACCCAATCCTCTCTGCTGGCCACAAATGGGTGTGCCAAAGGCTTTGGAAAGCGATTGCAGCCCTGGAGGGTCACCTGCTGGGAGGCTGGGGGAGGGGTAAGTGTGCCCAGAGAGGCAACTTATTCAGTGATCCAGAAAATAGAGGAGATTCTTGTTTTTTTCTCCCTCTCCTCTCTCCTGTGCCCACTCTCCTCATCACCATCACCAGGGCTCCACTGTTCCTCTCTCCCTTCGAGATTTCCCATTCTTCTCTGCCTTCAATTGGAAGTTCCCTTAGAGACCCTCTGGCCAACTCCTTCTTACCCAGCCTCAGAATATGGAAGGGACTTGTTCCCACATCATGCCTGGTTGATGTCAGGGCCAGCCTTGGAGCCCTGTGCCTTGGTGCTGGATCCATGGCTACAGTCAACTAGGTCCTCCCCTTCAAAAGCATCTTCCCCCTGATTTTACAGTATTCAAATCAACAATGCACACATAAATCGGAGTGCTCTCCACTCCATGGAGGAAGAAAGACACAACTGGGCCCCCCACCCCAAGGGCAGCCTGGGCCCCCAGTTCTCTCCCACCTGCACAGTTCAGTCTTGTTAAAGGCATCCTGGAAACAGGCATCTTCTGGGACCTTGCTCAACAGCTGATAAAGGGAACATTTTACTGTCAACATATCCTATTTCCCCCGCCCCTTTCCCGATACACAGCCTTAAGCAGAAAGAAAAAAATCTGAAATCTTTTTTAACTTCAGAAAGAGGGACTGAGTGAGCCATCAGGAAGCTCTTTCTGCTTCCGAGAACAGCAAACAGTAGGAAGAGTAACTCGGGGAGAATACGACATCTCTTGCAAGGGCTGGTCCTGGGTGGGTGGGGTGCGGCTCGGCCCGGGGGACCAGGGGCTGGCCGGCATAGCTCGCGCGGGTAATGGCTGCAGACCGGCCGCGGGGAGCGGAGGCGCCCCGAGAAGCCGGGCAGGTACTACCTAAATGTTTGGTGGCAAGGGCGAGGGCGAGGGGGCGGCGTACTGCCCTAGGTAATGATAGTCTGGGAGCCACGCGGGGGCTGCCCGTCGCGGTCGCGGCTACAAAGACAGCTCGGGGACCTCCCGCTTTCCTCCCCTGGGTACCGGCCCCACCCCGCCCCCTCCCCGCAGCCCCCCACCTTCGGCCCGCCTCGCCCCGCCCCCTCCGGGCCGCCCCAGCGCGCATGCTCTCTCCCCCCGCCGAGTAACCTGGAGATTTAAAAGCCGCCGGCTGGCGCGCTGGGGGCGGCGGGGGGGACGAGCCCGCGCGCGGCGGCCCCGGGTGACAGGCGCCCGCCTCGGCCAGGTAGGGGCGCGCCCGCCGCGCTCCGCGGGAAGGGTCCCGGCGCGGGGAGGGGCGCGGCGCTGCCGGGCTCCGCGGCGGCGCGTGTGTTGCGCCCTCGGGGAGGGGGCGGCGCGGTGGCCGTCCCGCGCCCGCGCGCTGGCTCCGCGAGTCCCGGGGGGTGTGACGGGCTGCAGGCTCCCGGGGCGCGCCCCTCGCCCTGCCGCGGGCGGGCTGCGGGGGCCCCCGCGGAGCCGCGCTTTCTCTCGCGGAGGCGGGCCAGGCTGGAGGCGCCGGGTCCCCCGCGTCCCCGACCGACCGGGCGGCGGGGCGGGCGGAGAGAGGCCCCTCCCTGGAGCCCCGGGTCTGGCCGACTGCGGGCGCAGCGGCCGCTCGCTCCGGTGGCCTTCTCCCGCGTCAGAGTTTTCTTTGGAAAGTTGCGTTTATTTTCTTCCCTTGTCTCGGCTTCACCGGAAAGGGGCAGGGTGAGTCACCGGGGCGCGCGCAGCCCGGGACCTGGGAGCCGAGGAAGGGGCCGACGGCCGGAACGCCGCGGGGTCCTCGGGCGCGGGCGGCTTGCCTGGGGGGAGTGAGGGGTTGTGAGGAGGGAAAGGGGGCTGAGCCCTTTCGCACGTCAGTCTCGGGGCTGGGCTCAGGGCCGAGAGCTGGGCTGCAGTGTGCGCGCCGTCCTGAGCCTCGGTTATCCGTCAGAAGAGAGGGGGGAAAGAAAGGGCGTCCTTATCTTCGCCTCCCGGGCTCAGAGCTGCTGAAAATCCTGAGATCAGCCAACAGGTGTGCTGAGGTGGTCCCCGGGCACCCACCACAGCGTAGCAGGGCTCCGGGCCAGGCCTGCAGGGGAAGGCCCCAGGGAACTGCCGGGTCCCGTGGGTGAGGACCAGGTCTGCCCCGGTCCCCTGTGGTCCCCGGCGCTGCATCACTGTGCGTTGACCTTGCCCTTGACCCCTGAATCGGTGTCTGCCTTCCTGACCGGCACTCTTGATCTGCTCCGCTTCCCGCCCTCCCCCGCCCCCCCTGCCCCGAGGGCCACACCTCCCTATCTTTTTCCTCAGGGGCCAGACTGGAGGGTACAGTAGGGTTTGGCCCGGTGGGTACCTGGTGCAGACTTGTTCTTCAGCTGTAACACAGACCCCATCCCGGCGAAGCTGCCGTCTGCAGCTGGCCGCAGTCCGTGGACCAGGGCCTAAAGTGATCCTTGCTGGGCTCCTGAAAATGTTCTTCGGGGGCTTGATGAGGCCCTGGGAGGCTTCTGACTGCCTTTCCGGGCTCACTTCGGAGAGGGACAGCCTTGGTGTTGGATGCCCCTGCGCGGAGGCCCGGCCGCAGGCTGGCGTGTTGGGGTGGGGAGGGCAGCGCCAGGAAGTGTAGGCTGCTGATTGCCCCAGCCTTCCCTATAGAGCAACTTCTTCCAGTGTGAGATTGCAAAGTTATCTGAGATCACAGCCAACAAATACGGGTCTCATCCTCCCATTCCTCCCTTATCTCCTCTCACCAGGCTTGTCCGAAACCAGGACTCTGTTCTAAAAGTGCCCAGAAAAATGGAACTTGAGTCCACAGGATGAATCTGAAGGTAAAAATACAGCTGTGAGTACAGCTGTGGACGTTCAGGCTCCAATTTAGTGCAGGCATGTTGGGGGTGGGAGTTTTTCTGTCTGCTCATGGAGTGTGCCCCTCCCGGCTCTGCGGTGTCCTTCAGGAGGATGAGGAGCTGCACAGTGATCCTCGGTGGCCACTGAGATACCTCCAGGCTGGGTGCTGGAGGGATAGCGTGAATACCCCTCTCTCAGCCTGGGCAGGGCTCTGGAGAGAAAAGGGAGAGAGGCCGGCTGTTCTTGAGGACTCTGAAAGGCAGATTAAGCTTTATCAGGACTCTTGGAGCCTGAAACATAGTATCATAGATAACAAGCCAGATTGTCAGGTGTTTATATCCTGGCTGCTCCACAGGCTAAGGGATGAAGGGCAAGTTACGTAACATCTTTTAAGTCTCAGTATCCCTGGCTACAAAATGGACATGACAGTAATAATGAAAATTCCTACTGTGTAGCTTTGTTATTTATTAAATAATAATGGAGCAAATATAAATATATGTACACATCAGTTCAGTTCAGTCGCTCAGTCGTGTCTAACTCTTTGCGACCCCATGAACCACAGCACGCCAGGCCTCCCTGTCCATCACCAACTCCTATGTCTAAAATGTAGAAAGCACTCCAGCTTTATTAAACCATGCATACAGAGCACTGGACTGTGTGCCTGATAGGTAACAAGTGTCAGTTACAGGTAACTGGTGTTAACTATATCCACTGTATGTACACGTGTGCCCTAGTGGACAACAACACCCACCCTGGGCCTCTGTTCTTGGGTTCTGCTGTAGACTTTGTTTCTTTGGGATCAAGGCCTTCTGTACTCTGGGGAGTCCGTATGACTAGTTAAGAGCCTGGGTTTGAATTCTGTTTCCTTTTATTTACTTTTTTAGCTGCACTGGGTCTTGGGTGTGGCATGCAGGCTCTTTAGCTGTGGCATGTGGACTCTAGGTCCCTGACCAGGGACCGAACCTGGGCCTCCTGCACTGGGAGTGCAGAGCCTTAGCTGCTGGGCCACGAGGGAAGTCCCAGTCTTATTTCCTTTTGCACAAATTACTTCACCTATCTGTGCCTCAGCTTCTTCCTCTGTAAGATGAGGATAGCAGTACCTGCCTCGCAGTATTGTGAGGATTAAACAAGCTGACGATCTCAAGCTCTGAGCACAGCCACCGTGATAACGTCAGCTGCTATTGTTTGGTAGCGATGGAGGCAGTCCTTGTGGTTCATGCTCAGGAACCAAAGTTTCTTAGCAAGGGAATTATACCGTATACAGCTGTATGTAAGCTGTAAACGACACACTTGCAGTTGAACTTGTCCGGTGCAAAGAACACAGCAGGACTTGACGTCCTGGTGTCTTCCCTGTCAGTACTGTGCATGGCTTGTTTTTCGATCAGTCCAGAAACCCCTGCCCTGCCTGTTTCCTCAAGTTGGAAGAAAGTGCCATGAAATGATGAAGGTACAGTGCCTGGAAGGTTAAATGCCTTCTGTGCAGAGAAGACTTTTTTTGTTCTGGTTTTTAGAGAAACTGTGCGAGAGGAGGGAGGGTTCTGAAGTTACTGTTCTGCTCTGTCCTCCCGCCCCAGCCCTGGGAACCCTTTGCTTTCTGGTGTCAGGAAGAAAAACCCAGCCTGGCTTTCTGTATGTTAACAGTCCGGGGCCCTGTTTGCTGGATAGCAAGGGCGGAGGCTGGACCAGTTGGTACCAGGCCCAGTGTCTTGAACGGTGATGCCACTTGACTCCCAGCAGCAGAGCTGCAGCGTGGAGCTTTGTCCAGTGTATTGAGTGTCCCCGCCTGGGGGCAGGGGCTGGTGACAGAGCCATCACGGGATCGTCCTGATGGCTGACCAGAACTTCCTGTGTAAGCCCTTTTTGTGCTACACAGTCTGTGTTTCCTCCCCCACGGGAAGAAGTCCACATTTTGCCACTGACCCTTAGCGACCTGTGGGCCTTCTTGCTTCCGATGTTGGAGACAAGCCTACCTCACCTGTTGGCCTTGGTTTCTGTGTCTGTAATGGAGATGATCGCATCCACCTTACAAGAGTACGGTAAGGATTAAATGAGATCACCATATTTAGCAAGGGGCCTGCACAGACCAGGTGCTTGGTACGTTTGTTCTTTTTGCCTTCTTTGTTAATTCTAGAGGTCATTCTCTCTAGGAAGCTGGGATGAGCCAGCTGGAATGGAGTTTGGAGACCAGCCTCTGGTCTCATAGCCCGCAGTCCCTCAGTCATCAGATTCAGGCCAGATGAATGTCTAGGCAGACAGCATGCCCCCAGCAGCAGTCAGCCAGAGACAGACCCCCTTCCCCAGTGCTTTCTATTATGCCCCCGCCTCCCTCGTCCCAAGCATACTTGAGTTAGCAAGTAGCGTTCAAGCTGGGAGTGCCTGACCCATCCCTGGGAGTATGGCAATCTAGATTCCTGCTCCTGGCTCCTGTGGCTTAGAGCAGAGCACCTTCAGTGTACCTGGACACACTGGTCGGATCCCATCAGACAAGAACTCTGAATCAGCCGCACCTTTAAGGCCCTTGGTTGAGCACCTCCCTTGGCAGGGCCTGAGCAGGGACAATGCTCCTTGGTTTCTAGGAGCTGAAGGGCTGGTGGAGTGGGAGACAGGGAAGGACTACAAGTCAGAGACTAGGAGGACCGTATCCATCACTCAGTGTCCAGTGAGTGTCATCAGGGTTTGGGAGAAAGGGGTCCTTGGCAGCTCGAGGTTCAGGTAGCCCTGGGGGACATGGGGACTTTTGCTGGATAAGATTTAGGTGAAAGGGAGGGGAGGGCCAGGGGAGGTAACTGGAACATGATGGCTGCTTTGAAAATAAAAACAGGCCCAGTGCTGATGAATATCCCATGTCCCATGATTTGAGGTCTGGTATTCTTCCCGCCACACCTGACTCAGATCAGGTCAGTCGCTCAGTCGTGTCCGACTCTTTGCAGCCCCATGAATCACAGCATGCCAGGCCTCCCTGTCCATCACCAACTCCCGGAGTTCACTCAGACTCACGTCCATCCAGTCAGTGATGCCATCCAGCCATCTCATCCTCTGTCGTCCCCTTCTCCTCTTGCCCCCAATCCCTCCCAGCATCAGTCTTTTCCAATGAGTCAACTCTTCACATGAGGTGGCCAAAGTACTGGAGTTTCAGCTTTAGCATCATTCCTTCCAAAGAAATCCCAGGGCTGATCTTCAGAATGGACTGGTTGGATCTCCTTGCAGTCCAAGGGACTCTCAAGAGTCTTCTCCAACACCACAGTTCAAAAGCATCAATTCTTCGGCGCTCAGCCTTCTTCACAGTCCAACTCTCACATCCATACATGACCACAGGAAAAACCACAGCCTTGACTAGACGGACCTCTGTTGGCAAAGTAATGTCTCTACTTTTGAATATGCTATCTAGGTTGGTCGTAACTTTCCTTCCAAGGAGTAAGCGACACCTGACTGGGAAGGGGCTAAAAGGAGAGGCAGGTGCATATAGCAATCCCAGGCTCCCGTGGCGGTGTTTTATGGACATTGCCTTTTGTGCATAGTTCCTGCCTGCTGACTTTCACGGCTCAGCCTCCTCCAGGAACCCTGGAGAGCACGGAGCGTGCACGCCTGCACCACCTCATGGTGCTTTGCCTGCATCTTGGCCCTTCTGAAGGGCGCTGGTGGGTTGTTTCCCAATCCCCAGCCCCTTCACAGCGGGGCTTGCACAGAGGGGGGCTCAGTGGTGGTGGGTGGGCAGGCTTTAGTCTCACTGACATTTCTCTGGGGGAGGTGAGGTTGTAATGAATGAGGCACACTCTCTTCAAAGGTGGGCAAACTCGGGCTCTTTAGCAGCGACAGAAAAAATGCCTCTTTCTTGGAGCCCCTCACACTCTGCTCACTGCTAAGGGGACTGTTTTGAAGAACACATCCCTAAGACTGAGTCCAGCCCAGAGCCCCCTCTGGTAAATGGGGCTGGTCACAGACCCTAGGATCAGTTCCCTTCAGTTCAGTCCCTCAGTCGTGTCCGACTCTTTGCGACCCCATGGACCGCAGCATGCCAGGCCTCCCTGTCCATCACCAGCTCCCGGAGTTTACCCAAACTCCAGCAGTCAGTCAGAGACAGACCCCCTTCCCCAGTGCTTTCCATTATGCCCCCGCCTCCCTCGTCCCAAGCATACTTGAGTTAGCAAATAGCATCCAGCCATCTCATCCTCTGTCGTCCCCTTCTCCTCCTGCCCTCAATCTTTCCCAGCATCAGGGTCTTTACAAATGAGTCAGCTCTTCGCATCAGGTGGCCAAAGTATTGGAGTTTCAGCTTCAGCATCAGGGCTGAAAGGGCCTCAGAGACCATTGAACTTGAGATCCAGGGGTGGGACCAGCACCATGGTCTAACTCCCGGGCCCAGGGCTCTCTGCTCCTTAGTAGGTCTGCCCAGACCTCCATGCCCTGGTCTCTTTCTTGTATCTGTCACCTTCTGAGGGAGGTCAAGCTCGGGGGTGGGGGTGGGGGGACAAGGATGTGTATGGCTGGGGAGAGCCGCCTGGTCTGGCTGGCTGGCAAAGTGCAGAGTTCGAGTTTGCTGCAAGAGAGGCTGGTCAGGTTTCACTTTGCAGGGCTGTAGGGAGCAGGGGGAGGGGACTCCCCAGCGGCCTGAATGTGCCGCTCGCCCTTCTCCTGTGTTCCTCTCCCCCACCCCGGGCCAAGGGGTTCTTTGTGTACCACTACCCCCGCCTTGTAGGGAAGTGTTCATTGTGGCCCAAGTTGAGAAAGAATTTAGCTACTCTGCCAGGAACAGAGTCCAGCTCTGGGAGGAAGTAGGGGAGAGGTCAGTTCTGCCCCCAGATGGGTGGGTTACTCGGATCAGTTTCAGGTGACCGCTGACCCTTGGCACTCTATGTACTTGAGCACTGTGTAGGCAGGTAAAGGATGGGGTAAGTGTAGCTGGTGAACCCTTTTCCACCTGGTTCCTCTTGGCTCTCGGTGGTGGAGGACTAGGACTGCCCGGCCAGTGCCATGCGACATTGTTGGTGGGCACCGTCCATGGTGAGCACCCCACCTGGGGCCAGGGGGCAGGTGTGAGATCACATCGCCGTACAATTGTAAAGAACTTGAGACAGCATCTAGACTAGCACTCATTTTACAGTGTGGAAACAGTCCCAGAGAGGTATTTCAGGATACACAGCTGTGAAAGTTGCTGAAACTGAACTACACTGTCCAGGCTCCTAGTTCAGAGCACTTTCTAGAATTCAGGAACAGTTTGAACTTTCCGTTCAACCGTTTTTTACCTGTGCAGCCTGGGCGTGTATTTCTCTGAACCTCCCCTTTCATCCTTGTGAAATAGGAATGTCAAATACTTTGTGGGATTGTGCAAATGGTATGAACTGGAGAAGATACATCAGGTACATGCAGACAACCTCCTGAACAGTCAGCAAGTGTCGGCCACTGTGATGATTTTCCGTGGCTGGGAACCACACTGTCCCCTAACTGGAAATGTCTACCCCAGCCTCCATTTCCCTTCGCAGCCTCCAGCACAGGCGCGTCTGCCCAGTGACCTCTCCTCACCTGCTGGGGCCAGCACCTGGGGAGGCATTTACATTCCTGGCATTCTTTGTGCCTTTGGGGGCCCCTGCAGGAGCCACGTGGGCGAGGGGGGTGGAAGCCGACGCAGAGCTGGTCCCCTTGCGACCTCTGCTGCTCCTGTTGGGAATGAGAGACCCCCTCCCACGTTTCTCCACGAGGAGGCCCAGTGCTGCATGAATTTGCAGGTCCTTGCTCTCACACACGGTGAGAGACGTTGGTGGTATTCATCTAAGCTTCCTCACCTGTCAAGTGGGTGCACTCATTGCAACTGTCTCATCAAGCCAGTTGGAAGACTCAAACGCTTGGAAGGGCCCCTGGCATGTGGTAGACCTCAGTGTTAGCTGCTGTTGGTCATTGCAGATGAGGAAACTGAGGCTTAGGGAGGGCAGTGAACAAGTCCCATAGTTACAGTGAGGTGCGGAGCTGGCAGGCGAACCCAGGTCAGGCTGATTGTCGAACCTTGGCCACCCTGGAGAACCCACTGGGATGTCTGGGTTGAGAGAGCTGCCAGTTGACTGACTGTCTCCATCCGGACCGCACTGGGTCAAAGTGGTCCCGAGGGACCTTGGGTCGCCGCTGTTTGCAGGAGGGGCGTCTGATCCGGAGGCCGGGTGCCTGGCGTTAGGTGTGTGTCCGTTTTGACCGTCCCCATGGGGTTGCCAGGTGACTCTGGGAGGCGCGCTCGGCCTAGGCGGGCCCAGGTGAGGGTCGGCAGGCCCCGCCGCCCCGTGGCTGCATTGGCCGGGGGAGGTGGGCGGGCTCTGGGCCCCGGGTCCCTTCCCCTCCCCTCCCCTCCCCCCGGCCTCCCCAGGCACTTGTGTGTCTCAGAGCCGGGTCTGGGGCTCTCAGGCAACAAAAGCGGCTTCCCTCCGCGCGCTGCCACCTGTTGGGTTTTCACACGTCGGGGGGAGTGGGGGGAGGGAGCCGCTGCCCTTTTCCCAGTGTCTGCGGCCGCCCCCCACCCCCAGCCCGGGGACTGGGGGTCTCTGCCTCCCAGCGTGGCGGGGCTCAGGGGCTGGGCGGGGAGAGGGCCGCAGCAGCTGGAAGGGGCCCGAGCGGGCAGGGGCCGGGGCGGCAGCCGAGGGGGAGTTTGACGGATTACTCTGCGGCCGAGAGGTCTCTCCCTAATCCCCCTTTGTGTCCCGGCTCGCAGCCCCGCGCTCGCTCTGACAAGCTGCTAAGCAGAAGGCTTCCCGTCCGAGCGAAGAAAAGGCGGCGCAGCAGGGCGGACGCTAAATCCCCGGCCCTGGGCCCGGGGGAGGCCGGGGCTGGGCTGCAGGAGGTGGGGGAGGGCCTTCTCTCTGCCGCGGCGCAGCCCTGGGCCTCCCGCTCTGCGGCTGCATTCCGAGTGGGGCTCCGGCACGTCCTGGGGAGCCTAGGGGGTCGTGGGCCCTGGCTTCTTATGCAGATAGCTGTTGCCGGTGGTCGGGTCGGGGTTGGGGAGCAGACCCTTGCTTCTTTGGAAGTACACTTGAGCCTGGAGAATGCAGGCTGACGTGGGCTGGAAGGCGTGGGAGCTGCATGGAGGCTCCTCCCGCGTCCCCTTCTCCCTCGCTGCCCAGACAGGAGGAATTCCCACAGCCCAGCGGCCCAGGCAGAGAGGTTTGTCATGGTGGAAAGCTCGCCACCTCTCAAGCATGTTCATCTCCCATCTCCTGTCTGGCCAGCACAGGCTTTCTGGGGTGTCCTAAGGCTCCTGTGAAGAGCTCATTTTGGGGGTGCAGGGGGCTAGGTGTTACGAGGTAGGACCAAAGGTACTGGCCCCCTGGGTCTGAGGCAAGGGGCTGGGTGACCCCCCCCCCCCAAGAGGTTTTGGTGAGCTTCCAGAGCTATTCCCTGCCCACGACCCTAGAGGATCTGAGAGACGGCAATGTGGGGTGTGGCTCTGGGGTCCAGTCTGGTGTGGAGGAAACCGGGTCCCTCGTCCTGTGCAGTCTCGGGGCCTCTACCTGTGGGATCCTTTGCACCTGCAGCCCCGGCCTGGGCTGGGGGGCATTAGGGAGCCTGGCCCGGGGTGACCCGACCCCTTTCTACTGCTGAGTCTAACCCTAACCCTGCCTCCTCCCCGTTTCCTTCTCTGCAGGGAGGGGCTCCTTGGCCTCGTGAGAAAGATGGCGGGCTCACACAGACCGCGCGTCGCGGGGGGGCTCGGGGTCAGGCCGGGGCTGGGGCCCTTTGATGCCTGGGCGATGTGGGGGCACCGGCCTGCATAAAGAGGCCACAGAGATGCCGCCCCCAGCCCACTCCCTCGGCCTCTGTCGTCCGCGGGGGCCGCCTGCTACCCCAGCCCCACCTCGCCGGAGGGGTGGCAGGAGCCCCTTTGAACGGCCTCAAAGGCCTCTTTATGCGTCCCTCCACACTCCCTTCCTGGAGGGGCCTTCCCACCCCCCCCATCAGCCTCCTCCAGCCCTCTGAGTTTTGGAGAGAAAGTTCAGGCCAAGTTTCGCTCCTGTTGCTCAGTTGCACTTCCGTACTCCCTGCTGAGGCCTAACCTGAGAGGGGCCAGGGAGACAGGGGTGCCCTCCAGCCCAGGACCTTCTGCCATCCGCTCAAACCCCTGGCTGAGCCCTTAGGAGCCGCCCTCTGGGGGTCATGCTGGAGTCTCCTTGGGGTGTCTGGGCGTGGGGGCAGCACTTAGGTCCTGCCTGTCCCTTCCACCTCCCACCCCAGGCTGCTGTCCGTGAGTTGTTCTTTAGATAAACGTTTCCCAGGCTCCTTCTCTGCTAGAGTGGGTGCTGGAAAGCTGCATTGGTGCCTATAGCCCGCTCTGGGAGTGTGGCACCCGGAGTGTTTGGGTATCTGGAGCTGGGCAGGTAAAATGCAGGTTCACCCTCCATCTAAAAGGCTTGAGCTCTGAGGCAGAGGTCCCTAAAGCTTTCCAGAAGTCTTGGGGTTCCTTCAGCTTCCTTGCTGTCCTGTCATCCAGGATCTGGAAGGAAGGGGGGAAACAGTTGGACCTCGAGAGGGACTTGTTCTCCTAGAGGTCTTCCGTTCCTGTGCACAGGGTCAGCCCCCTTTCCCTCGTCTTCCCGCCCCCTCCCCACCAGGTGAGCTCCTCTGGGTGGGCTCCAGGAGCCGTGGGGAGGAGGATGAGTCAGAAGCGTCTCTGAGGCTGGAGGGTGGAGGGTGGAGGCGTGGAGTGGACCCTGCTGCCCTGCCTGTGTCCCTGAGGACGCAGGGGGCTCTGAAAGCAGGGGGACCCATCGGGAGTCGTCACTTTCAAGCTTTAGGGAGAGGTGTTCCCTGGGATGCAGATGGGAGCCGGAGGCAGGAAGGTGGTGACAGACTGCCTGTCCGAGCCTGGGCCCTGGGCTCCTCTGTGTCTAGAAGGCTCCGGGAGGACCACTGGTGACTAGAGTTGGTGCTGTGGGAGTCCTCCTCTAGCTTCCTCCTCCTGAGGGCTGAGGGGGGGGGGTCCTCCTCTAGCTTCCTCCTCCTGAGGGCTGAGATGGGAGTCCTCCTCTAGCTTCCTCCTCCTGAGGGCTGAGATGGGAGTCCTCCTCTAGCTTCCTCCTCCTGAGGGCTGAGATGGGAGTCCTCCTCTAGCTTCCTCCTCCTGAGGGCTGAGATGGGAGTCCTCCTCTAGCTTCCTCCTCCTGAGGGCTGGGGGGGGGGTCCTCCTCTAGCTTCCTCCTCCTGAGGGCTGAGGTGGGAGTCCTCCTCTAGCTTCCTCCTCCTGAGGGCTGAGGTGGGGGTCAAACGGGAGGCTGGGGCACTGGGGAACGGTAAGGAAAAGAAAGAAGGGCTTTGGAAGGGAGGGTGTTCTCATGGGCTTGGGCGTCTCTTGGGCAGTTCCAGGCTGGGGAGAGTCTGGGGTGGCAGGGGTGCCCAAGAGAGGGAGGCCACGCTCAGCACCCTGAGTGCAGAAGCAGCAGGGCTGGGTGCCCACCTCCTCCCCAGGAATCCCTCAGCTGGCCCAGGCCCTGGTCCTGGGCACAGCGCCTCCAGAGGGTGGAAAGATGAGCCAGGCATGGGAAGGATTGCCTCTGGAGGGTGGAGAGAGGAGCCAGGCATGGGAAGGATTGCCTCCTGAGGGTGGAGAGAGGAGCCGGGCATGGGAAGGATTTCGTCCTCCTCAGTCCTGGCTGTGGGGAGCTGAACCGAAGGAGGGAGGGAGGCAGGGGGGTTGCTTGATGGTTGCTGGAGAGCTGCAATTTATTCTAAACAACCGGGGCAAACCAGGGTTTGGGAATGGGTGCCGGATGTGGGTGAGGCCGGGTCTGATAAAGTCTCTGTTTGCTCAGGGAGGACCTGGTCCCTTAAAGCCCAGGGCAGGGGAGTCCCCAGGGTGGGGAATGGAAGGGGCTGGAAGCCTTTAGACCCAGAACCCTTCCCTCCAGGTCAGACAGCACTGCCCCCTGGTCTCCATGGCCCCCCGCTTTCCTCCTGGGGTTGCCATGGCAGTGCAGGGACTGGGGAGAACTCGAGCGGAACCCACAGCCCCCAGCTAAGGGTGCTTTCTGGTCCCCCAACCCACTCTGGCGACCACATGGGTCCGTGTTTCACGTTTCTCCCATGCCATCCCCATAGCAGTCCGTGTCTCTTTCCAAAGTGGATGGTCTGGGTCTGAGTGGCTCTTGGAGGAGGAGGCTGCTGGTTGTCCAGCCTCGTGTGAAGTCCCTTTCTTCCTGGGCTACAAGTTGCACAACCCCAGCAGGCAGTTACGGGATGGACACTTCTTAGCCAGCACTGACCGTGTCTGATTTCTTTGTGGCGCAGCGCAGACAGCACCTGCAGCATGCTTTGTAATGCACAGGCCCTGTGGGGCTTCGTGGTGTTAGATAAGGAAGCAGACGCTGAGATCGGAAGAGGGCACGGTGCTCCGGGAATGCGCTCGGTGGGGACAGGGGCTGGAGCCAGGCTCTCGGCCGTGAACCTTGCACTGCAGTAGTGCTTTTCAGCAGCGTTTGTGGCGCTGAGTCAGTGAGACTGGAGAAGGCACTCCAGGCTCCAGCCACGAGTGGCCTGAGGCTCTCTGTCCACCTGTCTACCCACCACGGGATGATGACAGGTTAGGGGACCAGGGCTCCCCTCTCTGCCTTCTCTGTGCAGCTGACTTGGTTTTCCCTCTTCTGTGGTCACTTGTAAACAGAATGGACTGAAGTGGGTGCAGTGGTCGGGAAACAAGACCTAGAGGCCCACTGCCCGAGGAGCTGGGGACCAGGGTGGGTACTTCCCTGCTGGGATCTCTGAGCAGAAGGCCCAACGGAAAGGGCTGCGGGGATTTCTGGGCCAAGAGGGGAGCCGCCCCGGGGTCACTGGCATCATCACAGTGGCTGCCAGGTGGTGAGGCTGGGACCTGGGAGCAGCCCCCCAGTCCCCTGATAGTTGGGCAGCTCACATGGGAGTGCTTCTTCCCCATGGCCACTGAGCATGGAGAGAAACTCAAGAGGGATTTTCAGGCCGAGGTTCTTCCAGGGGAGTGCTTTTCAAATGGTTTCAATGACAGGCTCAAACCCAACCCAAGAAACCACAGCCTTTTCTCTTCCCCTTGTCCTCCTCCTGGGGGTGGTAGTTTGGTGCAGCTCGGCTTGTGGCCAGGCAATGTGAAATAGGAAGTGTGACTCTTAACAAAGGGGAATTGAACAGCCCAGCTTTGGCAAGTGGAGAGAGAAAAACAAACCGGGCCTCGCAGAGGGTCTCCAGGGGCACCTTGATAACAGTGCCTGGGGAACTGGGAATTCAGCTGGTTTGACTTTTTTTTTCCCCCTCCCTTCTATACTAGGAAACAAGGGAAGTTGCAAAGATTTCAAAACAGAGAATTACTAACATCTAGTAGCCTCTGGAGTGTACTGAGGTTTAAATATCATATTTACCTTATTAATTAGGTCAACCTTAAGCTAATATGAACATGCACTTCCTGCCTGCACAATAGGGGGTGGCTCCTGGGTGTCAGGGCCACGCCATCAGCCCGGGAGTGAACCAGATTCAGAGTTCAGAGTGAATCCTAGAGCTTGGGTTCCCGGAACTTAATGCTCTGTGTTTGTGACTGTCCCTGCCCTTTTAGGATCGAGTGTTGACATCTGTACCCTGCCGAGGCCCCCCACGATGACAGGCGGTTAGCATGGCTCAGAAACCAGACCTGCACAGTGGGCCTGCAGGAGTGGGTTTCTGGCCGAGTCCTCGGCGGTCGGTGGCAGCCAGGAGAGGCCTCGGCGTCTGCAGCAAGGTGGAGACGGAGCCATTCTGGAGCGTGTGAGCGGGCCAGAGCCCCACTTGCCCGGTCCAGCATGGTCCAGAGGCTGTGGGCAGGCCGCCTGCTGAGGCATCGGAAGGCCCAGCTCCTGCTGGTCAACCTGCTGACCTTCGGCCTGGAGGTGTGCCTGGCGGCGGGCATCACCTACGTGCCACCCCTGCTGCTGGAAGTGGGGGTGGAAGAGAAGTTCATGACCATGGTGCTGGGTGAGTCACCGCATCCTCTTCCCCTCCTGCTCCAGAGACAGGCCTCCCAGGGAAGGAAGGCACCAGCGCCTCTACCCAGAAGGTGCCTGCTGCCCCTTAGCCAGGGGGTCAGTGCTGCTGAGCAGAGGGCTGACCCTGCGCCGAGGGGCTCCGAGAGAAAGAGGAGGACAGGGCCGTTCCCTGGTTACCTCTGTGTCCCAGGCCCCTACACATGTACAGCCCCCTGAGACGTGGAGAAACTGCCCTTTGCAATTCAGACCTGTGGCCTCATCCTCCTGCAGTAACGCTTGGAGGTTACCCATTTCAGAGAGAAGACAGTGGAGGCCAAGGAGAGATTAGGTGACTTAGCCCAGCTGTACTGCTAACTTAGCTATGGATAAATTGGGTTGGGGTTCCCCCCACAACCAGCAAGGGCTCTTTCTGGCCCCCAGGGCAGGGGCTGGGCTCCTGGCTGGAGACGAATTCTGCGAAAGCCACAGAAGGCGAATGGGCACCATCGTTTGGTGGTGACCAAGCAAACGGTCACTTCCTTCACTCCCAGGAAGAGGGGTCTGTCGGGATGGCAGGGTCGGGGTCAGCCTGCCTGTTGAAACCCTGCCTCCCGCCCTCCCTGGCTCCGTGCCCGTGCAACTTATCACTGACCGGCTGCTTCATGCCTCAGTCTTAACATGGGGCGTTAGTGATCCCTGTTGTGAGGCATGCGTCAGGGTCCGGTGAAGTGGTTAGCACAGCACCAGTGCGGAGTGGGCCCTGCATGCAATGTTGTCGCCTCGTCCCTCCTTCTCGAGGAGGTTGGTCCCCATCCCCCGCCCCTTCTGAGCCCTGGCCTTTCGCTCACACTCCTCGCCCTTCTTGCAGGCATCGGTCCGGTGCTGGGTCTGGTCTCGGTCCCGTTGCTTGGCTCGGCCAGTGACCACTGGCGCGGGCGCTACGGCCGCCGGAGACCCTTCATCTGGGCCCTGTCCCTGGGCGTCCTGCTGAGCCTCTTCCTCATCCCGAGGGCCAGCTGGCTGGCGGGGCTGCTGTGCCCGGACGCCAGGCCACTGGAGCTGGCGCTGCTGATCCTAGGCGTGGGGCTGCTGGCCTTCTGCGGCCAGCTGTGCTTCACACCCCTGGAGGCCCTGCTCTCTGACCTCTTCCGGGACCCGGACCACTGTCGCCAGGCCTTCTCCGTCTACGCCTTCATGATCGGCCTCGGGGGCTGCCTGGGCTACCTCCTGCCCGCCATCGACTGGGACGCCAGCGCCCTGGCGCCCTACCTGGGCACCCAGGAGGAGTGCCTCTTTGGGCTGCTTGCTCTCATCTTCCTCACCTGCGTGGCAGCCACGGCATTCGTGGCCGAGGAGGCGGCCCTGGGCCCAGCCGAGCCTGCGGAAGGGCTCTCCGCCCCCTCGGTGCCGCCCTGCTGCCCAGGCCGCGCCCGCCTGGCCCTGCGGAGCCTGGGTGCCCTCTGTCCTTGGCTGCGCCGGCTCTGTTGCCGCACGCCCCGCGCCCTGCGCCGGCTCTTTGTGGCGGAGCTGTGCAGCTGGATGGCATTCATGACGTTCACGTTATTTTACACAGACTTCGTGGGCGAGGGGCTGTACCAGGGCGTGCCCGGGGCTGAGCCAGGCACGGAGGCCCGCAGACACTATGATGAAGGTAAGGCCTTGGCTGTCCCGGGGGGCTGCTGTGGGAGCTGCCCTCCAATGGATGTTCGGGCATGGGGAGACGCCCACAGCCTGGCGTCTGGGCCCCGATTTCCCCACCTGGAAAATGGGCCAGCGTGCAGGCTGCATGTGCAGTTGCTGAGGGAGAAGAGCAGCAGGTTGGCTGCAACCTCAGCGGAGCCTCGGGCTGTTTGTCAAGTTTTGATCAGTCATTGCCCCAACCTGGCGGATGGAGAGGCTGAGCTTATTTCAGGTCCGGAGGCCAGGCCGAGGTCTGCCTGGCCCCACGTTCTGTGTGCCCTCTGCTCCGCCGCTGCCGTGGCCACCCCTTGCAGCTCAGGTGTCCCAAACTCTTCCTTTGGAGGCTCCGGCGGGGCTGTCTTGGCCCCCTCCTGGAAGCTGAGTGCTCTGAGCCCTCAGAACGGCTTCCTTGGCCCTTGGCCAGTGGCTGTGATCACTTTCCCTAATCTAGACTCCTGCTGCTTGGGGTGGGTGCAGGGTGCTGGGTGCGGGTCTGGCAATAGCGGGTCTTGGGCAGCAGGGACCAATGCTCCTGGTTCCGAGTGCCCTGTGCCCCTGTGCTGAACCCTCTCCCAACTATGTCTCATGGCCTTTCCCCCTCCACCCCCAGAGGTCCGGATGGGCTCAGGGACTGGTGCTCCTGGTTCCGAGTGCCCTGCACCCTGTGCTGAACCCTCTCCCCAGCCCCATCTCATGGCCTCTCCCCCTCCACCCCAGGGGTCAGGATGGGCTCAGAGTCCGGATGGGCTCAGGGACCGGTGCTCCTGGTTCCGAGTGCCCTGCGCCCTGTGCTGAGCACCGTCCCCACCCCCTCTTATGGCCTCTCCCCCTCCACCCCCAGGGGTCCGGATGGGCAGCCTGGGGCTGTTCCTGCAGTGCGCCATCTCCCTGCTCTTCTCCCTGGTCATGGACCGGCTGGTGCAGCGGTTCGGCACCCGGGCAGTCTACCTAGCCAGCGTGGTGGCCTTCCCTGTGGCGGCTGGCGCCACGTGCCTGTCCCGCAGCGTGGCGGTGGTGACCGCCTCGGCTGCCCTCACCGGCGTCACCTTCTCTGCCCTGCAGATCCTGCCCTATACGCTCGCCTCCCTCTACCACCGCGAGAAGCAGGTACTCAGCGGAGCCGGGGGAGGGAGGGCTGGCCTAGCAGTCCGGAGCCAGGGTCTGGCCAGAGAAGCTGGAGGAGGAATTCTTTGACGGGAGAGGAAGCCTGTTGTGGTCCCAGGGCCAGAGACCTGGGCTGCGGAAGGAGGGTGTAGATAAGATTCTGGGAATGACATCCTGATGTCAGGATTATAAAGCCCTTCAAGTGGATGATTGCAGGAAATGTGAAATCCTCTGGAAATCCTGAAGAAGCAGGCTAGTCAAAGTCCTCAGTCTGGGTTGCAGTGTTCTGTGCAGAAGCAGGGGGCTGGATCAGATGACCTTTGGGGCACCTAGCTTCCACAGCCTGTGAGTGGGAAAGGCCTGGCGTGGGCCTTGTCCAGGGAGAGACCTGGTTACTGACCTTGCTCTGGTCTCAGACGGGGAAGGCTCCCGACTCCTCCCTCCCCTCTTTCAGTTTATCTTCCTTTTCCTGCCTCCCTCCTTTGCCTCGTCCGCTTCCCCCACCCCCACGGTGGATCTCTCAGAGCCTGAAGCCCCTGCCATCGCTCGCCTGGGCACTGTGTAAGTCGGGGGGCCTCCTCCCTGCTTAGCCCCCCTCTAAGCAGTGGGGATGGCACCCCACTCCAGTACTCTTGCCTGGAAAATCCCATGGACAGAGGAGCCTGGTAGGCTGCAGTCCATGGGGTCACGAAGAGTCCGGCACGACTGAGCGACTTCACTTTCACTTTTCACTTTCCTGCATTGGAGAAGGAAATGGCAACCCACTCCAGTGTTCTTGCCTGGAGAATCCCAGGGATGGGGGAGCCTGGTGGGCTGCCGTCTATGGGGTCACACAGAGTCGGACACGACTGAAGCGACTTAGCAGCAAGCAGCCCCTCCAGGAGCCTCCTCCTGTGGGAACCTTCTGAGCCAGGCTGTGTGGTCACCTCTGTGGCCTCCACTAGCCTCACTGAGCTGCAGCCCTGTTGCAGAGTTCTGTCCAGGGGTGTCCCAAGAAAAAAGAGACTCAGCCTGCTGTCGTAGGGCTTCCAAACTGCAGGGGAGACCTGTTCTGCCCCTTGCAGGCCACGGGTGAGGAAACACCTAGCTGGGGGGCGTGTTAACCCAATCGGTAGCTGCAGGGGTGGGTGTGGGTGGGGGAACCTGACCCCCACGGCCCCTGTGGGTGCCCTGATGACCTTTATCAGCCTCCAGTCTCTCCTGCGCTGACTGGGGGCTCAGGCTGGCGTCCAGGGGCCAGCCTTGGACACGTGCCAGGAAATGTGCTGGGGTTGGTCTTCCCCTCGACTGGGGAGCACGTCTGTCCCCAGGGCAGGGCGGCCGGCTGGGGCAGGGTCCCGGGCACCGTTGGCCCCGTGCTGCCTGCCCGCCTCCTCCGCTTCCTGGCAGCACACGAGCCTTGGCTAGAGCTCCGCCGCGGTCTCCCGGCTCTGATGCAGCCGACCCTGAGAACGCGGTGTTCCAGGCACGCGTGGGCCCTGGGACGGCTGTCAGACGGGCCTTGTCCTCAGATGGGAGGCTCTGGGGCGTCCCAGGCAGGGCAGGGGCAGGCCCTGCTTGTCCCTGGCAGACGGTGAGACGGACAGGACGGCTCCCACAGGAGCACATCCAGGCCACGGGAGCCAGGACGGGTGTCCCTCTCTTCTCCAGGCTGAGGCCACAGACCTCACAGGAGGGCAACAGCTGCAGCCTGGGCCTAGGCCCCGCAGCGGGCACTTCTCTGTGTGGGGGTCGACGGTTTCCTGTGGCAGGTGGCAGGGGCCGGGAGGAGGAGGCCGGGAAGGAGCATGCGGTTCGGGGCGGCGGGGACCTCACCTGTGTTCCTCCGCTCCGCCGTGTCTCTCTGCCCGCCTGTCTTCCTTCTCCTGTCTTTCCTTTTACCTTGGGGTTCTGTTCCCCTCCGAACTGGCAGTACTGAGTGCATCTGCCATGCTGATTTGAGGAGAGGCTGGAGGAGACCTCGACATGTGGTTTCAGGGGTCCCCTTCCGGGCCCCCGACTCCCACTCCCGAGGAGACTCCTCGCAGGAGACGCAGACCACGCCGGGGTCTGCCCAGTTTTCTGCCCTGCTCCCGATTTTCATTGAGGCCCTTTGCTGGCTTCCTCTCGGCCCTGAGTTGAAGGCCTGGGCCGGTTCTCACAGCTGGGGGACCCCGTGTCTGGGTGCTGACCTGTCCTGGTGTGTCCCCCTCCCCTCCCCCAGGTTTTCCTGCCCAAGTACAGAGGAGACGACGGAGGCGGTGCCGGCGAGGACGGCGTGATGACCAGCTTCTTGCCGGGCCCCAAGGCTGCATCCCCCTTCCCCCACGGACACGGGGGGCCTGGCGGCCTGCTGGCAGCCCCGCCCGCTCTCTGCGGGGCCTCCGCCTGCGAGGGCTCCGTGCGCACCGCGGTGGCTGAGCCACCGGAGGCCAGGGCAATCCCGGGCCGAGGCATCTGCCTAGACCTGGCCATTCTGGACAGCGCCTTCCTGCTGTCTCAGGTGGCCCCGTCTCTGTTTATGGGCTTCATCGTTCAGCTCAGCCAGTCCGTCACTGCCTACATGGTCTCGGCGGCAGGCCTGGGTCTGGTTGCCATTTACTTTGTCACGCAGGTAGTATTTGACAAGAGTGATTTGGCCAAATACTCTGTGTAGGGTGCTCGCCAGGCACGGAGGGCGGAGGGCCTGCCTCCCGGTCCGGCTCTCCCTGCTCAGCCTCCTGGGGCCGGGGTTGGCCTTGCCCTTTCTGCTGCTGCCAAAGTGGTTGGTGTGGCTCTCCGCTGCCTCCTGGTGGCAGCGAGGTGCTTCTTCCCTCCCACCTCTTTCCCTCCCAGCCCTAAGCCAGTCTTGGGCCGGCTGGCTTGGTAGCTCTTCAGAAGGCTTCAGTCTGGACTTCTTCAAGGGGAGAAGGGCAGGGCATTTAAGTAAGTCCACGCACTGGAATGCAGGACTCTGCCCAGGGATCACCCAGGCTCAAGGTGGACAGCTAGTGTCCTGGTCAAGATACACCCAGTGAAGGGATTGGGGTAAATCCCAAATTTGAGTAAATGCAACCACCTGTTCTGGCACCAAGGGCCTTTATCCTGTAGGTTCTCCCATCGTCGCTCCTGCGTGGGAGTTTCTGCTGTGAGACTCTGCAGGATTTGCAAGTACGAAAAGGACTTGGGGGGAGCACAATCCTGAGTGGTGAAGGCAAGCCGCCCCGCCCTCCAGCACCCCCTTTCTGCTATTCCCCCTCTCCTACACTTAGGACTTTGCTTGTTGGCCCCTGTGGTGCCATCACAGGGACCCTGGTCTTTAAATATTTAACTTATTTATTTAAGTAGAAGGAGAATCAAGGTGTCTAGGAGTTGGGTAGGATGAGATCCTCGGTGACTAGGTCCCCTGAGATGGTTGGTTATTGGGTTGAGGGTTGCCAGAATCTCCTCCTGGAGGGATTGGTCTGGCCCCCAAACTGCCTAACCTTGACCTTGCAAACTCCACTCACCCCAACTGATATCCCAGCTCCTGGTACCCGAGGTGGGGAGGGCTGGGGAATGTGAAGGGTGGGGCTCCAGGTCTCAGCAGCCTCCCTAGCACCCCCCACCCCATGATCCTGCCAGCCCCCAAACCCCCAGCCTAGGGGGGCCTAGGACTGGGACTAGGCCTCCAAGCCCACCTTTCCTCCCCCGCTCCACAGCCCCCTCCTTGGGGCTGTTTTGGGACCAGAAGCACAAAGTGTGGCTCCTTGAGCCTCTATCCGTCTCAGCCCCCAGGGCATATCTGTGCTTAAGAACTCTAGCGCAGAAACTCAGGAGCACCCCCTGCCTGGGCTAAGGAGGTCTTATCTCTCTGGGGGTTTAAGTGCCGTTTGTAATAATGTCACGTCTTATTTATTTAGCGGAGTAAATATTTTATGCTGTATGTGAGCAATCAGAGTATAATGTTTATGGTGATGAAATTAAAGCCTTCTTCTATGTTTCTTTGGTCTTTGTGTCTTTTCTGAGGGGGAAAGACCAGCCCCTGTCAAGACCCGGTCTGGGCAGCGGCAGGTCCCAGTACCACCAGCAGGTGGAGCCATAGACCAGCACTCATCTGTCTTCTGCCTGTTGGGTTGTGCTGCCTGAGAACTGGGGAAACCCTCTAGGGGGGAAGGGGAGTAAGGCACAGGGAGGGGGCGCATTTTCCTTATCACAGGGCTCACAGTGAGGCCAAGAAGACGAGCAAGCGCCCGTTATCAGCCTCAGCAAGAGGACGCACCTGGCAACCTTAATGGTCTTTGAAAGCTGCTTTGCTTTCTGGCATTAACAGATGTCCCGGCTCACCTTGTGTGTTTCTTGCCATAGATCTGAAATGAGCTATTTTCTCTAAGGGCATCTGATTGATTTCGGTGGAAAAAGGTTTTTTTCCACAGCAACCATAATATTGGCATTGGGAGTGCTTATTATTAGGTTGATTGTTGGTATTAGGCCTTTTCTGTGGACAAAACTAGGGGAAAAATGTTTAATGTCAATACGTGGTGAGTTTCTATTGATATTGCCTGTTTAAGTTCAGGATTAGAGATTCAGTTCAGTTCAGTTCATTCGCTCAGTTGTGTCTGACTCTTCGCGACCCCATGAATCGCAGCACGCCAGGCCTTCCTGTCCATCACCAACTCCCGGAGTTCACTCAGACTCACGTCCATCAAGTCCGTGATGCCGTCCAGCCATCTCATCCTCTGTCATCCCCTTCTCCTCCTGCCCCCAATCCCTCCCAGCATCAGAGTCTTTTCCAATGAGTCAACTCTTTGCATGAGGTGGCCAAAGTACTGGAGTTTCAGCTTTAGCATCATTCCTTCCAAAGAAATCCCAGGGCTGATCTCCTTCAGAATGGACTGGTTGGATCTCCTTGCAGTCCAAGGGACTCTCAAGAGTCTTCTCCAACACCACAGTTTAAAAGCATCAATTCTTGGGCGCTCAGCTTTCTTCACAGTCCAACTCTCACATCCATATGTGACCATATGGAAAAACCATAGCCTTGACTAGACGGACCTTTGTTGGCAAAGTAATGTCTCTGCTTTTCAATATGCTGTCTAGGTTGGTCATAACTTTTCTTCCAAGGAGTAAGCGTCTTTTAATTTCATGGCTGCAATCACCATCTGCAGTGATTTTGGAGCCCAAAAAAATAAAGTCTGACACTGTTTCCACTGTTTCCCCATCTATTTCCCATGAAGTGATGGGATCAGATGCCATGATCTTCGTTTTCTGAATGTTGAGTTTTAGGCCAACTTTTTCACTCTCCTCTTTCACCTTCATCAAGAGGCTTTTTAGTTCTTCTTCGCTTTCTGCCATAAGGGGGATGTCAACTGCACATCTGAGGTTACTGATATTTCTCCCAGCAATCTTGATTCCAGCTTGTGCTTCATCCAGCCCAGCATTTCTCATGATGTACTCTGCATAGAAGTTAAATAAGCAGGGTGACAATATACAGCCTTGACATACTCCTTTTCCTATTTGGAACCAGTCTGTTGTTCCATGTCCAGTTCTAACTGTTGCTTCCTGACCTGCATATAAATTTCTCAAGAGGCAGGTCAGGTGGTCTGGTGTTCCTATCTCTTGAAGAATTTTCCACAGTTTGTGGTGATCCACACAGTCAAAGGCTTTGACATAGTCAATGAAGCAGAAATAGGTGTTTTTCTGGAACTCTCTTGCTTTTTCGATGATCCAGCAGATGTTGGCAATTTGACCTCTGGTTCCTCTGCCTTTTCTAAAACCAGCTTGAACATCTGGAAGTTCATGGTTCACGTATTGCTGAAGCCTGGCTTGGAGAATTTTGAGCATTACTTTACTCAGAAGATTGAGAGATTAGAGATTACATGTGTTTATATATACACATACATAAATATTTTACTTCTCTAATTTCTACCGCACTGAAACGGAACTCAAGGCCTGGCCTAGCAGGTATGCATGTGTGTGTGAGAAGCAAAAAGAGCCACCGGTCATCCATTACTGTGCCACCAGAAACTAGGAGCTGGCCCAGAGGCATGTTCATTGTTTTTCCTGGTCCAAAGGGAATGAACTTTCTGGCTAGCCCCATACACATCATTTACCTGTGTGGTTAGACTTATTCCTAAGTAATATATTCTTTTGATGCACTTGTAAATAAGATTGTTTTCTTGGGCTTCCCTCGTGGCTCAGTGGTAAAGAATCCGCCTGCCAATGCAGGAGACACAGGTTTGATCCCTGTTGGAAGGGAAGGAAGATCCCACATTCAAAGAGCAGCTGGGCCCGTGCACCACAACTATTGAGCCTTTGCTCAAAGAGCCGAGGAAGTGCACCTACTGAAGCCTAGAGCCGAGATAAGGCCCTCTGAAATTAAGAAAACAAGCTTTTTTATATAATCTCACTTACTTATTCGTTGGCTATGCCGGGTCTTTGTTGCTGCACAGGCTTTTTCTCTAGCTGCAGTGAGAGGAGCTCCAGGTGTGGTCTGCAGGCCAAAGATTGTTTTCTTAATATCAGAGGGCCTTGCTGCGGCTAAGTCGCTTCAGTCGTGTCCAACTCTATGCGACCCCATAGACGGCAGCCCATCAGGCTCCCCCATTCCTGGGATTCTCCAGGCAAGCACATTGGAGTGGATTGCCATTTCCTTCTCCAATGCATGAAAGTGAAAAGTGAAAGTGAAGTCGCTCAGTCATGTCCGACTCTTTGTGACCCCATGGACTGCAGCCTACCAGGCTCCTCCATCCATGGGATTTTCCAGGCAAGAGTACTGGAGTGGGGTGCCATTGCCTTCTCCATCAGAGGGCCTTACTAGCACAAATTTTCAATCCTGGAGACCCGCTAAGCCAGCTCACAGGCTGTGAAGACTTGTATTGGTAGTTCTTCAGGTTTTTTTTTTTTTTTGGATTATAGTTGATTCACAACGGTAGTTCCTCAGCTTTAAACTACGTTCCTCCCAGAAATGCCAGCTCACTAAGAAGTACAGAAAAGGGGGAAAGGAGAAGGAAGAAAGGGGGCTCTGGAAAGAAAAAGGAAACTGCAAGTAACCTCAGTTGAGTTCAGTTGAGTTCAGTCCAGTTCAGTTCAGTTGCTCATTCGTGTCCGACTCTTTGCGACCCTATGAATCGCAGCACGCCAGGCCTCCCTGTCCATCTCCAATTCCCAGAGTTCACTCAGACTCACGTCCATCGAGTCAGTGATGCCATCCAGCCATCTCATCCTCTGTCATCCCCTTCTCCTCCTGCCCCCAGTCCCTCCCAGCATCAGAGTCTTTTCCAATGAGTCAACTCTTTGCATGAGGTGGCCAAAGTACTGGAGTTTCAGCTTTAGCATCATTCCTTCCAAAGAAATCCCAGGGCTGATCTCCTTCAGAATGGACTGGTTGGATCTCCTTGCAGTCCAAGGGACTCTCAAGAGTCTTCTCCAACACCACAGGTCAGAAGCATCAGTTCTTCAGTGCTCAGCATTCTTCACAGTCCAACTCTCACATCCATACATGATCACAGGAAAAACCATAGCCTTGACTAGACGGACCTTTGTTGGCAAAGTAATGTCTCTGCTTTTGAATATGCTATCTAGGTTGGACATAACTTTCCTTCCAAGGAGTAAGCGTCTTTTAATTTCATGGCTGCAGTCACCATCTGCAGTGATTTTGGAGCCCCGAAAAATAAAGTCTGACACTGTTTCCACTGTTTCCCCATCTATTTCTCATGAAGTGATGGGACCAGATGCCATGATCTTCCAAATAAGATTTACTCAGTCCTTTCCATGTGGGTCTCAGATGAGTAAAGGACACAACCTGGCCAGTGTCCTTTAAGATCAGTAATTTAGATGGAAAGGAATAAGAGGGATGAATCAGGCGTACATAGGTGCATCAGGCAGGATGTACATAGAAAATTTCAGAACACGAAGCAAAGATGTTAACAGAGTTTAGAGAAAGGAAACGATTGTTGTGGAGAGAGGAGGGTCTGGCTATCCGCACCTCCCTACCCTCATCCCCTGGCTCCTGCCATCTCCCAGAGCGGGATGGAGTGCTGGCTTGTGGTCTGAGCCCAGGAATTGGAGGGGGGCTGGACTAGGGTTGGATGGGCGCTGCCCCATCCTTTGTTCCTTCGTGGGTCTGTCCTTCCGGCCTCGGGTGCTTCTCCCTGCAGGAACGGGAGTGGGAGGGGCAGGGGTAGGCAGCCTGGGTCTCGGGCTGCTGCTTGTGCAGCCGGGGAAAGAGCCCTTGGTTTCCAGGATCAGATTAGACTACAGCAGCCTGGCAGCTTTGTCACCGTTGGCTGGAGGGTTGTGCAGAGTTGGAACTCGCTGATGCCCAACACCGTCACGAGATCTCCACACACGAGGAGGTAGCGTGGGGTGCCCTGGCAACCCCGTCCCTTGACTTCAGTCTGCCCTTGACTAAGGTCTGACCTTTGACAAGTCATTCCACTGTGTGTGCGCTGAGGGGTTAGCCGACCGTCTCTGCAGACACAGCTCTGGACTCCCGCCCTTCGTGGCCCTGGGCCACATTCTGCTCCCCAGGACGCTGTTTAGTACCCTACAGTGCCCAGTGAGCATTCTCTCCTTCTCGCCACAGTCTTTGTGTAGTTTCCCGTGTGCTGGACCTGACGTGCACCCTGGGGCTGTGGCAATGAAGACACAGCCACTGAGCTCAGATGCAGCTGGGAGGGGGCACGCCGGGAGGGGGCATCTCGGGAGGGCCTCCTGCACCTTAGGGGGCTCTGTCCGCGGGAGGGGGTGGCCTCCAGGGAAGCGAGGTGAGAGTCCATCCGTGAAAAGCTGCCTGGACCCCGAGACTCCCTCACAGGTGGCCATGACTTCTCCCAGTGACCTGAAGAGAGTGGAGCGGTGGGAGGACCCTGGGATCCTTCTTCACCAGGGATGGCCCCGAGGCCTGCTAAGAAGAGGTGACTTGTCCCGGGCACACTGACGCTGGGCTGTTTCTGTGCTACTCAGTGGAAGTGAGGGGTACAGGGGAAGACTCTGCGTTATCTTTGCAGCTTTTATTATTCCAATATAAAAAGTTTCTTTCTTTTTAATGTGGAGGACTTGTGATCCATCTCACCACCTTCTAATAGGCACCCCAAAAATCTATTAATCAACCATTACTATTCACTCATAGGTGTAAGGCACCATTGTACATATAACTAAGGGAATTACGAAGATATATCAAAGGTGGTCTTTGTTCTTTGTAAGTACTGAGGCTTCTCCATGGAAAAATAAAGCTTGTTCAAATGAGGTTATTTCTAATGGTGCAAGGCAGTTTGACACGTGCCAATGATACATAGGAGTACAAGGGGGATGGGGGAGAGACCACTGCCAGGAGGATGCTTTTAAAATAGGGACAGAGATTCAGTTCAGTTCAGTTCAGTCACTCAGTCGTGTCTGACTCTTTGCCACCCCATGGACTGCAGCACGCCAAGCCTCCCTGTCCATCACCAGCTCCCGGAGTTCACCCAATTACATGTCCATCACGTCGGTGATGCCACCCAACCAACTCATCCTCTGTCGTCCCCTTCTCCTCCTGCCTTCAATCTTTCCCAGCATCAGGATCTTTTCCTGACTAGTTCTTCTCATCAGGTGGCCAAAGTATTGGAGTTCCAGCTTCAACATCAGTCCTTCCGATGAACACTTAGGACTGATCTCCTTTAGGATGGACTGGTTGGATCTCCTTGCAGTCCAAGGGACTCTCAAGAGTCTTCTCCAACACCACAGTTCAAAAGCATCAATTCTTCAGCTTTCAGCTTTCTTTATAGTCCAACTTTCACATCCATACATGACCACTGGAAAAACCATGGCCTTGACTAGACAGACCTTTGTTGGCAGAGTAATGTCTCTGCTTTTTAATATGCTATCTAGGTTGGTCATAACTTTCCTTCCAAGGAGTAAGCATCTTTTATTTTATTTTTTTTCAATTCTGAATACTCTTATATTAGCTCCACTTCAAACATCAAAACAAATTAAAAAAAAAAATCCACACTGGTCAAACTGCTACAAAACAGTTCTTTAAACAGGTTGGAGGCACGGGTATGGCTTCATTCTGCTGCATCACAGTTATATCTGGCAGTTTTGCTTACCTAATTCTGTTTCTGAAACAAGCAGCATCCAAAACAGACAAGAGTCAGGAATGTGCCGATTGTCTCCGACGTTTCCAGGTGCTCCCTGATCAGGCCTTCTTCCTGGCATTACTGAGCTTTCTGTCCCTGACTCTCAAAAGGCTAGTTCCTTTCTCAGGACTGACACGGGGTCATCAATCGTATGAACCCAAAGTTTTTAGTCTTGAAAGTGACTTTAGAAGAGGGTATAGGGCTATCCGCCCTGGTATACCTCCATGGGGCGGAGGAGGAGGAGGGCAGTGGTGAGAAAGTCACCCCTTCTCAGGGAGCAACCAAGGCTGACACACAAGGCAGGATGCACTGTTAAGTTCTGACCAGGATCAGACTGCAAGAATAGTCCTTTTGGCCTCAGAAAACCAGTCTGAAGCCAAGGTGATCAGCTTAGTGAAGTAGTCAAAGTCACTCAGTCATGTCCGACTCTTGCGACCCCATGGACTGTAGAACGAAAAGTTCCTCTGTCCATGGGATTCTCCAGGCAAGAATCCTGGAGTGGGTTGCCATTTCCTCCTCCAAGTAAGCGTCTTTTAATTTCATGGCTGCAGTCACCGTCTGCAGTGATTTTGGAGCCCCCAAAATAAAGTCAGCCACTGTTTCCCCATCTATTTGGCATGAAGAGATGGGACTGGATGCCATGATCTTAGTTTTCTGAATGTTGAGCTTAAGCCAACTTTTTCACTCTCCTCTTTCACTTTCATCAAGAGGCTCTTTAGTTCCTCTTTGCTTTCTGTCATAAGGGTGATCATCTCACACAGTAGCAAAGTAATGCTCAAAATTCTCCAAGCCAGGCTTCAACAATACATGAACCGTGAACTTCCAGATGTTCAAGCTGGTTTTAGAAAAGGCAGAGGAACCAGAGATCAAATTGCCAACATCTGCTGGATCATCGAAAAAGCAAGAGAGTTCCAGAAAAACATCTATTTCTGCTTTATTGATTATGCCAAAGCCTTTGACTGTGTGGATCACAACAAACTGTGGAAAGATATGGGAATACCAGACTACCTGACCTGCCTCCTGAGAAATTTGTATGCAGGTCAGGAAGCAACAGTTAGAACTGGACATGGAACAACAGACTGGTTCCAAATAGGAAAAGAAGTATGTCAAGGCTGTATATTGTTACTGTGCTTATTTAACTTATATGCAGAGTACATCATGAGAAACACTGGGCTGGATGAAGCACAAGCTGGAATCAAGATTGCCAGGAGAAATACCAATAACCTCAGATATGCAGAGAGCAAAGATTATTGCCTTCTAAAAAAAAAGTTCAGGGTTTTTTGACTTAATGAACACTTTAGAAATACATGAGCACTTCAATCAATTATATATACATTTTCTCAGTCTTCTTGCATTAGTCATAAATATCCTTCACCCTGACTGCCTCACTGCTAACCTCACTGCCCCGTCATGTTGTCCCTCTCCTGGACTAATTCATTAACCTTAGCCATCTCCCTTTCTCCAGTCTAATCTCCATGTACCCTGACTGCTTGGACTGCAAGCAGTTACAGGCAAGTTAGGTCCATGCTTGTCCCGCAGCCTGAGCTAGCTTCCCATGCGCCGAGCTGACGGCCCGCGCAGGGGAGACTCGGGAGACTCACCTGCCTGTGGCTCCTTCACACGTGGCTCCATCAACCTCTTTATCCCCTTCCTCTCTACCTCCTCGTTCTCCCATCCCCTCAAACACCACTCCAGCCACAGTGGGTTTCTTCCCACTCCTCAACCAAACTTGGCTCGTATGAGCCTCAGGACTTTCGGCCTTGCTGCACTGTCTTCGTGGAAAACCCTCTGCTCCTCTGCCTACAGCAGTTGTGGTTATTCTCCAGCCTTCAGCTTAAACCTCTCCTTCTTTGGTTCCCTGTAGTTAATCACTTCCTTTTCTGTCTTCCCACAACACACTGCTAATGTGCTACCCGTGTATGTTAGACAAAAACGTGGCTTATCCCACAGAATGGGGGAAATTAATGGAGTGACTGACAAGGGATTCATCTTTGCAATATATTCATATAAACAGCCCATGCAGCTCAATAACAAAAAACAACCCAATCAAAAAATGGCTGGAAGACCCAAATGGATATTTCTCCAAAGAAGACATACATTGGCCTCCAAAGAAGCCCAAAGTACATGAAAAGATGCTCAATATTATTAACTATTAGAGAAATGCAAATTAAAACTACAATGAGGTATCACCTCACACTGTCAGAATGCTGCTGAGTCACTTCAGTCGTGTCCGACTCTGTGCGACCCCATAGACGGCAGCCCACCAGGCTCCCCCGTCCCTGGGATTCTCCAGGCAAGAACACTGGAGTGGGTTGCCATTTCCTTCTCCAATTCATGAAAGTGAAAAGTGAAAGTGAAGTCACTCAGCCATGTCCAACCCTCAGCGACCCCATGGACTGCAGCCTACCAGGCTCCTCCATCCATGGGATTTTCCAGGCAAGAGTACTGGAGTGGGGTGCCATTGCCTTCTCCGCACTGTCAGAATGGCCATCATCAAAAAAAATCCACAAACAATACATGCTGGAAACCGTGTGGAGAAAGGGGAACTTTTCTACACTGCTGGTGGGAATGTAAATTGGTACAACCACTATGGAGAACAGGATGAAGATTCCTTAAGAAAACCAAAAACAGAGCTACCATATAATCCAGCAGTCCCACTCCTAAGCATTTACCTGGGGAAAACCATAATTTGAAACGACACATGCCCTCCAGTGTTCATTCCAGCATTATTTACAATAGCTAGTATATGGAACGGAGAAGGCCATGGCACCCCGCTCCACTACTCTTGCCTGGAAAATCCCATGGACGGAGGAGCCTGGTGGGCTGCAGTCCATGGGGTCTCTAGGAGTCAGACACGACTGAGCGACTTCACTTTCACTTTTCACTTTCATGCACTGGAGAAGGAAATGGCAACCCACTCCAGTGTTCTTGCCTGGAGAATCCCAGGGACGGGGGAGCCTGGTGGGCTGCCCTCTATGGGGTCGCACAGAGTCGGACACGACTGAAGTGACTCAGCAGCAGTATACGGAAGCAACCTAAATATCCATTGACAGATGAATGGATAAAGAAGATGTGGCACACATATACAGTGGAATATCAGTCATAAAAAAGAACAAAATAATGCCATTTGTAGCAACATGGACGGACCTTGAGATTATCATACTGAGTGAAGTAGGTCAGGAGGAGAAAGGACAAATATTGTATGATATCGCTTGTAAGTGGAATCTAAAAATGGTACAAACGAACCTATTTACAAAATAGAAATAGAGTCACAGATGTATAAATCAATCTTACAGTCACCAAGGGGAAAGGGAGGCGGGGTAACCTGGGAGACTGGGATTGACATATGCACACTACCACCTATAAAACAGGTAACTAATAAGGGCCTGCTGTTTAGCACAGGGAACTCTACTCAGTGCTCTGTAATGACCTATACGGAAAAAGAATCTAAAAAATAGTCGGTATATGTATAACTGATTTACTTTGCTGTAGAGCAGAAGCCAGCACACCATTGTAAATCAATTATATTCTAATAAAACAAAACTTGGCATAATCATCTATGAATTCTTTCCACAAACACTTTTTAAGTAGCTACCATGTGCCAGGACTGTGGCAGGGTGAAAAGATAGGAGCCCTCTTGGAGGTCTCTTGGAGGTCCCCAACCAATGAGGACTTTGGAGACACACAGAAGCAATTCAGAACGTGTGACAGTGCTGTGACGAGGGGCCCAAGGCTAGGGGGGTACACTCGGGGGCCCCTGTCTGGTCGGGATGAGCTCAGGTGGGGGCGGGGTGGAGAGGGTGCCCCAGAGGTGATGGTAAATGAGATGGGGAGCCCAAGCAGACATGTGCAGTCTGTTCTCCTATCAAGTTTCCCCAGAGCAAAACCTGCATCTCATTCATTGTTACTTTGCCCATATCCAGGTCTGTAGCTACACACAGTAGGGGATCACTAAATTTGCTTACTTGATTAAATGACTTGTTGAGCAAACAAAATGAATGGGCAAATAAAAACCGTCTTATTTTTAAGCAAACGGACAACCTCAGCTTAACACCCTGGCTTCTAATATCAGGTGGTTGAGCTGAGGATGAAGGCCGTGTTTTGCCTTTGCATTTCATGTGGTTTATTGTGGTACTTCTTTCTTTTTTTTTTTTTTTTTGACCTTTAGGTTTGGTTTAGTAATACTGTGTGAGTGGTTTCGTGTTTTTTTTTGGAAAGACTTTGTGGCTTTTGTTTCAGTATGCTGTAGAAGTAAGTATTTAATGTCTATGAACTTTATGGATAGATAATATTTCCTTTAAAATACTTGTAAAATTTTCTTAATGTTAAAAAAAAAAGAAAAATTACAGTTGTGAAGTGGGACTGGAAAGAGACTGTAGGGGTGATGGGCGGGACAGTAGGGGAAGACAGACTCGGATGACCTTGCCTTTACGTCTGGGAGTTCAAAGCAGTTTCCCATCCAATGTCTCTCTTGTTCAAAACCAGGGCCAGGCCTTTTGAGTGACCATCATCTACTTCTATGGTTAATTTTATGTGTCAACTTGACTGGGCTACAAGGTGCCCAACTATTTGGTTAAACATTATGATGAATCTTATCTGTGAAGATGTCTGGGAATGAGGGTGATATTTAAATTGGTAGATGGAGTGAAGCCAAAATGGGTGGGCCTCGTCCAATGTTGAAGTTCTGCGTAGAAAAAAAAGGCTGACCTTCCTCTGTGTTAAACAGAGTTCCTTCTTCCTGACTGCCCTCAAATTGGAACATCGAATTTTTCCTGTCTTTGGACTCAAACTGAAACATTGGCGGTTCCTGGAACTTAAGCCTGCTGGTCTTCATATTGGAGCTGTGCCACTGTTCTCTGGGCTCTCAGGCCTCTGGGCTTGGACTGGAACTGCACCACGGGCTCTCGGTTGACAGATGATGAAATTGCAGCCCAAGAAGGAAGGATCTTTACCTGACACACTTTACCTACTGTATTCACTACATAGCTGATGCTTGAAATCGCCTTAACTGGAAACCATATTTGCAAAGGATACTTAAAATGCAAATATCCCTAGGAAAATAATATACAGATATGGATTCATAAGAGAATATAAATGACTTGGTGGAATGTTTTCTGAAGAGCAGTTTTGGGTGGGGGAAGGCAAGTGTACAGGGTGAAATGGTAGACACAGTTCTTACCCTCTTTGAGGTCCTTGATGGATGAGAGTTTCAGAGACGGATGGAAGCAAGCTGTGCACGATGGGCACGTTTGAATCTTAAAAGGAGGAGGCATTGGGGACAGTGGGAGCTGGGTACAAGAGGGGCAGTGCAGGCCCGCAGACCTCACCTCTTTGACCTCAAGCACTGCCCCAGACCACGATCATTTGCGTTGTGCTGGGAAGTTGAGAGTTCACACATCCAGGGACATGAACGGCTGGAGCTGGCTAATCCTTAATTTCAGTGAGCTTGCAGGAAATTTCTGAAAATACAGACTTCTAGCAGTAACGCTTGTCTCTTTTTAGAAATAAAATTTTGCGTGCATGTGTCTGCCTTCCTGGCTACACTGGGATGTGTCATGGGTAGAGTGGGTGGCGGGTTATGTTGGGATGTGTTGTGGATAGAGTGGGCAGAGGCTGTTTCAAGCCATGAGGTAACCAGAAGCCTATTTTCAAACCTTTTGTGTAACTTTTCTGCTTTTTGCTTGTATGAAGCTTCTGATTGAATGTTCTCTTTATGGCAACAGCTTGAAGGAGGAAACTGTATTATGCCCATCTGGCCAGTATCATATTTGTCCTTCCTATTTAAAACAGGGGCAGCGGGCAAGATGGTGAAGATACTTGAAATCCCACCACACGATGAAGGTAAAAGGAGTCAGGGATGTGTTTAGTTTGGAGAAGAGACTCCTCAGGAGACTTGAGAGCAGCCTTCAGCTATTTAAAGAGCTGGTCTGTGTTCTCCCGAGGGCAGGGCCTGCCTGGAGGAAGGTCACAGGAATGCAGATTTTGATAGTCAAGAGTACACGGGCTGTTTCAGAAGGTAGAGCGTTCTCTGCACTGGAGGCACTGGACACGTGCTTGGTGCAGGGTAAGCATGAAGGTCTGATTGGCCTATGCTATTTTTTAAATTTATTCATCTGTTTGGCTTTATTGGGTCTCAGCCGCGGTGCGTGGGCTTCTCCCTAGGTGCAGCGCGTGGGCTTAGATGCCCTGCAGCATGTGGGATCTTAGTTTCCTGACCAGGGATTGAACCCGCATCCCCTGCATCGGAAGGCAAATTCTTAACCACTGGACTACCAGGGAAGTCCCTCTGTCATCTTTCATGTAGATCTATTTTTGATGCAGATTCTGAGATTCTCTGGTATGAGGCTACAGACTAGAGGTGTCTGAAGAGATTTAAGTATGACTATTCATCCAACCAAACACGTTGGTCTGTTGTGTATGAAGCACTGTTTGGCATGAGAAACTAAAGTCCCCATCCCAAAGGCACAGATGCCTTTAATACAAAGTAGAATGTTGTGGGTCTTCCCTGGTGGCCCCCTGGTTAAGAATCTGCCCGCCAATGCAGGGCACGTGAGCTTGCTCCCTGGTCCGGGAAGATCCCACATGCCATGGAGCAACTCAGCCTGTGCACCACAAGTACCGAAGCCTGCACTCTGCAGCTTGCGCTCCACAACAAGAGCAGCCTGAGCACCACGACTAGAGAGCAGCCCCTGCTCACACAGCGAGAGAAAGCGTGCGCCCAGCAACGAAGAGCCCCTGCTCACACAGCGAGAGAAAGCGTGTGCCCAGCAACGAAGAGCCAGAGCAGCCAAAAATCGATAGATAAAGCTTCTAAAATTTTTAAAAATACTTTTAAAAAGTGGACTGTTGTGTAGGCTGTACGGTGTGCATTTTTCTTCTTCTGTTGGATACAGAACCTGGACAAGCAGGCAGAGTTAGGCTAGAAGCCAGGAGGTTGCTTTAAGAGAGCTAAGGGGAATGGGTCAGTAAGAAACAGCAAGAGGGGACCAGACGGGGAAGGTGTTGGGGCGATCGGCCCCGCGCCGTTTGGAAGGGGCGCTCTTGCCTGCACCCTATTGTGCATTTGGCATATCCGGTTACCATGTGCTATGGTCTGAATGTTGCCGTCTTCCCTAAATCTGTGTATTGGCTTCCTAACCCCCAAAGACGATGGTATTAGGAGGTGGGGCCTTTGGGGTGTGTTTCAGTCACGAGGGTGGAGCCTTTGTGAGTGGGATTAGCTCTCCTATAAAAGAAAGTCCACAGAGCTCTCTTGCTACTTCCACCCTGTGAGGACAGAAAGAGGTGTTGGTTCTGGCCCAGGAAGCAGGCTCTCACCAGAACGTGACCATGCTGGTGCCTTGATTCTGGGCTTCCCAGCCTTCAGAACGGTGAGAAATAAGGTTTATGTTTATAAGCTGTGTGGTCTGTGGTATTTTGTTATAGCAGCCTGAATGGTCTAAGACATCATGAAACATTTGACTCATTCAGCTCACTCCCTCGGCCCATACACCGTACTCACCAGTTAGCAGGATGCTCATGATGTGGTCTTTCACATTAATTTCTCTATGGGACACATCTCAGTCTTCTAATCATTGCTTGTCCCCCTACTATCCTTGACTGAGGTTACTTATGGCCCTCTCTCTTTTCACAGGACCTGGTACTTAGCAGCAACTCATGAAATTTCTATTAAATGATGAAGGCTGGAGGGAACTATCACATTTAATTGTGGTGGAAGTGGGCAGTGGTCAGAAGAAATGAGATGTAACATTTGAGAGCTGGGCTTTCCTTGAAGTGGGAGTTCCTCATTCAGCACTTGCTGAGTCCCTATTATACCCAACACTGATCTAGGGGACACTGGGTGTACAGAGGTGACAGACACAGTACTTTTTCAAAGAATTCCATCGGATAGAGGAGACATTCCAGGCTGAGGGAACTACACACACAAAGTCCTGGGAGTGCTTGATATGTTTGAGGGGCTCTACTACGTATGGCTGGAGATTAGCCCGAAAAAGGGCTGGAATGCAAAGGGTCACTAATCAAAATAGGAAATGCTGTAGGATGATATGGCCTTTAAACCTTACTCCTCACAGGCCGCTTGGGCCAGAGTTTGGACTTTATCCCGGAAGCAGCAGAAAAATCAATCACAGGACACTAACATGGATGAGTGACGTAATCAAATGTGGGTTTTAGCAATTTTCCTTGTGGTAATGTGGAGGATGAGCTGAAATGCCTGGATACTGGGAGGGAAAGTAGAAAGCTATTGCAGTAGTCCTAGCAAGAGATGTTAAGAGCCTTTGGGATATGCATGAGGAGGGAACAGATGTGAGATATTCTAGAGATTAGGTACAACAGACCATGGTGACCAGTTGCATAGGGTGAGGAAAAAGGAATCATTAGAGATGACTAAAATGTCTGTGGAGTGCTTTCAACTGAGGGGAAGGAGGATTTGGGGAAGGTGTGGCAGGGTATATATTCTGAGATGGAGGGAGGGTCATGAGGTCAGCCAGGGGAAAATACTCTGTAAGAAACTGGAAGCATGGATCCAGAGTTCAGGGCAGAAGTACAGATCAGAGATAAAGGTTAAAGGTCATTAGCACTGGGGTGGTGAACAGAGCCATAGAGAAATTGAGGTCTCTTGTGGGGAGAAGCCCAAAGACAGAACTCTGAGGCAAGGATAGAACCCATTCTTCAGAGCTGGTGGAACAGAAGCCCCCAAAGAGAGAAAAACTGGCCAGAGAGAGAGAAGGAGAATCATGGAAGCCAAGAGAGAACTGTGTTTCAGGGAAGGTCCCAGGAAGGGACATCTAAGTTTGCTTTGGAGGTCAGGATATTTTGCCTAAGGGGGTGATGTCTGAATTAGTCTTAAGGACGGAGAACAGGATGAGGACTGGAAGGGGGAGGTTGGATCTGGCCATTTGGATGACTGTAACCTTCTCTAGGGCAGAGTCAGTGGTGGGGCCAGCAAACACATTCAGTGGATTAAAGATTGAGTACAAGGTGAGAAAGCGTAGGTGGCAAATATAAACATTATTTTTTGAAGCTCAGTACTAAAGGGCTTCCCCGATAACTCAGTTGGTAAAGAATCCACCTGCACTGCAAGAGACCCCAGTTCTATTCCTGGGTTGGGAAGATCCCCTGGAGAAGGGAAAGGCTACCCACTCCAGTATTCTGGCCTAGAGAATTCCGTGGACTGTACAGTCCATGGGGTTGCAAAGAGCTGGACATGACTGAGCAACTTTCACTAAAGGGAAGGAAAGAGAGGAAAACGTAGGCTGAGAGTTGGGGTTTCCTAAGGATGGTGACTTGTACCCCAGCACACTTCTCTGCATCATGCATGTTTGTGCTGTTCATCTTGATGATCTAGTCATTCTGTGAGTGTTTATTGAGTATGGTCCCTCCTGGGATAGGGACCATTCTGGGTGCTGGACTGCAATGGGGAACAAGACCTCTCAAGGACCTCATCCAAAGGTTAAAGAGACAAATAAGAAATTTCAGGGGCTTCCCTGATGGCTCAGTGGTAAAGAATCCACCTGCCAATACAGAAGACATGGGTTCTATACTGTGAAGATCACACATGCCGTGGAACAGCCAAGCCCACGTGCCACAACTACTGAGCCTGTGCTCTGGAGCCTGGAGCCTGAAATTACTGAGCCCACGTGCTGCAGCTACTGAGGCCTGTGCACCCTGGAGCCTGCGCTCTGAAACGAGAGAAGCCATTGCAGTGGGGAGCCTGAGCACAACTAGAGTGGCCCCCGCTTACCACAACCAGAGGAAAAAGCCCACGCAGCCATGAAAATCCAGCAGAGCCAAAAATAAACACAATTATTTTAAGCAAAAAAGAAATTCCAGGTCAGTGCCACAGACAGGGTTAGTACTGGATACGATGGGAGATACTGGAGGTCACAGACCCCGCCTGGAGGCCTGGGAGGACTCCCTGGAGCAGGTGACATCTGAGCTGAGGCCTAAAGTAGAAGATAGCCAGGTAGGGCAGGGCAGGGGAAAAGGCATTCCAAGCAGAATGTCTTTCCTGCGCATCCCCTCCCCACCTTTCTCTAAACCCTAGATACCCTGGATGTCCATGGAGAACACAAGGAACCTCCTGTCCATGGTACACTCGCCTCCCAGAACTTGTTTTTGCCCCCATTTGGCATGCCTTCCTATGTCATAGTGACTTTTGCCCCCTCATCTATTAGAAACGTCTAAAGAGAAGAGACTTGGCTTAGCCATCTGTCTGTCTGCTGACATATCTACAGCAGTTCTCATGGCTAATGCTTAAAAAAATTTTTATGTGACATCATCTAAGGGCCAAGGACCACTGTCATGGCTAATGCATTTTCAAGGGAGCCACTGGCAGGCTTAGTAAATAGAGGTATAAAGGGAAACCAAACATAGACAGGAATTAAAATAAGGCTGCGAGAAAAGCCTGTGGTGGGAGGTGGAGAGGAAGCAAAGAAGCGAAGAGAAAGTGTGCACAGAGTGGGGAGGGATACAGTTCCAAAGAAAATCTAACCCGAACTCCCTACTCCACACAACCCTGCCTTTGGTTTCTTTTCTGTCATGGGCAGGACTCCTTGTTCTCCCTCTTCTGGAGGGTTTTCCTGTTGGAATCTGATTTCTAGACATATTTCATCAGTTATATGCATCACAACTGCATTTTTTTTCAGGAATGAGGAGAAGCTGAGAGAGAGAGAGGTGAGGAAAAAAGCCCTCCAGACCCAGTAATTTTCCCACCTCACAGGGTTGAGCCCAAACAGAATTCAAATTTCCTTCCCTTGAGAGAGGGAAGCTGGTGGCCGTGTCACACTTCTGAATTGGGTACACAACTCACAAGCTAAGTTCTCTAGCACAGCAAAACTAATTTTGTTTTGCAGCTGGATAAATAAAGTAAGGAAGAAAAAAGCAGGCATTACACATTTTTGAATTAGCACCAAGTCTTTCAAACTCCGCCTCTTTCAGGAAATGTTCCTTAATGTGGTGGGAGGTGGTAATTTCATTCCCTCTCCCAATCCTGCCTCACCACAAGAAACCCTGTTTAGAGCTGCACTTACCCCTTCATTTGTCAGGCTGACTTTGCTTTGCCCGGTATCTCTGGGTCCTTCAGTGAATTCTCTGTCTCTGCCAATGGGGTCAAAAGAAAAGAGTGTGGAAGAACTCAAAAACTACCAAGGAAGTTGTACATGGTGATGGTCTCTGAGGGTGTCAGTACCACAGGTCCAAGACTGAAAGTTTCTAGAAAAAAGAACAAAGCCCCTTTGAGTTTTTCCTGCAATAAACAGGTGAGTATTATGCTGAATTAGTGGTTTCTGAATTAATTGTAATTGAAAAAGAAAAATTTTCCAGCCAGTTATCATAATATATGCAAGAGAGGAAACAAAACTTCTAGTTTAAAATTCAGAGCAATACGATCCTACAAGGAGTTGGACAAGCCACCCAGAATCTTGTACGTTACACATGAAGTGGATTTCATGAGCTTTTGTCAATTGAGCTATATCTTTTCTAAAGAGCAGTTAGGAATCAGGTTCCCTCCTCTTCTCTAGAACACACTTCATATCAATTTTCATAAGCCTAGGAAAAAGTACATTTATCAAAGACCAATAAAGTTATTTTAGATTAAAAATATAGTGGAGGAAGAAAGAAGTAGCTGGGTGTAGATTTTAAAGATGAAAACTATATGAAGTTATTCCTGAGGTGTGTATTTATGACGAGTCATTAAATATATTAGATAATCGTTATGCCCCAGGCACGTAACTGCAGTAACTCATGTCTCATCATGTCCTCTCTGAGAAAAACAATGTTCTGTGTGAAATTTACAGCTTGGGCTGAAAGACGTTGCCATGAGCTTTCCTCATAGTCTAGAAGCCACAAGTACCTTGTCCAAGGAGCTTTTCATGGATTTCTCTCTGGACCTTGAATATTCTCTGACTGTAAGTCTTATTATTGGAGAGGAAGCACTTCCCTGGTGGCTCACTTGGTAAAGAATCTGCCCGCAATGCGGGAGACCTGGGTTCAATCCCTGGGTTGGAAAGATCCCCTGGAGAAGGGAAAGACTACCCACTCCAGTATTCTGGCCTAGAGAATTCCATGGAGTGTGTAGTTCATGGGGTCGCAAAGAGTCGGACACAACTGAATGACTTTCACTTACTTACTTATTTACTTGGAGAGGAAATATCTTTGTCAAGAACAATAGTCTTGGTGAAAAGACATTTCTAACTTTAATTTCATTGATTGTCTTTGGTGAATTTTAGGTCCTTGATAGGTAGTGGGCTTAGCAAATGCTGCCAGATTTGATAGACAGCTAGCACGCATTTTCATTGGAAAAGACTCTGATGCTGGGAGGAGTTGGAGGCAGGAGGAGAAGGGGACGACAGAGGATGAGATGGCTGGATGGCATCACCAACTCGATGGACGTGAATTTGAGTGAACTCCGGGAGTTGGTGATGGACAGGGAGGCCTGGTGTGCTGCAATTCATGGGGTCGCAAAGAGTTGGACACGACTGACTGAACTGAATTGAACTGAGCATGCATTTTATTTTCAAAGATAACTTTTCCTCTATGATTTCAGTCTTCACAAATATAGTAACTGTAGGATCATTTAATAGGAGTTCAGGAATTGTTTGATCAGCCATCTTTTTCTTTTCACTCTATGCACCACACACTAGAAGTGAAACGTATGACTTTATTTTTAACAATGTTGAAAGGGAGGCAGAAAAGATAAGGATGTTATTTCCTAGGACTTCCTCAGGAGGATCAAGCTTTGGCTAGAAGCCAGAGACCCCTGATTTTTCTTCTTTCATATCAGATGTGGAGCGATTTGCCTCAGATCCATCCCTGCCTGGGATTGTTGGTGCTCCTTTTGATCGAAGGTTATCTCTTCTCTATTTTGTGTGCTGTAAGACATTGCCTGGAAGACGCGCAGGTCAACTGGCTGTCTCCATGCTTGCTCAGTGAGTCAGGGTCCATGAAACATCTCTTTAGGAAAAAGGGATACATTCATCCCTCATGATCTGTGGAGGGTTGGTTCCAGGAACCCTGAGGATACCAAAATCTTAGGATGCCCAAGCCCCATATATAAAGTATTTGAATATAAAGTACATCCTCCCATATACTTTAAATTATCTCTAGATTGCTTATAATACTAATACAGGGGAACACATGTATACCTGTGGCAGATTCATTTTGATATTTGACAAAAATAATACAATTATGTAAAGTTTTAAAATAAAATAAAAATTAAAAAAAATACTAATACAGTGTAAATGCCATGTAAATAGTTATGTGCAGCCAATTAAAGTTTTGCTTTCTGGAACCTTCTGGAATTTTTTCCCCAGAAGTTTAGTTGGATTCATGAATGTGGAACCCCTGGACACAAAGGGCTGCCTGAGCTAACTTAGGGTAATGATGAGGTAGTGAAATAGAAGAGAGGGATCAGGAAGTTGCCTTAAGAAGAAATGATCATAACTTACAGTTTCTTAGAAATGTAACTACGTTAGGGGAACTGGAGTGGCAGGTCTGGGATAATTGACACTCTAGGACATGTCAGGCAGAAACACGTGTTTAAATACTGCATAAAATCTGCAAATTATATGTGAGATAGCCCTGAGTAGTTAAGAATGAGAATCCATCTATCTGGTGGGAAAATGACAAACAAGATAACAAAAAAGCACAGTCTTTCTGGTTGACCAACATAACCACCATGGAGTTTTCAAAAACAGAACCATCTGTTGTATAAGGAACCCTGGAGAGAGAGTACGTATTTACAGAATCCCGCATGGGAAAAACAGGCATATTAATAAACTTTTTAAAAAATTAATTACTCTGAAATCCATTTTTCTTCTAGTTTCTCTGCTGTCAGCATATACTGTGTTGAAACAAACAAACAAAATATCCAGTCAATTTAAAAGCAGACAGACTTGCTATGACTAATTTAAGCACTTCCCAAAGTAGGCTCTTTTCCAAAAATACACAGCAATTGACAATACTGGCAGCTCAGTCTACAGGGTTATGATACAACTAAGACCCTGAGGCTGAATGTGAAGTTTACTGCTAGTTTGGGCACAGCAGGGTAATCTGTAAAGGAGCGTCTACAGCCCTTAACTGTTTTTGGTATGGGGCTTCAAAATGAAATCTTCCTATAACCTAATGTTTCCAATGGGTGTACCTTAAATAGTCTACCTTAATAATTCTATTTTTCCCTTTTGGTTTCTAAAATGGAAGTTGTTGTAAGGAAAAATCTTGAAGGGCCCAGGAGCCCTAGTTGTATGCTCCTTTTAAAACACATTTCTTAGTGGCCTCCTTAGCACAGTAGGCAGTATGTCAGTCTCACAAAACATATATTTCTTTTAATTTTTTATTGAAGTTTAGTTGGATTATAGTGTGGTGTTAATTACTGCTGCGGAGAAGGCAATGGCACCCCACTCCAGTACTCTTGCCTGGAAAATCCCATGGACAGAGGAGCCTGGTAGGCTGCAGTCCATGGGGTCGCTAAGAGTCGGATGCGACTGAGCGACTTCACTTTCACTTTTCACTTTCATGCATTGGAGAAGGAAATGGCAACCCATTCCAGTGTTCTTGCCTGGAGAATTCCAGGGACGGGGGAGCCTGGTGGGCTGCTGTCTATGGGGTCGCACAGAGTCGGACACGACTGACGCGACTTAGCAGCAGCAGCAGCAATTACAGCTGTGCAGCAAAGTGACTCACTACACATATATTTACATTCTTTTTCATGGTCCCAAACTCCCACCCCTTGGCAACCACCATTCTATTCTCTAAGTCCCTGATTTTGTTTCTCTTTCATAGATAGGTTCATTTGTAGAATACATTTCTTTACCAACTGCACTATCAGGGAAGCCCTGTAGAACACCTTTCTTTATGAAAATATGTGGTAAAATTATTTTTTAAAGCCTAACATCTTTAGGTGTTGTTGCTTTTTCATGAATACCTTTGTGCGTTATAATCACTCTGTATTATGGTGGAGGAGGTTGGAAATCAAAGTAAGTGATGATTCTCTTCCAAAAGGCTTCAAAGGGATAGTAAGATCACATTTCTTCCTTCCTTCATTCCTTTTAAATCCATAATTTTTCTAGGAACTTTTTCAACTAAGTTTTCATATATACCTTCATAAAATTATTCATAGTATTTTGTATGTATGATGTAAGTATGATAGCTTTTTAAAATTAATTTTTATTGGAGTATACTTGATATACAATGTTGTTACTTTGTACTGTACAGCCAGGTAGATCAGTTACACATATCCACTCTTTTTTAGGGTTTCCCTGATAGCTCAGTTGGTAAAGAATCCGCCCACATTGCAGGAGACCCTGGTTTGATCCCTTCCTTGGAGAAGGGAAAGGCTACCCACTCCAGTATTCTGATCTGGAGAATTCCATGGACTGTAGAAGTCCATGGGGTCACAAAAAGTCAGACACCAGTCAGCGACTTTCACTTCACCACTGTTTTTTAACCTTCTCCCATGTAGGTCATTCCAGAGTATTTGAGTTCCCTGAGAGGATCACGTTTCACTGAGTTCAATTAATTTTACCAGGAGGAATTCCCTGGCAGTCCAGTAGTTGGGACTCCTGCTTTCACTGCCGTGGCCAGCGTTCAATCCCTGGTTGGGGAGCTAAGATCCTGCAAGCTTCTCTGTGCCGCCACAGAGAAATCAACTGTGGAGTTGAGGAGGCAAACATAAATGACCTCAGGACTTCCCTGGTGCTCCAGGGGCTGAAACTCCATACTCTCAATGCCGGGGGCCAGGATGCATCCTGGTCAGGGAACTAGATCCCACAGGCCGCAACTGAAGATTCTGTGTGCTAAGACCTGGCACAGCCCAGTAAATGCATTTTTTTTAAATGGCATCATCATTTATTATTTTATCTTCTCAGGAGTGCTGTACACGATCTTCATCTTATATGAGGGGGACTGAAGTTCAGAGAGGTGAAGGGACGCAAAGCTAGTAACTGGACACTGGACTGGCTTGTTGTTGGCTTCCTGTTAAGTGGGATACACAGTATATTTCTTGGAGGTTTTGTTCAGCAGTCTCTATACACCTTCCGCCTCTATACTGTTCAAGTAGTTGTATCAAGTGTGACCTGGTTCCTTAAGAATTCTATTTAATGAGCAAAGAGTCGGACACGACTGAGCAACTGAACCGAACTGATGGGCTAGACACTCGGCGAGGTGATTATACTTGGGTTCTCTCCATTTTACATATGATGAAATTGTTTCGGGAGGTAAAGAAAGTTCTTAAAGATTGGCGAGCTCGTGAGAGGCAGAGCCACGGCTGGATTCCAGGTCTCTGACTCCAACGCCAGAAGGAGCTTTCCCCTCTTGACCAGTGTTTCCCTTTGTCAGCCCCGGGGCTAGAGGGCCACAAGGCTGACTGAACGTATATCAGCTGTTCACAGCGCCCTGGGGCCTGGCACTTCCACGAGACAGCTGTGGCGGTTCCGACCTCTCTGTCCACCCTGCCAAGAAGGCAGGACGGGCGGCCTGGAGGGGAAAAGCCCTCACACTCAAGCTTCGCGACGACACACGCGGCCCCCTGGAAGCCACTCAGTGAGCGCCACCCCTTCCCTCGGGCGGGGCAGACACCGAGGCCCTCCGAAGTCCTGACCCAAGCGGCAGCTCTGGCGTGCGGGCTTGGACCGCGCGCCTCAGGGAGCAGAAACCGCTAGCGGTCCGGCGGAGAGAGCAACGCGGGGAAGCCCAGGTGGCGGCTTCCCTCACGCCCGCACCCCTCACCCGGCACCCCGCGGACGCAGTCGGCGGCGGCCGGCAGCGCCCCTCAGCGGCCGGCCGCGCCCTTCCCGCCTCCGGAAGTGACGCGCAGCTGCTTCGGCGTCCGGGAGGGGCCCCCGACGCAGCCGTGGGGGGCTCGAGAGAGGCGGCGGCCGCGGAGCGACTGGCAGGCTCAGCCGCGGCGAGGAACGCCCAGAGCGCGCGCGCCCGGCGGGTAGCGGCCCTGACGACCCGCGCCGCCGCCGCGTGCGGGGGCGGGGAGGGCGGGGCGCGACGAGCCGCGGCGGCGGCGGCGGGAGATGCGGGCGGCTGCGGGCACCCGGCGGGCTCGGCTCGGCCGCCGGCGCCTTCTCCGGCTCCGCCGCGAGGGTCGCAGCGGCTGCCGCGCCGTCCTCGAGTTCCCGGCGTGAGGAGAGGAGCGTCTTGTTGGAGGCGGAGACCCGGAGGGAGCCCCGCGCGTGGCCTCGGTGAGCGTCCGCGTCTGGGTCCCGCGGTCGCCGCCCCCGCCGGCGGGGCGCCGGGGCGGGGGGCTGGCCGCACCTCAGGAAGCGGGCGCGGGGCCGCGGCGCGCTCCCGAGGGGCCCGGCCCGGCCCGCTGGCGGGCCGGTGGGCGCGGGACAGACCCGCCTTGCTCCCTTCGCCCCTTATTTGGTCCCGCGAGGCCCCTGGGGCCAAAGGTGGCAGTGTTTTTTTATTCTTTTCTTTTTTCGCCGGGGGGGCGGAGGGGAGGGCCCGAGGGGAGCGTCTCTGGCTTTCTGTAGTGACAGGAAGTTGGAAAGTGAAAGCGCAGCGAGTCAGTGCTCACCCGGGCCCGGACTTTGATCTCCCCGGGGGCACGCGGTCTTCCGCGTTTCTTCCTCTCCCCACGCTCATAACTCATCCGGCGTCGACTTTCAGTTCTTTTTCTACTTCTTTCCAGCCAACCCTCTCCCCTCGTTACTTTCCGGTTAGTACACAGCTGCCGCGAGGCTTCTTTCTTGGGAAAACCAGTTGGAAACATCTTTTGGGGGCTGAATGTTAACTGACCTGGGCAGGCAACAGGGGACCTTGTTGACCGAGGTAGTCAAGAGATACAAGGTTGGCTCCCACCCCCCGCCCCCCAGGCTATTGGTATTTGAAGTTTAGGGCTTTTAAAGAAAAAGACTTCAGAGTTTCATCCCTCATCAGAACGGTTCACCCATCTCTTTGGTTGGTGTATAAGATCCTTCTTCCTCTCCTTTTGCCTTCTTCCACTCACCGTCCCACTGCGTGGAAAACTTGGTACTTCAGTATTTAAGACTGTCAGTGGTATTTTCTTTAAAACCTATTGTGATTCAGTTTTCCCCGTCAGTAACTCTCCCCACTTTGATTTTATTTAAACGTTAAAACTGCCTAAGTGGAATCCATTTAGGGAAATGTTTTAAAGTTTTTATTGTAATAGTACACTTTTAGTATTCTGTTGGTATAGAGTACTGAATAGTTAGATACACCAGGTTACTTTTTGACAGATACAAAGATTTTAACTCAAACTTCGCCTTAATGCCTTTTATAATTTGTTTCTGTTTTACTTAAGTAGCACTCTGAATTTGGAGACATTTATTTTTTGGGTCTTAGCTACTGTTTCTGAAAAATAGTTGGGCCATGGGTCACCACAGCAACTGGGCTGTGTGTATGATAAACATGTTTAGGGTGGAAAAGGTTTCGTTTAGTAGAGACTTCCTTTCCCTAATGAGTTACTTCCAATATGCTCCTTCTTTCCTTTTAGCACAGGGATTAATCTACTGTCTTTTAAGTATGAGTTAGTTAGTGTTAGTCGCTCAGTCGTGTCAGACTCTTTGCATGGACTGTGGCCCACCAAGCTCCTCTGCCCATGAAATTCTCCAGGCAAGAACACTGGAGTGGGTTGCCATTTCCTTCTCCATTTTAAGTGTTAGAATCAATTATGTTTTCCATATATAACCCCTCAAAAATCAGATTCCTTCATTTGGATCAGTTAAGTATTTCTCTTCCTCATTATACTACTTCTAAAAAACTCTTTAAAACTGAAATTTTGGGGAAAACTGTAGTTGTGAAAACATTGAGGTTTTCATGAAAAGGTTTTCAAGAAAAAGGATTTGGGTTTCTTTTGATAAGAATAAGAATAAATGTATTAAATATTTGTGTCTCTTTATTTCACCTTTGTAATTTTAAGTAACTTCCGACTGTTTTTACTTTAATCCCCTTTCACAGCTGAAGAAATCGTTTAATTTCATATCAATGGCACACTTTTAGGAACTCAAATGAAGAGGTTCAGCTTATGTGCCCAGTGGTTCACCGCCTTTTCAATCAAAGAATAAACATATCAAAGTTGAATGAGTAAAATATTCCTTTAAAGTACCTGCTGAGGATGTCCATTTTACGTCTTCGTTAGTTTTTCCCAATAGAAGAAAAATTTTTTCCAGTACTTCAGTCCAAAACCACAGTGCCCATTTTCTTTCACAATAATTTTCTATCCTAGACATACTGTCAAGTACTACAGAAGCTTCAGCGTTTTCCACACAGTTAGGTTCTGCCGTGCAGTATCCAACAGCTCCACCAGGATTTGGCTCAGTCCACAGTTGAGTTCAGTTCAGTCGCTCAGTCGTGTCTAACTCTTTGCAACCCCATGGACTGCAGCATGCCAGGCTTCCCTGTCCATCACCAACTCCCGAACTTACTCAAGCTCAATCCACACTCTCCCCTAATAACCGAAGGGAGAGGTGGAAATTAAACCCGCACCACCTTGGGAACACTTCCCATTTGCTCAGGATGACTCTTGTGTGATTGTTGCGGAAATATTCACTGTTATTTCTGTCGTTTTGTACGTATTGCTTAGCCATTATAAACCTGTAGGGCTCAAGCATTATCTGCAAGATAGGCATAAAACTCTAGGATTTGGTTTGGGGAATTTTTCCAAAAACAAAGGAAATTATAGGCACCAAACCTGTAATAGTCTTGATATTCCAGTTCTCTGCTTGTCTGTCCTTTGCCTCCTCCCCTCCTCCTAGCTTTGGCATCGTCACCATCATCGTCTCTCTCACACATACACTGCTGTAAGCATTCTTAACATGAAGATGGTGTCTGGAAATGTAAAGACTTGGGTTCTTTGGTTAAGCTGAAATTTACTAGGGAATAGTTGTAACAGATTTAGACTAACAAATTGTTTAAGTGGGAAATATATATAGTTTAAAAGTAACTTACCATGACAGTCACCATTAGAAGAAAAGCCTCTCTGGTAAATTAAGAGAAATGACAGGGGACCCCTCCCCCCCAACTATACTTGATGGATATAGTATAAAACCACTGTTTTAATCCAGCTTAAGTGAGGCTCTAGAAAGCTGTTTTCTAGTGAACATGGTTATTTAGCATTAAAGTAGCACTTCATATTTGTACATTGTTGTCAGTTATTATCTAACAATGTAATACAATGTAATACTTCTTTATAATCCTAGGTAATGTGAATGCTCTTATCCATCTAGGAAAGTGGTTTCCCTTGGGGACAGAGTACATGACTGTGATGAAAGAGACTTGGATTCATGGCCTCAGTTTCTCTGTTAACTCCCTAACTTTGGGAGGCATCTCCCTTTTTGTATTCTTAATTATTTTCTCATCTCTACTTTTGGACGACAGTATCTCTGTATAACCAGCTTCAAATTTATGACAATAATAGGAGGACATTTTGAATGTCTCAGAAAAATTACTGAGATATCTTACGATATAGTTGCTCATCTCTGGCCTTTTTGAAAGCAGACATCGTTGACTTAAGGATCCCGTCCTTTGTGAGTTGTGCATTGTTAGTGTTAGGTTTCTCAGGCCTAACTTTCGTGTTGTTTGGAGTGTTTGTTTTTAACGTTTTTATTGAGATATATTTCACATAGAGTAAAATTCGCTTGAAGTGTACAGTTCAGTGGTTTTAGTATATTCCCAGAGTTGTATCGCCACTACCACAATCTAAATTTAGAATGTTTTCATCACCCCATTAACAGTCACTCCCCTTTTCTTTTCCACACCCATCCCCCATTCCCAGCCCTAAGCAACCACCAGTCTGCTTTTTTTTTGCCTATGCAGATTAATGGCTGGTTTCTCTCCCTTAGCCTAATGTTTTCAAGGTTCATCCATTGAACTAGCCCATATCAGTACTTCATTCATTTTTCTGGCTAATATTCCGCTATGGGGTTATATGGAGGCTTTCCTGATAGCTCAGTTGGTAAAGAATTCGCCTGCAATGCAGGAGACCCTGGTTCAACTCCTGGGTTGGGAAGATGTGCTAGAGAAGGGACAGGCTACCCAGTGCAGTATTCTTGGGCTTCTCTTGTGGCTCAGCTGGTAAAGAATCTCCCTGCAATGTGGGAGACCTGGGTTCGATCCCTGGGTTGGGAAGATCCCCTGGAGAAGGGAAAGGCTATGTTTTGCTTGTCTGCTCATCAGTTGATGGACATCTGGGTAGTTTATACTTTTTTGGATATTATGAATACCACTCTGAACGTTCCTGCATATAAATGTCTGTGTGGACATATATTTTCATTTCTCTGGGACATATACCTAGGAGTGTAATTACTGGGTCATATGCTAACTCTGGGGAACTGCTGCAACTGTTTTCCAAAGTGGCTGTACCAGTTTACATTCCCATTGGCAATGTATGAGGGTTTCACTTTTCTCCACGTTTTAGCCAATACTTATCATCTGTCTTTTTTGTTTGGCTGCACTGGGTCTTCCTTGCTGTGTCTTCCTTGCTGGGTCTTCTCTCTAGCTGTGGTGTGTGGGCTTCTCATTGCGGTGGCTTCTCTTGTTGTGGGGCATGGGCTCAGTGTTGTGATGCACAGCTAGTTACTCTGAGGCATGTGGAGTCTTCGGGGATCGAACCCACGTCCCCTCCATTGGCAGGCAGATTCCTAGCCACCAGGGAGGACCATCACCTACCTGCCTTTTATTCCCCTAATAACTAGTCACATCTTTTCATGTGCTTAGTGGCTACCTGTATTACTTTTTGGAGAAATGTCTTTTCAAATCCTTTGCTTATTTTCAATTTTTTTAAATTGTAAGAACTCTTTATATTTTTTTGATGAAGGAGCCTTATTATTTGAAAATGCTTTCTTTCATTCCAAGGATTGTCTTCTCATTTGATGGTATTGTTTACAGCACAAAAGTTTTAATTTTTGCTGTTGTCCAATTTATCTGTTTTTATAGTATTTTAACAGAATTGATTTGACTTAGTTTCTGTTCTGATCCAGTGAGATCTAATTCACAGACTGAAAACAGGAATGTTTTGTGTATGTGTGTGTATGTGTAAAGTTCCCTTATAGACGTTTTAGGATGTGCTTATGTATATTTGGCCAGAGTTTCCACCCTAAGATTTCTTTCTTAGAAACAAGATGTTTTAAAGTTTTTGTGAGGAAAATAACTTTGAGAGAACATTTCCCTGCCGCTCCATTGCCTAAACCAGTGGTTATTAACTGAGATGATACTGTCCCTCAGAATGTTTGGCAATGTGTGTAGACATTTTAATTGCCAAATTGGGCAGGAGATGTTAGTGGCATCTGGTTGGTAGAGGCCAGGGATGTTAAACTGCAATGCCAAAACAGCCTCCCAGAACAAAAGAATTATCTGGAGAACAAAAGAATTATCTGGCCCAAAATATCAATAGTGCTGAATTTAAGAAAGACTGGCCTAAACAGGAAGATCTTAAAACTTGAGATATTGAAAGGTTTTTCAGTTCAAATCTTGATAATCAAATAAAGGTTGCTAATCAAATAAAAGGATCTGTGTATAGGTGGACTTCCTGTGGACAGAATGGTGGCAGAACTTGTAAATCAGGGAACATTCTGCTGAGTTTTCAGTGCTGTCAACTTATACGAAAATTACATTTATTATAATGGAAACTATTCCCCCTATCTCTGGGCCACCCTGAGACACACAGAACATCCTGGCATATAAATCAACCAGGCTAGTATAGATAGATGCTGAAATGGCGGTCACCTCAGAGAATATGGAGAAGGAAATGGCACCCCACTCCAGTACTCCTGCCTCGAAAATCCCATGGACAGAGGAGCCTGGTAGGCTACAGTCCAAGGGGTCGCAGAGAGTCGGACACGACTGAGCGACTTCACTTCAGAGAATATGACGATGAGTTGTTTTTTTAATATTTATTTATTTAGCTGCACCAGGTTTGAGTTGTGACATGCAGATTCTTAGTTGGGGCATGTGTGCCCAAGTTCTCTGACCACAGACCAGCCCAGCCCCCCTGCATTGGGAATATGGAGTCTTAGCCCCGGGGCCCCCAGAAGTCCCGACAGTGAGTTTTTAAGATAAAATTTAGTAACAGTGATACTGCACTGGTTGGCATTCATCAGTCTGCTCCTGTAATTTATGATATTAGCTTTATCTCATAGCAAGACTTTTCTTAAGCAGTATTGCATGTTTAAGAGTTTGGGTCTGTATTCAGATTGCCTGGGTTTAAATCTCAGCTCCACCATTTACTTGTGTGAGCTTAGACAAGTTACTTAACTCTGTAATGAATCAGTTTTTTCACATATAAAATGAGGCTGCAGTAGTATCTGTCTTAAGGATTCTTGTGGGATGAAATGAACAATTAATAGTCTAATGCATTTAAAGTGCTTAAAACAGTATGTGATACAGTGTTGCCTCTTTCAGCTCATTGCTATGGACAGTGCTATCACCCTGTGGCAGTTCCTCCTTCAGCTCCTAAAGGAGCCTCAGAACGACCACATGATCTGCTGGACCTCTAATAATGGGGAGTTCAAGCTTTTGCAGGCAGAAGAGGTGGCTCGTCTCTGGGGCATTCGAAAGAACAAGCCTAATATGAATTATGACAAACTCAGCCGAGCCCTCAGATACTACTATGTGAAGGTAATACACGTCCACCTCGAAACAAAAATTGTTCCTTCTCTTCTGTTGAGGTTAGACATACTAATGTTGTGGTTTGTTCAGTTATTAAAGTAACTTTTTAATTGAGGTGTAATTGACATATTGCTTTTGAGTGTACAGCATAATGATGCAATATTTGTACGCATTGTGAAATGATCACTGTTTTGGTTTTAACTCAATTTATTTTACAGCTTCAGCAGCTTGGAATTAGAATAAAAGATGTAAATGTTCTAAGTGTATTTCTGCAAATTCATATTCAGTACCGGACTCCTATGCACATATTTTATTCCTAATTGCAGTTGTCTTTAAATAAAAAATGATTATAGAGTTAGAATAAGGAAAAGGAAATTTGAAATTCTTCAGCATAGATAAATACTCTTGTTTATATCATCAGATCAGATCAGTCGCTCATTTACTTTAAAAATTATCTCATACTGTTTTTTTAGATGTACTTAATTTTTACTGTTTAGTTTAACTCAGAACACAATACCTTAAAGAATAACTGTTAATACCTAGATTTGATTTCTTAGTTAAAATTTTTTTGTAATTTCTAATTATTTTGAATACATTCTTGGGCACGGAAGTAAAATAAAATGCTCAAATGAGGAGAATTAGAGTGAGAAGCTGGGATCTTAATTTCTTTCACCTTTGAGTGTTGATATTATCAGCTTTCCTGTGTGGATAGATGAGGTAAGAAACAGCTCGAGTTTCTGAAGGAAGTAGGAACCTTAGAAGTAATGTTCTAAATTCCTTTTGCTTCCTGAGGATATGAGTGTTTTTGTACCTTTGGAGTTAAGCAATTAAAATCTTTCAGCTTTTATGCAACATATTAGTTCAGTTGTTAATAAGACATTTAAATGTTTTTAACTTGTACTCCATAATGGTTGGAACTGTGTTTGGTATGGCTGGATAAATTTAGGTGATTTTGAAGTTTTCAACTAAACTACCTATCAAATAGAAAACCCCATTCAGTCAGCTTTCTCATGATCTTTGAGGGGGTGGAGTAAAGTTTTAACAAATGCTTAAGAAAAGTTTAAGAAAGTCTGAGTGCTTATTTTATTTATCTACAGAATATCATTAAAAAAGTGAATGGTCAGAAGTTTGTGTACAAGTTTGTCTCATACCCAGAGATTTTGAACATGGACCCAATGACAGTGGGCAGGGTTGAGGGGGAGTGTGAAGCTTTAAGCCTCAGTGAGCTCAGCAGCAGCAGTTCCAAAGATGTGGAGAATGGCGGGAAAGAGAAGCCACCACAGCCTGGTGCCAAGACCTCGAGCCGCAATGACTACATACACTCCGGCTTATATTCTTCTTTTACTCTCAACTCTTTGAACTCCTCCAATAGGAAGCTTTTCAAATCTATAAAGGTTGAGAATCTGGCTGAGAAATTGGCAGAGAAAAAGTCTCCTCAGGAGCCAACTCCATCTGTTATCAAATTTGTAACAACACCTTCTAAAAAGCCACCAGTTGAATCTCCTGCTGCCTCCATTTCAGCTGGCCCGGGTATTTCTCCATCTTCAGAAGAAACTATCCAAGCGTTGGAGACTTTGGCTTCCCCCAGACTGCCTTCCTTGGAAGCACCAACTTCTGCATCAGGAGTGACTGCCCCTTTTACCACCACACCTCCTGTTTCGTCCGAGTCCCCTCTGCAGGAGCCTCCTAGAACTCCTTCACCACCGCTGAGTTCCAACCCAGACATGGACACGGACATGGAATCAGTGGCTTCTCAGCCAATGCAGCTTCCAGAGAACTTGTCCCTGGAGCCTAAAGACCAGGATTTAGCTTTGCTAGAAAAGGACAAAACAAATAATTCATCGAGGTCCAAGAAGCCCAAAGGGTTAGAGCTGGCACCAACTCTTGTGATCACGGGCAGTGATCCAAGCCCACTGGGAATATTAAGCCCATCTCTCCCTACAGCTTCTCTTACGCCAGCGCTTTTTTCACAGGTAACATTCTCTTTCCTTTTAGTGCCACCATTTATCTTGTTTTTTCTCATCTTTTAAAACAAATCCAGAATTTATAACCTCAGTTCTCATTCTTCTACATAGTAGTTTTGCTTTAGAGAGTTTATATGTGACCCTGTGAAAGTAACCTAATTTTTCCACTTTGTCCTAAAGAAAATAAGTATATTCTATCTCTCTCTCTCTCTCTGGTGGAGGCGGGGGGTGGTCTTATAAAACAACAGTGACAATCTCACGTTAGAAAATAACAGATCCTGCGGACCTTAATAAACATGGTGTGATGTTGAATAACAAGTTTTACAGTTAGCTAACATTAGCTATTTCTTAACTTTTTCGTCTCATAGAACATTTAAACACATACCTACTCATTGTTAAGGGGAAAGCATAGTTGTGACTCAGTTACCCATTATTTTTCCATACTTGAATTCAGATTGGTTTTATTTTTCTATTTGACAAAGATTGTACGAGAAACAGTTTAGAAAATACTTTGACCTTTTTCTTTTCTGGGTTGTAAAAGTAATTTCCGACTGTTTCCTGAGGATAAGATTTCAGACTTGGAGATATTTGGAATGGAGAATAGGACAATATTTGGGTTCAGGGCTAATTGTGTATTATTACAAGGATAAAACATAATCCTGATAAGCCATTTAGTTATATTTTTGGCTTGTATATTGCAGACACCCATCTTACTGACTCCAAGCCCCTTGCTCTCCAGTATCCACTTTTGGAGTACTCTCAGCCCTGTTGCTCCCCTGAGTCCAGCCAGACTACAAGGTGCTAACACACTTTTTCAGGTAAGTTACACAGAAGCTTGTCTTTTGTAACTGGGGTATGGTAAATGAACAGAGAGGCAAAAAGGCAAAACTTCTATTTAAAAAGTGTTCCTTAGATTTACTTTTGAATTTCTAAGTGTTAGTTTTCTGGCCCACACATAACTCAGATAAATATTCACAGCAGAGTTTCCTTTTCATTGTTTACTATTCCATACATTTGAATTAGACTAAGAATTGTTCAATACTGTAGTAGATTTTGAGCTCATCCAGTTTTTTAAATCATTTTAATGCTGGACATCCTCTTTTCTAAAAAAGTGTGTGTGTGTGTGTATGTATATATATTTGGGGGCATTCTCTGCACATAGATTTCCCCTTTTAACCGAGGATTTTTTTTTTTAATAGAAAAACTCTTGAGAATAGTATTATCAAATTATCAAATTATCAAAACTCCCATTTTCCTGTCACTCAGAACTGATACTCATCAGCATTTTAAATATGCATGTATATATTTTAAAAATGAATATTGCATTACCTCTTAACGAAAATCTTATTAAGAAAGATCTCATAGCTGTAAACCATTATTTTGCCTAAACTATCTAGACTTTATAACTTGGTCAGCTTTCTTATATTGATTCATTCACTTATTCCAGGGTGACTCCCTGGGAGATTTTCTTAGATTTTGTAATTTAAATTTTCATTTGTTCTTTTGAAAATGAAATGGTAAGGGGTGGGGAAAGAAAAAAAATTGTTTAAATCTTTCTACTAATGCAATTACTTTTGCAGAAGCTTCTAAATTGCTGAATAGAAAGAGTATGGAAAATTTTCCATATTTTCCTTTTACATTTTTGTTTGCCTCTCACAAAGAGATAATTGATTTATATAGAGAAAGCCATAGTGCTCATGTAGCTTCAGCCTGGAATCTCCATACAGATTTGGTCTCAGAATACATGATGGGGAGTGCTTTTTTAGGATGAGCACACTGCAGCTGTTTGCAGCAGGTATGAGATGGGCATCTCCTCCTGGACCTCTTTTTGACAGTCTGTGATTTGCTATATGACTGAATTATAGTCTACAGTGTGCCTGCTATCATTTACTGAACTTTCATTCGAAGTCAGGTGTGAACCTGTGTACTTTAGCATCTAAGGAAAAGTATAGATTTGTTCTTTACATTCCATCAAGGTAGGCTGGAGAGTGTTAATATGTAAGACAAACATTTTTTTTACAGTTTTTGTGACATCATATTGTTCCATGATAAACAGTCAGTGCCTTTGTCCTGTGAGCCACTGCAGGTGCTGCTGTGTTCTGCCTTAGGGAATGTAACAGGGACAGAAAGTGAAGTTTAGGATTGCATAATAGGATGATAATGTGTTTTATTTTCTTTCTCAGTTTCCTTCTGTGCTGAACAGTCATGGGCCGTTCACTCTGTCTGGCCTGGATGGACCTTCTACCCCTGGCCCATTTTCCCCAGATCTACAGAAAACATAACCTATGCACTTGTGGAAGGAGAGAATCAAGGCATAAGGAAAGAGAAAGACATTCAACACGATTACATTTAAAGTGAGGGATTGATACTTCACAATGCTGATAATAGACTGTTATGATTTCTGCCGTTCCCCATTAAAATGCTTTTTAGGATTCCCTTTGAATAGGACTCAAGGTAGACTGTATATAAAAATGCCTTAATTGGAGTCCAAACTCCACCTTCCTCTTTCTTTCTTTTTAAAAAATATTTTGAACCTTGTGTTAAGGAAATTTTTAATGGGGTTTAGCAGCAAGCTATGCTTTGCAAGAGAATTAAGAACAAAGTTATTCCTCTTGCCTTATTGGGACCCTTTGGCAGTTGTGCTTTGAGCATATTATATAAAGAAATACTAGTTAAATGAAATTAACCTTATCTTTAGGACTTACATGTGCTCTGTTGAATGCTAAAAGTGAGTTGTGCATAAGCAGTGGAGGAAAAAGAATCATTCCTATTCACACGAAATAAGATTGGAGCAGGACTATTGGGGATATTCTGTTTTGCTGTGAAGTATAATCTATGTAAGCAACTCCACAAACAGTTACCTTATTTACATTTATTCAGGGTGGTTCCCTTAGCCCTATGTATGATCTTGCCTGAATCTGAACAGAGCATGGAGCTAGTTTATTCCCACATAAGATTTTTAAACCTGGGGCTTAAGGCAGTATTTGGAACAAACAGTGAGAATATGGGGCCTCATATCTGGCACAGAAATGTCATCTGCTGGTATGATTCCACACCCATGGAATACTTATGGTAAATGATGGCTTTTAGGGGGATGAACCTGGGATTTGAGAGTCTGAGGCATCTCTAAATCAAGGATTCAATTGAAAAAACTTGAAACATGTAGGCGTTTCCCAGTTAGAAGATACCCATTGTGAAGGACCTTTTTTTCTGTTCGTTTTATCCCATTTCGTACTATTTATTTATCTTTTAAATTTAAAGTTGTTGGAGGTTATGATAGTTTTAATTAGGAAGATGAAATGCAAAGTGAACTCTTTAAATCTGTAGTGAAGTAAAAATACACTTGTTTTTTTTTTTTTTTTTTTTTTTAATTAGGAAGTAGCAAAGCTCATCTGGAAGTGCTCATACATAGGGACTGGATTATTCATATTAGTAGTGAAAAATGTAGGCCTTCATCTCTGCCAGATTTGTGAAATGTTAGCATATAATCATCACTGCCAGGTACAGACAGATTTGTTGACCCCCTAAGCTGATTTGATGCCAACATCACAGTGGAGTCTTTTGAAAAATTTGGCTTTAAAGTCCAGGATTAGATGATACGCTGCAGCCACCCCTCCGCCATCACCCCTGCCCATTAAACTACTCTTTTAAGCCTAGAAATAGTTCCTATAATTGAACAACTTGAACTAAATGGTATACGAAAGTAGTAAAGGACTTGAGGGCTCAAAGTGACACTGCTATAAACCAGCATCTCCCAGTTGTATATGTTTGCTTGAAATTTGTTTTATACAGGATAGAGAAACTCTGGTATAAGATGCCTGTGCTAGTTCATTAGTAGCAGAAGGATGGTCTTCAGGGAGCTGCCTTTATATTTGTAGTGTTGGAGACCTGTTACTGTTTAATTGGTGGTTATCAGCTGAAAAGTTCTGTTCCTGAGATGTGCAATAGTAGTGTTGAAAGGTACTGTTCAATAGTGATGGGGAACAGACATACTGGATTTTTTCTCCCACATTGAATCATGTAGTTTGCATGCTTTTTTGAAATCAGACTGCTCAGCAGCGCTTTGGACTAGTTTTATTAGGTTAATTCACATTTTATACATTAGATAAGTAAATATTGATGGCTTGATTTAACTAGTCTTTAAAATTTTGAAAGCACAAAAAGTATTTTATTTTGAATCAAAGGAGAAAAGCCATTGGTTTGTTTTCACAGATAGTATCTTTGATAACGAACTGTTTCAGTAAAAGGGTGCCTGGGAACCAACAGCACTATTAAAACTCAGTCAAAGCAACTTCCTAGGAACCAGTTTTAGTGAGTCCTCTGCCTGTAAACCTCTCCTGGAAGTCTCTGAGAGGTGTGGGCCTTACGAGGTTGATGATGATCTGCTTTTTCTTTGAGATAACTATTTAGGGGAAGCTGGTGTGTGTGTGTGTATGTGTTCATGTTTTTAAGTGAAATAAAACTGCAACCATAGTGAAGTGTATGAGGCAGGCTGTTCTATTTGTAAACTACCTCCTTCCTGGGAAAGTCTGATTTTGAAACATCCACAGAGTTCTTCTTAGCATCAAAAGGTGACATACCACTTCAGATCAGTATTCACTGGAGAGGCTTATATTTGGTAGCTGTAGCTGGTATCCATCACTAGTCACTTTGCCAGGATGAATGCTGGTAGGCAGAAGTAGCCCAGGTTAAAATAGGAGAGCAGGTTTAGTGAACTTTTGCAGCTTCTGCTGTGATTAGCTTAGCTTTTCATTTGCTCTGGCCGGTATCTAAATCAGTTGTGTACTGGAAGGTGTTTAACTACCAGGCTGTCTGAAGGGGAAAAGGCCTTAAATTGTAGCATTTGCTGAGTCCATTCTGTGGTGTAAGTGACTCCCCTGTGGCTGACTTCAGGCCACCACCTTGGAGCTGAGAAGGGATGCCCACAGGGGGCTCAGGTCCACACACTCAGCCAGTGAACCACTGCATTTATTCTGCCCTTGGGTGGATTGTCACCTAATTTCTAAAATAATTTTTTCCTTTTGGTTTGTCATAGTGCTTTTGTGATGTAGTACTCTTCATGGCCATTTTTGTATTCAAACAAAGGTGGAAACTTCCATTGATTTTTGAAAAAATTTATACATGATGGAAGAATCCAAAAACCCTCAAAAGATCAACCTTAAGCTTCTTAGAGTTAAAAGTTAAAATATAGGTTTAATTTTTCTGTATTTTGGTGGCTAAAATACAGGTAATGTGACTTTTTCTTTAGATTTTGATGGGGAAAATAAGCCCATGAGCCTATATAGTAAAATGGAACTGGATTTTTTTTTTTTTTTTACACTGGATTTTTTTTTTTTTTTTACACTCAAAGAATTCCTTGAAGATTTACATACTCTATTAGAGGTCAAAAAAAAAAGAGGGCTAGACTGACTGTTCAATCTATTTTACACGGCATGATTTCTAGTTTTTTCATCCTGTGTGTCATTTAGGTTTGGAGGGACATGTAGGTCAGAGGCTTGGAACTCTGGAGCCGAAACTGCAGGCTGTTGATGTTACACTGTACTGTCCACTCTGATGACAGTATTTCCTGCTGATCTCAGAACTTGTGTTACGATCCTGAAGTTCTCAAAGTCAGTTCTAATGAATTTAGGCCCATTAGAGCCACTCCTTGGCATTTCAGAGAAACATTCTCTAAGCTTTTTGAACACACACCTTGATCAATAAAAGGCTTTGAACACAATCCCCTATTGCAAATTTGTGTGTATGTTTGTTAGGTTACGTACTGCTAAACACAAAAACAGAAATTAAGGATGATATAAAAATAAATCTTGAGTAGAAATTCTGACGTTCTTCCTGCGTCCAGTAGATTGTGTTGTGCACCCTCTGGGGCACACTCTGCTTTAAAGACCCCTGACTCAGCATATTGTTCCTCAGTCTGATCTTGAAAAAAAAAGTTTTGGTTGTGATATATGGGGAAATCCTTTACATATTTGATCTGATTTTTATGTAAAATCTCTAGAAGAGATTAGGAACTTTTCAGCAGAGCTTGTCATCAGCTTTCTGAAATTTGCTCTTTCTTTTTCATACGTTGGTAAATAACCATTACCAAATGTTTTACAGAGCTTCGTGCTTACTGTTTGTTGACAGTGTGGCTGTCTCTTTTCCTTTTCATATTAGGTGACTTTAAAATTTACTGGCCATTCACAAATTTCTTTTGGCCTTATTATTATTATATTTTACCAACACTTTCAGAATTACTTCAAGTTGCTTTGTTTTAAAATACATAACAACTCCATTTTCTTGCTGCATTACTCAGTTTTTATTATTATTATTTTGGTAACATTTTGGTGTCTGAAGAAATACTTTCTTGATGAGCCTGTTCTGTGTATCACTTCATTTACTGTATATATATTTTATTTGCCTATGCCAGAAATGTAGAGTTGTGCTGAGGTACCATTCTTAGCTATGTAAACAAGTATGGTGACAAGTGTAGGTCTCTGTGCAGAAGCCTGGAGTTCTGAGTGAAGGACCGCTTTCCAGTAGGAAAGCTAGACTCCTCACAAAGTTGGTGGTCTGTTATCTGAGGGTGTGATAGGCCGGAATTGAGAAGTTAATTGTTCAATTCATAGTAATGAAGTGGAGGCCAGCCATGATTGTTCCAGCCAGGTACTCTGACCAGAGAATCAGTTGGGTGGAAAGTGTTTTGTTAGTTATCTTCCTGGTTTTGGGTCAGCAGAGTGTTTTGTTACTGTATTTAATGCTGCTTGCATTGCCTGAAACAAGGTGTCTGTTATTCTTCTGTGTCAACAGAACTGTGCTTACTGAGGTTGAAGTTTTAATCTTAGAATCTAGAATTCTTGTGGGTGGTGGTGTATTAAGCAAGAAGAGAAGGCGGTTTGATTTCATTTCTCGTACTTGGTGGAACCTGTTAGAAGGAAAGTCATGTTTTTACCTGTAAATGGAGCAGATCTGAAAAGGTGAGTTGTTGATGTAGTATAAATGTTCCATTTGAAGCTGCCGGTTTCTTCAAGCTCCTTTTCTAGAAGAAAAAAAAAAAAATTGTGATAGATTGACAGCCTGGCAGAAAACAGTGATCTCTAGGGTGCTGTGATCTGCACTTAGCCATTATGAAAATGGAAATGAGAGTGGTTTATCTGAGAGGGGCAAGGGTAGCTCTAAGCTTTCTATAGAAACCAGGAGATTCAGGCAGTTGTTAACATTTTCAGTGATACCTTTAACAAGAAAATTTATGAGGGATACAATCCAGCATAGAAAGTCTCTTGAACTCTAATCTTTTGAGTATAATACACATCAAGAAGTTTTATGAGGCTTAAATTTTTATTTTAAAATATTTAATTGGGAAACCAGAGCATTTTTTTCCAAGTCATTCTGATTGGCTGAGTGCGTGTGTATGTGTACTAATTACTGACTTGAGTATGTGTTTGTATGTATGTGTATAAATAAATCTATGTTTCAGAGGGAACATGGTCATCCTACTCTAGGATGGTTCCTAGGCTATTTTATACTAAAACTTAAGAAAAAAATTGGCTGCACTTTGCAGTTGTCACTTTTTAAAAAATTAATGCCTTGCACATTTCCATTTTTTTAAATGCATAGAATCATAGGCCTTAAAAATTGCTTGTCAACATTTTAGAAATACTGTATAGTGCTACCTGTGATATACTTTAAGCAAAGTCACCATAAACTGTTCTCTTATGTTCATGTATTATTGAGCAAATAAGGATGTTCTTTCTATAAACTTCTACATTTTTGTGTAAAATCCTTGCTATATTGTGTTCTAAGTTTCTCAGAGAGGATGTTTATACAAGATGTAGTATTTCTAAAATACAGCTCTAACCATGACTGAGCTAGTGGTGGAGAGATTCTGGCACTGTAGCCTGTTTATCCTTTTGAACTATACATAGAAAGCATTCACAGAAACCTCAGAGTATCTTGGGCTGCATGTTCTTAGTTTTGCCTTGTTTCCCATCTCATCAGGGCCCATGCTGGTTCTTGTCCCCTCCAAGGATTATGAGCCCTGCGAAGACAAGGCCTGGGATCTTCTGGACAAGTTTGGGGGGTGGGGGTGCCCTGTGGTTGGGCCTGACTTCTAGTTGGTGGAATCGTTCAAGCCTGCCTAGAGTTCAGGGGTGGGAATGCCATGTACTGGTATGACATTCATTACTTGGCACTTTTGGGGCACCATTATTAGCACTGTTTCATTTTTTAATAACTGGAAGCACTTAATGATTATTTTGTTTAATTTCAACTTAAGGATATTGAGGGTCAGGGACGTTAAGGTTTATTGTTTATACTTTCTGGAACTTAAGACTATTTGGATAAGGGATAAATGGATTACCCAGTGAGCCATTCTAGGCCCTGCAAGGTATGCTCTTTTGACTAGGATGCTTTAAAAAATTTACAATCTTTTAATATTGTGCTTTTGTAAAAATGTATGACTTTTAATAATTTGCAGTTGGTGCATTATACTCAACTTTGTGAACTTGCCAACTTTCTTTTCTGTTTAATCATTGTTGCTTATTGTCTATCATGTAGGGGACATAGTTCCTTCTAAGACATTTCATACTTTTTGTTTTTGATGGCAGTATTACCAAGGGTGTTTATGTGTACATTACATTCATTGCTTATGTGATAAAGGAACACCAACATATTGTATGAATTTCCCTGTTCAGTATTAGTGAAATTAAGATACATATATGTGAAATTAACTAAGATGCATATATGTAAAGGCAGAAATGAATACAACTAATTTTTGATTACTTGAGGCCTATTTATTTGGTTTGGCCATTCAGCCTTTTCTAGTCACAATCATAGGTATTTTTTTCACTTTTACCTTCTAGCAGTTTCATTTATCTTTGTGGGTAGAGAAGATTAAATATGAAACTCAGTCCAGTCATTTTGCTACTGATGGGCTTTGGATTGAGGCAAATACAATTTTCGACTAAAACTAGATTTTTAGAATGAAAAAACTTTTCACTAGATAATCAAGTTGACTTTTTAAAAAAGTGTACAATCTTGTGTTTTGAAGAACAAATAATTTTCTATGAGTCCTACTGGGTCTTTAAGTGTGGACATCACTTGAAAATTAAATAATGTTAAACTTTTGATTTTCACCCACTGAATCTGTAAGTCAGAAAGAAAAAGCACGTCTGCTCTGGTGTTAACACACAGAGACGCATCCTTTACATCACGTGTCTCAGCTTGCCTCTGTGGTAATGAGAACTTGTCAGGGTGCTCTCCTCAGACTTTGATTCTTTCAGCTGTGAAGACAGTTACTTCATTGTTTATTTTTCCCCTTGTTTATTCTGTTGAAATCTGTCTCTCATAATATCTAGTACCCTCTACTCTTGTATAAACAGAATACTTACATAAAATGCCAGTGTACACCTACCTACCCAAAAGACTGCATTACTGCTAAAGTGTCATTAATAATTTGTCTTGATTAACTTCAGTGTAACTTACATGAGGGAGACCTTCAAAGTATTAAAACCACATTTCTTTTCTTTTTCCTAAAACAATTCAAGTGACGGTAACTGCCTACACATTTATTAAAATCACATCAATCATTGATGCAACTGGAGAGAGACTGCCACCTCTCTAGCCGAGCAGTCTGACTTACCTGTTGGGAAACTAAGGAGTGTTGTCTTAAGGTGATTAAGATTAGCCAGAGCCTTAGCTCTACGTGTGTGTGGCAGAGAAATTTTACAGAATCTAGGTTGGTGAGGAAGAGCCTGCGCTGACACTTTGAGGGCTTCAAAATATGCTGCTTTTAAGAGGAAAAAGTGTAGTTAATACTCAGTGCATCTCCAGACAGAGTAAGGGATTGCTCTGAAAACTAATCAGGTGATCTTTGTTTTCTATTGCTTCAAGTTTTATACAAAATATTGTTAAATTCTGTAATGATGATATGCATCTTTTTAGAAAGATAATACATTTTAAAAAACTATTTTATGTAAGAACTGACAGAGGAATTTGCTTTGTATAATGGCAAGCTGGCTTTAAGAAAGCACTGTATCAAATTTACTAGTCCAAAATTATATAGATATGTTAATAGATGTATGTGCAACTAGATATGGACAATTGTATTTTTTTAAATAAATATTTTTAATAAAATGACTTTCTGAATTACTTCCCTCCTTTCTCATCTATTGAGGTGGTCTCTATGTATTAAATTTCCATCTGTGCCAAATGTGGATAAGGAAAGTTCAGCTTTTCCAAAGGTTATCATTAAAACCTGGCCTTCAGCTATTTGATATATATCTACATTAAAATATTTAAAGCCTGTGTTGAGATAGGTAGTGAAAAGAGGAAATTGTAAAATGATTGTTGATATAAAAAGGAATTAAAAGAATACTAACTGGCTAGAAAAATTATTTGCCTTGTGAAATCTTTTTATTTTGCTTTTAAATTTTACTCACATTTTTCAGTTCAGTTCAGTTCAGTCACTCAGTCATGTCCGACTCTTTGTGACCCCATGAACCGCAGCACGCCAGGCCTCCCCGTCAATCAATGACTCCTGGAGTCTACCCAAACGCATGTCCATCAAGTCGGTGATGCCATCCAGCCATCTCATCCTCTGTCATCCCCTTCCCCTCCTGCCTTCGATCTTTCCCAGCATCAGGGTCTTTTCAAATGAGTCAGCTCTTCGCATCAGGTGGCCAAAGTATTGGGTCTCAGCTTCAACATCAGTCCTTCCAATGAACACCCAGGACTGATCTCCTTTAGGATGGACTGGTTGGATCTCCTTGCAGTCCAAGGGACTCTCAAGAGTCTTCTCCAACACCACTCAAAAGCATCAATTCTTCGGCACTCAGCTTTCTTTACAGTCCAACTCTCACATCCATACATGACCACTGGAAAAACCATAGCCTTGACTAGATGGACCTTTGTTGGCAAAGTAATGTCTCTGCCTTTTAATATGCTGTATAGGTTGGTCATAACTTTACTTCCAAGGAGCAAGCATTTTTTAATTTCATGGCTGCAATCACTATCTGCAGTGATTTTGGAGCCTCCCCAAATAAAGTCTGCTACTGTTTCCACATCTGTTTGCCATGAAGTGATGGGACCAGGTGCCATGATTTAGTTTTCTGAATGTTGAGCTTTAAGCCAACTTTTTCACTCTCTTTCACTTTCATCAAGAGTGGAAAAGTTCTTAACTTCTTTAGTTCTTCACTTTTCTGCCCTAAGGGTGGTGTCATCTGCATATCTGAGATTATTGATATTTCGCCCAGCAATCTTGACTCCAGCTTGTGCTTCATCCAGCCCAGTGTTTCTCATGATGTACTCTGCATATAAGTTAAATAAGCAGGGTGAAAATATACAGCCTTGATGTACTCCTTTTTCTATTTGGCACCAGTCTGTTGTTCCATGTCCAGTTCTAACTGTTGCTTCCTGACCTGCATACAAATTTCTCAAGAGGCAGGTCATGTGGTCTGGTATTCCCCATCTCTTGAAGAATGTTCCACAGTTCATTGTGATCCACACAGTCAAAGGCTTTGGCATAGTCAATAAAGCAGAAATAGATGTTTTTCTGGAACTCTCTTGCTTTTTCGATGATCCAGCGGATGTTGGCAATTTGATCTCTGGTTCCTCTGCCTTTTCTAAAACCAGCATGAACGTCTGGAAGTTCACGGTTCACGTATTGTTGAAGCCTGGCTTGGAGAATTTTGAACATTACTTTGCTAGCGTGTGAGATGAGTGCAATTGTGTGGTAGTTTGAGCGTTCTTTGGCATTGCCTTTCTTAGGGACTGGAATGAAAACTGATATTTTCCAGTCCTGTGGCCACTGCTGAGTTTTCCAAATTTGCTGACATACTGAGTGCAGCACTTTCACAGCATCATCTTTTATGATTTGAAATAGCTCAACTGGAATTCCATCACCTCCACTAGCTTTGTTCATAGTGATGCTTCCTAAGGCCCACTTGACTTCACATTCCAAGATGTCTGGCTCTAGGTGAGTGATCACACCATCGTGATTATCTGGGTCACGAAGATCTTTTTTGTACAGTTCTGTGTATTCTTGCCACCTCTTCTTAATATCTTCTGCTTCTGTTAGATCCGTACCATTTCTGTCCTTTATTGAGCCCATCTTTGCATGAAATGTTCCCTTGGTATCTCTAATTTTCTTGAAGAGATTTCTAGTCTTTCCCATTCTGTTGTTTTCCTCTATTTCTTTGCAGTGATCGCTGAGGAAGGCTTTCTTATTTCTCCTTGCTATTCTTTGGAACTCTGCATTCAGATGGGTATATCTTTCCTTTTCTCCTTTGCTTTTCACTTCTCTTCTTTTCACAGCTATTTGTAAGGCCTCCTCAGACAGCCATTTTGCTTTTTTGCATTTCTTTTTCTTGGGGATGGTCTTGCTCCCTGTCTCCTGTACAATGTCATGAACCTCCGTCCATAGTTCATTTTTCATAGTTACATTTTAAAGAAGTATTTAAATTTTAATCAGACTTTTTTGTTTTAGTCCTTTGTAAGTAGCAGCTTTTGCTTATTTCCACTCTAGGCACTGTTTCTTCACATAGTTTTTCAAATTAGAAACTAGAGACTTCAGTTCATTTAGCAAATGAAATCAGGCCTTTTTAGAACTGTTCTGATAAACATGGGTGCAGGTGGGGTTAATAGGTGTAAAATCACATTGGAGGTCTGTTTGATGTGTCCAGATGAAAGTCAGAGGAACACACTGCTTCGAGGGCCATGGCAGCCCTGGTGAGACCCCTTCAGACGGTGGGCAGTGTTCCCTCAGCACAGGGGGTGGTACCTACTAGTAAGGCCTGCTGGATTCTCCTAGACCAACGTTCTGGTACCTACAATGGTAGTCCCATGAGGGCAAATAAGTTTGGGAAATTGGGTCTTCACCTCTTGGAGAGTCAGAAAGCCTTTTAGAATACTAAAAGCTCTAAGGAGTCCTTTAGGAAAAAAGCTTGCTTAATCCACCACTTCTAACCTCTCTGACTGCTGACACACCCTCTTTTGAGAGCCATAATGTTGATTTTATAATTACTTTGTATTTCAGAGATGCAATCTAGTGATAAACAAATATCCTAATATTGGGTAATTTTCCAGGTGGGATTATTAGGTAGGAGAGAATCATTAACAGTTGTAAGATTTCATATTGATTGTCAGTACAAAGTACTGCACTTATTGGAATACACCATGTTACCATGAAGGGAGCGCATGAAGTTGACTTCATTTGGAATAATTTTACAGTAAGAGGGCATTATATAATGAAAAATGAAACAGGAACAGTAATTTCTAGCAGCTGTGCAAGGTTAGTGGCAAGCACTGGTGTCAGGGGGGTTCCTGAGACATCAGACTTGATTTCAGGATTCTCATATGTTTTGAATACACCATCATTTGATAGGAAACCCTCTCTAGTCAAGGTCACCTTCGGTATTGCCAAATCCAGTGCCTGGTGTTCAGTCCACGTGGGACCTTGTGGCAGCGCTGGTTACTTCCTCCTCGGGATACTCTTCACATGCCTTCCAGGAAACCACATTCTCTCCTGAACTTCCTCCTGCTTCTGTGGCTTCTCTTATTTGCTCTGCTGGATCCTGTTCTTTTTTTTTTCCCAAACCTCTCCGTGTTACAGAATCCCAGGGCTCAACCTTCAAGCTCTACATTCCTCCCTGGAAGATCTCATTCCGTCCCATGGCTTTAAACAATCCATATATATATATATATGTGACCTATATATATATATAGGTCCTATATATATATATCCTATATATATATTATATATAGCAAATATATATATATAAGATATATATATCCTATATATATATATATTTCACGGTCACCTATATATAGGTGACCGTGAAATTTATACCTTCAGGCTTGACTTTTAAGCTCTAGATTTGATATCTATCAGCATTCTTGACATCCAAGATTGCATCATAAAAGAACTATCCTGAGACAACTGTTGAGCAACCCCCTTGTCTTCAGTGTTAAATGGCGTCATCACATGCCCATTACACAAGTCAAATGCCTTGGGGTTATCCTTGATTCCCACCTTTCTTTCATGCCCCCAACCTGATTTATCAGCATATTTTGAGTTTGACTTTCAAAATACACTTTAACCCAATCACTTTCACCACTTCTGATGCTACCAACATTGTCCAAACCATCACCGCCTGACTTACGTAGTTGACTGCAGCTGTACCGTTTCTGGTGTCCCCAGTTTTATCCTTGTTCCACAGTCTCTTCACACAGCCACCAGAGTATCACATTTAAACACGTAAATCAGATCATGAAACTTGCCTGCCTGGAACTCTCCCAATAACGGTCACGTGACAAAAAAAACCCACATTCCTACCATGGCTTATATGATCTAGCCCCCAACTCCCACCCTGAGTTACTTCCTGCCACTCTTCCGCCTTCCTCACCGCACTCAGCCACACTGGCCTGCTTGCTGGCCCTCAGATTCTTCAAGCGTACTCAGTCTAAGGGTCCAAGGCCTTTGCACACACTGTGTGCCCTGCCTGACAGGATCTTCCCCGGGTGCTTGATCGTGTCTTTCTTTTTGGTTTCTTCATAAATGCCACCTCTTTAAAAAGGCTATCTGGAGCCTCTCTTGACATGCCGTCTTCGCATCCCCCTTTCCTACTTTATTTTTCTCTGTGGCACTCGGTTATCACTCATCCTGCGGCATGTTATTTCTCCGTGTACTGTCTTTGCAAGGCAGGGACTTCTAATTCTTTGCTGTATCTGCACCTAGATCAGTGCCTTAAACCTAGTAGGTGACCAGCAAATCTTTTTAAAATGAATGAATGAATGATCTAAAAGACGTTAGTCACTGTGTCTTTCTTTTGCGAATCTGGTGTACTGATGGGTTCGATTCCAAGTAGCAGAAGGAAATGTAGGAACAGGATAATTCCACAGCACTCTGAAATGTCAAAACCCACCAAAGAAGATCAGGAAGAAAGCCCCGCTTTCTCTGTACCTGATAACGGAAGTGTGGTATAAAAGCCTTCGGTCTCTCTTTATTCTGAGTCTGTGTAAGAGGGAAGAGTGGTTTTCAGTCCCCGCTCTGAGAATTTTACTTCTAAACTATCAGCCACGTGTATGGCTGAGAGAGACCCACGTCAGGAGAGACCCGTCTTCAGGGAGCATTGGATCGTTTGTTTCTGTGTGCGCGCTCAGTCATGTCCAACTCTTTACGACCCTGTCGACTGGAGCCCACCAGGCTCCTCTGTCCATGGACTCTCCAGGCAAGAATACTGAAGTGGGTTGCCATTTTCTCCTCCAGGGGATCTTCCCGACCCAGGGATTGAACTTATGTCTCCTGCGGCTCCTGCGTTGGCAGGAAGATTCTTTACCACCAAGCCACTTGAGAAGCCCCCATTTGCCTTTGAGCGTATATAAAAGGATCGATTGTCCATAATGGACAACAGGCTTATTAAATTTAAAATATTTTATTTTAGGAAAGATACTCTTAGATTGGTTTCAGTCTTGTTTTTTATATTCACAAATTTAATCATGATCACCTTAGATATAACCATTGATTCTTCTAAATCTGTATGAAAAGGATGTTTTCTTGGAAAAACACAAGGAAAATATAGCTGCTTTCTTCTTCCCCAGGTCACTCACTCAGTAAGGTTAGATTGCACATACATAAATTTGGCTGTCATAAAATAAGTATTTATGGACATAGTTAAAACTATACCCCTAGGCCACCAGCTTTCAAAAGATTTTGAATCTTTTGATTTACAGTAAATACATACCAAACATATGAACAGTTTCTAAGCTGCTAATGGGGGGGTTTTCAAAATAAAAATGGCTCACCATTTTTAAGCAAATTTCTATGTCAGGCATATAATTGCTTTACACAAATTTACTTAATTCTTTCGGAATTCCTTTGAGGTAGGGTAGTGTTCTTTTAGAAATATCACTTTACAGGTACAGAAAGCAAGGCTGGAAGGGCCTCAGTGATCTGTGCAGAGCCACACGTCCACAAGTTGAGGCCAGGGCTTGAACCAGGATTCTCTCTCTAGCCAGGTTCTCATCACCACGCGGAGGGCAGATGGAGCTGGCTTACATGACCATGCTTATGGTTCCACGATAAGCCTTTTAATGTGGGGCAGGTAAATGCTCCACCTGGACAGGTTATTGAGAGCCATGACCCACTTATTCTGCATATTTATATGCATACATTTGTATTTACACAGAGGAAGTGCAGGTAAACTAACAGAGAGCCCCTGTGGCGGCGGTTTCACTGCTTCCAGAAGTCTGCACACTCAGAGCTCCTCCAGGTTGCTGAGTCTGCATTCTCTGTGACTGCAGGACTTGATCTGGACAAGAGTTGGTACTCCTTGACTGAACTGCTTTCACTATACTGCACAGCTCAAGGTGTTCAGTCGTCCAGGTTTTGTTAAAGAAAAGAACTCTGACGTGGTATAGTTTTTTTTCCCCTATGGAAGATGTACAGTTTAAATTAGATATTTTTTGAGAAATTCTTAGTACTGTTTCTGTGCCTTTTCTAAGCTATTCAATGTCAGTAAGAAAAGCAGAAGCTCCATCGCATTCTCTCAGACAGCTTCTGGACCAATTAGCATTGGTGATTAGCAGTGGTATGCTGATAAATGTTTATCAGATGATTCTCCAAGGAGACAATAAAGTCATGATTTTGCCAATTTCTCACCATAAATACTCTCACCATGGCTGATCTCAAGCCACTAACCTGTTATCACTGAAAGTGGAATTGGAAAGATATACACCGAAGGATACCTTTATATAGTATTTCTACCCTGCAGGTACAATAAATAAGCCTCAAGAGCATAGGTATAAAAAAATTAAGATGATATCTTTTGAGTGAAAGTGTTAGTTGCTCAGTTATGTCTGACTCTTTGCAACCCCATGGATTGTAGCCTGCCAGGCTCCTCTGTCCATGGAATTCTCCAGGCAAGAATGCTGGAGTGGGTTGCCATTCCACTCTCCAGGGATGCTTCTGACCCAGGGATTGAACTCGAGCCTCCTGCATTGCAGGCAGATCCTTTACCATCTGAGTGCGTGCGTGCAAAGTCACTGCAGTTGTGTCCAACTCTGTGCGACCCTATGGACTGTAGCCTGCCAGGCTCCTCTGTCCATGAGATTCTCCAGGCAAGAATACTGGAATGGCTTGCCATTTCCTTCTCCATTACCATCTGAGTAGTTATAAATTACATTAAAAAACAAAGGCAATAAATTTCTCTAATTTTAAATAATAGCTATGTTTAACAACTAGCTCTCAAAATGAAAACTTAACAATTGGCTTTTATAAGCTGGTATGAGCTAGCCCAGCATACCGCTGAATTAGTGTCCCAAAGGTAGCAAGATTCAACTTTCCTTTCGATGTTTTAGACTATAGATGAACTACTGATAGCAGGGGTTGGAGGGATTTTGGATGATTAATAAGTAAAAGCACAGTCCTTTGAGCATGCCAAGGAATAACCTGGGGTTTGTTTTGATTAACTTAAAATCTGTCTATATATAGCAATGATCATTGCTCTTTATAATTTCAACTTATTTTTTCAAACTTCAACCAAGAGTGATCTTCAAACTCAGGGTGTGGTTCATGCAGAAGGTGGCCAATGGATGAAGCGTCTCGTTATCTTCCTTTCCAGCTGAGTATCTTGACTCACTCTCACCAAAAGTCTGAGCCAGGGAAGAGGAGAGCAACTTGAACAGCCAGGTAAACATCTAATGATTTGCCCAGGGAGGTCCGGGTACAGAACTCAATTTAATTTCTTTTACCCCACCCAGTATCAGTGAAGATGAGAACCAAGGAGTCGAGAGGTGCCTCTGCTGCCACCCTGGCTTCTTCAGCCCTTTGAGCTGAGCTGCTGCTCAGGAGACTGGACGTCTTCACCTGCCTCCGCCTCCTAGCTCTACCTCTGGTAGCTCTCCAGGCTCTCCATTCCAAGTGCTTTGTCTCGAGTAGGACCTACCAGAGAGAGAAGACAGGTAGCACGTTGCAGCAGCTCTGATTAGCCCTTATTTACTCTAAGACCTTACCCAGGCTTTTTGTTTCCCTGCTATTCACTGGCTCACATCAGGGAGCCAAGTGGAAAGTTAGACCTACTAATTCTGGCAAGCTAGTTGGTGGAGGCAGTTTGTTTAGACTAGTGTCTAGGGCTTGGGAAATATATACTTCTTTTTGTCTTTTGTGAACAGGGAACTCCTTAAGTGTTACTCCTTGGATATTCAGCAAATCTTTCTTGAACGGTGGCTTAACAGAAGGCACCGTGCCTAAGGTTGGACTGGACCACATGGGTCCTACCACCTCCGGCTCAAGGCTGCAGCGGGTGCTGACTGGGGCCCTCACACTGATGTTTAAAGGGAGCGTATGTCCGCCTACTGAGGGACAGGGCTGAGGCTGTGGCCCTTCAGTCTTTGTGAGGGGTATTTTGCTTTCACTGATGAGGAGGAGGGTTTGCCTGGGCACCTTCTCTTAAGAATTGGCTACATGCACAGCTGGTTCAGTTGCTGGGATTTTGAGAGCTCTGGGTGGAAAGGCAAGTGAGGTTTCAGGGTTGTGAAAATAGCTTTGGGACTTCCCCTGCCTGGGGGCTCTAGGACCGAGACTATTCTTAGGGGGTGCCTCTGTCCTGAACAAGCTTTTCTGTGCCACTTGGCCTGAGGACTTCTTTTTGAGAAAGAGACTTGGACTGGAGTCAAATCCCAAACTGCAAAGAGATGACCAATTAGGCTTCTGGGCCAAGTTCCAGCCAAGGAGGCAGGCTCTGCCTCTCAGTGCTCGGCCCAGGCTGGAAAGCGATTCTTGGCCCATGGTCCCCGGGCCTGGTGGGATGCAGGAAGCCAGGTCACAGACCATGGCCCGCTCCTGATGGAGAAGCCGTGAGTCAGCCTCTCCCGCTCCCTCCAGCCCTGGGAGCCCAGAGCGGACAATCGCAGGGCAAAGCAGGAAGGGGGAAAGGAAGCTGTAGAAAAATAAACATTTCCTTGCATTTTACTTGGAACAGAACATCATTTGTGGCGTGCTAAGATCCACGGCATCTCCCACACACCCCCCTGCTCTCTTTTCCTCCTCTTGTGTAGAAATAGATTCTTTCCTTACCTGATGAGAGTCCAGGGTGCATCCTGTGGAAAAACAGGAGCAAGATATAGAAGGTAAAAGCCAAGCCACCAAAGATCACACCACAGACCAGGAAACTATAGCTGCCCTGAGCCTGGAATATCTGCCAAAGGGGAAAACACAGAGATACAGGCCATCAAAACCTCACATGAAGATGTATTGGAGGAAGCGCCTTCTCAGGCCGTGGCAGGTTTTTCAGTCAAGTTCAGGCCCGCCACACCTATAGACAGAAACACAGGTAGGAGGGACATCTTGGCCTCGTTTCAAGGTTATATTTCTGGAGGTAGCAGAAATCCTGCTGTGCAGCAGCGGTTGGACCCGCTGACCCCTGCAGTCCCTTTCAGCCCTACGTCCTGGACGCTTTGAAAATCTCCATCTCTTCCTTAAAACTCCAGTCATATTAGGTGTTTCTGTACCCACAGGCCCTGAGCAGAACTCTGCAGAGAAGGTGTGTATATATGTACATATATATATCCTTTTATTATGGAAAATGTAAAACATACGCCAGTGTGTTTCATGGAGTTCCCATGGGCCCATCCCCAGCTTTAGCACTTAGCACGTTTCCTCTGTATCCCTCATGTCTTCCTGCACTAGATTCCACTGTGGTGAAGCCCAGGTGCCACCTCATTTCGACGCAGAGGGTGTCCTAAGGGAGAGCTCTTCCCCTGGTCCAGCAGCGCGAAGGGAGAGGAGAATCAAGCAGTGGTTAGAGGGGTTTCAGGGACTGAAAGGCCTAACTCTGGACATCATCTCTGTTGGTTATTAGAAGTGTGACTGAGGGCAAGTCGCTTAATTTCTGAGTTTCAGTATCCTCTCTAAAAACAAGCATCACAATATCTACATTATAGTCTACCCTAAAAAGCAGATGGGTTTTTTTTTTCCCCTGCTGAACAAATGAAACGTGGGTATGTTTGAAGAGAACTGGGCGACTTGGCCCTTGATCAGGCAGGAGTCGTGCAGGAAAACTGGGCCCTTTGTAGGGTGGCCAGAGGTGAGGAGAGGTAGGGCAGGGAATGGGGGGTTAGGGGGATGGAAAGGAACTCCATTCTTGGGCCTGCAGCCCAAGCCTGTCCCGGGCTCTGAGAGTTAAACGTTCCCACGGGGCCCCTGGCCCCGCTCCCAGACACGGCTTGTGTTTGCTTTGGACCATGCCTCGTGGCCCTTCACATCTCCACTCCCGCATTTGGAGGCTCAGCTTCCAGGGGTGGCTCAGAAGCGGAAACAGGCGACACAGACGGAGTGGGGCCCTGCCTGCCATGCGGGAGGCCCGGGGAAGGGACAGCCGGGTTCAGGAGGGGCTGGCCACATCTTCTCACTGCCTGGAGGGCCACGCCCCTCATCCCCCCGCCCTGGGTCTCCCGACATACCGAGCCGACCAGCATCTGGAGGACCATCTCTCCGATGCCCGCGCCTGTCACCAGCACTGTGGTCGCACAGCCTGAGCAGGAGAGAAGGATGGGGCTTAGTGATGGCAAGTTAAGGAGACACATCCGCTGGCATAATCCAGGTGGACTCCTGAGGTTTCTCAGATGTGAGCCCTTCACCATGCTTGGGTCTGCCATTATATTATTTCCCTGTTCTGAAACCTTCAGTTACTCACGATTATCTTCAGCATTTATTCCAAGTTGCTTAGCCTGGCATTCAGGGCCCTTCCCACTGTGAACACCAACTACTTTTCCAGGAAGATTCCCTCTCTCCTCTGCCAGGCAGGCCTCACTCCCTGGCATTGCACTAATCAGCCAGCTTCTGATCAACCTGGCCACGTGGCACAGACCTTCAGAGCCCAAGCTTCAGAGTCAGACCTGGGTTCCAAGCCTGCTCCACCACCTACTTACTACAAGACCTCAGGCAATTCCTTCCCCGTCTCTTTGGTAAAACGGGCATGGGATCTCCTCAGGGCTGTTGTGTGGATAACCCTGACGCAAACACATGTGAGCGCTCAGCACAGCGCTGCCCACAGTCAAGCCTCAACACCATGCCGGTTCTCTGCTTAAACCCTCACTCACCCTGCCGTCAGGGTCAGGGCAGATGCTTTAATGTGGCTTGCATGGGCCCTCATCACCTGCCCCACTGCAAGCTCAGACTGTCACACTGTCTGCTCACAATCCACCTTCCTGCCAGGAGAGACTCCTGAGTCTGCTAATCTGCACACATGCTCATAGCCAGCTTCTGACACGTGCCTTCACCCTCTCCTGAACACTCCTCCTCCTCCTCTTGGTCTGGAAAATTCATTCGTCATTGGAGACTGCCTTCATTATCATCTCCCCCAGCCCTGAACCTGGATTAGCTGCTGTTCCTCTGTGCTCCCTCTGTCCCCTGCTCCCGGCTCTCATGTAGCGCCCCCTCCGCCCGCCCTGGCTGCCAGGCAGCCTCCCTCACAGACTGGAAGCCCACTAGAGAGGCCGCACCTTGAATTTTAGTTCAGCGGCCTGTATCACTGCCTGTCGCCAGCACCAACATATGCTAGACACTCAGAGATCAGCATCATCTCCTCCGGCATTCCAGGCCCCCGTTCTTCCCACGTAGGTGTCCCCCCGTCTCAGCCTTCGCTCTCACACTGCCCACTGCCCTGCCCCTCCCTTCCCCAGCACGCCCTTGCTCTTGTGACTTGACCCACCCTGGGCCAGCTCAGTCCTCTGTCCCCTCCGTGAGCCTGTCTCTAGATGGTCCCTAGCACCCGTGTGAGTGTCTGCTCTCCTCAGACAATCAGAAACCTCTCAGTATCGTCTGTGCAGCAGGTACTGTGCTAAACCCTGAGGGCACTCAGGTGACTCATCCGAGTTAACACCTATATTGAGCACCTGTGAGCACCTTACGCTGCTGAGTCAGGAGCTTTGCGTGCCCTCTAACGCACAGAACAACCCTAAAAGGAAGGGGGGAGGAAGATGAATTGCACGAGGTGACAAAGCCAGAAGGTAAGGAGGCAAGGCGGACCTTCAGGTCTGCTGCTGACCTCAAAGCAGCCTTCTTGCCTCCGTCCCTTGCTGGTGCACTTAGGGTGCATGTCGAGAAGCAGCAGATAATGTTAGGATGAAGGTCTCGAGGTGGGACCGACAGGCGAGACGGGGCAGGGACAAGGAGGGGGCTTGCCTTCCCAGTGGGGTCAGAGAGGCTCCTGAGGGTGTGAAGGTGGGGGCACCAGCAGGCAGATGAGAGGGCGTTCCAGGCGAGGGTCCCCACTGCGGGAAACGGTGGAGATAGACAGCGGGTTTTGTGCCATCGGGGGATGGCAGGGTTTTGTGCTGTCAGGGGATGGCAGGTGATTGAATGAGGCAGCCTCTGAGGGGAAGCAGGCAGGGCGGCTGCAGAAAGGGAGAGAGCTCCGGAGGAAGGCGTGAGGACTGTGAGCAGCTCTGCATTTCCAAGTGGTCCCTCTGCATCTGCAGAGGGTGGTGGCCCAGGAAGTGGCCCTCACCCTGGCTACACGTTACCATCACCCGGCAGCTCGAGTACATCAGACTGTGTGGAGATGAAACCCAGGCTCTGTTTACAAGGGCTCTGGGTGATTTGAATGTGGAACCACATTGAGAACCTCTGATGAAGGCAAATCGGAAGGCCAGGAGACAAGCCAAGAGCTGCCACAGCACGGATGGGGGTGATCAGAAATCACGAAAAGGTGGGCTCCATTAACTATTCCAAGCAGGTGAGAGGTTGTTAAAGGCCTGAACCAAGGCAAGGATGGTGAGAAAAGAGGAGGGATTGAGTGATTGTCTGCAGCAGAACCAACCAACATAACATTGTTATTATCATTAAACTCTAACATTTGTTGATCCCTTTAACCTCTTGGGATATACTAGGTGACGTGTGATACCCACATCAGCTCATTCCTTCATTTACTTCTTTGAAGTTTGGGATTTCAAGGATCCTGGTCTCAGGATCAGCTCAGCGGATGGGTGGGCTGTAGCACTAATTGCTCTGATCCCGTCTTGCCCCACACCCCAGCCCCCCAGACACCAACTGCCCCCACTCCTGCTCCAAAGAAATCACTCATCTTTAGTGGTGGTTTTCCAACACTCTAGGGAATCTCTGATTGTGTCTGAGGGTAACATTAAATGTTCAAAACATAATTATTTTTAATTAACTTGTTTTTCTGAAAAAGATCTTTGCTATGCACACTTGGGAGGCTACAGAAAGGGAAGATTAGTTCAGAGAATCAGAGGTTTTCAAAGAAGCCATGTCACAACCCTGAATCAGATGTGGAGTCATTGTTCCAATCCTCTGTTTCCAACAACATCCACAAGAAAACAAAGCAAGGAGCTACTTTTACTGATAAGTTATAAAACCCTTTCCCTGTGCTATAATTCTTCCCATGCATATTTGCTTTTCCTTGAACTTGGAATTTCCAGCACATGCATGTTACACAAAATGCCAGCTGTGTAACATGCTCGGTTGGTAACGAATCTGCCTGCAATGCAGGAGACTTGGGTTCGATCCCTGGGTCAGGAAGATCCCCTGGAGAAGGAAATGGCAGTCCACTCCAGTATTCTTGCCTGGAAAATCCCATGGACAGAGGAGCCTGGCAGGCTACAGTCCAGGTCACACAGGGTGGACTGAGCGACTAAACCACCACCACCACCAACAACCACTATGGGGAAAAAGAAGATGGGGAAGAGGTGCTCACTGCTGGTCTGTGGTCTGAAATCTCACCATCCACCACCATATGTTGAAAGAAGGGGGCCATGCTGGTCGGAACAACACGGTTTATGAGCCTTTCCCACTTTCAGGCAGTGAGGAGGTGGGCGGGGACCTTCTGGCTGGAAGGCCCCAGGGAGAGGGTGAAGGCGGAGGAAGGAGGGGCTCACCTCTGTACTGCAGCACGTCCTCGGTGTAGGCCAGCATGCTGGGGAAGGTGCTGCTGAGGGACAGACCCAGGCTGGCCGTCCCCACGAACAGGAAGACCACGTTATGCGAGAAAACAAGAAGCACCAGGAACGTCGCCACCACGCCGACCTGTCACAGCAGAGATGGGGGCGCTGAGGAGCTGGGGAGCAGCTGGGTGGCCGCTGAGAAAGGAAAGCCTGTCCGTCTCCAGACGTGAGAAACGCCTCCTGGCCCCTGGCGGGCTGTGTGACTAGGGCACGGCCCTGTGGAGTGCGCGGGAACTGCACCTTCCCCAGCTGGCGTCTGCCAAGGAAGGAGAACGCAGAGGACAGGAGAGACCCGGAGAGAGGAGGGCGAGGAGCCCCGGCATCTCGCGGACGGCCTGCCGCGCAAGCTTAAGGGGCGTTCTCCTGCTCCCCTCCGCTTGCACCAGGCCTCCAAGAGTCACCTGAGAATCGCTACACTTGGCACGTTTGAAAAACACCTAACTCAGGACTTCGCTGGCGGTCCAGCGGTTCAGAACCTGAGCTTCCATCGCCGGGGCGGGGGGGGGTGGGGGGGGTGGGGGGGGGAATGGGGGGTGGGGGGTGTGTTTGATCCCTGGATGGGGAACTAAGATCCCACATGTTGCGAGGTGTGGCAACAACAACAACAAATCCCACGTCACTCTCTTATTTTAGCCTGATTGACAGAAGACGCAGGATGCCAGGGCAAATTAGCAACTCCGCCCCTACTCGGCGTGCCCCGCCCGCCAGCCGGGGAGCAGACTGGCGCTCAGCCCGCTCCCCAGCTGCCTACCAGCCCCTCACCCTCGCCTTGCCTTCCAGCCAGGACACAGACTCCCTCTCCCCATCCTCTTCCCTAGCCAACTGGAAGCGCCCTAAACACAGAGAGCTCCTCTTAGAGAACGCGGCAGCCCAGCCGTTCCCTGCAGGGCCCCGCACAGAGCGTGTGTGCTCATCAACCTGTGAGTGACTGCTGAGATCCAGGAGAACATCAAGAGCAGAATAACCCTTAATTTAAAACGGAGCGGAATCTGGGAAGAAACCGCGGTGAATTTGAGACTTGGCAGCTGCAGCCTGTTCAGGGCGGTTCAGCTATGGTCCCAGCAACCTGCCCAAGAAAAGTACCTGAAGAGCTTAAAAACAACTTAGACACCCGGGTTCCACTCCACTCCTCCCCCACTCCCCGGGGCCGGGGCCCAGGAATCTGTATATTCCAAAAGCACCTCAGCAGGGGTGAGGGGGCTAATGTATTTGGGAATCACTTGCTGTAGGATAGTGTTTTTCCAAACTTCTTGATGACAGACGGGAACACCGCCCCTGCCAACTCCGACCCCCACCCCCGGGTGTCTGTTGACCATATAGATTGCTAGCCCCTACCCCTGGACATTCAGATTCACCAAGTCTGACCTGGACCGAGGAATCTGATTTTCCTCTTTAAATCCAGCACCCCGGGTGAGTTTATTGCCAGTGCCTGAGTCCTGTGGAGGCCTCCAGCTTCCTGCTTTCTCCCAAACCCAGAGTCACTCTGTCTTTAAGCATCTGGCCTCGTGTGCTGGAGAGCCAGGCCACCAGCAGCCTCTGTACCTTCATCTTCTCCCCCGGGGGGACCTGCATGGCTCCACCCCCCTCCACAGAACTGGACCTCTTCTTCCTGAGCTTAGCACACTGCCCTCCAGCCCCTCGCCTCTCCCCGGCCTCCCCATTCGCATTCCCTCTGACACGGTGTCGTCACAGGCTCCCTCCCTTTCTCCTCTGCCTGCAAACGCACCCACACCACCCAACTCTTGTCAAACAAGCCTGTTCAGCTCAGACATATTTGTAATCCTCACACGTCTATTTCCTTCTCTCCCTCTCCCTTCCCTTCCCTGCTCTCAGCCCCCATCAAATCCATGCCCCCTGCAGTAGAAGCAATGAGTCCTCACCACTAACCCGCACCACCAGGGAATTCCCACCCTCAACTCCTTGAGGTTGGCTTCTACGCCACCCCCACCTCCCAGCTACATTGAACAAAAGTTCTTTCTTTTAAGTTATCAGTCAGCACAAGGCCGAATCCAAGGGCCTTTCTTGGGGCTCATGACCTTTGGCCTCTATGGTGGTGGTGGTGGTGGTTTAGTCACTCAGTCGTGTCCGACTCTTGCAACCCCGTGGACTGTAGCCTGCCAGGCTCCTCTGTCCATGGGAATTCTCCAGGCAAGAGCCTCTACATTATTTCCCAACCCTCTCTTCTCTAGAAACTCAAGAAAGTACATTCTGACAGTGGATTGGACTTCTTGGAGAGGTGGTGAGTTTCCATTCACTAGGGGTGTTTAGACAGACTTTGGGGCCCCTTGGAAGCGGTATTATAGAGGTGATTTGAGCCCTGGTCAGAAGTTGGGCTAAACCACCTTATAGGAATCTGTAATCTGGACCCTTTGTCATAGGTGGTGGCAGGGATACACATCAGGATGAAAAGTTTTAACCACCTCTCAGGCCCAGACCTCCAGAGAGACTAGCTCCTTGAAGGTCATTCTACGTGCCACTTTGGGAGAGCTGCAAGATGCAGATTCCCAGGCGCCATCCCCGAGATGGTGCCTCTGCCGGCCACAGCGCTCTGACCCCCCTGGGCACCAGGGTGAACCAGGGAGGATCGAGGTCAGCACTGCTTCCCTCCTCATCCAGCAGGCTGTCAGCAGGGAGCTGCTCCTGACACAGCACCAGTCACTTCCCATAGCCTCTTTCTTCAGTGGGTACAAAGTCCGAGCCCCAGAGAAAGGAAAGGGCTTTTCCAAGACCATGCAAGTGGGCCTCATGCCTTGGGTTTCCACCCCAGCATATCTTTCCCACCCTTGTACGCCGACATCCCCCCCAACCCCACAACCTGGGGCACAGTCCAGTCTGAGAAAGTGTCCTGGGGCAGGGCTGTGGCACAGGGTGAATGGTTCTTCTGGGTCTCCAAGGAGTGAAAGGGGCCGCTTACCACATTGATGAAAACCATGGTGGCTGGCTTCACTCTGGAGGAGACAGGAATGGAGATGAGCCGGCCCAGGGTGATGAAGCCCCAGAAGAGGCTGGGGAGGTAACCGGCCACCTTGTGTCCCACGGACAGCGGCTTCTCCACCGCGTAGCTGTACACGAAGGCGGAGTATGCGCCCTGTGGGGAGACGGGTCCCGCTGAGCACACCTGCAGCGTCCCCAGCCGGGCAGGCGTGGTCTGGGCCGGCGGGGACCGGCCCTGCTCCACCCGGCGCCTGTAGGCCTGAGCTGAGGCTGGAACCTGGGCGGCACAGCGGGCAGACGGTGCCCGCGGGAGCCGGGGGCTCAGGAAGGCGTGTCTGGGCCCCAGAGGAGCCCCACAGGGTCCAGGCAGGCAGGCAGGCTCCGCCCCCCTCAGCCAGAGCAGAGTTTCACCACATGCCCCGTTTAGGAGGATTCCACAGAAGGTTTTTTGCTAAAGGAAGGGTACTGCAGCTAAAAAAGGTGTGTACAGGCATCTCATTTTACAGATGAAAGGGTGGAGGGAAGTGACTTGCCCAAGGTCACACTGAGCGTTGGAAGTCAACCAGTTCTGTCACGAGTACTTTCTACCAGTTCATCTAGGCCTTTAGGGCCTTTTCTTTGGAGAGTCCCTCATATGGCAACCAGTTAATCAAGCAGCTGCTGCAAACGGTCCTAATCTAATCCTGCAGAGGTTTCTGGAGAAAGGCAGTAAATAGAGTAACAGAGGTCACTGGTGGCCCGAACAGCTAGCTGGGCCCGGACACTGCCTGCAGCTTGTTTACCACGTGGCTTGAGAGGCCGAGGCTTGGAATGTGTTCCAGGAAGCAGAAAGCCCTAGCGTCTATATGGCATGACCTCTACCTGGGGGAACCGGGCACTGCCCCTTTGAAAAAAATGTAACACACCAGAGTCTCCTATCCACAGGGTTCATGAAAATAAAAACAGAACGACACAGAAGACCATAGTTCCAAGAGGCTGTATTCAGTTCTAGAGAGGCTATTCCCTGGGACTTATACTGGGTTTAAACACTTGGATCGACTGTACTAGAGGTGCGGTCTCTAGGAAACCTTGATCCACCTCCTTTCTCTCTCCATGCCCGGACTTGAGGCTCAGGGGGTGCCCCATGAGGGGCGCCCTCCGAGGGCAGGCTCACCGTCAGCCCGTCGGTCATGAACAGGACCAGGGCGGCTGTGATGTGGATGGCGAAGAAGGAAGAAGGGACCCCTCTGAAGTTCTTCCTCTGGCAGCAGCTGAACAGGTCCTCGTGCCCTGGACAGGACACAGGAATGGGGGACAGGTCTCAGTTCTGGCAGAAAGGAGACCACTTCCTGCCTCCCACCTTCCGACGGCTCATGAGGACAGCCCCCATCCGTTTCGCAGGGCGGTTGGAAGCAGGGCTCCGAGAGGCCAGGCAGCGTGCCCGAGGTCACACAGGCAGGGTGCCTGAGGTCACACTGCCAGGGTGAGGCAGGGAGGGGGCAGGAGCTGCTGTCCTCTCCTCCTGGCCCGTTTGCTCCATCTCTTGCCCCTCCCCACACCCCGAGACCAGCAGGGCCAAGGGTTTTTTCCCAGCCATTACCACCTGTGATCCACGTCCGCCCTCTGGGCGGAAGGGCTTAGCAGGGGAGCCTTGGAACGGGGCCTTGAGCCTGAGGGTTCCTTAGAGCCCCCACCTGGGTGGAACTTGGGGGACAGCGAGGACGCGTCTTCCTTCTCAGGAGGCTGTGTCTCCAGGGTGAGCTCGTCCGCGGACAGCAGCAGGGGCCTCCTCTGAGGGCAGCAGGCCAGCAGGCGCTCTTTGGACAGCAGATGCAGCACAGCCAAGGGCACCGGGAGCTGGGGGTGAGCAGAGGGTCAGGAGAGCCCGTGCCCCGCCAGTCGGCCCGTTTCCCAGCCAGGCCTGCTGCACCCCCTCCGCCTGGCTGTGTGGCCAAGGTCTGCACGGTCCTGGGAGACGACGGCTCCTTCCACAGGGCGTCCCCTGAGAGCCAACCCCAGCTCAGATAGCGAGGTGCCTCGACCCCTGCAGGCTTGCTGTAATTGCTGCCAGACTTCAACCGCAGTCATTTCCCTGAGACAGGTGCTTCTCACACGCGAAGCTTGGACTCACATGGGGCCTCTGCTGGCACAGGACGTGCAAGAGATAAACTCCTTTCCAACATCCTTGTCCTGAGCAGGGCTGGAAATGGCCCCTCACACTCATTCACGCTGGTAGAGCATGTGATGCTTTAGAAAGGAGTTTGGCTTTTGTTCATCACAGTTCTGTAAAACGTGCTGGGGGAAATCATTAAACCTACTTTCCAGGTGGGGCACCTGAGGCTCAGAGTTATCACTTAGTCTAAACCTGCTGCAGTGGGAAGGTCTGAGAGCATTAGTGTGGGCCACACAGCTGACTTGAGGCAGAATTAGACTGGCACCTAGGCATCCTGATTCTGACCAGTGCTATCTCCATGTCAGGGGCTGTTCTGGGTGATATACCTCACAAAAGCATAGGGACTGCCCTCAAGGTAAACAGAGGCAGGGACTCCTTTAGATTGAGAAATACATGCTACGAGCAACACGCACGCAGAGCCCAGAGTCAGGCTGACTGATGTTTGTGTTAAGTCGCTTAGGTTTTACGAACTCCCCAGAGCAATGAGAAATGTATCCTCTCCTGGAGTTGCCTCCACCGCCTCCCTCAGGTGCCTTGCCTGTGTCTAACCACCCTTGCTGCCAGGAAGTCCTTCGTCAAGTCTAACCTCTGCCCTTCCTGCTGTAACTGCATCCCGGCTCCTTTTGCTTCAGAAGAAGAAGCCCAGGGAGCTGTAGAAGTGTCCCAGGGGCCAATAGGCTCCTCGGGGCTCACAGGCAAAGCTGGCGCAGACATCAGCTAGCTGCCAGCCTCTGCCTGGCACTGCCCTGGGCAAGCCTCTACCTTGCCTGGAGACAGGCTGGCTCACACAGGCATTTCCCCAAGTCACCTAAACACCACCTCTGTGCTGGCACCTCCCTGGGGGCACCTTGGAAGCCTCCTTCCACTTATTAATGTCAGTCAGGCACACCCCAGCAGCATTAGAGCAATAAACTGGGCCTGAATGGAGGAGATGGCCCTTGCCTCCGGAGTCCTGGGTCTGATGCGGGAGGTGAAGCCCTCTCTCCAGTCTGATGGGGGAAACAGGAAACCCACATGCAGAGCCCTGTGGCAGCAGAATGCCTGGGAGAAGGCCAAGGGGAAACAGCTGTAAAAGAGGTGTGCTCACTCAGGCTGGGCTTTCCAGAGAGGTGGGTGGTGGGAAGGACTTCACCAGGGTTGGCTGATGTTGCCAGCAGGAACACACTGGGTCTTTATTAGGAGCCCATTCAGGAAAGAGAGGCTCCACTTTAAAGGTCAGAGGATGCCAGGTGGGCTGGCCTGTGTGTTTGCATTTGCCCACATGCATGCTTAGCCCATTCTCTTCTGGGGTGGACTGTTTATCTTCAGACACAAACCAATGGAAAAAGTCCGGAAATCCTGCAGCAAACAAAGTGCCTCCAGTCTGTACCTCGTGGAGCAAGAGAAAACAGACCTCAGGCTTAAGCTGGCTGGACGTTCCGGCCTCCTGGTCCCAGAGTCTCAGCCTTGACATTGTACTGACAGGGCACTCTGCCTTCCTAGGTCCCCCTTGGAGGACAAAGCCCAAAGCTGCATTGTTCCCCAAACAATGATGGGCATGGGAAGAAAACAGAAGGAGCAGAGGGAGAGGGGTGCACTTCTGAGGCCTTCCCGTGAGGACTCTGGTACAGGGAAAGTTACAAAAGAGAAGGGAAATGAGCAGTTGATTACAAGGCAGCTGGGAGGGGCTTGTGCCGGAAGTCAGGGTTCCAGCCTGGTCAAGTCTCTTACTGGCCCCTTTATCAGGCCCTGGAGCCAGTGACGGTCTGACTGTTTAGTGGGACTGGGTGTCCTCAAAGGCCTCTTTCAATGCTACCTGTATGGCGCCACTCTGAGGCCTGGCCTGCCTGCCTTGGGATGGGTGACAAGACTAGCAGACTCCAAATCAGGCTGATAAACTATGAGGCACCTCCATCCCACGGCCAGACGGACCACCCCCGCCCCAGCGCCTGCTCCACCTCCACCCCCCCGACCCCAGCGCCTGCTGCACCTCCAACCCCCCCACCCCAGCGCCTGCTGCACCTCCAACCCCCCACCCCAGGGCCTGCTCCACCTCCACCCCACGGCCGGGTGGACCACCCCCGCCCCAGCGCCTGCTCCACCTCCACCCCCCTGACCCCAGCGCCTGCTGCACCTCCAACCCCCCACCCCAGGGCCTGCTCCACCTCCACCCCACGGCCGGGTGGACCACCCCCGCCCCAGCGCCTGCTGCACCTCCACCCCCCAACCCCAGCGCCTGCTGCACCTGCACCCCACGGCCGGGTGGACCACCCCCACCCCAGCACCTGCTCCATTTTCCACCCCCCCCAACCCCAGCGCCTGCTGCACCTCCAACCCCCCACCCCAGGGCCTGCTCCACCTCCGCCCCATGGCCGGGCGGACCACCCCCGCCCCAGCACCTGCTGCACCTCCACCCCCCCCAACCCAGCGCCTGCTGCACCTCCAACCCCCCACCCCAGGGCCTGTTGCACCTCCACCCCATGGGGGCAGACCACCCCCACCCCAGAGCCTGCCCCTGCTGCTTCCAGCCATCGGCCCTAAGCTGGCCAGGAGCTGGTGGGGGTTCCCCATCCTCTCCCTCTGGCCCCAGCCTGGGCTGACCTAGGCTGCAGGGCCCCTGGGGGTTTCCAGCCAAGTGCGAGTCAGCCCTGACTTGGCAGAGGAGCATGCGAGCTGGGGTGCAGAGAGCCCCGGGATCCGCCCCGGCCACCATGCGGTGGTCTCCCTATTCTGTCCCCACCAGGGCAGCCACATCACGTGGGGCCCCTTGGAGGTCATTTTGTCCATCCTCCAGCCTCCACGGGGGCCCACCTCATAGCAGGAACAGGAGAAGCCCACTAGTGACTGAGGACCCCAGAGGGGAGCCTGGCGTGTTCTGCAGGGCTCTGTCCCAGGGTCCATTGCGCCTGCCCGTGGAGGAGGAGAGCTGGTTGCCTTAAGGGAGCTCCGAGGACTCGGAAGTTGACCCTGATGTGATGGTGCTAAACCTGCTCACTGTTTACCTCCTTGGAGAATCGCAATCCCAGGATGCCACAACCGAAGGGCCTTAGAGGTGACCTCCTGCACTCCTTGTGGTCAGGATTCATCTCTGGGGGTCGGCTCTCCCATCTTCCTGAAGGCATATCTCAGCCCCAGTCCATTTCTCAGAAACGGAAGAATCTGTACTGGGAGCTGGTATGGACTGGTAGGGGACTGTCCACTAGCCCTCACCCAACCCTGCCCAGGGGCACTCACGTTGATCAGGGCCATAATCCAGAAGGCATAGGACACACGGGTCCCTGCCCCATCCTGCGAGGGCAGCCCAGGCAGCGTCCGGTTGGACCGAGGCTGGGCCTCAGGGTGCTGGCGGCCCAGGACCCTGGAGGCATGGAACACAGAGGTGGCATTGGCTGTGCTATTGGCAGGCAAGCAGTTGGCCTCAGACAGGAAAGGGTCGGCGATGAGAGGGCTCAGCAGTGCACCAAAGCCCACAAAGAAATGGAGAACCTGCGGGGGAAGAGAATTGGGGGTGGTGAAGGCATGGCTCAGGCTTTGCATGACCCCCCGGCGTGTCCCATCTGGGGAGCCCCTGCCTGGGAGCAGCAGCGGGTGGGAGGCAGGAGGGGTGAGGAGTGAAGTTCCTGTCCCCACCTTCCTGCTTGAGATAACTTGGTGACAGTGACCAACCCCTCCCTCCCTCCCTTCTTTCCCAAAGCTTAACCCTCAGCTGGGGCTATCCCCATGCTAGAATCCACTAGGTAACACCCAAAAGGGAAGAAGGCTTGATAAAGGGAAGGGCTGGACTAGAGTCCTGGGCAACAGGGAGGAGAAGGATGTAAGAAGAAACACAGGAGGAGACGAGAGAACAGCAAGTCCTTCCATCACACTTCTTCCCAATTTACAAAGAGCCTTTTCTCATTAGCACCTAGATTCCTGTGACTCTCTGAGCACAATGGTCATTACCCCGTTTTAGAGATGAAGACATCCAAGTCCAGAGATAACAGCCAGTATGGCCCAGCTGGAAGTGGGCACTCTGAACTTGACCCTGCTGCTCTTTCCAGGTCACCGTCCTGGCCGTGAGGAAGGGACACTCGGCCCGCGGAGAGGGCTGAGGAAGCTCCTTTGAGTCCCGCCCTGCCCTGCTCCAGCCCCAGGCCCGCCGGGGGCTCACCTGGAGGAAGACGGCCGAGTCCTTCTGGTAGATCCTCACCAGCTGCATGTTGGCCACGGTGTCGATGCAGCCCATGGCCAGGCCGGCCAGTGCCATGACGGAGGCCAGCACCTCCACGTCCCGGCAGAAGGGGATGGTGGCGAACACCAGGGAGATGGCCAGGGAGGAGGTGAAGAGGGCCCACAGCGACTGGGCCAGGCTGCAGGGTGGGGGGCGAGGTCAGTGGACGGGGCTGCAGCCCTTCGCGTGAGGACCCCCCCAGCCCCATCTACTCGCTGGGTAGGTCCCCAGGGAAGCCGAGACATTCCTCTCATCCTCTGGTCCCAGGGTGAGGGGAGCTGTGGCGCTCTCTCGCTTATTAGCTATAGGTTGTGGGCAAGATGTCTGGGTCTCCTCCAGTGATAGTCCCTGCCGCGCAGGGTGGCCGTGAGAACCATGTGAGGGACGCTTCACAAAGCATAATTGCTATTATTGGACTTACAAAAGTGATCTTGCATCATTTACTTTAAACTGTTTGCTGATAAACAATTATGATGCGAAGATACCTCCATCCCTCTCAGGGAAGGTGTGGGGTGAATTGGTTCTGAGCATCTCCAGGGAGCTGTGCCACGTATGTGAGGCTGGAGGTGGGCCCCGGAGGGCAGCCAGACCCCCGCCACACACAGGTGTAGGGCACACCGGGCCCTCTGCAGGCGCCAGGCCCAAGCTGCCCAAACCAAGCCCTCAGCCTGGGTATCTGGGTAATCTGGTGACCCTTCTACGTGCCCAGCAAGTGTCCAGAAGCGAGGCCCTCAGCCTTCCCCACGGAACGGTGTCTGGGTGGAGAGCTTTCCCCAGAGGAGCCCAGAGCAGCTGCTGAGTGAGTGAACACTGCATGGAAGCCTGCGGCTTTGTTGAGATCTTTCGGGTGCACCTGCCCAGCAACCAGACTCTCGAGAAAGGAAGGAAGCCTCGTGTTTTCTGGGGCCAGTCTGAAAGGCTAAGGTGGGGGCAGGGGGGTGAGGAGAGTGGGCGGAAGAAGGTTCTGGAAGGGAGGGCTTGTAGAGGAAGCACCTCAGATTATGAGAAGTTGGAGAGCCCTAGGCACCTCCATCTGGCTCTCCAGACCTGGAGGGTCAAGGGGGTTAGTGAGAGTCAGTATTTACACGTCAAGACCTGCATTTCCAGCTCACTGACGACAAGCGAGAGGCCTCAAAAGACCCCTCAGACTGTCCTTTCCTAGGAGTTCTTGCCTGTGACCCTGTTGGGCTGTTTTCATCTCGTTCCATCTTTGATTAAATCCCTTATCAGAAGGGCTCTGCTGATAGCAGTGGATCGTTATTTCTTCGTTTTCTTGTTTGCAGGCTAGTCTACCCATTGTGACCCCTGCCAACTCCCAGCTCAGAGCTGTGTGTGAGAAGACAGGGGAGACTGAGCCGCCAGAAGGGGAGCAAGAGGCGGTCATGCTGTGGGCACGCCTGCTCAGGTCCCCACCCCAGCCAGCGTCCTGCTCCCCCCGCACCCCTGGCCTCCAGCACGGACAGCCGCCTGCTCCCCGAGCTTCACGTGCTTCTGCTTCCTGCTTCCCGCTGGGTCGTCTCCCGGTACTGGCACAGAGAAGATGCCCACACCTCGCAGGCCAACAGGCCTCTCAGACAGCTCTCTCCCCTTCCTTTCCCTGCACAAGACTGACTGGGCAGCCTCCGGGGTGGCCTGACTTCAGGGGTAGCAGAGGGTCCCTGTCCCCTCCTCAACGTCTCCCCTCTGAGCTACTCCATGGACCTGGCATTGCCACTTCCTCACTCACCACTTTCTGGTAAAGCACAGATGCCCCGAGTACAAAAAGGTAAAGTATTACCCTAAAGTATTACTCCTAAAGCTGTCTGGAAAAACACTATCATTCCTGTCTTGAAAAACCAGGATGAGAGTGGTTAAGCAGCCTGTAGTACAGTCCTGGGGGCACCTGACCTGGGGTCGGTGAGCTGAGAGGGGTGGGAGTGTGGGAAGGTATGGGGAAAGAAGGGAGAACTAACGTTAGGTGGGCATGAGAACAAGGACACTTGTTCACAGCGTCCAGGACATTCGGTGCACACGATAAGGCTGTGAGCTAGACCTTGCAACTGGGCCTCGTGTGACTCACAAGAAACCAAGGTCAGAGAGGGATCAGAGACGGTTAGGAGAGGGCTAAGAAAGCAGTGGACAGATCCCTAACCGCCGCCCAGGGCTGCTGACTTGTTCCCTACGCCATGCTGCTTTCCCATGGAGGAGTGTGCACACACACTTGTGTGTGTAAAAAGGCAGGTGCTGGGCCACAGACCCCGCCGGGCTGAGAGGGGAGCATGAATGAGGCCAGGTTCTGCAGAGCCTTGCACATAGAAAGCGCAGCAAACGGCTATAGTCGCTAGAACCTAGTGGACTCTCTGCTGGCGTTCCGGGAGCTCCAACTGCTTCCCGATAATGCTGGCTCCATCGCAAGTTTCCTAAGGAAACTGCTGCCTTCTGCTCTTTGTGGGACCCACGGCTGGACTGTCCCTGGACCCCATCCCTGAGGTGTTTGATCTGGGGTTGCTAAATATTGCCAGTGAGATGGGTATGCTTGAGGAAGGCCTGTCTTATCACCCCATGCAGCACGGCCTGGACAAAGGGATCAGAGACAGTTAGCAGGCTTATGGTATGGTGGTGACAGAGAGAAGGAGACAGAGGTGACGAGATAAAGAGTCTAGAGGGCCAGGTGGCCAGAAGGTGCGGAGTGAAACAGCAGGTGGCTCGGGAGACAGGGTTGGGGCTCAGAAGGGCTGGGGGCCAGTGGGCAGCCCTGCCAGGCCTCTCCTCTCTCCAGTGGGCACCCTCTCACTTTGCTGTTCTAGAGAGGGACACTCAGTATCCAGAGGGGGCCCTTTTGTTCCCAGGCCCAGGGACAGACAGGAGAGAGGGATGGAAAGAGAACTCGAGGAAAGGAAAGGCTGGAGGCAGGCTGGCCTGGGAAGTCCCTTCTGCTAACCCCGGGCCAAGCCAGGCCAGCTCCTGCCAACCTCAGGCCGTGGTTTGGGCTTGCAGCCTGCCAGCTGGGTTCCTGGGGTACCCTGGGGTGGGGTGGGGTGGGGGCAGCCAAGGGGTGAAGACCAGTTCCCAGGAAATGGGGACAGCTGCAACTCAAAGAACATTGGGTTTGCATCCCAGGCCGCTCACCCTCCCCAGCTGTTTCAGTGGGGCTGTGCCCGGTCATTCCAAAAATCACCCTGAACAAATTTCTTTAGGATGGTAATGTTGCTGTCAGGAAAAAAGGAGTCCTAGAGACATCCTAGAGCCAGACTGAAATATACTGATTGGCCTGGTCACAATGATTTGGTCAAGGGTCGCTTCTAAGAAAGTGGGTAATTGAAAATTACAGAATAACAATGTCATTCCCTGGTGGCTCAGAGAGTAAAAGATCTGCCTGCAATGCACGATACCTGCGTTTGATCCCTCAAGAAGGGAGTGGCAACCCACTCCAGGATTCTTGCCTGAAGAATTCCATGGACAGCAGAGCCTGGCGGGCTACAATGCATGGGGTTGCAAAGAGTAAGACACAACTGAGCGACTAACACTTTGCACTTTTCTTCAAGGTCACTGCTGCTTTGGCAGCATGAATGTGTTTGTAATCAGAAGACTGGTCCTAGGCCCACCTTTGCCAGTTCCCAGGGGGTGGCTCGGGGCAAGGCATTTACACTTAGCCCTTCTGAGCCTCAGTTTCTCTGCTGTACGTCGAGGATGGTGAGCGCCTCCTTGCAAGGCTCCTGTGCGGAGGGAGTGAGATGTCCGCTTGTCCCCCTCTGCTTAGCTGTTCGCCTCCCTCGTTCAGCCATCTGCAGCTCACCTGCAGGTCCCGGGCTGCCCCAGGGGGACACACCAGCCCACTCGGCATTCAGGGTCAGAGGCTTGGAGCCAGCTCTTGCTTGATCCCTGGCCCTGCCCCTGGTTCCCGCTGCCAGGCCCTCGGGTGATCCTGCGAGGCTGGCCCGGAAACTGCCAGAGTGGCACCAAGGACCGAAGAGCCCTACCCTCATTTTACACATCGGGAGGCGGGCCCAGATGAGAGAGGTGTGAGACAAGCCCCGCGGGGACCCAGCTTCTGACCACAACCCGGGAGAAGGCCAGTGTGGTGTCACTGCCTGTCCCTCCCTGGCCTGGGTTCTGAAGCCAGTGCAGGCCAGTGGAAAGAAGGGCCCCGGTCCCCCAAGACAGTCTGGGGAGCCCTTCCTCAGGAAGCCGGAGAAATGTCCAAGTTACTTATTAACGGCCCCACACGGGAGGTACAGACCGGGGCGGGAGCAGTCAGGCCCTCTCGGCGGGCAGTGCTGAGCTGCCGCCCCCCTTGGCCACGTGACCTTGAGCACGGCTGACTGCTCAGCCCGGGGCTTGGCCTTGCCCAGAGGGCACCTGTGACCCCCCGTGCACCTGCACTGGCCTTTCTGGTTCTGTGATAAGAGGCGGGGCTGCCTGGCTCCGAAACAGGGGAAGGGCTTGAACAGGCAGATGTCAGCCAGGGTCCCACCCCCGACTGCCTGGGTGTGGGGAAGAAGGCGGCCACATTCCCTTCACAGTTCTACTGCAAGGGAGTCCCTCTGTCCACCTTGGACAAGCTCCTCCCCGAAGGGCAAGGGGCAGAAGGCAGACCCAGGAGGCGTCAGAGGCATCCAGACCTTCTCCACCCCCACAGGGGCAAGGGCGGGCTGCAGACTCTGCTCCAGCCTGGGAGAAAGGGCAGGGCTGACACCCAGAAGGAGGGGTAGGGGAAAGCCCTCCAGCAGGGTCACCCCCACACTCACACCCCTGCCTGTTTGACACCCTCTGCTAAGGCTGAGGGGACCCTGAAGGAGGAACAAGGGAGCCTGACTTGGGAGGGATCTCAGCCAAAGGCAGCTGCCCTGTTAGCCCCAGATCAGGGCAGCACCCTCGCACGACGACGTCCCCTGGCCTGGTGGGTGCTGGGCCCACACGGAGTGCCCCCTGCACACCGGTTAAACTTGTAGCCCTGTCTGCCTGAAACACCTCTCCCCACATTCTTTGCTTGCACAGCTCTCTCCTGCAGTCAGGTGTCAGCTCAGAGAGGTCTTCCCCACAGAGCTAAAGTAACCCCAACTCTGTAACTCCACATCCTTACCTTGCTTTATTTCCTTCATCTCACCAAAATAGTCTTCCAGAATGTAAGCACCCTAGGAGCAGGGACCTGTGTCATATTCACCCTGAAAACAGGGTCTAGCTCAAGAGATATTTGTTAAATTACTGAATTAAAGGCTAGGATGGGTTTTGAGATTTTTTTTTAATTAAAAAATATTGAGATAATTTACATGCCATAAACTATCTATTTCAAGCACACAATTAAGTGTTTTTTCAAAAATGTATTCAGAGTTATGAACTCATCACCATGATCTATGAGCATTTTATATCACCCCCAGAAGAAACCCTTCACCCATTAGCAGTCACTCCCTGTTCTTCTCTGCATGAACCCTTAGCCCTAAGAAACCACTCATTTACCTTCTGTCTCTAGCTGCTGCTAAATCGCTTCAGTCGTGTCCGACTCTGTCCGACCCCATAGATGGCAGCCCACCAGGCTCCCCTGTCCCTGGGATTCTCCAGGCAAGACCACTGGAGTGGGTTGCCATTTCCTTCTCCAGTGCATGAAAGTGAAAAGTGAAAGTGAAGTCGCTCAGTCGTTCCCGACTCTTAGTGACCCCATGGACTGGAGCCTACCAGGCTCCTCTGTCCATGGGATTTTCCAGGCAAGAGTACTAGAGTGGGTTGCCATTGCTGTCTCTAAAGATTTTCCCAACTCTGGACTTTCATGAAAATGGCACCATAAGAGTGGTTTCCTGTGACGGGCCTCTTTCACTTAGCATAACGTTGTCAAAGATCACCCACTTATAGGATGAGTCAGTTCTTCATGCCTTTTTATGACTGAATCATATTCCATTGTGTGGACAGACCACATTTTGTTTGCCCATCCATCTGCAGATAAACATTTGGCTGTTATGAATAGCCACTATGAAGGATGCTGCTATGAACATTCATGTACAAGTTTTTGTGTGGACATGTTTTCAGTTCTTTGAAGAATATACCTAGGAGTGAAACTGTTGGGCCAGATGCTATCTCCCGTGGAGACAGATTTTTCAAGCCCAGGTCTGCTGCATGCTGGAAGGTGGACAAGCTGCTGGCGGGAGAGGAGGAGGCTTTCTAGATGGGAGACCAACCCGGGCCTGGCTCAGAGAAGGGGACTGGCTTTCGCACTGTGTTCCCAGGACCGCGGGGAGCCAGCATCCTGGGGAAGTAGGTCAGAGAGTGGCCTGGGGAAATGGCCACGGAGACCGGGTTCCATGCAGTGGGCAGGGAGAGTCAGAGGTGGGTCTTGGGAAGGTGGGACTTGTAAGAAATTGAGGGAAAAAAAGAAAGGTAGAGAAAAAGATAGTTAATAGAGCAAAGAGAAGACGAACTCAAGCCTTCAATTAAGAGCACACACGCAGAGGAGACACCCAGGCAAGGCTGGGGAAAGTTTGGGGAAGCTCTGAAAGTCATTTATCTGCCCTGATATCTTTGAGATCAAGGGGTCTCCCAAACTGCCCAGGGTTGTAAGACAGGTCCCCGTGAAACCAGGAACAAAACCCCAACCTTTTGTCTAAATACCCACCCCTTCTTCCTGTCTGACAAAGCACATATCTACACACCCTGCCAGCTAGGTGGCTTTGGGTTTTTTTCTGAAAAGTTTCCTGCTCTTGATAAGATTTCTCTAAGGAAGGTTGTGTCCAGCTTCTTCTAGCCCTAAACACACCCTTCTCCCCTCTCGGCCTACATGTAGTGCTTGCTTCGAGCTCTCCACCTGTGTCAGAAAAGAGGGAGAGCTGGTCCCCCCAAGAAGAGGGCGCCTGCCCTCCTCTGCACCCATGCTGATGTTGAGGCTCTCCACACCCAGTCCCTCCAGAGCACGTTCTCGTGGAGGCAACCAGAGAGCCAATTCAGCCCTGCTCCTCAGTGCAGGCCAAGGACTGGGCAGGACCCGAGCAGGAGCTGCTCTGACTCTCCCCTCCCTGGCGTGTGCCATCCCACACTTTCCTCACTCCCTCGCAACAGCTGGCCCTCCCGTCCCAGTTTGTTAAACCAACTCCCCCACTGCAGAACTAGCAGCACACTGGCAGTAATCACTTAAGCGGAAAAGCACTAGCAGCCGTATTAGCATTTTAGCTCTGGTGAGGCCCCAAGGAGTCGAGGCTGAGAGGCCAATTTCAGGCTGGCAGAGGTTCTGTTTGCTTTGAGGGATGGAGGATTGTGATGAGCTGTCCAGCTCTTCTAGGTAGGTGATGACTCCTGTCTGCGCACAGGCCACTCCTGTGACCTCCCTCTACTTCCACTGACGTCTACTTTGCTCTTAACCAAGGGACAGGATTAGGACATGTTGTCTTGCAGTGGGAGGACTGAGGTTCACAATTTAAACCTGAATCACAGATGGGACATACTCCCCCTGCCCTACCCGACCCCCACCCCTCACTCCCAGCAGGAGGTCCCAGAAGGCCACAGTTTCCTCCCTGGGAGTGTCCGCTTAAGAATACTCGGCCCATGAGTATGGACTGTATGCCTCTGCCTGGAGAGTATACGGTATAACTTGTACCCTGCAGAGCTGAAGCTGACTACTATGAGTCAGCTTGCTTTTTTATGAAAAAGCAAGAGGCATTTCCAAACTATATGGTTCTAGACACAAACGTGTGGGTTCATATCCTGGCCAGCTTAATAGCTCTGTGACCTGGGGCATGTTTCTTAACCTCCCTGTGATTTGGCCTCCTTCCGCACAAAATGAAGATAATAGACCTTATCTACTGGATTGTCGTGAAGGTTAAATGAGTTGATACAAGAACGTTACTAAGAAAGAAGTTACAGGCTTGTGTGTTCAGCCATGCCTGACTCTTTGACAGCCTGTCAGGCTCCTCTGTCCAAGGAATATTCCTGGGAAAATACTGGACTGGATTGCCATTTCCTTCTCCAGGTGATCTTCCCAACCCAGGGATCGAACCTGTGTCTCATGCATTAGCAGGTGGATTCTTTACCACCACGCCACCTCAGAAGCCCAAGTAAGAACAGTGCTTGGCATGGCCTAAATGCTCAAAAAAAACAAATTATTATTGCTACCATGATTATCCTCCTTTTCCCTGAGCCAGTTTCCTGTGCCAAGACCCTTCCCACTGCCTGTTTAGAGCCCCTTGTTGAGTAAGGAGCCCTGAGGGAGGTCCTGAGCAGGTAAGGAAGAGCCGGCCCAATTGGGTGTGTATCTTTGCTATTCTCGCAAATCCTGGCATGCCAACCTGCCGTTCAGAATTATCCTCATTCCCCTTCCTGTTCTTTGCCCTACACAGGTTTCTAAAAAGTTCCAGGTAAGGGAGCTTTTGTAAGTCAAAATACTTAAAAACAAAAACAGAAAAATACCCTGAATGATTTCTAATGAAACCTGTAGGCAGAATCAGAAAGAATCTTGAGCTTTTTCTTAAGATTTTCTGAGTTCTCCACACATCCACTCTTGTACAAAACCCACAGAAACACTAGTGTCCATAAGGATACTTGCTTCTTAAGAGGAGACTTCTTTGGTTTACAAGAGGATTTTGGCCATGGGGATAATCACTCATGAATTGATGATGTTTGGTCAGCTGGGTGGCATAAAGTGGGATCTCCATGCATGGACACTGTGCTCCTCCCCATCAGCTCTAGGGGACCCACCTCACAGACACTTGTAGCAGTGAGCTGAAGAGCAGAGCTTCGGCCCAGAATCCCACCCCCACATCCCCCCAGAGGCTTCCACTGTGGCTTGGTTCCCAGGCTTCTGCTTGTCTGAGGCCATGCAGTCCAGGAAACCACCCAGCCAGAGGCCACGACTAGGGACGCCTCCAGCAGCCTCTGGCTCGCAAGTCATCCAGCCCCTGCTTGGGTCTCCTCTCCCCGGTGCCCCAGGAGAGTGGATCCTGCCGCCTTTCCAAAGGGCTGCATGGAGGTGGCCCTGTCAAATTCAAGCCTGGAGAATGAGGCTCTGCAATAGTAGGCAAAGGGGAGCCTCTGGGGGCCATGCCAGACAGAGCTCAGAGCCCTGCCCTGGGGCAGACAGCGGGCAGGAGTAACATGGGGTGGGAGAAGCGGAGGGGGACCCCAGGCCAGAGATGGAGGGTCACCTCACTAAGCTACGGGTGGGTCACCCTGCACCTCCCCTTCGGTGAACTCAGAGCTAAGGTCCTGCTTGTCTCAGAGCCAGAAGGGTGCTGCCTGCAGAGGCCAATGCAGGAACCCTGGCGCCCCCAGGAGCAGGACCACACAGGACCCACCAGCCCCGTGGTCACCGGGGAAGGGACACCCTTTGTTGGCTGCTGTGGAGCTCAGGATCTGAGCGGAGCCCGCCCCAGGGCACTCTGTCCAGCTGCAGCCAGCCCTGGCACTGGGCACAGCCCCTGAGGTCCAGTCCCTCTCCTGCCACCTCACTTCCAATTCCGCCCCCGGCGGCAGGGGCTACGGACAGACCTCAAACGGATTGTGCCAGAGGCGACCCCGCGGCCTTTGGGAGCTCGCTGCCACTCTCCCTAGGGGGTTGGGGTGGGATAAGCAGGATGAGGGCTGGGTCTGTGAGTAAGGGCAAATAAATAATCCAGAAGTCACCTTCAGTCTCCGGAGAGTTTTGGGGAGAGAGCTGGGGAGAGGGGGTAGGGAGGCAGCCCTCCGGCTAAGGTAGGGCACCGCTGGCGGGGCGGGGAGGGGTGATCGCGGCCTTCCGGAGGCAGGGATGACCCCCGGCGCGAGCCTCTCAGAAGGCAGAACGAGGGCGACGGGAAGGGCCGGGGGCTGGCACTCACGTCCTCTTGAAGACGCCCCCGAGGGCGCTGCCCAGCAGGAGGCAGAACTGCTGCGAGAAGAAGACCCAGGAGATCTCGGGCAGCGAGCTGCGCGTCTGGCAGCGCAGGTCCAGCAGCGTGGGCCCCAGGAAGGCGATGCACAGGCCGAAGCTGAAGAAGACGCTCCAGTAGGTGAGCGTGGGCTGCAGGTTGCGGCGGAGCAGCCCCGACACCCGGACGTCGCAGCCCATGGCCCCGGCCGGCGGGCTCGCGGCTGCTGGTGCGGGCGCGCGCGGTGCCCGAGTGCCGCTTCGCCCGCCCGCCCGCCCGCCGGCGGGAGGGCCAGCCGGCCGGGGAGCCCAGGGCCGGGGGAGGGGCGGGGGCGGGCGGGGAGGGGCCGCCCGGCGAGGGGCCCCGCCCTCGGGCCCAGGGAGCGCCGCGTCCGGGCCCGCGCTGTGCCAGTCGCGGGTCTCGCCGCCTCCCCACACCCAGGTTCCCACCCTCCCCCGGCTGCGGGAGACCCTCCGGGAGCCACTTGTCACCCCCCCACCCCGTCCCCCATCCAGCTCCGTGTCTTTCCAGTCTCCTTATCCGGCCCCGCAGGGTCGGAGGGCCCTGGACGCCCATTGGCGAACTGGGCAAACTGAGAGCCTGAGACGCCCAGTAAGGACACCCGGAGGCTGGCGAGCGGGGTCTTCCGGCGCTTCTCTGAGGCTGGAGCTGCCAGCCCTTCGCAGACAGCGTTCTGGCCTGTGCTTTCATAGTGAAGGGACCCCGATCCCTCCCCACTAAACTAGGGGCTTCACTGATGGACTTCGGGCGTCCGACAGCGCCCGGTCTCCCCCTGGAATAGAAGGCAAAATCTCCTGCATACGTTTTTTTTTTTTTTTTTTTTCCTAGGCAGAGTATTCCTGGCTTTCACCAGAAAGGTAATCGCTCTAAGCTCAGCAGAAGGGCCTGAGACACATCTCCTTGGTGCCCTGTCCAGGTGGGATGGAGGAACACATCTCTCTCCTTTCCTCCTTATTGAGAAGGGGGCGAGAGGAGGGTGGGAAGAGCAGGGTAGTGACTTGGAGGCATTCTAAAATCGTCCTCGAGGGAAAGAAAAAAAGAGTTTTGGGGGAAATTGCTTTTTTTTTTTTTCTTCACTGGAAGAAGAGCTGGCTGGGGGGTGGAGTGGGAGGGTGTTAAACTCCAGACTGGGAGTCCTTCCAGGAGCCTGCAGTTGACACAGGCTGTTACTCCCCCCCAGTGGCCGTGTGGCTGTTGGGTCCTGTGTGGTCCTGCTCAGGAGGGAGCCAGGCACCTGTCCTGCACTGACCTCTGGGGCAGAGCAGAAAGGCCCCTCAGGTCACCTTGACCCAGGCGCTCTGGCGGTGGCAGGAGCCATGACGTCATGGCCGCTCGCCGGGCACAGGGCACCAAGGCTGAAAGGGCCGAGGCGGTCAGGGAGCGGGTGTCCCCACGCTGCTTCGACGTGTGGTGGAGGCAGCCAGCTTCCCTTGCACGTGCCTGTCCGCTCTCACTGGGCACCCTAGCGTCTGCTCCGTCCTCCCAGGGTGGGGAGCCCCAGGGTCCCTCTGGCTTGGTTGTCTATAGTTGATGGTAGTGATTATGTTGGGCCTGCACAGTACTTGCAATTAAGTAAAATGTTATCCTCTGGGGAGGGGGGAGAAAAATAATTGAGTCCTCTCTGCCACTCTCAAAGAATTCCAGAAGCTCAGAGTTGGAAGGAGCTATCTCCAGTTGAGTCCCCTGTCCCCACCCCATCAGTGCTGATAAATGCTCATCAGTACAGTGCTTGACTGGTGCCTCTTAGTGACAGGGACCTCACTTATCATTTCCGGGGGTCTGCTTCCAGTTAGAGTCAGCTCTGGTTGTAGGAAAGGTTTTATGCTGAACTGAAATGCTTCTCCCTGTGGCTCCCCACTGCCACCCACAGGACAAGTCTAAGTGCTTTGTGCATGCTAGTCCTTCACACACATAATAACCTCACCCCCACACTTGGCTTCTGCAGCCCAGATGTTTGAAATTCTTTCATAATTCTCTTAGACGGTACTTCCCAGTTATATCATCCTACTGGTTCAGCTCTTGACACTGACTCTGATACAGTGAGGAAGTCCACAGTGTCTGGAATGCTAGAAGCTTTCTATAACTTGATCTGGGGGGTGGTTACACAGTTGTGAACATATAAATATTATACCCCACCTTGAATGCAGCACCCAGTCACCTTACAGTCAAATCTTTCTGCCTTCCTTCTTTCCTTCCTTCCTTTCTTCCTTCCTTAGGTGTGAGGCCCTTGAGCAGAGACAAAGAGGTAAGGAAACAAATAATAATGTACATTCTATAATAGGAGTGCTTTGAGAGCCTAGGGGAGAGGGAAGACAGTTCTGCCTGGGAAGGCTTCATGGAGCAGGTGATTACTAAACTGGATCTGGAAGGGCACATGTGAAAAAGTTTTGCTTATGTGCTCTTTCTTCTCTTTCTCTGTCTCATCTGTTTTCCAGCACCATCACATTGTCTACCTCCTCCAGGAAGCTTTCTCAGAAAAATATCTATCTAGCTCCCAAGTCCCAGCAAGCCCCCTCCACTCCTTTTGCCCTACAGTCTTTGTAATGTCAGCTGTTACATTTCACCAAGTGCTAGCTTCCTGTTCCTGCCACCCTGCCTCTCCTGCGGCCAATTAAACAGTGAGTTCTTAAGGACTACAACTATATTTGCCTATAACTCCCCACCTTTGCCTTCTTTGGGATTGGAGTGAAAACTGACTTTTCCAGTTCTGTGGCCACTGCCGAGTTTTCCAAATTTGCTGGCATATTGAGTGCAGCACTTTAACAGTATCATCTTTTAGGATTTGAAAGAGCTCATCTGGAAGTCCATCACCTCCACTAGCTTTTTTTGCCGTGATGCTTCCTAAGGCCCACTTGACTTCACACTCTAAGATGTATAATCATAAGGGATTTGATTTAGGTCATACCTGAATGGCCTAGTGGTTTTCCCTACTTTCTTCAATTTAAGTCTGAATTTGGTAATAAGGAGTTCATGATCTGAGCCACAGTCAGCTCCTGGTCTTGTTTCTGCTGACTGTATAGAGCTTCTCCATCTTTGGCTGCAAAGAATATAATCAGTCCAATTTCAGTGTTGGCCATCTGGTGATGTCCATGTATAGAGTCTTCTCTTGTGTTGTTGGAGAGGGTGTTTGCTATGACCAGTGCGTTCTCTTGGCAAAAGTCCGTTAGCTTTTTCCCTGCTTCATTTTGTACTCCAAGGCCAAACTTGCCTGTTACTCCAGGTATTTTTTGACTTCCTACTTTTGCATTCCATTCCTCTATGATGAAAAGGACATCTTTTTTTGGTGTTAGTTCTAGAAGGTACCGGAGAAGGCAATGGCACCCCACTCCAGTACTCTTGCCTGGAAAATCCCATGGACAGAGGGGCCTGGTAGGCTGCAGTCCGTGGGGTCACTGAGGGTCGGACACGACTGAGCAACTTCGCTTTCACTTTTCACTTTCATGCATTGGAGAAGGAAATGGCAACCCACTCCAGTGTTCTTGCCTGGAGAATCCCAGGGACGGGGGAGCCTGGTGGGCTGCCATCTATGGGGTCACACAGAGTCGGGCACGACTGAAGTGACTTAGCAGCAGCAGCAGCAGCTAGAAGGTCTTGTAGGTCTTCATAGAACTGTTCAACTTCAGCTTCTTCAGCATTAGTGGTTGGGGCATAGACTTGGATTACTGTGATATTGAATGGTTTGTCTTGGAAACAAACGGAGATCATTGTCATTTTTGAGATTGCACCCAAGTACTGCATTTCAGACTCTTTTGTTGACTATGAGGGCTACTCCATTTCTTCTAAAGGATTCTTGCCCACAGTCGTAGATATATGGTCATCGGAATTAAATTCGCCCATTCCAGTCCATTTTAGTTCACTGATTCCTAAAATATCGTTGTTCACTCTTGCCATTTCCTGTTTGACCACTTCCAATTTATCTTGATTCATGGACCTAACATTCCAGGTTCCTATTCAATATTGTTCTTTACAGCATTGGACTTTACTTTCACCACCAGACACATCCACGACTGGGTGTTGTTTCCTTTTTGGCCCAGCCTCTTCATTCCTTCTGGAGCTATTGGGGAGTTCATCTTTCAATGTCATATCTTTCTGCCTTTTCATACTATCCATGGGGTTCTCAAGGCAAGAAAGCTGAAGTGGTTTGCCATTCCCTTCTCCAGTGGACCATATTTTGTCAGAACTCTCCACCATGACCCATCTGTCTTGGGTGGCCCTACACGGCATAGATCATAGTTTCACTGAGTTAGGCGAGGCTGTGGTCCATGTGATCAGATTGGTTAGTTTCCGGTGATTGTGGTTTTCATTCTGTCTGCCCTCTGATGGATGAAGATAAGAGGCTTGTGGATCCTTCCTGATGGGAGGGACTGGCTGCAGGGAAAACTGGGTCTTGCTCTGGTGGGCAAGGACATGCTCAGTAAATCTTTAATCCAATTTTCTGCTGATGGGTGGGGCTGTGTTCCCTCCCTGTAGTTTAATCTGAGGCCAAACTTTGGTGGAGGTAATGGTAATAATGGTGACCTCCTTCCAGAGGACGGAGCCTCCCAGGACTGCTGTAGTCAGTGCTCTGACCCCACGGAAGGCCACAGTCAACCCACATCTCCATCAGAGACTCTGGACACTCACGGGTAAGGCTGGCTCAGTCTCTTGTGGGGTCACTGATCTCCAGAGATCAAATTTCCAACATCTGTTGGACCATAGAAAAGCAAGAGAATTCCAGAAAAACATCTACTTCTGCTTTGTTGATTACACTAAAGTCTTTGACTATGTGGATCACAACAAACTGTGGAAAATTCTTAAAGAGATAGGAATACCAAACCACCTTACCTGCTTCCTGCAAAACCTGTATGTAGGTCAAGAAGCAACAGTTAGAACCAGACATGGAACAACGGACTGGTTCAAAATTGGGAAAGGAGTACATCAAGGCTGTGTATTGTTACCCTGCTTCAGTTCAGTTCAGTTCAGTCACTCAGTCGTGTCCGACTCTCACTCAGTCGTGTCCGACTCTATGACTCCATGGACTGCAGCACGCCAGGCTTCCCAGTACATCACCAACTCTCAGAGCTTGCTCAAACCATCTCATCCTCTGTCATCCCCTTCTCCTCCCACCTTAAATCTTTCCCAGCATCAGGATCTTTTCAAATGAGTCAGTTCTTCGAATCAGGTGACCAAAGTTTTGGAATTTCAGCTTCAGCATCAGTCCTTCCAAAGAATATTCAGGAATGATTTCCTTTAGGATTGACTGATTGGATCTCCTTGCAGTCCCAGGGACTCTCAAGAGTCTTCTCTAATGCCACAGTTCAAAAGCATCAATTCTTTGGCATTCAGCTTTCTTTATGGTTCAACTCTCACGTCCATATATGACTACTGGAAAAACCATAGCTTTGACTAGACAGACCTTTGTTAGTCACCCTGCTTATTTTACTTATATGCAGAGTACATCATGTGAAATGCCAAGCTGCATGAAGCACAAGCTGGAATCAAGATTGCTGGGAGAAATATCAGTAACCTCAGATATGCAGATGACACCACTCTTATGGCAGAAAGTGAAGCAGAACTAAAGAGCCTCTTGATGAAAATGAAAGAGGAGAGTGAAAAAGCTGGCTTAAAACTCAACATTCAGAAAGCTAAGATCATAGCACCCAGTCCCATCACTTCATGGCAAATAGATGGGGAAACAATGGAAACAATGTCAGGCTTTTTTTTTCTTGGGTTCCAAAATCGCTGCAGATGGGCAGCCATGAGATTAAAAGACTCTTGCTCCTTGGAAGAAAAGCTATGATCAACCTAGACAACATTTTAAAAAGCAGAGACATTACTTTGCCAAAAAAGTTCTGTCTAGTCAAAGCTTTGGCTTTTCCAGTAGTCATGTATGGATGTGAGAGTTGGTCCTTAAAGAAGGCTGAGTGCTGAAGAATTGATGCTTTTGAACTGTGGTGTTGGAGAAGACTCTTGGACTGCAAGGAGATCAAACTAGTCAGTCCTAAAGGAAATCAAGAAGACTCTTGAGAGTCCCTTGGACTGTAAGGAGATCAAACCAGTCAATCCTAAAGGAAATCAACCCTGAATATTCATTGGAAGGACTGATGCTGAAGCTGAAGTTCCAATACTTTGGCCACCTGATGTGAAGCGCTGGCTCATTAGAAAAGATCCTGATGCTGGGAAAGATTGAAGGCAGGAGGAGAAGAGGGCAACAGAGGATGAGATGGTTGCGTGGCATCACTGACACAATGGACATGAGTTTGAGCAAGCTCTGGGAGATGGTGAAGGACAGTGAAGCCTGGCATGCTGCATCCAGTCCATGGGGTCGCAGAGTAGGACATGACTGAGTGAGTGAACAACAGCACCCTTGCCTTATGCCTCACAGAACACCTTGCAGCTAACAAGCCCTGGATACATAGCTGTGAACTGAATTATTTACATAACACCTTTTGATTATTTTTTTATTTTCATTTACATATCTTTTCTCCTAGTAATACCGAGTTTCCCAAGGGCAGAGTCTGTCTTTTGTGCTGTGTATTCAAATGTCTTGCCCTATCTAGTTACCCTGTGGCCATTCTTAAATTTGAAAGAAAACCTTGGGTAGTCCCAGAGCCATTCTCTGATTTACCTCCTTGTAAATTGGAAAGAAATTACCCCTGTTTCTCACAAGCTTTGGAAAGCAGTTTGAGACCTCAAAATACAAAAAAAGTGACCTGGCAAAAAGAGTGAAGAGTTCTCAGATTCTTGCTTGCAATCTGCTCTTTTGCTTCAAGCGTCACCCTCTCCAGGAAGCTTTCTCTGACTTTCCTAGGGTCCCTCCTTGGGGCTCCCAACGGAAACCATTGATAATGACCTGTTTACTGCTGCTGTTCAAGGCAAGGGTCATGGGGCTTGTTCTTCACTGGGTATGAGGATTGACTCCTGGTGAGAAGTGTTTGCACTGCACTTACTCCTGCCTGCACTTCGAAGTTTACGAGCAATAAACCAGTGGGTTGTCCTGGACTATGGATAGGTGATCTAAATCCTGAGAATACTCAAAGTGAGAGCAAATAAGATAGTGTAACAATGTGAAGTGAGAGCCAGATGCCCTCACCATGATTCCTCCACACGCATCGCAGCTCCCCAGATGCCTTAGTGTGCAAACCTACAGTGTACATTTGTTGTTGTTACTGTTTCTATTAGCATTGAAAACCTTAAGTATTACAAAATGGACTAGAGAAAAGGTCTGATTATAGCAATCTAGAGGGGGAATTCCTGGGACTTAGGCCTATTTCATGCTTGGCAGAATCCTCTATGTGACCACAGAGACCCCCGGTCCCCAGGGCCCTGTGTTCTCTGCTTCCCAGACTCTCATAAAGCTAGGCAGGAGCAACAGAGTTAAGTCTCTGTTCAAGATCATTAAGCATATCCTGCGGTTCCTCTGGCTTTTCCAGGGCATGAGACTGGCCCTCCCCCACTTCTAGATTTTGGCTACTTGTCCACATCCTCACCTGGTTGGCCAGACTGTGGAAAGTGGGTTGGCAGGCTCTGTCTGGGATTGGCATAGGGCGGTTGGCAAATAGCTTGGTACCGAGGACTGCCCCTGGATGACCCAGCCACCCTACCACGCACATAGCAAAGAGCCTTCTTTACCAAGTATCCAGGTGAACTGAGTTTTCATCTTCGTGGACGGTGAAGAAGGTGGTGGCTGCAAGGTGCCAGGAGGGATAGGAGGGACAGGAACAGGCGAAATGGCCCAGAAGCATCTTAAAAATTAGACCAGTGGCCACACATATCCTGGAGAGAATGTTGCATGCTGCTGCTGCTGCTGCTGCTGCTGCTGCTGCTAAGTTGCTCCAGTCGTGTCCAACCCTGTCCGACCCCATAGACAGCAGCCCACCAGGCTCCCCGTCCCTGGGATTCTCCAGGCAAGAACACTGGAGTGGGTTGCCATTTCCTTCTCCAATGCATGAAAGTGAAAAGTGAAAATGAAGTTGCTCAGTCCTGTCCGACTCTTCGCGACCCCATGGACTGCAGTCTACCAGGCTCCTCTGTCCATGGGATTTTCCAGGCAAGAGTACTGGAGTGGGGTGCCATTGCCTTCTCCAGAGAATGTTGCATAGAACCTGACATTTAGTTGGAGTTAAAAGTGTTAGTTGAAGCTAATCTGACTTTGAAAGTTGAAAGGACTCTCTGAAATTATCTAGTGCAACCTCCCACTCAGAAACAGAATTTTATTTACAGCATCCTTGAAGGTGGCCACAGCTTCAATGTGCTCAGGCTTGATGTCAGAAGAATCTAGTCTAAGCTATAAGACCTGTGAAAAGTGAGCCTCTGTTCTCTTCCTCTCTAAAATGGGAGGAATAATTCTTCTCTTACTGAGAGAAAATGTAGACATTGTATAACACAGGAGCTAGTACACCAAGTTCTCATTAAATGATGATGATTATTATTTTCAACACCAATTCAAACTGCTCTCCTAGTCTTGTACGCTAAAACAGTGGCTAATGAGACCAAGTCTGCCTAAAATTGAGTCCCCATTCTGAGTCCTCTCTGTCTAAAAGTATTCCCCATCTTATCCCTTCTGACCTCAATCCTGTACTAAGCACTAATCACCCAGAGTTAGAGGACTAAAATTGCTGTTGACAATAACATTGTTAATGTACAGACTCAGATGGTTTCTCCAGACAGGATGAGCTAGCAGAGTCCTGGGTCATGGGCCACCAGACCAGAGACTCATAAACCTTAGGCATCCTGACCCCTAAAACTATGAGCTATGATTAAGAAATGTCATATGATGATGATTAATCTTTAACTTCCCCTTTAGCAACCCCTAACTTAGAGACTTCCCTGGTGGCCCAGTGGTTAAGACTCCATGTTCCCATTGGAGGGGCCTGAGTTTGATCCTTGGTCAGGATCCCACACGCCACAACCAAAGATCCTGTATGCCACAAAGAATGTCGAAGACCCCACGTGCTGCGAATAAGACCCATGCAGCCAAATAAATAAATAAATATACTTTTTAAAAATTTAAAAAAAAAAAACCTCTTAACTCAAAAGACCCCATGGGGGTGGATCTGAGGCTTGTCTCCCACTCCCTTGTTTGATGCCCTGCAGTAAACCCTGACTTTGCTGCAAATGTCTGCTTTCAGGGGTTGGCTTTCTAAATGGCGGGCTCATGAGCCCTCTGGCTAGGTTGTAATTTGGCCACCATAAAGCGACCTCCCAGGTTCCTCTGAAGTTAGTGCCTGTGGTCTGCAGCCCTCTGCCAGTGTGGAGCTTCTCTTAGCAGATCTAGCAGCTGAGGCTCTTTTGGCCAAGAAATCCAATCAGGGAAGTTCCTTTTGGACCAAGCGTCAACAACCCTAGGCAGTAGTCCAGGCTTGCAATGAAGGAATGGGTTTTGGATTGGAAGACCTCTATGGTAAAGAACTAGCACAATGGTATGGGCTGAAAACTTTTATGTTTGTAAGTTGATGCCCTCCTAGGTCCGTTGCTGGATACTGAAGGATGCATTGGGTTTGATAAAAGTGTGAGCCTGAAACTTCTCTGGTGGCACAGTGGATAAAGAATCCTTCTGCCAGTGCAGGGAACATGGGTTCAATCCCTGTTCTGGGAGGATTCTACATCCTGGGAGTAACAAAGCCTGTGTACCACAACTGTGGAGTGGGCACTCTTGAGCCCACGTGCTGCAACTACTGAAGCCCATACGCCCAGAGCCTGTGCTCCGCCACCAGAGGAGCCGCCTCAGAGAGAAGCCTGCACGCCGTAACGAAGAATAGCCCCCCGCCCCCGCCACAGCAAAGAAAGCCCATGCACAACACGAAGACCCCGTGCAGCCAAAATAAAAACAAATACTTTTTTTAAAAAAAATTATGAGCCTAAGGTTTCTTTTGGAATTGGTTTGGCTTTAAACTTTGGGAATTGGGTTGACTTTTGTCTTATGTGTGGGTCTATTTGGCGGACTGGGAAACAGAAGTTCATTTTCTAAACATAGCCTTTTAGGATACTGCAAAATTAGACCACCTTTATGTATTGTTCCCCAAAACTGGGTTGCTGACTTAATAAAACATCTTTTCAGTGTTCCAACTCAGGGAACAAGCACTTCTAGGGGGAACTTGCTTTTTTCTACCTATGCCTTCTCTACATGTAAATGTTCTACCAGGGCTCTCAAGAAATTTTATCTTACTCTTATCTAGACCATCTCCAGCTCCTGAGACTGAGAGGGGAAAGGGGAAAAGAGACCCTTTTAAACTTAACTTATTCCAACTGTTATTTATAAACAGATGAGTTTTGTATTATACCTGATTCTTGACTAAGTTTTAAAATGAAGCTATGAGATCTCTGGTTGTGTCTGTCTATAAGTCTGTGTGTGCATCACAAATGTATGTCTTTACATTTTGGTAGTATTATCAAAGTTAATTTGTAAGTAAACTATTTCATTGGCTTAAAGGAAATTAAATTCTCAGAAATACAAAAGAAACTAAGCTGAATTAATTAAAGTTCACATGATTTGTGAAATATTCAGTATTAAATTGATACCTGATATTATAAAGTTAGTTTAAGCTTGTTGGCTTAACTAATATGGATGTGTCTTTATTTTTTTTTTATATTTATTTTATTTATTTAGCTGAGGTGGGTCTTAGTTCTTACATGTGGGATCTAGTTCCTTGACCAGGAATTGAGCCCAGGCTTCTTGCACTGGGAGCATGGACTCTTAGCCACTTGACCAACACGGAAGTCCCTGATGTCTTAAGAATCATCAACATTAAATATAATACTTTTCTGGTACCTAGGTTTACTGAAAGTCAAATAAGATCATATTTCTCCCTTTCTGCTTTCTCTTTATTTAATTAAGGTATTGTTGGTTTACAATATAATGTAAGTTTCAGATGTACAATGTAGCACTGTGCGATTTTAAAGTTATATTCCATTTATAGTTATTATAAAATATTTGCTTTCCCTGTGCAGGACAATATATCCTTATAGCTCATTTGTTTTGTGGCTGGACCTCCTAATCCCCTGCCTGTATATTGGCCCTCCTCCCATCCCTCTCCCCACTGGTAACCGCTAGTGTGTTGTCTATATTTGTGAGGGATCTTATTGTTTCTGTTACAAAAATTGGTCATTAAGAAAAATAACATGATATAATGAAGTTTTATAAGCAAATTAAATGTAAATGAAATGAGAGTTTTTAGGTAAACTCTTTAGAAATGATTATTTTAGGAATGTCTACTTAAAAGCGGTGTCTCCAGATTTTTAGTGAGTTGAAATTTTAGAGTTTTGCTAAATGAAGTTAACTGATGGGAGTTTATTAAATATCTGGGTCATTCCCAAATAAAATAAGATACTGGAATATTAATAACTGAATGTAGCCTTCCTTTTACAGAAAAGCTAAAGATAGTTAGGACTATTAATAAATATTTTGGTGTCATACTGAGATATTTTCTAAAAGAAGGCATGTGTTTTTTGTATTTATAAGTTTGCAGTCTACACAGTGATCACGTGAAAGGCAAAAGGTTTATATGACCTGAAGAGAAAGTCAGGTCTACTGAGTTCTCCTCAGTACCGGTAGAATACTAACATAAAAGACAAAAACTGCTTACTTTTAAGTTTTTGCTAGAAACTAGGTTTTTAAAGGTTAAGGATTAGAAATAATATCTCTAATTAAAACTACTAAAAAGTAATAAGGAAAATATTTTTGTATGCAAGAAAAAAGAAGGTATAAGGAATGGAAATGTTTTTTGTTAAGAGAAAAGAAAGTGATTTTGTCCTAAAGCTGATCATTTCTAAATGCAAAAGAAAATAAGGGACAAATTAATATGAATATAGAAAGTATACAAGGTTTATAAGAAAAAAAAAGAATCATTGGAAGGGAATTCTATGTATGGTCAGGACTGACTAAAATTAGAATACATTTAATTGAATAAATGAATTTTAATATTAAAGATAAGATGGTGCACAACTAGAATTTGTTTCCCCTTTATAAAGAAGACAAAATTTTCTTGGAAAATAGAGCTGCTTTTGATAACATACTGTAAGTTTCTTTACATTTTAAGTGATCGTTATGACTTTATGTATTTGTCTTTGAATTATTTTACTGTCACATTGGTTAAGTAAGTATAGTTTCACAGTAAATCATGATTCTACTCTTTCAGGTGTTTTTGTTTTCCAGTTATATATATGAAAGTGAAAGTGTTAGTCCCTCAGTTGTGTCCCACTCTTTGCGATCCTGTGCACTGTAGCACATCAGGTTCCTCTGTCCATGGGATTTCCCAGGCAAGAACACTGGAGTGGGTTGCCATTCGCTTCTTCACGGATCTTCCCAATCGAACCCGGCTCTCCTGCACTCCAGACAGATTCCTTACTATCTGAGCCACCAGGGACTTTTAGTTATATATGTATATATGTGTGTATATATATACACACACACACACACACACATATATATTAGTTATATATTTATTTATTTATTTTTAATTAAAGGATAATTGCTTTACAATATTGTGCTAGTTTCTGTCATCAGTTCAGTCACTCAGTTGTGTCCGACTCTTTGCGACCCCATGGACTGTAGCACTCTAGGCCTCCCTGTCCATCCCCAACTCCCAGAGTTTACTCAAATTCATGTCCATTGAGTCGGTGATGCCATCCAACTATCTCATCCTCTGTTATCCCCTTCTCCTCCCACCTTCAATCTTTCCCAGTATCAGGGTCTTTTTCAAATGAGTCAGTTTTTTTGCATCAGATGGCCAAAGTATTGGAGTTTCAGCTTCAACATCAGTCCTTCCAATGAACACCCAGGACTGATTTCCTTTAGGATGAACTGGTTGGATCTCCTTGCAGTCCAAGGGACTCTCAAGAGTCTTCTCCAACACCACAGTTCAAAAGCATCAATGCTTCAGTGCTCAGCTTTCTTTATAGTCCAACTCACATCCATACATGACTACTGGAAAACCATAGCTTTGGCTAGACAGACCTTTGTTGGCAAAGTAATGTCTCTGCTTTTTAATATGCTGTCTAGGTTGGTCATAACTTTCCTTCCAAGGAGTAAGCGTCTTTTAATTTCATGGCTGAAGTCACCAACTGCAGTGATTTTGGAGCTCCCCAAAATAAAGTCAGCCACTGTTTCCACTGTTTCCCCATTTATTTGCCATGAAGTGATGGGACCAGATGCCATGATCTTAGTTTTCTGAATGCTGAGTTTTAAGCCAACTTTTTCATGCTCCTCTTTCACTTTCATCAAGAGGCTCTTTAGTTCTTCTTCACTTTCTGCCATAAGGGTGGTATCATCTGCATATCTGAGGTTATTGATATTTCTCCTGGTAATCTTGACTCCAGCTTGTGCTTCATTCAGCCCAGCGTTTCTCATGATGTACTCTGCATATAAGTTAAATAAGCAGGGTGACAATATACAGCCTTGACGTACTCCTTTCCCTATTTGGAACCAGTCTGTTGTTCCATGACCAGTTCTAACTGTTGCTTCCTGACCTGCATACAGATTTCTCAAGAGGCAGGTCAGGTGGTCTGGTATTCCCATCTCTTGAAGAATGTTCCAGAGTTTGTTGTGGTCCACACAGTCAAAAGCTTTGGCATAGTCAATAAAGCAGAAATAGATGTTTTTCTGGAACTTTCTTGCTTTTTCAATGATCCAGCGGATGTTGGCAATTTGATCTCTGGTTCCTCTGCCTTTTCTAAAACCAGCATGAACATCTGGAAGTTCACAGTTCACATATTGTTGAAGCCTGGCTTGGAGAATTTTGAACATTACTTTGCTAGCGTGTGAGATGAGTGCAATTGTGTGGTAGTTTGAGCGTTCTTTGGCATTGCCTTTCTTAGGGACTGGAATAAAAACTGACCTTTTCCAGTCCTGTGGCCACAGCTGAGTTTTTCAAGTTTGCTGGCATATTTAGTGCAGCACTTGCACAGCATCATCTTCCAAGATTTGAAATAGCTCAACTGGAATTCCATCACCTCCACTAGCTTTGTTCGTAGTGATGCTTTCTAAGGCCCACTTGACTTCACATTCCAGGATGTCTGGCTCTAGTTGGTGACCACCCATCATGATTATCTGGTTCATGAAGATCTTTTTTGTACAGTTCTTCTGTGTATTCTTGCCACCTCTTCTTAATATCTTCTGCTTCTGTTAGATCCATACCATTTCTGTCCTTTATTGAGCCTATCTTTGCACGAAATGTTCCCTTGGTGTCTAATTTTCTTGAAAAGATCTCTAGACTTTCCCATTCTACTGTTTTCCTCTATTTCTTTTACTGATCACTGAGGAAGGCTTTCTTATCTCTCCTTGCTATTCTTTGGAACTTTGCATTCAGATGCTTATATCTTTCTTTTTCTCCTTCGCTTTTTGCTTCTCTTCTTTTCACAGCTATTTGTGAGGCCTCCTCAGACAATCATTTTGCCTTTTTGCATTTCTTTTCCTTGGGGATGGTCTTGATCCCTGCCTCCTGTCATGAACTTCCATCCATAGTTCTTCAGGCACTCTGTCTGTCAGATCTAAGCCATTGAATCTATTTGTCACTTCTACTGTATAATCATAAGGGATTTGATTTAGGTCACACCTGAATGGTCTGGTGCTTTTCCCTACTTTCTTCAATTTAAGTCTGAATTTGGTAATAAGGAGTTCATGGTCTGAGCCACAGTCAGCTCCTGGTCTTGTTTTTGCTGACTGTATAGAGCTTCTCCATCTTTGGCTGCAAAGAATATAATCAATCTGATTTCAGTATTGACCATCTGGTGATGTCCATGTGTAGAGTCTTCTCTTGTGTTGTTGGAAGAGGGTGTTTGTTATGACCAGTACGTTCTCTTGGCAAAACTCTGTTAGCCTTTTCCCTGCTTAAGGCCAAATTTGCCTGTTACTCCAGGTATTTCTTGACTTCCTACTTTTGCATTCCAGTCCCCTATGATGAAAAGGACATCTTTTTTTGGTGTTAGTTCTAGAAGGTCTTGTAGGTCTTCATAGAACCATTCAACTTCAGCTTCTTCAGCGTTAGTGGTTGGGGCATAGACTTGGATTACTATGATATTGAATGGTTTGCCTTGGAAATGAACAGAGATCATTCTGTCGTTTTTGAGATTGCACCCAAGTACTGCATTTTGGACTCTTTTGTTGACTGTGATGGCTACTCCGTTTCTTCTAAGCATCAGTCCTTTCAGTGAATATTCAGGACTGATTTTCTTTAGGTTGTTAGCATGAATCTATACCTATACATTAATTATATTTATTCATTTATTTTTAATTGAAGGATAATTGCTTTACAATATTGTGTTAGTTTCTGTCCTATGTCAGCATGAATCAGCCTTTGGTACACGTTGTTCCCTCTCTCATGAGCCTCCCTCCCACCTCCCACTGCATTCCACCGCTCTAGGTTGTCACAGAGCCCCAATTTAAGTTCCCTGAGTCATACAGCGAATTCCCATTGGCTGTCTATTTTACATATTGTGGTGCATATGTTTCCATGCTAGCTTCTGCGTTCGTTCCACTCTCTCCCACACATCCCTGCCACGTCCACAGGTCTCTTCTCTAGGTCTGCATCTCCATTGCTGTCCTGCAAATCGGTTCATCAGTACCGTCTGTCTAGATTCCATATGTGTGCTAATAAATTCTCCAGGCCGGGATACTGGAGTGGGTAGCTGTTCCCTTCTCCAGGGGATCTTCCCAACCCAGGGATCAAACCCAGGTCTCCCACATTGCAGGTAGATTCTTTACCAGTTGAGCCACCAAGGAAGCCCATATATGTTAATATTTGTTTTCCTTTTTCTGACTTTCTTCACTCTGTATAATAGGCTCTATCTAGATTCATCCACCTCATTAGAACTGACTCAAATGCATTCCTTTTTATGGCTGAGTAATATTCTATTGTATATATGTACCACAGCTTCCTTATCCAGTCATCTGTCAATGGACATCTAGGTTGCTTCCATGTCTTAGCTATTGTGAATCTTGCTGCAGTGAGCATTGGGATACATGTGTCTTTTTCAATTATGATTCTCTCAGGGTGTATGCCCAGTAGTGGGATTGTTGGATCATACGGTAGTTTTATTTCTAGTTTTTTAATGACTCTCCATACTGGTCTCCATGCTAACTGCTAAGTCACTTCAGTCGCGTCCGACTCTGTGCGACCCTATGGATGGCAGCCCACCAGGCTCCCCCGTCCCTGGGATTCTCCAGGCAAGAACACTGGAGTGGGTTTCCATTTCCTTCTCCAATGCATGAAAGTGAAAAGTGAAAGTGAAGTCACTCAGTCATGTCTGACTCTTAGCGATCCCATGGACTGCAGCCAACCAGGCTCCTCCGTCCATGGGATTTTCCAGGCAAGAGTACTGGAGTGGGGTGCCATTGCCTTCTCTGCTGGTCTCCATAGCAGCTGTATCAATAAATTCCCACCAACAATGCATGATGGTTGCCTTTTCTTCACACCCTCTCTAGCTTTTCTTCTTTGTAGGTTTTCGATGATGGCCATTCTGACCAGTGTGAGGTGATGTCTCATTGTGGTTTGGATTTGCGTTTCTCTAATAATGAGCGATGTTGAGCATCTTTTCATCTTGTTGTTGTTGTTCAGTTGCTCAGCTGTGTTTGACTCTTTGTGACCCCGTGGACTACAGCACGCCAGGCTTCCCTGTCCTTCACCATCTCCCACAGTTTGCTCAAACTCATGTCCATTGAGTAGGTGATGCCACCCAACCATCTCGTCCCCTTCTCCTCCTGCCTTCTGTCTTTCCCAGCATCAGGGTCTTTTCCAGTGAGTCAGTTCTTCACATCAGGGGGCCAAAGTATTGGAGCTTCAGCTTCAGCATCAGTCCTTCCAATGAATATTCAGGGTTGATTTCCTTTATGATTGATTGGTTTGATCTCCTTGCTGTCCAAGGGACTCTCAAGAGTCTTCTTCAATACCACAGTTTAAAAGTATCAGTTCTTCGGTGCATGGGTTTATCTCTGGGCTTTCTATCTTGTTCCATTGATCTATGTTTCTGATTTTGTTCCAGTACCATACTGTCTTGATGACTGTAGCTTTGTAGTATAGTCTGAAGTCAGGAGATTGACTCCTCCAGCTCCATTCTTCTTTCTCAAGAGTGCTTTGGTTATCCCAGGGTCTTTTGCGTTTCCATACAAACTGTGAAATTTTTTGTTCTAGTTCTGTGAAAAATGCCCTTGGTGATTTGACAGGGATTGCACTGACTCTTGCATTTGTAAATTGCATTTTGTAGTGTAGTTATTTTCACAATATTGATTCTTCCAACCCAGGAACATGGAGTATCTCTCCATCTGTTTATGTCGTTTTTGATTTCTCTCATCAGTGTTGTATAGTTTTCTGTATATAGCTCTTTTATCACCTTATGTAGCTTTATTCCTAGGTATTTTATTCTTTTCTTGCAGTGGTAAATGGGATTGATTCCTTAATTTCTCTTTTTTGATTTTTTGTTGTCATAGGAGTGTATAAGAATGCAAGTGATTTTTATGTATTGATTTTGTATCCTGTGACTTTACTAAATTCACTGATTAGCTCTAGTAATTTTCTGGTAGTATCTTTAGGGTTTTCTATGTATTAGTATCATGTTGTCTGCAAATAGTGAGAGTTTTGTTTCTTCTTTTCCTATCTGGATTCCTTTTATTTCTTTTTCTTTCTGATTGCCATAGTTAGGACTTCCAAAACTATGTTGAATAATAGTGGTAAAAATGGGCGTCCTTGCCTTGTTCCTGATCTTAGAGCAAATGCTTTCAGTTTCTCACCATTGAGAATAATGTTTGCTGTGGGTTTATCATATATAGCCTTTATTATGTTGAGATTCCTTCTATGCGTACTTTTTGAAGTTTTTATCATAAATGGGTGTTGAATTTTGTTGAAAGCTTTTTCTGCATCTATTGAGATTATCATGTGGTTTTTATCTTTCAACTTGTTAATATGGTGTATCACATTGATTGATTTGCATATGTTGTAGACTTCTTGCCTCCCTGGAGTAAACCTGACTTGATCATAGTGTATGATGTTTTTAATGTGTTGTTGAATTCTGTTTGCTAGAATTTTGTTGAGTATTTTTGCATCTATGTTCTGTATGTCCTGTGTTTTGCATCTATGGCCTGTAATTTTATTTTTTTGTTTTTCTGGTTTTGGTATCAGGGTGATGGTAGCCTCATAGAATGAGTTTGGAAGTGTTCCTTTCTCTTCAATTTTTTGAAAGAGTTTCAGAAGGATAGTCATTAGCTCTTCTCTAAATGTTTGATAGAATTTACCTGTGAAGTCATCTGGCCCTGGGCATTTGTTTAGGGAGATCTTTTCTTAATCACAGTTTTCAGTGCTTGTGATTGGCTTGTTTGTAATTTCTCTTTCATCCTGGTTCAGTCTTGGAAGGTTGAACTTCTCTAAGAATCTGTCCATTTCTTCAAGGTTGTCCATTTTATTGGCATGTAGTTGCTCATAATACTCTCTTATGGTCCTTTGTATCTCTGCATTGTCTGTTAACCTCTCCTTTTCTATTCCTAATTTTGTTGATTTGATTCTTCTCCCTTGTTTTCTTGATGAGTCTGGCTAATGGTTTGTCAATTTTGTTTATCTTCTCAAAGAACCAACTTTTAGTTTTATTAATTTTTACTATTGTTTTCTTCATGTTTTTTTTCATTTATTTCTGCTCTGATATATATGATTTCTTTCCTTTTAACTTTGGGGATTTTTGTTGTTGCTGTTGTTCTTCTTTTTCCAGTTGTTTTAGGTTGACTATTTGATATTTTTCTTTTTCTTAAGGTAGGACTGTATTTCTATAAACTTCCCTCTTAGAACTGCTTTTGCTACATCCCATAGATTTTGTGTCATCATGTTTTCACTGTCATTTGTTTATAGGAATTTTTTGATTTCCCTTTTTATTTCTTCAGTAACCTGTTCATTATTTAGAAACATATTGTTTAATCTCCATGTGTTTATGTTTTTAAAAGTTTTTTTCCTTAGCTGATATCTAGTCTCATAGCCTGACTGTTGTAGTCAGAAAAGATGCTTGATACAATTTCAATTTTCTTAAATTTACTGACGCTTGATTTGTTTCCCAAGATGTGGTCTATCCTGGAGAATGTTCCATGCGCACTTGAGAAGAAAGTATTCTTCTGTATTTGGTTGGAATGTCCTAGAGATATCGCTTAGGTCCATCTGGTCTGATGTGTCATTTGAGGCTTATGTTTCCTTATTGATTTTCTGTTTTGATGATCTGTCCATTTGTGTAAGTGGGGTGTTAAAGTCCCCTACTATTATTGTTTCTGTCAATTTCCCCTTTTATGTCTCTTAGTGTGCCTTATGTATTGACAGGCTCCTTTGTTGGGTGCATAAATATTTACAATTGTCATGTCTTCTTCTGGGATCGATCCCTTGATCATTATGTAGTGGCCTTCCTTGTCTCTTGTAATGTTTTTTATCTTCAGGTCTGTCTTGTCTGAGATGAGAATTGCTACTCTGGCTTTCTTTTGATTTCCATTCCATTTAATGGAATATCTTTTTCCATCCTCTCACTTTCAGTCTGTATGTGTCTCTAGGTCTGAAGTGGGTCTCTTGTAGACAGCATATATATATATGGGTCTCATTTTTGTATCCATTTAGCCAGTCTGTGTCTTTTGGTTGGAATGTTTAATCCATTTACATTTAAAGTAATTATTGATACATATGCTCCTATTGGCATTCTCTTAATTATTTTGGGTTTGTTTTTATAGGTCTTTTCCTTCTTTTGTGTTCCTGCCTATAAAAGTACCTTTGACATTTGTTGCAAAGCTAGTTTGGTGGTACTGCTGCTGCTGCTAAGTCACTTCAGTTGTGTCTGACTCTGTGCGACCCCATAGACGGCAGCCCACCAGGCTCCCCCGTCCCTAGGACTCTCCAGGCAAGAACACTGGAGTGGGTTGCCACCACCTTCTCCAATGGATGAAAGTGAAAAGTGAAAGTGAAGTCATTCAGTCGTGTCTGACTCTTAGCGACCCCATGGACTGCAGCCCACCAGGCTCCTCCGTCCATGGGATTTTCCAGGCAAGAGCACTGGAGTGGGGTGCCATTGCCTTCTCCGTTGGTGGTACTAAATTCTCTTAACTTTTGCTTGTCTGTTCAGTTCAGTTCAATTCAGTCACTCAGTCGTGTCCAACTCTTTGCGACCCCATGAATCACAGCACACCAGGCCTCCCTGTCCAACACCAACTCCTGGAGTTCACTCAGACTCATGTCCATCAAGTCAGTGATGCCATCCAGCCATCTCATCCTCTGTCGTCCCCTTCTCTTCCTGCCCCCAATCCCTCCAAGCATCAGAGTCTTTTCTATGAGTCAACTCTTCACATGAGGTGGGCAAAGTACTGGAGTTTCAGCTTTAGCATCATTCCTTCCAAAGAACACCCAGGGCTGATCTCCTTTAGAATGGACTGGTTGGATCTCCTTGCAGTCCAAGGGAATCTCAGGAGTCTTCTCCAACACCACAGTTCAAAAGCATCAATTCTTCGGCACTCAGCTTTCTTCACAGTCCAACTCTCACATCCATACATGACCACTAGAAAAACCATAGCCTTGACTAGATGGAGCTTTTTTGGCAAAGTAATGTCTCTGCTTTTCAATATGCTATCTAGGTTGGTCATAACTTTCCTTCCAAGGAGTAAGCGTCTTTTAATTTCATGGCTGCAGTCACCATCTGCAGTGATTTTGGAGCCCCCCAAAATAAAGTCTGCCACTATTTCCACTGTTTCCCCATCTATTTCCCATCTCCGTCACCTTTGAATGAGATCCTTGCCGGGTAGAGTAATCTTGGTTGTAGATTTTCCCCTTTCAGTATATGTATATATACATACTTTTCCTTCAAATATATCCACCATTCCCTTCTGGCCTGAAGAGTTTCTGCTGAAAAATCAGCTGTTAAACATATGGGTTTTCTCTTGTATGTTACTTGTTGCTTTCCCCTTGCTGCTTTTAATATTCTTTCTTTGTGTTTAACCTTTGTTATTTTGATTAGCATGTATCTCAGTTTTTCTCCTTGGCTTCATCCCGTGTGGGACTCTTTGTACTTCTTGGACTTTGACTATTTCCCTTCCCGTGTTAGGGAAGTTTTTGACTAAAATCTCTTCAAATATTTTCTCGAACTCTTCCTTTTTCTCTTCTTCTTCTGGGAACCATATAATTCGAATGTTGTTGCATTTAATGTTGTCCCACAGGTCTCTGAGATTATCCTCAATTCTTTTCATTCTTTTTCCTTTATTCCATTCTTCAGCAGTTATTTCCACCATTCTACCTTCCAGCTCACTTATCCCTTCTTCTGCCTCAGTTTATCTGCTACTGATTTCTTCTAGAGTATTTTTGATTTCAGTAATTGTATTGCTTGTTTCTGTTTGTTACTTCTTTATTTCTTCTAGATACTTGTTAAATGCGTTAATTGATTCTTGCATTTTCTCCATTCTATATTTGAGGTTTTGGATCATCTTTACAATCATTATTCTGAATTCTTTTTCAGGTAGTTTGCTTATTTCCTCTTCGTTTATTTGGTCTTGTGAGTTTTTACCTTGCTCCCTCATTTGCTCAATATCTCTCTGTCTTTTCTTTCTTTTTTTCCTATCTTACTGTGTTTGAGGTCTCCTTTCCCCAGGCTTTAGGGTAGTATTCCTTCTTTCTTTTGGCTCTGCTCTCATTGGGTTAGTTTGGTCCAGTGGTTTTTGTAGGCTTTGTGTTGGGTGGTACTTGTGCCTGGGTTCTGATGGGAGGAGGTGAGTTTTTTTTCCCCTCTGGTGGACAGGGCTGTGTGAGGTGGTATTTTTGGGGTGTCTGTGAGGAGTGGGTCTGCTGATGACTGGGTTTGTGTTTTGTCTTGCTTGTTGTTTGTGTGAGGCATCCTGCACTGGGTGCTGCCAGCAGTTGGGTGATGCCAGGTCTTGGATACAGGTGGAGGCCCTCATGGGAGTTCTCACTAATTAATACTCCCTGGGGTCAGGAGTTCTCTGGCATTCTAGGGTCCTGGACTCAGCTCTCCCACTCCAAAGGCTCAGGCCCAGTCTCTGGCCAGGGAACCAAGATTCCACAATCCATTTGTCATGGCATTAAACACACAAAAACAAGCAAACACACAAAAGCAACAAGAAATAAAAGATGAATCCCAGACAAATCGTAAATACAAAATCAGACAAATAAAAACAAAGGAACTCACACACACACAATACCAAAACAGTCCAAAAAGAAAAGAAAGGTAAGAAAAGAAAGTATAAGAGAGTAACCTGGTGAGCAAAGAAAACCAAAAATGGTATCAACCAATTAAAAACAAAACTAACCAAAACACAAACCTGAAAACAAAACAAAACCAGACTGCCAACTGGGAAACAGAGCAAATAAAACAAAACAAACACTCAAACATGGTGAAATAAAGAGAAAAGAAAACAATAGAAAAGCAAAGTTAAACAGAAGTATATAAAAAAAGATTTGTACATATTAAAGTATAACTACAGAATGAAAAGAACAATAAGGAAAACAAAAAAACAAGAACAAAAGCAAAAACAAAAGTTTTAAAGAGAAAAACCCCACAGAACCGCAAAAAGCCAACATAGAGGTAAAAGTATATAAAGGAAATTAAAAGTGTAGTTTTTTTAAAAAGTTCTCAGAAGCTTAAAGTTAACAGTAATAATAAAATCTATAACCACAGCAGCAGATAAAAAAAGAAGAAGAAAATCCAGAACCAACTATAGAACAAATGAAAATATAAGGATAGAAAGAAATGGTTTTTTTGGATCTCAGCTGCCGGCATCCTCTCCTTCACTGTACGTCACAGTCAACCTCCACCTCCCTAAGATGCCTTCTAATACTGGACCGGACTCTGACCTGCTGAGGGGACAGCTTACTTTATCATGGCCCTGCTCCTGCGTGTTCTTGCCTCCAGTGTCCACAGCTGGGAGAGCTAATGTGTTTGTTTTTGTGTGTGGGAACTCTTGTTGTCCTTTTATATATTCTATAGATACAGAGTCTGCCTGTGTGGATTTAATGTTCAGCTTGCACAGCTGGTGGGAAGGTTTTTGATTCTTTTTGTTAGCCACATTGCCCTGGCATTCAACTGTGGCTTTATCCCCACCTCCGCATGTGGATCATCTGCAGGAGTTTACTCCTGAGGCTGCGCTGGAGGACTTGGGTCTGCCCCAGTGAGTACCTGGCTGGAGGTGGTGTAACTGCTTGGTTTTCAGGGACCCTGGAAGCACCAGGTATGCAAGGGAGCCAGCAGTCATTGGCATGGGAGATACGGTGCTTTTAGGGCTTTTTTTCCTAGCCTCTGGCAGCTCTGCCCTAGTGAGGATTGAGTGTGGAGGTGGTGCAGCTGCTTGGATCTCAGAGACCTGGTGGTACCAAGTGTGGATGGATTCCAGCTGCCTCGGGTGCTGAGGCAAGAACACGCAGGAGCAGGGCCATGATAAAGTAAGCTGTCCCCACAGCAGGTCAGCGTCCGGTCCAGTATTAGAAGGCATCTTAGGGAGGTGGAGGTGGACTCTGACAGTGAAGCAAAGGATGCCGGCAGCTGAGATCCAGATAGCAAATAGTGCTGAGGCACTATCAGAGTCTTTTTCTAACCTCTGGCAGCTGACACCCAAAGGGCCTCCCTGGCTGGTCCTTCTCTGCTGCTTGGAGCAGCAGGTGCTCAGAGGCCTCCCTGGCTGGGGTTTTCTCTATTGCTTTGTGTGTCAGGCACCAAAAGGCCTGGCTGACAGGGGTTCTTCTCTATTGCTTTGGCACCAGGCACTTAAAGGACCACTGTCTCTGGGATCTCTCTCTATTGGTCAGCTGCCAGTGCTGCTGGGGAGAGAAAAGCTACAGTGAGGTCTCCATCCCCTGCGCGTGATTCAGCAGTATCACCTCGTCTCCATGGCTGCCTGGCTTTCCTCCAAAGGCATTCCCCACTAAGATCTTCTCCCTCACATCCCCTCAGGCCGTCTCCCAGCAGTCAACACCAGACCTCCCGCTGGGATTGCTTTCCCATCCCTACGCTCCAGCTCCCAGCTGCTTCACATTCCAGGGGACTTGCGTCCCTGCCCAGGGTACAGAGGGCTGCAGCCAGGATTGTCTGTGTGGTTCTCGCTCCATTCAGACTGTCACAGATCAGCTGCTGTATTCTCCAACAGTCTCAAATGCTTCTCCTCTGTCCCAAACAGTTACCCCGATATGGGGATCTGACCCCTGCTTCGGTTTCCCCACAGCTCAGGTGCAGCAGGGTCAATCCTGCTCACCCTCCCTCCTCTTTTTCTCTCCTCGCTTGTCTTACCAAGTTTTGCGTGGGTCTATGTATTCCTTTCTGGTGATCAGGGTCTCCTGCCTGCTCTCAGCTGGTGTTCTGCAAGACCTTCTGCATCTAAAGATGTGCTCCTGATGCATCCACGGAGAGAGATGTGCTCCACGTCCACCTACACCTGCGCCATCGTGGCTTCTCTCGGCCAAGTATTTTAAAATTTTGTTTTCAACATTTTTGATAAACTCCCCAAATATCACATTCTAATTGAATTTCCTTTGACCTCCAGTTAACTTTGGGATGTTTCCAAGGAACTCTGAGGCATCTGAGAGAGAGATTAAGCTAATTTAGGATTACTTGAAGTGTTAAATTACATGAGAACATTGTCAAATGAGTGGTGATAAACATTAAGTTATATTGTATAGACACAATATCCAGTTCAGTTCAGTTCAGTCTCTCAATCGTGTCCGACTCTTTGTGACCCCATGAATCGCAGCATGCCAGGCCTCCCTGTCCATCACCAACTCCCAGAGTTCACTCAGACTCACATCCATCCAGTCAGTGATGCCATCCAACCATCTCTTCCTCTGTCGTTCCCTTCTCCTCCTGCCCCCAATCCCTCCCAGCATCAGAGTCTTTTCCAATGAGTCAACTCTTCGCATGAGGTGGCCAAAGTACTGGAGTTTCAGCTTTAGCATCATTCCTTCCAAAGAAATCCCAGGGCTGATCTCCTTCAGAATGGACTGGTTGGATCTCCTTGCAGTCCAAGGGACTCTCCAGTACCACAGCTCAAAAGCATCAATTCTTTGGCGCTCAGCCTTCTTTTTAGTCCAACTCTCACATCCGTACAAGACTACTGGAAAAAACCATAGCTTTGACTATACAGACCTTTGTCAGCAAAGTGATGTCTCTGCTTTTTTAATACATTGTTGAGGTTTCTTATAGCTATCCTTCCAAGGAGCGAGCATCTTTTAATTTCATGGCTGCAGTCACCATCTGCAGTGATTTTGGAGCCCCAGAAAATAAAATCTGTCCCTGCTTCCATTTTTTCCCCTTCTGTTTCTGCTTTATTGACTATGCCAAAGCCTTTGACTGTGTGGATCACTATAAACTGTGGAAAATTCTTCAAGAGATGGGAATACCAGACCACCTGACCTGCCTCTTGAGAAACCTGTATGCAGGTCAGGAAGCAACAGTTAGAACTGGTCATGGAACAACAGACTGGTTCCAAATAGGAAAAGAAGTACATCAAGGCTGTATATTGTCACCCTGCTTATTTAACTTCTATGCAGAGTACATCATGAGAAACACTGGGCTGGAAGAAACACAAGCTGGAATTAAGATTGCCGGGAGAAATATCAATAACCTAAGTTATGTGGATGACACCACCCTGATGGGAGAAAGTGAAGAAAAACTAAAGAGACTCTTGAATAACTAAAGAGACTCTTGATGAAAGAGAAGAGTGAAAAAGTTGGCTTAAAGCTCAACATTCAGAAAACTAAAATCATGGCACCTGGTCCCATCACTTCATGGCAAATAGATGGGGAAACAGTGGAAACAGTGTCAGACTTTATTTTGGGGGGCTCCAAAATCACTGCAGATGGTGATTGCAGCCATGAAATTAAAAGATGCTTACTCCTTGGAAGAAAAGTTATGACCAACCTGCTGCTGCTACTGCTAAGTCGCTTCAGTCATGTCCGACTGACTCTGTGCAACCCCATAGACGGAAGCCCACCAGGCTCCCCGTCCCTGGGATTCTCCAGGCAAGAACACTGGAGTAGGTTGCCATTTCCTTCTCCAATGCATGAAAGTGAAAAGTGAAAGTGAAGTTGCTCAGTCGCATCCGACTCTTAGCGACCCCATGGACTGCAGCCTACCAGGCTTCGTCATCCGTGGGATTTTCCAGGCAAGAGAACTAGAGTGGGGTGCCATTGCCTTCTCCATGACCAACCTAGACAGCATATTAAAAAGCAGAGACATTACTTTGCCAAAAAAAGTTCATCTAGTCAAGGCTATGGTTTTTCCAGTGGTCATGTATGGATGTGAGAGTTGGACAATAAAGAAAGCTGAGTGCCGAAGAATTGATGCTTTTGAACTATATTGTTGGAGAAGACTCTTGAGAGTCCCTTGGACTGCAAGGAGATACAACCAGTCCATCCTAAAGGAGATCAGCCCTGAGTGTTCATTGGAAAGACTGATGTTGAAGCTGAAACTCCAATACTTTGGCCACCTGATGCAAAGAGCTGACTCATCATCCCTCCCTGACGCTGGGAGGGATTGGGGGCAGGAGAAGAAGGGGACAACAGAAGATGAGATGGTTGGATGGCATTACCAACTCAATGGACCTGGGTTTGGGTAGACTCCAAGAGTTGGTGATGGACAGGGAGGCCTGGGGTGCTGCGGTTCATGGGGTCGCAAAAAGTCAGACATGACTGAGCGACTGAACTGAACTGAAACTATGTTTTCCAGATATAAAGAAACCTTTCCCTTTATGCTAATTATGACTTACAGCAATTTAGCAAATTATTCCTTTATACACAGAATTGAAACGTTTACCTTTTCTCTCTACCTGATCCTTGTAGAAATTGGAAACTCTTAGGTTTCCCATAGTTTTAAAAGGCGAATAAGAAGGGCCACCTTCCTACTGTTGCAGGAATCTCAAGATAGTTTAAGGAAATTGAGAAGAGAGGAATTCAGCCAAACCTATAGATATCACAGACAGAATTTGATGGCAAGTCCTTGATGTAGTTTTTCTAGCCTTGGGAGGCTTTTTAAAAGTTCATTCTGAGTTCTTGTTGTTAAGTCATTAAGTTGTGTCTGACTCTTTGTGACCCCACGGACTGGAGCACACCAGGCTTCCTGTCCATCACCAACTCCCAAAGTTTGCCCAAGTTCATGTCCATTGAACTGGTGATACTATCCAACCATCTCATCCTCTGCCACCCTCTTCTGCTGCCTTCAGTCTTTCCCAGCATCAGAGTCTTTTCCAGTGAATCAGCTCTTCCTATCCAGTGGCCAAAGTATTGGAGCTTCAGCTTCAGCATCAGTCCTTCTAATGAGTATTCAGAGTTGATTTCCTCTAAGATTGAATGGTTTGATATCCTTGCTGTTCAAGGGACTCTCAAGAGTCATAGCTTTCCTGCCTGGAAGAAATCATCTAATTTCATGGCTGCAGTCACCATCTGCAGTGATTTTAGAGCCCAAGAAGAGGAAATCTGTCACTGCTTCCACCTTTTCCCCATTCTGTTTGCCATGAAGTTGTGGGACTGGATGCCATGATCTTAGTTTTTTTAAAATTAAGTTTTAAGCTGGCTTTTTCACTCTCCTCTTTCACCCTCATCAAGAGGTTCTTTAGTTCTTCACTTTCTGCCATTAAAGTGGTATCATCTGCATACCTAAGTTTGTTGATATTTCTCTCGGAAATCTTGATTCCAGCTTGTAATTCATGCAGCCTTGCATTTCACAGGATATGCTCTGTGTATAAGTTAAATAAACAGGGTGACAATAAACAGCCTTGTCATACTCCTTTCTCAATCTTGAGCCAGTCAGTGGTTCCACGCAAGGTTCTTATTGTTGCTTCTTAACTTGTATACAGGTTTCTCAGGAGACATGTAAGATGGTCTGGTATTCCCATTTCTTTAAGAATTTCCCACTGTTTGCTATGATCCACACAATCAAAGACTTTAGTGTAGTCAGTGAAACAGGTAAATGTTTTCCTGGCCTTCTCTTGCTTTCTCTGTGATCCAGCAAATGTTGGCAACTTGATCTCTGAGTCATTTGCCTTTTCTAAACCCAGCTTGGACATTTGGAAGTTCTAAGATTCCCCATGAAAAGTTCCAGCACATCTAATTTAAAAGAGCCTTTGTGAATTCCCTGGTGATCCAGTGGTTAGGATCACTGCAAGGGCCTAGTTCAGTCTGTAGCTAGGGAACTAAGATCCCAAAAGACATGTGGTGTGGCCAGTAAAATAAAACAACCTTTGTGATCAGTAACATATATGAAATAATCAGACCAAGCTTGAGATCAGACTAAATTACAAACAAATTAGTCTTAATTTGGCTTTATTTGGTAGAAATGAGGGTGATTTTAGAGAAAAAGATTATGTTTCAGTGAATATTAAATTCTAGTTTTGTTAATTAAGATCTGTGTTTATTGCCTAAGACTCACTTCCCAGTGGTAAGTTACATTATTGTAAAGTTTAATTGAATTATTAAAAGTGCACTCTGTGTTTGTTTCTGAAGCTTATCACAGCAATCTGTGTTTGGATGAAGATCAGATGCTCCATGACCTGTAATCATGAGATTATGTATATGGGAAAGGACTGCTCCAGCCTAGAAGAAAATCTCCTTAATAGTCTTAAGTAGCTCAATCTCAGTAAAACTGAAGGAAATTGACTCTTGACTTCGTATTTCCCATTTAAGAAGGACCTATGCCCTGAACAGGTCTATAGAAAGGACTGCTAATCCCAAATGACACCAGCATAAAATGATGACAACAGCCACGGTAGACAGTTGACCGAAGAATCCAGACCAGACCTGTAAGACCCATCCTACCAGTTCAATGCACTTTTTAACAACTGTACATCTCTCTGTCAAAACTGGAAATTATTCTTTTACGTCTAAGCATACTATTGCCTCCAATGTTCAGGATAGAAAGAAGTTTCTCTAGTGAAGTTCTCACAGGGTATAACTACCCACAATGTATATCAGAGCTTGCTGTGAGTCTGTTGCTAGAAGCACATGTATGATGCTTGTGCAACAATTTGGTATAATTGATAAAAATATGTAGTGTATAAAATGTTTTCTGATTAGTATGCCTCTAAGCTTGTTCAGTATGTCTTATTAGTTTTCTCTCGATATGGATAACTAGGCAAATATCTATAAGCAAAAAGTAGACCCAGCACCAAGGGATATGATGGACCCAGGGCAGGTAGCAACCACCTGGCATTGAGGGACAAATATTTTTGATCATCAATATAGCATATTCAAAAGCAGACACATTACTTTGCCCACAAAGGTCCATCTAGTCAAGGCTATGGTTTCTCCAGTGGTCATGTATGGATGTGAGAGTTGGACTGTGAAGAAAGCTGAGCGCTGAAGAATTGATGCTTTTGAACTGTGGTGTTGGAGAAGACTCTTGAGAGTCCCTTGGACTGCAAGGAGATCCAACCATTCCATTCTCAAGGAGATCAGTCCTGGGTGTTCTTTGGAAGGAATGATGCTAAAGCTGAAACTCCAATACTTTGGCCACCTCATGCGAAGAGTTGACTCATTGGAAAAGACTCTGATGCTGGGAGGGATCGGGGGCAGGAGGAGAAGGGGATGACAGAGGATGAGATGGCAGGATGGCATCACCGACTTGATGGACATGAGTTTGGGTGAACTCCGGGGGTTGGTGATGGACAGGGAGGCCTGGCATGATGTGATTCATGGGGTCGCAAAGAGTCGGAAACGACTGAGTGACTGAACTGAACTTTCTATTGAATGACTTCCCTGGTGGGCCAGTAGTTAAGAATCTGCTTTCCAATGCAGGGGATGTGGGTTTGATCCCTGGTTGGAGAACTAATATACTACATGCCATGGAGCAACTAAACCCTGGTAGCACAACTGCTGAGCCTAGGCACCTCAGAGAGCCTGCGTGCTGCAAACTGCAGAGCCCATGCACTCCGGAGCCCACGTGGCAGAGCTAGAGAAAAGCCTGTGTGCCCCAACGAAGACCCAAGGCACCAAAAATAAATGAATAAATAAATACATATTTCGTATTGAAAGACTTACAAACAAAGCTGCTTCATCTTCCCTAGAAACTTTGACAGCCATTTATTGGGTGCCCCCTCTGTGCCAACCACGTGACATACAAAAACTTTTTGTTTGCTTTTTTATTGAGATTAACTTTATATACATCAAAGTGCACAAGCCTTAAGTGAACACATTGAATTTTTATATGTGTATTTACATTCTCAAGTGACCGCCACCCAGGTTAAATTATAGAACACTTTCAGCACCCACCCCAGAAACAGTACTGTGATTGTTCGGTGTCCTGTCTATGATAGTAGTTCTTTGTTTTCCACTGATATGTAGGAGTCCTTTATATGCATACACCACACTTTTTATACCCTGTCTACTGTTGATGGCTATTCAGGCAGTATCCGGTTTGGCGCTATTGAAAATAAAGCTGCTGTGTGCATTTCATGTATTTGTCTTTTGGTGGACGTGAGCTCTCATTCTATTGAGATTATGCCCAAAAATGAAATTGCCAGGTCATGGGACTGGCTTAGCTTTAGTAGCTGCTGCCAGTTACCAAAGTGATAAGATCAGAGTACAGACCTGTTCCAGTTGCTCCACTTCCTTGTCAACACTTGGCATTGCCTTAATCGTTGTGTTGGTAGAGTCTCGGTGGTATCCACCAGTATCTCAGTGGTTTTAATTTACACTTCCCTTGCAATAAATACTGCTCAGTATCTTATCAAATGCTTACCGACTACCTGCATGTCATCTTTTGTGAAATGCCCTTTCAAGTCTTCTGCCTACCTACAAAATTGGACTGTCTTGTCTTTTAAAAACTTATTTAGGGGTTCTTGATATATTCTGGGTATGCGTCTTTTCTCTGATAAGTGTATTGTAAACAACTGCTTCTTACCTATACCTACATTATCTTTAATCTGGTGGCTGAGATGGTAAAGAATCTGCCGGCAATGCAAGAGACCCAGGTTCGATCCCTGGGTCGAGAAGATGCCCTGGAGAAGATAATGGCAACGCACTCCAGGATTCTTGCCTGGAGAATCCCATGGACAGAAAAGCCTGGTGGGCTACAGTCCATGGGGTCACAAAGAGTGGGACACAACGGAGTCTGAGCGACTAACTAAAGATCGTGTGAGACAGGCATTATTAACCCTATATTATGAAAAAAGAAACTGAAGCTCAGGAATGCGCAGTATCTTGCCCAAAGTCACACACTTAGAAAATAATGAGGCTGAATTTGGGGCCAGGTCTCCTGATTCCAGCATCTGACTGCTTCCCATGATATCATTTGCCTCTTATACTCTTTCTTAGACATGTAAGATGTGTGCTTAAGCTTATAGCTGTGAATATTTTCACCCACAGGAACCACTGTTGAACTAAGTCTTCCCATTTCATTTGGGAGCAGTTGATGTCTTGAATCCAAGTATAAGCCTTAGTATACATGGAATAACGGGAAGAACCTGGACCTGGGAGAAGGTCAGGCCTTCACTAGGTTCTGGCTCCCCCCCCTGGCTGTGTCGACTCAGGGCCTGCCATTATAAATCTGATTTTCTTCAATGTAAAATATCAGATTCTTACAGTGCTGTGGTGGGATGAGATGTGAGCACGCGCACAACAGCTTGCAGACTCTCTGTGGTGCTGCTCACACTTCTTGCTTGCCTTCTGTTCCCGAGTTTCAGTTAGTTTGGGTTTGAGTTCCTCTCCCCTGCAGCACGCTTTGGGTTACAATTCAGCCATGTAGCAGAAGGGCTACTCCTCCAGCTGTTCCAGAGGAAGGATGGCAACTCACACTCATAATGTATATTTACTAATACAGTTGACCCTTGAACAACACAGGTTTGAGCTCTGAGGGCGCCCTTACAGGCAGATTTTTTTTCAGTAAATACAGTACATGATCCGTGGCTTGTTGAATCCTCAGATGCAAAAACTGGGATGTGGAGGGCTGACTCTGGGACTTGATAATCCACAGATTTGTGTATCGACAGTGGGTCCCAGAACCAGGAATGACTGTACTCACCCAAATCACTGAGAAAAGTTTTGAACACACTGCACCATTCTCCACCCTTCTCTCCTATTGAATCTTTCCTTCAGGCCTCAGATGAGCTGTACATTCTACTGGGAGCCCACTGAGGGCTGCCTCAGGTGCCTGCCCTGTGTCCCCCTCGTCTCCTCACTTACCTCCCTTTCTTGTGTCACTAACTGGGGTGTCCATAATGTGGATCAACTGTCAGCTCCTTGAGGATGGAAGTTGGGGTACACATTAATTATCAGGGCATTGTACAGCAAGCACCCAGCATATAAGTGGCATTTAGAAAATATTAGCTATGCAAATACATGTTTAATTATCATAATCTTGAATTTATGAAAAACTGAGGCAAGAAATAATATTCATAGAGGATTCCATGAGGGATGTACAACTCTTCTATTTAATCAGTACTTCTCAGACCTGGCTATACAGATCCTGCTCAACTTATGATAGAGTTACAGCCCGGTAAGCCCAAAGTTGAAAATATTATAAGTCAAAAGTGCACTTAATAGGGAGTTTTCTGGTGGCCTAGTGGTTAGAATTCTGGGCTTTCCCCTCCATGGCCAGGATTCAATCTCTGATTAGCGATTTGAGATCTTGCAAGCCACATGGTATGGCAAAAAAAAAAAAAAAAAAAGCATTTAATACACAACCTACCGAACATCATGGCTTAGATTAGCCTACCTTAAACATGCTCAGAATATTTACATTAGCCACTGGGCAAAATCATCCAACAGAAAGCCTGTTTTAATATTTATTTATTTGGGGTTGCATCCACTCTCAGTGTGGCACGCAGGACCTTCGCTGGGCATGAGGGATCTTTCGTTGTGGTGCACAGGCCTTTCTCTAGTTGTGGTGTGTGGGCTCTCTGGTTGAGGCGCCTAGGCATAGTTGCTCCACTGCATGTGGGATATTAGTTCCCCGATCAGAGATCAAACCCACATCCCCTGCATTGGAAGGCGGATTCTTCACCGCTGGACCACCAAGAAAGTCCCAGAAAGCCTATTTTATAATAAAATATTGAACATCTCTTGTAACTGAATGTTGTACTGAAAGTGAAAAGCAAAATGTAACCACATCAGTTGCTTTCGTCTGTGATCCCACGGCTGCTTGGGAACATTGGTTCATTGCCACCGCCTAGGATCAGGAGAGGATATTGTACTGCATATAGACAGCCCGGAATTCAAAATTCCAAGTATGGGTCCTACTGAGCGCATATCACATTGTCAAGTCAAAATGTTAGAAGTGAGCCATCTTAAGTTGGAACGTATGAATGTTAGAATAATTTGAAATCTCAAAAATGTCAGACTTTCTGGCTCATGGAGTCTTGTGATGTTGGCAGTTTGCAAAAACTCCCCAGGGCTTTCTAATGTGCAGCCAAAGTTGGAAACCGCTGCTCCAAAGAATCCACATTTTATCAACAAGAGCTGCTTACATATCATGCACCATCTAAGTCTCACATTAAAACTCACTCTTTTAAAGTGTACAATTTGTGATTTTTAGTATAGTCACATCACCGCTGAGAGCAGCACCACTAAGTGCAGAACATTTTCATCACCCCCAGAAGAAACTCTTTACCCATTGGCAGTTGCTCCTCCTTCACCCCTCCCCTCAGCCTTTGGCAAGCAATGGTCAACTTTCTGTCTATGGTTTTGCCTATTCTGGAGATTTCATATAAATGAAATCATATAATTATGTGGTCCTTTATGTCTGGCTTCATTAATTTAGTGTAATGTTTTCAAAGTTCACTTACATTGAAGCTTGTATCAATACTTTATTCCTTTTCATAGCTGAATAATATTCCATTGTTCAGAATGAAAGTACCACATTTTGTTTTTCCATGGACTTTTGGGTTTCCACATTTTGGCTATCATGAATAATGCTGCTTAAACATTCATTTAGAAGGCAATGGCACCCCACTCCAGTACTCTTGCCTGGAAAATCCCATGGACGGAGGAGCCTGGTAGGCTGTAGTCCATGGGGTCGCTAAGAGTCAGACACGACTGAGCGACTTCCCTTTCACTTTTCTCTTTCATGCATTGGAGGAGGAAATGGCAACCCACTCCAGTGTTTTTGCCTGGAGAATCCCAGGGACTGGGGAGCCTGGTGGGCTGCCGTCTATGGGGTCACACAGAGTCGGACACGACTGAAGTGACTTAGCAGCAGCAGCAGCAGCAGAAGTTTTTGTGAACATGTTTCAGTTCTCTTGGGTATATACCTACAGGTGCATTTGTCAGATCATATAGTACTTCTATGTTTAAATTTTTGAGACTCCTTTCGCATTAAAATTCTTTGATCTTATTGTATTGTATGTATCTCTGTAAGCCACTGCAAATCCTTCTTTTTGCAAGGAGGCAGAGTATAAATAAATAAATAAATCACAAAGCACTCTCAAGCCATCTGTTTAATAATCTGTGCTAGACTTTTGCCAGGATTCTGTATTGAGCCATTTGGTCTATAGTTTCCAGAAATACCTTCTGTCTCTTTGTGAAAATCAGAATGTTTTCTTATCTCCAATTTCCTCATGGTTTATCCAGGTTGTTTTTCATTCCTACTTGCAAGTTATTTCGTGACTGTATATCTAATTCATCTGAATCTGGCCCCCAGAATTCATCTGCAGCCACATAAGTTCTCAAATGTCTTGTGATGGACTTCAGTTTTTATAGCCAAGTAATTTGTGTTCATGGTTAAAAATAAAGCAGAAGAGCTTACAACGAACAGTCCCACCGCATTCCTTCTCCCTGTAGTCCTGCTCCCAGAGGCAACTGCTTCTAAGTCTGTTAGCACTTTATTCTGGGAAGGACTTCTATATCTCTAAATAATGTGCTTATGTGACTATTTCTGGATTTCTCAGTTTAAAATATCCTTTCTTTGTTTATAACTATAAAAGATAACAATTTATTTCATATACATCATCCAAATAACCCCCCTACCCCCTCACAACGTGGTTGTATAGCTATTTTTTTTTTTTTTTTTGTAAAAAGTCGGCTTTATTTGTTTCTTATTCACCTTATCTCAGTTATGCCGCTTGGGCGTCCACAGTGACAGTCCCCTGGAAGTCGGGGTCAGCCCGCCTCCATGACCAGTGACTGCAGGTCAGGCGCCCGAGCCGTGCGTGGTCAGAGGCTGCAGCAGGGCTGCGGGGCGTCAGGTCTCCGCGTAGGACTGGGTCGGACAAGGCCGCGCGTGTGGTGTGGTGGGTGCCCTGGCCGAGGGGGACAGGCCGGGGCCCGTCCTGGCTCTGCTGTCCACTCGCCAGGTGGTGCTGGGCGAGTCCGCTCGCCCCTCGGCTGGTCTGTTCCCTGGGCAGCACAGCCAGTGAGCCTGGGGCCCTTGGGCTCAGATGGGCACCAAACTTGGCACGTCTACTGCCTGTGCTTCAGAGGCACCGTGTGCCCGCTGCTGGTGGGGTCTGGTCTCCGAGGGGCAGGATGCACCCCTCAGGCTATTTTTATTTAGATCTTCTAAATAAAATAAAAATAAGTGTGTTGATTATCTATTCTGCTTTAAGTAACAGATTTACATCTTTATGTCTCATCCCATCAGCTATTGACAGTAGTCTTGACCCACTATTTTGTAGGATAAGGATATCACCCCTACCTCTCCGTTTGGCTTCCCTTCCCAGCTTCTGTCTTCTGCGTGTTTATTTTAGATGATCAATGTTGATAACCTGTATGTATAATTTTTCTAAGTGTAATTGTCTTCTGTGTTCCATTTATTAGTTGGTTCTAAAAGTTTAAGCCAATAAATAATGTTTACATTTGTAACCATGTAAATATATCTTTTGCAAAGCCAGCAAAGCCCTGTAATTACATTTCTTTTATTTGTTTTCTTTTCTTACAGTTTCAGATTCCCTTTCTTCTCCTTCCTCTTAACCCTTCTCTTCTCTGTCCTTGCCATGATGATTTCCTCATGTTTGTTTCTGACTTTTCTGCTTATTGAGTATTCTATTTCTGAGGTTCCTGTCTTCCCCAGGCGCCTCACACAGGGCCCCCTCCGTTATATGCTCTAATTTGGGCCTGTTGCTTTTCTGTTAGGCAGCTGTTGGCCGGGCGCTTCTTTTCACTGCTGCCCGAGCTGGTCCCGCTGTTCTCCTCCCCTTCCCTCCTTCTTTATTCTGTCCCTCCCTCCCTCTGTTTTTGTGTAGGCTGTTATCTTGCTGCACCACATCTCAGGTAATTTCTTAAAAGGAGTGTTTGTATGGGTGAGAGATAATTTAGGAGTTTGGAATTAACATAGATACACTCCTGTGTATAAAACAACAACAAGGACCTACCATATAGCACAGGGAACTATACTTAATGTCCTGTAATAACCTGTAATGGAAAAGAATCTGAAAAAGAATATATATATATACTTGGTTACATATGTATTACACCTATGTAATTGAATCAGTTTGCTGTACACCTGAAGCTAACACAACATTGTAATTAACTTTACTTCAATTTTAAAAAATGGTTCTTTAGAAAGAAGGAGTGTGGTATGTCATAGATTTTCTGAGTCTCTAGCTCCTCAACGTGTTACAGCTCCATCCTCATACTTGAATGATGATTTGGATGGATATAGACTTCTTTGTGGAAAATTGTTTTTTTCACAGAATGTTGATGGCATCATTCCAGCTTTTGCTAATGAGAGCCCTGAGGTCAGTTTGATTCCTACATTTTTAAAGGTAAAATTTTCTTATTCTCTAGGGAAATGTTTAGGATCTTGTCTTTATCATGGCTATTCTAAAATTTCACCATGATGATGTTCATAAGCGGGTCCCTTATTCACTCATTGTGCTGGATCCTCGGTGTCCCCTTTACAAGCTGTTCTTCAGCTTTGAAGAATTATTTTGTTTTCTTATTTGAGAATTTCTTCCCTTCTGTTTTCTCTTTACTTCTTTTTTTCCTGGATATTTCTCTCATGTAGTCATCAAACTAATTCTCTAACTCTCTTGCCTCTCAACACTTTCTCTTGAAATTTCAATTTCCATAATCCTATCTTTAATTTCCAGGTGCTCACATTTATTTTCTGGTTCTCCTTTCATAGCATCCTGTACTTGTTTAGGTATGTAACACTTCCTCAAATCTCCCTGATTACCTATTAGTTATTGAAAATTTCTTTACTTTTCTGTTCCCTAAATTATATATTTTTATTATGGAGTATCCGCCCCCCAAATTTATCTGTATCTTTTATTCATACCAGAGACTTTTTTTTCCAAATGTCTGATGATCGTTTTCTTTTCATATTTAAGAGTGAGGCTGGTCAGGTCAGGTGGGAGGTTGGCAGTGAGCCTGCATCGCACGAGGACTCCAGTATTAGAGGCGAAGCCCCTGCTCTGGAGGCATTGCACTGAACCCTCCATCTGCGGGCGTACCCCTGGCTGCAAGCCTGCTGCTGGGAACTGACTGTTCCGTGTGCCGCCGGCCCGTCCCCCTCACTTCAGCGGCGGCTGTGTCTCTCGCCTCTGCCCCTCACGGTGTCTGCAAGGCCTGAGCCCCCTCTGGTTCTGCAAGGATGGTGTGCAGCTGTCTTGCTGACTTCTCCTCTGTCCTCCACCCACGTCGTCAGTGACCTCTTTTCTCCATTTCTCAGCTCCTGTGTGTTTCCTGACAATGCTTATCTGCAGTGACTTCCCTCCTATTCCCTTCATCATTAGGAGAGTAAAATTTCCTCGTTGCTTTGTGGTCATTTTAGTGGGGTCACAGAAGAGGTGGCAAACACGTGTGGCCAAGAAACTGTCCTTCATGGGGATCTTCAATCCCCTCTTAATGTGTCCGTTTTACCTTTTTTCAGAGTGGAGCTCATTTTCCTTGACATAGGAGAATGAAACAAATTAAGAGCTTTATTATTGTAACAAATGTCTCTACACTTTGAGAAGGGGAGACTTCGGGGGACCCCTTACTTCTGTTTGCCTGCTTTTGTTTCACCTGTCTTACTGTAGACACCGTTTCCATACCTACCCAGTCAGCCTGTCACAGACCTTTGCACACGCACATCCAAATGCCATTTGTGTCTTCTCTCAGTTCTAAGTCCATAACGTTTCTTAATTCACGGCTCCAGCTCCTTTGTCCAGGTGGGTTTCTCCTGCTCTGTTGCAACAGCCTCTAAGGAGGCTGTCTGCCCACCTTTAATCCAGCTTCCTTAGTCGAAGTTCAGACCTGATTTTATCCCTCATTTACATTAAAGGAAGGACATTTTAAAGCAATTAGTATCACCTCTACAGAAGGCTATTTGACAACACCCATCAAAATTATAACTGCACCTGTCCCTTGACCTGTAATTGCACTTCTAGGAAGTTTTCCTGCATATGGAGTTATTATTGTGCAAGATGACATATGTACAGAGTTATTTGTGGCAGCACAATAACTGTTTATAAATGCAAAAGATTGGAGACAACCCAGTTGACTATTAGTAGAGATTTGCTAACTAAATTAGAATACATTCACACCATTACCGAGTCCAAGCTCACTCTGCTTGCTGCAGGACAGGCCAATGAATCTGAGACATGAGGTGTTGAGACAAGGAATATGCCTTTATTTGTAAAACTGGCTGACCGAGAAGATATCAGGCTAATGCCTCTAAATAACCACCTTAGCAGGGTCTGGATGCCAGGTTCTTGTATAGATCAGAGCTGGGGGTGGGGGTGAAGAAACAAAGTTAAAAGGCCATCAGTCTTGCAAATATCTCCTGCTGCTGCTGCTGCTAAGTCACTTCAGTCGTGTCCGACTCTGTGCGACCCCAGAAATGGCAGCCCACTAGGCTCCCCTGTCCCTGGGATTCTCCAGGCAAGAACACTGGAGTGGGGCGCCATTTCCTTCTCCAATGCATGAAAGTGAAAAGTGAAAGTGAAGTCGCTCAGCCGTGTCCGACTCTTAGCGACCCCATGGCAAGTTTCAAGCAGAGGATGTATTCGTTTCTTCCTTCCTGCCGTCTGCAGGTGGACAGGGTTCTGAAAAAAGACACTGTTAGTTTAACAGTCAGACAGAGGGGCAGGATTCTCTGAGGCAGCTCATTATGTATGATTATATAATAAAAACAACAAAAAGCAAGTCAAAGAAACAGTTCCAGCATGGAGTCAGAATTGGCTTTTCCCTGCAGTTATTCCCCACTGTCTGGAGAAGGCAATGGCAACCCACTCCAGTACTCTTGCCTGGAAAATTCCATGGATGGAGGAGCCTGGTAGGCTGCAGTCCATGGGGTCGCAGAGAGTCGGACACGACTGGAGTGACTTAGCATTCCCCACTGTCAAAGTCTGTTCCACAATCTTGTGGAAAGGGAGGCAATGACCCTTCTGACTGTTACCTAAGGTGGCTCTTTCTGAGAGCGTCTGCCATTGGTGCCAGTGTTCAAGTGTTGACGTTTGTCTTCCTCTGCTCCCCTTGTGAAGAGTCTACACCTGTAGACTTAGAAATATTGAACTTTGAACCCAGGACGCAGCATCTCAAGGAATCTAGCGCTTTCCTACGTGTGGGAAGATGCAAGAGTCAGGGCTCATTACAATTATTTTCTTGATGTGCACCTCAGCTATCTGGGGTCTATAATCCTGTGTTCTCATATTCTGAGCTTTCTCAGTACTCACCACAGGGAGTGGCCACCGTCTTATGGCTGCTAGATAGCAGATATTTTTCCTCAGGATTCACCAGCTTACTTTGGAGGGCTGCAACCCCTGATGGCAGGAAAGTTTCCATTTTTCAGAAACCCTCCCCTCTTGGTCAGGTTTCCCTGATAGCTCAGTTGGTAAAGAATCCGCCTGCAATGCAGGAGACCCCGGTTTGATTCCTGGGAGGGGGAAGATCTGCTGGAGGAGGGATAGGCTACCCACTCCAGTATTCTCTGGCTTCTCTTGTGGCTCAGCTGGTAAAGTATCTGACTACAATGTGGGAGACCTGGGTTCGATCCCTGGGTTGGGGAGATCCTCTGGAGAAGAGAAAGGCTACCCACTCCAGTATTCTGGTCTGGAAAATTCCATGGCCACAAAGAGTTGGACACGACTGAGCGACTTTCCCTTTCACTTCACTTTCCCCTCTTGGTCAGGAATTTGACCAATATTTGGGAGATACTTCGTGATCAAATTGTGTCCCACAGTGCTGGGAGACTCATTCCAGATCAGGTGAAAATTTTTGAAAAGCCACTCTAGGTGCTAAATTTTGAACCAGGCCCCATCAATAATTAAAGATCCTCTGAATTCTAATTATACTCCAAGAGACATATTCCCTTGTTGCTTCTCCCCATACCTAGAATCACACTATTACAACCATTTTATGTTACTGATGTGATCTGTTTTCTCATGATGTCTAGCTAGATAAGTTTTGTTGAAGGCCTGGTTATACACTGGGTACTGTAAGAGACAATCTTATAAATTAGACAGGATGTAAGTAACGCAGCTAGTAACATTTGACAATGAAGTAGTGAAGCAGGGAGACACAGAGCACAGCGTGAAAACAAGAACAAATGAAGACAAAGATTGATGTAACCAGGTGAAATCCAGTTGCCGTAATCTAGTGACCAACGGAGCCGTAACTGATTTAACTGCTATCTGCAGTTTCATTGTACTGGCCATGCACACCTATGCATAGCTTAATCTCTGAGAGAAGTGTGTGCTACTGGCAGGATCAACCAGTTGGAGAGAAAAAAGTTTCCATTTTGCTTACAAAGATATAATTTATGAAGTTACTGTAAGTCATAATTAGTTTAAGGAGAAAGTGTTCCTTATAACTGGAAAACACAGATTTAAACCAGTAATCCTTTTAGATAGAAACCATAGAAATTATTTTTTAATTAATTTATTTATTTTAATTGGAGGCTAATTACTTTACAATATTGTGGTGGCTTTTGCCATACATTGGCATGACTCAGCCATGGGTGCACATGTGTTCCCCAGCCTGAACCCCCCTCCCACTCCCTCCCCATCCCATCCCTCTGGGTCATCCCAGTGCACCAGCCCTGAGCACCCTGTCGCATGCATCGAATCTGGACTGGCGATCTGTTTCACATATGTTTCAATGCTATTCTCTCAAATCATCCCACCCTCGCCTTCTCCCACGGAGTCCAAAAGTCTGTTCTTTACATCTGTATCTCTTTTTCTGTCTCGCATATAGGGTCATTCTTACCATCTTTCTAAATTCCATATATATGAGTTAATATACTGTATTGGTGTTTTTCTTTCTGACTTACTTCACTCTGTATAACAGGCTCCGGTTTCATCCACCTCATTCAGTTCAGTTCAGTTCAGTCGCTCAGTCGTGTCAGACTCTTTGCAACTCCATGGACCGCAGCACGCCAGGCCTCCCTGTACATCATCAACTCCTGAAGTCCACTCAAACCCATGTCCATTGAGTCGGTGATGCCATCCAACTATCTCATCCTCTGTCGTCCCCTTCTCCTCCTGCCTTCAATCTTTCCCAGCATCAGGGTCTTTTCCAATGAGTCAGCTCTTCGTATCAGGTGGCCAAAGTATTCGAGTTTCAGCTTCAACAGTCCTTCCAATGAACACCCAGGACTGATCTCCTTTAGGATGGTCTGGTTGGATCTCCTTGAGTCCAAGGAACTCTCAAGAGTCTTCTCCAACACCACACTTCAAAAGCATCAATTCTTCAGTGCTCAGCTTTCTGTATAGTCCAACTCTCACATCCATACATGACCACTGGAAAAACCACAGCCTTGACTAGACGGACCTTTGTTGACAAAGTAATGTCTCTGCTTTTGAATATGCTATCTAGGTTGGTCATAACTTTCCTTCCAAGGAGTAAGCGTCTTTTAACTTCATGGCTGCAATCACCATCTGCAGTGATTTTGGAGCCCAGAAAAATAAAGCCAGCCACTATTTCCACTGCTTCCCCGTCTATTTGCCATGAAGTGATGGGACCGGATACCATGATCTTAGTTTTCTGAATGTTGAGCTTTAAGCCAACTTTTTCACTCTTCTCTTTCACTTTCATCAAGAGGCTCTTTAGTTCTTCTTCACTTTCAAACTGATTCAAATGCATTCTTTTTAATAACTGAGTAATATTCCATTGTGTAAATGTACCACAGCTTTCTTATCCACTCATCTGCTGATGGACATCTAGGTTGCTTCCATGTCCTGGCTATTATAAACAGTGCTTCGATGAACATTGGGGTACACATGTCTCTTTCAATTCTAGTTTCCTCGGTGTGTATGCCCAGCAGTGGGATTGCTGGGTTGTATGGCAGTTTTATTTCCAGTTTTTTAAGGAATCTCCACACTGTTCTCCATAGTGACTGTACTAGTTTGCATTCCCACCAACAGTGTAAGAGGGTTCCTTTTCTCCACAACCTCTCCAGCATTTATTGCTTGTAGACTTTTTAAAAGCAGCCACTCTGACCAGCATGAGATGGTACCTCATAGTGGTTTTGATTTGTGTTCTCTGATAATGAGTGATGTTGAGCATCTTTTCCTGTATTTGAAACCATAGAAATTATAACCATATTTGCAGTTTACTCAGTTGTATGTAACTATTCCTTTTTGTTAACAGCTTTATGAAGCCATCAGTTTCCCTATTAGAATTCTTCCATGTCTTTCCCAGTTCAGCATTATAACCTGAAAGTCAGAAACCTGTGTTTTATCCAAACGTCCTTTTTATAAACCTTCTTGAAGAGGAGACATTTTTGCAAAGGCATCAGTGTGAATAACTGTCTATAATGACAGAAGACTTATGAAGGCAAGTTTAAATCTGATTGCAGTGTAGTTGACAAAGCAACCCAGTTACTGCTGTGACATGCAACACTTTCAGATATTTGGAATTATGACTGATAATATTCTACCAGGAGATAGATTTTAGGGAACTCCATATACTCTCTAGAATATCTGTATCATTTACCATATAACTTAAAATTTATTGCTCATGTGACAATACCTCTCACGTAGTTTAACATACCAAAGAAACCTAGTTAGGTTAATGTCTTCCTTTGGGGTGTTTCAGGGACCCTTTGAAGCATCCCAAAGTTGGCTAGAGGTAATTTGATTTGAGAATTTTTGTCAAAAGAACCTTAAAAAACATTTAAAAGTACAACAGGATCATAGCTTCCTGTGAAAAAATAGTTATTTACTTAGCCAAAGTGACAATAAAAAATTCCAAAAGTAAATATAGAACAGATCACTTAAAAGGTAAAGAAACTTAAAATATGTTATCAAGGGCAGTTTAGCATCTTTAGAAAAGTTGTCTGTTTTGACAGAGAGAAAAACTAAATTTATGTTTTGCACCAGCTTACTTTAAAGATTCATTTACTCAAGTAAACTTGTTTTAAAGTTAGTCCTGACTGATCATGTACAAAACCCTTTTGGGAGTCCATCTTCCACAAATATTTCATCCCTTAACGTATTTTAGCACAATTTTAACTTTTGAGTTTTAGAATATCTGGAGAGATCCTAAAGCATATATTTCTAAAAGTTCACTCAAAACTCTTTTCCCATTTGCACTTTCTTTCCTCAAAAGTTTCTTCACACTGAGTTACTTTCCTTGCTGACATATCATGTCAATGTCTGGCAAATGGCACCCCACTCCAGCACTCTTGCCTGGAAAATCCCATGGACAGAGGAGCCTGGTGGGCTGCAGTCCATGGGGTCGCTAGAGTCAGACACGACTGCGCGACTTCACTTTCACTTTCCACTTTCATGCACTGGAGAAGGAAATGGCAACCTACCCCAGTGTTCTTGCCTGGAGAATCCCATGGACGGAGAAGCCTGGTGGGCTGCCGTCTATGGGGTCACACAGAGTCGGACACGACTGAAGCGACTTAGCAGCAGCAGCAGCATGGCAAAACCAATACAATATTGTAAAGTAATTAGCCTCCAAAAAATAATAATAAATACTTTTTTAAAAAAAAGATCTTATTAAGCTTATGTTAAACCTAGGCACAATGAAAGTATTATACTTAATATTGTATTTAATATGTTGATCACTTAAGACATGTCTATATTAATTACATCAACAAACTTTAACAAAATACCAGGTACTAATTTAATAATGAATATTTTCCAGTTCTTGTGAACCTGAAATTCATTTAGCTTAATTTCTCTTGTATTTAGAATTGTTTGGTTTGTAAGCACTTACTTTTATTTAAGCCAATTAAATAGAGCTCTTTTACAAATCAACCACAGCAATGTTATCCAAAGGCAAAAAGTGAAAGTGAAGTCACTCAGTGACCCCATGGACCCCATGAACTGTAGCCTACCAGGCTCCTCTGTCCATGGGATTTTCCAGGCAAGATCCTCTGTCCATGGGATTTTCCAGGCAAGAGTACTAGAGTGGGTTGCCATTGCCTTCTCCAGAGGATCTCCCCAACCCAGGGATCAAACCCGGGTCTCCCGCATTGTAGGCAGACGCTTTACCATTTGAGCCACCAGGGAAGATACTACACTTGATCTTAGCCAAAAGGCCAAATCCACAGAGTGGCCTCAGTGCTTATTTCAAGATTTTAGTCCTGAGTCAGGCATAGCAATGTAAACCCCATAAGTTTACAAAAAAGCTTGGATTAAAATTGGGTTTCTCATACATGGAACAAGGCAAGCTCACTTGGGTAGATGGCTAAATATTTGCAGAAAAAGGACTTAAGATTTCTAATTACCTTGGACGAGCCAACTTCTAAATTATTTTACCCTCTCTAAAATTTGAATTTTAGAAGACAGCAGAGATGAGGGTTCCTGAGAAGACCAGATAGGACATTTTCATCTCAAAGATACGGGCAAGTTCTTCCTAGGATGACTTTGTCTACCCTTTGTTTAATACTGAGGGGGAAAGAGGTGCAGGTAATAGGAAAGACAGGCTGAGGAGCCCACCTCGCGGCCCTGGCCTCCTGGGAAGGCGGCAGCCAGAGAAGTGGGCCAGTGGTGCCTGAACCAGTACGTGCTGTCACTGCACGGAAGTAGTCTTTCTGGGGGCAGATGCCCTAGGAGCCGGGTCTATTCTGTGACCCTCTTATCCTGCTGTGGGAGTCTTCAAGCAGCAGCTGCCCTAATAGCTCTTAAGTGCCTGACCCCATGGCACACAAGTTTAATTGACCTGGTCCTCAGCTTAAAGGAGAGCCCTCACCTCCTTGGGGGATAGCTACTGTGCCACAGTGCGCTGTGGGATCTTCAGAACACACCAGAGAGTAACCCTGGCGGGAGTTCCTCAACTGCTTCTACAGCCAGTAGCCTGTTTACAGAGGGTTTGAGGAGAGAGAAACGAGAGAGTTGCTGTGGGGGTGGGCAGGAACCTTAGAGGAAGCACGTCTCATTTTAGCTTAAGCAGTTAGTACTAGATGTCTGTGCATCACCAAATTACAAACAACCAAAATAAACCAAAACCTAGCTAGCTGGAAAGTCACACTAACGTGACCTCCCAGTTCCATTAGATCTATGGCGTTTGTCCAAAATGCTTTATCAAAGGAGTTTTCCTTCGCAGGGGAAGCTCCCCAAGCTGCAGCTGAAGTTCTCCACTGTCAAAGTTACCCAGGGCTCCTAGAGGGGAAACTGGAATTGGATACCAAGTCCAAGGGAGCCTCCAGAGCTATTCACTCATTCTCAGAGTGTTCCTCCTTTGCAAAGTACTTCTAACTGCAAGATTGCATAATTGTGAGCCATTCATGGGCCGTTGCTCTTCTGATCTCAACATATCTAATATATGCCCCAGAGAGCTTTCCTTTAGGGTAGATGAAATATTTCCCACTTCTATAAGTTTGATAACACCAAAACACAAAAGATGTAGGTGAATTTCAACAAAGACAGCACAAATTCCAGCATCGATTCACAGAGCAACTGGATCCCGGCTCAGGTAAGTAAATTTACTCTACAAAACAAATGAACTAATTGCAACTAGGCAGCCTAGCCACGTCAGAACTAGTTCCCCAATGAACTGGTTCCGACTGAGGTAGAGTCCAGCAATAATTCTCCTCTCCAACAGGGTACCCCACCAAATAGGTTTGTCCCATAAAGGAAAAATCCAAATTGAGGGGGAAATATGTTCCCAGCGTGCACAGCAGAGCGACATACCCTACAAAATCAAGTCTGTTGACTCATAACACAAAAGGGCACGCAAAGCCACAAACAAATCAACTGGCTATCAACTGGGGAGACTTACCCTATGAAATTGAGTTCATTGACTTGTAGAAGTTGGTCAGTTCCTTATTTCAAACTGCTAAGCACTGGGGCAGCTGGTGCCACTCCCCAGAATCTTGAAGGAAAGATCAAGATGGTCCTGGCAGCTGCTAGGGCCTTGTCCCAATATTCCTTGACTGGGGCCAGCTAGCCTCTAGCAGCAAGGATCCTGGATGGCTAAGCCAAATTTGTTATCAAGTTCAAGCTCTCTCTGCTTGCCACATGACAGGCCAATGAATCTGAGAGATGAGGTGTTGAGGCAAGGAATATGACTTTATTTGGAAATACAGCTGACTGAGAAGACGGCAGAATAATATCTCTAAATAACTATCTTGGTGGGGTCTGGATGCCAGCTTCTTTTATGGATCAGAGATGGGAGAGGTGAGGAAGCAAAGTAAAACAGCCATTAATCTTGCGAATATCTCCTAGAATGGCGAGCCTCAGGCAGGGGATGTGTTTATTTCTTCCTGGTTGGGAAGATCCCCTGGAGAAGGAAATGGCAACCCACTCCAGTACTCTTGCCTGGAAAATTCCATGGACTGAGGAGCCTGGTTGGAGAAGGAAATGGCAGCCCACTCCAGTGTTCTTTCGTGGAGAATCGCAGGGATGGGGGAGCCTGGTGGGCTGCCGTCTATGGGGTCGCACAGAGTCGGACACGACTGAAGCAACTTAGCAGCAGCAGAGGAGCCTGGTAGGCTACAGTCCACGAGGTCTCAAAGAGTCAGACACAACTGAGCAACTTCACTTTCACTTCCTGCCATCTACAGGTGGACAGGGTTCTGAACAAAGGCGCTTTAACAGTCGAGTAGAGGGGCAGGGTTCTCTGAGGCAGGCTATTATATATGATTATAATAAAAGCAAAGGAAAGCAAGTCAAAGAAACAGTTCCAACATGGAGGCAGAATTGGCTTTTCCCTTCAACAATATGATGGAATAGTATGCAGTCATAAAAGACTAAGAAAACTTTTATATATTTATAGGAAATGGTATCTAAGATATACCAAGTAAAAACTGAAGGATGCAACGTAAGGGACTAACGCTTGTGTAACATTTTTCTAAAGAGGGAAAAATAATACGTGTTTATCTTCTTGTCTATGCATAAAGTTCCTGGAAGTTTACAAGAACATTTATTGAGTCCAAGGAGGGGCGATGCATGGTTGGGGATGGCATGAAAGGGGTCTTTTCACTCTATAACTAACTTCTTGAGTCTTTTCTTTGAAAAAAAAATAATTTTTGGCCATGCCATGCAGCATGCAGGATCTCAGTTCCCTGACCAGGGATCAAACCCACCCCTCTCATGCCTTCTGATTTATGGAGCACATGAATGTGTTGTCTGTTAAAATTAAATGAATAAAAAGTAAAACTCCCTCTTTATATTATCTCAATTTAGTTTTTTAAGGAGTTGTATTACACTGAATGATTATAAAATAACTCATATGTTTATCTATTCTATGAATTCAGAATATGTTTAATATAACACAATCTTTTAATATGAAATATGTATTTTGCTATACTAATTTGACTATATATTGCATGTTGTATCTATCCGACATATATTTGTTTTAAAGGTCTTTTTATAAGAAACAGTCTGAAAGGAAAACATCAGTGATTATTTCTGGGTAGTTGACATAGAAATGATTTTAATTTTCTTTAGGAGCTGAGATGTCAGCCAAGTCATTTTGCACCAGGAGGTCTGGACTCCAGTGCTGGGTACAAGACCTCACAGGCAGCCTCCTGTGAGCAAGTGAAAAAAAAAAAAAAAATTTTCTTTATACTTTTCCTGTTTCTCTGGTTTATATGCCAAAGGTAACTGCTCCTAATAATCAGGAAAAAACCATGCTTGCTCCCACTCCCCTCCGTCCAGGGATGAAGCTCAGTGACTTCAAAGCGCCTTTTGAGGCCCTGCCTGTGTTTTCCCTCCTCTCCTATCAACCCTCCCACTGCCCCTACAGGAGGCTCTGTGACTCCTGAACAGACTCCTCGGCCGCTCTCCCTGTGCCACAGAAATGCAACCCAGACGTCAGTATCCAGCTCAAACGTCCTCGCACCCAGACAGAATCAGTGGCGCCCTCCTCTGTGCTCCGTGACCTCGGGAATGGACTCCTTAGGCATGTGGCCCTTGTTTCCTGAGTCACTGGGTCCCCAGGAGCAGCCCAGGGGCGGATTCAGGGTGGACGCTGGGAAAGTATGGGCCCAGCGTCTCCCCTGTGGCTCTCTCTACCTTCTGCAAGACGGAGGTGCTAAGAGAGTTACTGTTGGCTGCAAAGCTCACTTTGCTTTGGTGTCTCCTTTCTGTTTGTGGGCTTCTGGGCTGTGATCTTGGTGTCCTGGCGGACCTGGCTGCAGTCCTTGTTCCCATCCCGGTGGGGCCCTCTACCTAGTGGGATTCTTCACAGAGAACTGCACAGATTAGCCCCCAGCAGTCCAGTTTGAGGGGAACGCACTCTGCCCAGGGTGGCTGGTCTGCCCAAGACAGAGGAGGTGTTTTTCTCATGTCTGTTGGAGAAAGTGGGGCTGGGAGATGTCTCTGTCCCAAAGACTTCCAATCCCTTCCAGGTGCCTTCTGAGTCTTCCTTCCCACTCCTCTCCAGAGGGAAATTGGCTGGAAGGGAAGCAGATAGAAGCAGGAGGAGGAGGCCCCATCAGCCATCCCCTTTCTTGGAGGATCTGAGCCTGTGCTTTGCCTCATCACAGACTCACAGACTGGTACAGAGAAACAAAGCTGTCAGAGAATCCCACTCCTTCCCCGGCTGTCAGAGTGCAGATACCCAGTGATTCACCAAGCCCTGCCCCAAGTCTGCGGGCAACTGAGCCTTAAAAGCAGAGAGGAGCAGATGTCAAATTCCCTTCAGATCTATCTATGCTTTCCCTTAAGCCCCGGCTTAAGAGATACAAACATTCTCCCCTAATCTGGCTGCTGTTGCTCTCATCCATATCCTTATTCCCAAAGAGATTTACTAAGATTTACTAAGATTTACTAATCTCAGCCCAAGAACTCAGACACTTGGCCCCACTTACAGCGTCTGCTTTGTATGACAGTCAGGGCTAGACTGGACGTGGTGGGCACATAGCCCTGGAATGGACACGGGCATTTACCTATGAAATTCAAACTACTAAGGGTCTCCTCCATGCCCCGAATCCTTCCATTAATGAGCAATAATGAGTAATATTTACTGAGTTCTTAGTATGTGCCAGACACACTCTGGGTGCTTCTCCTGCATTAAAGAAGCAAATACACTCGTTATAGTTCTGTTTGATACCTAAGGAAATGGAAGCAAGTGGCCCAAGGTCACTCAGCTAATGAATGGTTTAGCCGGGATGAACCCTCTGCCTCCAGAGCCTACGCTCTTAACCTTCAGGCTATTCTGCCAGGGGAGAGGCCTTCTCAAGTGCCCCGGGACCGTTTTCTCGCAGCTGCTTGTAAAGTGCACCTATTCCAGGGGAGGGCCGCAGGCCTGCCTCGTCCACCACTGGAGATGAATTGGTTTATCAGATCCTGCCTGAGGATGACCCCTGGCCTTCTTGAGATGAGGATGGGGAAAAGGAGCCTCGAAAGAGGGCATGGTGGTCGAGGAAGAGAGGATAGGGATCCTTGGAGGCACGCAAAGGTGATGGGGAGGAAGGGAGGAATGGTTAGGTCCCCCAGCTCAACAGAGACAACTCCAGGGAAATAAGCCTGAGCAGCAGTGTGGGTCGTGTGGGAAGGGCCCCTGGGATGACCCCTCAGAGTGCATGCTTTTGGTGTGATTCCTGGCGTGAAATTGAGGGTTTGGGGAGTGGACAGACAGAGGAGTGGAGTGGTGGAAGCAGCCCTCCGGACCTGACCAGGGCTTCAGGGTCCTGCAGGCCACAGCCTGACCCCTGACCCTCTGAGGGTGACCCCGGCCACTCATCAGAGCCCACAGTCTCATTCTGAGTTCTGACAACCCCCCTCCCCGCCGCTCCGCCGGCCCAGCCCTTGGCTCTCAACAGAGTGAAGTGGGTCAGCGGTAGGTGGATGCTGCTGGGAGCCCTCGGTCAGCACGGCCTGGACACGGAGGGTCCACTCCTCCCACTGCTCGCCTGCTGCTGTCCAGGCAGGGAGCCCTGCGTGCTTGCAGGATTTCACAGCCACGTGCAGAGGTGGACCAGATGACCCTCATCTGGTCTGTGCGGAGCTGAGCCCAGGGAGGCTGTCATTTGCCCTGGAGTGCAGAGTGGCCCAGCCAGGATTCAAACCCAGAACTCCACACGCTGAGCGTGGGGGTGGGGCCCCTTTCACTTGTCTACAGCTGCGCCCCAGGCACCCCCCAGCGGCTGCAGCTTTGGGGGCCTCACCTCGGGAGTTCCTTTCCTCCCCAGACCCTCCGGCCACCAGTTCTCTATTTGCTTCAGAATTGTCTGAAGAACACATTTAAAACAAAATGTGGATTCCTAGAGTTCAACCACCACGGATTCTGACTGTTGAAGGCTGGGACGGAGCCCAGGACTCTGCGCTCTTAGCAAACCCCAGGTATCTCTGAAGAAGGAGGCTCCTGATGCGCCCAACTATTCCCCATCTCAGAGGCGTCTGTCCCAAGCCCTTTCCCACGGTTTGTGTGTGGGCTAAATCGCTTCTGTTGTGTCCAATTCTTTGTGGCCCCATGGACTGTAGCCCACCAGGCTCCTTTGTCCATGGGATTCTCCAGGCAAGGATACTGGAGCGGGTTGCCCTGCCCTCCTCCAGGGGATCTTCCAGACCCAGGGATCACACCCGCGTCAGCAGGCAGGGTCTTTAGCGCTATGCCACCCGGGAAGCTCCCATGGAGAGGGCCCCTTTATTCTGCCTTTGTTTTCTATGTATTTCGAATATTATGAAGGCTGACGGGAGACTCCTCTAGGCTGCAGATGGGTTCCCTTTGTCTTCCGAGGCTCCAGGCTGCTTCTCCTGGGTCTTGCACATAGGCAGGGACAGGTGAGGGGACAGGACCACCTCTCGGGGTCTCAGCAGGAGCCTGAGGCTGTGCCTCTATTTTAGACCAGTGTGCTGCTCTCTTGCCTGAAATCACAAAACAGAATCCAGCCACCAAGGCAGTATTTCTCAACCTGCTCACATGCTACAGAATCCCCTCTTATTTGGCAAAAATGCAGATTCCTACCCCACCCTGATTTATTGAATTAGAGTAGGGGAGAATGCAGGGCCTGGAAATCTGCACTTGGCCAGCAGTCCGGTCAACTCTTATGCACGTGAATGGCTGAGAAGTCCTGCTGTCGACCATGGACTGTGGAGTGTCACAGACCTGGGTTCAAATCCCAGGCCTACCATGAGGTAGCTACGTGGACTGGAACTAATTCCTAACCTCTCATCTGTAAGACATGGCGTACTATACCGGCCTATTTATTGGTCTTGCTGTGAGGATTCAATCAGACCCTGAGAAAATTGATTCAAAGCACCAGGCATCCAGCCTGCTCTGAAGGCACACCCCATCTAGTGGCAAAGAGGATGCAGACATAAATGCCTCCCCTGGGAGGGAAGCGCTGCACATTACTCACCCCCCAGCAAACACAGAGCAGCTTTAAAACAATTCTGACCCTGCCTTTCCTCTGGGGTGAGCTCAGTGACATTTTCAAGGTGACTAGGGCCGTTCCCACCCTGAGGTGTGAGCCATTCCTAGCTAGGGTCAGGCATTGGCAAACCTCTGGTTGGCCAGGGTCCCTGGGACCTTCAGCCTTGCAGCAGGCTGCCAGGAACCGGGAGTCTACAAGTCCTTCCTTTCCCGGGCTCCCCTAGTCTGGCTGATCCAAAGAAATGCCAAAACTTGTAAAAAGCTTCAGCCATTCATAACGGGTCAGCTCCCTCGGGAAACACTCCCCGCTCCGCTGAAAGCTTGCCAGGCGACTTGGTGATGTCGTGCTCTCAGCCCACACAATGGGCAGAGCAGGAAAAACATCCCGCCTGTCCATAGGCTCACATCCTCCTGGGGCCCCACCCTGCGGCTCCGAGAGTTTGGGGATGGCGGTGCAGAGGGAGGCAAAGGGCAGCTGTGGAGGAGGGGAAGGGGGTGGAAGCAGGACCAGATCTCCCCAGTTTGGCTGCCTCCGGAACAAGCTGGGTGGGTTAGATTACAAGTCAAATCTGCTTTTTCTGGCTCCCCTGCCAGTCCCCGGAGACCACTGCTTAACAGCCCCGACACTGAAATGGACTAAAACCTGACCTGGTAAACAAAGCTGTTCAGAGGTCAGTCAGCAGGTAGGCACACCGGGTGGGAGGCCTTGCTTTGCACTTACTTGACTGTGCAAGCTGTTAAACCTCCCAGGCCCTCAGTTTCCACATCCATTGAATGGGAGTATTCCTGTATGTCCTGTCTACTACACAGGGTGTTCTCACAGCAAAATGGGCTACCATGCATGAAAGCCCCTCAGTAACCATAAACACATCACTGGTGTCATTGTCATTGCAGAGGGACTGGGGAGTGAGGTGGCATGCCTGGGGAGAAACACCCGTGAGGACATGGCCCTCTTCAGCCCAGCCAGCTGGCAACCTGAACCCAGAGAAGAGATCTAACAGCTTGGAAACATGGACACGTGAGTGCTGACCACAGGCTGTGAGAATGTTCAGACAGGCTTGGGGGCCAGGGTGGGGTAGGATAAGTGGAGAGGGAGCAGGGAAGCGTTTACTGGAGAACTTACCGGGAGGCCACAGTTCCATACTAAGCTCTGTGTTTTTCCTTAGCGTCCTGTATATTTAGGGTGGCCTTTTGGAAAAGGGCTTCCCTGATGGCTCAGAGGTTAAAGCATCTGTCTGCAATGTGGGAGACCCGGGTTCGTTTGATCCCTGGGTCGGGAAGATCCCCTGGAGAAGGAAATGGCAGCCCACTCCAGTGTTCTTGCCTGGAGAATCCCATGGACGGAGGAGCCTGGTAGGCTACAGCCCACGGGGTCGCAAAGAGTTGGATACGACTGAGCGGCTTCACTTCACTTCACTTCACTTTTGGGAAATGGAGGTTATAAGGGGCTAAGGCCCCCGTGAAGCCCTTGCATCAGCATTGCTGTAGGCCTATTTGGCATCAACAGAACTGAGCACGTAGTGCTCAAGGGGTTGATCAGGGAAGGCTTCCTGGAGGAAGATTTGAGGCGTGCCTAATAGGAAGACAGAGGGAAAAGGTTCCCACAAAACCCTAAAGTGAAAACAGACACGTTGATGAAAAATCAGGAGCAGGGAGGTCACTCTGAGGGCATCTACACCCCCAACCCCCATCACTGTAGGGACGGGAGCACTGAGGCCCAGCACCTGCCTGAGGCCCAGCGTCTGGCTGAGCTGCTGCAGGATGTGGGAGGGGATGTCCAGGCAGAGGTTCAAAGACTTGAAGGAGAAGTCGCCTTCCAGGGAAAGGTGATCCTTGGTCTGCTAGTGGGAGAGGAGTGTGCAGTGGGGGGTCAGACACAGAACTGGAGAGAGAGGAGGGTCAGGGCTGGGACCCAGAGGGCACCTCGCTGGGGTACGCACAGCCCCTTAGAGATGATGGTGGGAACCGGCAGGATGTCTTGAGGCCTCTAGGAGCACCTCTGTGGCCCAGGGCCACATTCTTTTGAGTATTCTGGGGGTGGGACGGGGGTTGGAGGAGTAGAGTAAGGAAACACCTAGAAATAAGACTGACTTTACCATGTGACTAAATGGCACAGGTCTAGAGAGGTCTAAACTCAAAGTTGAGGGTCACCTGGGGGCACTCACTACCCGGGAACAGGCGAGGAAGGGAAGGCTTGCAGAGGTGGGTTCCAGCAAGTTCTTAACGTATCGGATATTTCATTTCAATGTTAATTCATTCTCGTTCACAACTATGAACTATGAGGCCCAGAGATCCAATTCACTCTCTGAAACCTGCAACACTGCTAGGTACGCAGAGGCTGAGGAAGGGGAGGGAAGGTGGTCGTAAGTGAAAAGACCCTAGACAGGTTGCTCGTACCCTATGGGATTATCTGCATCTGTGAGTTCCGTGAGGAGTTTACTCAATTCTGAATCTTTAGCACTTCACAGAGTGGTTTGGACCAAGGAGATTTTTAATAAATGTCTGTTAAAGAAAAAAATGTGGACTTAGGTAATGGTTTGTTATCTAAATTTTAATGAGTGCCAAAGAATTTATGCTTTTGAACTATAGTGTTGGAGAAGACTCTTGAGAGTCCCCTGGACTGCAAGGAAATCCAACCAGTCCATCCTAAAGGAAATCAGTCCTGAATATTCATTGGAAGGACTGATGCTGAAGCTGAAACTCCAATACTTTGGCCACCTCATGTGAAGAGTTGACTCATTGGAAAAGACCCTGATGCTGGGAGGGATTGGGGGCAGGAGGAGAAGGGGATGACAGAGGATGAGATGGCTGGATGGCATCACCGACTCAGTGGACATGAGTTTGAGTAAACTGGGGGAGCTGGTGATGGACAGGGAGGCCTGGCGTGCTGCAGTCCATGGGGTCACAAAGAGTTGGACACGACTGAGCGATGAACTGAACTGAATGTTACCTAAAAATTTTGATTTAGGTAATGGTTTGTTAAGTTCACAGTACCTTGCCTGACATACATCTGTTAGGATACGAATGAATGTGTGTGAGCATTCTCAGTCATGTCCAACTCCTTGCAACCCCACAGACTGTAGCCCGCCAGGTTCCTCTGTCCAGGGAATTCTCCAGGCAAGAATACTGGAGGAGCAGTTGCCATTTCCTCCTCCAGGGGATCTTCTCAACCCAGGGACAGAACCCAAGTCTCTTGCATCTCCTGCATTGGCATGCGGAGTCTTTCCCACTGCACCATCTGGGAAGCCCAAGGGACATCAGAATTCTGAAACTCTAGTGGCAGTTTGGAAGGATGGGTGGGTTCCCATGGACAGATGGATTTTATTCCCTCCTGTGCTCCTACAACCCTTCCCCCTTGAGAGAATGATGCTGGCTTCCACCCTAGGGGACAGGCAACATGGCAACAGCCAACACTTAGGCGGTGCTTTTCTCCGTGGCCAAGAAATTCTGAGTGCTTTCCATGTATTAACTCATCTAATCTTCACACCAGTCCTGTGATCACCCCATTCTACAAATGGGGAAACTGAGGCACAGAGAAGCCGTTTTCGATGATCCCACAATTAGGAAGTGATGGGGCCAGGATTCAAGCCAAGACAGCCCAGCACTAGAGCTCTGCTCTCGACCGTCTTGCTCCTCTGCCTCTGTCGCTTGGGAACTCCAACCTCCCTGCCTCCTCTGGTACCCTGAAGCGGAGCAGCCAGTTCCGCCACCGAGCAGAACACTTAGCAGAGGTGTAGAAACACAGGCGGTTGAGGGTAAACTTCAAGTCATCACCTCAAGGCACGAAACTGGGCCCTGACTGCTGGGCCCTTCCTCCTGCTCCAAGGCAGCCCTCCCCTCTGTCCTCATCAGCTCCAGCTTTAGGAGTTCCCACAACCAGAGTCAGCCCCAGGTCTAGAAAAGCCAAGGTGGTCTGGCCTCAAAGCAAATGGCCCGCATCCTGCAATCCAGGTGGAAGGGTTTGCAAGCCTACAACCACGGCTGGCAACATTCCTCTTAGCATCTCTGAGGGACGCTTCTTACCTGTGAGCTGTATCTTCCTGTCCTTGGCAAAGTAGAGATCCGGCCAACCCCAAGACAGCTCCTTCCTATGCAACCTGGTAAGACTTGCCAGAAACACTGCATGCCACTGGAATTCCCAAGTGGTCTCCCATCCTCTGCTTGGATGCTTCTAGGGACAGAGAGCTCACCACCTCAGAAGGCAGCTGATCCACTAAGTAATACCCATGACCCAGTGTTTTTTATCATAAAACTCTTTGCATGTTTACTTCCCCAGCTATACTTAAAGCTCTGTAGAAACAAAACCAGGATGAAGTCATCCTAAAGTCTTGCAAAATCTTTTAGATAGAAAGTGCTTAATACATTCTTGCTACTAGAGATCTTATCAAGGGTGAAGAATGCAAGGAAAAAAGTATGATCTAATTTATCAGCTTGCAAACAGCAGAGCAGGGATCTGAATCCAGATTCCTGTATTTTGGAGCCTTGGATGTGCAAGAATCTTCCCTGGAAACCCAGGACCCCACTGACCCCTCCCCCAGGGAAAACACGGATGGTATAAAGTCTTGGTTGTGTCTGAAGAAAAGAAAAGCAAAAAAAAAAACAAAAAAACTCTTGGTACTTTTTTTTCAAATGAACAACTCCCCCTCCCCCAAGTAACCCAGACCTCATGAGAGGAAGCAAAGACCACTTCCTAACTGACGCTGAGACTCTGAGTTCCTGCAAGTGGGGTCCCAGTCAGGGTCGAGTTGGTGTCTCAGATACTGGAAACACAGCGCATGTGGTCAGGAAGTCTTGGATGAATAATGAGTAAATGTGAGTGGGAGGAGCTCAGAGACAGGAAGATGAGGGGCTGGGCTAGAAGGTTGAGCAGGGAGGACCGCTGATGGCATCCTAGAGGGCTGAGCGTGTCCCTGCCACTCGGATGGGCCCCCGAGTGACACAGTGCTGCACAGCCATGCCTCGTGCTGACCTCACCAGGATGGGGAGGACTCGGGTGCAGGAGAAAGCGATGGTGCCCAGCATCGAGACAACTTCCCAGGGACTGGGGGCTGGGTGAGCAGCTAGGAGAGGCTTCCTTAAGGCAGACGCTGCATCAGATGATTCATCTCTGGACATGTGTTACTCCAGGTGGCCCCCCAGCAAGAGGAAGGGATGGGGGAGGAGCAGAAAGAGCAGCTGGCAGAGGGGAAGGGGCAGAGAGACAGAAGGCACCAATAAGTGGCCTCTGCAGTCCCTCCAGCCGCCACCCCGTCCGTCCTGTCTGAGGAGAGCTGGCCCCCTTCCCTGGAACAGGGCACCGCCCGTCAAAACGGACGTCACCTACAGCGCTGGAGTGGCAGCTGGGCCCCCAGTGCCCAAGGCTGCCTGCTGAGTTGGTGGGGAGGCCCGGAGGGGCTGGGCAATGGCAGGGGCCTGCGGTGGGGTGGGGCCCAGCGCCTCGCCATCCGGGGCTTCTGGCGGCCTGTTAGCCACATCCGCAGGTGACCCGAGGGCGAAGGCCTGCTCCCAGCTGCCAGGAATACAGCAGGCAAGCCAGGTGCCAGCCGCCCACACGGCCCTGGAAGGCAGGGGCCGTCCTGTGAGTGCCACACCTCGGGATGGCAGGTGGGGTGTGAGCTCTGACAACCCCCTTGCTCCACGGGGCACAGAGCCTCAGGCTCACTGCGGGAAAGGAAGCGAGAGTCCGCTCCCAGGGAGGCTCCGCAGACGAACCCTCCCAGTATGTGTGTGTCTGTGTGTCTGTGTGTGGGGACCCGTGGATGCTACTGGCCTCTCTCAGCCTTTAAAAGCAGGGGTCAGGGGCTTCCCAGCTCAAAGTGAGATCCAGAGTCCCTCCCATGCCCCACAGGACTCCATCCTGGCTGCGCACTGGGGTCAGCTGGGGAGCTTTTAGAAAAATGACTGATGGGGCCTCCCTCGTGGTCCAGGGATGACTCCATGCTTCCAACGCAGGGGGTGCAGGTTCGATCCCTGGTCAGGGAACTAAGATCCCCCTGTGCTGCAGAATGCATGCAGCCAAAAATAAAAACATAATTTTTTAAATTTTCTGACACCTGGCCCCACTGCTGGAAAATCTGTGAATTTCCAGCATGGAAACCTGGAACCACACTTCCTACCTGCTCCACGATGGGCATGAGGTGCAGAACCGTCGGTCCCTCCCCGCGGGCCAGCCCACCCACCACCCTGCCGGGCCGCTGCGCTCCATCCAGCCTGGCTGCCCCCTTGTTCATCCTCACACACCCTCCCTTGGGGGTCTTTGCTGGAACACTCTGTCCTTGGGGGTCCACACAGCTCCCCACTGATGAGGCACTGCTCTCCCCAATCTCACCAGAGGCCCCTGACCACACTGTGCCATCACATGGACCCTGACTCTGCTTGATTCTGCCTCCTCACACCTGAGCCCTTGACATTGGGGTGCTTAATCTGGGTAATGCTTTTCCCCCTCACCAGAACATCAGCTCTGCAACAGCAGGGACACAGCGATCTTGCTCTCTGCCCCGTCCTCTGGGCCCAGCACCGTGCCTGGCACGTGGCGGGTGCTTGATACAAATGTGCTGAAAGGTCATCCACGCCAATGGGTCTGAGCTCCTGCTGCTGCAAAGCGAGGGTGCAGAGTCCCGCAACTCGGCGTGCTGGCTCCCAGCTGGGAGCCAGGCCGGGACAAATTCCTGGGGCTGAAGATCTGCTCTGGAGACCAGGGCTCGGAGGATGCTGCGTTGCATCAAGACAGGAAGCAGGGGTCTGAGCAGAGGGTAAGGTGGAAAGATAGCCCAGAAGGAACTGAGCTGCTTCAAGGAGGAAGGAAAGGAAGTCCGGCACGTGTCCCACACCTGGAGCCCAGCAGGCAAACAGGGCGGTGACCATGGTCAGACCAGCAGCCCTGACCACCCAGACCAGAGAGATGGTGTGACTGAGCCGCAGGAAGGGAAGAGGCGGCCCCAGGGCCGAGCCCAGCCTCCCCCTGCAGCACCGCTGAAGAGGACCTCCTGTCAGCAGCTGAGGGCCCCTGCAGGGCGCCATGCCAGTGCCGGACGGGCTGGTGTGGTGAAGGGAGAAGCCGGCGGGCGCCCCAGAAGCTCCTGACCCATCCCAGGGGCAGAAGAGGGCAAAGGGCGGCCAGAGGGGAGATGGCCAGCCAGGGGCTCCAGCCCAGGGGCGGGCCGCCACTCAGGAGAGGCGTATGAGAATGACGGTGGGGCGCCCAGAAGACAGAGGGGCCCAGGACACCTGCCCCATGCGGTGGTGGTCTGGCCACCGGAGGGGCTGAGGACGGCCCTCAAGGCCCGTCTGCCCTAGCCGCTCACAACCATCACTCCCCCAGCTTCCTTCTCCAGTAATGTCCTTTTTCCTCAGGCACTGATTACACATGATGCCTGGTGGGAGCCCCCCGCCCTCCGCCCCGGAGCTCTCTGGGACAGAAACTCAAGAGTGCTGAAGTGTCTGCAGAGACCCCCAGAGTCCCCTCGACCACTTCAGCCTCCAGAGAGGACAGGAGCTGCCGCAGCAAGAGCAGCTGCCCTGCCCCTCCAGATTCCCAGCGGGCCCGGCGCCTGTGTGAACCCCCGGGTGCCGCTGCCCGGGGTACAGCGGTGACCTCCGGTCCCGAGAGGAGCTGCAGCGAAGCGTCTGCTCCAACTTCCCTCCTGTGTGCTTCTCCAGTCTGCCCCCCTTCTCCTTTGCCCTCCTTGAAGACCCACAGCTGCGGCGGCTGTGAGGCTTCGATGAGAGGCACAGTGGTGGCACACAGTAGGGAGCTCAGCAAACCTCAGGTCTTGCTAGTCTCCTCCCAAATTCAACTTCAAAAGCCCAACGCAGATCCCCACCAATGTGGTTCCCGGCCCCTGCCCTCCAGTTTGGTGACCGGCTGCCCTTAGGAGGTGAGGGGATTAAGGCTGGCAGAATCAGTGTTGAGAACCAGGCCCCGATCCACCCTCCACGTCCATGGTCTTGGGCACGCCACCCGACCCTTCAGCACGAGCCTCCTCCCCTGGGCAGCAGCCAGCCCCTCATGTGTGCCAGCAAACAGGACAGTTCTCACGTGTGAGGCATTAGACGCGGCCAGGAGGCGTGCTTTGCAGCCTGACAGTCTCGGGGTGGTCTGGGGGAGAACAAACCTGGACACTGAACTGGAAAGCACAGCACGACGCGGAGAACTCTGGGAGACAAGTGTGAATGGAGGTGTGAACAGACCCAGGGGAAGGGGGCATCCGGGAAGCGGGAAGGGGAGTCACGTCTGTGCAGTTACTGTTGGGCTGGAAATACAGGTCTGTGCCCTAGTTCTGCTTTGCTGGCCTTGACCATTCTCCATGTCAGCCCTCTCTTAAACCTTCCTCCCTGCCTCCCAAGAAGTCAGAGACTCACTCGGTTGGGGGAGCACAAAGGTCAGCTACATCAGACAGAACCCAGACCCTTCCCCAGGACCCCTGGCAGCAACTCGGGCCACAGCGGCAACAGAGCCAAGTCCCAGGCCTCTCCTGCACCCATCCCAGGGTACCCGGGACTGACTGCCAGCCCTGGAGGAGCAGCATCCAGAATACAGCAGGGAGAGTACAGGGCACCAGGCCCACGGCCCAGAGTGGGCTCAGGGACACACACCAACCACTCTCCGCTTTATCTGCACAGACACAAGCCTGGCCTGCACTCAGGGGGCCTGGGGAAGCCCTTCCGTCCCCCACCTTTGGCATCAGTCTGTCAACATCAGCTTTTGTGCAGGAGACTGCTCACTCCTTTCTGTACCACATGAATTAAATATATTATCTGTCATTCACAGTACAGTGGTGGGGGGTGCGGGGGACTTATGGATAAGCCAAGACCCTCCACGGCCGCTCCTCAGGCGGAAGGGGGTGGGCAGGGGGCCTGGCCTCCCTTTGGCCTTGACATCTAAGACCCAGCCCAGTGTTGAGACTTTGGGAATACAAGAGGCATGCTCCATAGCTGGGGTGGAGGCACCTTCTCGGGGGCCACAGCCCCACACACTCCCAGTCCCCTGGGGCTCAGGGTAAGAGCCGACCCCATCCCGCCCCACCTTCCTGCACCTCAGACTGTGGGCCTGGCCTCCTCTGGGCATGGGGAGGCTCCAGACAGGCCGGAGCAAGGACAGAGCCACGGGCACTGGGGAGGAGCAGAAGAGGGAGGCTGTGCCAACACCATGGAGCTGGGGCCGGCCTGGCACCAGGCTCTGGGTGAGCCTGCACACCTGGGTGCTGCCCGTAGGATGCTGGTCCAGGGCGGGCCCACCAGCACTCGGGGATGATTAGCAGGAAGAGCTCTCGGGAGAGCCAGACTGGTAGAAGCTGGAGGCAGAGCTCCCAGGGCAGTGCGTGCTCTACTGCCTGCAGTTTTAGGCGATCCCGCTCAGACTGGGGGGGAGGGCGGGCTCCACCGAGATGCAAGAGCGTGGCCAGGGGGCCAGGGCCCCACGGGACTGGCTGGGCCACCAGCAGCACACAGGGTCCCTGGCAAGGAGCAGGCCGTGGGGACAAGTCAGGGGCAATGGGAGAGGGGGTGCGGCTCTGTCGCTCTGGGGACAGCCGGCCCCTCAGGTGGGAGGGGATTTGGCACAAACGTTGGCACCCAGGGTTCCAGGGTCCCAGACAAGGTGCCATGTCACTTCCTGCTCTCGGAGGGGAAACAGGGGAAAGATGTGCGGGCTTCCAGGGGCCTGAAAGGGTCTCAACCAAACTGATGAGGCAGGCAGGCAGGCAGGTCCCCGGGAGGTCGGGGGACACAGTGGTGCCCATGTCCAAGGCACAGTGCTCAGCTCAGCCTCTGGACTCTCCAGTCCCTGTGGGTTCCCTGCAGGTGCCCGAGGGCTTCAGGGTGGGAAAGTGCCTGAGGTCGCTCTCTGCCCACCACCTCTTCCAAGGGAAGCAGCTCATGCCTGGCCCCAGGGCAGGCAGTGGAGGGGTTGGTGTCTGGGACAAGGGCACTGGGGAGGCACATGGGAAGCAGGGAGAGGAAGCAGCCACGGCCAGCAGGGCTGCCCGAGGTCTCCCGGGCCGGCCACTAGCCCTCACGCATCTGTCCTCCGAGGCCGCATGGGCCCCATCCCGCTGCAGCTGTGCACGGTGTGACCTCTCGCCCCTGGGCCACAGCAGGGCGGGCGCAACTCAGAAGATGCTCTGCCGCCGGTTCTTCCCTCGCCCTGGAAAATGGAAGGAAAGATGTGGGGCTGCAAGGAGGAGGCGGGGGCCAAGGTCGCCTGAGATGAGCAGGGGCGGACTGCTCTGCCAGAGCCAGCAAGAGCATGCGCTCAGGAGCTGGTCAGTCCTGAGCTCTAATCCCATCCCTTCTACTCACTCACTGTGTGAAATTGCAACTCAGCCTCCCAGAGCCTCAGTCTCCTTGCCTGAGAAATGGGGAGCACTAACTAATGGTATCGACTTCAAGGAAAATTTTAAGATTAAATAAGATGCTATGTTGAAAGCACTTAGCATGTCTGAGGCCATCAGCTAGTCTGGAAATAAGTACAATTCTCCCAGGATAGAGGCTACACCCGGAGCTCAGAATTTGCCGACAGAAGGCACCAGGAAACGGGTGCACCTTCATGGGGCTACTCTCAGATGCGGCGTTCTGTCTGGGGTGTGGGTTGAGGAGGAAGACACAGGGAGGAAGCCTGGGCAGCAGATAGGGAAACCGGCCCTGCCCTGCTCCCTGCAGGCCCCCGGAAGAGAGGCCCGGGTCGGGGAGGAGCCCCCATCTCCCGGCCCTATCTCTGTTCCTCGGGAAGGCAAGCGCTGCCCACCCTGGCCTCCTCTAGTCGGGGCGGGTGGTGGGGAGGACAGGCCCCTACCTGGCTGCTGGAAGGCCAGGCCCCGGTAGCCGGGGTCCTTCTGGAGCTGGATCTCCTTCAGGGAGAAGAGGGAGGCAGCTGCGGGCAGAGAGGGCACAGGCCAGGAGACAGCTCAGTGAACCGGCTCCGCTCCTGCCATCTGCAGCCTCTCGCCCACCATGCACGGGGAGCCGGGGGCACCCCTTCAGTCAGGGCTGGCAGCCCCAGGATGACCGGGCTTGCTCCCCTTGTTATGAAGGAAAAGCCGGGGACAGGGAACCAAGCTGCTCAGCCAGACCCGGGCCCTGGGCTCTGGGCTCTCGCCCTCCTCGCCCAGACCCGCTGCCCCACTCCCGGGTCCAGGGAGGCCCCCCCAGCGTCCCCCTCGCACTCACTGTCTTCCAGCTGGTGCACGCGCTCCCCCAGAGACCGGAAGTAGGGGTGCCTCAGGGCCGCCTCTGCTGACACGCGGCTCTTGGATTCATACTGAAAGGCAGAGGGCGGCGGCTGCAGGAACCCCGCTGGCAATATGACCCCTACACTTAGTTCCCTGGCCCAGATGGGAGGGCCAGGCTGACCTGAGCAACCCCTGGGGTCACCTAGCTGCTGCTGCTGCTAAGTCGCTTCAGTCGTGTCTGACTCAGTGCGACCCCATAGACGGCAGCCCACCAGGCTCCTCCATCCCTGGGATTCTCCAGGCAAGAGTACTGGAGTGGGCTGCCATTGCCTTCTCCACCTAGCTGCTATCCCAGCTCAAGACTGGCCCAGAGCTCAGGGTCCCAGGTCCCCAGCCACCAGGAGAAAACCAGACATGGGACATAAAGAGACTGATCTCCTTTGGGGATGGAAATACAGATGCGAAAGCATACACAATTATAACTTGAATACCAGTAATACTAACAAGTAATACTAAGAACCACCCTTACCGCGCGCTTAAGCAAGACAGGCACCGTTTTAAGTGTCTTCAGCAACCTCACTTTACCCTCACAACCATCTTACAAGGTGTGAGTGATTCACTCTACTGTGCAATTGAGCCAAGCCAGGCACAGCTAAGTTCTGTAACCTGCCCACGGGCTACGCAGCTAGTGTTTGAACTGGGGTTTCCGTTTGGAGCATGCCTGCTCTGAAGTCTGGGGAGGCCAGCGCTCCTCCCGTGCCGGGGGGCGGGGGGTCCCAGGGAGCCCCAAGTCGGGCCCGGGGCTGGGACTGGGGGCCAGGGTGACGTCCTGAGGCTTCAGCTCTCTGCCTGCTAGGCCCCGGCCGGCAGGGAGCACACTCACCAGGAGGAGGCTGCTCAAGAGGTTGATGCCGTCAGGGTCCAACCTGCGGGAGGAAGGAGCTAGCGCAGGCCTGCGGGGGCGCGGCGAGCCCCGAGGCCGCTTCCCCGAGGGACCGTGAGGACCACAGCGGACAGGAGCGGGGAGGAGGGGCTACCTGGGAACGTGGCTGAGGAGCGGCTGGGGGAGGTACCGGGGGAAGTTGTAGGCTCGGAACTCGGACAGGGCCATCACACCGGGCCACGTCTCTTCCGTGGGGGTCCCTGGGGAGATGAGAAGGGGTTGGGAGGGTGAGAGGCCAGGGCCGAGGGCGATGTTGGGGGCGGGGGGTGTGGTAAGGGAGGAGGTGGGGGCAGAGAGTGGCCGCGACCACCGACCACCGGGACCCCAGCCCTGGAGGATCGCCCCGGTCCCAGGAAGTGTCCGTGCTGGACGGGGTGCTGGCGCCCCCTCGAGATGAGATGGAGGGAGCGGCAGGAGACTGACCGAGGAGTCGGAAGATGAGGTGCAGCTCCTCCTTGACCGTGGAGCCTGGGAAGAGCGGCCTCCCTGTGGCCATCTCGTACTGGATGCAGCCCACACCCCTGCAGGGAGCGATGGGCAGGGCCGACGTCAGCCTGGGCCTCCTTGCCCCCGCACTCCTGGCGCTGCTCCACCACGCTCCGCGGCACAGGGGTGGGGGGCCCAAGGCTGCCCAGGCTCCTAGCACAGCACGGCCCCCCACTGCAGTCTCCGTCTGGGGAGCTTCTGGGCTCCGGACGCTTTGAGCTCTCCCCCTTTTACTCTGTAGGGTTGGCGTCTACATAGCCAGCACCCCGTGGCAGCTCTTCAAGCTGCACTATCTCAAACTTTGTCCATTGGGAAGAGAGAAGCCCACAGATCCACTCTCCAAGGAAACCCCTGCATACCGCAGAGGCCATTCATCGGAGACCTGTGTTTTGCCTGGAAACCTGGGCCAACTTTTCATTCTACACTGAATCCTGTGTGTGTTAATTTTAATACAAAAATAATGCATCCCTTCTAAATTTTTCAGCAGAACTGATGCTTGGGGAAGATTCATCATATGCACTGTGGGGGCTCTCCTGTACCCTCTGCGTGCTCCTGGGGGGTATTTCAGAAGCACAGCCCAGCACAGTCTGTTGAGAACCAGGAAAACCCCGATGTAGCTCTGACTTAGTTCTCTGACATCCAGTTCAGTAGGATGCCACGTAGCTTTTATTCAAAGGAGGTTAGACAGTCCTTTGAAGAAGCCCATGGGGCAACAGAGGCGAGTCGGGAGGTCCCACAGGCTCGCTTACCACATGTCAAGGGGGGTGGAGTACTCCGTGGACCCCAGCAGCACGTCGGGGGGCCTGTACCACAGGGTCACCACCTCATTGGAGTAGGTCTTCGTGGGCACTGACTTGGCCCGGGCCAGTCCTAGGAGCAAACCGTCACTGCACCTCCCCGCTCCACGGCGCCCGCATCCCGGAGAGACTGTGGGGTCCTCCCAGCCCCGCAGGCTCTGGCCCTCACCAAAATCGGCCAGCTTCAGCTCCCCTCTCTCGTTGATGAGCAGGTTCTGGGGCTTCAGGTCCCGGTGCAGGATCTTGCGGCGGTGGCAGTAGGCGAGGCCCCGGAGCAGCTGGAACATGAAAATCTGCAGAGAGAGAAGGGAAGGGGCAGCCTGAGGTGGGAGCACGCCCCGCGGCTGGGGAGGAAGGGAGCCTGCACCCCTATCTTGGGGCTGGGACGGGGTGGGGGACACGACCGGGTGGAGGGGAGCTACTGGAGGCTACCTGGTTTTCCTGCCCACGTGGACGCCCCATCCTGGGCCCCACCCAGAGGGGAGGGCACAGGGCACGCAGAGGAGGCAGCAGGGTGGGCAGGAGAGCGCTCCAGTGGGGAGCTGAGAGGGGCCACTGTGGGCCGGGGAACCTGCCCGGTGCGCACACACAGAAGGGGCCATTCACTCCTGTGAGCTTCCCCGGAAGCTCCTCTTCACCCTGGCAGGTAACTGGTGCTCTCAAGTGACAGACGTGCTGGAAGTGGGAGCGTTATACCAGCCCTGGGGGGGCGGTCCATGGACAGATGAGCTGGAAGCCGGGAGGGTTACACCAGCCCTGGGGGGTGGTCCATGGACAGATGAGCTGGAAGCGGGGAGGGTTACACCAGCCCTGGGTTGGGGGGCGGTCCATGGACAGATGTGCTGGAAGTGGGGAGGGTTACACCAGCCCTGGGGGGCGGTCCATGGACAGATGAGCTGGAAGTGGGGAGAGTTACACCAGCCCTGGGGGGCGGTCCATGGACAGATGAGCTGGAAGCGGGGAGGGTTACACCAGCCCTGGGGGGCGGTCCATGGACAGATGAGCTGGAAGCAGGGAGGGTTACACCAGCCCTGGGGGGTGGTCCATGGACAGATGAGCTGGAAGCGGGGAGGGTTACACCAGCCCTGGGGTGGGGGGCGGTCCATGGACAGATGTGCTGGAAGTGGGGAGGGTTACACCAGCCCTGGGGGGCGGTCCATGGACAGATGAGCTGGAAGCGGGGAGGGTTACACCAGCCCTGGGGTGGGGGGCGGTCCATGGACAGATGTGCTGGAAGTGGGGAGGGTTACACCAGCCCTGGGGGGCGGTCCATGGACAGATGAGCTGGAAGTGGGGAGGGTTACACCAGCCCTGGGGGGCGGTCCATGGACAGATGTGCTGGAAGTGGGGAGGGTTACACCAGCCCTGGGGGGCGGTCCATGGACAGATGAGCTGGAAGCAGGGAGGGTTACACCAGCCCTGGGGGGTGGTCCATGGACAGATGAGCTGGAAGCGGGGAGGGTTACACCAGCCCTGGGGTGGGGGGCGGTCCATGGACAGATGTGCTGGAAGTGGGGAGGGTTACACCAGCCCTGGGGGGGCGGTCCATGGACAGATGAGCTGGAAGCGGGGAGGGTTACACCAGCCCTGGGGTGGGGGGCGGTCCATGGACAGATGTGCTGGAAGTGGGGAGGGTTACACCAGCCCTGGGGGGCGGTCCATGGACAGATGAGCTGGAAGTGGGGAGGGTTACACCAGCCCTGGGGTGGGGGGCGGTCCATGGACAGATGAGCTGGAAGCAGGGAGGGTTACACCAGCCCTGGGGGGCGGTCCATGGACAGATGTGCTGGAAGTGGGGAGGGTTACACCAGCCCTGGGGTGGGGGGCGGTCCATGGACAGATGTGCTGGAAGTGGGGAGGGTTACACCAGCCCTGGGGGGCGGTCCATGGACAGATGTGCTGGAAGTGGGGAGGGTTACACCAGCCCTGGGGTGGGGGGCGGTCCATGGACAGATGTGCTGGAAGCCGGGAGGGTTACACCAGCCCTGGGGTGGGGGGCGGTCCATGGACAGATGTGCTGGAAGCCGGGAGGGTTACACCAGCCCTGGGGTGGGGGGCGGTCCATGGACAGATGTGCTGGAAGCCGGGAGGGTTACACCAGCCCTGGGGGGGTGGTCCGTGACAAGCAGGCTCTCACCTTGACGTTGTGCATGCTCATGAGGTTTCCACAGTGGTCCAGATACTGCTTCAGGTCACGGTCCTGGAACACGGGGCCTGGCTCAGCCCCAGCCCGACCCGAACCCTGGCCAGAAGCGCTACCGGAGGTGGGGCCCAGCCCAGGAGTGGGAGAGGCCCCGGCTCCGAGCCACCCCTAAGCCTGGGCCCTTGGCCATTCCTGCTGGGAGCCTCTGAGAACGAGGCCCGGGCCGCCTCCACCCCTGCCCCGGCCCCACGCCCACTCACCAGGTACTCAAACACCAGGGTGAGGGAGCGCTCCGTGTGCACGAGGTCGTGCAGGGTCACGATGTTGGCGTGTTTCAGGTTCCGCAGGAGAGACACTACGGGCGACAGGCGTGCCTGAGCCCCACGTGCCCCTCACCCCTCTTCCTGGGATCAGCCTCGGGGGTCCCCACCCCAGCCGTGTCTCCTGGCCCCTAGCTGCCCCAGGCTCAGGACCCCCCCGGAGCCCCAAGCCTGCAGGACCCTGGGGTGCGCACCCTCGCGGATGGCAGTGCAGGGCGCCCCCTCCTCGTGCTCCAGCCGGATCTCCTTCAGGGCCACGAGGTTCTCTGTCAGTTTGCTGCGCCCCTTGAAGACTGTGGCATAGGTTCCCTGGGAGCAAGAACCGCACTCAGGGCCAGCTCTCCTCTGTCCAGCGCCCTCCTCTCTGTGCCTGTGCCCGGGCTGTGACGTGGGCCAGACTGCCCTGCCAACTGGAGGAGGAAATGGCAACCCACTCCAGTATTGCTGCCTGGGAAATCCCACGGACAGAGGAGCCTGGTGGGCTACAGTCCAAGGGGTCTCAAAGAGGCGGACATGACTGAAGTGACTTGGCATGCATGCCCTGCCTACCCTCCCCACCCCATACCCTTCACTGAAGTTCCCATTCCTCCAAAGCCTGCTTCTCTGTGAAGCTGTCCTTAACTCCTCCCCAGTCAGAAGGAATGTCTCTCCTGTAAGCTGCCAGCAGGCGAGGTGCCCCTCTACTATAGCATTAGCTTTGTTCTTCCTTATATTCTGTCGATGTTTACATGCAGGTCTCCTCTGGCTTCCTAGAAGGACAGGGCTACACCCTCCTCCTCTCTGTAAACCATTGCCCACCCCCAGCCTGGAACACAAAGGCCAGTGCAGTGATAACAGAAATAGCCAGTAAATACACAGCACAAAAGCTTATTCTAGGGACACAGCGCCCTGTGAGGTAGAAGAGTTACCACCTCCACTAACAGAGGGGGAAATCAAGGCACAGGGGGAGATCACTCCAGAGCTCACCCCAGGCCACACAGCTAGCCAACAGTGGAGCTGGGACGTGATCCTAGGCATGAAATACTTGCAGAATAAAAAGACTGCATTCTGCCCCAGAGTCCATCAGCCACTCCATCCTCAGGGCCTCAGGGCCTCCTCCAGGACCTGGGCCCACCTTAATACCTGCCAAAGGCTGGGCAAGACTGCATGGCCAAGAGTGTGGATGGCAGGAGCTGTGGGCAGGGGCGTGTGAGTGCAGACCAGGGGAGGCTGGGGAGACCCCTTTCTCCTCCTCGCCATCCTGCCTGGCAACCTGGCCTCTTACCTCCCCCAGTTTGTCCAGTTTCACGTATGTTTCCAGTTTCCCAAAGCCGATATCTGACTGAAAGAGAGACAGAGCATCTGTGAGCCTGAAGGCCCCCGCATATGGTCGATCGCCCCGCCCCAGGCTCCAGGTGGGAAGGGAACGAGACCCTGTGGGTCAGGGGCGAGCAGGGGGAGGGCAGTGCCAGTCATTCTCTCCCCCTCTTCTCTCTGTCCCTGGGAGTGAGTTTCTTTCTCCCAAGGCAGTGCAGGGGCCAGAGCCCGGGGTGCAGGCCTGGGATTGCCCCACGCCCTCATCACCTGTCTCCATCCTGCTCAGAAGCCTCTCAAGGACAGGAACTGTGCCTTTTTGACACCGCACCTTGAGTGTCCAGTTCAGAACCCACTTCCCTACAGCCTCCCATCGGCACACTTGCTCTCGCTTAGCACTCCAGTTCAGTTCAGTTCAGTTGCTCAGTTGTGTCCGACTCTTTGCGACCCCATGAACCACAGCACTCCAGGCTTCCCTGTCCACCACCAACTCCCAGAGTCCACCCAAACCCGTGTCCGTTGAGTCGGTGATGCCATCCAACCATCTCATCCTCTGTCGTCCCCTTCTTCTCCTGCCCTCAATCTTTCCCAGCATCAGGGTCTTTTCAAATGAGTCAGTTCTTTGCATCAGGTGGCCAAAGTATTGGAGTTTCAGCTTCAACATCAGTCCTTCCAATAAACACCCAGGACTGACCTCCTTTAGGATGGATTGTTGGATATCCTTGCACTACAACCCTTAAAAGTACGGATTCCCGGGCCCCACCACCCAGAGTCTGATTCTGTAGGCATATGGATGAGGGATCAGAATCTGTGTTTTATAAGATTCCCCAAGGAAATCTGACAGGCCAAAGCTCAGAAACACGTGCCAGCTGGCTTACTGATCTCATCTCAGTGAAGACTCTGGAACCCAGAGTGGGCTTCATCACTGGTGGGACCCAACTGCTGCTGCTGCTGCTAAGTCGCTTCTAGGGAATGGAGACTGACAAAGGAGGATCCGCTGTGGGAATCCTCTCTGGCCAGCAGGTGGCGCCAGAGGCCCAGAAACCTCCCTGGAAACCGCTGCAGGCCTCAACTGGGACAGGCTAAACCCGGGCCATGCACCGGAGTGGGTGGCCATTCTGGTGAACTCTGACCCTCTTAGGACTCACCAGGGAGGCGCGGCGGGACATTCGGGTGAGCGGTTTGGGTAGGTCTGGGCTCTCCAGCTGCAGCTTCTGTAGGAATTCCTGGGGCAAGCGGATGTCCATGGGCAGAGAGAGCCTCTTACTGATGTCCTACAGGGGCCAGGATGAGACAAGGTGTCCGAGTTTGCTCCCAGGTAGCCAGGGCTTGTGGGGCCTGCATCTCCCATCCTGGGTCTCGCTTTCCCTGTGAACAGTCCTAGCAGGATTGAATCATGGGTGGGGATTTCTTCAAAGTTGTGCTCAGAGGCAAACGTGAACATCCAGGTGGTGCCGGGTGACCTCAGGAGGTCCCTTGCCCTCTCTGGGCCTCAGAGTCACCATCTGTAGCATGAGATTCCTGTAGACACTGTGCTTCTGTAAGCCTGCTTTTCATACATTTGGGCACATGGATATGGGCCATAAGAACAGTAGTCAAATTGTCTAGCCCTTGCTGTGTACCAGGAATGTTCTGAGCACGTGGCGTATATTAACTCATTTCATCTTCATCATGATCATTTTAACATAAGGAGACTGGTATGCAGAGGCTGAGTAACCTGCTCTAAGTTACAGATCTAATCAATAGCAGAGCTGGGTTTTGAACCCCTGAAGTCTGGCTCCGAGGCAACCACCTTCCTGGGCACACACACTTGTGGATGTGTCTCTTATCACGTCCATAGCATAGAGCCTGGAGCCCCTCACCTCCATGGAGAAGCGGCGCTGGTTCTGCCGCCGGTACTGCACGCCTGGGGACAGCTGCCCGAGGTCCTTCCCACTGTCTGTGGGGGAGAAGGTGCTGGACTCTGGCTGGGGGTCTCCACCAAGAGGACCAAGCTGCAGGTCTGAAGGGAGAGGCATCAGCTACCCTCCCAGCCTCTGCCCCAGGATGGGGGCGGAGTGGGGAGTCCAGTCCACCCTGACCTCTGTCCTTCCCCACCAGGGCCAGTTGTGCTGGTGTGCAGGAAGGCAGGGGAGGGGAGGGGTGGGGAAAGGGCCCCAGACCCCTCACCCTCGTTGCGCCTGTTGTGGAGCTGGTTGAACTGCTCTGTGAACTCCGCCAAGGACTCCTCAATGGTCTCAGTGCGGGGCACGGATAGGGAGAAGCGGCGCTTAAAGTTCTTCATCTTGCTCATGATTGGCAGGGAGCAGTGGCGGGTCCTGGGGCAGGAGAGGTGAGAACAGGTGAGAACGGGTGAGAACTGGTGAGAATGGATGATAACAGGTGAGAACGGATGAGAACAGGTGAAAAAAGATGAGAACGGGTGAGAATGGGTGAGAACGGGTGAGAATGGGTGAGAACGGGTGAGAACAGATGAAAAAAGATGAGAACAGGTGGGAATGGATGAGAACAAATGAGAATGGATGAGAATGGATGAAAACAGGTGAGAACAGGTGCGAACGGATGAGAATGGATGAGAACAGGTGAGGATGGATGAGAACAGGTGAGAATGGGTGAGCACGGGTGAGAACAGGTGAGAATGGGTGAGAACAGATGAGAAAAGGTTAGAACGGGTGAGGACAGGTGCGAATGGATGAGAACGGGTGTGAACAGATGAGAACGGGTGAGAATGGTGTGAATGTATGAGAACAGGTGCGAACGGGTGCAAATGGATGAGAACATGTGAGAACGGGTGAGAACAGATGAGAACGGGTGAGAACGGATGAGAATGGATGAGCACAGGTGAGAATAGTTGAGAACGAGTGAGAATGGATGAGAACGGGTAAGAACGGATGAGAACGTGCAGCGAGTCTGGTCAACAACAAATGTGAATCCTGGGTCTTCCCATCAAGCTCTGTCAATCACCCTGTACTTGGGGGCCAGGGCGACATGTTCCTAACCGTCTTCCTTCCTGGGAATCTTATCCCCTCTGGATTCCCTGCCCCTGGGGAGATATTCACAATGTGTATCAAGAAGCAGAGAAAAGTATGGCTCATAATAGTGGCTTGATGTGCCAATGGGATCCTGAAAGCCTCCCCAGGGCCAGACGGTAGCCTTTTAGCTGCCAGAGACCTAGAGAGTTCTGGAAGGAGGCTGGGGGGCAGGGAGGACACCAGAACCAGGTGGCCCCTGGGCCAGCAGCTCTTTACCAACTTACATGGAGGAGGCCAAATATGCCAACAGCCAGTAAGCCTAACTGATGGATGTCCATAAGCTGAACATATCTTAGCCTACACCCTTGTAATGCAGTCTGGCCCAAACCATTTCATAATACTGACACCTAGAAGCCCCTCTCTGGTTTGCTGTGAGTCCCCAGGAGACAGGAAAAGAGAGGAAAGGCATGAGGGGAGGACGAGGGGAGGACCTGGCCCTGTTCCCATCTCTCCTGCTGAAATATGGGAGGTCCGGAGCAGCTGAATGTCTCAGGGCAAAGCCAGAAATTTGCCGGAAACAGATAGGGCCCCCTGGGGAGAGGACGCAGAGCACTGTCGGTCCTTCCCACACAGAAGCCAGCAGGCAGGGCCTCCACTGCAGCGCAGACAATGAAGCAGCGGGGCGGGCTGTCTGCTTGCCCCTGGGCCCCCTCCCCAGCCAGGAGGGGTTCCCTCCCGAGGCTGCGCAGCCGTCTTGGCCTCTGAGAAGGGGACATCCTGCTGGCCTCTCAGTGCTGGTGCCACTGCTTCTTCACGCCTACTCTTCCTTCTCTGTTCTGCCCTGAAAACTCAGAGTGGGGCTGTCACACCTCCCCTCCCCTCCCCTCTGTGGTTTCATAAGCTTCCAGCGTGTCCGCCCCCTCATTCTGCTCTGCCCACTTCTCCCTCAGCTACAGTGGGGCTGGGATCAAGAGGCCTCACAGGCACCCCCCACCCCCCACGCCTGCCAAGAAGCCATCAGGGCCAGCCCTGTGATGGAAGGGACCACCCTGCACTCTCTCTGGGTTTCACCCATGCACCAAGCATGGCCCCTCCCCAGAGGATGCTCTCAGCACTGCCACTGGCCAGTAACCAGTTGCCAAGGCAACCAGGCCCCTCCTGAATCCTGGTTTAAGGGATGATGGGTCAGTAACATGTTTACTTTGTGTAATGATCATATCCTTCTGTCCTCAACCAGCCTGGAAAAGGTCCTTCCCCTGGGCCTGCAGGCTCCTGACTGCCTCCAAAGGAAGCTAAGTTGAGACCTTCCAGCTCTCCTAGCTCAGACCCTTTGCTTCCTCAGGCTGGCACCTCTCAGAGAATAGGCCTCAGGTCCACACTGCCCTCTGAGCCTATCTCTGCCAGTGGGCCCTGAAGTCTTGCCAGTTCAGCCCAATAAATGAAGAGCCAGGCACTGGGGCTAGTGGTGAGTGAAGCCTGGTCCCTCTTCTCAAGGACTTGGGGCTGTGAGGGCTCCTGAGGTGAGGTTCCTGAGCTGAGAACTCCTCTTGCAGCTTCCCTGCAAACATCACCAGCCTGGAGCTTCCCTGCTTCTCCATCTCCAAGCTCATCCCCATCAGTCAACCTCAGCTGCTCCTCTGGGCTCTGTGTGATATCCCAAGCCTGCAGTCTGCAGGATTCATATGGACAGAAAGCTCCCAGAGGCTGCCAGCCACCTTATTCTTGTGTAGAGCTCACAGGGAAATGGGGGCAGGAACGGGGGCTTCCTGATGGAGGCAGTGTGTAAGTTCCAGTGACAGGAGGACCTCGACATGCCCTGCATGTTCGCTAACACCTCCCACACGACGGGAGAGTGGAGATCTCCCCGTTGCACAGACCACCTGTTTACAAGTTGGGTGAACATCAGCATCAGCAAGGAGTGTCAGAAAAAATTCCAATTCCTCGGTCTCACTCTCAGATTCTAGAACTGAAGCTCTGAGGATGGTGCCTGGGGAAATGTGTTTTTAAAAACCATTCCCAGTGATCTGAACATTAGAGCCATGGTTGGGAAGTAGCTGAGGTCCAGGTAAGGGATGGAATCTGCCCAGGTTTTCAGATGGCCCTAATGTGCTGTGATGGGGAACCCAGGGGGTGGGGGAGACACAGGAAGGTGGGGTGAATGCTGAGTGGAGCACAAGACCCCCTGGGAGGGGAGGAAATAACTGCCCTTCTCAAACTGGTGCCCCAAGCTCAGTCATGGTCATCCTAGGGGGCGGGGGAACTGGGCACTTGGCTTCCTGAGGTCTGTGTTTCGCCAAGGTGGTGGGGGGCAGTCACGTCCTCTTCTAGAAACAGGGCTCCCCATAATGCTGTCCTACAGTCTGGGATTTATGGGATGGCGGGTTGAGTTGGTGACTCAGGAATCCACCAGGAGCTGCCATAAATCTGACGCCCTCGCTCTTGCCTGGAGGGGAGGGGAAGGGAAACTCATCAAAAGCCTTGTGGGAGGGAGGTCCCCAATTTCTACAAGGCAAAGGAGAACCACTAAATTCCACCCACCCTCCTCGTGGCTAAGTTAAGAGCAAGGAGCCACTAGTGGAACCAGGAAGCATGGAAAGAGTGAAACTGGAGACGAGCAGGAATGCGGAGCCAAGCGATGCAGACGACACAGGGGGACCAGCTGCTCTCAGCCAGCCTGAGAAGAGAGAGAGGAAGTGGCTGCTGCTGCAGCAGCAGCAATGGGGGCGAGACGTCGGGATGGGCCTCCTGATGGCGGCCGGGGAGCAGGCAGCAGTAACCACGCAGAGAGTGGACACTGCTCTCCGATGGGGACAATTGGGGCATTGAACCCAGCAGGGTCTGAGTGCAACAGGGCAGACTGAGCAGTGAATGATCTGTTGTTTCCTAGCTCAGGACACAAGATGCCTCTGTCACTTCTTTCTTGGGAGTGTCAGCTCCTCAGATTTGAGGGTCAAGGGGGAAGGGAGACAGGAAAAAGGCCTGTTACCTTCGTGCAGTCGGCCCCTCACCCGCGTCGGGGGACAGAAGGGCTCAGTGTCACCCAGCCTGAAGCCAGCCCAGGGCCGGGCACAGTGTGGCCTTTGTCCCCAGGGCCAGGGAGCCATCTGGGGCTGTCCCCGGGCAACCGGTGCCAGGGGAAGAGGGAGACGCGCGTTCAGAGATGCTGGCCTGGCTGGGTGTGGGGTGGTGTTGAAGGAGCAGTCCCTCTTGGGAGCTGCAGGATTGGAAGGCAGACCCCAGCCCTTCCTGCTGCCTAGGTGAGTCCATGAAGTTCTCACCTACCTGCCATCACTTCCTCCTGGGCGCACACCAGCCAGCCAGAGAAGTGGGTCGCACAGGAGGAAGGGGGAGCCGGGCCAGGAGGACACTGACACTTCTCCAGAGGCTGCCGTGAGAAAGGGCAGGGCTCCTGGAGTGCTGGCCGGAGCGGGCACTCACAGAGCCACCATTCCAATCCTCGCTGGCTCCCAGAGGGGAACTGACTTGCTCAAAATCATGCAGGAACTTCCTGGCTGTTGCCAAGTGCACAAGCTCCATGACTGCATTGCTCCTTTTTCTCCTAGCTAGAAATGCCCCCTGCCCCTCCAGAGGCCCAGGTTGTAAGTGCTATTCTCTGCCTCCCAGGTCTCCTCCACCCTCCCCCCAAATTCAAAGCCAGACAACCCCAGATGGCAGTTCTGCGTTAACGCCAGCAGGCCGAGGACAGCGTGCAGCCATCGCTCGTAGGGATGCCATCGCTCGTAGTTCGGCTCGTCTTTCATTCCATGATTATTTACTGAATATCTACTGCATGCCAGGCGCTGTTGCTGACCCTGAGAATCTACTTGTGAACAAAATGGGCACTAATCCTGTCCTCACGGTGCTGACGCTCTAATGGGGGTGGGGAGAGGTAGCAGACAATATAGTTAAATATAATTAAATAAAATACACAGCATGTTAGATGGTGACATGTGCAAGGGAGAAAAAACAGGAAAGAGATGGGGCGTGAGAGGTGAGGTGTTGGAATTTTAAATAGGGTGATCAGGACGTCTTCCTTGAGAAGGTGGCATCTTTTGAGGAAAATTCTGAGAAGGTACCGGGGAGGGAGCTAGTCATACAGAATCTGGGGGAAGCAGTTAACAGGGAAATGGCAGGTGAAAAGGTCCTGAGGCAGAAGTGAGTTTGGGGTGGTCTGGAGAGCAGAGAGGGGCAGATCATGCTGGGTCCCTGCGGGGTCTGGGAGGGCCTGAGTGATCTGATTGGGTTTAGGTTCTAACAGGCTCCCTCTGACCGCAGCACAGGGGCTGCAGGGAGCCTGGCCAGGAGGTGGCAGTGACAGGGGTGATGGCTGGGATCAGAGTGGTACAGAGGAGGCGGGGAGAAGCGCTGGCTCCCGGCGTATCACAGAGGGGCAGCCGGGGGGATTTGCTGACAGACTGCGAATGGGGGAGTCGGGAAAGAGTCATGCGGGGCTCTGAAGGGGTTGGCCTGAGCCAGGGAAGGACGGGCGGCCACCGTGGGGGTGAGGGCGCTGGGAGCGGAGACCTGGTGGGTTTTGGGCACGAGCTTTATGTTCGCTGATGTCTGAGTGGGGGTGCTGAGTTGACACAAGGAAGGCACTCAGAAAATGTTAGCTCTCTTCTCTCTTTTCTTCCCTCGGCTTCCGGCACAGATGTAAAAATATCAGAAAAGAGGTCCATATAAAGCTCATCCTATAACACACACCCCTCACAGACATTCCTACCGTCCATAAGGCGCTTTGAGACCTTGGGATGGAAGAGGAACAGGAAGCAGGGGACGTGGTCAGCGGTGGGCAGGCCAGAGCCTCTAGACAGAGAGGGCAGGGCAGGCAGGAGGGGTCCCCGTGGCTGACACCGCCAGGCAGGGCCCTCAGCCCCCCGGTGGACAGCGTCCATTCCTGGGGAGGCCGCCAACCTGTAGGCCCTTCACCCCCTGTCCAGGAGGCGCAGAGGCTCCCCGCCCCCAGGACAACCTCTGCCAGGACCCAGAACTAACCCCCGCCCTCCGGCTGGGACACCTGGAAGACCCAGACGGGCAGATCCTGGAGACAGAGAAGGAGGCTGGCAGAACATGCCAGGAAGCTGGGCCATGGGCTCCCTCTCACAGGAATTTGGCTGCAGGCTATTGCAGAGGGCGAGGTCAGCTTTTCCTCCTAAATCTCAGGGAAGCCAGCTCTGAGATCCCTCAGGAAACCTTATGAGAAGCCTCTTTGCCTTCCTCCTGAATAAAGCCCTCACTGGGACTTCCCTGTGGTCCAGTGGTTAAGAATCCGCCTGTCAATGCAGGGGATGCGGGTTCAACCCCTGGCCTGCAAAGATCCCACACACTGCGGACCAGCTGAGCCTGAGGGCCACAACAGCTGAGCCTGCGCTCTGCAACAAGAAAAGCCCGTGCTCCACAGCTAGGGAAGGCTGGTGCCCAGCCACAAAGACCCAGCACAGCCAAAATAACAAAGAGATACAGTTTATTTTTAAAAAGCCCTGATTCACAGCCTGCAACCCAGGGCCCTTCAGAGGCAGCATCACCTTCCTTTGGGGCTCAGTCCTCCCCACTCCCCACCGTGGCCTGTGGTTCGGGTCCCAGGCCTCCAGAAGCCTCCCCAGGCGGGCACCCTCCCGACGGGCACCCTCGTGAAAGTGCGTCATCCATGGGGAGGCCGCGGGGAGGACTCTGCTCACGCCCCTCACCAGGCGCGCTTCGACCGCCAGGTTAGCTCTGTGGCACACAGCAGTCTGGCTGTGTCATCAGCACTTGGAGCACCTACTGAGTTCCAGGCACGTGAGTGCTTTTCCAAGTCCCCCCTTTTGCTTTGTTTTGTTTTCTTTTCTTTTAGGTCTCAGTCTCTGCGAGCCCAGGGCTAGGGGATGAAGGAAGTAATTTCCAACTGCCCACTTTCCGAAGCCCCGAGGGTCTGTCCCTCGTTCCCAAAGGCTGACCACCAGCTATGGTCCTCATGACACTCTCTGCTGCTCGCTTCCTGGCCCTGCCTCGGCCACTCTGGGCCCATGGGCAGGTTTTAAAAATAAGCAGGGGCCACGGCTGACCAACTCTGCACACGTCACGCGCTGGGACTTCAGAGACACCCCTTCCCCCAGCAGAACCGTGCCTGCAGGGACCTGGCAGATAGCATCTCTTCCTGCACCCTCTCACTGACCCTGCCCTGTACGGCTTGAGGCTTTGGTTTCCCTAGCTTGTAACAAACCTCAGGGGAAGCCAGTCACCCCAGGATGGCCTGGAGCCGGGAGGGAGCAGGGAAGCAGAGGCCCCGGAGCCCTCATCACCCCTCATCACTCACTTTGCTCTGAGAGCTCCAGCCTGGGGGAGAGGCCGTCAGCCTGGGCCTTTCTGAGGGGCCGGGATCCAGGGACAGAGAGGCCTGTGGTCACCCTGCCAGTGAACAGATGCTCTGGAAGCAGGGACAGAGCTCAGAGAAGATTCCCACAGCTCCTGCCGGAATGCGTGGGGGCAGGTGGGGAAGGCCTTCCAGGAGCAAGCTGGACTAACCCACAGGAAGCCGGTCAGGAGGCGGCTGTCTGGAGCCCAGGGTTGCCTCTGTCCTAGACAAGTGCACCCCAATTCTTCCCAATGGCAGTGGGAGCAGGGTGGGCTGGGGCAGAGGGAACAGCTTCTGGCAAGCAGCCAGAACCCCAGGGAGGCCTGTGCGGGCCTCGGGCGGGCAGGAGCCACAGCATGGTGAGGGATGGCGTCCTACCTGATGCAAAAGTCCTATCATGAGGGTACGTGCCGTCCGGGCCTGCTTGCCAGAAGGCTCTGCAGTTTGGAGTCATGGGAGGAGCCCCAGCTCTCCCACCTACTAGCACTGTGACCTGGGAAGACCTCAGCTTCCTTATCTGCAAAATGGAGAGAATGTCCAACCTCCTATCCAGTTGCCCCTGGCTGTGAGACCTGACTTTCTCAGTGGCCTTCTGATGACGTCACTTCCCCATTTTAAATCCTTCAGTATTAACACCACCCTCAGGAAAAAGTCCAAACTCCAGCGGCCAGACTAGGCCTCTTGTGTTTTGACCCCTGTCTCCTCCTGGTCTCTGCTCTCAGCCCTCCCTGGAGGGTCCAGCTTTCAGGAACACAGCTGACATTCTCAGAGGAAAGCACCCTCCTGGCCACCCCTGGGAAGGTCTTCCTCACTTTTCCCTCAGTAAAACTGCTCCCTGACTCAGCTGCTGCTTCCCCTGGAAGGCTGCATGTGGCTGCCCCTCCTCCCGGGAGGTAAAACGAGATGCCTCCAGACTGACATGTCCTTCAGGGCAAGAGCATGGACTGGGGCAGCTTTGCTTCCACGGCCTCACGTGGAACCTAACCTACCAGGCGCTTAGCCAGTGTTCATGGAATGAATGGGCATACTGAATTAGACCATAGCTGGTGTGCTGTAATGGCTCATTTGAGCCTCTCCTCTACATTTAAACATTAGACCCATTGAAGACAAAGACCTTACCCCCCAGGACACTCTGTTGGTGTGCAGAACTTCCTTCCACTCTCAGGCAGGCCAGGTCCTGTTGCTATGTTTATCTTCTCCTTGTCAGGCCAGCCCCAACTCTTAGCAGGTGGGACTTGAGCCCAAGTGGGTGGCCTGGCCCTGCCCTCTTCCTGGGGATACGAAAGCAAGCCCGGGGGTCCATCGGCCAGCCCAGGACTCCCTGGGACATCTCTCCTCTTCGGTTCTCCTAACTCTCCATAGGAACGGGAACCCAGGGACCGGAGCACCAGGGACGAGGGGAAAGCCAACCAAGTGTTCACATCTTCAAGGCTCAAGGCAGACGTGACCTCTTCCTCCCGCCTCCTGCCACACCCCTCCTATTCTCTCTAGCCTGAAATTCTGCTGGCCACGTGGGGCCCCTAACCTGGGCTCCCACAGCATTCTAGATGTCCCCAAGCAGCGCACTTGGCTTGCTGTATTGTAACTGCTGGCTTGTCTGTCTCCCTAGTTTGCCTGTGGGCAGGTTAAGGGGAAGGACTGGTCTGACTCATCATTACACCTCTAGCCCCTGACACAGGGCTTGGCACCGCGCAAACCCTCAAACGAGCAGTGAGGGAATCTACGAAAACCGAGTGTTCCTGGTTCGGGGGGTGTTTGGAGGTAAGTGGGCCGCCCAGAGGCTGCCAGTTGCCCACTGGACTCCAAGCCTCAGCTGTAAGCTAGGGTCTTTCCCCAGGGCAATAGGATCATGGGGTCGGGGGTGCTGGGGCAGAGACAGTGGCTTCTGGCCCAGCAGCCGCGCTCCCAGTGAGGTCTGTGCAGGCTTCAGGGTGGGCAGTTGCCATAGCTTGGTGAGGAAGAGACAAGGGATGGAGACGATCCTCAAGAGAGGTTCCAGATGAACCTGCGCTGAGTTGGGGTTCCCAGGTCTTGTGGGGAGGGGGCTCGGCAGGCCCCGGGGCCCTCCTCCTGGGCTCCCATCCCCCAGGGGCAGATTTCCAGGGCCTCATGGGTCACATATACTACCTGGGCTCAGACCTTGACCTTGACCCCTACAGATGACCCCTCCTCACCCCAGACCGCCCCATCAGCCCTGCTGATACTCCATCACTCTTTTTGGCTTCCTGGGGCTCAAGGAATGAAGCCACATATATCATCTTCTGGCATTTTCTTTTTTGGTCTTTTTTGGACACCCAGCCAAGGCTGGCTTGGAATCTCTGGAGAAGCTGTGGATTTCTAAGTGATAAGGTGGGGCGAGGTACCCTTCTGTCAGCTCTGGTCCTGGCCGTCCCAGACATCCCAGACCAGGGGCAGGAGCAAGGAGCCGGGGCAGGCAAGACCTCTGTCTCGTACATCTGCTTCCAGACCAGGCCCACCCCAGCTCCCAGACAGAGGAGACCCTTTTCCACTCCTTTCAGCAGCGTGCATTAAAGAAAGACCCTCAAGGAAGGTCCCTCACCTACCATCAGTGTTTTTAAAATTCCAGAGTCTGGAACATTTTCTTAAGTCTTCCTTGCTAAATTTCAGTGGAAATAGCTCATCTGTTTCCACTCTGTTTGCCTAAGCACAGAGCCTGATGCCCACCATCCTCTATTCAACCAACAGGAGGAGAAATAAAGAGCACCCAGGTCACCGTCCCTTTAGTCTTCCCTCGTCCAGACTGAACAACCTGTCGGGGATCTTTGTTAACATCTCTGGTTTTTTCACCACACCCAACTTTAGCAACAAACGGCAGGGGCTTTCAAGCACGCATCCCAGGGGAACAGCTGCCTCTCGAGTAGTGAGGGGGCCGGAGGGGAGGGTTTCCCACATCTCCAGACCACATTCCTATTTATACTGCACTCCCCGCACTCCCCACCACCAGTCTGGCCCAGAGATGCCACGCCCGCATTCTGAAGGACCCTGGCCAACATTCTCCACCCTTCAGGGCACGCTGGCCTCCGCACACTCAGCGTGGCCTCCCTCTCACCAGGCAGGGTCCAAGCAGCCGCTGCAGCCACGACCACCGCCCTGCTCCTCTTTGTCTCCAAAGCCCGCTCTGGGACAACTCCGAACATCCTATGCTTTGGACGTCCAGTCAGCGGCACCCACCGCTCAGAGCTTGGGCAGCGGCGTTGGTTTCTCCCAGTCCCGGTCTCATTCCACAAGCACCTGCCCAGCACCAGGCTCTAGGCTCGGTCCCAGGCTCTCATACGTCTCCCTTCCCCCAGCCCCTGGTTCTCCGGCTTCCTCCTCCCTCCCCTGTCTGGGAGCTCACTTCCTCTACCTGGCCCTGAATGTCAGGCTGCTCAGAGTTCCCTCTTTGGTCCTCTGTTCTTCCGTCTCTACACTCATCCTGACGACCTCAGACTTTCCTTCAGTGGAAACCACCACCCACGTGCTGATGACTTCCAGATTCACAGCTCAGGCCCCACCACGACCCTGTGCCTCACACACAGGCCCGAATGCCTGCTGGGCACCTCGGTCTGGATGTTCCCCCAGGCTCTGGGATATTAGAATTACCCCACTGGGCCTAGGACAGTCCCTGAGACAGCAAGCAGTTTGAGATGTGTATTTAAATGAAAAGGGCATTTGTGTACAACTTGTAAAAGCTGTGTGCTAGGCATATATGTGTCATACATGTTCACCCTATAAATACATGTAGACACTGTCTATAATCCAGCAGGACACACACACACATACACACAATAAATATATATATGTATATATTCCAGAAGGCTCTAAATTAAAATGCTAACAGTAGTTATCTAACTGGGTAACAGAATTACGAGTGATTTTAATACCTCCTTTTTGCTTATTTGCAGCTTCTAATATTTCCATAATGAACTTTCATTGCTTATGTTAAAAGAACAACGCTTCTTTCTAAATGAAAAGAAAGTATTTTTAGATAGAGATTCCAGAACTGTTTAGTGCAAACCTTGGGAGAACTATGATTATCTAAGCAGGGTGGGCAAGCATTCCTGTAAAGGCCAGACTGCCAGTATTTTAGGCTTTGTGGCCATACGGTCTCTGCTGCCGTCACACAACTCTATCCCCCTAAAAGTACCCACAGACAGGATGGAAACGAATGCATGGCTGTGTTCCAGTAAACCTTCACTCGTGGACACTAAATTTCATGTATTATGTAATTTTCAAGTGTCACAAAATATTACTTTCATCTTTTGAATTTTTCCCAACCACTTAAACCTATAAATATCATTCTTAGCTCACAGGTCAGACTAATATAGGCTGGATTTGGCCAAGAGCCATGGTTCTTCAAGCCTTGCCCTTTGGCATCAGTGCCTGTATGATGTTTGAATCCCACACCCACTGCCTTGGGAAGTACTTTCCCTCCTCCCGTCTGACAAGGAGGCCTTCCAGGCCTTCCTCATCCACCAGAGCTATGGCAAGGGCCAGCTACCCCGGCCTCAGCTGGGGGAAGGCCCTGCACTTCAGAGTTTGGGGGATCAAGACCCTCCTGGGGTCTCCAAGGACAGCTCCCCTTGCCAGCAGGCTTGGCAAAAGCTGGAATCGCAAACCAGCCATCCTGGACAGGGTTCTAGGAATCCCCAGGTCTGTGCCCTCATCTACCAGGTGAAGAAGGGAAGACTCAGAAAGGGGAGCAGCCTGCCCAAGGCCACTTGGACGACGGGGTAGAGCCAAACTAGAACCGAGGGCTTGTGACTCTGAGCTCAGTGCCCGTTCTGGGGTTGGAAGGGACAGCAAGGGTCTGGCCAGAGATGGCATTCCTTGCACCGGGCACCATTATCAGGGACATCAGCTGTCCATGGAGAGCCGCCTTGCCCAGGGAAGCAGCCAGGCAGGTCTGGCGTCAGCCCAGAGCGTGGCACCCGGCCCAGCCGTGGCAAGGGGTGCTGCCAGCTGAGCTCCGTGCCAGGAACAGGGAGGGGCTTAGGGCCCCCTTTCCTGGCCTCAGCCCATGGCCTACTGGTAGAGGGGGTCTAGGGACCCAGCACTGCTGATGTCACAAGCGTGATGCCCTCCAGCACAGGACCTACTCCCTACCTGCTTCCAGGTGCTGGATCCTGCCAGGATGTGGGGAAGGACAGCTATGCCCACCCCCTCCCCGGGCCTGCTCTCTCAGCAAGAATCTCCTTTGCTGGGTGGCCAGGGCCAGAAGGGAGAAGCAGCCCTGTTTCCTGAGGGGACCCCCAAAGAAAGAAAAGGGGAGGTTCCTTTATGGAAGCGAGGGGGGAGGACAGAAATCATTCTGGAGCTTTGCCAGAGCTTCTCACAATAATGATAACATGGAGAGGGCGCTTGGGGTAAGGGAGCGTAGAAGTGTTTTAAGAATAGTTTCCTCCCCAGCTGGGGGCCTGAGCCCTGGTTTCTACAGGGATCAAGGAGAGGGCAGGGTTCTGAGAACCGCCAAATGCGGTCCGCTGACTCCGTCTGCCACCAGCCCTTGGTCACGACACCAGGTAAGGCAAAAGGCGAGGAGTACCGTTGACATTATCTCATCGGAATTCTCATGAGGCAATACTGTTCCTCTCTCCATTTTCTAAAGAAGGAAACTAAAACTTGGGTGAGCAAGGTCTTTCACCGAAGGCAACCACTTCCTGAGCAACAGGGGCAGGATCTGAACTGACCCCGAAGTTCAAACACTGCCCCCACCCATGGCGGGCAAGAGACACACCCTCCACACACAAAAATGAATGAACATGCCAGCACGCCGTCATTAGCAGGCCACTCAGGACTTCCCTGGCGGTCCAGTGGCTAAGACTCCAAGCTCCCAAAGCAAGGAGCCCAGGTTTGATCCCTGGTTAGGGGACCAGGTCCCACGTGCCACAACTAAGAGTTTGCATGCCACAACTAAAGATCGTGCACGCTACAGGAAGATCGAGGATCCTGCGTGCTGCAACTAAAACCCAGGGCAGCCAAACAAATAAATATTTTTAAAAATTATCGGGTCATCTTGTCTATACCGACCCCTCTATTTCCAGGAAAGACTTTATTTAACGTCAGAAGGGTGGGGTGGGAGCACAGGGTGAAACCACTACCCAGAGTTCCCAGGCTCACCACTGCCCTTCAGAGGTCCAGGTCAGCGTCTCCAAGACCAGGGTGTCCTGTCTTACCAGGGCCGCTCATGCTGTCAGGGAGCCTGAAGACCCTCTTGAGTTCAAAGGCGCTTCTCACCCTGCCTCCTTACCGCTCCTCCTCTGTAGACGGGACCCTGAAGATGGCACGAGCTGGGGGGCTCTCCTTCCAACGGGAGGTCTGGCTGAGATGCGCCCACAGCGCCCCCTCTTCCTAGTCTGCTGCTGCGCCACGGGCCAGCTCCTGCCAGGCCAGCCCCGGGCTCTGTTGTGATCCTGGATCCCAGGCTGTCTGAGCGGCCATGAGCCCAGCCTTAGAGCTGGCTTCTGTGTGCATGCAACGGCACATGGGCTTTGGGGCCCACGACAAGACACTGGTCTGCTCCCACCCCCAGAGATGGGAAAGTGCCTACTCAGCAGCTGATGCCAGGAGGGCGAAGGGTCCAGGGTGGACAGAAGAGAGATGTGACTCACGCCCAAAGGGGCGAAGCTAATTGGGTGAGTCTGGATCCGGGCCAGCCACTCCCTCCCAGACAACAGAGCAGAACTGGGCCCGCAGTTGAGCACTGGGGGAGGGTCTTCTTACCCCAGGGAAGGGAGGCCTGGCGGAGGGCCCTCAGAGCAGGAGGCTGTTAGCTTTCCAGCCCCCACGGCCCACCCCACTCCTCTTGGAAGCTGAGATAGAGGGGAGGGTAGAGTCCCAAGGCACAGCAGGTCCCCTCCTGGCAGGTTCTCATCTAAGAGTTCTCATCCACCTAGCCCCCACTCTCTTACACAGGGACCTCCTCCTCAATCTGGAGGAATGGAAAAGATACTGCTAAGGGCCCAGCTTGATGAGATTAGGAAAGCCTGCCTCCATCTCTACCCAAAGCCAGGCACAGTGCGATAACTAGGAATTCGTTCCCAAACAACAAATAAAACCACTGGTTATTTAGCATTTGCCAGGTGCCAGGCAGTGTACATCACTTCATTTAATTCAGGTAACAACCCTCCCTGTTATGACCTCCATTTCACTGATGAGGAAACAGGCTGGGAGAAGCTCAGGAGTTTGCTGGGAGAGAGGAGTCACACAGTGAGAGCATGCTGGGCTGGCCCTCTCCTTTAGATCTCAAACTCAGAGTAGGAAAAAACAAATCAGAGAAGGGATAGGTGGAGATACTGAACAAAAGTCCAAAGCAGGGTGATCCCAGAAAGTAGAGGCCAGACTGCGGTAGGAGCTGGGAGGGGCCAAGCCAGGCATGGGGCTTGTCTACCTGGGCACAGGAAGGTCAAATCACCAGAGGACAGTCTGGGTCTGTAGGGAAAACAAATGCAGACATTAAGGCAGCTCCCTCTCCTCGAGGCCCACGGTGAGGGGGCACTTCCAAGGCAGGCAGCTTGATCCCACGAGGTCTTAGACCAAGAACTTAGTTGCTCCTCAGATCAGGTGCCTCTCTCCCACAACCCATGGAGAAGCCATGCTCTGCCTGGCACAGGACAAGTGAGAGAGTCCTTACTCAGAGCACCAGCCCCCATCCTTCCTTCTCCAAGGACCAATACAGAACCAGACAGCTCCGGAGTAGGCTGGGGTCTCCCTTGATGGGGGCATGAACTAAGAGCCAGGGGGCTTGAGGTCAGAGGAAGTGGGATCCCACCTATGTGGATCTGGGGAGAGTTGGTGTCGCAGAGTCTCTGTTTCCTCACCTAAAGTGGGATGATAATAACAGCTGTGGTGGTGCTACTGGTAAAGAATCTGCCTGCTAATACAGGAGATGTTAAGAGATGCGGGTTCAATCCCTGGATCAGGAAGATTCCCTGGAGGAGGGCATGGCTTCCCACTCCAGTATTCTTGCCTGAAGAATCCCATGGACAAAGGAGCCTGGCAGGCTACAGTGCACAGGGTCACAAAAGTGGCACATGGCTAAAGTGACTTAGCACGCACTCATGCATAAATAATACCTACCTCATAAAGTTATGTGACATACTGCTTGGCTCCCCGTAGATAATTGATAAACGGTAGCCACTGAGGCATTAAGAAATCAAATGTAACTTACTGAAAACTACTCTGGCTCTAGAAACCCCAGTAGGCTTGGGAAGAATGAAGGCTCCTGGCTGAGGGTGGGCAGCCAGAGGGAAGAGTCCCAGGAACCAAGGGGGTGGGGAGTTTGCAGGGCTGGGGGGAGGTGAGGCTCACAGGCTCATCAGTTGCACAGGAGCTGCCTGAAGCAGGGTAACCTGAGACAGAAGCTCTCCCGTGGCAAGGTGACCCTCTCTCCAGAACACCTTGGGATGCAGACCCAAACCTAGGAGCCAGTATTGCCTGGGGCCATCTTTGCCTTCCCCCAACCCTAAGCAAGGGGTCCCAGACACCCCCTGCCCCCGGCCCCCGCCCAGGTCAGAGGAAAGGTAGGGGATATCTCTGAGGATGCACCTGTCAGCCAGACATTCCAGCATCCTCCTCCTAAGGATTCTGCTCCCCCAGGCCAGTGTCCAGGAACGTGCTGTGTGCCTGAGCCCGGTGGAAAATGCCCCACGAGCACGCTGAATCTCACAGGGCGCCGACACTGGCGGGCCAGGCCAGTGGTGTCAGTGAGTCACAGGGCTCAGGACGCAGTTGGGGAATTGCTGAGGGCTGGGCTGGGGGTGGGGATGAGGTTCTGGGGAGCTGTCTCCCACTCATGCTGTAGGGAAGGAGTTCAGAGAGGATCAAAGGCCCCTGGTGCCCAGCAGGGTGTTGATCCCAAGCACCAGAGATGGAGATCAGTCACTGTCTCAACCGCAGGACTCCCACCACAAGGCCTGAAGACAGCTCCAGAAACCCTGGCCCCCAACAGGCAGAGAAGAGAGGCCTCCAGCCAAAGCTGACTTCAGATTTCTGATTCCTGATCATCTCCTCCCCTCCCCAAGAATCCTCAGGCCACATTTCCCAACTGGCCACCCACCCTTCCCATGACTAAATTAACCTTTTGCCTGTTGCGCCTGGGTGGGCAAGGGGCATTGCCCCTTTGGTTGGCCTGGGAGAGAAGAGCCCCCCGCAACCCCCGCACCCCCACACACCCCCTAGCGCTGGAAGCTGCAGGGCTTCACGTGTCCTGTCCTTCCACCTTCGCCCTAGGGCCATGGCCTCCCACCCGCGCCAGACTGTCTCTCTGGAAAGTTCACCGGAGCCCCGAAAGCCCTTCAAGGCGGGGTCTGGTCCCACACTGGCGGGTTCTCCCATTACTGTAGGCTCCTGACCCTTGCCCTTCCCAGGAGGAAGGGAGCAGAGAACGCGCCCGATTCCCGACCGGGTGAAAAACTTTGCTTCCTAGGAGCTCGGGGGAGGCCAAAGTGAGTTCCGCTGGAGACGCCCGGGAGGGGCGGCGGACCTGAGAAGGCAAAACAGCCCTCCGTCCTAAGCGCCTGGACGCGGGGAGCCGGCCTGCGCAGGGAGGGCATCGCCCGCCCCCCAGCACGCTGGCCCAGCCGCCCGGCGATCGCCGACCTCCCCGCGTCGCCCTGGAGTCGCCCTGCAGCCCCGGCCCCTTGCAGAAGCAGACCTGCGCCTTTAAGAGCCGCTGGGTTTACCTTTGCTCCGTTTACCCGGCGCCGCGCTGCCCCCTCCTCCCGGGCCCCCCGCCCGCCCGCCCGGCCCGCCAGCCGCCGCGAGTCGCCCGCGGACTCACCGCGCGTGTCCTGGGGGCCGCGGTGCGCCGGCTCCCGCCCGCGACAGCCGAGGGGCCGGGCCCTGCGCCCTGCTGGGGTCCCTGCCCGCGCTCGGAGCTGCGGCCGCTGGTCGGGAAAGGTGAGCGGCTCCCGGGAGAGGCTGCAACCTGAGCGGGAGGAGGAGGGGAAAGGGGAGGTGGGGAGGAGGGCGGGGAGGAGGGGAGAGCCCGGCCCCCGCCAGAGTTTTTCACACGCACGGCCCGACTCCGCCCCCGGCTCGCCCGCCCGCCCTGCCCACAGCCGCTGCCAATCCCTGGGGCTCGCTCTGCCCTGGTGCCCACCCCTCTCTCCCATCTGGAAGCCAGGGTCCAAGCGCCTCTTCCGGTTTCGTCCCTCCGCCTGGCCTCCGTCAGCCCTCTGGGGCTGCCCTGAGCGCCTTGACCCGGGGATGAGGTCTCCAGACTTGGAGCACCCAGGACTGGGGCCAGGGCACCGGAGAAGTGGGGGGATTTGCTGAGTGTCCACCTCTCAGTGAAGCTCTCCCAGCCTTCTGGGTCTGACGCTGGATCCCAGCACCTGGCACCCCAGGAGTTAATGTGCACAGACGGGTCCCGTTGGTCATTTTTGCCTTTAGAGTTCTTGACAGCAGCAGTCCTGGCAGGGCTGTCCCTCTGTCCAATGGGATTTATCACTTACCTTCAGGTAAGTCAGGGCTTCCCTGGTGGCTCAGGCAATAGTCTGCCTGCGATGCAGGAAACCCAGGTTCAATCTCTGAGTCAGGAAGATCCCCTGGAGAAGGGAATGGCTATCCGCTCCAGTATTGTTGCCTGAGAAATCCCATAGACAGAGGAGAGGTGGGCTACAGTCTATAGGGTCGCAAAGAGTTGGACTCTACTGAGCGACTAACACACTGGCACACAGGTAAGTAAAGATAATCATCGCTCCCACTTCCTACCCCGAGGAGTAATTCAGTATCTCCTTTTGGAATAAAACCCTGCGAGCCAACTGAAAATTAATTACCAAAGAAGGCTTACGGAATACCTCATGCTAGGCCAACTTTCATTTTAGAGAAGGGGAAACTGACACCCAGAAAGGATATTGGATTGGCACAGTCTCACAAGGAGTTAGTGGCAAACCACGATGAGGACCTAGGCCAAAGGCCACCACCATCCCTGCCCATCAGATTTCAGGGATCAAAGGAAAACTGGGATGGGATCAAGGGCCCAATCTGGCTCCCGTCCAGCGGCACTTCCTCCTGAAGGCTGTGAGGAGAGGAGATGGTCACCAAATCAGGGAGGTCTGTGGCCTCTGCGCTGCGAGTGGACGTGGCCTCTGCAGTCTGGGGCTCCTGGCAGAGGACTCTTGAGGAGGGGTAGTCCACAGTGGGGATGTGTTTCTGCTGAATGCTCTCTGACAATTGATTAAAAGTGACTGCCACTCTTTAAGTCCTAGGCTTTGAGCCTGGGCCTTTTCCCTAGAGAGGAGACTGAGTGGTTAAGAATAGGAAAAATTTCTTTCTGGAAGACATGGGCCTGAGATCTGCCCTCCGACATCAGCCTTCATCCAGCCTTCAGCACAAGATCTCTCGCGACTCCACAGGGCTTGGACTTGGGAGGGAGAAGACAGACACCGGGCCCATCAGGACAGTGACCAGGCAAAGGGCCTCCCAACTCTTTGCTCCCTCCGTCTTCTCTGCCAGGGCATGCAGATTTCCTGGGCCCATGTGCTCTATAAGAATAAATCTGCTGTGTGCTGAAGGGGTGCAAAGAACGATGGATCCGGAGCAAAGTCTCCTGGATCTGGAGACTCCAGGCTTTCAGAAGCAGCAGCAACCTGCCTGGCTTCATAATCCACCTGTGTGATAAAAATACAAGCATGCAGGGAGGAGTCCATGCAGTGGCAGGGCAGGAGCTATGCTGAAGAACTGTGTTTTAGAGGATTAGAGAGAATGAGGTTTATGTATATGGGGCGTATATGTAGTTAAGAGGTTTCAACAAAACTTTACTGATCATCTCTTCTATGCAAACAACAGCCAATTCTCTAGGCACAGAAGATGAATGAAATGCAGCCCCGCCCTCAGGGAGCTCACTCTCCCGCGGGGCAGTAAGTGACCAGTTCCTGGGCTGGAGGGCCAAGGTCAGAGCTGTGGCTGCCTGGAGGGGTTGTTCTGTTACTTGAGTGCAGGGTTACAGGATGAGAGGACAGTGGAGGGGAGGAAGGGCTTTTGTGTTTTTCCAGCAGGGATAATATCAAGTGCAAAGTGCAAGGGTGGAGAATCTGGCCACACAGCTCTGTGAGGCCAGAGCTTAGAGTGGGGCTGGAGGTGACTTCACAAAGGGAGCAGGTGCTGGGGTCTGAAGAGCCTTCTAATTCACCAGGGCTAATGAGCCAGGGTCCTCTCCTACAAAAGGAGGCAACATTTCAGAGGAAAGAGGAATCACTAGGTCTGTGATTTAGGATAAGCTCTCTGGTAGTCAAGTGGAGGACTGATGTGGGGTCGAACTGGGAGATGAGAACCCCAGTTTGGAGGCCGAATCTGGTGAAACATCATGAGGAATAGCAGGAGAGAGGAGGGGAGGAGAGACAGGAGACAGGGTCACGGAACTTTGTGCCTAGAAGGTAAGGGATCAGAGTGTCCAGGTTGGAACCACTGGTGTGATGAGCCAAGCTGGGAGCTTCTTAGGGACACCTCAACTCCCAGAACCTCCTGTGTATCCTTGGGCAAGTGACTTAAACTTTCTGAGCCGAGTTTTGCAATCTGTAAGTAAAAATACTAAAATTAATGTGTGTGGTTGTGGTACATATTAAACATAATGTATGCCAAGGCACAGGCTTTGGCTTGTTACAGGACCTCAGTACATAGTAGATGTAATTACCTTTGTCCATTCAACTAACATTTATTGAGCATCTGCTATGTGCCAGGGTCTGTAGTGGATCCTTGGGATTTAAATCTCAGTGCCTGTTCTCATGCAGGTCGGGGTCCAGGGGAAGAGAGACGTGCAGAGGAAGAGCTGCACGGCAAGATGATACGGGGCCCAGGAGAGTCAGGGACACCTTCACAGAGGAGAGGGGACAGCTGAAATGACGGAGAGGCTGCGACCTGCTCAGAGACTGTCCCGCCGCCCCTGCCCTCTGACACGGGATTGCATTTCAGCATCTTTGAAATCTTCAGTTTTGATGGCAAAGCCTTGCTCCTTGCAGTTGGGCGGGGGGAATGGGCTGTAGATGGGTGTCTCTGTGGAGTCTGAATGGCAGATGGAGCCTCAGCAGCCCCAGGGAAGGGCACGAGCGTATGGACAGGTAGGAGGGGAAGCCAGGTGAGAGTGACCATGGGCATGTGGGCTGAGTTTGCTAGCTGGGTAAAGAGCCTGTGTGTGTGTGTGTGTGGCTTATCCTGATTTTTCTGCTCCCTTTCTCTGTTCTTTGGAAAGTTGCCTCCAAATCCTCTGATGTCCCCACCCTTCTGCTGTGCAGATTTTCTTTCCATCCATCTCTCAACAAGCCAAGCTTAGTAGAAACCACAAGCTTAGTAGAAACCAAGCCTGGGTCCTCCACTAAGAAGGCACTCCCCACCCTACCGCCCCATCAAGTAAGACCTTGGGCTGTAAAGCCACGTAGACACGTGACCTTGGGCAGTTACTCATGTCTCCTGCTTGCCCGTCTGTAACATGAAGATGGTAACGGTCCCTCTCTTGTGGGGCTGTTGTGAGATGTAAACCTGCGCCTAATCAATTCTTTCTTCCCTTCTCCACAGGTCCTGTTACAAGCCAAAGCCTGTCTCCTTGCAGAGAGTCAGACAAGACTCAGCTAGGGGTTTCCCCTGGCACCCCAGCCCCCGGGGCCCCTCTTCTGCAGGCCCCTCTGCTCTGCTAACCTAAAGGCTCTGCGGCTTTCCTGGGGGGCTCTGGTGGCCCCAACACGACAGGCTGGGAGGCCAAGCAGCATGACAGAGGGGGCCCAGGGGCAGCCCAGCCCACTCCTTGCCCCATTCAGTCCCTCCTCCTCCCTGCCAGTGACAAGCCGCTGCCCTACAGGTAGGACAGGCATCCCTGCGCCCGGAGGACTGAATGCAGAAGCTGGAAACGGCTCTCCCTCACAGACTGTGTGGGCAGCTTCTGAAAAACCAAAGTTCAAACCCGCCCCACTTTCTCTTGGGAGGCGCAGCATCCAGACAGGGAGAGCTCAGCCAGCAGAGAAACCCCCTTCCTGCCCCAGTGCCGCAGGCTCTCCTTTCTGACCCCACCCGTACCAGGGCAGACACAGTCTCCCGAAGCACTGCAGGAACGCTTGGCGGGCCCTGACCTCACTCTGCCCCTAAGGTGCAGAAGTCATTTCCTTCTCTGGGCCTCAGTTTCCTCCTCTGCAAAATGGGAATAAAGTGAATGCTTGCCTCTCAGAAGGATTCTATGAGAGTATGAATGTAGAAGTGCTTGCTTAACTGCAGGAAGATCTGCATGTGTGTAGATCATTAGTGTTTGGCCAAAGGGCCCTTCTCGGAGAAGGCAATGGCACCCCACTCCAGCACTCTTGCCTGGAAAATCTCATGGACGGAGGAGCCTAGTAGGCTGCAGTCCATGAGGTCACTAGGAGTCGGACACAACTGAGCGACTTCACTTTCACTTTTCACTTTCATGCACTGGAGAAGGAAATGGCAACCCACTCCAGTGCCTGGAGAATCCCAGGGATGGGGGAGCCTGGTGGGTTGCCGTCTCTGGGGTCGCACAGAGTCGGACACAACTGAAGCGACTTAGCAGCAGCAAAGGGCCCTTCTTAGGGTTCTAGGAGACAAGTAAAGACAAGAGAATTGAGAAACTAAGTAAGAACAGAGAGAAACTCTCCCGAAGGGCATGTGTGTCCTTGGCAGGGAGGAGGGAGAGTGGCAGCAAGACCTGAGCCCACAGACTGAACCCCTGTGGCCTTGCTCCTTAGGCTGCACCAGTCGATTGGAAAAGCAGGATGTGGCTGGACTCAGCCAGTTCTTACTCCGCCTCTAAGTAAACCCAGGCCAAATGTTTTCCAGTGATCTGTGCAGAGTGGGGATGAGTAGGAGAAAAATATCATTTACCTGATTCTATTACGATTCTAGTAGAAGGCCTAGGAGTTTCCACTTTATCACCGCACCAAACATCACATCCTTTCTTCACTGTTTGTGCCAAAGGTACAGGCACATTTGTACTTGCGCGTGTGTACACACATGCACACACATGCACACACATACATACTGCACGACCACTCCAGACTTCAGATGGGGTAACAGCTGCATCCCTAGAGGGTTCTAGGACAGGGCAGGCACATAAACAGAGCCAGCCAATCACAGTCCTGTTGACCCTAGCAACCATCAGGCCAATTAGAACCCCACCCCTGTATCCAGCAGTACCTCCCAAACATTCAACACACACACACGCACACACACACACACAGCCTTCAGGTTGCTGCATTGCCACGGCAACGAAACCACCAAATAGAGCCAAGAAAATGGGAAAGCGGCCCTTGGCAGTGAGACCGGACAGACACTGGGATGAGGATGCAGACAACACAGGCTGGGGTTGGGACACTGAGTAGGGTCCCCATGCAGGACGAGGGAGGAGAAAGAGCTGGTTCACCAAGACTTTCCAAGCCCATGTTTTAGCCATGGGCCTCCGTCTCCTCATCTATGGATGGGCGTCAAATGCTCCTGCTTGTATTATATTATGTGCTCAGAGCATGTAATCACTTTTCAACTAATTAATAGGGATGGAAACTATAGGTTACATTTTTAGAAAAACCTGAAGAGATGTGAGACTTCTGGGTAAAAAGAGAGTTGATAGGTCCCCAGAAAGACCTAAAATCAAGTCCTAAAATTCAGCTCATGAATTCATTGTGAGTTGGAACTCAGTTCAACTTGAGAACACTTACTTGGGATGTACCATTTGCCAGGCACAGATGTGGATTTCTGCTGTGGCCAGGCAGCCTTTGAGGGGCCTGCAGCACATCTTGGTGGAGGCGACTGGAAAGGTCCAGGAGACCCGCGAGGTGGGCCTGAGACAGGTGCTGGTACTGACGGCAGACTGCCTGCAGAGACTGCCCAGGCCAAAGAGAAAGCTGAGGCTTCGAGCCTTGCACCCCACTGGCTTTTTGCTTCCACACCTCAGACTCCTCCCTTCAGTCAGCTGCCAGCGTGATCTTAGTTAAGAGTGAAAAGCAGACAGTGGACTCCTCTGCCCAGCTGCGTGATGGCTCCCCAACAGTGGGCCTCCGGTCCCCAAGGCCTCCTTCAGAACTCGGTGAAGCTGAGGGGCTCCCTTCCCAGAGTCACATGCACAGTATATTTCTTTCATTTGGGGGACTCTGGGCCTCTTTCAAGCTTGTTCAGGGAATCGCTTGTGGAGGCATGGCCTGAGAGGCCCCTAGGTGACCTGGCCTCTGCCTCCCTCGCGAGCTCATCCTGACCTCCCCCGCTGGTGTATGCCTGGCCACATCAATCTGCATGCAGTTCTCTTGCACACCTGCTGTGTTTCACTGTGACTTTGCTTATGCTGTCCTCACCAGCTAGAGAGGCTTCCTTCTGGTGTCTAGTTAACGCCTCCTCCTTCCTCAAAGCCCAGCTCAGGAGTCACCACCTCTTCGAAGCTGTCCTGCTGCTGCTACTGCTAAGTCGCTTCAGTTATGTCCCACTCTGTGTGACCCCATAGACGGCAGCCCACCAGGCTCCCCTGTCCCTGGGATTCTCCAGGCAAGAACCCTGGAGTGGGTTGCCATTTCCTTCTCCAATGCAGGAAAGTGAAAAGTGAAAGTGAAGTCGCTCAGTCGTGTCCTACTCTTCGCGATCACATGGACTGCAGCCTACCAGGCTCCTCCGTCCATGGGATTTTCCAGGCAAGAGTACTGGAGTGGGGTGCCTCTGCCTTCTCCTCGAAGCTGTCCAGACAGGCTCAATTACTCCGCAGCCTGAATCGGTTCTGCTCCGTCTACACACTTCTCTCCCCGAGGGCCTCCTGATACATGGGGACTCTGTCTGTCTTCTTTACTATGCTATGAGCTTCCTAAGGCCAGACACCATAACTTTAGCCTTTGTATTCCCAGGATCTAGCATTTAATAGGTCTGGAGAACCAAAATAGTGAGACTGAATTGGCAGAGGAAACGGAGCGGACAAAGGAGGTGAAGAACAAGTCGGGAGCCTTGAGCAGAGAGGGCATCAAGAAGGAAGGGGGCATCAGGAGGGGCCTGGCAGTCAAGCTGGAGAGGGACTGAAAATCACCATCGAATGTGGCAACTAGGAAGCAAACAGTCGCGCTTCTCCCAGGGCTCACCCAGCTCTGGGATGAAAAGCCCTGGGCAGATGGAGGTGGTCAGTCACTCAACATCGGCGACCTTGAAGAGGGCAGTTCTGCTGGCAGGGGTGGGCACAGCTTGATGTGATGGGCCAAGGAATGATGCGGGCAGGGAAGGGAGATTGGGGTGCTCTGACTGCTGAGTTGTTAGGCTGTGCTGAGGGGGGAGAGCAGGCAAGAGCCTGGGGGACTCCCCGGCCCCACCGCTCCAGAGAGACGGCAGACAAAGCTGTCAGGAGCACTGTGGGCATCGGGGTGACTTCCTCCCGAAGGACTCCAGCCCCACTGCCCGACTCTTCCCCCACCACCCTGATCCCCGAAGCGGCAGCTGTGGCCTCTGTCCTCTGTGTATCTTGTCCACTGAGCACAGCGGATTCTGCTTGGACAGCTTGGGGGTCCTCTCTTCTTTTGAGTTGTGAAAGTCTTCTTTGAATCTGTGTATCCTGTCCAAATAATTAGATCCTGAACTTCCCGAAGGCAGGGACGATGTCCTCCCCCCTGCCTCCCCTTTCTTCCTTCAGTAAACACTAATTAAGTGCTGTCTCTCCAGCGGTCACGATGATGGCTAGAGTTCCTGCTCTCAGGTGTCTCGCAGTCTGGGTTCAGGAGACCTGAACGTGGAGAATTTTACACCCTGGAGCCAGCAGAGAGCTTCAGAGAGTCAGTAAAAACCCATACTGTTATATGCCAGTACTGCCTCGGTGTGTGTGTATGTGTGCACGCGTGTGTGTGTGCGTGTGTGTGTGTCAGAGATGGAGACTGCATGGCTCTAAAGAGAGACTCTACAAATGAACATATTCAAGTGGAGTCAGTCAGCTGGATTCAAGTCTGATCTGTGTGATATGGCAAATTATTCTCCACTCTGTGTCTCCTTTTCCTGGTCTGTGAAACAGGGACCATACGGTACCTTTCTCCTGGGGTCACAGTGAGGGTTTAATGGGGAATGTACAGAAATACATTCTTGGAGAAGGCAATGGCAACCCACTCCAGTACTCCTGCCTGGAAAATCCCATGGATGGAGGAGCCTGGTAGGCTGCCATCCATGGGGTCGCTAAGAGTCGGACACGACTGAACGACGTCACTTTCACTTTTCACTTTCATGCATTGGAGGAGGAAATGGCAACCCACTCCAGTGTTCTTGCCTGGAGAATCCCAGGGACGGGGGAGCCTGGTGGGCTGCCATCTCTGGGGTCTCACAGAGTCGGACACAACTGAAGGGACTTAGCAACAGTAGCAGTACAGAAATAACTTGCCACAGTGCTTGGAACAGAAAAAGAGGACGATCAGGGTTAGCTCTTGTTGTTTTTAAGAGAGAGAGAGTGAGAGAAGCATTTGTGAGACTCTCAAAGGGTTCTTGGTCCAGAAAAGGCCAAGAGTCAGGGGTCCAGTGGGCGAGACTGCCCTGCGTGCTGACTGCAGGGCATGCAGTCACAGGTGCTAAAGGGTGTTAATCTGAGGGACGCTGCGGGCACCTTCAACTTCCGCTCTGCGTCTCCCAAGCACCCTGCTCTGAACGGTGGTTCAGAAGTAAAGATTGAATGGACCCCTCATGGCCCTTGAGTTCAGGCTGGAACAACATGTGAGGTGAGACCAGAACTCCGTTTCTCCCAGTTGGACGGATTAAAGGCAGGAAAAAGAAGAAGAAGAAGGCCTTTGCTCCTGATCACATTAAAAAGCAATAGTCTGCACGGCAATTAGGCCCCCGTAAATTACAGAGCCTGCCTGTCAGCTGGCTCGGCGCTATCTCATTAGCCAGCGTGCCAGAGACGCTACACGCCCTGCCGGGAGCCGCCCCGTTGCCAAGCGCCTGCTCCATAATTAGACACAGAGTCCCGGCCTCGGCGAGGCGCCCACCCGCCCCTCCTGAGGGGCAGGTGCAGGGCACGGGCAGGCCCAGCTGTGGGCCCTGCTCAGGGGAAGGGAGGTCAGAGCGCAGGTCTCAGTGGAGAGTCCCAGCCCTGCTGTGACCTTGGGAGGAGATCTGGGAAGTCCTCGGGGAAGGAAGTGAAAGGGCAGGGGACAAGGGCAGGGACCCCGCCTTCTCCCCCCTGGACACCCGGTACCGGGAGCAATGGGCCAGACGGGCCTCCCGGGAGACTCTGGGTTGGAGGTGAACTCCAGGAAGGTCAGGAGGTGGTGAAGTCTTTGCTCCAGGTTTTTCTGAGAACATTTAACCACCCAAGCCACCCAGCACGCGTGGACACACACACACACACACACACACACACACACACACATACACACACACACTGGTTCTCAGTCACCCGGGGGCTGGTGGGGATGGTACCTGGGGCTGGGAGAGGACTCGGGGCTGGGGCAATATGGCCCCCGGAGGCCCCTGTAGCCAGAATTGCAGTAAGGGCTAGGCTGGCAGGCAGGTGCCCAAGATGGAAATATAACAAGATGTGTGTCGGAGAAATCATTCTCCAAGCCTCTTAGGGCAGAGATGAGCACCCCTAATGGTCAGGAATGCTCCAGTGACGAGACAGTGGGGCTGGACACCACAGAGCTTGTGCTTTGCCAAGTGGAGGACATGGACTCCCTGGGAAGGCAAGAGGGGCCCGAGCTGGTCCCAGCAGTTCTCTGCTCACCCCCACAGAGCCCCTGGCCTCTCTTCTAGATCCGCTTTGCACAGGTGAAGAGAGGCGCCCAGGGAGGGGTGCCGGGTGCCCAGCCTGCCCTGATGCCCTCGGGTCTCCAGCCAACCATGACCACCCACTGAAGGAGGGAGAAGACACTGCAGGTGCCCACAGCACTCGTCGTGCGCGGCAGCCCAGCCCCGGAGAGAGGGTGAAGCAAGAGGGGAGACTGCAGGGCAGGCAGCTGCCCGGGGCCTGGGGCAGGCAACACGTGCCCCTAGGAGTGCCCTCGTGTGCCCCCTCCCCAGCCCAACTGGCTTGGGCCCCGATGGGTCCTGTTCCAACCTCCAGCTCCAGCAGCCCCATCCTGACAGAGAAGGGGAGCACTGCAGAGAAAAGACGGCTTAGGGCAAGACGGCCAGAGACGGGGAGACCTGGGCCGGAGCCCTGAGGGCGGGTGTGGACGGATGTGGACGGATGTGGATGCCATCTGGCATCCGTTGGTGAGGCATTTCGTCTTAACAGGGCACAGAGCTCAGGAACTACCTCTGCTGAGAGAAGAGAGCTCGGACCTGGGCCTTGCCCTCCCCCAGGTGCTTCTCCCAGCTCTGACCAGCCCAGGCCAAGGCTGCGCCCCTCGGCGCCCCCAGTCCTAGCCAGGAGGACAGCAGGCTGTGGACAGCCTCAGAGGGTGACTCACATCGCTGGTCTACGAGGCTGGCAGAGCCTGGAGCAACGCCAGGCGGGCTGTGCTCCTCCCAGTGCCCGCGCCGAACCCCAGCTCATCAGCAGCCCTGGGCCAGGCCGGGCCCAGGGCCCCCCTCCCACTGCGGTGCAAAGGAACCAAGTTTCCCAACTCAGCCTGTCCCGCCAGGCCCACTGGGAGCCCTTTGCCACCACACCTTGGGAGCCCAGCCCAGGGACCATTGTTCCCTGGAGCCATGGCTCATTTTCCTGGGGGCTCCTCCCAGGCCAGCTTCCCCTTTTCCTGCAGCCAGGGAGGGGTTGGGGCTCCCGGGTGGCCAGGTGTGGCCTGAGGAGTGGGAGGGAGCCAGGCAGACAGCAGGGGTCAGTGGGGGTCAGGAGCCAGAAGCAATCCGGACGGGCCCTGACATGGGGGCACTCCTGGAGGAGTGAGGAGGAAGTGGGGGGTTATACTCACAATCCCCTTTACTTTGGGGGGAGCCCATGACCAGAATGGTGAAGACTGTCAGGGCCTCCTAGGAACACACCCCGTCTGCGTGAGGGAGCAGATAAGCCTGATCAGCTCAGACATACCTGAGTGATCACTTAGGTGCAGGGCCCCTACATGTGCATGAACAAGCATGTCTGGTCAAAGCATTGGCTGTGCCGGGTCCTAACAGGTGAAAACGGACCTGAGAGGCCAGGCAGTGATAAGTCTACCTGCGTGAACAGGTGTGACCGGCTACAATACCTGAATACACCAGGCTGCCCCAGAGCAGACCCGAGTGCCAAATGACCTGGCAAGAGAGACCTATCTGGGGAGCCAGCTTCTGCACGTGACAGCCCGGCCTCACAGGTGGGCATCTGGCAGTGCCCGCCGTGGCAAGGGGAAGGGGGGCACTGGGACCCATCGGGACCCCAGGCCCACTGTTTGCTGGCCCCTGGCCACTCAGGGGTGGTAATACCACTCTGCATTTCTTCCCCAGGATCCCCGCCGTTTATGAACTCACGACTCCGCTCTTAGTTAAACACCTGGTGACTGAACCTGACCCAGTATTTACTCCTGGATCACCAGGGCAGCCTGACGCTGCCACCGCAGCCAGCTGGGTGCAGGGGGAGGGCCGCAGAGGGAGGCCCTGCTGTCTTTTCTTGGGTCGTTGTTGTTCAGTCGCTCAGTCATGTCCAACTCTTTGCGACCCCATGGACTGCAGCACGCCAGGCCTCCCTGTCCATCACCAACTCCTAGAGTTTACTCAAACTCATGTCCATTGAGTCGGTGATGCCATCCAACCATCTCATCCTCTGTCGTCCCCTTCTCCTCCCGCCTTCCATCTTGCCCAGCATCAGGGTCTTTTCCAGTGAGTCAGCTCTTAGCATCTGGGGGCCCAAGTATTGGAGCTTCAGCATCAGTCCTTCCCATGAATATCTGCTTGGGCACCGGAGGGTCTCTCAGGCCATGGGTGCGCCCCCAGGCAGCCGTCTCCTGCCTCCTCCTGGCTCGGGCTGGGAGGGACAGAAAGGGGACTCTGTCCCCAGGGACTGTCCCTAGGAGGGTGAGAGTCGAGTAGATTAGGGACCTCAGCCAGAAGCTGTTAGAAACCCAAACCTCTCCCTCGAGATAAGAAGGCCCCGGATTCTGCCGTGGACCCAATGGGTGGGAGGCTTCCGGGGGAAGGAGCCTCCCTGCGGGAAGCGGCCAACCTGCTTTTCTTTGGAAGGGGATGGAAAGAGGAAAGGGGGGCTGGCGAGCCCCTCGGAGGAATGAAAGCAGATGGCTCCTCAGCAACAGGGCTGGGCCACCTCCCCGCAAAGGACTCAGACCCGAGACTCTGAGAATCCAGGAACTTGGTGATTTCCCTGCATTAGGCACTAGAACTTTCCCTGGCATTATTAGCCATAAACCTCGAAACTAAAAACACTCAGAGGGTGAAGAATCTGCCTGCGGTGTGGGAGACCCAGGTTCCATCCCTGGGTTGGAAAGATCCCCTGGAGAAGGGAATGGCTACCCACTCCAGTATTCTTGCCTGGAGAATCCCATGAACAGAGGAGCCTGGCAGTCTACAGTCCATGGGGTTGTAAAAGAGTCAGACATGACTGAGCAACTTTACTTTTGCTTTCCTTCACTTTCACTTTCTTTCGAAACCCGATGTAATTGCCAGGTTCTTCCAGAAAGAAGAGCTGAGGGATCTCTTACTAGCCGGGCCTGGAGGAGAAGCCCTAGAGACAGAGCTTCAAAGAAGGGCAGGGAGGGGGCTGAGGGGGTGGGGAAGCTTGCTAAAGAAAGGAAAAGCAGGGACAGGGGTAGCAGCCAATGTGTTTTCCTGATGGGAATTTGCTTTACGGGCACCTGTTATATGTCAGGCACCCTGTGCAGATCAGAATTAATGCTCATGACGACATTAAGTAGACATTGTTATCCCATTTTACAGATGAGGAAACTAAGGCTTATAAGTGGTCAAGTGACTTTCCTGGTCCCTAGAGTGAAAGCGTTAGCCTCTCAGTCATGTCCAGCTCATCACAACCCCATGAACTGTAGCCTCTCAGGCTCCTCTGTCCACGGAACTCTCCAGGCAAGAATATTGCAGCAGGTAGCCATTCTCTTCTCCAGGGGATCTTCCCAGTCCAAGGATGGAACCTGGGTTGCTTGCATTGCAGGCAGATTCTTTACTGTCTGAGCCACCAGGGAAGGTCCCCAGTGAGAGGCAGGGCTGAATACAAATCCAGGTCTGAATCCAGAGCCCATGTGCTTTCTGCAATGCTTCATTGCTCAAACCAGGCTGCAGACGCCCTTCAGACACCAGAGCCCAGCATAGGGCAGGTCAAGCCAGGGGAGGGAGTCTCAGCCACAACCTCAGGGTGCCCACACTCAGAGGTCATGCTCCCAGCAGACCCCAGAGACCGCCCATCAGAGGCAGCACCACTCAAGAGAAGAACACAGGCTCTAGCCTTGGAAAAATCTGGATTCACATACCACTTACTGGGCTTCCCTCATGGCTCAGCAGGTAAAGAATCTGCCTGCAACGCAGGAGACACAGGAGATGCAGGTTTGATCCCTGGGTCGGGAAGATCGGGAAAAGGAAACAGCAACCCACTCCAGTATTCTTGCCTAAAAGAGGAGCCTGGTGGGCTACTGTCCAAAGGGTCAGAAAGAATTGGACACGACTGAGTGACTGATCACTGCTCATTAGCTTCTGTGCCCTTGGGCAAAGGGTTTAACTTCTCTGAGCCTAAATTTGCTCATCTGTGAGGAGGACATATACACGCCTACCTCAATGAGCTATTTGAGAATTAAATGAGATACTGCATATAAAGAGTCTAGCCCATGGTAGGCGCTTAGTAAATGATGGCTCCAGGCAGGGTGGCCTGCTGGGGCCTGTGATCATGTATCACACAGGGCCCTGTGCTCAGAGGGGCCCACACATAGGAGGCTCCATGCTTGGTTAAAAGCTTTATTGTCGCCTTCTTGAAATTTTGAATACTTTTCGAACCAGGGGCCCAGCATTTTTGTGTTGTATTGGGTCCCCCAAGTTATCTATTGAATCCTGCTTATTGGTCTGGGTTCAGTTCTTTTGACTCCCGCTCTCTGGAACAAGCTGTCCTTTCATCATTTCATGGTTTTCCAGGCTCTGGAAGTGTTTCTCCGTTGCTGACAAGCAATCAGGGAGGGCAGACAGAGCCCCACCTCGCTTCGGCGGCCAGCACCTCCAGCGGGGCAGGAGAGGATCCCCCCTTCTCATCCCGAAGAGACTTGGGAGCTCGGGCTCCTGGTGGTCAACATGGCTTCCCAGATGCCAGCAGCCCCTTTAGGAATAAAGCTCTGTGAGATTAGGAGCCTCCAAACTCCGCAACCCTCTTCTTCCAGGGCAAGCCTGCATGTCTCCAGAGCGTTGGGGGAGAGGGCTGCTGGCCAGGGCAGAGGCAGAGCTCTGAGCAGCTTCAGGTGGTCATGGGCAGGGCAGCCTCCAGACACAGGTCCCAGGCCTGGACCCCGAGGCGGGGCTGGAGGCTGCCCTCCCAGAGGCCAGAAGCCAGAGAGGTTTCTGCCTCGGGCTGTGTCTGCCCCTGAGCTGTTTTTAGACTCTAGTTCCCAGAGGCCCAGCTGTTTGCTAAACTGGCAGTCAGGGCCCACCTCCCGAACTCTGAGAAGCATCAGGGAAAGAGCGGAAAGAGAAACTGATAGGCTGGAAAGCTGTCTGTCTTCCTTCATTCACTCTCACAGCCTACCTCACTACTAGGTCTAGGAGCCTTTGACAAGGACACTGGAGTCGGGAGAGGGAGGGTCAGGAAGACAGTGGGAGAGGAGGCTGGGATGCAGCTGTGGGACCAGGGCGAGGAGTCATAAGCCCACTCAAAGACTGTGAAACATCAGCCTTAGAAGGCACCTCTGAGAAACTGAGGTCAAAGAGGGAGGGAAAGGCGCCCAAAGGCACACAGCAAGGACTGGCACCTGGGTCTCCTAAGCCCCGGCTGGGGCTCTTTCCATCAGATCATTTGACTTCAGATTCAGAGACAAATCGGGGTAGTGAGGGGAAGAAGAGACAGAGCCCATCTTCTGTATGTACACACACGTAACCACACACAACACCAGTTCCTCCTGGAGACTGGCACAGGGAGCTGCTAGGCCCTGGTCAGGTACACAGGACACCAGGGTAAGGAGGCATGTGCCTCTGGCCTTGCCATTGGCATGGCCTCTGGGATCTGAGGGTTTGGGGTGATGTCGTCTGCTGCGTGTCTCCCAGGACCCTTCTCCAGTGGCTGATCTGACATGGCTGCTACATTTCTGAGTCCTCAGGCTGAGATCTTGGGGCCTCTTCATGGGAAGGAGGGACCTGGCAAGTTTCCCCTTCAGTGTGGATTTTAAAGGTAACATTAATTGCTAATATATATGAAACACCTTATATGCCAGCACCATTCTAAGGGGTTTTCAGGTATAAGTTCATCATCTAATACTTACACAACCCTATGGAGACAGATCCCATCATTGTCCCTATCTTAAAGTTGAAGCAGGGCTTCCCTGGTGGGCCAGTAGTTCAGGAAACGCCTTCCAATGCAGGACACACAGGTTGGATCCCTGGGCTGGGAACTAAGATCCCACACGCCACGGGGCAACCAAGCCCCGACATTGCAACTCCCAGCCCGTGCGCTCCGGAGCCTGAATGCCACAACTAGAGAGAAGCCCGTGCACGCAGTGAGAGAGCCCACATGCCACGATGCAGCCAAGTGAATAAAGCGGAGGAAACCGAAGCACAGAGAGGCTGAGTAACGTGCCCGTGGTCACACAGCCAGGAGGTAGTAAAGCGGGGGCTTGGACCTAAGCATCCTGGAAGCGGGTAGCCAGCGCTGCTCCTCCACTCCCTAAATGACTGCTACCTCTGGGCTCCTAATTCAGGGCTCCTGGCAGTGTGACACCTGCTGGTTCCCCATCCGGTAGGGTTTTAGTTGGCAAAAGCTACGTGTGTTTCTACTTCCATACACACGTACCCTGTGCTTCAGCGTCTCTCTCCTCCCACACCTGAACACCAGACAAGCAGCAAGTGGTGTGTGTGCTGAGGTGGGGAAGAGGACGTGACCTCTTTGAGCGGCCCACTTGAGGCTGGCCTCCTGGTTGCAGGGGGCTGTGTGTCTCTGTGCAGCCGCCCTTCCCTGCCCCTCAGAACGCCCCTCAGTGGCCTGTGCTGCCACCTTCTGGCCACAAAGGGTTAAGACAGGCCCTGTGGGTGTTTTTCAGGCTTCTTCCCTTCCAAGGCGTCTCCCAGGGTCTTGAGACTATATGCTGTTGATTCCCAAATAAATATCTTTTTTGTTATTCCAGATTTTTCCGGCATCATTGAGATGTAACTGACATGTAACATTGTATAAATTTTTAAATAAATATTGGATTATTTTCACTGAATCATTATAATAGCTTGAAACACAATCTAGAAATTGTCAACAACAGCTT